>NC_134950.1:61988022-63298777 GCF_965638725.1 Aptenodytes patagonicus
TCAGCTCCCAACGCATCCACAGGCCTCCGCAAAAAGTCCCTGAGGAACCTACAACATGCCAGGGGGTGGTGATGTTTTCCTTAAGCAAAGTGTGACACATTTACTCTTTGATATTTTAAGAGGATGTGTGGAGAATTCAGCTTTACTAGTTAGTTCAGAAAACACCAGAGGCAAAATAAGTGGGCATTTCTTACTGCAGACAGTGCAAACACATGAGAAAATTTAATTATGATTAATAACATCAGTTCAAATACAGCTCTCAAAAAACCTGTATTCTGGCACTGCAGACAGGAGATATATATTATAAACATATCAGCTAACATGATTATGGAATCCATCATGTTTTAATGATGCTACATAATAATAGATCATTCTGTAAAAATATACAATTCATCTTCCTGCAAATAAAATAATTTCTCTTTAATCCTGGAAGCTCAAAAACTACCAAATGCTCATTTTAATGCAATAGTTTGAATTAAAAAATATTAATAATTACTAAATATTCTGAATCTACTTCAGTTTCAAAGTTAGGGTGAAAAAAAAGTGCTGGAGATTGTTTACCCTAATGTTACTAGGCATCAGCAATTTTTAAATGTCAGAAAATTGACCAAATTCTATCCTTGATCTTACAGCTTTCAAAAATAAATATCCGATCAGTTAAATGGAGAATGGATGCCAAAGGCCAACAGTTTCAAAGGAAGTTTCCTAAATATAAGTATTTAAATCCATATCCAGACACATAAGTGAAAGCGACCTGATTATAAAAACTAGACTTCACTGAGCTTAGTGCAGTGCTTAGAACACTTGGGGGAAAAAAGAAAAAAAAAAAAGAAAGTAAAAAAAGATTATTGTAGTTCTGAGGTTTTCATGCATAAATATAAATACAATTACTAAATTTTAATCCACGCTGGAAGGATGCAATGCCAGGTTATTTTAATTATATTGAAAGGAAATATATTTATGTAATTATATTGATGTAATGAAAACCTAGAAAATAGTTTAATAGAATAACTAAGAAGTGGACCAGAGGTCTTCATACAGAATTCAAACTTATACTCTCCCTATGTTCTGTAATATTAAAAGAGCAGTGTAGAGAATGTGGAGTGTTTCTTTTAATTACACCTGGGCATCTCTGGAAATTTGGTAAAAGCAGGGGCTGTTTTATTCTCTGATTTGCTCTAGCCTCCTACAGAGGAGACCTGTTCTCCACGATACGCTATACTCTCTAATGGAAAATGTGGTTCTTTTGTGCCAGGAAATCCCTCCAACTGAAATCAAAGCTGGTCCATTTCAAACGTAACAGGAGTGCTAACAGGTTTACAATTGGTTCATGATTGCAAGTCAAAGTCATACCACAGGTGCTATCAAATTCTTTTATTGTTTAAATAACACAATTTCTATACTAGAACACCTTCATAAACTGAAAAATAAAGGAAAATTTTGAATGTTCTCCACTACAACAAGGCACCTTCTTTACAATGCAAAGCTAAGACACTCCATTCTTAGCAGTATAAACAAGCAGCATTCTGTGCTTTGCATAATAAATTCAGAGTTAAGCATCTTACATAAAGAAAATAAGCTAGAGTGAAACAATTCTAAGATAGTTTCATTACTAATAATGTAAAATCCTTGTAGGGAGGATTATATCCAGACAGAATGTCATTCAATGCCAGTATTTAATTTCTCACATCTTCAGAAAATATTTTTTTTAGTATATATAAATAAAATATACAAAAAGACCACCAAGAAAATACTGATCCAGAATCTGCTGTATTTGCATACCTTTGGAAAGGTAAAATATACATATTTACCTTTTCCTTTGGAAACATATACATATATATCCTATATAATTAAAAAAATAATTTTCCTGCCTTAGAATAATTCTGAGACAGTGCATGTCTTACCTCTGCTAACTTTACTGTGTACACTTAGTGCATGGACATCTTGTGAAGAGAAAAAAATGTGGCTGCTGTTTCAAAAAATACTACCATTATCCCAGATGATGGGACACAGAAGAACAGCACAATCTTAATTCCTATCTGCAAGAAGAATTAAATTCTATTACCATTTTAGCTGGTGAGAGATTTATCATCCATTATGCAGAATGCTGTAAAATTATATCAAGGGGAGAAAAGACCAGTAAAACAGTTGTTTAGTGTTGGAAATTTATCACTTTGAGAACACGTGGTCAATGAGCAAAAGTGATTTATAGCACCTGAGATGAGCTGTGGTTGCCTTGACTGTATTTGACAGAGTGGACTAGTTAGAGGAAATTGATAATGTACATTTGAATCTATGTAATCAGATTGGTTTTGAGAAAAAGGAAAAATACTGTATGGCTGGATTGAAGTGCGGACCCCTCAGGATGAAATATCCCAGCCTGCTAAATCTGAAATTTCTGTATCATCCTGAAACAGTGGAGAAAATTCTGCTGTCATTTAAATTGTTTGTCAACCTGAGAACATCCTTAATAATGTTTAGTAATAAAGTAGTTTATTCAGAAATGACACCCTGAGGATAACAGCTGTAGCTGGAATTTATAATGTATTCACTTACTGTAGGCTATTAATTTCTAAGACTTGGCTCTTGGACATACTTACAATGTAAATATCAGAGCTGCGGGAAAACACTGTTGTCTTTTAACCGAAAATTGCTAACAAAATTCATCAGATCTTCACCAGACCCAGGATGAAACTCGTAGTAAAACTGGAGAGATGAAGACCAGAGCAACAACAATAGTAAAAAATCAGTTACAGCACCAATTTAGAAAGTAGGACATATATGTTCAGTTTTTAAATTCCTTGGTTTATGTAAAATATGCACCAGAGACTTGAACCTGGATCTTCTACTTTCCAACTGGAGTCTTCCAAGTAGTGGGTTACTCATGTCTTGCTGATAAGATGCTGGTTTTCTCATTATTAATGTCAAGTGGAAATGAATGATGAAATATCAAAATTTTTCATAAAATCCATTTCTGTTTTCAGGCTAACTGCAGCTGACCATGCAGTATCTGTCTTTTACAGTGGACAATGAACTGATTTAGCTTTTTGGGTGCCTGGTTCCCACATGAGTATATTGGTCAAGAAGAGATGATAAGAAGGTTCCTTTTTATTTGAATACTGACATTTAGATAAAACAGATCTACCGAGAGTCTCTGGAGAGTTTGAATTCAAAGTAAAATGAAAGAAAGTCTATATACTTGTTATCCAGCTACTGTACAATATGAATCATTAATAACCATTGAAATGTCAACATTAGACATTTTGTTGTTGTTTTTCTTGTCCTTAAAATAGCCATGGCTTAGTTTGTTCACTTTATTCTACCAGTTCAGTGATAACAAGAGATTCTACAGGCATAAAGTGAATTTACAGGAAAGTAGAATAGAGACAAAATACAGTGACCTCCAAGCAATTACAACTAAACATGGAAGAAAATGAATGACACATCAAAGCATCAGCTTCAAAGACACTCCCAGGTGGCTTATTTCAGAATAAGTGTCACAGGAATTGTTCAATAAGGTGTTTGAACTTTTCTATTCAAGCATAATTTTAAGAAGCCTTATCAGGGCAAAAAAGTCTACTAAAATAAATAAATAACAAGAGGTAGGGATAGCACCAAGCAGACGGTAGCATCTCACAGATGCCTACAGGAGCCAAGCCTCACAGGCAATTGGAGGGGATCACTAGGGACCCACCACTAATACCATATAAGGGCAAGATTATGGGTAAAGGTATCAAAAATGCCAAATTTGGGTATGGGTGTGGCAAAATGGGGACTGACAGAGAAAAAGTAATTAAGGACAAGTTGTTTACCTGGCAGAAGTCTGGGGCAGAATAAGGGAGGTACAAGGGTGGCAAAAAGGAGGGTCAAATGACAAGAAAAGGGATAGTAAAGTGTGGAAATCTTGTGACACGACTACACAGGGGTCCCTACCAAGCAGCCTTGAGCTTGCTCACTGCTGCTAGAGCAGGGCAATAAATCAGACCTGTTGTTCTGGCTATACAATAAAAGTTGGTGTGTTTCTGTGATCAGGAGGGCTGGTGTGGGAAGCAGGGTGAGGTGGAAGCTGTCCCTCTGCAAGGGAACACCAGGTGGATAGATCAAGTATCCTAGTACCTCTAAGTTGGTGCTCATTCCAGGCCTGATAACATTCATAACGCACAATACATTGTATCTGGGTATCACAACAAAACATTGCTAAGCTCTGAAGCATGGAGTTTTCTGATCCCTTTCAGAAATGTTCGGTTTAATTATGATAGTTCCTATGTTCTTGAGAGAGATGTTGATAAGTAATTTTCTAAAGCTTTTTTTATGTTAATTTAATTATGGCAAGGCTTAGATAACTTTGGAATGCATCATCCAACAGATTTCTTTACAGAATATCAATTAATTGACTGGATGCTATTTTTACTTGGTTTGGAGAAGTATCAGCAATGCTACAAAAATTCGTTACTAAGGAAATTATCTTTGGATGAAAAGGAAATAATATGAGATAGACAAAACGTCTTTTTTTTTTTTTCATTCAAAATAGGCAATTCTTATAAGTCAAAGAAATTAATCAAGACAGCTGGACTGGAATGTTGGGGTTTGGATGATTTTTTTTTAATTTATTTTATTTTTACATAAAAGATGTAAAAGTTTATCTGGAACATGTATCTCTTACAGTAAAATACTTCAGACCTAAATGGTAAATGATTGTCTCAGAACATATATTAAGCCTGAAAATGATATGAACATCAAACAAACAAACAAACAAATTAATAAAATGACTGAGAAGAGAAAGATGGTCTCAGTGGTCAGTTACAGTTCCCAAAGGACAATCTCAATTCAGTGTTGTAAAGGATTTAAAACCAAATAGGAACAGTTTCTTCAACCATATAAATTAAATAAAAATGAATAAAAACATGAAGGGAAAAAGGCATTTTTTTGACAGTGGAAAATATTATAGGCAATCTAAGCATGACTCAAAACAACTATACTTATATTTTCCCCTCATGTTTTTCTAATAACAGTGACACTTACATTGGTCCTATAGAAAAAATAAAAATTAATACACAGAAATGGAGACTTATACTGGAAAATAAGTTGTAAAAGAGTGTGACATGTTTATATTGAAAGAACTAGACAATTAAAAACACAGTTGTCAAATAACTGATCTATGAAAGCATGAGTCGTGGTGATTTTTAATAGTGGGATATAATTATATCATTAGAGGAAAGGAAATAAAGTATTCTGTAAAGAGAGGAAAGAATGGATCGCAGCAAAGTCAGGACTTGAGCACTTACATTGAAGAAATATGCAAATAAAGAGGAACAATAAATGGAAGAATCTACTAAGAAAGCAATGGGATCAAAAATAGGGTTGGTTTTTTTTCAGATCCATCATGGATAAAATAACAAATAATGCACTAAAGAAAATACAATAAATCTTTAGATTTTAGGTCACTTGATACAATGTCATATGGAAAAGTCTTTATTTGACATAAAGATGGGAATTAGCACAAGCATTATAAACTTTAAAAAGAAATTGGTTAAAGATGAAATGACAACAGCCATATTGAAAGGAAAAATATTGAACTGCAAACAGAATAATTGTGAAAGTCGTAAGGAATATCTTGGGACCGATTGCATTTAACATATCCTTAATGACCTTGGTAAAACAAGTTGGAATGTGCTTAAGAAATCAGATAAAAATTTGTAAGATACAATCAATGCAGAGGGTGAACAGTATTTCATACTGAACATTTGGATAACCTTGAAGACAGAATAATGGAAAAGAGGTGAAACTTATCGGTATGACATGTAAAAGTTGGACAGTAGTGGGCCTTGGTAGTAGTTTCTCCCAGCACAAATAGTGATGAGCCAAAGGCTTGACTAGTTTTTGAGGTAGGGCAAGTTTCATTTTTAGGCTTTACCTACAGCAATGTAGAACCGAGCTGTATGATCTAGGAAATCAGCCTATTGCTATGTTAAGCTCTTGGACTCAAGAATTTTTCACTGAAGTGAATACTGTGGTTTAATTACAAGCAATCCTTTCATTGGGTTTAAATTTCCCACCTTATAATTAAATTAAATGTTGTCCTGTTCCTGACACAGAACAACTTTTTCCTATTCCCCATCTTGTTTATCTGATTTCTAAAGCAAACAATCCCAGTCTTTCCATATCAAAACTTTTTCAGCTTTACCATTTTCATCATCTTTCTCAATTCCTCAGTATATGGGTTATCCTCCAACTTTGATATTACTATCAAACAAATGATAAAACCTGAATCACCTTTCATTAGCTCATGTTTACATTCATTTCCATAGTGTTCTGCCAAATTTTTATTTCTCTACGTGATGGAAAATCTAGGTATTACAAGTCTGGGGGAAAAAAAAAAAACACACGTAAAACTTTTTATTAAATGGAGTTGCTGTGTTTTGACAAGATTTAGCTGAGTAAAAAGAGAAATTGAGAAAGAATTTGATTGTGTTCATTTCTTTTCTTGTCAGTTGAGTGTAATTATGCTGAATAAGGTGTCAGGTAGTTTTATACCTAATCATAGCATAAAACAAATCAATCTAAAAGTAATGAACTAAATAAATTAAATACACAAATTGGGTCAGATTTATTGTCACCAAAGGAAGCAATCATGTGTATGCATTTTTTGGGATTTGTTTCCAATCTAGACACCTGCTACAAAGACACTTTTTAAACCATTTGGGGGGGGGGGGGGGGGGAGTGGTGGTGTTATGTTTCAGAACCTAATTGTCTCCTTTCCTTAATGATCTTTCATTTAAATTACTGTTGCGAATACAACAGTGACAGCATGTGATCAACACTTTATACTCTCATCATCACAGCTTTTCAACTATTTTCTATAAGTAAAAAACCTGTTCTTCCCATTTTTTCTGCAGTGGCAGGTATGAAGACCAGTCACATTTTTATTCTCTCCTGACAACCCTTATAAACCAAACCACAATGGAACATTTTAAAGCGTTGTTGTTGTCTTCATAACTACCATGAAATTCCAGAACCTGTGTTGAAAGAAAAGTTACCACAGTTTTGTTTTTCTAGGGCATGCATATTCCATGTTATTATAATTCACCTTGATGTGATGGGTTGACCTTGGCTGGCTGCCTGATGCCCATCCAGCTACTCTCTCACTCACCCTTCTCAACAGGACAGTGGGACAAAAAATAACCCAAAGAGATAAAGACAGGGAGATCACTTACCAATTACTGTCAAAACAGACTCAACTTGGGGAAAATTAATTTAATTTATTGTTCATTAAAATATATATGTATGGTGAGAATCAAGGACAAAAACTAAAATACATTTCCCCCCCACTCTTCTTTCCAGGCTCAACTTTACCCCTTCATTCCTGACTCCTCTGCCTCCCCCTACCCCCACAGGGGGATGGGGAACAGGGAGTTGTGGTCACTCCATAACAGCTCCTCTCTGCTGCTCTTCCTCCTCTCACTTCTCCAGCATGGGTTCTCTCCATGGACTGCAGTCTTTCAGGATAAACCTGCTCCAGCATGGTCTCTCCATGGGCTGCAGGGCAACCTCTGCTCCAGCACCTGGAGCACCTCTCCCCCTCTTTCTTCTCTCACCTTGGTGTCTGCAGCGTGGTTTCTCTACATTTTTTCCTCACTCCTCTCACTGCTGCATGGCGGTTTTTACCCTATCTTAAATATTTTTTTTTCCCAGAGACATCACTATCTTGGCTGAGGGGCTCAGTGGTGCCCTGCGGTGCATCTGTTGGAGCTGGCTGGAACCAGCTGTGTCCGGCTCGGGACAGCCCCGGTCTCTTCTCACAGAGGTGACCCTGCAGCGCCCTGCTGCCAGCACCTGGGCATCTGCATCCCATACACTTGAAATGGCACTTTTAAAAATGAAAGTTCGCTTCATAAAATAGTTATTTGGGTTTAGACTATCGAGGACGCTGTGGCTTCCTTAATCTTAATAAGAATACATTACATTTCAGTCCTTTTCTATAACCATTGGATTACATTTAAGGATTTCTAGGGAGTTAAGGATTTCTAGGGAGTTCTTTAATGTTCTGTGACAAATCTTTACTTTTCAGGCATCCATCTTCACTTTCATGACAGCTTTTGAAATATTCAGGTCTTAATTTTTCATGCTTCCTTAAATACAGTTCAATGCTGAAAATGAATGTGAAAACATAAGGTCAATGATGAAAAACTATTCCACACAGTGACACCTTTGCAACAGTTCTCTTAGAGAAGAAAAAAACAAAAAAAATGATGAAAGTTAGGGGCCTGGTAAATGCTGGGGTACATTATAAACAGACACATGTATGCAAACACACAGAGAGATATGTGTGTGTTCCAGTTTTTCATGGTTTTCCATGCTGGTGACTACTAAGCATGCATAGACAGTGATTGACATCAGTCAGTCCGTCCTTATGAGCAGTAGTTCAACTGAAACCCAAATATCAGTTCAGACCTCGTCTAGTTTAATGACAAAATACTACTTTGCAATTAGGTATAACCGAAGGAAGGAGCATTTAGTTTCTAGAGAATAGCTGTCTACAGGCTGAGTAAGCATTGTCAAAAGTGACATTAATTGACACTCTGCCTAGTATTCCTAACAGAAAGGCAAGGACTGAACAGATGCTGAATAGATGCTGAATTCTTTTTGTCACTAACAGAGGTTTGAGCTGCACTGTTAACATACCTGTGAAAATCTTGTATTTTGGTAATTCAAGGATAAAAAAAAAAAACAGAAAATTGATCTGTGCGATATCTTCAACTTACAATAAAGTCTCTTCCTATCCACCGTCAATTTTATCATAACAGCTTCAAAATCTTTTCTTGAATCTGACAGGTTTGCCAGACCCTGTAATTTCAGATCTGTGTATCTTGCCTTGATTATACATATAGATAGATATACATATATAATAATGATACTAGTGGCACCCAGTTTCCCCTGTATTTGTCACCTGTGCCCATCCTCCAGACATCATACAATAGCCCTAATCTTGATAATAGTTCTTAGAGGGCACCTGCTTACTCCAATAATATTTGAAATCCCTGGTGTTGTAGCTGAGTGCTTAGAGCTTCCCAATATAAACCTCACGTAACTTGTCCCCTGCTTATGGAAAGAAATTGTAACAATTTAGTTAAATCAATTCTTAAACTGATTTAAACTAGTGAAATCCCTTGTGTAGATGCTCTTAAATTGGCTTAGGGGTGGCTAATATTGATGTACCTCATTCATTTTGATCTATAATTTAATTCTATTAAATTGGATCAAATTCTTTGTATACACTGGAGCCCCAAGTCTAGCAGTCCAAATTGAATTTCACGCTGCAGGGTCAATGGGCCTCAATGAAGTTAGGACCTATAATGACACAGCAATTTTAGAAATTACTTCTGAGGTCCCATGAGTCAACAACTGCAAAAAATAAACAGAAGTTTTCAATAAATACTAATAACGACATTATTCTGAAGATTTTAATTAGGGAATACATTTTTTTAAATTTTGAGTAAACAAAGCTGGTAATGTATAGAGCAACAAATTTTGAGAACATGATGGCAAAAATAAAATATATGCCATGCATTTTTGCCGTCTTTCTTCCATTTCCAGCTTAAATTTGCCTGCTGACTATTGCTGGGCCCATCAGGTTTGGCACAATACTGAGAATGAAGACATGCATGACTATCTGTCAGAAAAGGTTCCAGTTCATCATGATTTCTAGTCTCCATTATGTGCAAGACAAAAGTACCTGTGCCTGTCTTGGGTGCAGAACCAGGAAAATTACAGGTGAGAGAACGGAAAAATAAAAATAAAATTTGCAAATCCCCTTTATCCAGAGCCAATAACAATTTTTTATCAACACATAGAAATCAATAGTCTTTCTACCCTTTACTGTTCATCCCCACTTCCAGCTGCTTCAAAATTGTTATTACATTCAGTCAAACCCGTGAATGTATACAGCCTACTTTCAAGACTTCTTCAATAATGCAGGCTGGCACTAGAATAAGAAAATACCTTGAGTGAGATAGGAGATAAGAAGAAAGTATGGGGAAATAATAAACAGGCAGCCTGAAATCTGTCTATTATTTCAAATATTGAAGCTCCTTCCCATTATCAATTTCAGCTTGACAAAATTTGCTAGTTACTCCTCAGTTAACACTGATAAACTTGCAGCTGCACAAATGCTGCTTCTTTCTCTGATTTTGGCTTCAGTGTGTTACTGCTAGATTTGGATCGAGACGGAAGACACAAACCCTCCCTGCCTGGCACAGGCTCCTTTGCTTACAGTCCCAGCAGCTTTGTTTCATTCTTCAGTGTCAGTGGAATTTAAAATATAAAAAAATATTTTCCTACTGGATACTCTGAAAGGCCCATGTAAATCAAGGTGCCTTTTGAATGCATAGAGATATCGCCCCAAACAATAGCAGTTGCTATGGGAGCAGAGCATGGTGCTTTATGCAGACGCAGAAAGAGGAATGGAGGAGGAGCGTGCGTGTAGTGTGCAAACCCGGTACAGATTGGCCTAGGCGCCGATTGGTTCTAAGCACAACGTTAGTTCCCCTAAATATAGTGTGGTAAATCATATTTATACATCAGAGGATACAAAAGTTTATATTTAACTGAGTTCCATTTACTTACTTATAAGAAGATTTATGGTCACCGGGAGGCTCATTAACATTGATTTTCATAGTCCCCACTTGGAATTAATATGTATCCTTGATATAGGAAATTATCTGGAGTTGATATAAATGGCTAGTTGGAATGATTCCATATATATTTAGCAGATTTGTATCATCCTGTGGGGGAGCCAGACAAAAGATCCAGCTTTCCTGAATGATTGCAACAGTATTATTAAAAAATAATGCAGGCATACATTAATGCAGTAATGAGAGTGTCAACTTTGTTTAAAATTCTAAGGTCAAAAAGGGACATTTGCAGACCAAGGAACCAGTCAGCCCAAGTAAGATCAAATAGCATTATATTTCCTTCAGTAAAACATGAAAGGTTTATAATTACTTTCATCACTAGCAAGGCAGCCTGTAACGTGTATGTGTATCTTTCCAATGTGGCTGAAGCAGAGAGAGGATTCTTTGACTAGGAAGATTTTTTTTAATAGATTCAGAAAGGGTTTGGGGATTTACTTATTCGCTGGTTGTCTAAGCAATAGTTTAGAACTGTATTGGTTCAGTGGGACAGAAGGCCTTAAGTCGTCTAACAGCTAGCTTAATATGTGTTCATTTCTTTCAATCATGTTATGTCCATGAAGGAATCTTTAAAAGTGGTCATTTCACTCATCCAAATTAATCAGGTATAACAACCTGGCGGCACAGTTAATTGACCTTGTTATATATTTTCCTTTCCGTATTCCTGTTTACATCCTCCAGTGAAATTATTCCATTTAGCTCCTATTAAACTGCCCTTGGAGCTTGCCAATCCATGAAAAATTCAACTGCTCCCTCTTCAGTTCACCCACTTTTTCACACTAATGTCTGTTTGCATGTTGGATTTGTTGTTTTTTTTTTTTCTCCACAACATGAATACAGCTGTTACATAATTTTCTCTGGACTTTTAAACTTTATACAAACTTGCTTTAAAGGTAAAGTTCCTTCAGCAACTCTACTGTGAGCATTTTCTTTCTGCCCCAGCATATGCTGGCATTGTCTGGACAGCCCCGATCCCATGAAGAGCGCTTCTGAAGGGACATGAAACACTCGTATGAAAAGCATGGACAAATAACTGCAGGCAAATTACATGAGATACTATTACTTACCAGTTGTAAGCTTTACTGGGGGCTACTTACTGCATGTCGGGACAGTCTGACAGTGTGTGCACAACCAGTTAGCAAGGATGGTGTAACTCATTGGACCACTAGCAGCTCCACTGCTTTCAATACCATCTCCTTAGCCTTAGAGTGCATGAAGTATTTATACACAAGTCAGTGCTGAGTAGCTAACATGTTAGTATAAATTTATTAATTAGTATACAAGTTCACCAGCTTTCTACAAACTTGTGTGTTTAACTGGAAGACAGTCAAAAGAATCCTTCTTTCATTTTACATTTAGCTACTTCATCTGAAGCCATTCAGACTCTGTAGAAATATTTCATTCTACAATTTCTCTGTTATGCATATCGATTTTAAACCCTGTATTTTTTAAAAAATGACTGAATCCTGAAATGAATACGTCCAGAATAATAAATAGGAAATTTGACAATGTACTGTAGTTTGCTTTCAGCTTCTATCAATATTCTTGAAATAGTGACAAAAAAATAACATCCATTGTTAAGATTTTTTCTAACTCTCCTGTCACTCAGTGACAGGCTGAAGTGACGTTTTTAGGCAAAGCAGTCACTTTGATCCTGACAGAATTTGCTCGTTTAGTCAGCAGTGATTCAGTATTGATAAAGATTGGGGAAACTGCAGTGGTGATAGCTTGACAAAATTTGAGATAATATTAGACCTAGAATTAACTAGCCAATAAACTAGCAAAGTGATTAAGTTATTTCCATTTAGAGAAACTCTTAGTCTTCAACTAGGAGACTGAGGTAATCTATACTGCAGTCAGACCTGGTTAACAGCTGTGCAAAAAGCAACATGCTTTTTGTGTTGTTGTTCAGAAAAAATCCAGACACTGGAAGTGGTGGTGGTGATTAGAAATAAAATGTTTCTCTCCTCCCTCAGTAGATCTCTAGCAGATGATGCACTTTCCCAGACAAAAACTTCCTTAGCTCAGGCAATAGTTTCACACACAGATTAAACTGGAACAAGCCAACTCTACCACCAAAAGAAGCAATCTTTCTTATGCCCTTGGCCTTGACTATTTATCCTAAAGTTTGCCATCCCTTCCTTTGTTCTAACACAATGAACTCCACAGTCACACAGTGAACTACAGCAAAGAAATAATCTAATCTAAAATTATTCTCTTCCCTCCCCCACGGAGTGAAAGACAGAAAGATGTATGGATATGTAAATATATGTGTGCTAATTTGTACAAAATCCTCAAATCAAGTCTAACACAGTCTTGGCAGAAATAGTCATCTATTACATTTTTAAGGTGTGACAGTTATATCTAATAAAAAAACAAGACAAGGTAAGAAATTAAAGAATAAACCAGTGGCACCAAAGCTGGAGAATATCCTTTAAAATGAAGATTTAAAACAAAAAATATTAAAATTATATTTTATACAATTTGCATTTATTATATTTAAATTTAGTATATCATTTAAATTATATTGATATTTAGTATTTTATTATCTCCGGATTTGTGCTTCAAATACTCTTATAAAAATAATTTTTAAAAGGTATGGGCAGAAAAAACCTTTAATTTTCTATTCTCAAGAACTGTTTTTAAATTCTTTTTTCAGTCTTCTGACCTTTGCAGAGAGACCAATCTTTTAACTCCTACGCTTATGATGCAAGCCAAAACAATTGCTTTTTGAGCATGAGCAAGCTCCAAGATTTTCAAACTTAGTTTTCTTAATTTTCCCAAATATAATGTCCAAATTCTGGGGCACAGTAGCAAATAGACCACCCAATTGGACTAGTGAAAAAATAGATTCCCTATAGTATCTAGCACCTCCAGTCAAAGGTGTAATTTTACTATTTATTGTGTAAAGAAATTGTGAAAGTTTGTATTTTATAAAAAAATTGCAAAGAAATAGTAAAACAGATTGTATAAAGAAATAGCAAAAGTAAAGCCTGATGACTCTATTTATTACAAGTGGTTTACTCTGGAGTTACTCTCCCCTTTGAAATTCTAATTTTTAAAATGCAGGAGAGAGATTCTATCAGCAGAAACAGTAATAGGTAGGCTAGTCCCTTGTCTCAACAGAATAATTAAAATTCAAATCCACCAGTAAGGTCCAATTATTATCCAGACTCTGTGATGTAGCAACTCTACTGTATTTTATAGACATATGAAAAACTCTAGAGAAATTTTCTTGCAGTTCCCAAACTGAATTCAATAGAAGTTGTGACACAAACAATGTAAAACTAGATTAAAACATTTCAGTATTTTAGCAAGCATCTTTAATATTCTCTTACTATTTCAGTAAGTGTAATAATGTACATTATGTATAAAGAACAAGATTCAGATAAACAAACTAGACTTTAAATTAAAATGCTGGTCATAATAAAGGTTACATTTTTGTAGATGAAGCTTCAATACATTTAAATTAGAAAGACACTTACTGGGTTATGGCAATGCTTAATCAAGTAAATGACCGACACTAGAATAAGATTATCAAGGCTATTTAAGAGCTTTTATAAAATAATTGCCTGGGTGTGCTTCATTTCAAAAGTGTCCTAATATAATTCCCACTGGGAATGCAACAAGGTCAATTTTTTTAAAAATTAAAAATCCAACATGCTCCTTTTTCTAAAAGTCATGCCATCATAAAACCAGTATGATTAGTACTATTATACAGTTTATGATGTCGAGAAATCAGTGATGTGTAAATCCAATACTAGCTTTAATTGACAAAACAGAGAAACCAATTTTGTTGTATCACGTGTTTTCATATCTTCAGCATATTTATGTGATAGATTTATGTAATGACTGCTTTGAACAATAGAAACATTTTTTTCTTTCCTAATTGAAAATGGTAACTTTGTCATTTGCTAAATCTCCCTTGACTTGTTTTTCTTTTTAGTATGCAAAATTAACATGCCAATTTACAAACAGTTGAAAAGTCTTGTGAATATATGAATATGGATAAATGACTGTATTATCTTTAGGAAATAGAGAAGATTTAGAGAAATGTTCAGGTGGGTGTACTTAGGAAGGAAGGAACAGGCAAAGACCTAATAACAATGATAAGACCTAAGCATCTGATTCCCCTTGCATAAAACTGAAAATCAATTTACTTTTCTGCTTTCAATTTCAAGTGACATATAATATTATGGTAGTATTTCCATAGAACAACCTCTTCCTGAAATCTGCAATAGATATAAATGTAATATTGAATATTAGAATTCTATGAGAATTCAAATATTTTCTATGCAGAATTAGGTCCTCTTTCAACAAAGCATTTATGCATGTGCTTAATCTTGAGCTTTTAGGTTAAAGAAGATCCCTTAGCTAAGACCTAGTATGAATTAGTAAATGTGATGAACTTGGAATGCTTAATGCATTTGTTGACAAAATTACCATCTCTGAAAATGTGTGACCAGTTTCCAATTTCAGAAAGTTTCAGCCAATCCTAATATATGGGAACTCAAAGGCACCATTTAGGTTCAGGCACTTTCTTAAATTTCACAAAAGGTTAAATTCTACTTTGGCATGTAAAAATAGTATATAGGAGAGTTACTTTAAAAAAAAAAAGGCTAGAAAAAAAATCTTGATGACTACTGAACACATCTGGTTTTAACTAACATGCTGGTTTTGCAAAAACGTTCTTTCACCTTTCATAGATGAAGTCAAATTTTTCTGCAGAATACTGGCCAGCTAAACCTAACCACATCCCACTAAACTCAGATTCTGCTGTTTGTAGAGAAGTTGTTCAGCAGAATAATGACCTCATATCCCCAGTATAAGTAATGATGCCAGCCAACACCGTCTTTGGCTGACTCCATATCTACCAAGACACTGAAGGATTCAGCAGTTCAGTGAAATGGAAGAGAATTCATGAGTTGCTTGTAGACTGCAAAAGATAACAAGGGAATAGAATGTCAAACAGAAGCAGGGGAAAGCAGAAAGCCAAAAGGAAATATTAGGGTCATCTCACCTCAAAAAAAAATCCCCAAAACAAAAAATAGCTGAAAAAGTCATCGCTCCAAAACAAGAAAATGTGAATTAGCCCAACTACTGGAATTTTTCTGTCTTTTGGTCCATCTTGGCCCAGAAACGTTAATTTGGTCTCTATATGTAGCAGCACATCTATATGTAATTTCTTTGAATATTTTCCTGTAATTGTCCTCTATGTTATAAACACAAGAATCCAAATTTGTAACTGTACTGATATATGTCTTTCTTCCCACGTCTAGAAGAAAATGTTCCTCAATCAGGCATGTCCTTGTTTCCTAGCTTTCTACATACAATTTGGTTTACTTTTAACAACCAATGAAACTTTTGGTTTCTTAGACAGCAGTTCAGGACAATTTTAATTCAGTTACCTGAAGAGGCAGTGTTCACATGCGAGTCATCTTTCTTTTACTGATGTATTTTCAAATGACTGTCTTCAGGGTTGAGACAGATTGTAAACACAGAGGCACTGTGGATGTTCCTACCTCAAGTATCGGTTGCAGCAGCAGGGATATCTTCACAATATTTCCTTTGCCTGCCCATTTATGAGTTTGGGGTTTTTTCATAGTCTTTAAGTAAAGATTATTAATTATAAACAGTATCACATGGTGTATTATTATTTCAGATCACTATCCAACTCGTTTTGACCTTTGTTTACCACAAGAGATGCCTTTGTGAATCCAAAATTCATAGGTAATTCGCATATTTGGTTTATACTAGGCAAATGTTAATTTAAGTCCAGATGCTACAAATTTTGTCACACAATAGTCATTCCCTAGTAGTCATAATAGTTAGCAGTAGAACAAATGATTGTTTGTGACCATTGGTATTTACAAGATGTGATCCAAATTTCTAATTCCACTCCTTAAAAGCTTTAAATAAATTGGACTCTCTCCAGCCCTGAATTATAACTAGATTAACATGACTGTCTCTTTTAAAGAAAGAAAAGAGCAAAAGAAAAGCAAATGAGGCTGGTAGCCTTTTAAGACTGAATCAGACACTAGAAGAAATGACATATTGTACCACAAAACCAAATGTCAGGTGACAAGATCAAAAATTAATGGTTTCTTGGGAAAAGCTTATTTCCTTTGGTATGTGCCTTTGTTATGTTTTCTTATCATGGATGCATTAAAAGTAAAGCCACCCGGATCTTCACAACAAAGCACCTGTGTCAAGACTTGAGAAAAATCTGTTTGTAATGAGTCTCTAGAGTTAGACATCATATAAAAAGAGGTCACTGTAAACTGACCTTACAAAGCATCCACCTGTCTATCCCATCACATACTGGCTTCTACTAAACAACAACAACAAAAATCCCTAAAGGTTTCCACTTCTTCCCCTTCTCTTAGCTCAGAAGAAAAGACAAGACAATTATTTGCTGTCATTTAGATAAAGGTGACATAGCAGACATTTTATTGTTGTTTTTCAGACAAAGGATGACAGACAGCAAAGGAATCCTTTTGCTCGTGGAGTGATAAAAAAAATAAGAATACTGTAGATGAGAAATTCTAGCTCTTTTTCTAAATAAATCAACGTCATGAATGTATTAACATGTGATCTAAAAGAATGGAAATAAAAGCTTGCTTTTGCTTTTGACATTTGTGGGTATGGCAATGTATTAGCCCTTTTTAAATAGCTGATGGCACCTGGAAAAAAGATTGAGAGAGTCTATTCCTCCAGCTAAAAATCCTTCCTTTTGCAGCATGACAATGTACTAGTGCTTATATATATACATATATAAAAATCCCTCTTCAGAAAAAAACTTTTTGTGAAAATTTCTAAAATGATTGTAGGTCTGTGGTCCTCAATACCAGAGAGTCCTGGATTCTGATTAAGTGTAATTACCTATTCAAACCATAACCCCTGCTATGAGTTCTGTGCAGTAAAGCCGACGATACTGTTATCAACAATGAGCAGCACAATGTAAGTATTGCTATAACTATGCACGTTGGGACATTAGGAATTTTCTACATTGTGGAAGAGACTGTCCAACCTTGTTAGCCATCCATCTTAAAGCCTGTACATGCTAATTATTCTGCTTTTATTGTGCTACTCCACTGAGACCATCTCAAAAACATAATTGTCCAATTCCAGAGCACTTACAAACCTCCTTAAATGAAAATTTGGGAGGAGTGAGGTGGGGAGAGGGGTGTGTCTATAAATATTTTCCCAGTCTCAGAGAGTTTGCCCAAGGGAGCTTTTTTTTTTTTTTAATGAATATCAAAAGACTTGATCTAAACTGTTCTATGCTGAAGATTTTTCACACACAAGCTCTTTTCAGAGCTTAAGATTCCTCTTGTTTTATTGTTGCAAGAAAAGGATGATGTCTAGACAACTAACATACTGAAAAAGGGTCAAGACTCACTGTAAAACTGTCAGCCCCATTTCTTCTAGTGGAGAAAGGTCAGACATGTCTAGAGAAGAATAAGGATTAAGACATATCTAAATCAAAAGGGAAGGAAAAAAATGCCAAAAGGAAATTATAAAGAACAACCTTCTTAGGGGAAATAGTCTTAGTGAAACCAGGCAAAGTGGTATTAACTTACTTTTGAAGGAGTAATTGTTAATACTCTAACCTCGTTTTCTTTTTTTCCCACTATATATAGCTGTTGTTTATATTTATGGAAAAAATAAAGGAAGCATGTTATGCATGCTTCCAGTGTGGGGGTGGTGGTGGTGTATTTTGAGTTAAAATTTTGATTTGCCTCAAGAATACTTGGAGAATATATTGGAAATAGAAGTTATGTTTGTATCAAGGACCTGTAACACCCCCAGGAGTTTGTAGTAAAAAATGTGTAATAAAATTTGTATTAATACATAAATAAAAATGAAAACATTAAGAGAAATTGACTGCAAATTAATACAAATTAATTTTAAACTAAAAATTGAAGTGTTTTTTTGGAGGCCAGATGCATAGAATCATAGAATGATAGAATGGTCTGGGTTGGAAGGGACCCTAAATATTATCTAGTTCCATGTACATGTAAAGGCAAAAAATAATTTTTTTGCCAAAACACAGATTAGATATCACTGAATCATATTTTATTTACACCGTTGCTGCCTCCAGCCGTGATGGGGGAATCCACCAAAGAATTAGTTAAATGGGGAATCTTGGAATTTCACTAACAAGATGTTGGCAAGTTTTTCATCTGTTACACTGCTTACCTAGAGAAGAAAAAAAAAAAAAGTATTTCAAGCCTCACTGCTTCCTCCAGAGTACTCTGCCCCTGTAGTGGCAACACCATGCCTTCACAGCGCTGAGTCAGGACAACTCTGAAGAGTATCAGGATTCAGTATATGTTGAGGAGATTTGTCACTGCTGCCCTGAGGTCTTTAGATGTGCAGCCACTGTGTCACTGACCAGAAGTCACAAGCTTCCACTTACATATTAAGCTTCTGTTTTTCTTAAGGAGAAAATACCACTGAGTTTCTGCTAATTTTGTTTACATTTTGAGAATATTTCTCCAGTTGTAGCATAAGATCAGGTGGTTGGTTTCTTCTTTTATGTATTCTTACATTTCATCACACAAATGATGAATACAGGTTGTCTCTGAGACTTCTTGCATTATCTAGTTTGTTTTGGACCAGAAGCATTTTGGCAGCTGTAGCCAAATATCTGGGTTCAAACAAACAATATCTTTGTCTACAAGTGAAGGTTTTGGCTGCATGCTACATGTTGAAAACACTGCAAAATTAATTCTCAACATATTGAGCTTAGAGTCCAAGGAATTTATTCTCTTTCCAAATATATAATTAAACTTCATGACCTTAGAGTGACTGCAAGCTAGAAATGAGAGTTGTTTTGCAGAGATTTTGCATTGCAGTTGACTTTAGGTGAAAAATCTTTTTTGACATTACTGACTCAGTTATATAAACAGATCTTTCCAGAGAAATAATATTCTTTATTAAGAAATAAATTAACTATAGATGGAGAAAAGAAAAAAAAAAAGAAGGAAAAAAAAGAAGAAACCTATTTCAATTACATTAAGGCTGTCACAACTTTACACAGGGCCAGGCTGCTAATAGAGAACTAAGTCTAAAACCTGTTCCTTCAATCATAGCTATAATGCTGACACTCATACCACAGCAAAGTCAAATCACTATGATCATCAGGGAGCTTCTAATTTTATTTATAGACATTTGTGTGGGCATAGACATTCTGTATGCCAGGAACATGCTCCTTAGGTATGTGATCAAATGCTTTTAACACATTGAACTTAGAAGTCACACTAAATATATTTTCCAGGTAATTTATTTCTGCAGACTTCTCCAGCCCAAGATCAGAATCCAGAGCACAGAAATAATATACAATGCTGTTACCTAATTTTGAAAAATAAAAAGAAAGGTTTGATTATGCTGCTGCTTACTGTCATAACTCTGTACTTATTATAAACTACTTTTGAGGAGGCATTGCAAATTTATTTAGTGGATTTTGTCCAAAATAGCTGTGCTAGCTGAATAGTGTGAAAAAGTAGATTTGACTTGAGATACTGCTTTTCTTCCTACATTGAAGATTAATGCCTCCAAAAAGATGAAAGCAGGAGGATAAAAGTATGATGTTTTCAAAGGTAATTCTACTAGTGGCAATCATGATCATTAGATGAAAATAAATAAGTCATTTTCATTATTATGTGTCCTGAAAGGAAGCAAGATTCACTGTGAACGAAAAGCATAAAAGAGGGGAAATTAAAGGCTTTGAAAAATTAATATTGATCCCAGAGTGCACCTGGACTTTTATTTCCACTGTTCTGTCTCCAAACATCAGCTCATATTCTGAGATGTTTTGATAGCAGACAATACTGAATTTAATGCAAAATAGACCAGACATAACCCTATCAAGGGCTTTTCTTATGAAAACAAAAGCTTTTTATAACTAAGTGTCCTTGTCACTTCTAGTTCTACTGCCTTGTTGTATGTAAACTCACATGATGGATGTCATTTGGGCTCTGGGAACAACTTATTTTCCCAGACAATAGAAAGAAAAAGACAAAATTAAAAGGTGAAATGAAAACTTCCCCTCCTCCCCTTGCCAGTGTTCAAAACCAAAGTAAGACATATTACTTTTGGCCTCACATAGCAATTGTAAATAACATTTATAAGAAAGAAGAGGAAATAAATGGCACAAGAGGTAGTACTGCATTGTCCGATGTGTTGTGCTTTGCCCTGTAGTGTTAAAAACAGGTATATGCCACACTGTTGGTACTTACAATATATTAAATCAGCCACTGCAAAACTGAAAGATCCGCTTTCAACTCATCCTTACCTGTTAACTAACTGATCTTGGCTTTCTGTTCTGTTTACCATTCATCTATAAATTCATCTACTGTTTCTCCAGACTATTCAACTTTTATTGATCCTATGGTCCTATTAAAATCCTTTACTGACTTAGTGTGTCAGTAAAATGATCCCAAATTTGAACTTCTACTTCATGCTGACCCTGCATATATCCCCTTAATACTCCTCAGATTCTGCCTAGCCCAACTGAATTGTCAAATCTTCCTATTTGCAGCTTGATTCTGCTAACTGAATGCTTCCCTGTGCTAAAACAGGCACCTCAGGTTTATTCTTCTCTTTCAATTCTAGCATAAGATTTTCAGACATCTGTCAGCCACTAGAAATCCTTTCCTAACTCAGTTTTTCTTCAGCATTTCTTTCTTCTGCAATTCACATATTCTATATTTTCTGAAAGTAGAGGACCAAAAATGGCTTTTCCCCTGCTCATGACAAGAGTTGCATAATCAGAGCGAGACAGAGATAATCAGTCAATATCTGAAAGAGAAGCTTTGTGAATCATATGGGCAATTCTCTGTCTGACTAGTTTAAGTGCGCGCATCAGGTTATGGATGATTATCCAAACTCTCACTATGAACTTTTGAGGTTTACCCTTCATTTACCATGGCAGTATGGTGTAACAACTCTTTGATTAAGAGAGGTTCATGTTTCTCAATCAGGGGACATCAAGACTTCTGCAGCCACAAGGACAGAACTCTAATTTAAAGTCTCCAATTACTGTTTATACATTATTGACAAAATTTTGGAGAATGGAAAAGAATCATGGTTTTGTGAGCCCTTAAACTAATATTAAACATAATTGCGGATTCAATTATGAAAGTTTGAAAACTGTAACAGATGTCTGGAGAATTAACAGATGAGCAAGAGCGTATTTTAATAACTGTTATCTGAAAAATCCAGTAGCTTGTGACAGAGGAGGAGTTACTGACCCATTCCATTTGATCTGTTCTTTATTGCAATTTGAAAAAACTCACTCAAGAGCAGACACCATGATATATAATCAGAAGTACTTTTAATATACTATTCTGAACTTCAGCGAGTCTTTTTTTCCTTCACTGAACCTTTTAAATTTACAAATGATTTTGTTGGCTTTCCAATGAATTTACACAAGAGGATCCAGCTTTATTGATTTCTCAGGAGATTTTGATGTTCTGCTCCATCTTCTCTTTATGAACAAACAGCAGCCAGGGCTAGGATAAGGAGAAATTAACTGGGTATAAGTGATAGATAAAGGAATAATAATGAACTGGAGTTTATTTTAGGCTGAATATATGTTTTTTAATCTTCTGTTTACAACCCACCAAAAGTTTGAGTTAAACTTTATTGTTGATCTTGCTATTAGTAAGCCACTCAGCATTTCTGCATTCAGTTAAAATCAACCTTTTGCTGAACAACAGTGTTTGCACAGCATCAAGACCTTTTCTGCTTCTCCCACTACCCCACCAGCGAGTAGGCTGGGGGTGCACAAGGAGTTGGGAGGGGACACTGCAGGGACAGCTGACTCCAACTGACCAAAGGGATATCCCATACCATATGACATCATCCTCAGCAACAAAAGCTGAGCTATGGGTCGCTGGAAGGAGACATCTCAAAGTTCTCATTTTCTTGCTGTCACCCATTCTCTTAATTTGTAAAAGAGTTCTTGAAACAGTCATGATCTTTCCACATGCAAGGGGAACAGAGCCTGAAATTTGTCCTCCTGGGTTTTTTTTACCTTCCCATGTTCACCCCTCTACATATCTTCCTTCTTTTTTTTTTCTTTTTTTTTCTCCCCCCCCCCTCTAAAATAGTGTTATTTAGCAGCAGCCAGGTAGAATTACAAACTGTCCACTCCTTCTATCTTCCCCCAATAAAATGATATGGTGGAGTAGGTTGGGAGAAGGTCATCATGTAGGCTGCCATGCAGCGTATGCGTTTCCAAGACAATTTTGACCAAGAAAAACAAGACAAATTGGCCCACACAGAGCTATGAACTGCAACAAACAGATTGCTTCCAAGATCAGAGTTTGCTTAAGGTCTCAGAACACTACACAGTGCAAATTGCAAGTATGCTTAGTCTTACATTTGTGTACAAACTAGCTGTGCTTTCTGTAAAAAAAAAGAAAAGCTGGTGTACAAAGAATCATAGAATCATAGAATCATAGAATCATTGAGGTTGGAAAAGATCTCTAAGATCATCGAGTCCAACCGTCAACCCAACACCACCATACCCACTAAACCATGTCCCTAAGCGCCTCATCTACTCGTCTTTTAAATACTTCCAGGGATGGGGACTCAACCACTTCCCTGGGCAGCCTGTTCCAATGTTTAACCACTCTTTCAGTAAAGACATTTTTCCTCACGTCCAATCTAAACCTCCCCTGCCGCAACTTGAGGCCATTTCCTCTCGTCCTATCACTTGTTACTTCGGAGAAAAGACCAACACCCACCTCACTACAACCTCCTTTCAGGGAGTTGTAGAGAGCAATGAGGTCTCCCCTCAGCCTCCTTTTCTGCAGGCTAAACAGTCCCAGTTCCCTCAACCGCTCCTCATAAGACTTGTTCTCCAGACCCCTCACCAGCCTCGTTGCCCTTCTCTGGACACGCTCCAGCACCTCAACGTCCTTCTTGTAGTGAGGGGCCCAAAACTGAACACAGTATTTGAGGTGCGGCCTCACCAGTGCCGCGTACAGGGGCACGATCACTTCCCTACTCCTGCTGGCCACACTAGTTCTGATACAGGCCAGGATGCCATTGGCCTTCTTGGCCGCCTGGGCACACTGCCGGCTCATGTTCAGACGGCTGTCAACCAACAGTCCCAGGTCCTTTTCCGACAGGCAGCTTTCCAGCCACTCTTCCCCAAGCCTGTAGCACTGCATGGGGTTGTTGTGGCCAAAGATAGACTGACTTTTTTCCATTAAAAATAAAAAATGAGTTCTGTTGAAAACTACGTTTTTGAAACTAAATGATTTTGGGGAGAATTTATTATTTCCACAGAAAACATTATTGTTTCACTTGAAGCTGGACACAAATATACATAAATTTGTTGCTGAAATTTGGAATAGCCCAATTCAGATTGTTCTATGGAATTTCCTGCTGCCATTGCCCTTGCAGGGCTCTGTGCTCAGATTTACCAGCCTCCTCCAGAGCTGGGGCTTGGAAACATTGTAAAAGATGAGGTGTAAACATGGAGTCCAGCTTGAATAACAATACTTTCATTCTCAAATATCATTGCCCTCTCTTTTGTCTTCAGAATGTCATTATTTGTGGAAAGTCCCGTCAGAAAACAGAGATCCTTTCCAGTCCCCAGATAACTCTAAAGACCATCCCAACCATCCAAAAGATGAACAAATAACTGGTGCCTTGTTGCTCTTGTGCACAGAGTCCTAGGAAGGAAGTCTCCATGACCCTAGGGACAGAGAAGACCTCCACTGGGAAAGTTATATTATCTAAAAATAAGAGTCTTCAAGATGGTATAATATAAACCCAAGTGTTACGAAAACCCCTATTTGAAACCTTACACTGTTATGCTAATGTAAGCTTATTTATTACCATAGTGTATCACAAGCCTTTGATAAAATATTTTGAATAGCACTAACGCAGCATATGCCATAGCAGATCAGACCATCCACTTGTCCGAATTCCTGTGACACAGTTAATACCTGTTCTGATATAAGCCAGATAATAAAATTTAAAACTAATCTAAGTGGTCTGGAACAAATTGTCTAAATATAACAACAATATAACAAAACAGATGTTTTTAAACAAATACATTATCTTTCCGTTGCCTGAAATGTGAAACAAGATTGGATTTAGAATATCTTAAAAAAAAAAAAAAAAAAAGTTGCTGCAATGATAAGGATTTACAGGAAGGAAAACTTTGAAGGGGGCTTGAGATGGCTTCAGAGTTTTGTAAAAATATATTTCAGCAATTAAGGTGGGCTTTTAATTGAAACGTTCATACTTTATGTATTATTACTATGTTTTTCTGTACGTATACCACCTCAAAATAATACAAGTCCTTTTCCCATGGTAGAGTAGTACTTTTCACTAAAAAATAAAAGAAAATAAGATTTTATGTTTTTTTAAGATAAGTCATCACATCACAGATATTTTCAATTTCCTCAAAAGTCAGGTAAGCAATTTAGACTACAGCCTCTGGAAGAAAAAAATTCTCTATTTTACAAATGACATTTATAGGGCATATGGTGCAGCTGACATTTCTTTTTCTAACATTACTTGCTAATATTTTCAGAGGGATGAATTACTCTTCCACATCTTAACCATTGCAACTGCACAGAGAGATGGATATGTTTGTTTCTGGTTTGCTTTTCAAGGAGTATGTGTATCATGAATATTTTATGTACAATACAGTGCTGTCTGAAAAGAGGCTAAAACTACTGGAGTCTTTTGACTCATAAAGTGATATGGCACCACAATAAAAAGTCATTCTTTACAGTTAAAGGATACTCTGAGGTAAACACCATCATTAATTTGGTGTAGGTTAAATTACTGTGCAACGTTTTCACACAAAACTACAAAAAAATCCCATTTTACTATTCATTGTTGCAATTTCAAGCTATAAGCTCCACTATAATGCACATTTACGAAGGGCTCTGTGGAGTCTTCAGATGTTTAAAAACTCTATCCAAACTACAGATCAAATTAAGGGTCTATTTTCAAAAGTAAAGTTTAGGCATATAACATCTCAGGTGCTTTAAAACTTACCTTCAGCGTGTACAGAATTTCTGAGAAATATTGAGCAACTGAAGTGCTGTCTTTTACTCCCTACTCCTTCTAAGCACTTCTTCAGTTTATCCACATTAGTGGATGTGATCAAGCTGAAAATTCTTCTGGCTTCATCTTCTAAAAGTTTAATACATCTATCACTCATTTTTTCTTATGGAAGCATTGGGTTTTATGAACGGAGTCCTTTTTATGAAGAAAATGTGTGAAGATCTCTGAACACCTGTGGGTCTACTACAAGTATATACTGGGCCAAAAAAAAAAAAAAGATGAGGAGCATGAACTTGGAACTTTCTTGCTCTTTGTTATTATTGTGCAAAGAATCTAGTCATTTTGCCTACATCACCTTCTCTCTTATGAATTTAACTTATGTAGAGTAAAGGTAGATTTGTAAATGCATCTCAGGTCAGAGCTCCATGTACACTTAGGCATAACTGGATATATTTCTCAGGAAAAGTCTTCCAATTTACAGTGCTTTTTTATGAATATTTTGAAACTGCAACTCTTAAACTGAGGCGTTAAAAACTGAAGGTAAACACTGACAGTTAATCTGTAAGCCAGCTATAACCAGGATTTATTTATTTAGATATCAAATTCAGTTTCCTATTACCACTCCAACACTTTAAGTGAACTATGTGTCTGAGATTGCAAACTTTATACTTTAGGATTACAATGCCAGTGACCTTCAGAGCTACTTTTCCTCCAGACTGAAGATATCAGAAAGAAAGTCTTTATCTCGGTGCTTGAAATTAAAATCCCATTTCTGGCATCAAGATAGATGACAAAGCAGAGGTAAAATCTTTAGTCTTGGTTGTGATAATATGGGGAATATGATTGTTGTAATATATGCATATATTTCACATCTTCCACTTGACACACCTCTTTACATCCAAATTTGTTCTTCTCCAGCTCGGTCAGCAATGACAACAATGCAACAAATAGCCTCCTGAGGAACTATTGCAACATAGCAAAATGTGGTTTATAAATCAGAACATGCAAGAAAGCAAGTGGCAATATGGTGTTCCAGAGGACTAGAAGAAATACTGCCTTTGTTTCTTGCTTTGGGAGACTTTTCCTTGTCTTCCACACCATTCTATTAAAGGAAAATCCACACGTTAATGGCGGTGTATGACACACAAGACATGACACAACTAAATTTCCTTGTTGTTGCCAAAAGTGTATGGAAAATAACCTTTTCTATCTTTCAGATAATGCTGATTGTCCTGGTTGTAAGCTGAACAATGAGCAGCAGGGGATTAGAGTAACAGAAGAAGAACGAAGGAACTGTACCTAGGAGTTTTCAGTAAAAGACGGTAAGAAATGGAAGGGAGGGATTTGTAAAAATGTCATAGGATACAATAAATTGTTCTCTATCATCACCCTAATGCTAACTGTTAAGCAAAATTTCAGGTGGCACTTCTGTAGTGCATTGTAATAATCAGCAACATTTTTTCATTGTGTAAGTTCTCCATCATTTTCAGTTAGCAATCCTGTTACTTCATAGCTGGTAGGTTTATATTTTATTAATTATTATATTAGTTTTTTATTATTGTTAACATTGTTATTCTTGTCATAAACCCATATTTCCAGTCTCCATTTAAAATATTTTTTGATTCACATTTTTACTAGATTTAGAAGGAGCAAACAGTTACACCTTGCAGTCCTGAATTTTGTTTTGCCTACTAGACGGTGAGAAATGCTAATCTTTGCAGGGCCACACAAAGGAAACAGTCTTAAGCTGTAGTACATGCTATTCTTTACAGTATTTCAATATTAAGCAGACACATTTACAGATAACAAGTAGTTATTGAAAACTAAAAGAACCAGTATTACAACAGTAAATAGTAATTTCCTCTTAATCTACATGGTGAAGTTCTGACTGATGCTAACAAAAAAAGGAGGGTAATTGTCGTAGGCGATTCCCTTCTGAGGGGAACAGAGGGCCCAATATGCCGACCGGACCCACCCCACAGGGAAGTCTGCTGCCTCCCTGGGGCCCGGGTCAGAGACATTACTAGGAAACTCCCTGGTCTGGTACAGCCTTCTGACTACTACCCACTGTTGGTTATACAGGCTGGCAGTGATGAGGTTGCAGAGAGAAGTCCTGAAGGGATCAAAAGGGACATCAGGGCACTGGGGTGACTGGTTGAAGGATCGGGAGCACAGGTAGTGTTTTCCTCAATCCCTACAGTGGCAGGGAAGAATACTGAAAGGAACAGGAAAACACACCTGATCAACACGTGGCTCAGGGGCTGGTGCCATCGGAGGAATTGTGGCTTTTTGGACCATGGGGAGGTTTACATGGCACCGGGCCTGCTGGCGACAGATGGAGTTCAGCTGTCTCACAGGGGGAAAAGGATTCTCGCTCATGAATTGGCGGGGCTCATTGAGAGGGCTTTAAACTAGGTTTGAAGGGGGAAGGGGATAAAACCAGGCTCACTAGAGATGAGCCTAGGGGTGGCATGCCGATGCTGGTGGTGAAATCGATGGCCCAGCTCAAGTGCATCTACACCAATGCACGCAGCATGGGCGGCAAACAGGAGGAGCTGGAAGCCATTGTGCAGCGGGATAGCTATGGCTTAGTCGCCATCACAGAAACATGGTGGGGTGACTCTCACGGTTGGAGTGCTGTGATGGATGGCTACAGACTCTTCAGAAGGGACAGGCGAGGAAGGAGAGGCGGTGGGGTGGCTCTGTCTGTTAGGGAGTGTTTTGATTGTCTAGAGCTCAACAATTGTGATGATGATACAGTCGAGTGTTTATGGGTAAGGATGAGGGGGAAGGCCAACGAGGCAGATACCCTGCTGTGAGTCTGTTATAGACCACCCAACCAGGATGAAGGGGCGGATGAAGCGTTCTACAAGCGGCTGGCAGAAGTCTCACAATCGCTAGCCCTTGTTCTCGTGGGGGACTTCAACTTCCTGGACATCTGCTGGAAATACAACACGGCAGAGAGGAAGCAGTCTAGGAGGTTCCTGGAGTGTGTGGAAGACAACTTCCTGACACAGCTGGTGAGTGAGCCTACCAGGGGAGGTGCCTCGCTCGACCTGCTGTTTACAAACAGAGAAGGACTGGTGGGAGATGTGGTGGCCGGAGGCCGTCTTGGGCTTAGCAACCATGAAATGGTAGAATTCTCCATTCTTGGTGAAGTAGGGAGGGGGGGCAGCAAAACCGCAACCATGGACTTCCGGAGGGCGGACTTTGGCCTGTTCAGGACACTGGTTGAGAGAGTCCCTTGGGAGACGATCCTGAAGGGCAAAGGGGTCCAGGAAGGCTGGACGATCTTCAAGAAGGAAGTCTTAAAGGTGCAGGAGCAGGCTGTCCCCATACACTGTAAGAAGAACGGGCGGGGAAGACGACCAGCCTGGCTGAATGGGGAGCTTTTGCTGGGGCTCAGGAAAAAAAGGAGAGTTTACCACTTGTGGAAGAAGGGGCAGGCAACTCAAGAAGAGTACAGGGATCTCGTTAGGTCTTGCAGAGAGGAAATGAGAAAGGCAAAAGCCCAGCTAGAACGCAATCTGGCTGCTGCTGTTAGAGACAATAAAAAAAGTTTTTACAAATATATTAATGACAAGAAGAGAGCCAAGGAGAATCTCCATCCCTTATTGGATGCAGGGGGGAACATTGTCACCGAGGATGAGGAAAAGGCTGAGGTACTTAATGCCTTCTTTGCCTCAGTCTTTAACAGGCAGACCAGTTATCCTCAGGGTATTCAGCCCCCGGAGCTGAAAGCCAGGGACGGCGAGCAGGATAAACGCCCCATAATCCAAGAGGAAGCAGTCAATGACCTGCTACGCCACCTGGATGCTCACAAGTCTATGGGGCCGGATGGGATCCACCCGAGAGTGCTGAGGGAGCTGGCAGAGGAGCTCGCCAAGCCACTCTCCATCATTTATCAGCAGTCCTGGTTAACGGGGGAGGTCTCGGATGACTGTAGGCTTGCCAATGTGACGCCCATCTCCAAGAAGGGCCGGAAGGGTGATCCGGGGAACTACAGGCCTGTCAGCCTGACCTCGGTGCCGGGGAAGATGATGGAGCGGTTCATCTTGAGGGCGCTCACAAGGCATGTGCGGGACAACCAGGGGATCAGGCCCAGCCAGCACGGGTTCATGAGAGGCAGGTCCTGCCTGACCAACCTGATCTCCTTCTATGACCAGGTGACCCACCTAGTGGATGAGGGAAAGGCTGTGGATGTGGCCTACCTGGACTTCAGTAAGGCCTTTGACACCGTCTCCCACAGCATTCTCCTAGAGAAGCTGGCGGCTCACGGCTTAGACAGGTGGACTCTGCGCTGGGTCAAAAACTGGCTGGACGGCTGGGCCCAGAGAGGTGTGGTGAATGGAGCGAAATCCAGTTGGCATCCGGTCACGAGCGGTGTTCCCCAGGGCTCAGTTTTGGGGCCGGTCTTGTTCAATATCTTTATCAATGATCTGGATGGGGGGATCGAGGGCACCCTCAGTAAGTTTGCAGATGACACCAAGTTGGGCGGGAGTGTTGATGTGCTGGAGGGTAGGAAGGCTCTGCAGAGGGACCTGGACAGGCTGGATCGATGGGCCCAGGCCAACTGTATGAGGTTCAACAAGGCCAAGTGCCAGGTCCTGCACTTTGGCCACAACAACCCCATGCAGCGCTACAGGCTTGGGGAAGAGTGGCTGGAAAGCTGCCTGTCGGAAAAGGACCTGGGGGTGTTGGTTGACAGCCGGCTGAACATGAGCCGGCAGTGTGCCCAGGCGGCCAAGAAGGCCAATGGCATCCTGGCCTGTATCAGAACTAGTGTGGCCAGCAGGAGTAGGGAAGTGATCGTGCCCCTGTACTCGGCACTGGTGAGGCTGCACCTTGACTACTGTATTCAGTTTTGGGCCCCTCACTACAAGAAGGATGTCGAGGTGCTGGAGTGTGTCCAGAGAAGGGCAACGAAGCTGGTGAGGGGTCTGGAGGACAAGTCTTCTGAGGAGCGGTTGAGGGAACTGGGACTGTTTAGCCTGCAGAAAAGGAGGCTGAGGGGAGACCTCATTGCTCTCTACAACTCCCTGAAAGGAGGTTGTAGCGAGGTGGGTGTTGGTCTCTTCTCCCAAGTAACTAGCGATAGGACGAGAGGAAATGGCCTCAAGTTGCGGCAGGGGAGGTTTAGATTGGACGTGAGGAAAAATGTCTTTACTGACAGAGTGGTTAAACATTGGACCAGGCTGCCCAGGGAAGTGGTGGAGTCCCCATCCCTGGAGGTATTTAAAAGAGGAGTAGATGAGGCGCTTAGGGACATGGTTTAGTGGGCATGGTGGTGTTGGGTTGACGGTTGGACTCGATGATCTTAGAGGTCTTTTCCAACCCTAATGATTCTATGATTCTATGATTCTATGCTTATGTTTGCCTAATGCCTGACGAAAGTTACAGTGGAAGTTTCAGAGTTTAGAATATATTATAACTTTGTGTAAACTTTTCCTTCTGCTTACCTATTTATTAAAAACAAGTAAGGACAAAATTTCTTAGTCTAAAACACCTTCACACATCTCACTCTATCAAATTTTCATCCGTTTAGGAGTGTATGTACTTTTGTTAATTTTAACATTTTTCCATCTGAGGAACTACCTGTTTTGCCAAACGTGACCTTTCTCTCTGTTGAAGTGTACTGACCCTTTTCCTTCTGCAAGTGGGCTATTCTTGATAAACTCACTAATATATATCATATACTTCCATCATCCTTTCTTCCCCTCTCAGTTAATCTGAAATTATGACACATTGTGTTCAGCAGGATGAAGTTCTGTTAAGAACAGGAATAAGTGAATTCTTACAAAATATTTTTCACATATTAGTGGAAGCTGAGTATTGGCTTAAGTGCATACATTCAAATTGTTAACATCTGTTTATTGTCTTTACTCACTGAAGAGTGCTGGCTGCTTTATAGATTATGTGTGTTTACACCTCATGTTCCAAAAAGCCTGCAATTAAAAAAACCTTATGTTTCAGTCCTCCAGAACTGAATCAAATTTTATTCTTCCTTGACTTAGTACTTAGAAAAAACCTAAAAATTGCAAGTGTTTTTGCCAAGTCATTAACACACACCATCAAAAGTGTGGGACGTAGGTACTGGTGAGATCATTCATGGCAACACAATCCTTATTACATCAGTATGGCCCCATAATTGATTTAGTTAATGACACCATCTGCTCATTTCCAGAGTTTTCCTTCCAATTAGAGTGTCAGATCATATATTCAATTTCTGTGATTTTAACTATGTTTTCTACCTTTTTCCCCACCCTTGAAGAAACCTAAGTTTGATTTGTACTGCCATTTTCTGTTTACATCCATCATTGAAATAGTATTCTTTTGCTTTTGAGGAAATGAAGAGTTTTGAGAGAGGTGGCTTGACTGTCAGAATTCTTTGTCTTTCCAAGTCATAAATGATTCTCTTGTGGTGCCAAAATATTGCTACTTAATGCAGAAAACATCTAGTAATGTTTTCAGTTATAAACCTATGAAGTGCCAGGTCTCAAGAAAAACACTTCTAACTTGATAGTATTCATTTTCCATATTCTCCCCAAAAAGTAGAAATGGAAAAAAGGAAAAAATGAATAGAAGATTGCAGCCTATTTCACATAGTTGGCATATAATGTTCTCTTTTAGTGCATCAACTTCAGCCAGAGCTGACAACAGTATCTGAACAATAAGTCATGAAACTGGGAATATGTTCGTGAATGATTTCTCACATCTTGGAGTGAAGGGAAGACTTTCATTGAAAACTACCCCAAAAAATTACAGTTCCTCACCAATATGTTTTCCTCTAGCCTCTCATTCAGTGACACTGTTAGAAGCAACCATGAGCAGTCATATATTAACTTGCCAAATACACTTTGATGAGACCTATCTCTATGTTATTTTCTCATGAGAACCAATAAATGATTTTTTTTTTCTTTTTTACTACAAATATATTGGTGCAACCAGTAAACAGTGTCCAGAGAAAGGGCTTGAACAGACTCTGTGCATACTGTTGATTCTTTTTTCCTTAGAAATGACATAAAAAGTGGTTTGCCATCTGCATTTGGTTTCTACCAAATAGGTTCTTTAACTCGTCTGTAGAATAGAGACATAATTATTAATTATTATCAGAACTATTTTGACTTGCTTAGTGTTAGAAATCAGAAGACAGTACATGTCCTCAAAAGAATTTTGATTTACAAGTTTTGGATTTATGAAAACAAAAAATCACCAAGCCAAACATACAAAAGAGAATATAAAAGACATTTGCTTTGTATTTTTAATTTGTAGCCTGTTGCTTATTCCTCTGGTGTTTGAAATGATATTTGAAACTTAAGATAGAGTAATGGATCTGTTTCCAGATACTAATCTTCAACTATAAAATCCTTGATGAGGACCTGTTTCACATGTGTGCATATGCCATACTGAGAATTCATTAATCCTCAATGATATCCTGATTAATGGAGCCCATAAAAGATCTCAGCCCATAAAAGATAGTTTAAGTGTATTTTTGGTGAATGGCATCTAGCTATTAGTTTCATTAAGTGCAAAGATACATTCATACACTATATTTTAAAAGAACTGAAGTAAGAAAAACTTCCCCAACCCCCCAATAGCCAAGAACACCTTTTCTGACAACACACTGATGTTAAATGGATCTATTAAACAGAAGCTACTCACCAATCTGACACTGCATGACTTAATTTCTGCAATAACACATCAGTACTGTAATGATAGAGGCAAGGTCCATATAAATTACTGAATTAAATTTTAAATCTTGTTCTGGTATTTTATTACATGTAGTTTTGCCATTACTATTAGGTCATCCATGATGGCTAGAAATATGAAAATATGCATGTATATATACATATATCCTGCCTCCTGCCTTCATAACAACACTATTGGAATATCAACGTGCATTCACAATGTTAAAATTTTACAAGAAATAAAACCACAGAAGTTTGGGCAGGCAGGATTTCTAGGGCTTAGTCTTAGAATAATTCTGGAAACGTTAATATGCATTGCTAAAGTGTCATGCATAAACTATCCCAATTATGAACAAACTTTGAGTAAAAATATTTTCACTTATGCTGGGTTATTATACTGGGATAGAGTAGATTAATTAAAACTGTAAAGTTATAAAAGTAATTTATAATGTTATAATGACTATTCATGCACATATGGCATATTTAAATGAATAAAGTAGAATAAAAGCCATTAAAGTATCCCTGTACATTTTAGGATACATAACCAAGCATATTTTATGAATGGCTTGGGAAAAAAAGTACAAAAAGTAATGAAACTAAATGTAAAAAAGAAATGGTACTCTGCATTTGCTTTTCACTGAGACATTCTTTATAACAAGAAAATAAAGAATATTCTAATAAAGGAAGGTCATTTACTTTTACTGGTAAACTTTAAGGAAGCTCTGAACCTCAGAGACATACTGAAATTGAGGAGCATAATTCAGATGGGTAGAGTTAACTGCCTGTACAGTAATAAATATGCTTTTGGCTTTGTTCAATTGGATTTGGTCCCATTTTTGTCCCTGTCCTTCAAGGACAGCAGGAACCACCACTGATAAGGTTAGAGGGGGCTAAAATAGATGCATTAAGTGGCACTGAAAAGTGACAAAATAATAACATACCAACTGTGAAAATACTGTGCAGCAATGTTCTTGCTTACAAGTTTCTGAGAATAAAATCAATACAATATACATAAAATGAAATAAATTTACATGATCCCCATATCATACTGGAGTTGTTTCCCTGTCTTACTAACTCCTTCTTAGTTTTCTTCTGGGCTGAACTGCAAACAGAACCTCCTCACTACATGTCATTGCAAGATTCCACAAAATCCTGATCAGTATGGTATGCATTTTCATAATAAAGGAATACAAACCAGAAATCTCTATAAACTGGTATGGACTATGTCTGCCTCAAACTCCATACTTTAAGTTCATTTATTATTTTGCACTCAGAGTTTCTACCTCTGTCAAAACTTGAGTCTAATTAGAGCACTAGTACTGAAGGAATACTGTGTCAGAGTTAAATACTAGTCCCCTGGCAACCTACCTACTGCTATGAGGATGCAAAATTTAACCAAGACTTGGGTCCTCAACAGGAACATCTACTGATCCTGCTTTATTCATATAGCCAGCTGTTGTGGGCTAACCCCTGTGGGCAGCCAAGTACCAGACAGTCTCTCGCTCACTTCCCACAACATCCCCAGTGGGATGGGGGAAGAGGAAAGGAAGAATAAAAGCAAGAAAACTTGGAGGTCAAGATAAAATGAAACAAACCAAAACAAGTTTAATATGTGAAGCATAAGTGGGAGAAGAGAGAAGAAAATAAAACAAAACAAGTGATGCAAAGGCAATCATTCATCACCTCCCATGGGTAGACAGATGCCCAGCCAATTCCTGAGCAAAAGATGACTAACCTTCCTAAAAACCCCTCTTTTCCCTTTTATTACTGAGCATAATGTTATATGGTATGGACTACCTCTTTAGTTAGTTCAGGTCATCTGCCCAGCTGTGTCCCCTCCCAGCCTATTGCACACCCCCCAATCTATTCACTGTGGGGCGGGCAGACTGAGAAACAGAGAAGGCCTTGATGCTGTGCAAACGCTGTTCAGCAAAAGCTAGAACATTAGTGTGTTATCAGCGCTGTTTTGGTCAAAAATCTAAAACATAGCACCATATGAGCTGTACGAAGAAAATTAATTCTATCCTAGCCAGGCCCAGTACACCAGCCTAGCAATTAGTACGCTGTTTTCAGCTAATTCCCCTGCACATAACAGTATCTGTCCATTTTCCTCAATCTCAGTAACAAGAAAAATCCACTTCCGAGAAATAATTTCATATTAGTTGAATTCACAGTCTCCAACAATGTCATGGAACCTGTTTTTTCATTAGGGCTTGCTACTTTACAATATTCTAGAAGCATCTGTCTATATTTGATCCCTTCTACATTTAAAAGGTTATTAGGAAGTACTGACAGCAATTTAATATGAACATAGAGATGGGATGAGAAGTGGATTGTTAACATTAGGATGTCACCTTCTGTCTACATTGAACTCATGACAGGACGTAGGTTTTGGCCACAAGTTTGTGGTATTTGGTCCCAGAGCTTGAGTTTTTAATGAAGGCTGTGTGGACCTCGCCACAGGTGATTAGTCAGAATATCTGACACAATCTGATAAACCAGATGGTAAGAGCAAACATGGAGACAGTGAACAACAGAGATAGATAGTAACATGGGGCAAGAGTTCTGAGAGGAGATTAGGTAAGGTATATACTAATTAGGGTAGAAGTGATTAGCTGAATACAATGATTAAGAGACACAATTTTGAAGGGCATGTAGAAGGCAGATGCCCTGAAATTATTTGACAGAGTAATGGGCTGAAAAACAAAGGGCATGAACCAAAGCTAAGAAAAGACTGGTCAGCAAGGGAGTTCAGTATAAATTTCTTCACACGGAAGGTAATTAATGTGTAGCACTACAAGCTATTAGGTGGGGAAAAACTAACCCTCAAATGCTAAACATATCTGAGAACAGACAGGTAGGTAGATGAGCTGCATGGACTAATTCTGTATATTATCTCTGCCGCAAGTGTGGCAAAGGTAAAGCATTACTTAAATTAGTGGGATAATAAATGAAGTAATTTCAATGAGACTTACAGTGATAAAAACCAAAGGCAAGCACAATTAGTTTAGTAGTATAACTCTCCACAAAAAAAAAAAAAAAAAAAAAAAAAAAAAAATCACAGAGCTTGTTTTACTCCAAAATATTTTAAGTAAAATGATTCTTCCTGATTTTATTGCTAACAAGAACTTGATAATTGTGGATGCATCTCCCATGAAAGTTGTGTATCTGTAATGAGGGACCAAAACAGGGTTTGTTAAAAGTCACAATTCTTTAAGAGAAGTCAAAACCAGGAACTTTAAAACCCAGATTTCTCCCCCCAGTTTGTTAGCCGAATCTCCTGCTTGTAGGTCCAACCATGGGGCAGACTGAGCATGTGTTCAAGAGAAGAGATCCATAATATAATTTACCAACATAACAGCAGCAGCTGAGTGCTCAGTCAGAAAAACAGGCTGTGTGCTAGCCCACATGGCTCTTCAGCACTCAGCATGAATGGCGTTACTCCATCCCTTCCACATGGAAACCCTAAACATTTTCCCACTTCTACTTATCCTTGCACTGAACAGACAAACCAACACTACCCTCCACAACACTCCAACTCTATTTTTATCTTTACTGTCCACCAACCCTAAACCAATACCCCACTCTGCCTTTTTTCCCCGCAGCGTATGCTGCAAGCAGCTCGAGACCTGCACTCCCTCTCCGCTGGCAAGAGAGTTAGGAGCTCCCAGATCAGCAATAACTGACACTTTGCGAGCACGTTTCTGGACACCCCATGCCAACACTTATATGCTGCTCTGCACTGCCCCTAAAAGGCAAGCAGTTGTGTACAGCCAGCAGGGACCTGCTGCCGCAGAGCAGCTGGTACCAGAACTGCTGAGAAATTTCAGGCTTAGGTAGCCGAATCTGTTCTTATATAACTGCCAATTTTCAGGCATGGAAATACCAGTCACCATTTTTCCACTGGATAAAAGGCTTCTGTATGCGAGCGCCGCACCCCCAGCGAGCGGTGACACAGATGATGCCTGCCTGCGTGAATTCTCACCACTCCCCTCTGTGCTTCCTGCGGCTCCTGAGCAAAGGCAGGATGAGTAAGATGGCACTGGAAGTAGCTTATTCCCTTCTGTGCATAGACACACATACACTAAATATAGCTCTCTTGGAGCTTAGTTCAGAAGTGTATCAGAACACCAGCTATGATATTTAACAACTTCAGCTTTCCCTGGTGGAGACTAGGTACCTTCAAAATATGGGAGGTGAGTAAAACAGTCATGTATGTGGATTTTTCTGTAGGCTGAGCAATATATTGACTGAGATCAAAAGCATTAGCCTTCATTCTCCTGCAGATGAATTTCTGTGCTAAAAAAAAGTATTTGTTATCATCAGATGTTTTATGAACAATATCTAAATAACATATTGCTATGCAAATTTAAATTTCACATCATTCCACTTTTCTTTAGTTCCCCTCCCCACTCAAAAAAACCAAACCAAAACAAACTGTCAATGTTGGATTTTGTATATTTACAGTTTCAAAATGCTTCTACAAGACAAAAAAATTGAATTGCTACAATAAAATTAATACAATTTATACAACTGTACCCTAAAATCCAGGTTTTATAGAAAACTTTGTTTTCTGTATTTCCATAGAACATGTTTAACCAGAATTCAACTGATCTAACGTTAATTGTAATAATTTTCCAAGTCAAATGGATATGTAAACATTTGAAAATTAGCATTTTTAATAAGGTTAATGTAACTTAAGTTTTCTAACACTGAAAAAAGAGTTATTTCCACATTGCAAATTTATAAGTTATTTTTATGCAATAAGGGAATGTAAATCATTTTATAAAAAGCTTTGAAGAGATTTATAAACTATGAAACCAAAATGAGCCATTAACCAATTCAAATGATTGGCCTTTATTACATTTAAGATCATCAGTCAGGATGATCTATGAATTTGAAACCTGCATCCTCTCCAGACTGATACGGAGCTCAGCACAACAGCAACAGAACTTAAGTTGCAGTTTAAGTGCAGGAGAAAGCAAATACAGAAGTCAATTTACAAAAGGGAATTTCTGTTAAAACCTTACTAGTTATCCTGCTCCCAAACAGCCTGAACCAAAGGTGCATAACTGTCCTCCAAACTGATCAGTGGGAGTGGAGCTTATGCCTAAGAAACTCTGCTTAAGCCAGGAATAAGTCTTCATCCAGACAGCTCATATTACAGCAGTAAATAGTTTAGGTATATTCCCATATGTGAAAGAAGAGATTAGTGATACTGACCTTCTTTGTATAGCTCTACAAAGGAAGAGTGATATCAGGGAGGTAGCTAGTGCATTGGGAAATTACTCATCTGGCAAGTGCTTTGTCTGGACCTAGAGCTGAAAAATAATTTTTAACAATCCTAAAGACTAAAGCAGCCAGGAAATTGTGTTCATACATTCTTGGTTCCTTCATGGAAAGTTCTTAAAAAGTCAAATTTCCACATATTTCTGAATGCTGTTTTGGCAGGAAATTCCAAATATGATAGAAGTTTATCACCAGAAGGTGACTATTAACAGATATAAGAAAAACAAGACACAGCATCCTTTGTAATTCCTATGACAGTTCATCCATCGGTAATATACACAAGAGATTCTGGTTTGGCAAGGAAAGAGTTTGACCACCTTTTTTAGGCTGGGAAGCACACAGAAGTCTGAATTCTTATTGTACCACAAATTCAGGGGGATTGGGGAGGGGGGAAGGAAGGGAGGAAATGGGGAATTAAAAGATTTTTTTCAATGTGGTTACAGCAGTTCTAACACAAAACAAGAATAATTCCTATAAATTCTGACCATTGTTCCTCCTTGTACTGTTGTCCATTCTGCAACACTCCAAGCAGACAACATGAATATCAGAAATTATCTCCAGCCTGTTACTTTCTTCACAGGCCTTTGCCATGAGATGTGCTGTCTCCTACCAGCATAGTCAAATATTTCCTGGTCACTAATCCAGACTCTGGCTGGTAGAGACTGAGCAGAACAGAAAGGTTGACTTTACTTTCTTTACTAACCAAATTAAAATGAGACAGACACTTAGCACATCCTTGGATTCGGCTATTTCTTGTAGCACTAACCTGGGCATAGGAACAGCCTCAGGCTGCACAGCCAGGATAATGAGGGAGCTCTTTTCCCCTGCCCCACACTAACATATTAGTATATCATCGACTTTCCTTTCTCCAAAGCTACTTCACCCATCTGAGGGTAGAGGACAGGCCCTTAAAAGAGTCTTCTTTTCTTTCCTCTATTAGTCATCCAGACTGCTCCTTTCCCAACATCCTTCTGCCCTTAAGGTTGTTGCATTTGTATTTGGAAAGGGCTAAGGTAACTTTCAGTTTCCTAAAACAGACTGCCCTGCAACACCTTAAAATTGTTATTCCTTTAACATTTGTGATAGTTTCACTCTATGTCCATATTGCTCAGAAAGCATAAAGCTCTTCTATAGTTGAGATGTATGGAGGTGTACTGGAAAAAATGTTATACAAAAACATGACACAACTTCATTTATCTACAGATGGGGAGCCACAGCATGAAGAAGGTGTTGCATCATTATTCACAAAACTGATTTATCTCCTTGCTTCCAATTACATTACTACTAATAATAATCAAGATCTTATTATACAAGTGTAATTACTTTATTCTTAAGCATTCATGTTCAAACAGGTGGTTTTTTTAATCAAATGAGTTGCCTGCAGGAGTATAAAAAATTATGCACCTACACCATGTGGACTCAGACTCTGATGTTCATACTTGGCTTGCAACAAGATTCGCTTACTCTAATACAAACAGAACTCCTGGTTAAGTATATTTCAGTAAAAAGACAAATCTCAAATTAATTAAAAAATAAAAATAAAAATAAGCCTGTAAATGCACACGCACAGGAACTTCGCTACAATATGAACATTAAGTAAATGGGTGAAGATTACATCACCACGTAGAGACTAAGTCAGCTTATAAAATATGATTCTACAAATGATTTATTGCATTACTCCTTTTCTCTAACTCACCAAGCTAATGGAAAATCCTAGGGAAGAAAATCTCTAACATGATTATTTCAAGTACTGAGCCCAGGGGTGGTTTAAAGTTGCTAATCACCTCTGAATCTGGCGTCAGGTTCACTCAAGTTTCTTGGCTACATTGACCTTCCCTTGAGTTCTCTGTGGTCAGAATTATATAAGATTAACAATTTTCTGCACAAGTGATTTAATCAGAACTGAACTAATACAGCTCTATTAGATATCAGTAGCCAAGCAACCACAAACAATATTTATATACATATATATGGATAAATACACACATATTCGTTCTAGAGAGAAAAATGTAAATCAGTGGAAAATACAAAATACTGCAAAGACTTAGAAGGAAACAAAAAACTACTCCTAGATTCCTCTATCTATGTACATGCAATAATCAGACAAATACAATTGTCTTAAGCTTGATTGCTTAATGAAACAAGTATTAGCAATTTGACTGTCAATACATCAGTCTCTCATACACTAAATAAGTTTTAAACCTCTGGACAATTTCAACTGAGTTTATCAAAAGGGTGGAGATCACAGACCTTAGAAGATTTTACAACTGGCAGACAGGTATTTAATAAAGCCAGTGAAGGAAGCAAAGAGCCCTGATCCAGGCTGCTTGAATTGCCTCACAACCTGCAAGTCTAATCAGCTGTATGTAATTCTGACCAGCAAATGCAGCATACAGCAGCCAGCAGGCCAACCAAAGGCAAGGGAAAGAGCAGTGGCATTGTTAAGTTACATGGAGAAGAGAAGACAAAGCTATGGGATGAAGGTCTGCCTCATTAGTAATGCAACGTTGGAAGGGATGAAGGAAAGATTTTAGTATAATTAAGGATCTGGGGAAAACAGAGATTTTGACGGCAAGAAATCACACTTGTGTTCAGGGCGTGCAGGAAGAAACTTAGTGTATTTTAGCAGGGTAAGAGAGACCTAGATGACCTACTGAGGTCTCTTCCTACCCGAAATATTCTATGAATCTAGGGGAGGAAGACTCCAGCGTACAAAATGCGCTATTCTGTCATAAATGTGACTTCAGCAATTCCAGTGCTTCCAAAACAATTTTTTTCCTACATTATGTTTTTTTCAGATCACATTAGAAGATGCATGCCTCATCCCATGCCCATGCAGTACAAAATTGCTTAGTACTCAACTTTTTAAGGTTTTCTAATTCTTTGTGGAAAAGAAGTATTTTCCAAAAGGACGCTCTTCTTGGTATTTCTGTAGCAGTAAACTCTGGCCCTAATTCCAATACTTTGTTATATGATAATTAGAAGTCCTATTTCTCTAAGTGTTGCTGGGATCAGACCTTATTAGACCCAGAATTACTGGTAAAGAAGCCCTAACAAGTTTGCAGTGTCATTTTAGCCTCTGACAGTAGGAGGATTTGACCTCCCCTTTTGAACACCTTTATGTCCTCAATGCACCTATTCCTATACTGACAGGTGATCCACTTGAGGCAAGAGAGTGAACTTAATGCTTTATTGCAAAATTATAAGAAGTATCCTTGCAAATACTTTTCAATTTTTTTCTGTTATTTTAGTTTGTGCTTGCAGGCAAAAAGTATGACCACATTTTAACTACAAAGCAGGCTGTTCTGCTAGCTGACCGGAAAGGCATCCATGACCCTTAAGGATGAAAGAGAGGCGATTTATAATTTCTCCACTAAAGATCTTGTAACTGATGATTGATGTAGTCTGGATTTAGCAGTCCTCGGCCTTAGATAAACACAACACTACCTTAAATTAACTCCTGCTCTGACAGCTCCCACGTGGCTTTGCAATTGGGATTTCAAGTTGTTGGCATATGTTCCCTCCGGCTATGCCTCTATTTGCCTGTCAAGCAATTCCTCTGTTTGGCCCACCTGCTTGAGTACATGTCCCACAGAGCACAGTACTCCAGAAGGCTTCATATACTGGGAGTAATATTATCAAAGTTAACATAACTACAAAAGTATACCAAGGACTGTACGTGGACAGGTCTATACAGGATGAGGACCAGGCTCACATGAAGACTAATGCAAATAAACATTCCAAACAGAAAAAGAAAAACAAAAACCAATCAAACAAAAATATCCACCTAACTAAAAGACTACATTAAGGCTATTTATTACAAAAATTTGAAAAGTTCATACCAGAGAACAGAAGCATTTAACTACCATTAAACAAGATCTATAACAACAGTACATTCATTCCTGTCAAGAGCAAAGGATCTTGATGTTCAGCCTCAATTTGGGTGTCAATAGTGGGTGAAGATGTTATGCTCTTTGAGGAATACATCATTCAACAGTTTGCACAAACCTGTCCCTTCCAATTAATCCTCCAAAAAGGGAAATTAGGAATACAAAATTGTTATTCAGTAAGATTTATACTGATTTCTTCTTTTAAGAACAAAGAAGAAAGAAACATAGTACAAACATATTCCTAAGAACTTAGGTGTAAAATATTAAACCTCAAGTAACTGAAGTTTTAAGATGTTTTGAAGTTTCATAAACCATAGATAAAGACCCCTTGGGAATGTCATTTTCTCAGTAGGAAGCATAAATGAGCTCCTGAAAGAAATATTACAAAGTATTTTTCTTTTACTTTTTAGTTCATATCTTCCTTCAAGGGAAAGTAAAATACACTACGAGGTAGGTAATTTCCTCCAACAGTATATTTGCTTAATATTTTGTTGCTATGCAACACAGCAGCTTGTTAGAATTATTTTTGCAGACAACATAAACATAGGGCTCTTAATATAAGCATTTTAATCCAATTTAGAGATGAGCAAAGTGAGGCACGCCACCATTAATAACTAAAGTGTTAACAAAAAATCATTTATAAAATGAAAATTCACCATAAATAAGTCATTAATATAAAGTGTCTTTAATTTTGAAAGTTATTTTGGTTTTAGTTTAAACAAACTGATTTGCTCCCTCCCAAGCTGTTGGACACATTGCTTCACTGGGGCCTTTGATATATTCACTGCCATTTCCTGAGTGGATACTTGGCTAAGGTTAAGAAGAATTTGGGATTTACAGAATTATGTGAGTTAGTGTTTGATCCTAGTAGGAAAGTTGGAAAGGAAAAAGATTTCCTCTTTGGAAAAAAATATTTCTGATATCAGCATTTCCTCCGTTTTGCATCAGGCTGAAAAACTAATATTTTGAAAACAAGAAATTCTTACCTTTCCCAAAAATAAGTAGCTGACCTATAACTACCTATATCCTCAATGTTCAACAAGGATGCCAGATGCATGGATTCAGTTTTAGTGAGTGCTGTAGGAACCATCCCATTTTCTTTATTATCTAAACAGGAATTAATAAAATAGTTAATTCTATTTCTTACCTGAAGAGGGCCCTGTAGGTCTGAAACCTGGTTTTTGGGGTTTTTTGTATCTCCTTTAGAAAATGAGTATTACTTCTACTCATCACTTTGTCTTTTTTTCTTTGCAGCAATTCCACTTTGTCTAACTGAATTATTTATTAGCACAAAGAAAGACTCCAAAGCTTACATCCTGCCAAAACTTTCAGTATTTCTTTGCTCTTTATTTCAACATAGGCGGAAGCTCTCTAATTCTACAGGGTGGTTAGTATTTAATATAATTTATTAAATATTAAAATACATGTAATCAAGATTGCAGTGAACACTCCTCAGTGCCCAGGTTTGTTCTACAGATAATTGCAAGTCCATTAGAAACAGGAAAGCTTTATCCCAAGCACCAACATGTTGCATAAGTGCTTTTTTGATGATTACATTCATTAGGAGAACTGGAATTTTCCAGTCTTTTTGTGTGCTCAACTGCTTATGTTATATGGTTTCCCCAAACTCTTTAGCTTTCTGGAGTTTGCAGCCTTTGACATGTAAATTTGTTAAAACTCTGATTGCCTTATTAGCAAAGTAGTTTTGCCATTAGTCACAGTTTATGTTCATTTAAATTTCAGTTTTAAAATCTTTCCAGGCTACAGGAAATTTAAAACAACAACAGCAAAACCTTAGTGCTATCAAAGTCTGGATCCTAATGTCAAACATGGAAAATAGAGCCCTGATTTAACTCCAAGAATCCACTGGTAAGTCCCAAGAAGAATTAAGCTTCTTAAAATGGCAATCCGAAACAATCAGCAGAATAAGCAGAGGTCAGTCTAAAGTCGGATATGTTCTGCTTGAATCTGCCTGCAGCAGGCCAGGGGGAAACACTGACTCTGCACCCTTCCTGAGGCTGAAGTGGCTGGTGCCCTCTTCTACTTGGGATATGCAGCCCTGAACTTTCTTCCAATATTAAACATATTTTTCCTAGCAAAGAAAAAAATAGGACTTTCTATAGAAAGAGAGTTGGTGCCTATCACTTATAAAATAACAAGTAGCGACAGCTCAAGGACTAGAAGTTTTTTCCTAGACTAAGGGAATTTAAAGATACAGTCTTTAAACTGGGTGCCTTAACCAGGAAACTACAACTTATTCACTTAGAAGCCTTTTCAGCTGAAGCTGTGATGTTATGAAGAAAGATTTTAAAAAGTCATTGAAACAAAAATAAATCAAGAAATAAGAGGACAAATGGAAGAGTATGTGGTAAACTTAGGAGTTAGAGCAGTCACTTGGAATGAACTATTGCTGGGCGCCAGTCCCTACTTCCAGGACTGCATTCATATTTTATTCAAGGATTTTTTCACGTACAAATAATTCTGAAGTAGAAACCAAATCCAGAGTACTGAGAGTAGTAAGCATCTCACGTACCTTTAGGTGCACATTCAAGGTGTTAGACAGTAGCAAGAACGGGGTTACTCCACGAGAGGGGACAAGCCAGGGGTGACCCCAGAGCAGGCAACACCCTCATTGACTCAGGCGCAGTCCCGCAGAACCTAAGCAGGGCACTGATGACAGGGACCATCAACAGCCCCAGACACATCCAATGGTGAACCAGGTCCAGGGTCCCTTCAGGGGGCCAAGTAAGGAGCAGCAGGAAGTGGGTCCAGAGGTAGGACTGCCACATAGGCACAAGGCATCCATCTGGGAAACAGGCCAGGAGGCAGGCACACCTAGAGCATAGCTCAGGAAGGGTTTAAGGCCCCCAAACTGAGTTGAAATGGGGCTCCTGGACACATGGAGAGGTGTAGGGGGAGGTCCTAGGGGCAGGTGGTCAGGGCCACTAAGGCCTGGTAGTGCCCTCAGGGCCCTGACACATAGCATCCATCAAGCTTTGAGATCAAAACCAGGCTTAGGCTTCACAGTAATTCTCAGGATAGCGGTGGCCTTGAGTATTGCAATATTCTGATCTAGCTACCATAGGTCTGGGACTCTCAAGGTATATTAGTGTGTAGCCAGCTGAGGGAAGGGAATTACAGTGGGCATGTCTCCATTTGCATGTAGGCAACCCGCATTTGTATAAGATTTACCACAAAGTTCAGAATATTGAATTGAGTTGGCTGTTGAGGTTCTGCTTACCATGTTGGTAACATTCCACTCTCAGATCAAGAAAAATAACCAGGACAGTGAAATAAAGAATAGCATTTCACATTCAATTTGCTTCAGTTGCCAAAACAACATAGAACAATCCTGATGCTAATTCCCAGTGATAGGGATTTTGTAGCAGTTATGTCATCACTGCGATTAATTTCACAGTGAACATTGTATTCAGCCTCCCACTGAGTAGCATTGATCTCTCAGCCTGGTCTAATTAGACAAAAGTTTCAGGATTACGTTAGGGTCAGACAGAAGACATTTAGAGAGAGTGAGGTTAGCAAATTACACATAGGAGGCAGCAGTGGTAGTGGAGTAATGGTCATGCCTTGAACAAGGAAAGAGCGTGTCCTTTTGGGATTCTAATGGAAAACTAAACAAACCCTTGAGCTCTTGCCAAGTCTACAAACACTGAGCAAAGAAAACAAAATCAAACAAGGTAAAAATTATAAACAGTCTCCTTGCACACATTTAGGAAAACCAAGTATTGTCCTGGTTAATATAGCTGAATTGGTTTTGGCAAAAGCCACATTTTTAATAAAATAGTCTAGTCACTGGGCACTGAAATTCCATTCCAAAGTGAAGTTTATTCTACTGGGGATATACAAAGCTATTTTTCTTAACTGCTCAAGCTGCTCTGCCTACCACAAGCCTACTTCTGCTCTATTGAAGTCAGTAAAAAGGCTCCTATTGATTTCAACAAGCATGGGATCAGATCCTATGCCAAAATCATCCAGGGGGTAGAAAAGAAAATAACAGCTGAATATTGAAATGTCATGATGAATACCTGCCATTTTTAGCACTGTTTTTATACATTATTCTAAAAAGAATAACAGGAAGATGTTTCTATTTAACTGAAATATTCATCAGAAATAATAGATGTTTCATCAATGCATAAAAATACCATGGAATTATTGCTTTGCTTTGCACATTGTTGATGTGAAAAAGGATAATGGATCCATAAGCTTTTTTATTTATTCAAATTGTATCGGAGACTCTAATAAATAAGACACATGATAGATCAGAGGTGTGTGCACACAGAAACTGTCTTTCTTTGAAAAAGCCCAGTCCAAGAAATTCCATATTTCGCTTGCATGTAATGTTTCCATTAATAGTTAGATATCAGAAAATTAGGTTACTAATTTCAAAATGTTCACTACAGATAACTGTTCATATATGTGAAGCCAATTAGTCTAGACTTAGAGATTCTCAAGGGATTACTTTAAAAATGTTTGCATTCATAAACTATAACTAAAGAAAACAAGAATGCACCAAAGTTTGATTTGTTTGTTGAATAAACAAACTATGTTTAGAGGTAAAGAACAAAGACTGTATCAAATATAATCCCTAGGTTGAGAAGCAGAATAATAAACTATCTTTTCTGCTACAGGTTCTGATTTTTCTATAGATTCCTCCTATTTTCAGCTTTGCCTAAAGCAAGTGGTAAAAAATAGTAAAATGATTTCAACAAAAAAAAAGCATAGAGGATAATAAAGAAAGCTTTTGTGTGTCTCCTTCCCCACTTTTCCTCAAAATATTTGTTACTTTCAAGTGTCTGCAAAGGTCTTTGCACATAAGAAATTTGGCACTGTCTAAACCAGCACTACTTATCAAAGTATAAATATATTTTAGGCAGCACATGTTTCTAAGCTATTGGAACTGTCTATTGAACTTTTAATGCAGCATCTTCTGTGTTATGCACAACACTCATGCACTAAAAAGAAAGCTGGTTCTCTACCTTGTATCTCATAAGGACAGCTGAGTTTCGTTATATTCAGCTAAACTTTATTGAAATCAATGCAGAGTTGGTAAAAATACAATAAAGATCATAAACATTCATTTACTTATATTTTACATATTCTGCTCATGTCTAATTACAGTAGCCTTTCTGATCATGCTTAAAATCTGTGACAAATGGCTTCTGTAGCACATACAGTGTCAGGTTGTTTTGAGATTGGTGAGCTAGCAAGAGCACATTATACCTTCATTGTCATGGTGTCCTTCCTTTGGGAAGAAAAGGACAAGTGGGGAAAGAGGGCATGCCTTGGAAGTCAAGAGGATAATCTGAACCCAGGAAATAGGGTGCACTCATATTGTGTTCCTCTTGCCACCCTCTAGGCTCTGTTTCTTCATCCTTCTTGCTGATCACACTGTCTCTCGTTGCATATTAGATAATATGTAATGGCCTCAAAGAGGTGTTTGGTTATAGGGATACAGAACCGCATACAGTAGAACAAACTTCCTTGAATATGTCTCAAGGCATAAATAATAATGAAAATCTTACTAAGCACAGCTTAATGTAAACTAGTGAAGATGACAGAAGTGTGTTAAGCAAAGATTGAGGAGTGTGACTGAAACTTAGAGATTAATTCTCTAATTAGAATTAATTATATATTATATATTTTTATATATATATTAATAATAATGCTCCCTAGAAGCAGTTCTTCTATTTGACATCTGTTGAATTGACATTCTACATATTTAGCATCTGCTTTTATATATATATATACACACACACTGCCTTTTTATATATATAATATATTTGACATCTGCATTTACAGATCTAGAAAAAGTTAATAAATCATTAGCTAAATATAAGCCCTCATTTCTTCTTCCTTGTTCAGTTTTTGCAATAACTTATTTTCTGAATTACAATACTTTCCAAAAGTGAAACAAAGAAATTCTGGCTGAAATTATAGTTTAAAAACCCCAAACAAAACAAAAACAAATGGCAACACCAATTTAGCTCTGATGATAAATTTATTGTTAAAGTTTAAGTGATGATATCCATGGTATTTTCTTCATAGACTCCTTCACTTTTTATTATACGCAATGCAATTCAACTAGAAGAGCCAGAAGAGCTATTTCAGCATCCCATGGAGATAAAGCAGGCCACAAAATACACATATAATGACAGTCAAATATTTCACCATGCTGTCTACATCATGCACTAGAAAACAAGGGAAACTGAATGTTGTCATCTACAGAACTATAACAAAATCATTGGCTATATAAAGATCCTTAATAGAAATGGCAAGATTGATATGAATGAGGAATAAAAGCAAATGCATTGGTCTGGAAGCACCTGAAAAAAAAAGCAACAGAAAGGCCATGAGAATGATCTAACAGGTCATCAGGGTCCTAGCACATACCTCTGTGCTGCTTCTCAGGACACTCAGGTTGAGAGAGAAATCTTGGTAATTCACAGATCTGTGACAAGAGACTGATCGCTGCCAGCTCCTACAGTGTACAGAAAGGCACATCCAAACCCAGCACATGTTAAGCAAATGAAGAAGAGACCTGGAAATATGAGTAGGACTCAATAGGTGATGTCCCTCGTCCTCAACATTATCACAAGGAATCCTGAACAGACTGGTTGTATACAAGCATTTTGGTATCTGATGACTGGCCAAACTACAATGACACATACATCTTGCTGTTTGCAAGTATGTGTTTTTCAGAGTACAATACTCTGGCCAGGTTCTTTTAGATATTCCATCTGCGGTTGGTGTAATTTTTAATAAAATTTACTTATCTAAGGATATTTGATGTTACATGGAATTTCTGATTTAGAAGAATGATACAAAATATACTGAAAACACCATACAAATGTAAGATACACTTAGCAAAATATAGCAATTGCAATACACAGTTCAACCACAATACCAATCTGATCTCCATTACCGGTCTCTATAATATGTTTGCCATCATGACACTGGTCATCCCCAGTTGCCAGGAAGGAATACATGGGTTAAAGCCAGCTCAAGCCCATGGCTTTCTTCAAAATTCTTTTGCTCGTTGTTTGGTTTTCATACTCTATGTTGGGCTGAGCCACATGTACCCTCCCCTCATGCTGGTGTGGCTAACTCAGGGAGACATTCACACTCTTTTAATGAGTTCATTAAAACATTTACACCACCAGTTGATCCACTCAACTGTGTTGTATTCAGCTGATCCACCCAACCCACACAGCTGACTGAAACAAAGGCCACTCTCGGGTCCCCTGTGTGTTGAGATAAAGCCAGTCTCTTTGAAGCAGCCGTGGTCAGTCACACCCTACATTATTTCCTGAGCTTCACGGGCATATCACCCTTGCCCATTGCCTCTGAACATTCTTCCATTGTAGGGGATTATTAGTCAGTCACAGTGGTATGACAGTGTGAGTATGTATAAACAAAATCAGTTATTTGAATTTACACCTTCCCTAAGAGCTCATAGTGACGTTTCCTATATTGTTGTTACAATGCTGCAAGAATATTTCCTGCAGAAAACCTTTTGTTATTAATTCCCTTTCCACCAAAGATTGCTCTGGATCTTGTTTCTTTTGCCTTTCTACTTTCATTTTATAGGATGGAGGTGATTGTTCTCCCCTTTCAACTGTCCTCTAAGCCTTCAGAAAGAGAAAAGTGATCACAGTGTTTATTCACCATAGATACTATAAAGGTGAAAAGCAGCCTTTTACTTTCTCATTGCATGCTTCAAGAATAGTAAAGCATGAAGAGCACTGCCATGTTCAACACACTGTCCTAAGCGTAATCCTCAGTCCTTCTATTATGCTGCTGCTAAATTTGAGCAGAGTCAGGACCACTTCTGGCATGTTGTTTTCGAGTCGAGACTAGTATGGGGGGAATATTTCCCGCCTGCTCTGTTTCAGTGAAATATCAGACTTGGAGCAGGAACTGAAGAAAGGTGCCCAGGCATCAGCCTCCAGCACCACTTCCTCTTGAGACACTGCTGCAGAGACCTTCCTTGTTTGAGTAGAGTCTCATGATTCAAACGCTGCTTTTACACTAAATGCTTTGACTTTGTGCTAGTTTCTAACAGCTGTCATACATCTGAGTTGGAAGGCTGCAATTAACATCTGTTAGTTGCCAGAATTTCCCGGATACTTCAGCCTGTGTTTTGACATAAGTAGGTAAACAGAACAATGAAAACATGGCCTTCGTTTCAACCAAGACAAGGTGAAGAACAGTGTGAGATAGACACCTCCACGAGAGCAGAACAAACTCCCTTACAGATCTCCTTGCTCATCTCTGACATTTAAATCTTAAGGAATATCACTTTAGTGCTACAAGAGATGGAGAAAGATGATGTGGAGCTAAGGGATAACAAAGGATAACAAGGAGAAGGGAGCAAAGGTTCCAAAGCAGCGTCACTATAAATAACAGCAGAGACCACAAGATGAAGTACATTAGTATAGTGACATACCTCATTTTTTATATTATGTTAATAATTATTTTCATCATAGAACTGTTTAGATCAAATGGAAGTCAGGCCCTATTGCACTAGGTGCTTCACAAAGATAGCGTAAGAAAAAACCCCTAGGAGTCTGCAGTTAAAATAGGAAAAAAAAGGATCAAAGGAAATGAGAAAGCAAGTATTTATTATCCCCTTTTCTCTCTAAATATTACGATTGACAGCGTTCCCTGCATATGCAGAGAACTTTCCACTTTAAATTAATCATCTTATATAAATAGTCTGATTGATCCTCAGGAAGTGATCCACCATGCTAACTCTTTAAATGTTTGGAAAACAAAAATTAAATTTAATTGACTTATCCAGATGTATGAAAAGAAATAAAGTGCCAAATCTACTCCATTTCTTTCTGAAAGATTTTGTTGTTGTTGTTCAGCAAAATGGATTAGGTTTTCAGCGTTATTGTTGACAGAATGTTGAATATTTTCCCTGAGGTTGAAAGGATATTTAAGAATTGGGCACTGGGAGATTGTTACTGTCTGCTCTTTATATTCATAAAGGATGTGCACTAAAATATAATGCTATAGTCAGTGGCAATTCAAAAGATATTCTTGCTACCATATCACCCAAAAGATATTTAGAGTAGAGTAAGCCATTATGCTAAGACCATTTTATGGCAATGTATTTTCACTGATACAAGTAAGATTACACAAATATAATGGCATAATGGGGCAATTTCTGTCTTTACACTGCATACATAGAGTGGAATACTTTTAGGCACTTTATTCTCAAAATTGAGTCAAGGCCTTTGAGTCAGGCACCTAATCTTTACACGTGGTGTAAAGAAAGTGAAGCACCTCTGAGCAGTGCTCATAAGGGCCAGGATGGACTAATAATCTGGGAGTACAACAATTTAAAATATATATATAAAAATTTTATAATATTAAAATGCTATAATATTAACTATTATTATATTATTGCATTATACTATTAAATATTTCATATTAAAATCAAATTAAATATTCTAAAATGTTTTGCTTTGGCTTTATGAAAATCTCTTTTGATCTTGTAATTTTTGACTGCATGCTATTTAAGGTTAATATTGTGTCTAATGATTCAATTTTATTCCAGACAGAGAAAAATTGCTGGGTACTTTAGTGAAGTTCAATGCTTTTTTTCAGAGAATTCGTTTGGGGAAGAACACATCAAAGAATTCCTGTAACCCGCCAAAAATAAATCATTCAAAAAGGAAACTGTTCTACAGTTTCTGCAGTTGTTGTAATTTTGTCTAGTAGACCAGAGAGAGAACATAAGCACTCTAGAGCTCAAGCAAATACACACTCCCTGCTTTCAGCAAGTGTCACCAGCAACTTTTTAAGTTCACCATTTGTCACAAGTAACATTTTCTTCCTTCTTCCTTGTTTTGCAATAGATAGCATCCTTCATTTCTGATAATGTCTGTCCAGTGTAAATTTACAAAAGTTGTGAGCTCATAGCATTGGATTCTTGTCCAGATCACTTAACTATTTAGCATTTACAGGTGCTGTTGATGTGTTTGATACCATCCAGCACTGCTGACTGTCAAATATGCTGCAAGTGAAAGAACAACTATTTGTTTTTCTAGCTGCTTAAACTCATTTGATTTTTCAGCTCAGGTAAGTAAGCATAGCAAGTAAACATAGCATTCTGAAATGTGTGGATTCACTGTTTTACGTGAGCTGACGATCTAGTCTGAAATACATCTCTATTTTTAAGATATGGTATGGAACTTGGAGGCTTTGTGACCTTCATCATTAGGGATATATGCTGTTTATTTTATTCCTTAGGGAGAAAATGAAGAAAGATCACCTGCTAAGAAATGTTATGCTTTTCCAGGAAATGACTGTTTCACAGAGAACATTAACATTTCTAGTATTATTACCTCCACAGTTGCAGCACCAGCTGTAGAATATTACAAGGTTCTACCATGGAACCAGGATGTAAAGATTTGGAAAAGATGTTAAATGGCTTCTGGGCAACATTTGTTCTCCATTATGTGAAAATTTGGAAATATGAGCCACTGAAAGTAAATGACTCTTTGCAAGGCTGCCGGTAGTCGTGCTCTTATTGCTCATCATAATCTTCTTTTAGAATCCTGTTTCATAAAACAAATTTTTTTGTCCAGGTCACTGAACAGACAATCTGCACGTCCAACTGATGTATAACAACAGCAAAAGGTGGTGTAAGTTAACTGTTATTTCACATGTCTGAAAAGAATTCCATGATTTTTTTTCTAATGAGATAACAGAGATGAATTAGCATGCCAACGGTTAATTGAAATGCTATTAGGGCCAAAATCATGCTGAACTAAACTTGTGGTATAGTTACACTAGCCAGTTTTTCAGATGTTAGGTTTCTCCAAAGCAAAAAATTATGATATAAGACCCAAAATCTTGTTACTTGAACTGTAACATACTGTACCGTTTGTCACTCGGACATAAAATGGGATCTCTGTTCTCATATTCACTCTACCTCCATTTCACAGATATCGTCACACAGTTTACAAGTGCATATTCTTATGTGTAAGTTCTTAATTTGTTTTTGTTCTTTATAATCATTTTACAGATAGAAAAGAAAAAAAGTGAGGACTAACTATCTTCTGTGATAAAACACTGATTGGAAGACACTGTAGGCATAAGTAATAATTGCAATATGCATCCAACATCTAAATGTTCAGTTACTATCATTCTTAAGTCATAGTTCTGACTGAGGCCAAATAGCTGGGTTGTTAAAGTACTGGGTATGTGTATCTACACTATTGATTTTGAAGATTGACCTATTTCTAATGACAACATGAAAGTATGTAGAAGAACCTCATAGAGAACATCTTCCTGTCATTTAAACGTCACTTGACAGATACAATATTAATGAAAAGCTATTTCATGGTGTCCTCTAGGATTTTTGTTAAAAGGCATTATCAGAAATCATAGACTCATATAATCATAGAATCATTAAGGTTGGAAAAGACCTCTAAGATCATCGAGTCCAACCGTCAACCCAACACCACCATGCCCACTAAACCATGTCCCTAAGTGCCGCATCTACATGTCTTTTAAATACTTCCAGGGATGAGGACTCAACCACTTCCCTGGGCAACACATTCCAATGTTTAACCACTCTTCCAGTAAAGAAATTTTTCCTCGTGTCCAATATAAACCTCCCCTGGCACAACTTGAGGCCATTTCCTCCCGTCCTATCGCTAGTTACTTGGGAAAAGACACTGACACCCACCTCGCTACAACCTCCTCTCAGGTAGTTGTAGAGAGCGATGAGGTCTCCCCTCAGCCTCCTCTTCTCCAGACTAAACAACCCCAGTTCCCTCAGCCGCTCCTCATAGGACTTGTTCTCCAGACCCTTCACCAGCCTCGTTGCCCTTCTCTGGACACGCTCCAGCACCTCAACGTCCTTCTTATAATGAGGGGCCCAAAACTGAACACAGTATTTGAGGTGCGGCCTCACCATTGCCGAGTACAGGGGCACGATCACTTCCCTGCTCCTGCTGGCCACACTAGTTCTGATTCAGGCCAGGATGCCATTGGCCGTCTTGGCCACCTGGGCACACTGCTGGCTCACGTTCAGCCGGTTGTCGACCAACACCCCCAGGTCCTTTTCCGACAGGCAGCTTTCCAGCCACTCTTCCCCAAGCCTGTAGCGCTGCATGGGGTTGTTGTGGCCAAAGTGCAGGACCTGGCACTTGGCCTTGTTGAACCTCATACAATTGGCCTGGGCCCATCGATCCAGCCTGTCCAGGTCCCTCTGCAGAGCCTTCCTACCCTCGAGCAGATCAACACTCCTGCCCAACTTGGTGTCGTCTGCAAACTTACTGAGGGTGCACTCGATCCCCTCATCCAGATCATTGATAAAGATATTGAACAAGACCGGCCCCAAAACTGAGCCCTGGGGAACACCGCTCGTGACCGGCCGCCAACTGGATTTAACTCATTCACCACAACTCTCTGGGCCCGGCCGTCCAGCCAGTTTTTGACCCAGTGCAGAGTCCACCTGTCTAAGCCGTGAGCCGCCAGCTTCTCGAGGAGAATGCTGTGGGAGACGGTGTCAAAGGCCTTACTGAAGTCCAGGTAGACCACATCCACAGCCTTTCCCTCATCCACTAGGCGGGTCACCTGGTCATAGAAGGAGATCAGGTTGGTCAAGCAGGACCTGCCTTTCATGAATCCGTGCTGGCTGGGCCTGATCCCCTGGTTGTCCCGCTCATGCCCTGTGAGCGCCCTCAAGATGAACCGCTCCATCATCTTCCCTGGCACCGAGGTCAGGCTGACAGGCCTGTAGTTCCCCGGATCCTCCTTCTGGCCCTTCTTGGAGATGGGCGTCACATTGGCAAGCCTCCAGTTGTCCGAGACCTCCCCTGTTAACCAGGACTGCTGATAAATGATGGAGAGTGGCTTGGCGAGCTCCTCCGCCAGCTCCCTCAGCACTCTTGGGTGGATCCCATCCGGCCCCATAGACTTGTGAGCATCCAGGTGGCGTAGCAGGTTGTTGACTGCTTCCTCTTGGATTATGGGGGGTTCATCCTGCTCGCCGTCCCTGTCTTCCAGCTCAGGGGGCCAAGTACCCTGAGGATAACTGGTCTGCCTGTTAAAGACTGAGGCAAAGAAGGCATTGAGTACCTCAGCCTTTTCCTCGTCCTCGGTGACAATGTTCCCTCCCACATCAAATAAAGGATGGAGATTCTCCTTGCCTCTCTTGTCATTAATATATTTGTAAAAACTTTTTTTGTTGTCTTTAACGACAGTGGCCAGATTGCGTTCTAGCTGGGCTTTTGCCTTTCTCATTTCCTCTCTGCATGACCTAACGAGATCCCTGTACTCTTCTTGAGTTGCCTGCCCCTTCTTCCACAAGTGGTAAACTCTCCTTTTTTTCCTGAGTCCCAGCAAGAGCTCCCCGTTCAGCCAGGCCGGTCGTCTTCCCCGCCCGTTCTTCTTACGGTGTATGGGGACAGCCTGCTCCTGCGCCTTTAAGACTTATCTGTCTTTATCTGATTTTCCCCTCAGTTTTGAAGAGAAATCTCTTTCTACCCACATAGTCTCTCTAGTTTATACCATCTTATGGAATGAAATCAAATTAAGAATACCTTTTTTTTTTTTTTTTTAATATCTGTAGAATGTTTTTCATATAAAACAATTGCTAACAATTACCAAACAGGACAAGTTCCCCTGGAAAAAGGTGATAAATATTAACTGCTCAAACAGCAGTGTGTGTCCATGACATTTTGTCTTTGCTCTTGTTTGATTAATGTTTATATATTGAGCCTCTAATTTATCTTCAGCTGAGCTTGAAAAAGCAGAGTTAGAGTTCAAGTTTTATTGCTTACTGTTGGTGTTATAAGCTTTAAAGTAAATTTCCTTCCCAAGATATTATCTCTTATCATTAACCACCAGGACATCCCTTATCCTACTTTTTCTGGATCAAAAAGAGAGATAAAAGAGTAATATATCTTTGCAGAAACTAACTGAACCCTCTCTCAAGCAAAGTTCATCAACATTTAACCTAGTAACCACAACTAATATGTTTGTATTTTAGCTAAAGGTGATTTAGAAAGTTATCGATATGCAAAAAAACTAAAGTTTGTTATCCAGTGGAATTACACACTGTATTTGCTAAGACAGTGGCTTGTATTTACAGACTTTTTTAGGATTTCCTTCCAGAACTCTCAAGACATATATAGCAATTTCTTATATCACAGATGCAACCTGTGGAGTTAATAATTCTTTCAAAACGTTTCTAACACATCAATTATTAATTTAACCTTTATATTCAGTGGCTTTCTACTGATGGCTTTATAGCTATGTGTTTTTGTGGTGGAGAGGATGGGAGGAAGTGAAGAGGTATATAAATCAAAGAAAAATCATTAGAAATAAGTTGTAAATCCTCATATCTCTAGTACATTTCATTTCAACTAATGACGTCTCATCTTCAGAAAGGTAAATTTTGATAAGAAACTGAATACAGGCTAACATGTAAAATACTCTAATAACTAGTAAGAAAGCTAAAATACTGACTGTTAGTTTCCAGTAAGGGAAAAGCTACTTCTAACATCAGATGAGTGAGTCACCACATGAAACTTTTGCTCACTGAGGAGTGTCTCATAAACTGTGACTAGGACATTGCACTTTGTAGATACCATTTCTGAGCAATCTTTTTGGTATTAAAAACTTCAGCTACAAACACAATGTATTTATTGTCATCTTCCTTGTTTTTCGAGAAAGTGAAATACTGGTCCTTGGTGCATTGTGCCCTAACCCACAGGAATAGATGTGTTTCAACAATAAGATGTGATTCTTGTGTGCAAATTTCTCATCTCCAAGCAGATCTAATATTTTTGTTTGGTTTAGGTGAAAAATAACATAGGAATGTATATAAACCAAAGGGCTGAGTTTTGGTTTTGCACTTCTGTTTCTGAGAGTGGCAATCTCACTAATATTAAAAAGAACTTAATAGGACCATTAATAAAAGCATTTTATTTTCTTTTTTAATGTAACATTTTATTTTCTCAGTGGAAAAGTATTTTTTAAACAAAATCTGGAATTTGAAAAGCAAACAAAGAAAAGAATAGCCTTTGGAAAATATTAGCAGGGTTTTTTCATCCCAAAGAGAAAAACACGCTGAAACTGTATTACTGTTCAAGGAAAATATGTGGGCTTTCATTGCTGGTATTCAAAATATGGTGACCTTCAATTTTATTTGTCTGTAAAAGAAACCAAATATTAGAAAAGAGCTTGAAAATTAAAGGAAAAGCACTTTACTTGAAGTCTCTTCAGGGAAGCAAATATCATTCATCACCAGATCTGTGCAGGAAATGTAAACACATGTCAAGTTTAAAGAAGACGTAGGCATAAAAACAGAATGAAAGACACTTGTCTAATTTATGTCAGAGACCCTACACAACAACATTGAATATATGTGGGAGAACAAAAAAATACGGGCTGAGAGGGCTGAAGGTTCCTTATGATGTTTCCTCTTATAAAATGAGGAGGAGTGGAAAGAAGACATGCAGTGTGTTGAAACTCGAGCGACCTGCAAGTAACATGCCTCCTAGAAGCCCCTTAGTTAGAAAAGTTCTAAACCATCCCTTTATATGGTTGTCCTAAAAAACAGTATAGTTGGAACCTTAAAGTGAGAAGCTGATACTGAAAATGAAGTGTCTCTGCTCTGGCAGCTGTTAATGGAAGAACAACTTTTCTTTTGCTCTGTATCTTCTGTAGACATTTTCTCCAACCAAGGTGGATCTGCTGGAAAACCACTGCTGGTAATCATTTGTACTGGTTCCTGCTCAGCTGACGGAAAGGCAACACTCATCAGTTTGCACACTGTAAATACTTATCAAACCTATGAAAAACAACAAAAGCACTAACACAGTCTTTGACAATCCCAAAACAATACCTCTGCCTTCATCACAGTAGGTAAGCCTTGGACTGTCATTTTGTACAGCTTACAAATAAGAGGCCAAAACCTGATACTACTGAAGTGCTGGCATCAATCACACTGACTCAACTGTCTCACCCACTGTTTCTATCTAAACATTTATAACTTGAAGAACTATGGTTTGGACTTTTTCACTCTAATCCAGAATAATTTTCTGTTATTATTGTTGAGCTTTTAAATAAGTACAATAGATTTCTAACAGCTTGCTGAATATATTTAAACTGCTTGAATGTAGTAAAAAAAAGCTGGCAACCATATTTATCAGTATTATTTTAGTAAGAGATATTTTATCAGATATTTGCATACACTAACATAAAAGTAAGACATAGAAATAAAGACAAACTAGTGTTCAGTGGCAGTGAAATTTAGAGTGCATTGTTAACAGCTTTCTGGCATAGGTGGTCAAGGAGCCAACAAGGAACAGTGCACTCCTGGACCTCATGCTTACAAAAAAGGAAGAACTTGTTGGAGATGTGGAAGTTGGGGACAGACTTGGCTACAGTGACCATGAGAAGGTGGAGTTCAGGGTCCAGAGAGAAAGGAGCATAGCAAAAAGCAGGACACAACACTGGATTTCAAGAGAGCAGACTTGACCCTCTTCAGAAATCTGCTTGGAAGAATTCCATGAGAAACATCCCTGGAGGGAAGACAGGTCCAGAAATGTTTGTTGATATTCATAGATCACCTCTTCCGAGTACAAGAAAGACCTGTCCCAACAAATAGGAAATCAAGCTAAAAAGCAGGAGGACACCTGCATGGATGAACAAGGAGCTCCAAACTGAACTCAGACATAAAACAGAAGTGTACAAGAAGTGAAACCAGGGACAGATGACCCAGGGGCACTATAGAGTTGTTGTCTGGTTGTGCAGGAATGGGGTTAGGAAAGCCAAGGCTGGCATGGAGTTGAATCTGGAAAGGGATGTGAAGGGCAGTAAGAAATGATTCTACCATACATAAGCAGCAAAAATACTTCTAGGGAAAATGTGGTCCTGCTGCTGAGTGGGGCAGGGGACCAGGTGAAAAATAACAGGGAAAAGGATGAGATACTCAATGTCTGCTTTGTTTCAGTCATTATCGGTAAGACCAGCCTTCAAGACTCTCAGGCACCTAAGACTAGAGGGAAAGTCTAGAGCAAGGAAGACTTACCTGTGGTTAGGAACCACTAGGTCAAGGAGCATTGCATGTATATAAGTCCATGATGGGTTGCACCCATGAGTGCTGAGGGAGCTGGCTGATGTTATTGCAAGGTCACTCTAGATTTTCTTTGAAAGGTGATGGCAACTGGAAGAAGTTCCTAAGGACTGGAGGAAAGCAAATGTCACCTCTATCTTCAAAAAGGACAAGAAAGACCTGGGGAACTATAGGCTGGTCAGTCTCGCCTCAGTCCATGGGAAGGTAGTGGAGAGAATTCTCCAACCATGTCCAAGCACATAAAGGACAAGAAGGTGATTGATCAGCATGGAAATCATCAGGGGGAAATCATGCTTAACTAACCTGACAGCCTTCTACAATGAGATGACACAGCACCAAAAAGTCTGGTTAGAGGTCAGTCACAGTAGTGTACTCCAGGGGTTGATACTGGGGCCAATACTGTTTAACATCTTCATTGATGACCTGAGGACAGAGTGCACCCTCAGCAATTTCACAGGTGATACAAAACTGTGAGGAGTGATTGATACACCAGAGGGTTGTGCTGTCATCCAGGACAGGCTGGAGAGCTGGGCTGCCAGGAACCTTACGAAGTTCAACAAGTGAACCGCAAAGTCCTGCATCAGGGGAGAAATAACCCCAGGCACCAATACACACTAGGGGGCAACCAGCTGGAAAACACCCCTGCGGAGAAGGACCTTGGGGTCCTGGTGGACAACAAGGTGATCGTGAGCCAGCAAAACACCCTCATAGCAAAAGTGGCCAGCAGTATCCTGGGCTGCATTAGGGAGTGTTGCCAGCAGGTCGAGGGAGGTGATCCTTCCCCTCTACTCAGCACTGCTGAGGCCACACCTGGAGTGCTGTGTTCAGTTTTGGGCTCCCCAGTACATGAAAGATATGGACTTACTGGAATGAGTCCAGCAGAGGGCCACAATGATGGTTAAGGAAACATCTTTCATGTTAGGAGAGGCTGAGAGAGCTGGGACTGTTCAGCCTCGAGAGGCTAAGGCGGGATGTCATCAGCTAATGTGAACATCTGAGAGGAGGGAACAAAGATAAGGGAGCCAATCTCTTCTCAGCAGCATCCAGTTATAGGACAAAAGGCAATGGGCAAAAATTGAAACACATGAGATTCCATTTGAACACAAGAAAACACCTTTTTACTGTGAGGGTGGTCAAATACTGGAGCAAGTTATCCAGGGAGGTTGTAGAGTCCCCATTTGTGGAGATATTCAAAGCCTGACTGGGCTTGGTTCTGGGCAGGTGTACTTGTTCACCCTGCCTGAGCAAGAGGTTTGGACTAGATTATCTGAAGAGGTCTCTTCCATCCTAAGCAATTCTGTGATTCTGTGAAATCTGAGGTTAGCTACAGGCAATATTTTTGGAAACTGTATGAACTATGCCCTTTTTTAATGTGTTCCTACTGTAAGTCAAGCTACCAAAAAAAAAAACAAACCACCAAACCCAAAACCAAATCCAACACCTGACTTGGGATAATCTGCACTAAGAATGTATCTTTGTATTTTTTGTTTGTAGAGAGTTAAATAATTTGTTACACTGTGGAAGTGTAATATTCAATCAAACCTACCCTCAGGGAGAAAAGCTATTTGAACAACACTGTAATCTTAATGAAATGGGTGAGATTTCAAACTTCATCAGTTTGGAATCTGAAAATAGTATGGCTTAGGCTCTGTGAAATAGTTTTACTTTTTATAACAAATTATCTGTCTCCAGTACACTGTAATTATTCATCACTTGCATGGAGTTCTGTCGCATTAAAACAATTTTTCTTGAAATAATATAGAAAACCTAAGAATGTTTTTATGCTATATTTGATCATATTTACAGATAAGAAAATTAATGAATTTCTACCAACCTACAATCTAGATATGTGCATATTATATAAAAAATCATTTTAGGGAGATACCATGACCATTTCTGACATTTAAAAGCTTTTTTCCCCTTGGGAAAAAGAAAAAACATAACAAGATGGTGAGATCTTAAAATTTAAAGACCTCAAAGAGATGTTGAAGTGTAAACTATTGGTTTATAACTGATTTAATGTTCTCAGATGAACAGTGTGATATAATGTACTTTGATACCATTTTCCCAACATATTCGATTTGCTGCTTACAAATATTTTCAGACTCCATACAGACCAACCTGTACCTGATTCTGGAAATTTTGAATGCTTAAAAATATCTTGATGCTAATAATAGCTAAATGGAAATGTTCTCTTTGACTCACTCTCCCAAAGGCAGTGTATTGTGAAAATTGAGGAAAACGCATACTTGTTCAATATCTGATGCAGAAACATCAAACCTCCATAGTATGGTTTGACCATTAAAAACCCAAATTGCCAGACTATTGGAAAGAGTTAGGGAAGATTAAATATCAGTTTTAATTAATGTTCACTTTATGAAAGTGTTCAGGCTGAAAAATACTGAGGACCCCGCTGGTGTCTGTAAGGGAATACATGAAGGCTTGGTCCTTGTCCTGAAGAGCTTAGTCTCAAAGCAAACTTAATATTTAAAGACAATTAATGTGAGAGAGAATGATTAAGTTGTCTGCCAAAAGGCTCCCTAAGAATCACTTAATATTTAAATCCACTTAAATACCCAGAATGGAAAGAATGGTTGAAGGCTGTCACATTCAGCACTCTATTCTTGTCCCTTTAACTTCAACCTACCTAACTTACACATGCCAGCCCCCACTCTTAACAGCTTGCTGCCTATTTCTTTAGGAATGAATGTTTAATTAACATAAAGGTTAACACCATAGGGTGTTAATGGCATTGCATTTCTATTCACAACACTAAGTGTAATCTGAATCATCAATAGAAGAAACAGAAGGAACAGAAGGAATGACCTTTCTTGAAAGATGCTGCAGGAAGAGAAATGTCAATAAAAAGCAAATAGTGTTTTGCATATCCCCTTACAAACAGCTATTTCCTGTTTACGCACTTAAGAGAATAGGCTTCTTTCTGAGGGATCACTTGCCAACATGGGAGTGAAATAAGAGCTCACACAGCCCATGCAGTGTCCTGCTGCTCAACTGCAGCAGTCAAATATACATGAAGGTCTATGCTTCTTCAAAATGACAATAAGTTTAGGACCAGCAGATTAGAGAAATCAATGACTTTATCTTTTGCTATCCTGTCCTCTTTAAAATTCCAAGAATTTTGTCAAGCAAACAAATACAAGACCCTAATACAAATGCTGTAGAAAGACCATAATGCCAAAAACATTCAAGATTTAAAGAAGCAAACACTATTAAATGCAGATATTTTTTATACAACTATATTGTTTCTGAAGAAGGCCTCAGATCTTCTGATTCTCCTAAAACTGCTGTAAAGCTTGGTGAAAGCACTTTTGAATTATTCTCAAACTCCCTGAAATTTCTGTAGTTTTCTGTAGTTAGCTTGTTCCCAATCATTTCATTTGATAGAAAAAAAAACAAACAAAATTTATAAAGCAACGCCCCCCCCACCAAACAAACATGAATCTTCAAGTACATAAATGTGATAGACACATTTTTCTAAGTCAAGAATTTAGCAACGTATCCACTCTGCAATAGAGAAGGCATTTTGAAAGCAGTTGCTTCTGAAAGCAGCTGATGTTTGAACAATTAAGTTTAAAAAGCTGCACCACAAATCAATTTCTTTCTCTTCCATGCTGTTCATACATCTTCAGGAAGGAACTTCAACTAGATCCACCTCTGAGCATTTTAAGTCTGTGTTCTTTATCCTCTTTATCCTTCACTTTACCCTCTAAGGAAAAATAGCATGATCAGAAATGAAGGAATGCAGTAAATGAAGTGGATAAACATGTTGGAGAGTTAAAAATATGTAATGAGAGAGTTTTTTGACATAATGTGGGCTAAATACTGTCCTCTCTTGCCAGCTTTCTTAACCAGCACTGGCCTGTCAATAAGTCTCAGGATCTGCCTCTGCACTTTGTTTCAGCCATGTTAATCCATGATGTGCTCGGCACAGACCAGTCCTGACCTCTGACTTCTCACCAGAACTGGGACTGATGAGTTTATTGAAACATTGTTATCAGCTCAAGCACTTAACATTGCAGGAGTTTATATCTCAAGAAAATAGAAACCTCTGTAACACCTGTGGGACAGGAATTAAGGACTTTTGAAAAATAAATCATTTTTGTTTCTGCGAACATAATAAATTTAACCCTCATTATGGATGTCTCTTCTCCCCTTCCTCTCTTACTGCCCTTAGCTAGCACATTTCACATGAACTGAACCACGTGAAAAGCAAATTGTTTGTATGGCTATATACTAAACAGAGGACAGATTTCTGGAGGGATCGAGGGTAAAGATAAATTGTAATTTTTACTTTTCCCCAAAAAAATTGATTATCAGTAGTGCTTACAGGGGAAACTAATTACCCTGGCTGGAATCCATTTAAAAAGAGCAATTTTAAATTACTCTCTGGAGAACAACTTGATTTATTCATATTTTCAGGATAGTTTTAATTCACTTTAAAAGTTCATCTGAAAAAATAATTAAGACAAAAAAAAAATCCCCAGAGGTAGGAAAAAAAAGAAAAAAAAAAAGATAAAAACCAGGCTAGTAATGGAACGTTTATTGAAGCCTTAATTAAGAGTAGACACTTGATCACTCTGTAATCACTGCCTTGAATTAAATGTCTCAAGTACAACTAAAATATAATGGTTCCATTCAAAGCAATAGAATGGAACAACCTACCATTTTTTGGCTTATTCTTGGTTTCTCCAGATCTCCTTTTGTAAGTATCATTAAAAATGCATATTTATATTGCGTGGAGGTCACCTCTTCCCATGAGCTCAATCGCAAGAACAATAGAAGTGGCAATTGCTAACATACTTCTTGGATTAAGAATCTCCTACAGGTTCAACATTTGTATATGCAGAGTAACAAGATCTCTGAAGCTTTGAATAATTAGCCTTTCTGCAAGGAAAATGAGACCACTTTCCTTCACATCAGGGTAACCTTGAAGGAAATCGGTTGAAGTTAGGTTTTCACTAAGATAAACAAGAAGGAGAAATCAGTGAGATGAAAGGGGGGAAAAAGGACATTTTATAGGGCAACATTGTAAAGACAACAAAGAAAAACTAGAAGTTGTTACGCAGTATACAGACAAAATGAAACAGTGAAATAAAATTAAAGAAACAGGTAAAAAAATAAAAAGTGTCTTAATTTTAATTTTTACAGCCTATCTACTTTAGACACCCCTGTATTCAAGGGATATAATACATACATGTGTAAGTAAGTTTTGAAATCCTTATTGTGGGTTCTTGTCTTGCAGCAAGTTTAGTACTAGGGTTTGGGGCTTTTTTGACAAATGCAGTAGTGATACCCTGGTGGATTATTAAGGAAACAGAAACAATGTTGAAAGCTGTTTCATTAGCAGGTTACTTCACTGTAAATTAAAAGGCCTGCAGGCAAGCACATATGGCACACCAGGTATGGGACAGAGACAATCTTACTAAAAGCCCAAAGCATGTTTCTGACAAGAACTGAAGCAAAATCCAGAAAATTAAATGCAGGAAGTTTCCCTATATTCAAAATATCATTCAGTTTCTAAAGTCTTTATTATATGTATAACATGGAAAACAAATAATGGGGAATAGATCTTTTTTTTTCTTTGTGCTACTATTTAATGTACTACCAAACAAACAAAACAACACCAAAAGAAAAACAAAAAAAAGGAGAAAAGGAAAAGAAAAAAAAAAGAAGACGATGAAGAAAAGCAGATCTTACTTCCAGTGTAGTAGTGGGGTTCTGGTTTTGCTGTACTGTTGGTTTTATTTTAACCAAATTTACTAAATTCTGTTGCTTTCAAAGATAGAAAACTATTAATTTCCAACTGGATATCTTTCAGCAGGCTGAGTCTTTACTTTCTACAGCATAAAATCCAACCAAACAGAAAGCTCTAACTTAACAGTCATAAAGGTCAGCAGGAAAAACAAAACAACCCAACCAATCAACCAACCAACCAAACAAATGGGAAATATGAATTCTCAGAGCTTTTACTAGCTTCCTCCTAGCCAAGGTGAGGGATTATATTCCCCAAGTATGAAAGAAAGTTAAAGGACTGCATGGACTTGTAGGCCTTTCTGATTACACAGATCCTATTGAAACTTAAATCTCTATGTTGTGTCCTCTTCACAGGTTGCTGAGATCATAGTGCCTGCAAAAGTGCTGCCTGTAATAGCTGAAACCTGGAAGAAAGCTGCAGCAATCCCAGAATGCCTGCACAGTCCATTTCCCAGGTGAGAAGTAGGTGACTCATTTCTTTCTGAAAAGCTTTTTCCCCATCGTTAACAGTTACCCAAGAAATTGCCTCCTAGAACCCACAACAGAGCTGAGGCTCCTGCAGAACCCAGAGGCTGCTCTGCAACTCCTGCGTTAATGTCCGAAGGATCTTTCACTGAACTCATGCCATGCTGAACTCAAATACAATGTGACAAATGGGCAAAGAAATTCATACTCTAATTACACCAGTTAAACAATTTTTATAATTGCTTATAGCTCTACGATTGTTTATTCATTCCTCTGCCAGCTTAGAAGTATTAACAGTTTAAATGGAGAGAAGTGCAGATGAAAGTTAAATCAATTACTGATAAAACTTGCTAAAAATGACACAGGAGTAAGTCTAGTCAGACATGCTAATACCTATGCATTAATTATCTTCATAGAATTTGGTAGCACTCAATCTTTTTAGCATTATTTAAATTAGGGAGCAATGTGTTGCATTACTGGACCTGCAGGAGGTAGGATATCTCTAAACAGGGGGAAGCCCATGGGCGTGAATAGTAAGTTAGCGGGCTATGCCTTATTTAGAACATTTTTTAATGCCACATGTTACTCACACTGAACTTCAAACATTACACTTAGTAGATTCCCACATTTGAATTGCACGGGCTGAATTCTTTGCTGTGATAGCTCCACTCAAGCTTATAAAAAAATAAGGAGCCTGAGGGGGATACAGGCAGTAACTCAGCAGAATGTTCAAGTCATCAGCCTGGATTTAATATTAGGGTAGAAATCCATCAACTGAACTGTGAGGGCAGAACATTTTATATCTCTAAGGTATACAGCAGTCAAGTGCAACCCCTGGCAAGGATGCTGCAATAAGAACTGTCCAGGGGTTATTCAGTGATATGTCTGGAAGGACATTAAAAGCTTTATTCAGCAAGACACCATCACCAATGTAAACCTATGCCCATGCTCAGAATAACAGCAACAGGGCATTACACCACCTTTTCTGACTCACCCTCTCAATACGCATGGGGACAAGATTTAAACTTGGATTTTTAATTATGTTTGTTTTCAGAGTGACAGGTTTGAGTGGAAATAAGGGATCTCCTCTCAGCTTGCCACTGGAGGAAAAACTAACTAATTTTCATTCGTAAATGTTAAGCATGGTCAAACCTTTGCTGACTTCCCAAGTGGACCATGTGCATTTGTCTCCGCTTTCAGCTGGCACTCAGCACCTTGAAGAACTGTGTCCTCTACTGAAAGAACTGGCAGATTTCCTCCTTTTTTTTACACCAGGTACATGAAAGAAGTAAATGCATAACAAGATATGTGGGTTTCGCTTTGGAGAATAAGTTTCCCTTGTGGAATTCTTGAAAGAAAAATCTCCGGTTCTTTTCCATCACTTTAGTATTCCTATAAGATAGTGGCACAGATGCTGTTTCTAGAAAATACATATTCTCACAGACAAGAACTCAGTAGATTGGCAGGGATGACTCTTTGTTGTGTTGGCTGAATCCAGGAAGCAAAGTATTTAATGTGGATTCTACTGATGTTTTTTGGAACAGCTGTTTCTAAAAAATAACACAAAAATTGATGAAAGTATGTCAGCTTTCTTGTGAATGCCATAAAAAAATCCTTTGAGGTAAAGCACAACGGATCAATTCTCAGAGGCCTTTTTGCACTAGCAGAACTCAAAATCTCAGCTTCACAAAATTATTTTCCAAGATAAAAATAGAAAAACAAACCACCACACACACTCTTCAAATTTTAACAACGTAATAAAGTTAGAAAGGCTCGATATACAACCTTTTTTCATACAGATAGCAAATTTTTTTCTCAGATATGAAGTGATATATACCATATACAATAGCATGATATAATACCACTATACAATCATATTTCAGACATATATTCTGACGTGCTTGTAGACATTGTGGGGGTGTGGTATATATATGTAGTATACTGTGATATGATCTGAATGATAGTATTTTGTTGCTCTCTTCTCTAATTTCTTCCAATTACTTTATTGCTATTGCTTTAAGATATACCTCTCTTACTCTTTTTCGTGACCCTTGAATATATGTTTTACACAAATATTGTTAATTTGGAAAAATACATACATACATGGGAGTTTTAGAACTATGTTTGTTTCTTTCCCATTGATCTAGCTCCCTATCCCAGTAAACTGACTACAGTACATAGCAACTAGAATGAAAACAACACTGTTGTCAGGTCCATAAGCAGTGGTAGGGCTTACCTCCACAGTGTCTGTACAAGGACGACTTTATGGCATGTAAGGGAAGTACCAATAATCTAAATGGTTCAGGTACTGTGATGGTGTTGTTGACAAAGACTTGAATAAAATGGTACTGAACAAAGAAGAGTCAGGCTAGTCCCAAAGGTTGTCCAGGAAATTTAGAAACAAAGCCCATTTAGTCCTAATACTAATACTAAAAAGCAGGAACAAGTAGAGAACCACTAAACAGAAATAACTCTTAGAAGGTGAGCTAAGAACAAAGGAATATTGCTTTTGCCTGCAGGACAAAGGTCACCACAACTGCATGTACCTGGAGGTCCTCCCCTGACTTCTTTCTTCCTCATCCAAAGGATCATTAGTGGAGGTATGCCAGCAAGATGTTGGTAAGAAGGTGTCCCAACTTTTTGTAGGTTCAGAGGGGCGTGCAAAGGAAAGATGTGATGCAGTCTGACCTCTGAATGAGATTCTGGAGGAGACAGGATAGGAGTTACAACCTATGCAAATATGCGTAGATATGAGTCAAGCTCTTCTTCTTATAGCAGTGCATAATGCCAACCCAGAATATAAGACCAGCTAGATAGCTGGGCAATTCCACCATCTTTGGTTGTAGGTAACAAAGATAGATACCTGAAACGGAAATAAGTAGTTGGTCCTGCACTGTAAACCAGGCACTGATATAACAGAGGAGATGCAAAATCTTATAGTGTGAAGGAAAGAAGAACATTTTTCCACAATCAGAATGTAAATATACCAAAACCCCAGAGTTTGATTCCATAATCCAATGCTATAAAATTCTGTTTTCACCATTTTTTCTCTCTCCTCTCATGGAAGAAATTAATATTTTTAACTTTCAAATAATCCTTAAAGTGACTAAACTAATGTTTTGTTAAACTTTACGGATACTCTCTCTGAGAAGCTATACAGCAAGCAAAACATTTTGTGTCCCCTGAAAGATTACTTCTTTACAAAAAAGAGAAGAAGAAAAATGTTATATTCCGCTTTAACTTTAAAATTATTTCAGGTTGCTATCGGACTTTAAAAGCTCTTTCTTGCTCTCCTCTTTTACAGACTCTTTGCACCTTTAATAGAAAGCTAAAAATAAACTCAACAGCAAAACTCAAATGCTGTTTCATGTATTAGAGATGACTGAAACTGATTGAATTTTTTTAAAAATTCTTGACTTAAAGATCTAAAATAAACTTTAAAAAGAATGCTGTATCCCTCCAGCTCAGTTCAGTTTGAATCTCAGTCACCATTTTCCTTTGATAGTCTTTGTAAGTTGCAAGCACAGCCTCAAGCAAAGACAATTCCAAAAAAATGCTGTAAGGATGCATTTTTCATGCCAATAAGCAAGGGAGAAATTTAAACTCATATGACTGCCATGCAAGAAATAGAATCATACTTACAAAAATAAAAAATAAAATACAAAATATTTTAATAAGTTATATGTTATTAGATATCATTTCAAGATAATAATAGTTAAATATTTTCATTAATATACTCTATACTGCATAGAGAAATAAATGCTATCTAATATTCTTAAATGTGTAATGTAAATTTATATCGCTATTGTATCATGATGCTACTTTGTAAAGCCCCTCAGGGTTTTTTTTTTTCCCATCGCAGAAAACTGCAGTGGTTTTCTATTCAAAATCTGATCCAGTCTAGCACTGTTTAATTCATAAGTTCTCAACAGTTGGAGTTAGTTGCTTATCTCAGAAAAGGATGAGCAAATATTTGAAAACAAACAATCCTACATTAATACATTGTTATGATTGAACATCTTGAAATGATAATAATATGGAAATGCTAAAGATTTTAAGTTCCAAGGGCAACTTTAACATGAATTTATTATATGTACGTAGCATTGTATTTTCCTGAATATATTTTCTACTTAAAATCATAAAAGGAAGGAAAAGCTTTGTGGCCTTTTCTTCTGTTATGGGCAAGAAGGTCTCTTAAAAAGATAAAGATTAATATTTCAGATTGTGCACACAAATCACAGAACATCATAACAATTTAAAAGCCTGATTCACATTTCACTGATGCTTTGTAAGACTTATCCAGCCAACTAAAAAAAATACCGATGGTTCTGACAGCTCTTCAGAAATTCTCAAAGAAATCTGTTCACCAATGGAGTCTGTAGGTCTTACTAAACAGAAATCTGAAAGGATGCCAACGGGAAAATAATCCCTTGAACCTTAGAAATGCTTAGAGTTTGGCTTGAATTTCAAGTCAGTTTCATTCCCGTCTTCCATATTTATTTCTTGCCTCCCCCTCTTCTTTCTTCCTTCCTTCCTTTCTTCCCTCCTTCCCTCCCTCCCTCCCTCCCTCCCTCCCTCCCTCTCCTTATACTCCTTCCCCTGTCCATTCTTTCTTCTTTCCCTCCCTCCCTCCCTCCCTCCCTCCTTCCTTCCTTCCTTCCTTCCTTCCTTCCTTCCTTCCTTCCTTCCTTCCTTCTATTTTTCTTTAGTTAAGTACCTATATAAGCAAAGACTAAATTTTCTCTTGCCTTCTTCCATTTTTTAATACCAATTCCATTTCTGGCACTGGACGTGCAAACCTGGAGCTTGATAAAACTGGTTTTAGGGTTAACAAAGAGAATGAAGAAATAGTATCTAACATATGTAAAGGTGACCATATACAGTAAATTTGGATGTAAAGTGGAGCTGCAGTCCAATGAAGAAAGAGAAAAGTGTAAATGTATGTTAATAAACATATAAATATGATCCAAAGTGGATCCCAGAGTGAAGAATAAGGAACCATCAACATGAACATCATATTCCTTCTGGCAAAGGACTTGGATGCTGACAATTCATTGCTAACATTGGCACCCACCACCAGCACCAGAGTGAAGCCACTGACCTCAGGACCCAGAGGAGCAGGGGAAGGGTGAACAAAACTGCAAGAAATGGGGTAGGAATGAAGTATGCATATAACTGAACTAAGCCACATTATTATTCTTTTTTTTCCTACTAGAAACACACTTGGACTAATAATGATTAGACTCTTAAGATATCAGTTATACTAGCAATAAATTCTTGTTTTTACTTATATATAAGGTGTGCTTTCTCTGCCCATAAACAAGATTTGAACATAACATGCAAAATAGGTTGTATTCAACTTAAAATATAGGGCTAACTATCTGTAATATTTTTTAATGACAGCTTGTAGGAAAACAGATGGAAAAAAAAGGACCAATGAAGAACCTAATTTGAAGAAGTAATTCCTGCTTTTGAATGGGTTAAACTCATGTTTACTAGCTGAACTAAAGTGAGGAAATAGTAACGGAATTGTGATTACAAGCTTATGGTATCTCCAATTTTATTTTGTTGTTTTTGCAGAGTGTTTGGATAATTTGGACCTGAACAACAAAGAAATAGTCAGGAATGGATGCTTATGCATTGTCAATACTCACTATGATAGCATTTACCCAGCAAAAGGGAAGTATATCCCTTGGTCCTCTCTACATAGAGATAAGCTTGCCTTACCTCCACACCTTGCCTCACAGCTCTCTCAGGTCTAACATTCATCCATCTCTGAGAATGCAAGTCTATGAAGAGAGGTCCCCTTTCTTGTGCAGACTTGTATAGAAAGCATAGAAGGAGTCAGCCTCCCAATACTTTTCAAATTTGCCCTTGAGGTAATCCCAAGGTATGCTAGAGAAGGTACAGAATAGCAGATTTCGCCTTTTTTTTTGCTTGAGCAAACACATTGATTGGTGTGCTGTCACTTTCTCAAATCCAAAATAACTGCACTTCAGCAAATAAATTGGGAATCCTGAGTGCAGCCTTTTGCACTTAGCAAAATCATCCTGAAGGCCAAACCAATAGGTAAGTGAGGACATGTACACATTTGTGGAGATTGTACAGATCAAAGGCCTGCATGGAAGAAGTCCCCAAGTTTTAATTTTCCAGTTTCATTTGTCTTTCCAAGTAAACATTACACGTGCTGAGGACTTGCTTTTCAGGAAGTACATCTGCCTGCCACTACATGGGAAGTAGTGAATTAATTTATTATTTTGCTTTTCTTTGCTTGTGCAGCTTTGCTTGACCTTTTTTGCTTGACCAGTCAAAAGAAGTGATTATCCTGCTGTATTCAGTGTTAGTGCGGCCTCACCTTGAATACTGTGTGCAGTTCTGGGCCCCACAATTTAAGACGGAGGTGAAGGTCCGTGAATGTGTCCAGAGGAGGGCAACAAAGCTGGTGAAAGGGCTGGAAGGCATGTCCTGGTAAGGAGTGGCTAAGGACTTTGGGTTTGTCTAGTTTGGAGAAAAGGAGGCTGAGGGGTGACCTCACTGCTCTCTACAGCTTCCTGAGGAGGGGAAGTGGAGAGGGAGGTGATGATCTCCCTGGTATCCAGTGAGAGGACGCATGGGAATGGTTCAAAGCTGCACCAGGGGAGGTTTAGACTGGACGTTAGGAAGCATTTCTTTACTGAGAGGGTGGTCAAACACTGGAAAAGGCTTTCTAGAGAGGTGGTCAATGCCCCAAGCCTGTCAGTGTTTAAGAGACATTTGGACAATGCCCTTAATAACATGCTTTAACTTTTTGTCAGCCCTAAATTGGTCAGGCAGTTGGACTAGATGATCATTGTAGGTCCCTTCCAACTGAAATAGTCTAGTCTATTCTATTCTGTTCTATTCTTTTCAATTGTCTTTATGACTTTTCTTGCTTTTGACCTTCTGATTCTCTGTCCCATCCCACTGGGAAGTAATGAGCAAGTGACTGTTGGATGCTTAGCTGCCTACCAGGATTAACCCACAATAGGATGTTAACTATAGAATCATAGAATCATAGAATCATTTAGGTTGGAAAAGACCTTTAAGATCATCAAGTCCAACCATAAAGTGAACACTGCCAAGTCCACCACTAAACCATGCCCCTAAGCGCCACATCTACATGTCTTTTAAATACCTCCAGGCATGGTGACTCAACCACTTCCCTGGGCAGCCGGTTCCAATGCTTGACAACACTTTCAGTGAAGAAATTTTTCCTAATATGCATTCTAAACCTCCCCTGGTGCTAAAAAAGCATTTTTATAGATACATATAACTAATATATAATTTGTTTATGATAATTATGTATATATGTAATGGAATATGTATGTGTGTATATATGAAAATATATGTGTGTGTGTGCGCGTGAGTGTATAAAGGCTTTTCTCATATATATGTGTGTGTGTGTGCATGCATGTGCTCTTACTACTGATATGTAACTTAAAATTCCAGTGACCAGACAGCAGTGCCCTTCCCAGTACCCACACAAGACACACAACGCTCGCACAAGCATGAGCAGCACCAACAGCCCCATCCTGTTCCTCCTCTCCAGCTAATCAGGGTCAAAGCCTGCTAGTGGAACATGTGCACTCACAACATGCGGGTCTCTCCTGTACCTGCTCTTAGACACTCAGCCTACGTGGTAACTGACCCCTGGTCTCCCCCTGTTGCTGTGCTTGGACCTTCAGGCCCCTGAGGTTTGTGGTCCTCCTCCAGCTGCTGGTACTCAGACCTCTTATCATGCTCACAGGCTAGTCCAGCTCAAAGATCACTGGCACCCACACATACACAGTCAGAACTGAGAGCGCACCCACACAGACTGTATTTGGAAGTAGGATTTGATAAGAACATAAGATAGACTGCAGTGATAAGGCACAGAGTCAGACAAGCATACTGGCCAACTCCTGTTTACGCTTGACCGGCCTCTTTTATTCCCTTTTCCCTCTATTTTCCTATGCTTGTTCCTCCTTGATTCGCCTTTATCCCTCCCTATGGTCCTTTCCCTAAACATTTTACACCAAGTCTCACACACTGCCACAATCCCCTTATAAAGCACCCCATAATGCACTTCATGAAGTCCCAAAATGCTCTTCCCCCTGCAGCCCTGCAGCCCTTTAGGCCATGACCCCCTTTAGTTTGCAGGGCATTACGGGGAGAGAGTTTCCCTACTGACCCCTCTGGGTGGGTTTCACTCCAGGGACAAGGGTTTGATCATCCTCCTTGGATGGTCCTAGGGAGCAGTCAACTCAGTGTGCTCCGTTCTCACTGTGATTGGGTTCCTACACTCCATTGCTCCTTGGATGCCCTCAAGGTCCCAGTGTTTAAGTGGTCAGCCCTAACCTCACAACCACAACTAATAGCATAGGTGGACCTGCCTCCTGTCTAGGTATATAAAGCTATAACCAACCCCACAAGTCACAGAAGCTCTCCTTTTTTTTTTTCAGTTAGGTATGCAGAACCAATCACTGATATCTTGTGCTATAGTGCTCTGTATGTCTGCTATCACCAAACTTGGTTTGCTGGTGTTTGCCCTAGCACCGCACCCTGGGAGCTCAGTTGTGATTTGATACAATAATACTGCTGTCCAAAAGGCAAGATGCAAAATGGGAAAACAGGTTAGAGAATGAGAAGTATTCACAAATTACATTTTCAGCCCAATATTCGTATTGCTGTTTGCAGCCTCCAGTAGCCTCTGATTGTAAAGTTAGTATTTTATAATGAGCTGATCTGCATTTTTTACTGACTTCTAAAACAGAACATGCAAGGGTCAATAGAAAGTTAAGCCTGTTAGTTGCCTCCTGATAGATTAGCATCATGGGGCTAAGAAGATGGCATATATCATTAGTGACAGATTCAGCTACAGATTTTTATCATTGACAGAATGATGTAACCCTCATTACAAAAGAACATTGTTTAATTGATCCATTTGCTCCCAGCAGTCCTGGGTTTTTTTCTTTACAACATAAAGGCCAAATTGCAGTTCAGCTTCAATCAAGTGAAAACATTATATTGCAGCAGGGATAAGAAATAGTCTCTGCACATTTTAATTACCATGGTTTAAATATGACAAAATCATTATACGATTAATGTTACAAATGCTGCCAGAGGACATTTTAAATAATAGTTAAATTAGTGGAGAGAAACTATTAAAGGATTTTTTTTTTTTTTTTAATGTTCCGGCCCCCAACCTTTTCCTACTTCCCAAATCTTTCTTTAGGTTTGCCAGAGTTCACTTAGCTTGGCATACAAGCCTTATCATTACTACCTCAAACACATATGAACAAGAGAGATTTTTATTCTCAATTATAGTGAAAGTCTTAAAGCAACAAGTGTTATAATCAAGTCAGGCAAATCAACATACAGTGCATAGATAATAATGATAACCCTCACAGTTTCTTGCTAAAGGCTGAACATGCTGCATAGAATTTAAATAAAATGCCTATAGCTTCTAAATGGCTTTAAATAGGCAATTATTTTAGAAAGGGTCGCTAATAACTTCTTCCCTAACCACATGGAATTCTGTGGGAGAAAAACAAAACAAACATTTTTATCTACAAAAGGAAATTGTAAAGAAATAAAAAGTACCCAAAGTGCATCCTCTGTAACTGACCAGAAGCCAAACTGAGAACAAGCTATTCCAAAGATCTAATGGTGTATTGGCAAGAATGAAGTGGTTTCTGCTGTGGTTTATTTCTCACCCTTTACATTTCAAGTAACAGAATCTGTTGGCTTAAAGACTGAATCTCTTTAAGCAGCTGAATTTTTTTGCACCAAGCTCTACCCTACTACCTTACCCCAGAACAATAAAAACCCTGGAGTCTTCCCTTGCTAGAAAGTAATTAATTTCCTCCCCTCTGCAGATCACGCCAAATCAAGCATCGAGCAGAATATAGAAGAATATATTGAAGAGCTTGGTTACAGTTCTGTACCTCCTTATCCATTTTTATGGAGACCAAACTTCTTGACGTCTGCAGTGTCTATATCTTTAGTAAGTGCTCTTAATCCTATCTGGGATACCAGGACACTGTTGCAATACAAATACAGGGTTTTTTTTCTCTCTCTGAAGAAGAATGTTCCTTTCCTTTCCTTTCCTTTCCTTTCCTTTCCTTTCCTTTCCTTTCCTTTCCTTTCCTTTCCTTTCCTTTCCTTTCCTTTCCTTTCCTTTCCTTTCCTTTCCTTTCCTTTCCTTTCCTTTCCTTTCCTTTCCTTTCCTTTCCTTTCCTTTCCTTTCCTTTCCTTTCCTTCCCTTCCCTTCCTCTTCCCTTCCCTTCCCTTCCCTTCCCTTCCCTTCCCTTCCCTTCCCTTCCCTTCCCTTCCCTTCCCTTCCCTTCCCTTCCCTTCCCTTCCCTTCCCTTCCCTTCCCTTCCCTTCCCTTCCCTTCCCTTCCCTTCCCTTCCCTTCCCTTTCCCTTCCCTTCCCTTCCCTTCCCTTCCCTTCCCTTCCCTTCCCTTCCCTTCCCTTCCCTTCCCTTCCCTTCCCTTCCCTTCCCTTCCCTTCCCTTCCCTTCCCTTCCCTTCCCTTCCCTTCCCTTCCCTTCCCTTCCCTTCCCTTCCTCTTTCCTTCCCTTCCCTTCCCTTCCCTTCCCTTCCCTTCCCTTCCCTTCCCTTCCCTTCCCTTCCCTTCCCTTTCCTTTCCTCTTCCCTTCCCTTCCCTTCCCTTCCCTTCCCTTCCCTTCCCTTCCCTTCCCTTCCCTTCCCTTCCCTTCCCTTCCCTTCCCTTCCCTTCCCTTCCCTTTCCTTCCTCTTCCCTTCCCTTCCTTCCTTCCCTTCCTTCCTTCCCTTCCCTCCCTTCCCTTCCCTTCCCTTCCCTTCCCTTCCCTTCCCTTCCCTTCCCTTCCCTTCCCTTCCCTTCCTCTTCCTTCTCTTCTCTTCTCTTCTCTTCTCTTCTCTTCTCTTCTCTTCTCTCTCTTCTCTCTTCTCTTCTCTTCTCTTTTTTCTTTTCTTTTCTGCCATATTGTTCCTACAGCTAACATTCAGTTTACTTTTCTGCATTACAGCTGCAGAGAGACTTGCTTTGGTTTTGTATATGTCAAGCTCATATAAGGTAGGACCGCAAGCTCAGAAGTAAAACAGAAGGTTTTGAGCAATGGGATCTCTATATTTTAGCCTCAGTTCTGTCCAAAATTGTTGTATAAACTTTTAGGCTATATGATGAAAAGCTTGTCTCCAGACACACGTGAAAGAGCTCAGAGGCATGATGGTAGGTGGGGGAACCTCAATAACCTGCTCAGAGAAACAGAACCCTGGCCCCAGCCCCTCCCAAAGAGCGATCAGCCCATGGAGGGGGTGAGACTCAGCACCATCAGTCAAGAAGAGAGGCTTTCCGGACTACCTTGCAAGAGGGAGGGGTTACTGCCTAAGGGGTATGGGACTCATTAGGAGGAGCAAGGGAAGAGCATTTTGGAATTGCACAAGACTTACTATAGGACGCTTAAGGGAGTAACCAAAGACAGAGAAAGGGTGGTTTGGGAAGGAAGAAACAAGGGAAAACAGAGCTGTAAGGGGATAAAAGGTGATGGCTGCATATGAACAGGTTGCTGGTTTGTAAACTTGTCCGGCCATGCTGTGCACCTGGTCAGCAGAGTCTGTCCTGTCTTCTCATTATACTCCATGTCTAACTGTTTTCATGGCTGGGGTCTCTCTATTTGGCACGTATCTGTGTGTACAGAGTCAGATCACAGGTTCTAGGTGCCCACGTTTCTGTGCTGCAGCAACTGCAGTGAGTGCGGACAGGGTTGTCAGTGGGGAATTGCTACCAAATACCAATATCTAGGTAGCAGGGTAAGTGGCCAGGGGTGTGTGTACGCCAGAGAAAGTTACTTGGACGAGTTGGTTACTGGAGCAGCGGAGTCCTGGACAGCTGCCAGAGAGACTGTGGGGTCTGGGGAGATGTGTCTGTGTTTGTGTGGGAGGCAACTGGGCAGAGCAAGGATCCAGGACCAGCTGCTGGGAGGATTGTGTGTCTAAGCCCAGCTACCAGAGGGATCCACATTATATGTGTGTATATAATGTATATATTTCCCACTAATGGACCTTGATCAGCCAGGGAGGGAAGCTTCACTCTCCACCATCAAAAAAAAAAAAAAAGAAAAAAAAATAGCAATATTGGTCCTTTCCTTTGAAGTTTCATTAATTGTCTTTCTCTTCTGTATTCTCTAACCCGCTTTGGTCACAGCCAGTCTCTTGCACATTCAACTCATCTCTGGCATTCTTCTTCCATGTCTCTTTCATCTTCAGATTAAAGGTAATTTCTAAGTATTTGAGAATGGTATTTAATGTTAAAAGAATCGATTTAATATTATCTAATATAGAACACTTTTAGAAATTTCTTTGCACTTTAGAAACTTCAGATGATCTGTCTACACCGTATTTAGGGTCTTCTGTCTAGGAGGAGGGACCTATGGATTAATATAGATCTTCATATCAAATGCGTAAGTTCCAATAGGCTCTAAACAGTATCTTCCTTACGCAGAACAACAGTCTGCAAACCCCAAAAGAGAAAGAAAGTCTGTTATTATTTTATCTGTACTGTTTTCAGGTCTGAGACTTTCTGGCTTGTTGTCATTTCATTTGTCTTTTTTCTCTTTTTTTAGACTTTTTCCCACTGAAATTATTGCTTCTAAATAGAAATGTCTATGGAATGAAAACAGGTCTATCTGTCATCTTATAAAAACTTCAAATAAAATGTGTTCAGCTACTTTAATCATGAGAGTATCTCATTCTGGAAGTTGATATTTTGTAGTTTTCTCCTTATTGACCAGTGTGAGCTATCACTTAGCTATATTCATATATTTATATAGCAGTAGTTCAAAGCTGACTGGGTGAAAAAAAAGAAGAAAAAAAATATTCATTGCCATCCTACAGTTTCCTCCACTAGAATTACCAAAACCAAACAAAAACCCCAAAACCAAACCAAACCAAACAAACAAAAAAAACCCCAAACAACCCCCTCCCCCAACCCACCCAAACTCTGATAAATTCAATTTGTAATTTTCAGATCAAGTAAAAACTGCATACCAAACAGCTTAAAAGCCCAAGGTGAGCAGTAAAAACTTTATTCTGTTCTTGACCTGGTCTACAAAACTTAGCCACTGAAAGGGAGAGAACAAATTAAAACCAGACCTTTGCACAGAATCTATCCCTTTACATGCAAAGCCAAGGAAATCTGTCCTGGTACTCTGATGCCCTACCCCAATCAAATATACCAACAGGAGCATAGCTGCAGGTCTTTGAGTAGTCCTACTGGGAAACATTCCTGACTAAATGTTTTGCTAGACTAAACACTGAAAAGCATGAATGGAAAATACTGTTTTGTTTTTTTCTCCATTTTTCATTAATTATATTAAATGAGCTAAATAACCTGAGGATGATCTGTCAGCCTTATCATTGTATTTGTTACCAATTGTTGGTTTAAGAAACACCTTTAATGTGACTGTGTGTAAATAGATTTTTCTTATTACCATAAAGAATAGTAAGGATTAAATGGTAAAAAAATTCTAATCTTTTTTTCTTTCCTTTCTTTTCTTTTCTTTTCTTTTCTTTTCTTTTCTTTTCTTTTCTTTTCTTTTCTTTTCTTTTCTTTTCTTTTCTTTTCTTTTCTTTTCTTTTCTTTTCTTTTCTTTTCTTTTCTTTTCTTTTCTTTTCTTTTCTTTTCTTTTCTTTTCTTTTCTTTTCTTTTCTTTTCTTTTCTTTTCTTTTCATTTTTTTGTTATAGACCTGACTGAATCAGGATATGAAAGTACAGAATTGTGCTTAACCGGTGTGGTACTGAATGGCACTAACTGCAAATTACAGAGATGACCTTTCCCTGTTTCAGCAACCTGCCAAGCATTTATACTTATGCACTGGTTTTGAAAGTGAATCCTATTCACAGTGTTCAATTATGACGTTACTGGCTACCTTCCTTCACAAATCCCCTGCATAAGTAAGCAGTTAGACCAAAACATGTCAGAAAAGTATGGCAATGTTTTCTTGCCTAAGAAAATTTAAAAAGTGGAAATCAAATCTGCATGAAATATAATCTTCATGGAGATTTAAATGCATGTTTAAAAAAAGCAAACTTAGTTTACCAAAGCTCTAACAGCTTTAAAAATCTATAGCTCTTCTGAAGCTGAAGACCTGGTCCTACAGGATTTTAAAACAACATGTTTTAAAAGAATGCTTCTTGCATTACTGCATTTTCATATATTTATATAATTCTAGTATATTTATATAATGCCTACTGAAAAGCACCCGACAGTTTAGAATCACATCAGTAAATTCATTAAGTAAGCCTCCATAGCCATTAAGCAGTTCAACGTATGAGACAAATTCAAAAACCATACAGCAATTTGTCAGACTTGATCCCCAGTTAACGAATAATAGTAAGAAAAAAAATCTGGCATGAAATATGAATACTGTCATCTGTTAGATTTTCCTGTTGAATGCAGAATAGAGATCAAGAAATTAACATGAGATTACAGTTCTGTTTGTTTTTTCATTGCCTTCACTGAGAATTTGACATCTCAGGAACCAATCCATCCAGATTCACCAGTTTTAATTTCTGAAAGGAAACATCCAGAAACAAATGATCAACATAGTGTTTAAGTCTTATTTATGACAAAACCCTATAATCCCCACATACTGCTTGCATAGTTTTTAATTTCTGTCCAAGTCTTTTGTGAAGGGTGTGCACATATGTGCATTTCCAAATCTGATGTGGATACAATTTTAAAGTATTGACTAGTGCTATTTTAATAGGAGTTAATATAACATTAATTATTTTTCTAGTAGCTTGCATCACGTGTGTCATGGAAAAAGAAGAGAAGTCATATGAATATTTAGCATTCAAATTGTATGCAACTTGCAATTAATCGAAACTGAGCCTACATGCAAGATTTTTCTGATTCAAAACAGTATCACTGAAATTAGTCAAGAAATCAATCTTCTTCCTGCATGAGAGTCACACAGACTGGCAAGTATTTGTAGACTGAAATTATACTTGGACTTAATAATATGGGGGGGTTTTAGGGGTTTTTAGTTCAAAATATCTTGATACCCTTTACTGCCTGTTCTACTTAAGAGTTTTAGGGTGATGGGGGATAAATCTTGTTTTGCCTTGTTCTGTAAAGGCTTTTGCGGAGAAAAAGATATCTATGACTGACACAGAAAACTAATTAATATTTCAACATTGGATTCTTCAAGGGAAAGAACTGCATAAAAACTACATTATTCATTACTGATTTTTGCCAGACATGATGTCACTTGGGGTTCCCAAAGAAGGAAACTCAGAGAGATAAAGAGAATACAGTTAAAGACACAATGGTACTGCACTAATAGATATGTTTGCATATTTTGTCCCTTTGAAGAATACTGATTTATTTTTCTGTTCCTATATTACAGTAAATCTGCTACCACTCTTAGCACATTGGTATCAAACCACTCTCCAAATGTGTGCCTGCTTGTCTGTGTGATTAAAATGCTTTCCCACCAATGACGTTATTCTCTGTGTGTACGTGTGATTTTTTTTTATTTATTGTTGGTTTCAGTCGTTTCTCTTCTGTAAACCACATCTCATGCATTTATGTTAGAGAAGGCAATATCAAAAAAGCAATTTGCCCGAAGTACAAGCATTTTGATTCATTTATGTATATAGGTGATTCTGGTCCCTTTGTGTGTTCAATAGCAAGCAATAAATAGCTTGGGTGAAATGATGCTTTGATTTAAACAAGTGTTAATAGAAAAATGTGCAAAGAGGTTTAAGTGTACCAGACTCATCTGAGCATAGTTAGAGTAGACATCTGTAGTATATTTAAACAGATCTGTTCCACGAGGTTCTCTGGCCTTCTTTTGGAAGTAGCACAAAGGTAACTTTTTTCCACTAACTATCTAGTTAGTGATAGAACCATGTGATAGGACCTTTTACAAGAGGTTTGATTATTCTATACCTCTATAAAATGTTCTTACACATAGATACTACATACCCTTATTTAACCCTCACATTCACAGAAGATACTGAAGATATTTTGAATTCCTTACTTTTTTATTTCTTCGGTTTGTTTTGGACATCTTAGCTAGTCTAAGCAAAACAGACAGGACAAGTAAATTCTGGTATCACTGAAGAACAGTGCATAACAAAACTTTTATTCTTCAGGCTGCAGTTAACAAGTTTTCATGTTATTTTTCAGTTTTTAAAAAGTAATATTTGGATTTTGCTTATGTGTGAATCGCTGCTTCTTCAGCCTTAAGGCTTCAGCCTTAATGGTAGAAAAGACAGAGTAGTCACCGGTAGTAAGCACAGTTTTTATTGCTGATGTAAGTTAGCATCTTCTATAAAGAAATGTCATCCTCTCAGGACTTCCACACTTGTTTCTTTACACTGCAATTTATGGAAATCACTGATAACGAAAAAAAATTAAATTTCATACTATAAGACCATTTTAAATGCAATGTATAAAGTTTTTGTCATAGAATTTCCTGTGATAAGTATTCAATCTATAGCTAGATAAAATTCTGGGATTAATCATCAGTTAATGACAGATATTGAATGGCATACATAACAACAATAACTAAGGGAAAATCTCTCATTCTGAATATTCATGTAATTAAAGTGATAAAGAAATATTAAATTTATGTTCTTTCAAAGAAGAGTATCATTTCTTGTAAAAAGGAATGTGTTACTGAAACTCAAGATATTCTTAGAGGTATAAATAAGGAACATACTATGAAAAAATCCAGTATGGAAGGTGGAATTCCAATGATGGAAGATGCATACTCTCAGATACAAGCTGTTTATTATCTCAGTGACTTTGAGTAAAACAGAAAGATATGTGAATGCTTGAATTTGGGTCATAAATGTAAACTCCTTGGCTAAAGTAGTTGAAAGAGGAGCCCTTCCTAGTAACACAAATATTATATACGGAAGTAATTGATTATCTATAGAAAAGTCTTCAGGGAAAAAAATAATCTTATTCGGCATATTTACAATAGGCGAGGGTAATAGTCAAGTAAATAAATAAATTAAAAAAAATAATTTATTCTTCTCCATTCACTATAATGAAAGCATTCAAAACTGTATACTGGAAATATTCATATGTATAGTCCTTTTAAATGTGCAGTATAAAATGTAAAGACGTCACTGTATGTGAGTAGCAAAGACCTTCAAGACTTTCTTGTTCTTGTGAAGATCACAAAATGTATTGATCATTTTCCTGGTGTATTTTAGAGACTGTACAAGGCTCTAGTTCTAAAAACTCACAGTTGTCATTACCTTAATATTTAAGAATTACATATTTTGTAACACTATTTATCAGCCTTGTCAGGTAGGAGAGCTACCAAAAGAGTACTGAAAAGAGAGAGACCTTACTCAATGTAATCCTGGAAGTCCACTGCAGACCAAGTAATTGCTTCTTAGATACCAAGATAATTCCCTGTTTTAAGCATTCATCTATTTTGGGTGAGTATTTAGTTAGCCTGGAAACTATTTTATCCTATTTAAATTTACTTGTGCTTTAGAGGTACTCCTTTAGAGAGCGGAGAGATCACTTCACACTATATTCTCAGACACACAGCAGACATAAGTCTTTTTTATGGACTTTTTGTTTCAGAACCGATCCTAATTTATACAGCTTTAGCCATATACAGCTTTAGTCAGGGCTTTCTTGTTCCAGCTGGATTTCGTTTTGTATAAACATAGTAACAGTGCAATGTTATGCAGAAAGCAACAGAAAAGAAATCAGTAATAGAAGTATAAAACACTAAAGAACTAAAACTGACCTCGGACAAAGAGATGCAACTGGGGTTTAAATCAATACAATTTTGCCGAAACACAGCCTTCAGAACTTTATTCAATAGTGCTTGGGAGGGTTTAACATGAATGTAATTATAGATGAAGACTCTCTAAATCATTATTAGTTATATGAATAATAATCCTTGTACTTGTCATTCTCAGTTTATTAACCATAAAAAGCTTTAAGTGAATAAATATAAAAATCACAGCCAGCTTGCTGATACTGTCCACTGTAAGCAATTCATTTATTTCAGGGCATAAGCTATTTCCATTTGTAGCCTTTACTTAGTTTATTTGTAATCAGAGGTGGTTCTAAACAATCATTTCTATACCATAGGCAATTACTGAAAGAGGAAAATACATGTATTCATTTCCTCTGGAGTCTTGTTATCTACTATCAATAGCCTCCATCTGCAAGAACATTGCTACATCTTCGACTGGAGGTTGCATCAGTCAATGGGATAAAATCAAACTCTAGTTTTGGGACAATGCTGTTGATATCAGTCATGTAGATGAGGCATGTGTCTGGCTTGGAGCTTCCACAAAAATTGAATTTTTGGTATAATTACATTTTAAGACAGACTGCATACATATGAGTACTTTAGTACTGCTGTGAACTTGCTAGTGACATGGTGCCTTAGTCTTAATTTCCAAAGCTGCACATTCCGAGTACCTCAGCTGAAGTGCACAATCCCCCCAATAACTTTTCCCTTCTTATAGAAAATCTTCTCAATTTTCTTGCTTATCTCAAATAACTGAAAAATGACTGAAAAAAATGTTTAATCTGGGCCAGACAGAAGAAAGATGTAAAATCACGCAAGAATGATAGATATTTGAAGGGAGTCAACTGTCAAGGCAAAGTTATAATTCCAAGACTTGTTGATAGTAGCTCTTCCTTCCCCCCAGAGTGCATGTTAATGATTCAAGGTGGACCTTGTACTTATAACAAACATTAAAAGAAGCTGTGAGCAGCTTCTCTAACCTCTGAAGTATGCTCAGGGAACAACTAAACTCTGCATCATGAGAAAAGGGGCAACTTCCAAGCATCCTAGCACTGATTTTGACTTTCATAGGAAATCAGTGGCTTAGCATCTGTCGATTTATCAACATCAGGTGGTTTTGTGTGCATCAGATGACAACTTGTGCACAGTGTATAAAGTCATGTCCCAGGAATTCCTCACTTCCTGTCTTTGGAGCCATTTGTGAAGACTCGTATCTGTAAATAAATACATCTGAATATGAACATCCATAATCTAGCAAAGCTTCTGACTTACATATGGAGGACTGGTTTGTGATACCTTTGCTGATACTAAGTAGTTATTTATTTCTTAAGAAGTCCCAGTTATACATTTAGGCTATTTCTGGCATAAGAATCTACCCAGTGAAATGGATACAATCCTTTAATTAACTTAATTACTTTCTTGTTTCTTAAAAAATAAAATAAAAAATGCTACTAATACTGTTTTTTATCTGTAAATCATAGAATCATAGAATCATAGAATCATTAAGGTTGGAAAAGACCTCTAAGATCATTGAGTTCAACCATCAACCCAACACCACCATGCCCACTAAACCATGTCCCTAAGCGCCTCATCTACTCCTCTTTTAAATACCTCCAGGGATGGGGACTCCACCACTTCCCTGGGCAGCCTGTTCCAATGTTTAACCACTCTGTCAGTAAAGACATTTTTCCTCACATCCAATCTAAACCTCCCCTGGCAAAACTTGAGGCCATTTCCTCTCGTCCTATCACTAGTTACTTGGGAGAAGAGACTGACACCCACCTCGCTACAACCTCCTTTCAGGGAGTTGTAGAGAGCGATGAGGTCTCCCCTCAGCCTCCTTTTCTCCAGGCTAAACAGTCCCAGTTCCCTCAGCCGCTCCTCAGAAGACTTGTGCTCCAGACCCCTCACCAGCCTCGTTGCCCTTCTCTGGACACGCTCCAGCACCTCCACATCCTTCTTGTAGTGAGGGGCCCAAAACTGAACACAGTAGTTGAGGTGCGGCCTCACCATTGCCGAGTACAGGGGCACGATCACTTCCCTACTCCTGCTGGCCACACTAGTTCTGATACAGGCCAGGATGCCATTGGCCTTCTTGGCCGCCTGGGCACACTGCCGGCTCATGTTCAGCCGGCTGTCAGCCAACACCCCCAGGTCCTGCTGCCAACAGGCAGCTTTCCAGCCACTCTTCCCCAAGCCTGTAGCGCTGCATGGGGTTGTTGTGGCCAAAGTGCAGGACCTGGCACTTGGCCTTGTTGAATCTCATACAGTTGGCCTCAGCCCATCGACCCAGCCTGTCCAGGTCCCTCTGCAGAGCCTTCCTACCCTCCAGCAGATCAACACTCCTGCCCAACTTGGTGTCATCTGCAAACTTACTGAGGGTGCCCTCGATCCCCTCATCCAGATCATTGATAAAGATATTGAACAAGACCGGCCCCAAAACTGAGCCCTGGGGAACACCGCTCATGACTGGCCGTCAACTGGATGTAACTCCATTCACTACAACTCTCTGGGCCCAGCCGTCCAGCCAGTTTTTGACCCAGTGCAGAGTCCACCTGTCTAAGCCGTGAGCCGTGAGCCGCCAGCTTCTCTAGGAGAATGCTGTGGGAGACAGTGTCAAAGACCTTGCTGAAGTCCAGGTAGACCACATCCACAGCCTTTCCCTCATCCACTAGGCGGGTCACCTGGTCATAGAAGGAGATCAGGTTGGTCAAGCAGGACCTGCCTCTCATGAACCCATGCTGGCTGGGCCTGATCCCTGATCCCTGATCCCCAGGTTGTCCCTGTGAGCACCCTCAAGATGAACCACTCCATCATCTTCCCCGGCACCGAGGTCAGGCTGACAGGCCTGTAGTTCCCCGGATCCTCCTTCCGGCCCTTCTTGGAGATGGGCGTCACATTGGCAAGCCTCCAGTCGTCCGGGACCTCCCCCATTAACCAGGACTGCTGATAAATGATGGAGAGTGGCTTGGCGAGCTCCTCTGCCAGCTCCCTCAGCACTCTCGGGTGGATCCCATCCGGCCCCATAGACTTGTGAGCATCCAGGTGGCATAGCAGGTCGTTGACTGCTTCCTCTTGGATTATGGGGCGTTCATCCTGCTCGCCGTCCCTGTCTTCCAGCTCAGGGGGCTGGGTACCCTGAGGATAACTGGTCTGCCTGTTAAAGACTGAGGCAAAGAAGGCATTACGTACCTCCATCTTTTCTTCATCCTCGGTGACAATGTTCCCTCCCACATCCAATAAGGGATGGAGATTCTCCTTGGCTCTCTTCTTGTCATTAATATATTTGTAAAAACTTTTTTTGTTGTCTCTAACGACAGTGGCCAGATTGCATTCTAGCTGGGCTTTTGCCTTTCTCATTTCTTCTCTGCACGACCTAACAAGATCCCTGTACTCTTCTTGAGTCGCCTGCCCCTTCTTCCACAAGTGGTAAACTCTCCTTTTTTTCCTGAGTCCCAGCAAGAGCTCCCTGTTCAGCCAGGCCGGTCGTCTTCCCCGCCCGTTCTTCTTACGGTGTACGGGGACAGACTGCTCCTGCGCCTTTAAGACTTCCTTCTTGAAGATCGTCCAGCCTTCCTGGACCCCTTTGCCCTTCAGGACCGTCTCCCAAGGGACTCTCTCAACCAGCATCCTGAACAGGCCAAAGTCCGCCCTCTGGAAGTCCATGGTTGTGAATGGAAATGAAATGGTCTACAAAGGTAGAGAGTTGAAAATGGCAGTTTTGAGACTTTCAGGGAGACTATTCAGTGAATAACAGGGAGAAAACAAGGTATTACATCTGACAGCTCCAGTTAATGGTGCCCCGCAGAGCTTAACTGCCTACTTCAAATCTTTCCACAACTTTTATTGAGGAACAGTGGAGTGATAAATATTCTGAGGGGTTGTCTTGTTTTACTAAATACTCTACGCAATTAGTTCAGTTAATGGAAAACTAAATCCATAATATTTTCACCACAAATTTAAGCCATTTCTATCTTACAAAAGCAAAAATGCCTTTGAAACCACTAATGCATTTTTGACCCTCTAATATACAGTAAAATATCAAACTGTATTGAACTTATTGGGGTGGGGGCATTTTAACATTTGGTTTGGCATGCTGTATCTAAATTTGCCTGAAGTATTATTTTTAATATATATTATTAACATTCCTGAAAAGAAGACTTTAAAGCAAAAAGGTCACCAAACTTTTGGGCAACATAATAATAAAGTAAATCAGATTACACTAACAGCTGCGTATTTTAAACTTGTTTTAATACACTTACAGGGCTCAGATGAACCACACTGGAGTACCAGTAGATTCCTTCCCATATTTGAACCTGCAGCCGTTCACCAAAAAAGGCTGTAATTCACCAGGGGATAAGAGCACCGTACAATGTCACAGTGTGACAAACTTATCAGTAAATCAATAGAGAAAACCATATCATGCCACTATTATAAATATTCCTGGTAACTCAAGAAATATCATTTCCAGAAAAAGAGCAGAAAATACTTTTTTAACACTTTGTAATGGTTTTCTAGAATAAATTACAACCGCGTTAAAGGGTTTCTTGTCTATTATAAATAATACTATAAATAGATAGATATTGTCTATTATAAATAATATCTAAGCATAAGAAAGGCAATTTAGTAACACCTAGCAAGGATATTCAAAGGAGAGAGTATACTGATAACCGTCCTGGTTTCAGCAGGGATAGAGTTAATTTACTTCCTAGTAGCTGGTACAGTGCTGTGTTTTGGGTTTAGGATGAGAACAATGTTGATAACACACCGATGTTTTAGTTGTTGCTAAGTAGTGCTTACACTAGTCAAGGACTTTTCAGCTTCTCATTCCCTGCCAGGGAGAAGCTGGGAGGGGGCACAGCCAGGGCAGCTGACCCAAACTGGTCAAAGGGATATTCCATACCATATGACATCATGCTCAGTTGTCCTGGTTAAACCACGCCATCAGTATATAAACTGGGGGGAGTTAGCCAGGGGGCGGCAACTGCCGCTCAGGAACTGTCTGGGCATCGGTCGGCGGGTGGTGAGCAATTGCACTGTGCATCACTTATTTTGTATATTCTTTTATCAGTACTATTATTATTATTTTCCCTTCCTTTTCTTTCCTATTAAACTGTCTTTATCTCAACTCACACTTTTCCCCCCCCCCCCCCCCCAATTCTCTCCCCCATCCCACTGGGAAGAGGGGGTCAGTGAGCGAACAGCTGTGTGGTGTTTAGCTGCCTGCTGGGTTAAACCACAACAATAGTAAAAGCATAGAAAATATAAATGATTATTTATATTATCTGGGAAGGTAAAGTGGTCTTTATAGAAGAATGAAGTTTCCAAATGAGGGCTGTTTAAAGGATCACTGTGATACTAACTGCTATTATTCTCCTTTGCTGCTTACCTGAACTTTAAATCCCTGCTTCCAGTGGACTGATCTCTCTAGTTTTTCAGCTTATGGCTTGGCACTTCCTTACTCAACTTTCAACTTCTCCTTCATAAATAATAATAACAGAAATAGATAGTATTCATTCATAAAAATCCTAAAGAACAAATTCAGTTTTTAAACACTGCCCTTCATAACCTTGGATATTTTCCTTCTTACCATCTCTGGGGTGGAAGCCTTGCTGTGTAGTGGACATATCAACGGTCTGGCTATGAAAGGGAACACTAATCACCCACTTACTGCGTGACCCTGAGCAAGACAATTTGCTGCAGTGCCTCTTTCTTTTCCTTTGACTGTATGTCTAATCGTTTCATATTGGAAACAAATTTGTGGGAGCAATTGTTTTTTACCAGAAATATATTCAGTGCTGAGAACAATGAGCCCCAAACTTCACTTGAGCAGCTACATATTATAAATACATGTGTGTGTGTATGCACATGCACGTATTCACACACACTTTCTTTATATATATAACCTCCAAATACCCTATAATCTCTCTCCTTGTTTTTATATATATGTTAGATGATATATATAAATATATTATTATAGTGGCATAATATTATAGTATAAATTGTTAATCTAGTACAAGTAACTGACTATTAAGCCTTGCCCCAGCTGATCACAGATAGCAGAGGATAGATTATATCTGTGTTTTCAGTTCTCTTTATTTTGTACTGTCACAGTGGTACAGAAATTATAATAAACCATTGACAATATGCGGAAAATAATTAATTCTGCAAATGCTTATGAAGGATGCTTTTGAGAATTAGCACACATCACAAGGACAGTGCTGAACCCAGGAAACTCCAGTAGTGAATTTGCCCACACAGGAGCAGTGGTGGAGTTCCCCATTAAGTACAGCAATTCAGATAGTCAGCAAGCCTACATAATGGAAATGCAGATTATAAAATAAAGAACCATTCTGCATAATTCAGTCCCTAACAATAACAAACTTATGATACGTTGCACTTCTACCTATAGAAATTTAATGCAATAATATAAGTGCATTTTATCTCTATCAATATCATAATAAAATATTAATATAATCAATATGCAATATTATCATAAAGCAATGTATGAGCTGATGGCTTCCTATTTTCATAATATTGATACAATTAATACTATACCTGCATCTTGGTATCAGCATTTTATCTTGCAAAAGCCTTTTATCCTTGATTTTTGAGAGTTTAATAGACTTAGGCTTTTGAAGCCAAGCAACTGGTCAGCATGCTTTCTCTGGTACTGTATTCAGCTGTCTTCTAGATCTCTTTTGTAAAAATCATTCTTCTTTTCACTCAGTTGGGTAAAGGAGTGGGAAATTTTTGTTTCCTCATTGAAAAACAGTCACTAAAATTGAAATCTTGCAGAACAATTAAAGGAGGGAAGATTAACATCTTTAATCATTATAAGAAACACTTAAAACACTGAATAGATAAAGTGATTTTTTAAAAAACCATTTTTCATAGTAAACTTTCCCTTAAATTTTCAAAGCAAAACAAGATCAAATGCACCTAGAACCTCATTTTATTATAAGGATAGAAATAGCCAGACTTAGCAAGAAAGTTAAGACAAATGACTCCTTAATATGCTGCAGGAAAAAAATGCCTCGCGAACAAAGCAAGTATTAATTTAAGGGTCAGACCACTAGAGTCATATTTATGGTCTATATAAATTAATCTTAGAAGTATGTCACTCACTTTTTCTTCCTATTCTTTCTCAACAAGAGATGGAAAATGTAGGGTTTGACCTTCCAAACAGTCTGGACAAATTTGTAGGTAGAACTTTAGTCCCATGGACAGACATTTTATTATATGTATGTAGTAGCATCTGTTTTACACCAAATGACTACTACTGTTACAAAAACTATAAGGATTATAGGATTAAAAAATTACAGTTTTAGCCTTTATTCAGTAGTATCAGTAGTTGTGTCAGAGCTCTCTGTTGTTAACAGAGTATAACTGCTCTCAACTTTCATCCAAATATGAATAATTTTTGTATTTTCTTTTTCTCTTCAGGTTTTAAAATGAACATTTATGAAGATTTAATATACAGATTAGGATTCATCAGTCCCATATATTCTCTACATACATACCAGAAGTGTGGAGGTCCTTTTACATGGTCAAGTTAAAATAAATTCTGTTCAAACTCCAAATGTCAAGACAAAATTTATCCTTTGTGCTAATAGACAATTACTTAGAATAACTGTGTTCTGTCAACCAGGTCTTAATATTTGTTCAAAGAATTAGAGAATGCAGCTGAGGGATCATGATGTTTATCCACATGATCATCAACATCAGCATTATTAGTTGGCAAATCTTTAATAAAATATAAAATATAGGCACTAAATTAGTTGTTTTGTAGTTTCTACTCTTTTTTTTTCATTAATTTTCCACTGTCAGTTGCATTTTCTCCCTCCCAGGGAGAAAATTAATATTATTTATTATTTGTAATTCACTGGAGAAAGTCACCAAATCCTCCAAAATTGATGTTCTTTAAAATTAACATCAGTTTTTATTGCAGAATTCCTGTTCCCCAGGCTTTTCTTTTTGCAGCTGCTCTCTAAACTTATTTGTTAAAAGCTGATTTCTAGTATAAACAATTTGTGTATTTTCTCTAAATATCTATATATCTAAGCAATATGATCTAAAGATAACCCTGAAGATTAATAAAATTAATGAAATACCCTTTGAAACCTAATAAAGTCCAATTAAATGTGTTAGAGTATTTTCAGATTCTTTTTTTCAATACAATATTCATTTATATTGAGATACAAGTCTGAAGAAAATTATGCTTTTCAAAATATGGATTGTCAAAGAACTGGTAACTTAGCTTTCCATATTTATGTCCTTAAAGCGAATGCCATACAAATTATGGTTCATTTTCTAGTGAAAGGAAAGCTTTTTATGACCAGCTGTGCTTTTGGGTTTCTGAAAAGCAGACTCCTTTCTTTTTCAAAAAACACAGATGCCAAAATCAGAAATTTCCTGGCAATTTGTGAATGAATAACTATAAATCTGCAGAATTCTTCTAGCAGTTTTTACAGCTTTTTTTTAAAAGAACATATGTAATACATGATACATATAATAGAGATATGCATAATATATATGCATATATATAATACAAAAAAAAATCCAAAAGGGCTTACATTTTGTGGGTTTTTTGTGTAGGGTTTTTGTTTGTTTGTTTGTTTTTTTCCAAGCAGTCTTCACCTTTTGCCTCCTTAGGAGTGAGAACAGGAGTTTCTTTCTTATTCATACCTGATTATGTATTGTTGTTCTAAAATCAATACAGAAATCTATATAGATATGGAAATGATAATTTTGTCTCAAGTCAGTTAATGTGAATCTCTCTGTTACCATTCTGCGTGTGGTTTTCTATAGAAACTGCTTTTCTAGAAAGAGCATACAGAATCAGAAATGTAGAGAGTGGTATAACTAGTTTTACAACAAAATGAGGCCAAGTACTTAAAGGGCAAAGGCAGGGCCAGGAGAAGAGCAATCAAATCCCTTACATCATTTCTAAACACATCTTTGTTACCCACTGTTCAATCAATCAGATGATTGTGGGTCTGTTTGTGACTTACACTAGTGACAAAGGGACTGCAACATTTCTGAGCTCAGACACGTTGCATCAGTGTAAACGGCAATGCAGAGCCAGAATCTGATCAGCAGTGCTGTTGCCATGGGTTCACATGTAATTAATCTTTAAAAAATGATAGGTGTTCTGTAAATACCATCAGGAACTGAGATTTCTTGGGGAAACACTCTCTGGTTTGGATATGCTGTACTTGTGGAAGAACATAAAATTAAAATGTTGAACAGGAAAAAAACAGTTAATGTTTTTTGCTCTTTTCTCCTTTTAGCATTCCAAAACTTATAAACCCTACAGCATGAACCAGCTTCTCTGTCACAGTCAAATATGAGGAAAATATAATTCCTTTGACTTCTCATGGATTTTTGTCATTCACTACGAGCTGAGGGAAGAAGAGAATCCACATTCTTCAGAATGATCAGTTAAATTATATTTCTGGAAACTCAAAAAATTTAATCATCAACTCCTGTTTAAAGAAATCTATGCGGTAGGAGGCTGGAACACAAAATAACAAGATATGCACAAAACATCCTTCAGTACTCCAAATTGCATCCCTCAAAGGACTCTAAACTGCAGCAGGAAACCAGATTCAGCCTTATTTTTAATTATCTCCACCTTTCAGTTATTCCAATATTATCTCAACAGTATGGCATCACTGGTCCAGGCCTTATCCGAAGAATAAAATAGAGCCCCTTTTCTAGAGCACCATGAGGACTCACCTGGGCATCCCATGCACCTTTGTACTGAACACCCCAGCCCTTTGAACCTGCCGCCTTCTCTGCACGTGCAACAGTTGCCCATTGGCAAATCTGACCTTCTGACCTCTGACCTTGGCCAGACTGTCTTTGGCCAAGAGCACGCCTCCAACAACACTGATGCCTATGTTGAATGTAGGTCTCTTGAGAGCCTGAATGCCATGGATTTTGAACATCTGTCCCTCTGAGTAGTTGCAGAATGAACAATTGCTTTTCAACATCTGTAAAAATTTTAAGTCAGGGAGCTTTAAAATTCTTTGTACATGAAGCCATTAGTTTAGTTATAGGACGGATATGACACCGCATGGAAAAAAAAGTTTTAAACTAGAAATATTTTATCATTTTTTTTCTACCCTGTAAGTTGTAGCTGTGATAACAGATGCAGCGACATGCAGCATTTTCTCTGCCTTTCTCAGCAATGGCATGACTGACATATTTTATAATCTTACTCCACAGAGTAGCAGATGGTGCCTACCCTTTCTCATCCTGTACAAGACTTGGTATTTCTTCTGCGTCAGTCATAAGGCAGGTTTTTGATTTTTGCTGGCTGCACAAACCATGGAATTTCATACAGCAGTAGTTACTTCTCCTGCCAACCTCGTATCTCTTGAGGCCCAGACTTAGCAAAAGTCCATAACTCTTGGTATAACTTTTATGCCAAATGTAGCAAGCCCTGAATGATTACTGACTAACACTATTCTTTAGAGACTCTCAAAGTGTGTGCAAATTAAAGGCAGAGGAATGCCATAGCCATAGCAATTTCAGCAATTCAACACAAAGATTAATCACTCTCCTTACCACTAGAGCAAATGTATCTATTAGTAGAAGGCCTGTTAACACTGCAGAGAAACCCCAGAAGATGCGTGCATGGTCATCCACCTTTTCTGCTCCACTTTGATGTGAGATGACAGTGACATAGCGCATTAAAGCACTACAACACTCAAACTAGTACACCATACTACTCAATAGAGCATGTTTGTTTAGGTTCAAAATGATGCTCAAACAGTTATGCTCAGTGTAACTGTTTCTTCCCAGCTCTGTGTGCATGAAAAATGTGCCCAAACAACTTCATCTCACTGTGTGATCCTGTCCTCTATTTGTCAGGGGTGTACAGTCTCACTGACTCATCCACTCACAAGAAACGTCATGAAATTCACCAGGGACTTTATCAAGAAACTACGCTTACCACATGAGAGCTGACCTTTGGTGAGTGCATAGCAACTTGTGGAAAAAGGCAGAAATGGCTATCTCAAAAAGAGTAAAACTACTCAGGAGTAGAAAAGTCTAATCATTCATGCCTTAACATACCTGTCCAGGCTGAAAGAGACAAAGCCTAGGAGTCTGCACAGTACCTGTAATTTCCTGGGATATTGGTGGAAGATTCCAGTACTGATAAATGTGTCACAGATCTGACTTACTGCGTTTGGCTTTAGCAGTAGTTTCTACTCTCCTCTTTTGCTCTATTTCTTACAGTTGTTTTCAGAACATTTTGGTTTTTACTTCTAACCATCAGACAGAAATGTTAAAAATGAAGAAACAAGAGTAGATTTTGCTCTTTGAGTTTATACAATAATTTCCAATATATTTTTCTCTTATTTCTGAAAAGCCATTTAGTTCACAAATTCTCCTAACTTTTCAGGTCTACAGGCTTGAAAAGGGTATTAAGGACAGTGCAAAGAGAGCATTTTAACTTATGCTGAAGTGGTTTGCTAAACTGACTCTGAACTAATACTCTTGATTTAGGAGACATTTCCCAATGCATGCTGGGAAGAAGAACCAAAAATATAGATATTCAATAGAACACAGAGACCTGGAAAGTAATTAGCTGAATGAGGGGTTTTGGCAATGTTATTTGTCATGGTTACAGATTACTTACTCACCTGTTCCCTTTCAAGTGTCAATCTCATGCTTTCAACTTCTACTAGATTTTGGGGGTAAAATGTGCATATTCAGTAAGTTCCAGATGGGTTTGGCTCATGCTAAGTGGAACCATAAAACTGGTTATTTGAAACCCAGCAACAAATCCACATACGAATCTCTTACAAAAAGTCTTACCAACCATTCCTAGACTGTCTTCTTGAGATAACTGCCTGGATGTTTTATTTCAGCATGTTTCCTCTGAAACATTCCCACCCCTTTACAATGCTTGCCATAGATATTTTTGCACTTAAGTTTTTAATACCTTGGACACAACAGGTTTTTTTATGAATCACATGGAAGCAGGTAAAATCTCTACATTTAGAAGTACAAGCATTATCCTCAAACACACGTCAATTTCTTGATGAAGATTCAGTCCTGCTTGTTATTTTTCTCCCTATTAATCTCATTCTTATATTCCAGTAACAACCTTATAACAAGCACGCAGTACTTAGAAATTATTCCATGACAACGAATACCACGTTAGCCATCAGTAAAAAAAGGTCATTAAAAGTCATGCATATCTTATAATATTGTACTATCTTACTATTGAAGAGTGCACAATGAAGAATGTGCATAAAATTGCACAATGGACTGTTGCAACAAACAATTAGAGTTATTGCTTTGTTTCTGTTAGCTATAATGTCAATAAATAATGTAAAATAATACATTAAATTTACATTAAATAAAATTCATGTATTAAAAGACTATAAATAAAACTTTGAAAGTAATTTTGTTATTGTGAAGAGAAAAAAAAAAGCAAGCACCATGAAGTTTGTTCCCCCACTGCTCCATCTTTTTTCTTTTTTTTTTTTTTTTTTGGTAACCCAGTAAGATACTGAAGAACCTAAAAAATATACAAGTAAAGGATGCTATACCATTGCTGCTTCAAGCGAATGACTTCAATTGTCCCAAATTTTAAGTTGGCTATCAGAAATTAATGTTATGAAAGACTGAACTTGTGTTTGAGGGCTGAGTGTTGATCAGGCAATTGCAAATGAGGTAACTGTTAGGGAAGGGAACACCTCTAATCTTTGAGGCCCAGGGATCTAACTGGAAAGCATTCAAAGATTTGTGCATTTAAGATAGCTATTAGTGCAGAAAGAAATGAGACCGGATGTAGTGTTTCCATCCAAACCTTTTCTGATGAATAACTGTGGTTTTGATAAGGTGATTTTCTGTGGAAACAGTTTGCCTTTCTTGAAATAGATTTCTCAGCACAAACCTAGGATCTAACTTGAAGAAAAATGCTGGTTTTGTAAAGTTCTCCCCTCTCTTCTGGCAAAAATTAAGAGTTCTTAGAACAGAAAGGAGAAAAGCCATTTAGAGCAGCATTTATCAAACCAGCCATTTCACAAACAGCCACTAACTTGCAAATACATAATGTTGTTCAAAATATGTTGTCTGTCCAGAACATACTAAGTGCAAAAAGGACAAAGCAAACAAGCTGGAGGAATTCAAAAGCACACCGGTATTTTTCTGGAAAGAAAATATGAAAAAGGAAATTTTTTCACATTGAGCAAACAGAAAGGTAGGAGTAAGTAAAGAACAGACTTGCTGAGTGAAGTGCTCTATCCAGCCTTCAAAACATATTAATATCCAGCAGATCATAAGAACTGTATAACCTGCATCAATTTTGTGACAGCACTTAGCTGATGGCAGTATAGGTTCATATTTCAGAGGCACTTTAGTTGTCATAAAGCTGTTTGTCTTAAACAATTAGAAAAAGGGTGTGGGTGTGTGTGTGTGTGAAAGGTTATAACCCAGTTGTGTTCAATTTATCTAATTTCTTTCTTCTTCTGGCCATGCACAGTGTGTACTTTATTTTATAACTAAGCAATGAACCACAAGCTGTATGGCAGCTATTCTTGTGGGAGTCAGTCTGAAAAGTTGCCCAAATAGCACACTCCAGTGCATCTGCACTGTATGTTGCCTTGGAACGGGGAATCGGTAAAAGAATATTACGCATGTGACTGGAAGAAGAAAAGCTGGGATCTGAGCAGTAAATGTCACCAAAATTCATTTGGTGTGTTCAGATTTACCAGCATGAAAACAACATCACTGCTCCGCTGTCAGCAAAAATGATGTTCTGCAAGTATTTGCAGGTCACATGGCAAAGGTTTCTCTTGTTACATTCTTGCACAGGAGGTCTGCTCTTTGTCACCTTCAATTTGACATTTTATAGGGATTAGGAACATAAGTCAGAAAGAAAAGCGTATAATGCATTGTTTTCTCCCTGTGGCTGACTACTGCTAGTCTTAAGTCAACAAATGTCAGATTTCAATTTTACTGAATTACTGCATCACAGACTGCAAAAATCAGTCTTGGTAGGTTTTATTGTTCTAATTCTTTCATATACAATGAGGGGGGGAAAAAAACATTTTCCTATACCTGCCTGATACCTGCTTACAATAATAATTTTGAACATCTGATTGAAGCAATCAGAATTGCCAAAATATACTGGCTACACAAAGTACTTTTTTTGGGTTTTTTTGTTTTTTGTTTTTTGTTTTTTGTTTTTTGTTTTTTTTTTTTTTTAATGCAGGAAGATCCCCCATCGTGACTTCAGGCATTTTCTCTCTATAGAAAAGACAAAAGACTGCTCTAGAAATTGACCATATACCACTGAAAGAAATGAGTCCTAAGAAATAGTTTATTATGCTGGAACTTTTTCATGGGCACTAATGTGAACAAAAATAAAAGGTAATGACTTCAAGGATATATGAATTTCAAAGTTATTTAGGAATTACTCTAACAAGAAAAGTATAAGGAAACCCCAGTCTTTCACAAATTAAGATTTGGTCTTAGAATTTTAATGTTAAGTACTTTTTACCTTCTATACTTTATAGATGTTATCCTGTACAATAAGGAAATGGCTACTGAATCAAAATAAAAATTTAAGTACATCATTATTCAACACAATCTGAGCAAAATGTTAAGAAGCTTTCACACTTAACACCACTACTTAATCATGCTTATAATATTACTGCCCTCATTATTGTGGGTTAAATTGATGCTGATTCTTCTTAAAATGTTTGTTTTGAGAATGCTTCCTGCCAATCTTCACAGTGCTCTCCATAGCTTTTCTTGACCTAAAGCCCTCTGAAATCTTTGATGGACTTTAAGATCTCTGAACCAGACTAATTTGTTTTTTTAATTATTTTTCCTACATCCAGCAGTGTAACTACAAAGTTAGCATAGGAGGAGAGGTTGAATTGTCACAATCAATCCCCAGAATGTATTCTTAAAGCCTTTGAAGAGCCATGTGTCTTTGCAACTGATTTTGCAAGGATATAAATGAGTGTTGAATATGCCTCTTAAAGCAAAATAAAACAAAAAAAGGAATTAGTACTGGAAGAACAGAGTGGACTTTAGGCACAGACAAAGTGGGTGGCGGCTTCAGACAACAGATGAGAAAACAGCAACAGCCATGGTGCAAACATCATCTGTATTTGCAGCAAACCTTGGAAAAACGAGTCTGCCGCTGCCCCTGCTGAGGCTGGGGTGAGGGGTAGGCTGTGTCCCAGGGCAGCTACTCCCAGACACCTTCAAGCCAGCACACCCAGCTGCTGAGTCAGCACCCTTATCCCCTTGTATCTTTCCCAGGGCAGCAGGAGCAGCAAAGCCAGCATTCTCCAAATTTCCCCTTGTTCTCTAGGCAGCTCTGCCATTTCTCTCCCCTTCCTATGCCAAGAGAACCCCAGGTACAGCCTGTCTTCCACTTCTCACCTTCAGGCTGGCAAAATTACATTCTCACATACACTGTGGAGAAGCCTTGAGTCAAGGGGGCAGGGTGTTTGTACCAGAGCCACTTCAGACTGATTCTGAAATTATGCTTTCTCTGGGTTAACACATACGAACCTTTCACATTAACACCTAGTAGAATCCCTCACCAAACAAACACAAACCACCACAATATTTATTGAGTAGCTAGGCATGAAATAAGGTTAAGGAGGTTAGCCAGAATTTGTAGGCTATAAAATTTCAGGGGATTGTTAGGTTCACACTTGGCCAGCCAACGTGAATTGCATATTAAGCCAGAAACATGTACAACAATTCCAGGGCTCAGTCCAAGTGTTTAGAAGACCATATAATAGAGTTTCACACAGCAGATCAATATCTGCTTCGCCTTTTGAAACAAACTCCACTAGTTCTCACTGGATAATGAGACTGGGAGCTCCTTTTCACCTCCTGATCCAAAGCCCACAGAAGCCCACATAAATACTCCTGTTGAATTCTAGGAGCTTTGGATTTGGCCTCGAATGATGAAACATGATAAAGTTGCTCTAAAGAGCAATCATTAGGGTTTCTCTGAAAAAGACTTCATAAGATCAAGCCCTATTTTTCCAGGCCAGGATGACTGACTACACAAAGATGGCACATCTGTGTTTAACTGAAAGTGTTTGCTACTTACTTGTAGCAAACCAAACAAAATGGCAACATTTTGTAAATATAATAAAAATCTTGTAATAAATTAAGTTGTGAGTGGTAGATTCACCACTGCCTCACTAGATCATTATAATAAATAATCTCATCAACAATGATTCATATGACATTCTGCATACATAGTAATAAACAACTAACATCAGAAATTCCTTATAAGTTCTCAACAGCTCCCAAAAAAGACTTTTTTTTTTTAACACATGCTACAATGTAACATTAATTGTACCAATATAAGGCACTTTAAACCCATTAAAGTATATTGATATGAAGGACATTGCATCACTGTAACTATAACAACATTCGATAACTAGCTTGAAAACAGGTTTTTCATTCTGACGGAAAATCCATGAAATAGAATGAAGAAAAAAGTTTTCCATTAAAAAAATTTATGGAGGGAACACTCAAAAGTTGACAGAAGCATGAGGTTATAAAACCATTTTATCTTATATTGCATAACATTTAAATAATTCTAAGAATTTCTCTACTGGAAAATAAAACATTCCATTCTGAAATGTTGCAATAGTTCCATTTTTACTTTAGCAGGACATCCTTTCCTTGTCTTAAATGTTATCAAATTGACATGTTTCTAAAAATATTTTTCTTTTGTCAAAATGGGATTTCCTCACGTACAAATGGCATACAAAAACATCCTTGACCTGTTCAGTGGCATAGCTTAAGTACTATAGCCTTTTTAAACAGATAAGGCATAGTGACTTTGTATACCTTACACAAGGTATGACAAGACAGTTCTGCTAATAGTCCTATTTTTTTATTACTTTTACTCTTTTACCCAAATCATTACTGTGGAAATGAAAGAATTACCAGCTTAAGTGATACACCTTATGCTACCATAAACTCCCTTCTTGCTTCTCCTTATTTCATAATGTATTTATCAACAAGTTCTTCCCTATGCTAGATATGAACCAGCTTTCAATGGCAAATGTTCTGAACCAGGAGGCACAGAACATAATCTCTTTTTCTCTTGTTTGTACCATTTGCTTACATACACCAAAACGCAAACTCTGAGCCTTCGAATTTCCTTGATGAATGAAAACTATATTACTGTTAAAACATTTTTAATGCCATTTGTCTAAAAGGTATCTTGCTGATATTGAAATACAACTAACTTTTACAACAGCTACTCCTCATTAATGAATGGAAGCGTACTAAACACCAGAACAACACTGTAAGAATTCTGGTCTTGAATCCACAGGTGGTGATTACCGGCCTTTTGACCTGCATATATTTTATGTAAAATAATGGATTTTTTTTGTTGTTTAGATTTTTCCTGCAAAGGGGTGTGTGTGTGTAGGGATTCATACAGATTTTTTTTTCTTTTTAAATGAGTGAGAAAAAAATAGTGAAATTCTATTGGATGGGGGACAATTTGGAGAGGATAATATTGAAGTGATAAAAATATATCTAGTTCAATCTTCAAAACAAGTTTATTGTAGCAATATGGCTGCTATCATGTTATTTCAAACAATTAGACGGCAAAATGCACTTATCTGTCATAAGGGATTAGTCTTCTGTATAAGAAGCCGACCTAGAAAGCAGAGAAAAACTAACAAAAATATTCAGTTTACCCTTATTTTTTTTTGCTACAATAAATGTTTTACTTTCAGCCTTCACTTGCTCAATAGCATTAAAAGTTAAACTTCTGTAAGAACCTTTTTTTTTTTTTTAAGGTTCTGTGTCTGCATGCATATGTGTGTCTTCCTTAGTCTTGCGTTATTTAATGAACATGTAAAATCTCGGCAGCCATGAACCTGAACTGTAGCAGTATAAGATCTCAGGAAGACAAGAGGCTGGGATCACTGCCAGACAGCTATCTAAGTGCAGCACACAGCACACATTGATAGCAAAGGCAGTCAAGTGCCCATCTGCTTGCTTCACAAGTATTTTTCTTGCAGACAGAGTGGAAGAGAAGCACTTTAGTTGAGCTCAGTAATGAACTGATTAGGCTGGGTGTGAAGCCAATAGAAATGAACAGCCTGTCCATTAACAGTCAACTCACATGATAATGCAAACCCATCCGGTCACAACGAGGATAACTTTTCAGTGTTTAAGGAGTGATCTGAAGTGAAGAGTAGTGTTGTTTCTTGAGGGCTCCTGAACTACTGTAGCAAGTGCACAGCAAAATCACCAAAGACAAAATAAAGCAAGACAAGAAGCAACGCATCTCCTCTCCTCCCTTAAATAATAAACCAAATCCTCTGCTGCTGTTCTGAGAGAAGACTGGCAGACGGCATTAGTGTAAGGCCAACATAACTTCCAGTGAAATAAAAAATTGGTGCTGAAGATTCCACCTCACCGTTTAACACAACAAAAAAAGAACAAAAATATCAGCTCTCAAGCTTTCCTCCCAAAGCCACAGGAGATAATCAGAGCGACTATGATGATGGGCACTATTCTGAATGAGAGATGGAGGCAGAGCTGGGCCCATGAAATGTAACGGGTTTCTATCACTTAGCCTTTAGTTAGGAGACAAAACCTAAAAAGACCACACATCTCAAAATGAGATGTTTTGGTTCCACCTAAGTGGCCTAGCGTAGGGGTGGCTGCGTGAGCCAGCACTTCACGCTCCATGAGGGAGGGTGACTCCAGCCCTCCTTTCAAAGAGCTCAGTCAGGTGTGCTCAGTTTTCCACCTGCCCGTCTGCCACCAGCACCCCTGGATGGCACTTTGCTGGATGCTTAAATTGCTAAAAATTATGTAAGTCACATTTCATTAAGTTATGCACTGTGAAACATCTGATACATTTGATCCGTGTTAGCACGGAGACTCTGTTACACAGATCAGACAGAAGCAGTTTGTTGAAACATGTGGACAAAAAAAGCATTATAAAAATGCAAACCTTTTTAAGGGATGGTGAATAATAATAATAATAAAAAAATCAATACTAACAGCTTACTATTAAACACATAATGCTGAATATATAAATGTTCTGGGTTTTTTTACTATTTTCCACCTACTGGTCAGGTATTCTACTGCCTCCATCTCTCTCTCTCTCTTTTTGTGAACTATATGCAAAATAAGAATTGATTTGAATGAATAATTGCCACACAAAACTAAACATCAACCTGGCTGTTGGAAAACCCAGAGCAACCACCTTCTGAATTATTGGCTGACCACTGCTCAACTGGCAATTTTAAGCAGCAGTTCCTAGTTTACTGCAAAGTTAACACCGTGTTTCTTTATTCTTTCAAATAAACAGAATTGTCAGCTACAAAATTAAAGACAAATCACTTATACAGACTCCCTAAACTGCCCATAGCCTCCCTACTGGTAGAAAATGTTTTAGCAATCAGTGCTTTTTTTCCTCAGGACTGCACAAGAAATAGAAAAACAACCAAAGACAGGGATATGGGACTTTGTCTTACTGTTATGGTTTTCCTTTAAGAGAGAGCAGGCACTTCAAGCGTTAATGGTAAACCTCCACCCCAAATTTCCCTGCCCCCCATTCCAGTTTATGTGTCTGAAGGGATTTAAGCAGAATTTAGTCACCTGTAGGCTGTGAACAGAACCACTCTCAGCCTGAAATTGCTAATTAGGGGCTGCAGCCACACACTGAACAAAAAACAAAGCAACTGCCTCAAATTTTTTGAAAACTGAAAACGCTGCTTTTCAGACAGCCTAAATAGATACCTATTAGGGAGACAGTATCTCAGGCTGGGGATTTCAAGGGAATGCCTCTGAAGTTCTGAGATTTGAGTTTTAAAACCAGCTCCTCATCTCAGCACTTCCCATCACCTAATCCATGTCTAACTGGACGATGAGAAACGTTGGCTTCTGGCAGCTCCTTGCTCCTCCTGCTGCCTGACGTGGACCCTGTTTGAAAGTGCTTATCTTTCCCCATGCATTGTGCAGAAAGCCTAAAATATCTTTGGGTTTTTTATGGCTCTAAAATTTTGTAGGGACTTATCTTGCCTTCCCTGAAAATGTTCCTTCGCTATTCGTATGCTGTTGTGATGCTGAAGTGTAAGGAGCTATCGATATGTTGTCTGTTTTCAGTTTCTCACTCTGACACAAACTTTCTGCCAGACCTTGGGAAACCACAACACCTTTTAATCCTATCATTCATAATTCTAAACATTTTAAGTAGGATGAGAGAACCTTTATTTCTTTGTTTTAATGTGCTTGTGCAAAACTCTGAGTACAATAGCTTCACCCTGAGTTGGGATGGGGGTCTCCCTGACACAAAAATGAATAATTTTCTGTCCATTCTGATACACACTTGAGTCTTTCCAGCACTAATATAAAGTCTGATGTGCACAAGTGAACGGCATCTACTATTCACTCCTGCAAACCAAAGGTTTGCTTCTCAACAACTGGAAGCTTAAAACTGCTTGAAAATGAGGCTTCTATCCCTCACCTGGCATATGCGCACATTGCACCTGGAAATATGCATGCAGATACTAGAGCATGAAACATTTAATCAGATGAAATAAACCCAGAAAAGGATGAATTTAATTCCTAATGGTAGTGAGTTGGCTGGGAATTTTTAATACAATTTTGGATTTTATGGAAGCCTTTATTAATAAAGGTTATGCACCATATTACATCCCTGTCTACACTATTGCTAACTGCTGCCAGCCATCATAGACTCTAGAGAGTTAAAGAACTCAAATAAACAACAGCATAACAAACTGAAAAATAAGCAAGATGACACTAGCCAGCACTGACCACCAGAGATTTTGATATATAAATTTTCAAGCATTATCACAGTATGGGTTTGCAGATGTTCTTTAAGGTATTTCTTTTAGGAACCCACTCTCATCTCACTGCTGATTTTTGTTTTCTTGCTTTCACTTCTGCAGACTGACAACAAAAGTATCACACTGTCCTGGTTTCAGCAGGGATAGAGTTAATTTCCTTCCTAGCAGCTGGTACAGTGCTGTGTTTTGGATTTAGGACCAGAACAAAGTTGATAACACACCGATGTTTTAGTTGTTGCTAGGTAATGTTTACACTAGTCAAGGACTTTTCAGCTTCCCATGCTCTACTGACTGAGAAGGCTGGAGGTGCACAAGAAGCTGGGAGGGGGCACAGCCAAACTGGCCAAAGGGACATTCCATACCATGTGACGTCATGCTCAGTACATAAATTGGGGAAAGCTGGCCGGGGGCGGGGCACTGCTTGGGAACTGGCTGGGCATCGGTCGGCGGGTGGTGAGCAATTGTACTGTGCATCACTTGCTTTGTGTATTATTATTATTATTATTATTATTATTATTATTACTACTACTACTACTACTATCATCATCATCATCATCATCATTTTATTTCAATTATTAAACTGTTTTTATCTCAACCCACGAGTTTTTTCTCACTCGTGCTTTTCCAATTCTCTCCCCCATCCCACCGCAGGGGGGGGGGGAGGAGTGAGTGAGTGGCTGCGTGGTGCTCAGTTGCCAACTGAGGTTAAACCACGACACACACCTAATATAACATCATAAATTACTCTGAAGCTTATAGTATCCAACTAATATTTCTTCATATCCATGTCATCTATCATCATCTATCCATCATTAAACTAGCAATTGGAGCGATCTTTGATTCATTGATTGTTCTGTGTTTAATTATTACCCTAAGCAATGAGGAAAATGGAACCTGAGCAAAAAGAAAGTAGATCCTACATCATGCACACTTTTAATAAAAAGATTTTTAGCTGGTATTTGATGTTAGGAAAATGGGATACTATAACCTCATTTATAACTCTTAGCTCCTATGTAACTGATCATTCATAAACAGATACTCTATTACAATGATTTTTACATGCTCAAATTCTAAGTTTTTCATAATTTTCCTACTAAGCTATTGCATTAATTTCCCATTTCAACATTTTATTTCTGTCTTGGGCATAAAAACATAATTGTTACCACTGAAGTTGCAGCTCTTCTATTCCCAAAAGGCCAATTCATTTTACAAAGCACATACACGGTACAGCTTATTGGCCTTCATTTTCCATCATCAAATGTTAACACTACTTGGAAGAAACTTTAAGTTAGGAAAATGCCAATGAATAATGAAGACAGCTCCTATAATAAGGATTTGCTGCCCAGTATAACAAAATGGAGCTTTTATTGGAACCCATTTCCCCGAGTTGAGCTATTTGATATACAAGCTATTAAAAAAGTAGATTATGTTTTCCACAGCACCATGGGTATAGGAGAGTTAATTTCCACACCAAACAATAAGAGGAGATGAGGTAGACAGTAACTAATGTGAATTGTTCCCAAGCCAGCAAATAGTCCAAGTTCCTGTATGTCCTCAATGTTTCTACACCCTGATCCATTATAAAAAGTAGCAAGGTAAGAAAACAGTTTATAAATAATATTTTTTTTAAAGTGTACATAAGTTCAAAATAAGTTGGGGTTAACATATAATGTAAGATTTACTCAATTTGATTTTGGCGGAAAAAATGGACAAGATCAATTCTTTGGATCTTCTTATCAATTGATTAAAAATATTATCATTTTACCCTTACAGTTGATGTAAGTCTGCGTAATACTGCTGGCTCCAAAGGTCCTAGAGGCTCTAGGATCTGAGGAGATACATGTGTTTGTGGAAGTGATACATGAGATTTACTGGTACAGGGAAAGAATAGGACAGGATAGCATTTTCTCACAACATTTCATAATCTCATACTCACAAAACACAGGTAAAGGATCTCATGTTCATTATGCACAATGATCACCATACATTTTAAAAATAGTCTTCATGAATGACATCAAAAGGAATAAGGAAGCGTATATAAAAATAGGAGAGAATGACTGTAGAAGGAAAAAAGGCATAGAAAAAGAATAAATGGCAATTGATATCTGAAGCTCACCATGGTCTACAAAGCTTTTCAAGTGACTTTAAAGCTTCTGACAAACAGCTCCAAGGGAAACCTGTAAAATAGACGATCTGAATATTAAGGTGAACTTGATCGACTAGTGCAAAGTTTAAAAGTGACATTTACCTCAGGGGAAACTTAAATAAACTAAAATTTAGTTAATGATCTGTGAAAGTCAGTGATAGATGATGTATTTTTTATTTTTTTTTTAAAAGGAAATAATCAATACCTTACCAAATGCAACTTGCAGGGCTCATGCTTCAGTTAGATACCAATTATTCCATGCAACAACACTGTGTTCAGGCATGGGAAAATATAAATCTAGTACTTCCTTTGCCAAAATGATTTTTTATCATATCGTAATCAAAAAATGAAGAAAAGAAAAATCAGATTTTTTTTAAAAAATAGTTAACTTACAAATACATTTTGAAGCTTTTAAAGCTTTTAATTCCAGTGCTCACTAAAAACCACAATGCACTTGTCATTTCCCGCCATACTTGCTTAATGAATTTAAATAACAAAAATTTTAAACCGTGGCAATATATTGGCTTTCCATCAAATTTAATTCATGATATACTTATTTACTTTGCACCACTATATTGTTAATACCTAGCTGGACAGAATAATTTGTTTAAGGTAATAAGAACTTCCTTCACTGTGATGTAACTCCAATGAATCCCACAGTTAATTTGTCCATAGAAACTTACTGAGATGCACGGTTTTGTTTATTTATTTTACTAAAGAAGTCACTCTAATTTCTTTTAACTCTTTTCATATAATGAAATTGAACTATTTTTTAAATACTTTGCATAAAATAAAAATTATTTCCTCATGACTGTTTTTGAGATGAGATGAGAAATAAAGGGAAGTTGACTGAAACAACTTGACAAATTTAATATGAATTTGTGAAATGTGGTTAATTCAAATTTGTATTTTGACCGTTTTTTTTTTTTAAATTAAATTAATTATTCTGCCATCAAAATCTGGTTCTAGTCCCCAAATGCTCTTATTTCTTACTTACTGATTCATTAAAAGAACCTTTAACATTGTCTCATCACCCACATTACCCCAAAGATTGCATCAGTGTCAAACTTGTTCTTTTTTCCCTCTAGGTTATACTAGGTTTCTCTAGGTGAATTTCCTAATCTCCAGGTCAAAATGTATCAAAGACAGTATTCTTTCCCTCTATTCTGTGCCCAACAAGCATAATAAAATATACTTGAAGTAAATAGCTGGCCCAGTATATTTTTTTTTTTTCAGAATCCTTGAAAAATGCCTAAATGTGAGAAATACGAACACATGAAAGAGAAATACCAAATATCTTTAAAAATATAAAATAAACACTGCAACAAACACTATGGAACCCATAAGTGTTCTGCCCACCTAGTGCAGCATCTGTAGCCAGTTACAGCAAATAACTGTTTCAGTAGAAGATACAACACTATGTATTAGTTATTTATAGAATAATTTTTCCTCAAGTAACATTTCCTCCTATTTTCCCGATGCTACAGGTTAGTTTATGACCAGAGAGGATTTTCTTTTAACTCTGGACTCTCCCTTTATCTTTAGTACTGTATGTACGTACATTTATATAGATAGACAGGAAAGGAGATAGACAGAGATAGAAATACAGCTAAATAATTGAAAAGGTCAGATTTCATTTTGTTCCACATGTAGATCCATTTCATCCCCCTCAGTTCATGATTTCCCAGTATATTTCCATAACAGCATTCACTATGATTTTTGGAATTAATCCATTTATTTTTATGTAGTGATATCAACCACCACTACTTATACATAAGCCACTACCTTACTCACCGTAAAATTTACTTTTATTCCTAAATACCAGAGGCACTTACTTGTCAGACATATGTTTGTTATCCAAAATAGAAAGCCCGTGCAACAAACTTGGATTGTGTTGGAAGGTCATGTGTCAAATGAAATCTTTTAGGTCTATTAAACAGTGGTTTAAATTGAACTGTTCCCATTTTCCCTGCCATACATTTTGTTACCTTTAAAGCTGCTTTCATACTTTTGCTTTATGTCATTTTATTTTTTCTTCTTCTGTGTATTCCACTTGGGAATAAAAGCATCCCACAAACTTTTATATCAGTTCTTTTCTGCATGCCTTCTACTATTAAACCATGGTAGTTACCCTTTGAGAGTATAAATACTTTTCTGACTTCCCTTGCCAACCTTGCTACACTCAAATTGACAAATCCTTAATGTAACAAATATCCTTTCCTTTTAACTGTTCATAGCCTTGCCTGATGAGCTTATTTTGGGACTTTTTTGTTTCTTATGAAAATAATATGATGAGCAAATATAAAATGTAAATCCTTCATACAGCTAGACTAATGCACCCAGCAAAGCCCAGGAAGACTAAACACTCTGCAAACACTGTTCCCATTACAAAAGCAGTCAGGAATGAAATCTTGAGCAATTATAAACCCAACTCAATTAAACAGAGCAGATAAGCAAACGCTTATTTTCCCCATTAAGAATATACATAAAAGCTTTCCCAGCAGTGTTTTTCACTTCCTACCCAAATCACCCCGACGTTGCATATAAAATCAGACAGATCTGAACTCCTCCAGTAGTTGAATTCATGTTCCTAGGAAGGACAGATTAAAATCTTTTAACACTAGGTCTTTGGGCCCAGTCAAGGAGGCATGATCCTCCAACACTGGAAATGAATGCCTTTCACACTAATATATCACAGGGTAGTGACCATTCAGCCTCTTCTGTGCTTGTAAATGGAAGAAGAGGTCCACTTAAATCAAAAAGCATTGCCAGTTGAGAAACACTGATGTAGTTATTCACTTATTCAAATCAAACTAGTGTGGTGATTCTCTGTGCATAGTATGTGCTGTAACACAGACTTTCCTTAAAGAGCTTCAGTTCAGAAATGAAGAATGCTCCTAACTCATTTGCGTCGTCTTTAAATACTTAGGACCATATTTTCCAGAAGGATTTTTAACAACATCTCCAAAATTGAACACTATCTTTGCAATATTAGTAAGTTAGGAAGTTATCATGCACTTGCATATACAAGTATACTTGAATACATTTTGCAAAAGGATATATTTCTGCTGTTAAATTTTGTTAAAGCTTGTTTCCACCCACCAGTCAGTCCATAAAGGAGGGACACACTATTTCTTGCTCAAATTAGCAGTCTGAAATCACCAGAAAAGGGGGCATGCTTGAATACTATGGTAAATAATCTATGCTAAAAATCAGTTGCTACTTTTCAGCAAGGAAATGTTAATTTCTATCTTGCTTTGAATCTGCATTAAAAAAAAAAAAAAAGAATGCAGTAAATTGGCTATGAGCAAGGCATTACATTTCATTTTTTTTTTCTACCCAGTTTAGGATGGCAACTGTTTCAGACCTAAAAATAATGCATGGAACTTCTTAGGAATTTTAATTTTCTGAAATGAACAAAATAGGGACAGTCACAAAATGAAGCATAAGGCAATACAGGAGACTGAAGAAAGCAGTTCTCAACTGTAGGATTATTGTTAATATTTTGCAAGCATTAGCATAAAGTAAAAATTATTATACTATTTTCCTAATGTTGCATTTCAGCTCACTAAACTAATTACTGTAATTCGAGATTAGTAGGTCACCTCAAATTGTTATAGTACCATCTAGAATTGTCAATGAAAATTAGGCATTTATTGTAGCCTTAATTTTTAAAGAGCTTGCAATTAAAGTTTGAAGTATAACAAGCCTAACCTGGGGGAAAAAAAACAGCACCTTTATAAATAGGATGCCAGGAAGTAGAGGGATCACAATCTATATGACACATCCAGAAGCACCCACCACTCTTTACACTTATTGCAGTGTGGATGACACTGGATCCCACGATGCACCAAATGCTATCTTCCTGCTGTTCTTGGGTTTTCTCACTGGGACAGCTAATTGCTACAGAGCACAGCAGGGAAGGCTGGAGCAGGGCAAGAGGGCACTGTAGGGTGGAGGGAGCTCTACAAAATAAGGAGGAGAATACATCACTCTGAGAAGATGTCACAGTGCTCATGAAGGAAAGGTCAGTCGGGATGCTGCCTTTGCCTTCACTGGCAGCCTCAGTTTGCCTTCACCTCTCAGCATCCTCCCCTCCTTCTTTAAGACCATCAACTATGGTCTTAACTCTCTCTCTCTCTCCATCCATTTCTTCCAAGTTCATTTCTCCAAAATCAATTCCACTGCTTCAGTGACCTCTGGAGATACCAGCTCTTCCTTCAATATCCAAAACAAACCAACCCATGCATTCCCACTCTCCCTAAAACACAGGGAAAACTCATTACACCCTGGGAGATGGCTGTCTTGTTGCTGTTTTGTACTCTGAAAATATACTTTCTAATATATTGTGGAAGAGATACTTATGGTAGTGACTCTTATCCTGGACTTTCATGCTGGAAGGTCCATATTGAGAGTGATATACCCCTTTCTGATATATGCATACATCCTCCATTCATTGCAATTTCACAGTAGAAATCTGGCATCTTTAGCTCTCAACCTGAATGGGGGGAAAAGCTGGTCAGTGCCAGACATAAAGCAGAGTCACACTTACAGAGTTTGCCAACAGAATGCTACCCACATAGTACTCTTTCCTGCCTCTTCTGTTTCTTCCAGTCCCACACTTTCTTCTGGCTTTTTCAGTATTTCCCCTCTGCCCTGACTGAAGAATTTCCAAATCCTCTTGGTAGCAGCCAAGAACCTCTGTCTTCTAGAAACAAGTTCTTTCCTGCTTTGTTCCTTACATTGAAGATGTTAGGGTCCTCTTTATCACTGTCTGCAATCTGAAAAATGCTGTGCAGAGACTTGAAACAAAGTCTATCATTCCCTGTTGAGCAGGAACTCAGCTACATTTTCACACATGCAGTTAAGCAGCAGATGCGATTTGTCACTGTGGTCAAAACCATATATGTGGCAACGGTAAATGTGATGTGAGAGTTTGCTATGTTAACAACTCAGATGGGATGAGAATGCTTATATGACTATCAGTCAAAGCATGACCCTAGCCACTACACCATTTTCATAGCCATCTCACAGATGGATCCTATGGCTTTTTTGAGTTCAGTACCTTCATTGAAGGCTGAAGGTTGCCAAATACACATAGACTGCTGTAATCACCCGGATGATTTGTAAATTGGGCAACTGCACATCCTGCTTGTGCTGTGGAGTGTTTGGTCTGTTTGGGATACAGGAGTTTGATGTGAAGGAAAAACAGAGGGGCCCATTTTGTGCTGCCTTGTCAGATACATATCAGAGGGCCAAAGAACTTCAAGCCAATGTGAATAACTCGGATTACTCAAGGATCTGTCTTTCATGGCATCATACAGGCCAGAGATTTCTGGATCCCTCTCCTAACTGGAAGTCTTTCATGACACACCAAGAGTACACGTGACTAGACTGTACACAGCCAGGGAATGTGAACTAGACAGCAAATCTAATTATTTAACAGAATCAAGTGCATCCATTGAACCGCTTTCTTTGGAAATGGGACTTAAACATCTAGGCCAAACAACTTAGTAACACTGAGAAAAGTTGTACTTGGATAAATTTAAAAAGTGAATCTTGTCAGGTCTCCACCAAAGTCTACCTAGTAACAAAGCAACTTTTAGTGAGCATATCCTCCCTTTGTATAATCTACTCCTTCCTATGGACAGACATACAGCTATGCGTTCAGAAACTAGACTAATTTCTTCACTTCTCGATATAGGAAGATTACACCAGATCGTCACACAGGAAACAGCACTGAGAGCTCCAGCACTGTATTCTAAGCAGAAAATGTTCCTTCACAAAGAGTACTCAGAGAAAGACATGTTTCCATAGACAAGGTATCTTAACATTGGGTATATTTTACCTATATACTTGTGAGAAACCTTTCTATAAAGAGAGAAAAAGAGAGGCAGGGAGCGCAAACCTCTGCAGTACGCTGCATTTCTTATATTCCTGAAGCAAGGTAACAGCTCTTGAACATTTAAAGAGTTAATTAAATGTTCTCGTACCTTTTCTTTTTTTGTGCAATGTCATGCAAAATCTAAGGGTGATTCTACTTTCAGATGTAACAAGCAACACCTTGTGCAGATTAACAAGCTGGGTAAAAATTTCAGAAGTACACAACTGACTTTGAAGCCCAAGTTGCATTAACTTTCAGAACAAAGACAGTCTGCTCCGTTAGTATTTGTATCAGCTTATTAGCTATTAATTCGCTATTTTGTCCGGAAAATTCACCCATTCTTCTCTGTGACTAAGTTGAAAACTAGTAGCAAGCTTTGATTCCAAGAAAAAAATAAACTTGATGTTGCTTAAAATTCACTGGAGTGTTTATTTGGCTACTCTTCTTTGTAAACAGAGGCCCTGCCTTGTAGAGCACTGTCTGAAGTTTTTAGCTATGACTTGTAAACACTCAGTTGATACGATCGTAACTTATTTATAACACTTCTGTGCTTAACATGCAAACTTCAAAATCTCTCTCTGAGAATCAGAGTACAAAACAGAACCGGTTACAGTTGCAGGAAAAGGCAAATATCTTTAAAATAAGATTAGGCAACTTCTGCCTCCAACACCAAAGACAAACTAACTTGGAGTCGTAATGTTACCATCTAAATTTGTGTTTGCCCACATCTTCAATATTATGTGCAGCTCTTGCCCACCTAGGAAAGATAATAACAAAAAATCAGATAAGGGAAGCAAAGATGATTACAGGAGTGGAATGCTTTCAAGCAAAGAATGACTAAGTAAACAAGGACTTTTCAGCTTGGAAAAGAGATGACAGGAGCCAGGGTGAAAACAAACGCTAAAAGATGGCACTTAAAATAAGGAATAACAGCCTTGTTGAACTCCTTGCCAGAGGACATAATAGATTCTAAATTTTACATGGGCTCAAAGGAAGTCTGAAAAAAACTAATGGAAAAGAAATCTATTTAGATTTGCTAAATACATCTAGCTCAGTCCTGAGGCTGGGAAAGTGATCAGAGGAAGAATCCTATTTTTACCCTGTTCTTACTCTTCCCTAAGTGTTCACGTAAGGCAACTACTGGAAACAGCACACTGAGTTGAATGGTCCTTTGCTCTGACCAAGTACAGCCCTTTTTATCTTCTTATAATCTTAAACTGACCCCTCCTTCCTTTGTATTCAGTGGAAAACTTATTTTGTCTTCACCGATTTACATTAGGTGCTTAAACAAACTTGTATCTTTATAATACTTGAAAACTTATTTCTTCCCTAACTCATGTCCTGATGTGGTAATTTCATTCTGAAGGAAAAGTCACTGATAGAAAATTGGGCATTTCTCCTTAACTCCTCTTTTTCTTCTTTTTTCCCTCTCTCCAAGCTATTAATTTGGAGGAGAAATGCCAGTGGAAATGTGGTAGCTGTGGGGGTCCAAAATGTCCAGCCCTAATTCGTCTGTGTTAGGGTATGTGCTTGAGGAAAAATGGGCTAAGATCCATGTCCCTCAGACCTGTAATCTCTGCTGTTTATCAGATGTGATAGAATTTATAACTGTAGGGATCTCAAGAGTGCTTTTCTCATACCCACCCTTCTTGCTGGTGGCCCAACTTTAGCTTCAGAAGGCCAGAGGCAAGAGAGCTATAAACTGGCTCGTACACATTAAAACAGGCATACATCAGCTTTAAGAGCCAGAGTGAGACTCTACTGACTTTAAAAATCACTTATTCATTGAGTCTCTGGGGACTGAGTTCTAAAAAGCGAATACCAAATTTGGGCAGAACAGCAGAACACCTGTAATTCTGTTGCATTGTAATTTCTGTAACACCTGCTACAGAAAACTTGCTAAGAATAAGGAAATTTCACTTAGGACGTTTATCTTGCATGATGCAACTCAGAATCCTCTTTATCAGGTGACCCTATCATAAAGAAAGCTTGTGACAGGAAACCAATGAGGCATTACTGTTGAAGTTTGTCTTAAGTTTTACTGAATCTTTTTTATATTTTTTGTGTTTGTTTGTGAAATAAGCAACTATAAGAACATCTTGATTTTAAGAAGTTAGCCTCTGTGTTAGCGTTATGTATGTGTTACTTGTTATCTGAGGCTGTGTTGCTTGAAGTCCCTATTCTCTGGCCTCTAGACCATAACCAGAGCCCCTAGGTTCTATTATATATAGGATGAGTTATCTGACAACCTGGCAAGGTAGATATCTAGCTGGCCAACTTGGCAACAAAACTTACTTTTAAGGTATCCTGAAGTAAACTGCCTTCATTATAAAAGACATACCCACAGGTCAAGAAGACCCTTGCCCAGGTGAAGACCCTTCCCCTGCGCAAGCGTAGTAACAGAAGAGAATGACACAACAGATATTATATGTAAATCACTAACCAATCATTGTAACTGGGAGTGTACTACCTTATAATTTTTGTGTATAAATGTAACGGTGATCTCGGCATAGGTGTGCTTGATTTGTGGAAATTCCACCTAGCACCCGGCACCGCAATACAGAATGCCTGATTTCTAAAACTCCAAACTGAGTCTTAGAGAGTTCTTCATCTGCTGACTTATGGTAATATTACAGCTGACGTGGCTACAGATTCAGGAGAATATAGAAAGGGTCCCTCTTGGAGAACATCTCAGCCCTCACTAAGGAGTACATTTTTTCCACGTAGGCAAAAGACATGCTGTTTTATGCAAGTATACGCTTTGCAGTTCTGCCCGAAGGTCAGGCTAATTACTTCCTTCTTTTATCTGGCTTAAAGATCATTGCAAATTCAGTTCAGGATTTTTTTATTCACATTATTCTTGTCTGTTTGATTTAATTGGCTGGTCTTTATATGATGTTTTCTAAATAAGTTCTAATCTCATTGCTGATCTTATATAACTGGATCTTCTGTTCAGCTGGCCTGTACTGAAACACAAGCAGCATTGCACGTTCATGCAGCAGAAAAGACAGCCAGGGCCTGCCATGCACTTTAAAAGAAAGAAGGAAATGAACCAATTAGTAAAAACAACAAACTGTTACTACTTGTCAAACTACCTTGCCTTTGCTTTCTAACATATGGAGTGACAATCAACTTCAATGATGTCCAATTTAAATCTTTACTTCAATTTCACTTGCATGGGTTTCAAATTCAAGGATATTATTTTTAATTCTGAGCTTAAATTCATAATCTTTAAATGAAACTGAGCTGAAACTGCTGGGGTTTTATGGTTTCCCCATTTCAAAGCAGTGCAGGTATCATCCTTTGTTATTGTTCTGTGTAAAACAAAATACCTCCACTGTTGGCATGTCTCTTCAGGATATGACTACATTATCAGATTTGGGACACATACCAAGTTCTAGGATTTGGGTGCAGGATGTAGGCATGAGATAAACCTGGACCTGTAGATCCAGAGCTCATGCAGAAGCGCCCTGAATAGAAAACAGCCCCAGGAGTATGCTACCAGGTGGTTCAGCACATAGGTACTCAGATACCCGATTTCTCACAAAACCATAGCAGGCATGCTAAGCAAAAACCCTTTAGCATTATGATTTCAGTCAGGTCTTCAAAGACAGCTGTAAATTTAAAGCTTAGCAACCACTTGGCCTATCTTTCAATCTTTTAAACCTCTGTGATCTATTTTGTTATCAATAGGTTTTTCACTATTAAAGTACCCAAAACACAGAAATAGGTACCCAGCTAGTTCTTGCACAGCTTTTAGATAAAGATCCAATATCCTTCTTTATTTATTATCAGAACAGGGACTGCCATACTGCCTTATAAAAGAACAAAGTAGTATGTAGTTCAAGTGCCAGTCAGTATTTTCCCTTTGTGTTTCTGATTGCACAACACTACTGAGAGCTTTTATTTATTTATCTAGATGAACAGAAGCCAAAACATAGAAAACAAAAGAGGTTAAATCTTTAAAGAGATCACTTCTCCCTGTCGTAATGGGGCTGTGGACAGTGCTCCTTTTTCAACTACAGAAGGAAAGCAGTAGGGGGGATTTGGGGGGGGACATAATGCATTGCACAGGCTGAGTTTTACAGCAGCTATCTTCTGGCTCACCTCCCAGACGTTATGCCATCCTGTCATCAAGATGAAGTCTCTGTCCCACACTGACATTTCTTCTGCAGATAGAAGGCTACCTACCCTCAGCTGTTGTAGCCCTGCTCAGCTTCATTATGTTCAGTGATACCATGCTAACGTAGAGTGGTAGAGTATCAGACGCTGCTTGCTTTTGGAGCCCCTTCTAAAATGAGGAGGTGCTTCTAGTTTTTGAGGATACATATATATATCTGCTCAGTGTTTATTCATAGAAATTAAAGAAAAGACCCAACTCATAGAAGTTAGATGACAAAATTGAAAACAAAGAATACAAGTGATGAGACATAGTAGGAGTTTGCTACATAAAATTATTTTGCTACAATCTAATTTCATAATACCAAGGCAGGAGATCTAGAGACTTTGCAAATGACATCCCAGTTAAAAAGTATTTCATTTGAATTGCTTGGAATTAGCAAAGCTCTCATCTCCCTCACTCTTCTATATTATTTTTAGTAGTTCATGGAGATGCATATTTTATTCACCTACTCCTAATCGAAATCTGTGATTTAAAAAAAAAAAAAAATAAAACCAAAACTAACTTTAAGATACTACATTCTGAGATCTAATTTGTCATTAAATAAACAACATATGATGCTAGCCATTTTCATTTTTGTAAAAAGTGCTTAATTATAAAATTAAATGAGGCTTCTTTACAGAACCAATCATGCTATTCTCTTTCACAGAAACTTGAAATGATAACCACATTGCACAGCAGCTAACTTAGAGAAGTGGTATCATTACAAGCATTACAGCAGATGCCTGTTAACATGCCACACTTTTGCCTCCTTGCAGATGGCTGGAATCTCCAGTCCTCTACAAATTATTCATATCTCATCCCTTTTCCTTCCTGTTGTTCATCTCAAGCTGCCCCTGCCTTTTCATTCACACTACGTACTTCCCACCTCTCATCCCCACTGCCAGCATAAGTCCTGAACTCAGCATATTTCACTGGTTCAGAACCAATGCATTAAGGACCTACAACGGCATCTTTCACCAACATGGGAAATTAAGAGAGTGGAGACTATACCCTCCTTAAGAGACCTGAATGAGGCCACATAACAGCATTTGTTTTGATTAGCATCTTAATCAGTGCCTAGCCTTTGTGCTGACTCTAGCCACAGCTATCAATCTGAACCAGGACTAGAAGCTGTGCGGAAGTCCGTTCTGTCAACTTATTTGTCTACTTTTGAGTTGTGCTGTGTCATGTACTTATGGCCTGATGAGCTGAAACATTGTGTTTCTTATATTCCAGAAAATTACTTTTCCTGTTACATGACTATATCCCACACCTGGGCATTTTCAATCTTCTAAGAGCATCAGTCAAGGTCATGGAAGTTGCGTGATTACCTCATATGGGATGAGATTAAAAGTAATTTTAAGGGTTATTTCTTAGATGTCTTCTCATTTCTGAGTCTGTAGGGTGCTCACAAGAGATTTCCAAGATTTTATCCATGCCCTAGGAAGAAGCAATAGGCTTGCCCTAGTTTATATTTGTGGCTGCACAGCAGAAGTGACGCTCCTGAGGGTCATCACATTGCATGGACATCCTGACATACATCTTCTCCTCCAGCTATGTCCCTTTTGCTCTGCTGTGCTGGCAGCAGGGAAAGACATAGCACAAAAAAACTTTGCTAAGTCTTCCGATGAAGAAAGAGATCACTCTTTCCACAGCTTGCAGTATGCCCTGTGAGCACAGTAAAAATAATCTATTTACAGTGTATTTTTTGGCAATACTAAAATGCAACCAATGAAAAACTCTAGGCTATAGTCTACCCTGCGCTGACTACCTCTTCTGTCAATGCATAATACGAGCTAGCATATCATCATGTTTTCCTAGTGCCAGCAGATACTGGCCTCAGTTAGAAATACATACCTCAGTAAAATGTGATTTTATATACATTCAGGCAAGAAAAGTAGTTAGTAGGAAAGCCTGCTATATATTACTATGTATTGATTAAAACTACTATTTTTTCTTCTTGAGACAGCTTTTGTGTTGGTGTCAGGACATCAGAGAACATCCTATTACTTCATCCTAACAAGATGACCACGTAAGAGCAGGATGAAAAGTCATGTTGTGCCTTGATATTCATGGTCTAAGAGTCAGAGGTCTCATTTTGATATGAAAAGCATCTATTATTGACATACTAATCTCCTGGGTAAAGATCTTAGGCCATTTTTACAATCATTTTTCAGTAATAACTGAATGGTCCATTGTTGTTAAACTACCATGTATTCTCTGTTTGTACTGAATGTGAAACATAAGAAGTACTCTTGAGTCCGGAAGTAATGTTTAATATGATGTGCTAATGTAAAATACATTAGCACTTTCTGCAGGATCTCTTGAATGTCCATCACCCAGGAAATGTTTCCATTTAACAGGATTACAATGACATAGATTGGAGGTATCACTGAGGATTTCTTTTCGGAGAAGTACACTTGTAACTCAAAGTCAGAAGAGATGTAACCAGTACAGGCCATATGCTAAAGACATTTAAAATAGTTTACCTCCTGTTTATTTAAATTCAATACTCTCTGGCCAATTAACCACATTTAAACTTTACTGAAAGAAGAAAGGAGCAACCCTATTAGAAATCTGCCTATCTGCAAATTTTGGAGGGGCACAGGTAATCTAATTTACAGGTGAACTTAGATAAGCGCATTTTTCTATCAAAATGAAAGCAGAATATTCAACCTTCACTCATAAATAAGAGCTGCAAGAACAAAATATGATAAAATATTGTTAAATTAAGTTTTCTTGATGTGTTTGGCAATGTTTTAAGTGCTATGAACAGATTTTGCCTTAGAGCAAGAAATCTATTAAGTTGTTGGCCACTCTTGTCACAGTTGAAATCACAAAGGGTGCAAGATATATTGCAGAAGATTTGGTCTACCACAGAATTCCAGTTAGGAGCTATTCATAATAATAATTGTAAACTATATGTATTTGTTTTGATGAAGGCATTTTTTTTTTATTTTAAATACAAATGGGTGCAATTTCAACATAAATTATACAATTATATCAATAAAGCTGCTTCAAAGAAAGTAAGGTTAAATTCTTACGCTTCTTTTTGTTGGTATAAAAAGACATGTTGAAGTGTGTGTTGTAGTTTGCAACCACTGTTATATTCTGACTACTTTCTCTATAATTTGTGACTTTAAGAAATTCTGATAGATTCCTTCACAAAATGCCTGAAAGTATGATTTCTATTTTTAAAGCAACAGAAGGAAAAAGTAATGAAACAGTTCATCAAATTCACTTTTGATAAACAAATATATCTTTCTAAAATAGATAAATAAAAGTCTTACAGGGAAACTACACAGCATAAAAAAAAGAAGAGGAACAAAGGATGGTCAGTCTCAGACCACTTTCAGCTAAAAAGCAACACTAGCAAAAAAGTGCTTCATTTGCAAGGAAAACATAAGCCACAACCTAAACATTTCCCAGTAACATTCATATATCAGAGTCTGTTTTATGTTCTAAATTTAGAGCAAATTCAGTGTATTTGCTGAGAGCCTTCATCACCTTAAAATCTCTCTGCACTTCACTGCATACATTTTCTGTGTAATACTTAGTTCCACACCACAGATACTGCTTGCTTTCCAGAATTTTGACTCTCTCCCAAAGTTAGCAGGACTTTATGAATTTGATGATATGCATGCACAGCATATATACTACAGTACACTACACTTGATCTTAGCCAAAAGGCCAAGAAGCCCCTCACTACAAGAAAGATGCTGAGGTGCTGGAATGCATCCAAAGAAGAGCAATGAAGCTGGTGAAGGGTCTAGAGCACAAGTCTTATGAGGAGCGGCTGAGGGAACTGGGGTTGTTTAGCCTGCAGAAAAGGAGGCTGAGGGGAGACCTCATCGCTCTCTACAACTACCTGAAAGGAGGTTGTAGGGAGGTGGGTGTCGGTCTCTTCTCCCAAGTAACTAGCGATAGGACAAGAGGAAATGGCCTCAAGTTGTGCCAGGGGAGGTTTAGATTGGACATGAGGAAAAATTTATTTACTTGAAAGAGTAGTTAAACATTGGAACAGGCTGCCCAGGGAAGTGGTTGAGTCCCCATCCCTGGAGGTATTTAAAAGATGTGTAGATGTGGCGCTTGGGGAGACAGTTTAGTGGTGGACTTGGCAGTGTTAGGTTAACGGTTGGACTTGATGATCTTAAAGGTCTTTTCCAACCTAAATGATTCTATACTGCAAATAACTATGTTTAAGGATAAGTTGCATGTGATTCATATAAGCAGACTGAAATTTGAGCTATTTAAATTCAACTTCCATTACACCCATAGAATTATCTATGTCTTACGTAAGTTACTGGACTTTTAACCTCTAAAATATAGATGTTAATAGTTATTTACCATTTAGACTATGAGATCTTTAAAGTTATGGACCATTTCTCCCAGTGCTTTCACACTTACTACTAATAATACACCTGTAATAGTAACAAAAAATAAAACGAAAATTGAGTTACTAAATCTTCACTGATAACATGAAATAAAAGCCAATAAGTACAAGAGTAACTGCAAGGTATTTAAATATGGGTGAGACTACCTTTTCATGAGGTTATTACATCTGCTTTCAGTTAAAAGTTGTTTGTGTATCTAGCTGATTCTGTTTCAGAAGTCCAACAAAAGCAAATTGGTCATATTTGTAACTGTTTTGCAGGATACATTATAGAGCATGAATAATAATAATTTAGTAACACACTTAATGGCAATTCTGCTAAATTGATCCTACAGATTTTTCTTTTCAAAACTCCAATAGCATCTGAACGTCTTTATTTTATAAATAACTTATTTATTTATATTTAACTTTAAGGGGGAATTTAATAACTTTTTTCCCTTTAATTTTCTTCGCACCTTTAAATCAAAAAGAAAATTGCACCTAGATTAATTTAAGAGGCACTATAGCAAGGATAATATATTAGCTGTTTAAAACTGTACCTTTAAGTTATAAACTTCTCAAGGGAGATTCTGCAAAGAATGCTATGAGTCTGTTGCTATGCACAGTCAACTGAGCTAAATGCAGATGAAGCAGATTGCTGGCAAACACTTTAAACAATCTGTGAACAACGAATATCAGTGCTTTTTCTTTATTCTCTAGCCTAGCTCTTTACTAATCATTCTATTCACTTCATGTATTAAAGGTACTAAGACGTGGCTGTTATCAGAGAAAAATGGAATACAAATAGGTAAATTCCTACACACTGAAGTCAACAGGATCATTCATTATGTAAGATTTGCGAATGTACCCTGGAGCAATTTAGAGGTACAGACATACATTCAAGTGACAGCAGCTTAAAAAACATCCTAGTATATCAACAAAGTCAGGGTATCTTCATGTAGGCTTGCTCTTTTCTTTCAGCAAATGGAAGGCAATTAATCTCAGCCTAGCCTGCAATTAAAGAGGGTCATGAAGGTTAGTAATTAGGCTGAGGAATGGATGAGAGCTACACCCATACTTTTAAAGATCTGATTATGAGACTGACTTAAACACGACTGATAGTATTCTGACTGTCTATAATACGCATGTATTCACATCACCTCTATTTTGTTCAGTAACAGTGCAGTCCATTCTTTAACATGAAACAATTCTTTATTACAGATGTCAAATTTTCTTTCAAATGAGTTGAGAAACCATCAATACTGAATCTATATCCAGCAGGTAAAGCTGAACCCACTCATTGAAAAGCATCCTTTGGTGCCAACAATGTTGTTATAGAGCTACACTGGGTAACAGCTATCTAGTTACAAATTAACGCAGCTTGGCAGTACAGAAGAATAGCACTGCTTTGAAGAAAAAAAAAAAAATAAAAATTAATCCAAACAAAATTCCTTTTAACTTATCATTCCATCAGTACTCTTATGGCAATTTGAAACAGACAATGTTCAGCTGATCAGTTAAAGTGAATAATAGAGTCTATTATTCAGGCATTCATAGTGCATGATATGGCAGCTCATTAAGACCTAAATATTCCAACACACGCTTTCAAGCCTATTCTCTTCAGCAGCATAACATTTTGTTTCTACTGTTTCTCAGTTCATTTCTGTGTACCTATCTTAGTCCTTGCCAGGTCTGAGATTATGTTTCTTGAAATCAAGTGGCATCTGTAGGATGTAATTTATGAGAAGAATAGACTGGAACATCCTGAAACACAACAGAAGGTTCAAGAAAATGTAACAAAATGAACATTTCAAACTAAGATTCAGAAAACATAGCATAAAATCTATTTCTAGGCAAGCTGTAGGATGGAAACACAAAAAGGTCTAAAAAACCCCTGAAGAAAATGTAACTAACTCCTCTCTTAGAAAAGCAATTAAGAGTGAAAATATTAATGGCTTTCACAAAAACAAGTGTGTATTTATTATCTCTGACAGCCTGCCTTTTATCATGTTCTCGGTATTAGTTTCCTCTGAGCTTTGTACACTGGATTTATTCACTTTGAACAACCTTTCAGAAAATAGCTGGAGACAAATATTGTCAAAGAATTTGCAATAGACAGCAACATTTGTTTACACCACACCTTGTTGCTCCTATCATAATAGGCATTTTCCACGTAACTCTCCCAAAAGCCAAAGTTGGGTTCATGATTCAGAAAGTTAAAAAAAAAAAACCCTACTTGTGAGAGTACAGTGACAAGACCTAGGATGAACTACAAAGGATAAGCACATACCACGCACCAACTGCAAAATAACTCAGCAGCCACTAACAGAGAAGGCACAGGGCTAACACCCTCCAGAAAAAAAAAAACATTAAACCTATTTCACAGCTAACTATAAACTCATCAAGACTTAAAAACATGGAAACTTTTGCTTTACAACATGCTGAAGTTCACAAGAGAGATAGAATCAGGTCTTATTCTTGCTCCTATGTTTAAGATATATCCCAAGCACCTTCTGCTAAATTAAATGGACAAAAAGATCAGTTAGTTAAACCTGCAAAACTCTGCTGCCGGAAACTAGTTGCAGCTCAGATGTACCTGCTGTCGGTTATAGACCTTTGCAGCAATAAGGATGCTGAACTACCTGTGCCTCTGGATCTGATAGATACCGCCTGCGCCAGCCCACATTCAGTAAGAGAGATCCAGAGGGCTGCAGTTATTCCAGTTAACTTGATTATGTGTCTTTTTTAAAAAAAAAAATTAAACACAGAAGAGAATATTCATGGCTGCTGGAATTTGCTTACCTACACTTAAATTGTTAGAATGGTCTCTGGGCCAAATATCAGTCTCCAAAAAAAATTCCTGGGAATTTTCAGAGGCATTAGAAGAGGCACTATTCTAAATATACAGTCTGCATACAGCTACAGTGTTTATAGACTAAGAGACTTCAAAATTATGGATTGCACCAGTTGTCCAGTTCCCAAGAACTGACCAGAAAATCACCTTTTTTGTTCTAGGAATACAGCTATTTTGTGGTCTTTTACTTAACGCCAAACATACTTACTGTGCATCTGAGGGCAGACAGAATCAGGTCTTGCCATCAATACTTTCTGAAAGATGACAGTGGCTCCCATATTCAAAACAAACAAAATTAGCAATATTTTAAAAATTTAAATACATACACTTGACCACATCACAAAGTTTTGTAATAACTTAAGTGGTGAAATAATTTAAGGAAAAAAAAAAGCAAAAAAAAGAATAACACAAAAGTATTATTTTACTAACAATAGTTTTATTTTATGCAGTATGTTTCATAAAATTTTGTTTGGACAGTTTATGCATTAGAACTGCTCAGACACAGAAATCTACTTAGGTGTAAGACCATTTAAAGTCAAATTCACCCCACTTCCTTTGAGGCCTTTCAGTGGGCATCTAAAGTAAGAGTTTAGTCACCCTTGGCTTTTGAGGATTTACAAAGAGGTAAGCAATGTCTGATTTACCTTTGAAGGCGACACTCACTTTCCATTGATTCTAGAGTGACAATGCTCCTTATTTAGGCGTAAAAGTTAAATTACCTAATGTGAGATAGATATTGTGGTGTTTAAGAACATGACCTGAATTCATCTTTCTCAGTAAAGACAGCAAACTATATGTTGAGTTTATACCGGCATAAATGAAGAACCTTTCAGAAATTATTCTGTGTTAGACAGGTGTGAATGAAATCAGACTGTCTTTGTTCTCTTACAGCACATATAACTCTCAGCATATTGTCAGCTCAAAAGATGTATAGTTTAATTTAAAACAGTATCATTTTGGTAATGTGAAACAGCAGTTTCCCATTATTAAGTATTTTCTGAGACAGCACAAGATTACCCATTCACATCCTTTATGAGAACAGTGTAGGTCATATATCAGCAAATTTCTCCTCACTAAAGAAAATCAAAGTCCTGACATCTGAAACTGTGCTTTGTACATTATTGTGAGTATCTGTTTATTTCTATACCTCCTTTTATGAGTTTATAAATTTATCAGACAGCCTACAGGTAGCTTTGATTAGGGTTACAGAGCAATTTACATTTTTTACATTATTAAAATGCATTTCCTTTTTTCATCAGATAACAAGAACAGTAATCTTTCATAATCATTTGAGGTATTTACTTCCTGTAATTTCTGCTGTTTTGGAATATTCAGGCTAAGTAGATAATAGTTTGATGATAGTAGATGATAGTATTTTGGCTCTGCTGAAGTCAATGAAACAACATTCATTGAGGTCAGCAAGGCATCATTCCACTTATGGCCCAATTCTGAAGAGCTCCCAATTAGGGATTTGATCCATGACTCGTAGTCCATGATATTCCACACTGAAATGCAATGAAATGGAATTTGAGACTGTAAGAGTCTCCAGACAGACTCCTCACTAGGAAAACAGCCTGTTCATGATGAGAGTTAAACAAGGGTTTTAGTCTGAGCCAAAGCTAAAAGGGAGTCCAGAGAAAGGAAGGAAAGCTTATAATGCCCCGATCATAGAAGTGTTAAGAACCAGTACTTACCCTCTTGAAGAAATAATTTTATGTGCAATTAAAAAGAAATAATTTTGATAAATTACTTCTAAGTCATCTAAATAAATATCACAGTTTCTAATTATAAAATATTCCAACATATGGAACCCAACATATGGGCCATTTGCAAAGGGGCTAGTTTTTGTAACTTACAGAAATATTGAGGTAACATATTTTTATCCTTAATCTTGAACTGTGCACTTCAAATATTTTCAGCAAATGCAGTATTATATTCCAGACTATGTGTGTTCATGTTCATCAAATAAATAGTGTCTCTAAGACTAATAATGGAAATAATTAACTGTCAGGCGGAGCCAGGACGCCCCTAGCAGTCACATCATTAAGTTTCAACAGCAAGTGAAACCATTTTTATGGTTAAAAAAAAAAATCTGATCCATGAATGCAGCTTTACAAATGAGTTACCAATAACTTTATAAAACCTGAAGTGCATTTTTTGTTTGATTTGCATTCTAACACTATCAGAATAGTGTTACACTGTCAAATGAATTGTGCCATATATTTTACATATAATTGAGGATCTTGTACAGAAGTTCAACTCTGGATCTGGCAAATTAACTGTTCAAACATAAATCCAATGAGGACTGCATGCCAATTGCGTGCTAAGAGGGTGAAAGGAACCAATCTGACCATGATAATGAGGCTCATCTCCACAGGCGTTGCTCTTGGAAAAAGCCCACTGGGAGCAACAGAGGCATTTAGGTATGTTCAGAGACTATAGATTCATGTGATTTGATAGAACTCTGAATGCCAAGACCCATGGGCATCTCCCCAGGGCCAGTGTCACTTAGTAACGAAGTAAGTAAATAACTGAAATGTTTTCCTTGGCGTTTATTTTTCATCAGCTTCCAAATATGATTCAGAGATGTAAGCACTTAAAATAAACCCTGCCTTTTTAAAATGTCAAAATCTTAGCTGTCTCATAATTGGACAGTTCAAACTACAATATAGTACAAATAATTATCAACATTTAACACAGGGAGAAAAAGGAAGCAAAGTTAAGATAAAAGTACTGAGACTAGTTTTCATAAGATCTTTATGAAAGTGTAACTGAAAGCGCCAGAACACTCTTCAATACAATGTACCTAAAGAGACATGCTTTTCAAAAAGGTCTAACAATTCTCAGATTTTACTGACAGTCTTAAACATTACTATATGGAGAAAGGGGAGGTTAATGTCTGTGTCTATGTAGTGACCATTCTTCCTCTGGATGCTAGCGACAGAAGATAATTTTGAGGATAATGTTGCACACCCACAAAAATAATTTCATATTATAAAATCACACTCATATTTTCATACACAGAGCCATACTAGTCTCAATGGGAACACTTGCATAAGAAAAAAAAAATCTATTTAATGACTGATTTGACTTAAGGTCAGCACAGACATAAAATTGGAATTTATCCTTTAATAGACAAAGGCAAGTTTATTTTTTATTTTTTTATCACCAGGCTGCCATGGTATTCCTGCTTCTCCATACCACAACTGTCATTTTATGGATGGTGCCACTGAAATTTATTCTACAAAGTCCCAGATCTGCATCTTTTAGTGGGCATTCTCATCAACCATAAGCAAGTTTATTCAGCTTTCTGCTGTGTCTTGGGTTACTTTTCATACAGGCAGAAGGCCACAATCTCAACACAAAGTCATTCAGCTCCATAGCTGGGATACCTCCTGTCTGGTACTAACTTTGGTCAAGTGGTCATGTAACTTATCATCTAAAACTCAACAAAACAATTATTTGATTGAAAACTGGAGACTTGCCATACCTTAGGCATGGCAGCAGGACACTGCTTTTCCTTTTACATATTTTTAGCATAATGATTTTAATGCATTTGCCCTCGCAACAAGATCTAAAAATAAAGAACAGAGTTCTCTTCTACCTTTTTACATCTGTGTAAGGAACACACAATGCAATGAAATCTGAATAATAGATTATGCATTCTCTGAACTGGGAAAGTACAGTACAGAAAAGAAATAGCTCCTAAATCTTGCATATAATTAATGACAGCAACGACACTATTATGAACTTAAGTGCATGGGATAACTTGTATTCCAAAAGCAGCACAGATGATGCTCCTGACAGACGATTCTGTTCACCCTAACTCCTCAAAAACAAACAAAAAGTTGGTTTATAGGCTATTATGACATTCCATGTGGCACTTTCAGGAAGGGATTTAAAGGTCTCTCTCTAATTCCACAAATACACAGTCAGTCTTAATTCTTACCTTCAGCTGCCCTAAAATATCTGACATAGAAAAGCCTTTTTATTTCTTCTGATTCTAGAGTGTAAATCCTGGAAATAGAAGGCAAACGCTGAAACTTATTCTGTCAAATACAGACTGTATAGACATCAATTTTTTTTTTTTTTTTTTAAATACGATCAAAAATGGCTTCAGCGAGAAGCCAATTTGAGAGAATGATACTTGGAAACCAAAGTTTCACTAACATATCTGTGTATATTAACTTGTTTAATATTTCCTTTAACATGACATTCCACCTAGCCAGGGGTGAGACCTAGGACTGAAGGGGGAAAAAGCAACTGCTGCTAGTAAATGACAGCTAAGTCATATTAGTGAGACCGCAAAATATCAATAGCTTTATCATGCTATTTTGACATACTAATGACTGGCTGAGAAAGAGCCACTTTTATCTAGGTCATAATGAGATATCACAATGTGCTCCAAAGGATGTGAAAAGTACGTATGGGAGGGACAAGACAGCAGGGTAAGACAGGGACATAATAGCAAAATTGGAAGGAAAGGCAAGAACTCCTTTACATTAAAAATCAGTAAGGGTACCTGTAATCTGTATGAAGAAACTCACTGCACTTTTGACATTGTCTAACGCTTACCACCCAAATAAACAGTAATTACACACACATTTCAATATAATAAGCCAAAACTCTGATCCCAGCTCCCACAAGCCAACTGAAGCGTATTTCAAGACAATTCCAGTTGTGATAAAAAACAGATGGTAAAGGAAACAGATGTCTCTTTCTGATCTGATTTACACATCTGCGGACATTTACAGTATGCATGCATTTCCAAAGAATGCTGAGAAAGTTAAATTGGGAAATGGGAATTTTTTTTCTTAATGGGCATGCGCCAATAAAGAGTGTGACTCAAGAAGAAAATAAGCTGTGACAAAGACACATCTACCCTACCAAGCTTATCTGTTTCCAAACCAGTATCATATTACAGCACCACGTTAAAGAAACACCAATCATGATAAAAATCAGACAACTTTGGAAATAGTTTACTGCAGGGAAACATCACTCAAATGTGAGGTGGCTGAGGGACAGATGATTTCAGATTTCTCCCCTCTCTGAAAGAAGACCTGAGGTTAGCAACGGTAGTCCTTCAGAAAACCATTATACAGAAAAGCAAAACATCCCTCAGCAACACAGACTTGGATTTAAGATTTAAGATCTCCTAAACCTCAGATTGCCATTTTATGCAGACATCAACAATAAGCCATTGACAATGACATCAAATACTTGCACTGGCCTCAGTGAAATTATGCACAAGAATCAGCAGAGAAACGTGTTACAACAAAGGAGGATGGAAGTCTCACTCAAAAAGAGAAAATCCTTGCATAACCCCTTAGACAAGAGGTACAGGATAAAGCAGTGCAAGGAGCCAAGATGTTAACAACCTTCAAAATTAAGTTAGGTTGAGGCAGGTCAAAACTACACATAATCTTCTCCAAATTTAACTGCTTGTTTGGAAGATCTTGTTGGTTTCTTAGATTTTTGTCCCATTTATTTTTCTCCGTGTAGTTTACTTCAGGCTCACAAAGGGTACCACATTGTCAGGCAGGAGAATGAAGTCTTCTCTTTTGTCAAAGCACAAACCCCAATATAAATGCCACATCTCTGAGCTGAAGGAACCATATCCTATAATGATATTCGATATCCATGTCCATTCCAGTCCTGGGCCTGTCTGCTGAGACTGTAAGTAAGGAACTAGATTCACTCAAATGTTCTGTTTCCTCCCGCTGAAGGGATGCTGAACAGCCTTAAACCTCAGCTTATGTTTATTTTGCACCACTGGAGTGACCAGTGAAACACAGACAGAATGCATCAGTAACCCCCTCCAAGGGGGCTAATTATCACCGTTGGGAACTGGGCCAGTTTAACCAGTTTAATTTCATATAAGCCGTCATACAATCATCAGATGGTAAGTACTTTCAGGAACTAACCACTTGGGCTGGAGTCAAACTGGTGAGCTGGAGGTGAAAAGCTCCATATTCTATTACTAATCCCCTGAGCTATAGAGTCCCCAGCTGGTAGTTCTATAAAGGTTCACACAGGTTTTTTTGAAAGGCAGCAAAAGTAGTTACAAGTTTGATTTTTTAAAAAAACAAAACAAAACGAAAAACCTCACACTTGCAAGAACAACTCTCTTTTTCTTAAAATAATCTCTTTGAAAGTAGCAGACTGTACACATTTTACAAGAATAAACAAACTTCTCTAATATTTATCCACAAACTGAGAGTCAGAGATCATTAGTGCAAATTTCTGCTGACCGGCAGCATTTATTCTATAAACTTTGGGTATCCTAAGTGGTCCATTAGAGAACAACAGATATCTTCAATCTGTCTAATCTCTTCATTGGGCATGTTTTGTTTCCAGGCATGAATGCTACTTGGTGAAATTTCCCCTTCGTAAGGAAGATAGAAAAGACTGGTGGAGGTGGCAAATAATATTTGGTTTAGGCTAGCAGGAGGAAGAGGAATACCAAGAAAGGCAAAAACTGTTTCAGCCGTCTTCTGAGGAAAGCTCACAATATCTTCAAACTTGACCAGCTGATAATTTGTTGGCTGCAAGTCCCCATTTATTCTCAGTGCTGCTGCTGTGTTTGTTAGCCATAAATAGGACAACACAGAAACAGCATTTGAATTCGAATTTGAAAGTTCTTTTCTTAATGATTCGTATTCAAAAGCATAGCCTTCATTTAAACTACATTTTCCTTTACCATTTTCCCCTTTAAACATTGCAGCCAAGTGTTGTGGAACATTTTTCAAGGAGTAAAGGCTTGGCTTATTTTTGTACAACATTGAATAGATCCACGCCCGTGGGTCCCTTACTACATATAATGCTCTCATTGACGGTCCTAGGATTTCCTGAAAGAAGGGAAGCTTTAATGTCCAACTCCCACTACTTAAACTAAGCACAGGTCGTGCATTAGGATAATAGATGAGATGTCTTCTCAGTTCCCTAATATATTCAGCATCTTTATCTTGACTTCCTCTTGCCCTGCTTCTTTGCTCTGACAGAGATTCTCTCCTTTTGGATCTTTTCTTTTTGTCCTTGCTCATGGCAGAATGCTGAGCAATTTTACTTCTGCTGGCTTCATATAAATGAATGTTTTGTAAATGTAACTTTGTGCCTCGAACTAGGGACTGGAGCCACCCTTGAATAAGACGAAAATGACCATTCTGGACATCAGAAACCTTCCATTCACATGGATCTACAATGGAATCAATTTCAAATTCAGTGTCAGGAATTTCGAGATAGGGTGTAGGTATCCTGATGTATAAGAAGTCACTGCTATTGAGAAACAGCTGTTTTAAAATTTCTGCACCAGAAGCGGGAAGTGAAGTAATGATAACATCTGGCAGAACAACGGGATTTCCTTCCAATTGTTTGGCTTTATTGCCTTTATCATGTTCTAGCCTTGTCATGTCACTGCTCCATTTTGCACAGATGGGTTGAGTACACATGCTCCACACGTCCACCAATTCAATAAGCCACAGTATGACAACCAGTATGAGGATCCAACGCAACATTTTACTGAAGGATATGTAAAACCGCCACTGAAAAGCCAGTATGACCAAACTAACACCCAAAATTAACCCTGCAATTATGTTCACTTTGAATCCAAATGGGAAAACCACCCTATTATTTTTTATCCATTTTTCCACAGATTCAGTACCTAGACCAAACTTGGTCACTTTGTTTTCATGAACTACTTTGGCAAAACCACCAAATCCCAAATAATCGAACCTTGTCTTTAAATTCTGATATTCAGTCACAACAGAGATGGTATTTTCAGTGTTGTTGACACTGAGTGAAATCTGAAATCCAGATTTTGCATTATCTATGAGTCTGCAGTTAGAAACATTGACATATGGGCCATAGAAAAGGTAAACAATCCTTGTAAGCGTGTTTTTCATTGGAAAGGTAACATTTACAAACTGAGTCCATCGCTTTTTGAATTCAGCAGCTTGTTCTGCCTCCTGTATCCTAGCAACAGGACTACTCCCATGATGATCAAACCAAAACATCTTGTAGTGGGCATCCCACACATCCATCATAGCTCCATTGTATTTGTTCTTAAATTTATAGGGTATGTACTTAAAATCAATGTCGAGATTATGAAAAAAGGCACTGACAGAATTAACAGGGGAGTCTTCCTCCTTCTCAATATGGTCTACTACTAACAATGTCTGAGAATTTAAGAGCAGCAAAACACGATACACACTTTTCAATTTCATTGCTGATGTGTAAGCAGATACCGCCTCACCACTCACAAACATCATGTCTCCAGCCTGGGAGGCTGTTATAATTTCTCCAGTTGAGTCTCCAACCTCATCACCAATCCACTTCAGCCACTGGGCACACTCACCAAGCTGTCCCTCCCAAGGCTGGTTGCACTGGCTCGTAGGAGATGGAGCAAAGACCAAGACATTGTTCAGGTGGCTGAGTTTAGGTCCGTAAAGAGCCTCAGATACAAACACCTGTCCATTGGGAGCAAAAGTGAAAGAGTTCTGATCGGGATGTTCATGTCCCGGATTGAAACTTCTCCACCCATCAATCCAGGCATACGGTTGAAAGTGAACAATATCATAGACAGCACGTCCACCGAGTTTTCCAGACTTAAAGGACACAAAGGTGTTTGTCTGACTGTTTGGCAATCCGGCCCCATAAGTAACAACTCCCCAGTTAGGAAACACATGCATTTTAGCAGTACCGTAGTCAGGAGGTGGCTGAGGAGTGATTTCGGCAGCATACCATATAAATTCAGTGTGTAGTGTGCTCCACCTCTGTGCAGTGGATGGCACCATTGGCCCGTCCTTGGGTCTGTGTTTTCTAATCTGCTGTGCCAGCCAGTTGCCAGCTCCATTCTTCATGATAAACTTATCCAAGAAAACCAGTTGGCTCTCAGGACCATAAAACCAGTTGTAATTAGAATCTGCTACGCCCACAGTCCTCTGAAAGCCCGGTAATAGGGTGGCATAGTAAAACCAAAAGTGCATTTTGAGCCAGTTATTCTCCAAGTTGTTAATACCAAAGTGGCGCTGGGCCAGGAAAACATACTGGGTTACTGACTTGGCCGTGTAACTCCCATAAGCCACTCCCTCATCCAGAGACCCGTCTACAATATGATTGAGCAGAAACATTGTTTTCTCCATCACATCAACAACAGTGTGTTTCCAAATATTTGCCTGAGATCCTTTGTCCACCCCTGCAACTAAAGCCCCAATAAGCAAAGCAAGCATATTGGTTGCTTGGTGATTATGGAGAAGCTGCTTTCCCCAGGAACGAACCTTTGAGTACTCATACATTTCCTCGCTTACAGACCATATCTTCTCCAGGTATTTTTGCCTTCTCTTGTTTTCCAGTGAATTATACAAGAAGTCAAAAGCAGTGGCAAATCCTGTTAGGGAGTGACCGAGTGGCACTTCATCTCCCGGTGCATTCTCAACCAACCAGTTTTTGTAGCCAGCCATTCTATCCATATATTCTAGGGCAAAATCAAATGCAGCTTTATCTTCGGGGCACAGCAAACAATAAAATGCTAGAGGTGGCAGATTGTTACCATAAATCTCATTCCACTTTGCAGCAAAATCAACGTGCTTGGGAGGAGGTAGGTAGTATAATGGGTTGGATAGCATAACCGTCACCGCACTTCTGATGGCTCTAAATAGATGGGAATGGCTTGTATGAGCCTTCTGCCTCAGTGCCTGGACATCTTCAGCGTCGAAATACAAGCTTGGATGAAGAACTGTTTTTTTCAGCTTCTGCTCAGCACTAAGACCTTCAAGTTGCTGTTTTTCATATTGATCTACATTTTCTATGAAAGTCACCCAATCAGAGTAATTGCTTACAGATTCTTCAAAAGTGAAGACAGCAAACATCATTAATGCTAGAAATAAAGTATGCCCTGTGAACATCAGAGCCATGATCCATTAGGCAGCTCCTCTTCCCCAGGCATGCATTTCCTAACAAAACACAATGTTCAGACAGCAAACTTTGATCCAAACAAAACCGAACATCTTAAGGCATATTTTTAGGAGAAAAGACTGAGCGTGTACTGTGCATTCTAACAGACACTCAGATTACTTGTAATCCGAGCTACAACATTGAAATAACAAGGCTCTCGAAAACTTAAATCTCGAGTGCCTTGTCCGTTCACACTTTTCTCAAACACAACACTACAGCATAAATACTAAAATTAGGGAAAAAGTAAGATCTCTAAGATATGCATATAAAACACAGGTTGACAATGCACAGTAGAGACGGAAACACTATCACTTGATAACTTGAAAAACTTGACTTGAAAAAAAGGAATCGGAGTCATACATTTACTTTTTTAAAAAGCCTTCAATCAGGTCGAATTCCACTTCTAGAGCTGACAAAGACTCCACTGATCACAAAATTATATAATTTATTCAAAACAATGTGTTATATTTTATGAAATAGGGAGTTTACAGCACTTGGAAAACAGGCTCCAAAACTGAAGTTATTGTCTTCAGCCTTCCCCTTATCTCAATTTCCATACACACTCTTTCCATCTTTCTCTTTTGGGACTCATGGGAGAGTGGGAAGGAAAAAAAATATAATACAAAAAAAATCAACATAGGTCCTCCATTAGCTCCTTTTGATGAAACTGCAGTGCTCTTAGCCACTATTCCCCTTTGTTTGTGAAAGGTGCATCTGAATTAATAGTCATGCAGCATCGACATATTTTCAAGTCTTCTTTCATCTTATCTTCAGCCAACGATGCCCAAATTTTGCCTCAAGGATTCAGATAATCCTCCTCCTTCCATTATGAAGCAAAAGGAAAACATGTGAATGAGGCAGAAAGCCAATACTTTTTTGTTAAAAGAGCAGTTTCGGGTTTCCTCCCACTTTGCATGTTGGTTCTTTCTGTGGAAACAGAAACAGAAGTTCCCTGAAGCTGTATAGGTGTCAGAACACATCTGAAGTACTTAAGATAACAAAGGACTTCTAACTTGCTAGGAAAGATGAGTTAACACACCTTTTCTTTTACAGAAATTAAAAAAAAAAAAAAGGAGTCTTTTCAAAGTTCCACAAAATTTATCTTTGGCAAAACAGAAATTCAGATCGGCTACTTAAGCTCGCTTTATTTCACCTTTTCCTGCGTGACTACGAGCTCTCAGGGCGTATTTTCCCGTTACGCAATCAGGAGCTACCCAAGAAAATAAACCTGAAACGCCACCAAAATTAAACGGAGCTCAAATTAAAAATAAAATTGCGTGTATGTACAAACCACAGGCGTGGTTCCGCCGGCGAAACGAAGGGGTGAAGAGGGAAAGCAGACAGACCGACCCACGACGGCCGCCGCCCGAGGGGCGCCCGCCGCCCCGCCAGCCCCGGGACGAAGCCCGACAGCCCCCGCCGCGGCGCCGCGCCGCCCCCCCCCCCCCCCCCCGCGGCCAGCAGAGGGCGCCCGCCGCCGGCTCCGCCGCCGCCTCCCCTCCCCGCCGCCGCCTCCCCTCCCCGCCGCCCCGCGGCCGCACAACTTGGACAAGTTTCGGCGGCGACCGCGGGCGCGCCCCGCACGCTCCCCCGCCGCGGCCGGGAGCCTCCGTCTCCTCACGCCCGGCGTCCCCGAGCGTAACCCCGTCTTACCGCAGCGGGCCCGGCGCGGGTCGGGGCGGCCGGCAGCTGCCGCGGGGCCGGGTCGCTCTGCCCCGGCCAGCGCGGCCCGGGGGCTGCGGCGCGCTGCGCCGGCCCCGCTGTGCTGCGCCGGGCTGTGCTCGGCTCCGGCCCCTTCCGCGTTGCCGCTACTTCCACCCGGGCTGGCCGCAACTTCGGGTCCCTGCCCTCCGCCGGCGGCTCCCCAGAGTTGATGACGGGGGAGATGCGGCGGCGGGCGCCCAGCGAGAAGCGCGGGCAGCGAAGCAAACTCGCAGGAATGTCGCTCCGGAGGGGCGGGGAGGGAGGGAGGGAGGGAAGGAGGGAGGGGGGGGAGGTGGCGGGGGGGTTGGCAGAGCCGCCCCCGGCGGAACAGGGATGTGCCGATCTTCCGCGCCGTGCTTCGGCGGCGGGCGGGCTCCTGGCTGCTCCTCTTCCCTGCGACTGCGTGGGCTGGCCGCTGCTCCGAGCGCCGAGCCCAGCCCTGCTCACGGCGGCGGATGCCACCGCCGCCCTGCGCCTCGCCAGCGGGCTGCCGGCGCAGCGGAGCGGAGCGCGGCGGGTGCGCCCGGGGGCAGGGCCGGGGCCGGAGCCGGGGGGCCGGCCCCGGGAGCGGCGGAGGCGGCGAGGGGAGGCGGGGCCGCGCCGCCCGGGCGGCTCCCGCGGCTTCTGCCCCGAGACCGCTGTGAGGGACGGCGAGGGAGGGCCCGGGGGGCCGGGGCGGAGCGGGTCTCGGTGCGGGGAGCAGCAGGCAGGTGTGAGAGGGCTCCGTGGAAGAAAAGCTGCCGCGGGAGGTCGCCTCCGTAGCCGGCCGGCCGGCAGCTGCCGCCCCGCCGCGGGCCGGCTCCCGCGGCTCGCAAGCCGCGGCAGTGGCAGGGCACGGCCCGGCGGCGGCCCGGGGGCCGGCGAGCAGGAAAGGGCTGGGCAGGGCAGGGCAGGGCTGGGCAGGGCGGCAGGAGCCGTCTCTCCTGTGGGTAGCAACTTCGTAAGCGCGGAACAAATACATAACAGTGCCCATATGTCAGAAACCACGGGGAAGCGCAGCATCTGCTTGTTGGAGCGGTCCCACTTTTTATAACTACCTCCCTGCGCAGGCACTTTATTTTATGCGAGGCATTAAAATAGTTCTCATTCAGCTTTAGCTGAGGGCTTCTGAAGTGAAATATAAAACCCTAATGAGGTGTAAAAACCTCTGCCCCTCAACTCGTTCACGGTCAGTGATGCGGCGGAGGGCCAGTAGAAAATGCTGGCTAGCCCGCCTGGTGCCTGTGGTCCACCCACGAAATTCAAGAGGTGTAACGCCATTCTCGGTTTTGAATGGCAGTTTGGATTGCCGGTGGTGACTTTCCGAGCCTGATTTTGTAGCCTGTCTGATGTGATACCAAGCGATTCTTTGGTAGTAAGTGCGCTCTAGGAAAAGAAAGGGTATGAGATTTTGGATATGTGTTACCATTTGCTATGTTTACAAACTGTACCTCAAAGGACGTGGGTTTTAATCAACCCGAGGGCATCACCACTTTTTCCCAGGCATAGCCTATATTCTTCTTAACTTTTCTTTTTTCGCCCCAGATAGCTTAGAAAATACTGTTGCATATTTAAGTATTTCTTAAGCTACTCAATGTATAACTATCTTGAAATGAATATATGAATATATAATGGACATACATTATGGATACTGATTCTGTTTCTTTGTGCTATGGAGAGCACCTTAAAAGGATTAAATTATTAAATTATGCACATTTCCATTAATGATGAACTACATCTGGAACCATCCTAATCTTTCAGATGTGCCCTATGGACTTGGCTTAAGAGGAAAAAATACCGATTACTGCCTGGATCATATCTTCCCATCAGAAGAAATTTGCATAATGACCAAAGATCAGCACATAGTTCCCTGACCTTGAATCTGTTAAAATTCTGCCTTTTCATGCTACTGGGGAAGTTATTCCAGGAGGAGAGCAAAGGGAAATGTAAAGCAATAATAGAGGCCACATTCCTCTTTAAGTCGGTAGAAACTGAGTGGAATACACTACAAATTAAACCCTCCCAAATCTTTTTCCCTCTATTGCCATTGTATCCTGGATTGTACCCATAATGTTTTTCCCAAGGCTGACCCATTCTGGAACATATTGAAGTCTCAGAGAATGACCTCTCCCATAAATTGTCAGGCAGTTCTGAATGAGCAGAACATGTGGAGGACTTTTGTTAGGTTAAAAACAAGAGTAAAGCTCTCCCAAGAGCCCTTCTCACTTTCTGGGACCTGTGGTGAGATCATTACATATACAGTGTTCAATTGCAATGTGATACTTGTGGAGAAGCATGAAAATGAATTATTGACTGGCCCCATATATTCACAAATGATACCATTTGACAAAGTCTTATTTATAAGGCAGTGAAGGCATTTTTAAGGCATTTTGCTTTTTCTGCAGAAGCTCTTTCACATTATCAAAGATGCACTGGCAGAATACTTAAGGCTGATTTTCTGCTAAGCCAATTGCAAAGCAAGAGCATACTTAACCATTTTCAAGTCATTATGCTTAAATCAAAACCAAAAAAAACAACAAAAAAAAACCCAATAGTGGTAGAACTAGTATTGTTATTTTTCTATTAGTAATTTTAAATAGTCAGCAGAGACCCATAGTTACTATACTACAACTGAAAACTCCTGGATTCAACAATTAAGTGAAGCAAACTTCAAAGGAGTTGGAGTCACCAACTCTTTTTTTGCATAAAATGAGCCTGAATTGCATTGGCATTCAGCCTTACTTGAATACATTGTGGTCAGTAAAATCAAGGTCACGTTCAGAACAACTGTTAATTGTTACCATTTACATTTTTATTTGTAGAAACACTGACCATCTGGCAACAAATTGCATTATATTGTTACATTTTCAAATATTCTTCATAACTGTGAATACCTGATGGACTATCAGCAGGAAGAAGGTGCTGTAAAATATCTACCAAGAAAATGAGTTTTGACTCGTGGGAAAGTGACCTCACTGTCGCTTCAGGTTCTTAGTATAAGAAATCATGGGTCGTTGTTGGAGATATGCTCTGGTGTACCACTTCAAGGATAGCATTCTGCATTGATACCAAAATCAGCCACCTGAACGATCTTGAAGATGCTATCAGCGTTATCCTGCTTGAGTACAGGCCAAGTGCTAACAGATGGAAGTGAAGAGTAGGATAATCAGCTGGACTGCAACAAAATATTTGCCAGTGTCAAAGAGGATAATGATTCAAAAGTTCATAAATGAATGAGGTGCTGCTGTCAAATATGAGCCATCGATCCACATATACAAAAAGAGCCAGGTGTTTAGGTAGGATCTGGACTGAGGTAACCAGCTGTCCAGTAATGGTGGACTCTTGAAACTTCTGCCTAAATCCTCAAGTAGCAAAAGTACATAAACTCCTAAGTTTAAAGTACAGGTTTTATTTCAGAGGCATCACAAGTTTGGGGGAGAGTTCTTGACCACTCGGAAATCTCTCCATATTAGCAGGGCTCGGTGCTTATTTCATGACTACATCTAACTGTGGCTTGAAAGATAGACTTTTCTTAACCTAAATCCACTTGTAGATCTAATTCATTGTGAATTCTTGAAATATACCTCACGCACAGCTCCTTCTTTTACAATGGAGGACAACGCAGTGCTCATAAGGATCCTTTTTAATGCAATAATCTGTTAGTCAGAAGCACCCACCTTTTACAGAGAAGACATAGGTACAGTGGTCTTTTCTCCTTTAAAGGATGCTAATCAAAATCTCTCAACTCTTAAATGGCCTAACTTCTTGTCTGTTTCAGCATACAACATCTTTTTGTTCCAAAACAGGGGCATCCTGCGAAATCATGTTACTTTTCATTAACATAATCACACACAGAAACATACACACATAAATGAACTGTATTAGAAGCAAGGAATTAGACCCTCTGCCATCCAAGAATAGCTCACACACTTTACGATAAACAGGTATTGGAATGAAACATATACTGCATTCTCAGAGGGATCATTCCTTCAAATCAGGTCTCCCACTCCTGACTGTGACACTGGCTTTTGCAACATCCAGGTCCACTTCCTCTCTGTGTAACCCCATGCGACAGGAACACAAACAAAAACCATGCTGTTAGCTAGTCAACTAGTCTTGGAGGGAGAAATCTTATGTTGCTGATGAACATTTGACAAGTAAAGGGGGTGAAACATAAAGTACATAAACAATTGATATCTAAGTTCCTATCTTTTGGGGGTCAAATGAATACAGGGGAACTGTATTGTAGAGCACACAGAAAAGATCAAAACAGCATGTGGTGATACTATTCTTTTTAAATTTTAATTTTAATTTTTATATATTTTTTTATTTTTACTTAAGATTTTTTTATTATTATTTAAAAATGGTAACTAATTAAAAGCAACAGCAACAAAACACAAGCAAACGAGAATATCCTGGTTTGATTAAAACTAAAAATTAACATGATTAAGTTTATCACACTGCACAAGCAAAGTAGAAAAGAAGTGACATTTTTTTCCATATTACAAAGGCTCTTCTTTTTAGTGGAGTTCTCCAACACTGCAAGACTGGAGCGCTCACCGCCTGAAAAATGCCTGGTGTCACTGTCAGCAGAGAGACATAGGATGGAGCAACTGCCAAAAGCCGCAGCGCTGCACTCTTTCTCTGTCCCAGCTGTGTGCTCCTGCCAGCCCTTTTGTGTCGGAGCAGTTGGCAGTCTCACTGCTACATAATTGCTCGTGCAGACACAACAGGGCAGCCCAGTTCTAGGCCAGCTTAAGTAGACTGCGAAACTGCATCTTAAGAATGCCAGCTGCATACAGGGCTAATTTTAAGTCCATTCATGACTATCTCAGACGCTGCATATGAAGCAAATGGGACTATTTGTACTCACTTTGGTAACATTTGTATCAATCTTCAGTGGAAGTGGTTTAAAAACATCAGCGATGACATTGTGTACAGGGGTGGGACCTCAGGAAGATTCTCAGCAGTTGGTCAGAACAGCAGAGCGCCAAATTCTTAGGATATCAAATTCATTGGAATAACATCTGTGCAGATCTACATTGGTGCACATTTTTCACCATGGAAACTCATCACCAATTGTAGAAAGAAGATTAATGCTACAAATGTTGTATTTATGGAAGCATTTAAGTATTCAAGGCTTGCAGATTGTATTTTGGCTATTTTGTGACCTGTTCCTAGATGTTGTCATATTAAATACAATACGTTGGCAAATTAATCATAACATAAATCCAAAAGAGTAGAAGAAGATGGAGTCTTCTTTTCCTTGCCCTAGTATCATGGCAGTCTAAGAAACTCTTGAAATTAAACTCCCCCCCACCCCCCACCCCAAAAAACCAGTAAGCTCACCAGGCATTAAGTTTTGAAGCAGGATATGATACATTCACTGGACATGTGAGTGGTCAAATATATGCTACAGTTTGGGCCAGAGAAGAATGAAAATCAGAATCTCGTGCGGTAGATGAGCTTCATATAATATTGCTGTAGATGGGGTTTTACCCTTGGACTGCAAATAAAGGTCACACATGAAGAATCAGTGCATGGAGGTCTACCTATCCTTTGGTTTTGGTACAACAAATCCCATGGTTTTTCATTTTAACAGATACATCAGCTGTAGCTTGCAATCCTAATGTAAGCGCACTGTTGTGATTTCCATGAAGTGCATGCCTTTCTATTGACTTCATAAGCTTTGGATCTGGGCCTAAATCCCAGTACCCCGTCACTGGTGACCTTCCACCAGCAGTTATTAATACAGTATTCTTATTTGCTAGCAACCATAAATTAGAATTAGTTAAAGAGATTTTTAAATATATTGTCCAGCCCACGAGGAATATATATGAAAAATGTTCTTGCTGGACAAGCAGAGCCTACAGAGGTAGCAATTAAATCATAAGACTGAAAATAAAAACTGTTATGATCTACACCATTGTCTCCAAATTATATGATTAAGGAGGTACTAAATTAGACATATAGTGAAAGAGTACAACTACAAATCTTAACTAAGCATGTTTTTTGTAGTTCTATTCATTATACTAATGTACAGGCTTATATTTAGCACCTTTAGAAGCATTAGAAAACTGGAAAGCTACAGATTACAATCCATATGGGTATGCTCAGGTTGGCAGCAGTGATTAATAGTATCTCCTGGTTTTGCTTTTTATAAACCAAACAATATTTAAGACAGATATTAAGATGACTTACATCACAAAGAATGCAAAGACTGTACTTAACTTGAACAAAAAATACTGCATTAAAAGGAGTGTGGGCTGGAGTAACATGTATTAACTCGTTCATTATCACAGGGAAACAGGAAAGTTCTCAGGTTAAAATGGAACATCTCAGTTTGCAGTAGAGTACTCTGAATTTACATAATATTTAACCCATTCTACCTAAATACCCTAAGTGATTTGCTGTCAATAAAGGCCACATTCATCCAACTTAGTGGGATATCTTACTTTGCACAGTCCTATGAGATTTAATAAAATGACTGTGAAGTACTACTTAATGCAAAGGTGTGGTTCTAAAAGTACTTTAACATTAATGAGGGCTCCTTGGAAAGGAGTGATCTACCACTCTTGTCATATCTGTTTGCCTGTTCCCATGTCTTCCCTTTTCAGGGACGATATAGCTGTGATGAACCAGGTAAGGGGACTGATTTTGCAAAAATCTCACCTGACAAAATAAAGATTAGTTTCCAGCTAGATAATTTCCCTCAGTTTAGTTCACCTGGCATAAGGCAACAATATATATCTGGAGGTGGGGAGTAGTAAAAAACACTTCTTTGGAGACTGCTTGAAGGTAAACAGCCTTTGTAAAGCTGGTTGAATCCTTCCACACCTAATTCTGACGTTTTGTTCTGCAGGAGGAGAGGTCTAGAATGTCAACTATTTTTAATCGTCTAAGTAAGCCTTAACAATTTGAGAGTTAGGCATCTGAAAATGTTGAAAGTATAGACTATCAAGCCTTTTCAAGTAAGAGCTCATTGTTGCAAATATTTTTCAATGTTATTGTAAAAAATACATTCCCAAGCACTTACAGTTACTGGTCAATTTTAACATTTACTTTGCTAAATGTTAAGTAGATTGCCACTGGCCTCCTTTAATTCATGTGAGGAAAGTGGTGCAGAAATATTAAGGTCATAACAATACACCAATAAGTTACGACTGACTTAGGCTGGATTATACACAGCACAGTGACCTGTGTTCTCTCACAACCTACAGTACGGAGTTTGTTTTCAGTTCTTCTGGATTCAACCCAGATTTTTTGAAGGCTAAATTTTGGGAAGATTCCACTTTTATTACAGTTTTTCCTGCTAATGTATTTTGGCCTGCAGGTTTCTTTTAAAGTATCTTCTCCATCTGTACTCTGTTATTCCAAGCGCCTTTGTTGTCATTATTTTTAACTTGCAAATGCTGCCAGAGAGATCAGTTATGTCTACATAATACAGTGTAGCTCTGCACACAGGTACCCAAGCTAGTTGTAACAAGCTTAGCTAACTGGAATAGATAACATGCTCTATTAATGAAGCTGTTCTTACTGGGATCTAAGCTGATATATTAAAAATTAGCCTGAATATTACTTCAGGGCAGTGGATAGTTCTTAGCTGACACATGTTAAAGAGAAGACTCTATTTAAATTTTGGAGGATAAAGTTAGGATGCAAGTTGACCAGTCTACAGATCACTGCACAGAGAGGTCACACTGGAGGGTTCATAAATTAACAGCAGGAGGTATGAAATGATCAAATAGCTGGAAACTGAAGCTCAAACTTTAATGATGTATAAGTTGTACATTATTAACAGTGGTTGTAATTAAGACTGGAAGAGCTTTTCAAAGAATATGATGGATTCTCTGTAATTTGAAGTCTTTAATTAAGACCGGATGTACTTCTCAAAAGTTATTGTCAAATTTGATAATAAAAGAACTATCGGGAAAAATTCAAAGGTCTTAGAGTCTATGAATTTTTCATCACATCAGACTTTCTTTTATTGCATTCATTCATCTAGAAAAGTGGAAAAATACAATGGACATTTATAAAGGTCATACAAATATGTTTCTTATAATGGCAATTGAATTGCTTTCTGTTCTGCTAACATAACTGCTTTTGGAACGAGCTCAAGATGTCTCAGCAACATAGACAAAAATGAATTTTACCACTCTAAGCATGGGGAGGTAAGGCTGGTCCTTCAGCAGTAAAAGAAGACATAGGGAGAAGAAGTAGAGCTGAAATGGGATGGCAGAATTTCATGTCACACTTACTGGCTCTTTTCTCCTGCCCTGGTTCCACACAGCAGTAACTCCTAGCCCATACACCCTGACCTTTCTGGCAATATTAGCCAACCAGAGTGACTTTCCAGACACATAGCATAGCTAGGGGAAGATAATTAAGCTATGGATGTTTTCCTCTCAATTCCAGTTTGCTGCCTAGGCAACTGCCTCTTCTGCCAATGCCTGAAGTTGGCCCTGATTGCACTAGTGATTCATTAAGTTACTGTGGACTTATTCAGAATCCCACCTTAGTAACCACTGCAAGGCCATCTATAATAGTCTGCAGTACAACTTTTAAATCAACAAGTGAAATATATTATAAAAGACATTGTTTTGTTTATGAGGCTTTAAGAAGTCACAGACACGTATACAGAGGTGTTTTATATCAACTGATAAATATTTTTCTTTCATATACACGTACATACAATAGATATCCTTGGCACATGTGAACAGTATTAGTTTGACTCACAGGAATGATGTATTCACAGAAAGATAAACTCACTCAAGTGTGCTTTCTAAATAGTGCTACTGAAAGGCAATAGATGTAAGAATAAAAATATTCATCCATTTAACATGAGATGCTTGCCATCACAAATGCTTCAGAGAACACTTAAGCAGTTAGCATATTTCTGACATTTTTTCATTTCCAGAAAACATAGTAATTGATAGATTTCTTTTCTATCTAATTGTCAACAAACATGGAGTTTTCAGTTTCAAATATTTTCCCCTTTGTTTTTCTACCACACAAAAAAATGACTCTGTCTCCATCTCCAGATCCTTTGTAATATATTTACAGTCACAACAGCAGCAAGCAAACAAATATATAAGCAAAACCCATCAAAAACCAAGACGAGTTCAATTGCCTGTGATGAACCATGCCTTTCCCACAAACATGGGATTACCTCTAGCAGCCAGGAAGGCAGCAAAGTATCCCTAGTAAGCTCTGTACCCTTCCTTCTTCCTCCCAAATCCACATGGTTTTGCAATATGCCCAGGAAACTATCCAAGTTCCAGCTGTTTTAGCCCAAAGCTCATTAGAATTGTGACAGACATGCACTGCTGCTGCCTAAAGTCGCAAAGAAATTACAGAGAATTGTTCAGAATTTTCCTGACAGTTCTCTGTAAAATGTAAATGATTTATTGATGTTGCTGATTGATGGGATCAAAACATTCTAGACGAACACGTGAAACCTCTTGAAATTATGACAATAACTGAGCAAATTTCTAGTCATCTTACTTGCTCACATCTCTATATTCCTCATCCCCGTGGCAGTTCATTTGTCAGGGGCAAGGTGCTGCCTTCTCTTGACCTCTGAGACCTTAGCAACCTAATGAATAAGAAAATAAGAACTTTCAGTCTGCTGCTAAATTAGCATGAGTGTTTTGAACCTAGTAGAAGATAGCACAAACCTGTTCAAGCAGTTGTTCTATCTTTGTTCTACCGCAGAGTGAAACTTTTCTTTAGGCAAAGCTTCAACACATTAGGCTGCCTGACAACATCAAACAGGACAAATTAAATAAAAAGATGTTTTATCTCCATAATTAGAACACCTATTATTAAGAATATTAAAAAACAAAAGACTTGCCTTCCAAATATAAAGCATAGAACCACAGTCAGAAAAAGAAAGTTTAAAGTATCAGCAGTTACAAATTTAAATATTTCCAACATTAAACAATTTAAATATTTCAAAGCAATTAAGCTTTTGTTTTAAACTGGACTAGTTTCCCCAAACCCTAATATTTTAAGATTTCCTTCCAGGTCTGATGGCCTGCAAAGGAGATTGGGACTGTCCTAAAAAAAAAAGAAAAGCAAAAAGAAAAGCAAATAGGAAGCCAAGCATTGGCAAGGGGTGCTCAGAGGCCACTCATAGTATCATAGAATCATAGAATAATTTGGGTTGGAAAGGACCTCTAAAGGTCATCTAGTCCAACCCCCCTGCCGTGGGCAGGGACATCTGCAACTCGATCAGGTTGCTCAGAGCCCCGTCCAACCTGACCTGGAATGTTTCCAGGGATGGGGCATCCACCACCTCTCTGGGCAACCTGTGCCAGTGCTTCACCACCCTCAGCGTAAAAAATGTCTTCCTTATACCTGGTCTAAATCTACCCCCCTTCAGTTCAAAACCATTCCCCCTTGTCCTGTCGCAACAGGCCCTGCTAAAAAGTTTGCCTCATCTAGCCTTCTCACCTAAAGTTAGGTATGTGTCCTAAGTCACCTATCTTAGAATATGTTAAACAGTGTACAATAAGCACCTCTTTCCCTCCAAGCTATGGAAGAAGTCTAGATAACCAGTTGAGATACAGGTGACTGGTTTAGATATGTCAGTGTTGATGGAGATGAACCCAATGTCTGGTATCCAGTCCAGCACTATCTGAAGTCAAGAAGAATCTATTGTCTACTTCTCAGACATTAAATTAACCCCATGGTCATTAACAATAAAGCAAATCAATGTCCATTTCAATCTTGTGATATTACAGTTTGAGATGTACAACATATCTTTTAAGAAAATCTGTGTAAAAGATACAAGCTAGCCCATAGCAGCAAGGCTTATATAGCATCAGAGATTTGGTGAAATAATGCAGTACATCAGTCATACACTGTGCAATATTTTAAAAGTTTTCTTGACATGCTGCAGCAAATTTATTTTAAAAATGGAACATTAGAAGAAACATCCTGCTATAAAAATAGTTTATTTTCATCTCAACAATAGCACGAGACTGCAGTTTAAAGAGTAAATATTGTGATGAGGTAATGTATGACTATCATCATCATTATTTTCAAACACAGCTTTATTTGGGACTGTGAAATTTGCTATATACCTTTAATGGACAACTCTATAAACACATATGAGGAAGAGGCAGCAAGAGGAGGAGCGAAAGAGAAAAATGTTGAAAAGGATTCTTTAATTAATAAAAATGCTGAACTGTAAGAGTGAATACATTAAAAATCAGTTGTAACTTATACAGCAACAAAGCTGTATGCAGTTAAATTTATCAGTTGATTGTTTTAAATATAGGGCACTGTTTTGTTCATGATTTTGTAGGTGACAAATCTGCATTAGCTGTGGATTTTGTTCGACTCAAATTGAGGAGCAAGGGTAAATCCTAGTTCTATCAGCATAAGCAGAAAAAAAACCCTTCTTCATAGGTAGTTTTCTGTCAGGATTGCTTTTCAAGTTGAGTGCCACTGAGTAAAGGAAAAGTGAGGTAGCATACACTTGTGGAATGGGAAGCAGCTGAACCTCAAATACGCAGCAAAATACTGTTATTAATTAAATTGACTTTTCCAATCAGCTCTCTGAAGAGCAGCTCGCTTTTCCATTTCTTATTCTGAAATTCTAACCAAAAAGCAAAAGCAGACAGTGTTTGCTATAATGTTACAAAGGTAAACTGTAATGACTTTCCTGAAGAGGAGCTTGTTTGCACTTATGATCTCCACTTACGTGGAGGCCTTGGTATCACAGGAACTTTGTCTGAGGAATCATTTACTAACTATACTGCAGTTGTATAGTGGACTTTGAAGTTTACTAATTTAACACAGAAATTAATCAAATTCAGTCTGCTATTGAAACCATGAGTGGATTTCCAGAGGGCTTGTACTGTGTACAAATCAGGGCACAAAGCCAAGTTCCCTTCTGTCTGAAGATGGACACTGTTGAGAGATAGCCTTTCTCTGTCCTTCATAGCAAAACCAACAACAGGCGTATTGAAGCAATTTGCAATTTTATAATTATTTTTGTGTGTAATTATTTTCTGTCATTCCTATCAGCATATTGAAGGATATGTCTAAATATGTACATCAAATTTAGGATTTTTTTTGTCTCTCTTTTTTTTTTAGTCAAAGTTGTATTTTACTTTTAGACCCAATGTGCCCTGCTGTTCCAAACTGACATTTGGAGTATCCCAGGTAAGGTACAGTCATACAGCAACAGGAAGAGACTATGATAATCACTTTCAGGAAAACAGCATCAACAATAAAAGAGAGGTCACTATATATATATATATATATATATATATATTTTTTTTTTTTTTTTTAATGCTTACCTCACCAAACTACCACAGGTAGGTTTTCATACTTTTTTCCTGTCATGTGATTTCTCTCTCAGACTAAGTTGCTCTCTTAGAAATTTCCCAATCCGGTTTATATATTTGGTAACAGATGTCTGAAATGTTCTCCATAACACTGTACTCTTGAGAGAGGGTACCTCAGAGCTGCCAGTCTAACAGGTAGGATCTGCATTCAAACAAAAATAAGCACAAGAGCAAAACAATGGCATTAACAAGCATAAGAAAAATGGTATGAGAAGCTGACAACTAAAATGTTCCATTTTAAAAAGAACTTATTTCGTATTTTAAGATTTCCTCTATCATGGAAAGTTCTTCCCCCCTCCCCCCTGACACTAGAGGGAAAAAATGCTGTGGCATGGTGAGGAGATAAAGTAGTTTTTATTCCAATTTCGTAGCTCTTACCTAAACTTCTTGTCTCCTATTCCTCAAGGGTCCTATTTTCCAACGTCATAACATCTGCTTTTTGTTTCTTGACCTTACTCTTTCCCTCTTTCCCTCTTTCCCTCCAGGCTGTTCACTTATTTCCATTCCCTTTCCTCTTCCTCACCAGGACATCAGCAGGGGGAAATGCAGGTTAAGCAGAAGACAGAAACTCCCTGTTCATAGCCTTGATTTTTACTTGGCATTACAGACAAACTTCTGCCTTCCCTTCTTTCTCCAGTAACAGCAAGTTACAAGCAGCGTACTACAGAAGCCAAGTGCTATGCAGTTCCAACTCAACATGTGAAAAATGCATTTTTTGGCAGTGGTTCTTCTTCTCTTGTGTTTCCCCTGCCCCCTGTAGGCTTGGTCCAACCTTATAATTCCCATGTGAAATGACACACTCTTGATACTATACAGATAGCACCGTCTCAGCCCCAGTGAATTCCTTTTCTTTGCTCAAAAGAAAGGAAATGCTACAATTTTGCAATGGACTTTTTTAGCATCAACTTTTTGTTTGTTTGGGTTTTTTTAAGAGAAGGTACTATTTTAGCTTAAGATTCACCCAAAATACTTAGCCTGAGGCAGACACCTGACATAGACACCTTTCAGTGCTGCGGTTTAAGTTCAGCAGTTATAAACAATTGCAGATAGAGTTTTATAGAGAATGTAACCTCACAACAATTAAATACAATGGAGATGTAATTGTATTAGTTTAATGAATTAATTTCAACTTTTCTCCACTATTCTTTTTCCACAGATTAAATTACATGTTAGCTTAGGGTGCTCCAACTTCAATAGCTGTAAGGATAAAGCTGGGACCTGTTTAATTTTTGTTTGGTTTTGTTTGCTTTTCAAAGTGTGGGTGCAAGACAATAAAAGCTGGTTGGTCATCTACAAGGAAAATACAAATTTACAGGAAAGTCATTGCAAGAAACTCCCATTTCCTTTCAAGAGACAAAAACCAGAAGACAAATTGCTCCCAACCAGTTATAGGTCAACTTTTACTCATTTTAAGCTGATTACCTTCTACTTTAAAACATCTAATGGAAGAATAAGTGTAATTTATTTCAGCCTGTTGTGCAGGGTATAGGTGTTAATGACAATAACATATGTTCTAGTGTACTTGTTTTGCAAGTATCAAGTTCCTATCTAATTTTTGCTCCTATGAGTGCAAATAACAGGGATGTATTTAATACATTATTTAGTAAACATGAAGAATAAGGCAGAAAATTGCAAGATAAATCAGATCAAGGCAAAAGTAAACAATTAATTAGCTTTCTTCTCTTAAGGAAGTAATTGATTAATTCAGTAATTAACCTTACTGAATATTTTGTCCCTTGTTCAGAGGTAAATACATATCTGACAAAGAAACATTTTCAGAATTTTTGTTTAAATTTGTATTCCTAAATGAAGGGAAGATAACAAACATAAATTAAATTGAAAATCAATGCTTTTTATGGCAAAAAGTTTTTTTCTAAAAATTTGGGAACTGCTTGGAAGTCCTTTTCTGGATATGAAGAAAATAATTAATTGCTGAGAATTTATGTCTCAAGCTGTGATTTATTTATTTATTTATTTATTTATTTATTTATTTATTTTTAAATGGGAAAGGGGAAGCTTTTACTTAATACTTAATAGTGGTTAAAATTGGAATAGTCTATATAAAAATAGTGCATCATATATATATTTAAAGATGTATATTTATACTTTGAGAGGTAGATGGATGCTCAAAATGCAGTCTAGTTATTCACCTGAAAGCTATGAGAATATCCAGACATAAATAGAAAAAAAAAACTTTTGAAATACTAACAAACTTTTCCTTATCCCTTTAGGAACATAAATATTGGTTTAATAGTCATCTAGAAATGAAGTGTCTTTTGCCATACATTGAGTAATACAACTTAATTGGTTATGAGTCAGATGTAAAAATAAAATTTTCAAAATCTGGCTAATGGAAGGTGAATGTCTACAACCCCTAATCAGCTCTAGAAATTGCAAGACCAGGTTTATGTTTGAAACAAGTTTAAATTATGACCACTGGCACTGCATCATGTTGGCAATGCTGACAGGAAATTAATGTTTATGACAGTTCTTGTTAACTTTATATCTCAGTTTCCTTAAGAGCTCTGGAAAGCCAGCCTTGCTCCTGCTGTTGCCATTGAGGAAACTAGTGTCCTAGCACGTAAGGAGCATCTGCTGTAGTCAGGCAACCATACCACGTGACAATCATTGGCAATATCCATGACAGCACCTCTAGAAATCCATTCTCAAGTGGCTATAGGAAAAGTAAGCTTGGATCTCCAAGGATCTTTTTCCAGATCTATCATCTTGGCTCCGCCCTCATTCTCTGCCCTTTAGCTTCCCTGTGGCAGAAGCAGCAAAATTCAATTTTGCCTGCCCTGCTGAGAATTCATAGACTGCTCTGTCTGAGTGGTAAACACATTCATGAAGAGTAGCACCAAAGTATTGAACCAGTACATAATGAGTCTTTCTAATCATGCCCTTGCCCTTCATTTCCAATAGTCAACAGCTCTCAGAAGTGTGAAATGTACAAACGCATAAAGAGCTTTCCATAATTTATTTGTGTTTACTGTGAACAAAAGAAATAATACGGCATCTCCCTGGCAAACGTATATTACCTTTCTCCATTAATAAAATATTCCCAAAAGGTTAACTATACAAAAGAAAATGCAGTTAGACACTGTATTAATACATTAATTAAGCCTTAATGATCAGGGTCTGTAACACTTCGGGGGGATTAATGACCAGCTGGGAGAGTTGGTGGCCCAAGACTTTTACACAGGCCATTTATTCCATCTATTTATTCATTTTCATTTTCTAAGAAATGTTCCTGAGTCAAGGTCATTACTGATATGTCACTTGTATAAAAATAAATTGTAATAACAGCAAACCCCAACTTGTTATGCTTTTATTATTCTGGAATATTTATCCAATGCATAATATATACTCTCTCTTTAAGCCATGCTACTTCTTGTAACAGCCAATATTTAAAATGGTAAGAAAGCAATTAAACAGATATATTTTTACACACATTTTTATTGTCAAAAGCAGAAGTTTACACAACTTTTTTCTTCCTGCTAACTCTGAGAAAAAGTGGGGGAAAAAGTCAAAGTCAAAATCTACTCCTGCATTTTTTGCAACAAACTATCTTGACTTTTTTTATATGTAGCAATGATTTGAAAAGCTAAGATTCCTAGATTGATTAACAAAATTAAGTCACCTGTGAAAACAAACAAGCAAAAATCCACCAACAGATCTCTCCCAATTATTTTTTTCTTCCAGTTGCCTATCCTGCAAACTCATCCTGCAATATGAAAATCAATGACAGTTTTCTTTATTGAATGAATGAATATCAAGCTGCAGCCTTTACTCAGACCTCTGTTCTGCTGGCGTCACAAAGTCCACTATCAGGAAGTTATATTGAATGGAAAGGAAGGCAAAGCAGCGTACATCATCTAAAAATTACCAATCTGATAAACATATGTCCAAGAGACCACTCCCTACACCTAGTGGTCTTGCCAGTTTGCAATTTCAGCTCCTTTCTTAGGTAAAAAGCTACCATGATTCTTTTTCCAAAATTTCAATTCTTATAATCATCACAATCTTTTGTTGAAATTATTTACAGTTTTTGGGTCCTACTTGATGGTGAGTAGGATCAAGAAACTTGATGTTTCCTTGATAAATGGAAACAACGGTATGGTTATTTTTTTCATTTTGATAATAGTACAGAGACTACATTTATTTGCAGATATAGAACTCAATATGACATTGACTCTTAGGAACACCATTTCATAATGTTTTGCTGCCTTTTTTTTTTTTTTTAATTTTAAGATTGTGTAGTCCTAATTATTACATGGAGCTTTATATTCTCACTTTCCAGCGACTGTATTAACTTCCCGTTCATTTCTGGATGTAAATCTATGCAATCACTTTCCTCCGTAGTTATATGTGACTTGGGACCTGCCTTTTCTCCTTCTGCCATGTTTTTGATGCTATGTCTACACCATGACAGCAGGGTTTTCTGAGCCTTTCTGTGCTAACTGCAAAACTGGAAGCTTGGAGTAGCAAGATGATGGGATTAGTAAGCCAGCATTTATTTGTTCAGGCACAGGGCCATGCAAGCAAAGCTTTCTCAACTTTCGCAACTGAGCTGTCTGTCTTCACAGACCCTGTGGTGGTCATAATCTGGGAACCTCTGCACCACGTACTGTTCCCTAATGCAGACTTGGCAATAGCCATTCCTGCTAGGTAAGAAGATTCAGTGATATTTAGATTTATGCATAGATTCTGCTGATAACAATGAGCTCAAAAATGTCCAGATACTTAATATTTGATTAACTGATGTTTCTACTATCTTTGTGCATATCCAATAATTGATCAGCTAGCAGACTGTCTCAGCAAAAAGAATAATACATGAACAACAGTGGAAAGTGGAAAGTAAATTTCTTTTGGCTATAGTCAGTGTTAGGGCCTTTGACAGTGCTCAAATACGTCCTTATTCTCTTTATTTGTTTTCCTTTGTGTTTGTCAAAAGGCTTTCCAAGAATACAAAATCAGCTTCATATCTATCTGAAAATGTTTAAAAACCTGAGTTGGCAGAGCTTGGATCTCCTCAGAGGCTGAACTATTTTGGCTTCACAGAGATACTAGTAATGGAGCTTGAAATTCAAACACTACATTAAAATATTGTGGAGACTCTCCCACCTTTGCTAGGTTTTCTTCATCTCTGTGTTACACACAAGCTTCCTCTGCTGTGATTCCAAGTCTCTTTGCAGGCAAGGCTTTGTTTCTGTAAGCTGCTATTATGCTCTGACAAGCTAAGGGAAGCTGTCAGATATTCTACTTTGATGTCATCCAGATCCAAACAGAGAAGCTTTTTGTACAAACAAATCATTATCATTTTCTTGCTGCCCTTTGCCAGTAATCGATACATATACTAGTGGAACTATACAATTACAATATAATCTTTTTTTTCTCTGTTTGTTTTGTTTTGGTTTGTTTTTTCCTTTATCCTATAATAGGTGAGAATGTAGTATCTATTTACTGTTTTGGTCACAAAATTGTTACATTATTTTACATATTGGGCCTAGTGATGAGTCTTCTAAAAGTCCAATATTACCATGTTAATAATTTTCAGACTTGCTCAAGTTTTTTACAACATTTTTGCCAGAGATTGTATATTCAACCAATGTTTAGTTTCTGGGCTTAAAACCAGACACATTTCCTTCTAATTGCTCAGTGCTTTCTGTTTAGTTTTTATCTTGTGTCTATGTATTTATGATGTTCAGCTGTATGCTGACTCCAGATTTGACAAGGAATACACTTAGGGTCTTCTTATGATATTTTAATGTGTGCATATAGTTCAATATATCTTTGCTACTTAACAGTTCCCATTATATTTTAATTCTTTCCCCAAAGCTCTCCTTAAAAGTAAAATGAACAGAAACAGCAATCAGCACTGATAACCTTTCAAATAAATCTGTGAAATAGAAACAATGGAATTAGGCATTCTTCATCCCACTGCTTTGTCTCTTAGGTGTTATGGCTTGCTTTCTTGAAACCTACATCTACATTAGATAAAAAAAAAAAAAAAAACAAAACAAAAACCCACAAAAAGCAAGTTGAAAGAATATTACTTTAGACTTACAGTTAAACACAAATTCAGGAAATGCGGTTTGATGTTTGCTTGTGCAGCCTCCATTTGGTCTGTATTTGCATCCCATCTTAGGTACTTAGTAATTCATGGGTTCCAATAACAAAATATCCTACGCAATGATGTCAATAGAAAGTGCATAATTTACTTGCACCCAGAGAGGCGTATTCAGCATGTGTAAAAATATAAAATCCAATATTTCTGAATTTTGAGTGCTTCCCTTTCAGCCTGAGTTAAAGTGATCTAAGTAGTGCATCATGAGCTGACATAAACCCACAGGAATCTCCCCCATCTGGCTTTTCCCCGCAGAAGGGAAATTGTCTGTTAAGGAAGAAGTACTGTGCAAAGAATCAAATGGCTTGTCCTACATCTGCTTATAACCCTCCCCAGAGGCAGAAGTTACTACTGCTTCCATCACACTGGAAGGAATGTTGAAGGAATCTCTGCCCTAACAAAGTCCCTCTGAGTCACTCAGAGCAGCCCGCTGCTGCTTCCGCCTCCTGGAAGGCAGAACGTAAGGGGGTTGTGGCACTTCCGAAACACTTGGTTGTTCTTGAAGCTGGGAGCCAATTCTGATGTAAATAACATCCTCTGGTACAAATAGCATTCAATTTACTAGTTTCTAAGAAAAGAAAAATACAAGCAGAAAAATCTCCATCATATCCTATAAGGATCAAACTGCAAGCTCTTAGGTTTATCGCACAGGCTTTTATCGTACGAGATACATGACTAACTACATTAGTTGACATCCAGATACTGTCACAGGAGGAAAGGATTCTGCTTAAGCCACAGGCATTGAGCTGATTCTTTCACATCATTCCATACCTCCTGGCTGTTCCTAGGATGACATGTGCTGCTGCAGCTATATTGGTTGACAAGATAGTCCTGGCTATAGTGGGTATGCTTAGTTATTATTTTCATATCTGCCAAAATGTTTGGGATAAATGCAAGTGAGAGAAAGTCCATAACACATTTCAACTATTCATATCACAACAAAAAGCCAAACGGAACATCTTTAGGTGAAAAAAGATCCCGTTTGTCCCAGGAAAACTCCTTATCATATCAGATGTAATAGATAGACTGAATTTCTCATGAGGTCTTTAGATAATATTTTTATAACCAAAAGGGTTTCTTCCTAACCAAAGGAGTAGTCTCTAGCTTCCTTTAATGATTATGATGTAAGCACTATCAAGACAGAGTATCTTCTTCTTGTTCGCCCTTAAAGAACTGTATTTTCAAAGGTTTTCATTAGATCGTTATTTTAGAGATAGCGATGGAAAGTCATTTGTTTCCTGGTAGAAAAACTGGCATCAAAAATGCCTCTAGATCCTATTTGTGCTACATTTTTAATGCATCAGAGTAAATAAAACAGTAAGATTAAAAGTCTTACAATATATCAGTTCCAAATGATTGACAGCAAGGAAATGCAAAAGGTTTATACTTTCCTTTATCCTGCAGTTTACTATCAGTGAATATCTCTAAACTATGAGATGAGCCAAAGTCCCTCATTAGGAAGCTGAAAATATGTACTTTGCCTTTGTGGAAAGCATCAGCTGCTTGTCTGGGAAAGAAGAGCTCAGACTCTGAAGCTGCAGTGTATAAAGGAAAAAAAAAACATGAAATACATCCACATGAAGAAAAAGAAAATCTGCCTTTTATTTATCTAATGTTTATGTCTTTTCTAAAAATATTTACAATAGGAAATACTTTGAATGCCAAGTCCAGCAAGATACAATAAAACAAAGTTGTCATGGTTTAACCCCAGCCAGCAACTCAGCACCACACAGCCGCTTGCTCACTCCCCCGCAGTGGGATGGGGGAGAGAATCGGAAGGGTAAAAGTGACCCCCCAAAACTCGTGGGTTGAGATAAAGAGGTAAAGCAAAAGCCGTGCATGCAAGCAAAGCAAAACAAGGAATTCATTCACTCCTTCCCATGGGCAGGCAGGTGTTCAGCCATCTCCAGGAAAGCAGGGCTCCATCACGCGTAATGGTTACTTGGGAAGACAAACGCCATCACTCCAAACGTGTGTGTCCCCCCCCTTCTTCCCCCAGCTTTCTATGCTGAGCATGACATCATATGGTATGGCATATCCCTTTGGCCAGTTGGGGTCAGCTGTCCTAGCTGTGTCCCCTCCCAACTTCTTGTGCACCCCCAGCCTACTTGCTGGTGGGGTGGTGTGAGAAGCAGAAAAGGCCTTGACTCTGTGTAAGCACTGCTCAGCAGTAACAAAAACATCCCTGTGTTATCAACACTGTTTCCAGCACAAATCCAAAACACAGCCCCATACTAGCTACTGTGAAGAAAATCCCAGCCAAAACCAGCACAAAAATAAATAGAAAAGATGATACCCGCAAAATGGAAAAATATACCTAGCTGCAGGCAGCAGCAGCAGTAGAAGGAACATTTCAGCTGACAGTGGATACCAAAAAATGTGAACTTGCAAGTTAACTAAAATTTCAACCTTTTATAGCTTTCTGTGGCGGTTCATTTACAAAAAAAGAATGCTATTTTACCAGATGTGCACGATAACTTGTATTTCCCTTATTGTTGGGAGGATGGATATTGAGATTTGTAGTAGCTTTTTCTCTCAAATCACTTCAAATCACAAATTCCTCAGAGTGTGGAGAGGCTATATTAAATATACAGAGCCCAGACAATGCTGTCAGTTGATTCTGGGAAGCAGCCAAATCTCTGACACTGGTGCTGCATTAATAGAACTCTTCACTGTGCTGAACATATGCTTCTCAACAGGCAGTATAGTACTGTTTACAACAAAGAGATGGTGCAATTATTTGCAGAACTTTATTTTTGCCCAGAAGAAAATGTAAGATCAGACCTGATACTTCCATTGACAGCCAAAACAATTCTGAGGTTTCAGCACTTTGAAAATCAAGCTATTTAACTGCCCTGTATAGGGCAGTAGAGTATAGATTTAGAATCTTAATTTTAGGTACACATCAAAGCATCCCAACTTCCTTTATTTGTCCCATTCACTGAAGATTTGCAAATGCTTTCTAGAAACTAGGAAGGATCCAAAGTTTCTGAAAGACCTTAGTAACCTATTGCAAGGTCTAAGTAACACAAAACCGATTAAGCCATTTAAAATATAGTAAGTACACAGAAGCACAAATCTAAGTGAAACTTATGGTTTAATCTATAAAGTACGTTTAAGTCACCTTAACAAGCAACATATTGCCAATCCTAACTGGCTGCAGTTATGAAATCCATATTCCTAAAGTAGGCAACTGACTCCCTATATTTTACATAACAATATTAATATGATTTTTCTCCTCTGCATTCTCTCTTACAAAGAGGTTTGTTGTTGTTGTTGCAGTTTTGATTTTTTGTTTGTTTGTTTGAATTAATTTTTAATTAATATTCCCATTACGACCTGTGGTAGTGGTACCTGCCCCAGAAACAACTGCAGAAATTAAAATACATCACGACACATAGCCTGCTGTGCACAATCTCTGTGGAGAAGGATTTGTTTTAAACGAAGTCTTTCTTTTCATGACAGAAGTGCCTCACTTCGTGATGTGTCTGAGGATGTGATGTGTCACTAAGGATTTACAGACTTCGTTTGGAATCTGGAGTCTTGACTTCCTTCGGCAAGAGGTAGAGTCCCGCTTTCTTTCAAAATATCATGGTGATATGCCTCTTTTCAGAGGATAAAAGCACTCATCCAGAATGTTGTAAACACTGACTGTAGTTCTTTGCTTTGTCTAAACAGATATGGATCTGTAGTTTTCCCCTCTCAGGAGAGTATCCTAATCGGTAAAGACTGGGGCTCTCAAGCCCTTCTGTTCAAGATTCGTGGGGCAATTTTGAGAAAGAAGAGGTGAAAGAATACCTCTCTAATTTAATAGTCAAGAAATTTACACTTGACTAGAGAAAGCTCAGTTTTAGTTCCTACTCCAATGATTGTTAATAGAGAGGATTCTCAGGTACAAATATTTCACAATTGTTTACAGATAGTAACCAGAATTTTGCACCAGCTGCTCTTGATTTTCTGTCTCTTTCCAATGGCCAATACTAGTGCAATTAACAAACCTCCATTTTTATCTTTCACTTTCAACTCACCACATAGCTATGCTCCTGTCCACAAAATGAGTGAAAGCTTCTAGACTTATTCACGGTAGGCTACAGAGAAGCAGAAACTGACTGACTAAGTGTCTCAGGACCTCTTACATGAGTATGCACACCGAATACATGGATATGTATATTGAAGGGAAATGCATGTTACAAGGCTGTTTCTTCCTTAACGGCAAACTAGGTCATGGCTTCATCCCATTCTAGTTACTGACAGGTGTCAGTAAGAGCATATCATCTTCTACATCTAGAACAGAAGCAGAGCACTGAACTTTAAATTGCTGAGAGTTTAATTTGACATCTGGTCAAGGAAACACTTTCTATCCTGAAATATGAGAACATTACATCACGGAAACACTTACCCCAAAGACCCCATATCAAGCCCAAGGGGGTGGCTATCCCTTTGGAGCCAGGATATCCTGCCCAAATCCCTGCTGAGTGGTGATGGAAAGTGCTTTCAATCAATCAACTTGACTGCAAGTTTATACATCCTCAGGAAAAAGGCTCAACAGCAGCATCCCAAATGCCATTATCACTTCCATAGTGCTGACCTATGGAGAGTTACCATGCAACTTGTATAAAAAGAAATACAAATTGTCTGTGCAATTTTCCCTCCTATACATTTATTTTTTCTTTTTTCTTTTTATTGTAGTTTTGAATTAGAAGTCACATTCTCCACTGGTTCTCCAATGCTGGTGTGCATTCATTTCTTTACATCTGGACACAGTGGTTGTTATTGTGACAACCTTGATTTCATGTTTCAGGAGTCCAAATGCTTGAAATTTTCCAGCCATCTGTAAATTTCTTGAAGTCCATCAAAATATCAAATGTCTTAGGTTGTGAAAACATATTGTCTCCTCAGCGCTTTGTGTGTGTATAACTAACAGATTAAGCAATGCATAAGGCAAAAGGTCTAGATCATGGGAGCACTCAGACATGGGATTAGAGATTGAGTTACTCATCACTTGCAAGAGTGAGGCAATTCTGAATATTCAGGATTTTTGTTACTTCGGAAATCTTCATGTAAAAATATGAACTTTGTTTTCTGAAAGAGTCAGGGGTAGGAGAGTGTTCAACAAGGGTTAAAGTACTGAAAATCTGGAATCAAGGGAAATGGGACCTTCAGTCTAGCCTGTGTTCTTTGCGGTCTGAGTTCTTTTATCTTGACATAGAGCAATGCCTACATTTATTTTTAACTTTAGAAGGTGTTAATATTTTAATCTAATTTCCAATACATTTTCTTGTCTATCTGTAGAAATTCCATTTAAAGCTTTTCTTCTCCTACCCAGCATAGAATAATGATCACACTAATTAGAATTTAAAAAATAATTGACTAGCTCCATTTTTTCTTATCTTTCCATTTAAGCCTTTCTCTATAGTACCTGTGTAGGAAATACACATTGATTTAATATGCTTTATTTTAGTCATCTGTTTTTAGCAAGTTATCAATAAATTAGCAGTTGGGAAACTCCAAAGAACCTTCCATCCTTATCAGTTTCAGAATAGTTTCAGCAGGCTCTAGACCTTGGAGAACTGCTGATTACTAGAATCATATTAACTCTTACAAAGCCCAGATACACAGCTACAGTGGATCCCAGCTACTTGTCCATATGTACTTCTAAAATTAAAAAATAAATTAGGTCCCTATTTCATTCCCAGGTCCTGGTCCCCAGGCCACTTAAACCTCAGGTGGGTGAGTCTGTGCATAAGCTCTCTTTTTGGAGTTCCACTTGATGTAGGAATAGTTCTGGGAAAAGTTTTCTTTATGGAGAAATCCTGACAGGTTTTTTAAACATGATCCCACAAGGTATGGCAGCCTACATATCAAGTCATCCTTTAAAATCCTAGCAGGTTTTGTACCCTTTATGCCATGCATCTTCATGTCATATGTCAGGAAAGCCAGCTAAGATCCTAAGCTTCATGGGTTTAAAATGTTACCCTTGGTAGGGCCACATTATTTCAGACACTGTAAACTGGACAGAAAAAAACAACCAAACTGTAAAACATCTCTTACAGAAGCAAGAGCACCACGTGTAAGTCCAGACCACAAGCTGTGCAATGAGATCATAGCTGTCTGCCCCAGGCAGCTATGGCTATCTAGCTGAGGAGTGAGGACATGAGCTGCTTTGTACCACTGAATCTTGAAGTCCGGGGATCTCTCTCTGGGGGGATACTTTTAGCAGTACTAGTGTAGCTTGCTCTTCCTAGACACGTTCCTATTCCTAGCAGAAGTAGGGAGATCCCTTTAAAGGATCATATCCTACAAAAATATTTTCTTTTAATTAAATTAAAACAAGTAGTATGGCACCAATAATGTTACACTGGTCAGTTTTTATTTTTGATTTTTAGGGGGTTTTACAGGATCCAGGTAAAAATTCATCATGAGATAATAAAAGTAATTAGTATTTCAGTCAGCCTTCATTCTATTTCTTTCATCATATGAAGGAAGGCACACTTCAATGACAACATTTTGTTTTCATTTAATTGTGACCATTTTATCCTTTTTTTTGCCAGCCCTGAAGGACAATAGAAATGGCATATTAGAAACAAAACAGATTATGTTATACCCATGCTCTATTGCATATGAGCAGGAAAAAAGGTTATAAGAATGAGTTATCACATTTAATCATAGAATCATAGAATCATTAAGGTTGGAAAAGACCTCTAAGATCATCGAGTCCAACCGTCAACCCAACACCACCATGCCCACTAAACCATGTCCCTAAGCGCCGCATCTACACGTCTTTTAAATACCTCCAGGGATGGGGACTCAACCACTTCCCTGGGCAGCCTGGTCCAATGTTTCACCACTCTTTCAGTAAAGAAATTTTTCCTCACGTCCAATCTAAACCTCCCCTGGCGCAACTTGAGGCCATTTCCTCTCGTCCTATCACTTGTTACTTGGGAGAAGAGACCGACCCCCACCTCACTACAACCTCCTTTCAGGTAGTTGTAGAGAGCGATAAGCAGGAGATACTTGTGATTAAAGCCACCTTGTGTTTGTTTGTTTAAAAATATTTTAAAGGACTAATTGCTGACAAACACTCCTTTATTTATCCATACAAAAGTTACAGAAAAAAAAGAAAATCTCCTCACTAATATACTGAAATTGTGAACACTGAAGAACATGAGTAGCTTTACTCTCAAGTAAATTTGTTGGGTACTGATGACCTAACATCTCAACTTCCTGCAAATTATTTTTCCTGTGACTACATTTCAGCATTTTGTTCACCTGGAATCCTTCCCAGGGTTAAATTATTAAAAAAAATAATTTTTTCAATGAAATTGATTTTTTTTTCCCCAATTTATTCTTAAACACTCATACTTCCCCCCCACCCCCCACCCCCCTTTGGTCTCTAAAGAGAAGTTCACTTCTTCAGAAGCTTTGGTCAGTTCTGCTGAGTTGATGAGATTCATCATTCAGCTTTTCCTTTTCTTTAGGAAAAGGAGAAGACCCATTCACTGTATGGATCAGTTGCTGTGGTGTATTCAGACCTTAGCTTGCTTGGCAAGACTGCCAACAATTTTATCTGTGTCAGCAAACGTATACACATTGCTGTAGTGTATTTGCTATATTAACAATGTTTCACTGTAATACCTCATTTGGTAGTTTCAATCTACTTTATTATTTTATCTGCCTAAACTTGAAATGTGAATTAAAATCTAAAGGAGAAAAAATGAGTGTGGAAAATGATCATATCTAATGCCTAGGCATTTTTTCCTTTTTTTTTTTTTGCAAATGTATTCCCTCTTCCCACTTCCAGGATAAAACTCATGCTGTGTGTGACTGAAAATAAGGCAAGTAAACACTTTTCTTCTCTCCATTCTCTTTAGGGGTTTAGGGCAAGAATCTCAATACGATATGTGAATGCTCATATTTTCTAACCATACAGTAATTTTTTTCTCCTGCTCTCTCCAGCCTGAGGAGCCTCTTCCATAGAAAGTCCTGAAAATTCTTTCCAAGCATATTTAATTTCTTTCAAGAATGTCATGTGCACGCCTTTCTTATTTAATGGACACTTTTCCTCTGGGCATTAAAGTGTTTTCTTTTTCCATTCACCCAAACTGAGGTGAACAACCAAAAAAAAACCAAACAAAAAAACACAAAAAACAAAACCAGGCAGAAATGCATTAGGTCAAATGAAAGAATAATAGTTCTCAAGAGGTGTTTCATTAACGTTTACTCTTGAAATGAGGGTTGATAATTTTAAGGGGAAAAAAAGTTAGGTCAATCTATTTATTAGGAAAACGCGTTTCTATTCTTAAAATGCTAAATACATGCTCAAAATACCTAGCTGGAAAAAAAAAAAAAAAAGGAACTTATTATAACTCTATGTGATGCTTTAAAAATATGCTGCTGATGCCTTAGGCCTTATACTTTCAGTATTTGAAAACCTGTTTGCAAAATACAGCCAGCTGGCATTTGTTCAGAGCATGTTAATTATGTCTATTGGCATTTAGATGGGAGATTAGGAGAGTAAAACTCTGCACTGCTTTTTGTGCACCATCTTTTATTTTTAACTGGTTGCTTGAGCATTATTGAAGAGGACAGTCTGTCACAGATTAGTACTGTTCAGTAAGTGATCTATTTCAGCTTCACATTCTTTGCTGAAATATAAAAAATACATTAAAAAAAAAGTCTTTTTTGTCACTGTTTAGGCTTTTGATCCTTCCTAGTCAAAGACTAATATTAAAGAACATTTCAACTTGGCTGTGCGAGTAATATAAAAAAAAGAGAGAATGCACAAGGTGGTGAAGTGGGGGGGGGGGGGGGGGGGAGAAAAAAAGAAAACTTGAAAAACAATACTCCTACTAGCATATTGAGTACAGTTCAAAAGAACCAGCTGATCCTCCCATCTGCCAGATGGGTCCTACCAGCTATGTTTCAATTATGAGATGGAGGTTCTCTAGGGAACCTGGTATGCACAATGGAAATCTTTGCTTGTTTCCCCTTCCTGATTTTCTCTAAGCGTAAGCTACACCCAAAATAAGTTTGAAAGCTGCTTCTTTGGACAGATGTGTAAGTTTGAGCAGAAAAATATTTTCAGTGTTTTAAGATCATTCATATATATACATACATATATATTTTAAAAATATGTAAAATACATATGATATTCACCTTTTCTTCCCCTCCTCTTTCCCCCAAATTCACAAAAGCTTCATCAGACCTTTAGCAGTGCTTTGTAGGATTAAAGGCACTGTTCCTGAGCCATCATTAAAGAACCATTCTTACCTGGAGTATTCTAATTAAAGTTTATTCAATTATTTGTGCCTGCCAGAAAACCCCAGTTACCACTAGAAAGTGAAAATGAAATCCAGATGAAGTGAAAAGAATAATTGGTTAAGACTCATGAAGTGTTAAGCATATTTTAGGAGGTTACAATAGATCAGCATAACAGGAAATCACCGTATGTCAGCATTGATCTAGTATTTCTTGGGAACCTTATAACTGTGTAATATTCATACGCTTTTCATCCTTTGGATCTTTTCCTTCTTACAGCATGTAAGTATAATTAGAAAGAAACAGAAAGAAATATTGAAAATCAGAGCCAACTTCAGCATGGTGTGCTGTCCAGAGTTCTTTTGAGCAGAGTACACAGAAATGAGAGTAGAGAAGAAAATTTGTTCCATTTAGAAATTCAGGATAGGATTTTGGAGGCTGTGTGGGTTTGCATAGATTCTCTTAAAGTGTAGCTTTATGGTGAGGAAGTGAGGTGTATTTAGAAGAGGGAGAAAAGTGGAATGAGAAAATTCAGTGGACAGTGGTAGAGACTAAATAGGCCCAAAGATCTGCAGGTACAGAGTTAGCAAGTTTTATGCAACAAATAATTCAACCCAATCTGAGTTCATTTTTGTAATCTGTGACTATATGTAGTAAATCTTATAGCACAAATTATACTGAAGGTTAAATGATTAAAGAGCCTTAAAAAGCACAAAAACAACAAACAAGAAAGGAGGATTCAATATTAAAATCACAACCTAAGATAAAGTTTCAAGAAAATTTGGGAGTTTTCTTATAGAATGTTCTTTTCCTACTGGAAATTGCATTTTTTGCAAAATCGTCATTTTTTGTTTGTGTTTTTAAAGGAAAAGACAAAAATTTAAATATTTTCATTCAAGCTCAACCTGATGATGAATATGTCAGTCATTGAACAAAGGAGCAAAGATGCTTAATTCTTCTTTCATACTTGCAGGTACTTTTGTAGGAGTTTAAAACTAAGTATTTCTGTATTGCTATTATTGGACTCCCACAGATGAGAATGTGAATTATTTTTAAAAGATGGGAAAATCAGTCTGTAACAAAAGCTTGAGAATATTTTGGCAGAATATATTGAAAAGAAAATATTAATAGAGAAGGAAAATAAGCTACAAAGAAAAATCCATCAGGAATAAGGATATCCTTCTCTGCTGTTAAACAATCTGGATTTCAGCACAGCAATATATCTATGGTGATTTATACCATCCATGAACCATACCTGAAATATTAATAATATTTGCATTATATGCATTTGGTATACTACTAAAAAGTAACAAACAAGTATCTTCTTATGGGATAAGATTATGAGTCTAAAAATAAGTTAGCACAATCCTATGTGCTTTTCTTCTTCTTCCTGCTCCCAGATTCCAGTTGACTAGGAGGTAGTTTTCAAAGAACCTACAGGATAAAACTTCCTGTTCCAGAAAATAGACCCCGAAACCCTCCTTATTCTGCATAAATAAAGTCTCAGATTGCTCTGCAAAAGACAGTCATTTAGGTTAAGAAAACTAAGCCTACACATAATTTTCTTTTCATCTCAATAAGAATTATTCAGCAATGAGGTAATAACATAGCCTTTAATAATGTAAATTTAGACATAGTATGAAAAAATACATTCCCTATGTACCCCCACAAATTATTCTCCAAGTAGGAATAGTTTGTCTTTGCACTGCCTTTTATTAACTAAGAAAAAAATGAAACTTAAACATTTTTTATGGAAATCCAAGTAGAAATACCACTGGAAAATTATCTCAGACAACACAAGAAGGCATTCTAGTGGATCTGGAAAAAACATAATAATTTTGTATTTTGCTCATACTCAGAACAAAGTTTGAAGAACCAAAAAACTCTACCCTATGGAATGTGCCCAGTGGTGAAAAGGTCAGTGTTTCCTTCCAAGTGAATCAGAAAACCTACTTAACATTTTTAGTAAAAAATATTGAAAGAAGTTAGCACTCCCTTCATTCTGTAAGTGTAAACTGTAAGGAAAAGTGTTTTGCTAACTAACGTAAAGCCCTATGTAATTGTCTTGTACACTGTTTTATGGAGAGGACCATCTCACTTTCTGGAAGTACTCTCCAAAACCAAATAGAGGAGTCATTACTTAGGTCCAATTAAGTCTTAGCAGAAGATGAGTTTATTGAAAGAGAATAAATCTTTCCTCAGTCCTACTAATACAAAAGTGGCAGTACTACTACCACGTTAAATCCACATTTTTGAAACAACAAACAACAAAACAACAACAAAAGAAGATTTGAGGAAAATACATAAATATTGAGGTACCATTTCAAAAATACTTCATGTTAAGAATCTTCAAAATTTTTTTTTCCTTCGGTGGCATTTCATAGTATGTTGACGTGTGGCTAATTATGCCATACGTTTAGCCTGAGACCACAAACCTTTTCTGTAAAATGTTTAGATTCCCATGAGAAATCCAAAGTCTGGACATGCCTTGGCATTACTTTGTTAAGCTTTAATTAAATAAGTGAAAAAGATATTTTTTTCTCTTTCTTATTATTTCATATCTCTCCTCAGCCCCATCCATTTATACTTGTTCTAATCATAAAGATATTTAGAAATAGTCTCCTTCAGCTAATGACCATTATAGTCACAATTTAATGGACATTTGTTTCTATGCCATAATATGTTTTTAAGTGAATTAATTGTGCTTAGAATTTTCTTTTTTTTTTTTTTTTTAACAGTACGCAGCTCGAGCCTAACAAGCAAAATGCTAAATCCTTTTTCATTATGTGTCATGAGCAAGGTACAGCAGGGAGAAACACACCTCAGGCCTCACCCACTTCAGGCTTGCCCACTGTAGCGTACTGTCCACAGAGCAGACATTGCCATCATTTTCTCATTCTCATAGCACCTTTCCCTGATAATATGACCTAGGACTGTGACCTGATAGTAGCTATTACATTCCCATTTTACCACATTTCCAGAAGCAAAAACTCACAGTTTAAGCAAGCAGGCTCTGCTTATATATCAGTTCTAGACACACACGCACACGCACACACAAAGTGCTTAGGAGACAATATGTTTTCACAAACTTGAAGAAAACATCAAACTTCACAAGAAATTTGCAGATGGCTGGAAAGTTTCAAGCCTTTGGACTCCTAAACCATGAAATCGGGATTGTCCCAATAATGATTCCTGTGTCCAGATGTACAGAAATGAATGTGCACCAGCACTGGAAAACCGATGGAGAATGTGACTTCCAATTCAAAACTACAATAAAAAGAAAAAAAAAATGAAGTGTGTAGGAGGGAAAATTGCACAGACAATTTCTGTTTATTTTTATAAAAGGTAGTGTTATACTTAGAGGTCTGTCCTCTTGAATTCATGTCAGTGACTTCTCCAGCCCCTGGCACACCTAGGAATTAGGTTGAAATGTGGTCAGGAGATGAAGAAGAGGTCTCCATCTCTGGTTCTGGGTTCTCCATATTTGGGTTCTGGTAGAATATAAGGAAAGCAAGGTGTGGCTAGGGTTTCCAAGAAAGAGAACCACAACACTTGCAAAAGCATCGCCAAAGTGTAAGTGATGTAAAAGCCAGGCAGTTGCACAGGGACAACTGGTATACAAGATAAGAAGTGACAGGTGCCCTGTCCCCAGCTTCTGGCAGGAGTCTAGCCGCTCTCCCAGCAGTGTCCCACGCTATTTGCCCTGGAAGTCACTCCCCTTTTCTAGTCACCTGGTCTGTTGTGATTGGCTGGTTACTGCTCTAGAATCTGTTTTTTGAGGTGAGGCCATGTTAAAGCACATTAATGAAAATGAGCTGTATGGGTTAAGGATCATTTTGTGGGATAGTAGTTAGCTAGGTTGCAATTTACTTTGTGAACTCACAAATAAAGCTGCAAAAATAGTGAAACAAATCTCTGCGTGGTTCCATGTGGTTGGCCTGATGCCAATTGTGTGATTTCCTGGCTTCAGCTTGATGCTGGCAAAACAAGATCCCACTCTTCCCTGCTCTGGGAAAGTAATGTCTTGTGCCATAATTTGTTGCCTTAGATTTTTTGTCAGTCTTTCTGTAAGCTGGATCAGGCAATTAGGAAAAGTTAAAAATGTTTTTAAAAACCTCAGAAGTCACATCAGTGTTTCAAAGTATCCTCACCAACCTACAACTGCAAGAGTGGAAAGTTGGAGCATGGAGGAGAGAGCAGGCAATAAAAATGCAAAAATGTATTATACCAACTTCTCTTTCAAAACTAATATTCTGGTTAATATAGTCTAAAATGAGGTACAATTTTTTCTTCTCTCTCTCTTTGCATCAGTTTGCAAGCTCCATAAAACTGTCTAAATATCATAGGCTACCTACATAATACTGTATATTTAAACCGTGCTTGATTTTTATGTTTTATCAATGCCTGATTTTTAAAAGTATTTAAACACAAAGTCTTGAGGTTTGGTTTGCTTATCACAAAATCTTGTTTCTTTATTATCTCTAAAACTTGTAAAACTTGAGGGTTTTTTTATGGTATGATAACAAGTAGAAGCCCTGTTTCACTGTGACAAATATATGTACGGAAAAAAAATGTTTATGACTGAAATAAACAGATGACTCACAAAATTTTAATGGAGGTCTGCTGAAATTTTGATTGAAAAATGTTTCTCAGCTTTTTAGTCAAATTATAGATTTTAGTGGGAAGATACATACTTTATTGCTTATATTTCTTATAAAATAATAATATGAAGAAAGGTTGGATGAAACCAGAAAAGTTCAGTTCTTGTCAATAAAATACAGAAGCATTTCAGAAAAATCATAGTTACATACAGAACAAAACAACCCTCCAAACTAATACTTAGGTTGGGGATGCATTTCCTAAAATGCCTGGAAAAACAGTTTTTGAGATTTTGGTGTTAGAAAATCAATATGACAGCATATTAAAAGACAAACAAGAAAAGGAATTCCTTTTATAGGTTTGAACAAAGATGTGGATAAAAATTAAAATTTGTATTTTCTCTAACATCTACTATATGAAAAAACAGTATACCCTGAGCAGAAATAGGTAATAGCAGATTTTAAAAACGGGCAGCTAAAACACTGTATATTCAGTAACAGCCAACACAGCCAGGCTTTCCACAGGAATCCTGACCACAACCAAAAGCTCATTCTGAAAATCCTGAGTCCTATTTCACTAAAAAATTGTAAGGCAATTAATTAGAATATTAATAGCTTAATACAATGCAATACTTGATGTCTGACGTGTCTTATATATAATTGAAACTGATGGCCATTTTAATTTACTGAAATAAATGGCAGTAATAGTTACTTTCCTAGGAACAAGTGTCACTCAAATTCTTTTGAAAATGATAATTTGCAAAAATCAATTTTCTTCTTTGAATAATGGAAGGGTATGCTTTCCAGAAACTAAATTTAAAATTATCTGTTACTGCTGATGTAAATTTCTTAAAAAACAACTGTGATACATATATTCAGTCTACTTCAAGAAATGTTGTATGCCTCTCCCTTTGGAAACAGTCTCTTTCATAACAGGATTTCTTTTTCAAAAGACTTGGTTCTCCAGCTCTAACATTACAAAATCAGTCTGATTCAGTGAATACTTGAATAGGATTCAATGAAATCTGAAGAGTGTTGGAGCCAAGAAAGTACAAGAAAAAAGTCCACAGAAAGTATGCTACTAAGTGTTAGGTGTTGTTTGTACTTGAAATGAAAATATATTTTTCAGCTAAAACATACTACTAAAATGATAGTGGTACATGTTACTACATATTTACACATACATTTGAAATGTCATACACATATTTGAAAAGTCAAAACAAAAATAAAATTCAAAATAACAATCATTGTGATTCTTTTCATAGTAGTTGTGTTTAAAAACTGATTAAGAATAAGAAGGGCCACTTACCAGTAAGACACAGAGAGTAAGATGCTACGACAGACATTAAATAAAGAGGTGGGAGAACGTCTTGAAAAAATTTAATTAAGCTTACTTTCCAACTACATTTGCTTTGTCACAGTTTAAGGATATGATGACTGGTAAAGGTCAAAGACATCATCAAGAAGCTCTGATTCACCAATTTTTTGTGGAAATTCCCATTTCAGGATAAAAATGGGAAGGTAAACATTTACTCAAGCCAGAAAAATGAGTAAGATTTATACTTACTCAACTGGAAATTATTCTCGAGAGGAAAATCGTTGTCATGGCTAGAGAACATCAGATCTCAAATTGCTGTTTTCTGGTTCCAAAGTGCTTGGGACATACAGTCATCTGGAAACTGAATTTCCATTCCCTGATTGTAACAGAATGTTAAACAACAATAACGTACGGCTGTAAAACTAGTTCTCATTCAACTACTTTCAGAAACTTCATATGTGAGTTTTAAGTAGGAAATTACTCCAAAGAAAAACAAATAACCATAACCAAGATTTTTTTATAAAACCAAAGTCCTATACTGTTTTATTTTGGAAACACTGGTGTAGGATAACTGCTTTCAGCAATAAAAAGATTTCAGTTTCATTCAGTAGCTACTAGAGCTTCCAGTGTTGACAGACTGACCATGCAACTGCCTTTGAGGTAGTATTTCAGGCTTAACTGGGCTTCTACTCAAATCAATTTGTTTTCTTCAACTGTGCTGCCAGTTTTCCTACATTTTAGAAAACCACTGTTGACGTTATTAAGACATTTTATTTTTTCATAAACAGAAGCAGGGAAATTTGTGTATGGAATTTAATTTGACATAAGCAAATTACATTGTGGAAATGCTGATAAAGACTAAAATATGTAAGACCTGCCCTGTTACCTAAAATTATTACAGCAAACACACTTGTTATTCAAAAAGAAAAAGAAATATGTGATTTTTTTGAATTTAGAATGTCTATGTTATTTGATGGAATTATTTTAGCTCAGTAAATGAATATGAAATTAAAATGTAATGATATATAACAATAATAGTATGATCCTAGAATAGTGAGGTAAAATTGACTAAATGATTTGTGCAGTCAGGAAGAAGTATGCCCTGGAAAATTAATTAGTGCAGCTGAAAGATTCTTATGAAAATAAATATATTAAATAGATAAAATATGTCAAGCTTAGACTGATCACCCAGAACTTCCATTTCTGTGTCAAATTAAAATCTAAAATATCTCATAAATGTAATATATTTAATAAAACATCACATAAATAAAACACATATATGGAAAACTATATGTTTGTAGCTATATAAATATATATTCGTCTTTTTCCTAAATATTCTCTCTCTATGTATACATAAAATAAAGATACCATTGTCATCAGAATTCACATAAAGTTTTCAGAACCTTGTAACTGTCGTGGTTTAACCTCGGTCGGCAACTGAGCACCACGCAGCCGCTCGCTTACTCCCCCCACACCCCAGTGGGATGGGGGAGAGCACAAGTGAGAAAAACTCGTGGGTTGAGATAAAAACAGTTTAATAATGTCGTGGTTTAATCTCAGTCGGCAACTAAGCACCACGCAGCCGCTCGCTCACTCCCCCCCGGTGGGATGGGGGAGAGAATCGGAAGGGTAAAAGAGAAAAACTCGTGGGTTGAGATAAAGACAGTTTAATAGGTAAAGCAAAAGCCGCGCACGCAAGCAAAGCAAAACCAGGAATTCATTCACTACTTCCCATGGGCAGGCAGGTGTTCAGCCATCTCCAGGAAAGCAGGGCTTCATCACGCGTAATGGTTACTTGGGAAGACAAACGCCATCACTCCAAACGTCCCCCCCTTCCTTCTTCTTCCCCCCAGCTTTATATGCTAAGCATGACGTCACATGGTATGGAATGTCCCTTTGGCCAGTTTGGGTCAGCTGTCCTGGCTGTGCCCCCTCCCAGCTTCTTGTGCACCTCCAGCCTTCTCAGTCGGTAGAGGATGGGAAGCTGAAAGGTCCTTGACTAGTGTAAGCATTACCTAGCAACAACTAAAACATTGGTGCGTTATCAACTTTGTTCTCATCCTAAATCTAAAACACAGCACTGTACCAGCTACTAGGAAGGAAATTAACTCTATCCCTGCCGAAACCAGGACAATATCCACCCCTTATTCTATACCATCTACGTCATGCTCAAGTCTCATATTTTCCAGTACATTTTCATTAATCACCACCCCCCTTTTTTTTTAATATATACATATATACACACACACACACACACACACAGATATCATTCCCTTAGTCTGTGGGCCATCCCTCTAAAATGTTCAGGGAGTTCATTTAGTCCATGACTTCAGGCTCCATCTGTCATAATCATCTTCCAGGGCAGGGAAAATGGAGATGGTATGTGGTGTTGGATTGTTTCATGTTGAAGTCAGTTCTGGTACCATCATCACTGTGCTTTACTTGGTTTCACTGAAGTTATTCTTCATTAATCTGGGTGATTCTTATTGTAATATCATTAGTATGGCATATAATATTATGTAGTACTTAACATCACATAATTCAGATCATTGGCTATTCTCACCCAAAATCAAGTCTCCTTGAGGTACACATCGGCTTTCCCCATCCTTCTGCATTATCCACCAAGTGCACCCACGTCCTTGAGCAAAAGCAATCCCATGGATGGGTTTGCCTTTGCCTGAGGCAGGAATAACCCAAACTGTTTTCCCCAACATATTTCTTATGTGCACTACAGGGACTTTATTCCCATCTACAGTACGTAAAAGTTTTGGCTGGGCAGGGCCAGCTCGATTGGCAGATCCCCGAGTGTTGACTAACCAGGTGGCCTTTGCTAAATGCGTATCCCAATGTTTGAACGTCTCGCCACCCATTGCTCTCAGTGTAGTCTTTAACAGTCCATTGTATCGTTCAATTTTCCCAGAGGCTGGTGCATGATAGGGGATGTGATACACCCACTCAATGTCGTGCTCTTTGGCCCAGGTGTCTATGAGGTTGTTTCAGAAATGAGTCCCGTTCTCTGACTCAATTCTTTCTGGGGTGCCATGTCACCATAAGACTTGCTTTTCAAGGCCCAGGATAGTGTTCCGGGCGGTGGCATAGGGCACGGGATATGTTTCCAGCCATCCGGTGGTTGCCTCCACCATTGTAAGCACATGGCGCTTACATGGCATGGGTTTGTGGGAGTTTTGATATAATCAGTCTGCCAGGCCTCCCCATATTTATATTTCAGCCATCGTCCTCCATACCAAAGAGGCTTTAAATGCTTGGCTTGCTTGACTGCAGCGCATGTTTCACATTCATGGATAACCTGTGCAATAGTGTCCATGGTCAAGTCCACCCCTCGATCACGAGCCCATCTGTATGTTGCATCTCTTCCTTGGTGACCTGAGGTGTCATGGGCCCACCGAGCTAGAAATAATTCACCCTTATGTTGCCAGTCCAGATCCACCTGAGCCACTTCAATCTTAGCAGCCTGATCCACCTGCTGGTTGTTTTGATGTTCTTCAGTGGCCCGACTCTTGGGTACGTGAGCATCTACGTGATGGACTTTTACAACCAGGTTCTCCACCCGGGCAGCAATATCTTGCCACAATGCGGCAGCCCAGATGGGTTTGCCTCTGTGCTGCCAGTTGTTCTGCTTCCATTGCTGCAACCACCCCCACAGGGCATTTGCCACCATCCATGAGTCAGTATAGAGATAGAGCACTGGCCACTTTTCTCGGTCAGCAATGTCTAAAGCCAGCTGGATGGCTTTCACCTCTGCAAATTGGCTCGATTCACCTTCTCCTTCAGCAGTTTCTACAACTTGTCGCATAGGACTCCATACAGCAGCTTTCCACCTCCGATGCTTTCCCACAAGACGACAGGACCCATCAGTGAACAGAGCATATTGCTTCTCATTTTCTGGCAGTTCATTATACATTGGAGCCTCCTCAGCACGCATCACCTCCTCCTCTGGCGATATTCCAAAATCTTTGCCCTCTGGCCAATCCATGATCACTTCCAGGATTCCTGGGCGACTGGGGTTTCCTGTTCGAGCCCGTTGTGTGATCAGTGTGACCCACTTACTCCACATAGCATCAGTTGCATGATGTGTACAGGAGACCCTCCCTTTGAACATCCAGCCCAGCACTGGCAGTCAGGGTGCCAGGAGGAGCTGTGCTTCAGTACCAACCACTTCCGAAGCAGCTCAAACCCCTTCATGTGCTGCGAATATCTCTTTTTCAGTTGGAGTATAACAGGCCTCGGATCCTCTGTATCCCTGACTCCAAAACCCTAGGGGTCGACCTCGAGTCTCCCCTAGTGCTTTCTGCCAGAGGCTCCAGGTAGGGCCGTTCTCCCCGGCTGTGGTGTAGAGCACATTTTTTACATCTTGTCCTGCCCGGACTGGCCCCAGGGCTACTGCATGAACTATCATCTCCTCTTTAATTTGTTCAAAAGCTTGTCGTTGCTCAGGACCCCATTTGAAATCGTTCTTCTTTCGGGTCACCTGATAGAGAGGGTTTACGATCAGACTGTAATTTGGAATATGCATTCTCCAAAAACCCACGACGCCTGAGAAAGCTTGTGTCTCCTTTTTGCTAGTTGGTGGAGACATGGCTGTTATTTTGTTGATCACATCCATTGGGATCTGACGACGTCCATCTTGCCATTTTATTCCTGAAAACTGGATCTCCTGTGCAGGTCCCTTGACCTTACTTTGTTTTATGGCAAAACCGGCCTTCAGAAGGATTTGGACTATTTCCTTCCCTTTTTCAAAAACTTCTCCTGCTGTGTTGCCCCACACAATGATGTCATCAATGTATTGCAGGTGTTCTGGAGCCTCACCCTGTTCCAGTGCAGTCTGGATCAGTCCATGGCAAATGGTGGGGCTGTGTTTCCACCCCTGGGGCAGTCGGTTCCAGGTGTACTGGAGGCCCCTCCAAGTGAAAGCAAACTGTGGCCTGCACTCCGCTGCCAAAGGGATTGAGAAAAACACATTAGCAATATCAATTGTGGCATACCACTTGGCTGCCTTTGACTCCAGTTTGTACTGAAGTTCTAGCATGTCCAGCACGGCAGCACTCATTGGCGACGTGACTTCATTTAGGCCACGATAGTCTACTGTTAGTCTCCACTCTCCATTAGACTTCCACACTGGCCATATGGGACTGTTAAAGGGTGAGCGAATCTTGCTGATCACTCCTTGGCTCTCCAGTCGACGAATCAGCTCATGAATGGGAATCAGGGAGTCTCGGTTGGTGCGATATTGCCGCCGGTGCACCGTGGTGGTAGCGATTGGCACTTGTTGGTCTTCGACCTTCAGCAACCCCACAACAGAGGGGTCCTCCGAAAGACCAGGCAAGGTGGACAGCTGTTTAATTTCCTCCATCTCCAAGGCAGCTATACCAAAAGCCCACCGGTACCCTTTTGGGTCCTTGAAATACCCTCTCCTGAGGGAGTCTATGCCAAGGATGCACGGAGCATCTGGGCCAGTCACAATGGGGTGCTTCTGCCACCCATTCCCAGTTAGACTCACTTCGGCTTCCAATACAGTTAGCTGTTGGGATCCCCCCGTCACCCCAGAAATACAGATGGGTTCTGCCCCTATATAGCTTGATGGCATTAGGGTACACTGTGCACCGGTGTCTACCAGAGCCTTATACTTCTGTGGGTCTGACGTGCCAGGCCACCGAATCCACACAGTCCAGTAAACCCGGTTGTCCCTTTCCTCCCCCTGGCTGGAGGCAGGGCCCCTCTAATCCTCATCACAGTACTCATTTCTCATTTCTTGTATATACGAGTCAGAAGTTTCTTCATTAAGATCAAGAGTAAGATCAGCCCTTCTACTCTCTCTGGGGAACTGCCCGCTGGAAACTGGAGCAGCAATTTTCCTGGAAGAACTCCCTTTTGTAATTGTTTTCCCTTGCAATTCACGTACCCGTGCCCCTAGGGCTGCGGTAGGTTTCCCATCCCACTTCCTCATGTCCTCTCCGTGGTCACGCAGATAAAACCATAGGGTGCCCCGTGGTGTGTACCCTTTATATTCTCTCTCTTGAGCAAAAGAACACTGACTCCTAATAGCCGAGATACTGGTCCGTACAGGTGAGGAGTAGGACCTATCCTCTCTGTGTTGCTGGATCTCCCGGGACAGTTTCTCCACAGCCGAGATGAGGGAGGAAGAGAGACTTTCTTCATATTGCCGGAGTCGACCAGCCAATTCATCCACCATTTGTTCCTCTCCATCTTTCCAGGTCATCACTGCCAATGAATTGGCGTATGACGATGGTGAGCTCCTTATAAACTTCCGCCACATGGGTCGTGTGCACTTGACTTCGTCTGGATCTTTGGATAGCTGTTCATTGTTCAGGTCATCATAAATCACCTCCAGCACAGCTAATTCTCTCAGAAACTGGATACCCTTCTCCACGGTGGTCCACTTGCTTGGGTGACATATGACATCTTCCTTAAAGGGATACCTTTCCTTCACGCTTGACAAGAGTTGCCTCCAAAGGCTGAGGACTCGTGTCCCTTTTCCAATCGCTTTGTCAATGCCCCCTTCCCTAGAAAGGGATCCCAGCTGCTTGGCTTCCCTACCCTCTAATTCCAGGCTACTGGCCCCATTATCCCAGCATCGGAGCAGCCAGGTGACAATGTGCTCGCCTGGACGGCGGCTGAAATCTTTTTGTATATCTCGCAGCTCACTCAGGGATAGAGATCGGGTGGTCACTGCCTCGTTTATGAGTTCTTCCTCTTCCTCCTCCCCAATCAGTGGCCGGCTTTCCTCCTCCCGTTCTCGTGATGGCCCTTCTCTGGGGTCATCTGTCTCGTACACTTCTTCTTCCAGCCCCCTTCTAGAAGAAGTTTCTTCCTCCCTTACTAAACGAGCCGACTTCCGCTTCCAAGATTTCTTCTTGTGTACAGGGGCGACTGATACCGGCACAGGCTGGTTCTCTGGTTCAGCCACAGGGCCTGTCACCGGAGTCTGAGTGGCCACAGGGCCTGTCGCCAGGGTTGGAGTGGCTGCAGTGCATGTCGCCGGGGTCAGAGTGGCCGCAGGGCGCGTTGCCCGGGTCTGAGTGGCCGCAGTGCGTGTCGTTTTACCATCAGAGCCAGAGACCTTCTTTTCCCCTTGAGGGCACTGAATGGTGTTGAACAGGGCTCGGCAGGCATGGGCCAGGCCCCAGCACGTTGCAGTGATCTGCATCTCTCTGGAGTTGCCAGGGTGACAGCATACTTTTTCCAAATATTCTACTAACTTTTCAGGATTCTGCACTTGCTCAGGGGTGAAGTTCCAAAACACTGGGGGTGCCCATTGGCCTAGTACTTGCCCATCTTGTCCCACACACCCTGCCACTCATAATTATTCAGCCTTGGGGCAGATCTCTGGATGATATTCTTAAATTGCTTACCAACTTTAGACAAAACTGAAACAATATTCCAAAGAAGTACCAATAGAGGTGTCTTAACTACCCAAGGATGTTCAAAACACTGAAAAGTTACTGTAATGAAGGAGGAAACATCCTAGAAGAAGGTAGTGACCCTGCCATTCTGTATTTCCTCCGTAAAAAAACTCTCAGAAAAGTTACTGCAATTGCTAGTTGTCTCCATGAAATGGTATCTGTGGTACAGTAACGGCTTCATTGGGAAATTTACATACCACACGAAGGTCAAGGTCAATGTTCTAAAAACAAACCTCACAAGCGAGACATTACTATTCACTGCAGACCACGGCAAACTGCAAAACCCAACACCAATCTTTAACATGTACAGCAAAGAAAGGAGCATGATGCAGATTATACAAATCAATATCAAGAACAGAGAAACCAACATTGTGACCCACAACTATTAACAGCTATAAATTCCTTAATACACTCCGGTTAATCTGTTATTATCTCAAACCCTTCGTGCCCCACATTGAGCACCAAAAAGGACTGTCGTGGTTTAACCTCAGTCAGCAACTGACACCACGCAGCTGCTCGCTCACTCCCCCCCACCCGGTGGGATGGGGGAAAGAATTGGAAGAGCACAAGTGAGAAAAACTTGTGGGTTGAGATAAAAACTTTAATAATGGAAATAAAATGATAATATAATGATAACAATAATAATACACAAAGCAAGTGATGCACAGTACAATTGCTCACCACCCGCCGACCGATGCCCAGCCAGTCCCCGAGCAGCGGCCCCCCCGGCCAGCTTTCCCCAGTTTATGTACTGAGCATGACGTCACATGGTATGGAATGTCCCTTGGGCCAGTTTGGCTGTGCCCCCTCCCAGCTTCTTGTGCACCCCCAGCCTTCTCAGTCGGTAGAGCATGGGAAGCTGAAAGGTCCTTGACTAGTGTAAGCATTACCTAGCAACAACTAAAACATTGGTGTGTTATCAACATTGTTCCCATCCTAAATCCAAAACACAGCACTGTACCAGCTACTAGGAAGGAAATTAACTCTATCCCTGCCGAAACCAGGACAATAACTTATGAAGTTATCAGAACCTTTCAGGAACTTACTCACCAAAACATTCTTTGCACATAAAAAAAACATATAATAAAAGAAAAACAGACCTTCATCACTGCCTGTGTCCAGAGCTCCTGCACCTCACCAATGCAAGCTGCACCTGCAGTTAGGATACCTAGGGACATAATTTTGGTGTCCATATTTTTACCAACATAAACATAATTATTATAGTAATCCTAACTACAAAACACCTTTTTAGTCTTTTTAAACAGAAGTGCCCTCAAAATTTGCAAAATATAGGTGCTGACTAAGACTGGTGCCTCCAGTGAGCGCCCTGTAGTTTAAGAGCTACCAGCAGAGAGCTCTTCCTGGGTCAGCTGTCAGTTTGTCTCAAGGTGGTGTAGGTCATCTCTACATCTACCAGAAGAGGCTACTGAAGATGTTTACACCCTTCAAGCCATCAGAGTAACAGTGAAAGGAAAACAACCTTTTGGAAACTTGATAAACAGACTGCCTAATCCAGATGATCCAAGGTTGCTGTTAAGGCTAATTTACACAGTGATTTTATGCCTATGGCCATGGATTTGGGAAGAGTTGAACTTCTAAAAACAGTTTAAATTAAAAACTGGTTGGTTTTTGTTGTTTTTTTTTTTCCCCCCACATTAAGGCCAAGATGGTAAACCAATCAAGAAAATTATAGATTTATATCCCAAATCTTCTTATTTTTTTCCCATTCCTTTCTAACAACAACTAGTTTTTTTTTCTGCAGTGTTTGGGGAAAGCTTTCTGATGAGTGGAAGACTGATCACTAAACTAACTTTTCTCTGTGGCCACTTGACATTTAGGATTCCTGTTTTCTCAAAGCCAGCCATCCTACACCAGCTGTAGTGAGCTTCACATGATGGAACTGCCCTAAGCACAGGACCCCACAACTGCCAGGAAGCTCAGGGGAAGTTAGACATTTTTGGAAAATATTTTTATTTTGATATTTACCACTGGAAGTGTGTTATTCTGAAAAGTTTCTGAGAGAGAAACTGGGATCTTGATATGTCCATCCATACACTAAACAAATAAAAACATCACAAGTGAATATACATTTCACTACAAATTACTTAATGTTATTTTATTCCTCTCTGTAATTTAACCAATCCAAGATGATACCTGTAGCTAATTCCTGGTTTTAATGAGTTTTTACTTAATAAATGCTGTCTTTGCCTAGAGTAATTCTATTTTGTTCCCTTGGGAAGTGTAAAGTATCAGAAGTATTATATAAAGTACCAGAACTTTTTACAGCACAGTAGGTTTATTAGCCAGCTTTTGACAACTTTATTCTATATTCTCCTGTTGTTTTTTTTTTTACCCTATTAAAGGACAGAGGTAAGTTTTCAGTCACAGAAAGATGGCACGCTGTTAATAGTGTGTTTAGAACAGAATAACAGCTTTGTCCCGACTGCAGTACTTGGCAAATGGGCCAGACAGAGCCCCATCCGTCCCACTGCAGTGTCTCTGATAGCAGCCAGTAGGAGCAGATGCTTAGGAAAAGAATATTATAAACAGGGAACATGGAGCCTTCCTTACTCCAGCAATAGCCAGTAATTTCCTGAGCTTGCAGTTGAATTCAGACTGTTGTAACTGATAGTTATCAAAGTATGTAAAGTCCATATATTTGTATAATACATTTTTAACCTCTGTAAGACTGTGCTGAGTCAGCTATCTAAGTATATGGAAGTATATGAGAAGACAAAGATTTGCTCTCTGCTTTTCACCTTTGTTTCTAGATGCTGTACACTTGCTTGGAAGCACCAATGATGGACTCCTAGGAGAGTTAGCATGGATTTAGATCATATGATTTCAGAACTTATGCCTATAAATATTTTTTTTAAAAGGCTATATTTACTAAAAAGTTCAAGAGGAGTGTGCAAATTGCCATTACTACAGCTCAAATTAGTCTCAACACAAAATAACAAGGTATATATGTAATAATTAACATTTTGCAAGAAATAACAATCTATTGTAAAATCTCATGTTCTAAGGTTAAATTTAAAGTCTTAAATCAATGGACTAACTCCACTGCTTCAGGTTAGCAAGGATACATGATTACTTTGTAATTTCCACTATGAGGTTTGCTCTTCCTGCCAGACAAACTTCTATCTGTAGTCACTGAGGAACAGCTCCCAGGTCCCTCTTCCCCACTTCCCTATTATTGCTCTGGCTTTTTCTCATTTCAAAGAAAGCTTTAACGGGAGTTACAAGAGAGAAAAAGGCAATAGCTAAGGAGTTAGGCACACTCAAATCAGTTAAGGCACTGAAGCAGATTCTGTGCTGCAAGTCTTTCCCTGAACCAAATCATGGAGAGTTTGGAATGAGATCAGTGCTAATTTTGTTAGTTTCCTTTATTCCTTAGGATTTCCTAGAGCTCATTTTCTGCTTTTAGGTCTGAAGGATATTTCTGTCAGTTCAAAGGTAATATCTTAATTGAAATATATTTTACTTTTATTAGACATGCAACAACCATGCTGTTTGAAGAGAGATTTTAGACTACCACATGAAGTATTTGAACGCATTGTGCCAGTGGCATTTAAGGTGTTCAGTTCACTAGATTTTATGCTCTTTTTATATGAAAAAGTTATTTTATCTCCATATCAAAGTGAATTTTTCTTTTTATTGTTGTTTTTGTTGCCTCTGAAATATTCTGTGACACATGGATAAGAATATTCTAGTCAGGACTGGCTGAGATTGTGTTGATGCCTGCCGTGTGTCTATTCTTGAAGCATTTTAAAATCCTTACAAGACTCACAATTTGTTAATAGTTTCCAACAAACATTACAGAGTGTTAAAACTTTGGTTTTATTCATCAACTTAAAAGTCATTTAAACTAAAATATGTTTCCAATAATACCCTTTGTAGACTGGATTGGGCAAGAAAACAACAACAACAAAAAAACAACAAAAAACTTCGAGTCAAAGTTGTATTTCATCACCATTGCTGAAAACATTATGAAAACTTAATTTTTTTTTCATTCAATACCCTCCTGGAAAAAGAATTCACACACAGTTGTGGCTTTTCAGTTCAGTTTTGATAGATGAAGCTCACAAAATATGGACACATTTAGAAAACCATTTACTTGTTTTTTCTTTCCATCTTTTCCCTACCTTGGAACAGCAGAAATAACAGGATTTGGAACAAAAACCCTTAACTTGGTACTGTCAGTTTAAGTTAAAATATATCTGATATTTTATAGTCATGGCAGTAGACGTGTTTATCATGTTAGCCAAAATCTGTACATTAAAATCCCAGGGAAAATGTTTTGTATTTCAGCTGACCTATGTTTAACATGTCTTTTTTTAGCATTGTTAAAGTGTACCTATTTTTATTTTTTTAAATATATCCAGTTTATACTAAAAAACATCTGAAATTTTGTTACATTGGTATATAAATGTCCTCTCACACCATCAGTCAAGTCCAAAGTAGTCACTTTTTTAGTTTGAACTGCTCTGTAACCCCACAGAAAAATTCTGGTAAAAAATCCCCAACAACCAAAAACCCCCCAAAAAACCCAAGACAAAGAGAAAGCTTTGGTTAATCTTGTCAACATCAAGTTAAAAAGGGGTTACAGTGAAATAAATTCCAGACTTAATAATCTCATTGAAAGCATCCTGCCAAATCACCAGTAGTATCCAGCCCCCGGCTTGCACTGCTTTTGAGAGTATGAGTGCCTGCTGTGATGGTAATTACCATAGTATCACACTGCAACAAAGGTAAACTACCTGACAGTCTCAGAGAGTAACTGTGTCTACTATATTATTGGCCATACTGGCCTAGAAGTTGCACTTACAAAAAACAGCTGTTAATTTACAATAGCGAAAAAAAGGAACTAGTGCAAACCACCCCAGGATTTTATGGAGATAATGCAACATCCATAGCAGAAGGTACACAGAAATGTACTTTGTGTTACACATCAAAAATTTATTGACTGGATATCTAACATGAACCGTGAAACTGGAACTATCTGCTGATGAAGACAAGTTTGGGCTGGCCTAAACAGAGGGAGACTGAATGGAACTAAGTTAGGTGGAATCTGTCCTTAGGTGAGTCACTGACTTTACCAATGTACTGGTTACTGGAAAACAGACATGAAGGAAAAGGTCAGCTGAACAAGAGGAAGAAGAAAAAAAGTCTTATAATCTGTAGATCACCTAAGCATCTGGCATTTTGTCCCCAGGGACACACAAAGCAGGTACCTGCCTGCCTGTCTGTAAACAGATGAAGTGAACAGAGTTTATGCTGTAGGTATGTCCACCATAGTCAAGAAGAAAATCTTATGGCTGCAACAAAGGTGTCCAAATCCCGTTTGGTTTGTTACTTTTTCATAGTACGAAAAGGTATGCAAGCAGAGTATGTATTCTTGGGGAAATGTGCCACTAGGTTTGTTGCAACCTAAGACAACATGAGACTTTCAGGTGGAGACTTGTGTAGTAAACTAGCATGGAAAGAAAAGGTTATAAGAAGATACGGAGAGACTAGAAACCATGGTTAAAAGGCAAGTGCAGCAGAAAGATTTGTCCAAGGGTTTCAGAGAAAGAAAAGAAGACTTGAAGATATCTAGTCTTCTTTTTAGTTATTATATACTGAACAGAGTACTTTAAGTGTGCATGCCTTTACATAGCAAATATTTATATATAAAGTTGTGTCCTGTCATGTCAGCTCTGTACCACGTGTCCATGCCATCTATGCCAAGTCTCTGTGGTCAGAGAAAATAAGTACCAATCATAGAATCATTAAGGTTGGAAAAGACCTCTAAGATCATCGACTCCAACCATCAACCCAACACCACCATGCCCACTAAACCATGTCCCTAAGCGCCTCATCTACATGTCTTTTAAATACCTCCAGGGATGGGGACTCAACCACTTCCCTTGGACAGCCTGTTCCAATGTTTAACCACTCTTTCAGTAAAGACATTTTTCCTCACGTCCAATCTAAACCTCCCCTGGCGCAACTTGAGGCCATTTCCTCTCGTCCTATCACTAGTTACTTGGGAGAAGAGACTGACACCCACCTCGCTACAACCTCCTTTCAGGGAGTTGTAGAGAGCGATGAGGTCTCCCCTCAGCCTCCTTTTCTCCAGGCTAAACAACCCCAGTTCCCTCAGCCGCTCCTCATAAGACTTGTTCTCCAGACCCCTCACCAGCCTCGTTGCCCTTCTCTGCACACGCTCCAGCACCTCAACGTCCTTCTTGTAGTGAGGGGCCCAAAACTGAACACAGTAGTCGAGGTGCGGCCTCACCATTGCCGAGTACAGGGGCACGATCACTTCCCTGCTCCTGCTGGCCACACTAGTTCTGATACAGGCCAGGATGCCATTGGCCTTCTTGGCCGCCTGGGCACACTGCTGGCTCACGTTCAGCCAGCTGTCAACCAACACCCCCAGGTCCTGCTACCAACTGGCAGCTTTCCAGCCACTCTTCCCCAAGCCTGTAGCGCTGCATGGGGTTGTTGTGGCCGAAGTGCAGGACCCGGCACTTGGCCTTGTTGAATCTCATCCAGTTGGCCTCGGCCCATCGATCCAGCCTGTCCAGGTCCCTCTGCAGAGCCTTCCTACCCTCCAGCAGATCAACACTCCCGCCCAACTTGGTGTCGTCTGCAAACTTACTGAGGGTGCACTTGACCCCCTCATCCAGATCATCGATAAAGATATTGAACAAGACCGGCCCCAAAACTGAGCCCTGGGGAACACCGCTCGTGACCGGCCGCCAACTAGATGTAACTCCATTCACCACAACTCTCTGGGCCCGGCCGTCCAGCCAGTTTTTGACCCAGTGCAGAGTCCACCTGTCTAAGCCGTGAGCCACCAGCTTCTCGAGGAGAATGCTGTGGGAGACGGTGTCAAAGGCCTTACTGAAGTCCAGGTAGACCACATCCACAGCCTTTCCCTCATCCACTAGGCGGGTCACCTGGTCACAGAAGGAGATCAGGTTGGTCAAGCAGGACCTGCCTCTCATGAATCTGTGCTGGCTGGGCCTGATCCCCAAGGCCCAAGGCAGGCAAAAGTCTCTTGAGGAATAATTGGTTCACCAGCTGATAACTGCTGTGAAATAGGTACAAGCAGATGTAAGTAACAAACTCACTACCTTTCACACCAGTTTCTCACTGTAATTATTTTCTATTTCTCTGAAATATACTAGTGTATACAGTGTAGGTAAGGTAAATTGCTTTGCATTATTTGCCATTTATCCTACAGTGTTCCTAGTTGTGGAACCTTTCAGATACAGCATGTTTTGCTGAAGTTTAAGAGTTGAGAAAGAAAATTAAAAATACCCAACCAAATCAATTTATACCAAATATTATAAAGGGACCCAGAAATATTTTGGGGCTCTGCATTCACAAGTTATCTTTTATTTCAGTGACAGTTAAAATGTCTAAGTTGTGAACAATTAAAAATGGTGTATAAATTATAAACAAATCTAATGCTTGAGAAAAACTGACTGAAACCCCTTGCATAGAATAAACAACCAGAAATAACAACATAAACTATGAATAGATGGATCTAAGATAAAGACATAAAAAAAGAGAGTAGCTAGTCATTGTGCTGCTTATAATATGCCCTTTATTGCTTTTTAGTAAGGTATTTAATGCTTGATTCTGGACTGCTCAAGCAATAGACAAGCATTCCTATTTCCACATCCTTTTTCTCTTTGGTCTTGATCAAAAGTCACTTTGTAGACTGTAAACACACTGTCACTAGCATATGTATATGTATGTAGAAATTGGTATAGGCAGATGTCTCTACCCGCTGCATTCTCTGGGCAGCAGAGGTTAAATAAGTGGTCACCGAATACATTTGGAATACTCAGTGCATTTTAAATTTCCCTGCTTTAAAGATTAATCAACACCTTTGTTTTCTCATAACTCTGTCTCTGTCCTAATAGGTAGAAATATGACTGAGGATTACTTCTGGCTCAGCCAGGCTAAGGAAAATTTGGGGCTCTCAAATTAGCAGTAGGATCAGCAGTCAAACCACTGTATAATAGTATACTATACTGGTCTTTTAACATCAGCACTTTTCTTGTTACAGAATAGACTTCATGGCAGATTTCCTCAATATGTATACTGGGACTTTTCCATCCTATTTCAACTCGAACAACCAACAGGGGCACTTTTACATTTAAATATACAGTACATTATGGTTATTTATTGTCACATTTGACTTATTCCCCTAAAAAGGAAAAGTCCAAGGACCATTTAGCTTTCTGTACTGTACAAAATGAATGGGATATATTTTCCAGGTTTCCAGATATCCATTACCTGCCAGTGAAAGAAGTGGCTTAGCTGTGAAAGTTTTTTCTAGAAGATGAGGATGAGATGTCATGAGATGTTACTATAAGAAATGGTTTTAACAGAGCTTCTTTACAAAAATTCTACCGAGAAATTCATAAGCGTAGTGTGAATAAATAGGCTATATCAGTCTGCAAGGATAGAAGTAAGAAGGCCAAAATATTTCTGCTTCTTGATTCGCTTTAGCAGTGAGAGACCATTAATGATATCGACCACCAAAGTAAGTAGTGCCATAAATAACATCTGACTTTTCTCTCATTCTCCATTACAATAAAAATATTGGCTTTGGAGAATACCATTCCCATTGGTGTCACTATTATTAGGGGGAGGAGTGATTAACTGTAGTGCTGATGAACAGAATCATCAATGATATGTAGAATATAGTAAAAAAATAATACCCTCCTTTTCCAAGACAAAAACAGTGGGAATTTACACCTACACCAAAGTATATGTGAAATAAAAGGTCTGAAATAATTCATCGCTGTAAAAACAATGAAAAAATACTTTGCATATCAGCAATGTCAGGTGCCATGGAAATAACTGCTAACAAAGGCACAAAAGTAAAACATTAGTATTCACATGAAAATCACTTCAGATTTAAATCATAACATAAAAGCCAAATTTAATTTGAGGGCTCCATCCTTACCCTTTTGATAACTGCAACAGCAAAACACAAAGGAAAAATATCTTCCAATAAGCATACATTCCCAAGAATCACTTACACATTGGGATAAAGTGTTGATCCACTTGGAATGGGAGCAAAACCTACTACTATGACCTAATGATTGCAAGTAGCAGCACACAGCATACAGTTTTCCTGTAGGAAAGGACAATCAGTTAAACAAGCACAGTAATTGCAGTCTCTTCAATCTCAGGATATAGCTTCTTATTAAAACAGAAAGTCAGACAAAAAAAATTCCTATTAGAAAGGTAGTATGGCACTAGTGAAGGAAGATTGTCTAGGAACAAAAGGGGGAAAACATTCCTTGATTTGTACTGCTTTCCTGCTGAGATGACCATGTCCTTGACCCCAGCATGAGTCCTACAAAGTCCTACAAAAAAACCTAACCTGGGCCTGGGAGGTAACAGGTAAAATACAAAAAATCAAAACAGTTGGTCCATCAAATTTACATTCATGCAGGCCTGGGAGAATATTGCCTTCAGAGAGGGTGTTGACCAGACTGTTGTCCAAGACCGGGGAGAGGGAAGAACATACAATTTATCACATGCTTGATAACTCATATGATTCTATGGGAATTCATCATTAAAAGTTTATTTTGTCAGCGATAGATACAAATTTTCTTTGAGGCCAGTCCCCCTATCTAATAGATAATGTCTTAAACATGGCCATGATGACTGCCCACTTTGGTAAAGCAGTAAAAAAACCAAACAAAAAGGAAATAATTTAGAAGTTCCTGAATGTAGAAAATAATGTTATATAACTCATATTTTCTCAGTACAAATAAATAAAATACAAAGATTATAAATAAAATAAAAAGTCAAGTCTCAGACTTCTCAGAGTGTAAATCTCTATGTCGCAAACAGATTTTTTGCTTTATAACCCTTCATTCTTCATTTTTCTTTTGCTGGACTTTTATTCAGGGGAAATCTATCCAAGAATGTAAAGTATTGGTATAACTGTAGTCATCTTAGTAGCTATATAAATGGAAAATACAGATTAATTAAAGCTAGTGGAAATATAGTGAAACTTAGAAACCCTTTATGGAAGCTAAAAGGAAGAACCTAGAAGAATACAGAACAAACATATTTGATATTGTAATACAGAAGTTAATAATCCTTTCTGCCACAACTTTGCCATGGGCGGAATGCTTGGAGTTCTTCACACAGTTGTTGTGAAGATTTGTCATACGGTTTTTCTGCTAACTACTTGCAATATTTAATAAAGATTTTGAATTCTTAATAAAGATTTTGAATTTAAAAAAAATAAATAGTAATGGATTGATGATCTTCTCAAAAAAGAAGACAAATTACGTTACGGAAGTGAAAAAGTTAATACTGTAGCTTCAAGTTAACTGCAAAAATGGAAAGACAATGTGACAGAAAACAGTTACTTATTGTTTTTTGGTATTACAGAAATTAATTTTCAAAGATGTAAATCAGAACTTAAGGTCACAATGTTCATTTGTTTATCCTTGGACCTGAAAGCCTACATATATTGCATGGCTTTGGTAAATCCCTCCTCATCCCTATCCAACATTCCATGCATCAGTTTGATCATCTGTATGATTATTAAAGGTAAAAAGAAAGTAATCTGAAAAATCCAGGGGGGTGGGGGGGGGAGGAATTATTTTCCTTAACCATTCAGCTGTCTTAAATTTCTAGAAATATAGATGTATACTTTTAGTTTTCTATGTGATTATCAACCAAACAATTCATTGGGATTATTAAAATATTTAAGTGCTTTGCTGATTTCAAGGTTTACAAAAGACTTTCTTAAGCTTTTGGTAAATAGAAAATAAGTAACCAAAAATGCCCAGGGAATCTTTTTACACTCAACTGTTACAAACCACTTGAAGGCATATTGTCATCTTGAAATAATTGCATTCGGAAATTAGTGTCTCTGACTTTCACTCAGAGCTGTTAGACTTCTCAAGAGTCTTTTCTCAGTCAATACAGTACAGAACTAAAGCTGTCTATTCAGGTAGTCTTCCACCGGATTTCTTCTGACTTCATCTTCCTCTGATTTCAAGTGCACAACAGTCAAAACTCAATTACTATTTAAAAGGACTATTGAAGAAATTGATTTAACATGGCCTATACTGTAGTTCCTCAACAGGTTCTTATAAAGAAAGTAAGGAATAATAATATATTTCATCTTTAAAGAACTACAGAAAATAATGTTGAAACAAATGGAAACTCGAGGTCAGTGTAACAAATGGTGCAAATACTAGAATAAAAAGTATTGGAAAAAATCCTGCAAAGAAACAGTAAGTTACAAAATATCTGCAAAGTGAGAAGTTGATAACAGAACTAAACTCATATGCCATAACTTAATTTGATAAATACTTATTACCATTATAATTGTGTATTTTTATCATAAACTTTGTGAGAGCATTGTGCAGTTTTAAAGCAAACTGTGTAATAGACTGGCAATGATAAACAGAATAGTGTGTTGCTTCAAAAAATGTAATGTTGAAAGTAAAAGCTTTTTAAAATTGAGACTTCCTCACCAAGCTTTTACTGATAAGACATGATTTTTTTAAAAAAATATTATTTTCTTCAATGATACAAAAAGTGAATGTGTTCAAAAGTGGAAACTGTATTTTGGGGAAGGACATTCATATCTTTACAAAAAGTTGGATTGGAAAGAGATTAAAAGAGCACAGTAGCAACAGCTAGTTGTTAAAATATTATCGGTCACGTGTTCCATGTAAGGAATAAAGAAGCAAAAAAGGAACAAGCACAGAGAAAGTAACAATGCCATGACCAGGATTCAGATTAATAAGTGATTATTGGTAGTGTTGATTAAGAAAGGGAATCAAAGCAATTTTCTAGCATCATTACTCTTTCTTGAGAGAAGAGACATCATATTTGGCCTAGGAAGATGACTGAATAAGTAAACAGACAACTTCTCAAGTAAGGTTCTTAATGTGATTTAAAAAGCCAGAGCTTTCCAAATTGAGTGTAGGGAGATATTCATCACACTTTCCTTTGTGTCTTTCACAGAGATTTTTTTTTTTCCCCTTTGTATCTTCCACATAAAAAATTGAAGGAACAAGTTATCTATGGAAAGACACACAAAAATTACCAGAAGCGCATTGTTAAAAAACAGGTTAACTTCCTAGTTGTTCTCTGAGTAATACTACAGTAGAATTTGTTCTAAATCAGTTACATGCTGATGAAAGTAGTTGGTTGAACTGTTATCATCCTATGTTGTTTAAATTTATAAGACCTCTTATGGAGATGAGTTTCTGAATTTCCCATTTGCTGGTTTGCTGGCACTGTTAAAGAGAATCCCTATTTCTTTATATTGTTGTTGGATTTAATAGAAGAGGGAAGAAATTAATGTGGTTAAATTACTAAGAAAATAAAAATGCTTATATTGTACATATATAGCAGGAATGTTCCAAGGCAACAGAGAATAAGTGTTATCAAAAATCTTAGATCAGGAAAAAAAAGGCAGAAAAAGAAGTAAAAATATTTGGGAAAAATCCTTAGAACAGATTGCCATTCAGCTAAATATGTTTTAGAAACCTGAAATACCTTTGCATCTCTCACAAAAACATTACAATTTTTTCTCCTTGTCTTTATGCACACCAACACCTAGGGTTTAATGAGCCTTCAAAGAACAGTGTGGTCTTTGATCTATCCCTTTACTCCAAGCCAGCCAAACTAGGTCTAAACTTGACCACTGCTTTTTGAAGTTTGGGCTGTGCCATATCTTCCTTTGCTTCCTGTTGCTGAGTATGGGTTGATTTTACAAACGCAAGAGTCTCAGGCAAGCTGTTTCTATATTGCCTAAACAAGTAAAATTCAAACGTGAACCCAAAATAGTTTTTCTGCATCAGAGAAACATTTGGCTCATTCCACACAACACAAACTGAGAACCAGCATATAGACACTGAGAATGATAAGGGAATCTGGGCTCAGTTGTGAATTTGAATCTGGATCCCAGGCCTCCACTTATTTCATCTTGTGCCTTTATTTTTTGCTTTAAATCTTGGACAAATAGAAACAGTGAGAGAGAACAAGAACATTATGCAGCAAATATCAGAATTGGAGTGCAGCATCTTCTGTAGAATAAAACTAAATAATAGTATGGCAATCTAGTGCCCTGTAACTAATAAATAATTAGTGCCCTAATTCTAATGAACATGCTTTACCACACAATCTCATTTGGAAAATAAAAGCAAAACTGAAGAACCTGAAAACATTTGTCAAAAGTCAGAAATAGTAGGAAGACAGTAACATTCAGTGTAAAATGAAGCACATTTTTTTTCAAGTTGTTACTATAGAAAGAAACTAGAACCGTAGTAAAGAACCAATTTAATCTTGTAGGGTCAAAAGTCAGACTCTTTTTTTTCTCTAGCTCTCTATTAGTTCAAAGTCCTTTGAGATGTTTTTATGCCAGAATATTATGCCTTTTTTTTTTTCCACTCACCAAGTCATTCTATTAAAAAAAAGTGTAACAAAGGGAAATACTAATTTCTTCCTCTGAGATCAAGGGTTTGCGCCACAGTGACATAAAAAAAAAAAAAATTAACTTTTGTGTGTCTGCTTATCTAACCCTCAAATATGAGATATTACAGAAACTACCAGTCTGCGGTATCATCCTCTGTACACTCTTTTAGACTGTGCTGCAAATTATGTAGTCATTAGTGGAATCTTTTTTTCCTCACTGGGTGAAAAAAAAACCAAAGAAAATACTATAGAGAACAGTGTAGAGAGAACACTCCTGTATATAACCTCCTGACTTTCTGTGTCCAATTTATTGAAATTAAATATAATATAAAAAAAATACTATAAATGTAAACACAGTATTTTTTAATGTCATACATTAATGTTTGCTATATCTCAGTTTTTGAAAAGAAAGCCATTTGACATTTTCTTTCTCATAGTTCATTAGTAACAAAAGATTCTGATGTCACCTTTATATTAATATATTCAGTTCAAGAAAAACTGAAAGTAAATTTTGTTCTTTCTTTTTAACAGCTTAAACAGACCAACTCTTCTTCCTCTTTTTTTTTTTTTTTTAATATGAGGTATGACATAACTAAAAGAAAATTTTTACTCCTATGCAGATCTTGATGCAGATCCAGTCTATGAAAAAATCACAGACTCTGATGCACTTTTATTAACTAGTCTGTTCTTTTACTGCCTATCAATCACTGGTACTCAAATAAAAGTTTTATTGTAATGGTTTCTCAGTCTGATCTCTCTATTCTCTGGTGATCATCTTGTTTATGATACCATGGTCTTATTTGCACAACATAGATTGTTCTCCCTAGCTGCTTGTATTGGAATCTTAATCCTTCTTAATCCACTGGGTGGGCAGTGAATAACTCAGTTCAGCAGCACCATCCTTGTCTTGGACCTTGCTAGGTACCTGTGATAGCATCCCAGACCTATTCTGCCTTAAAGAGTTGAGGAAGTCAGTAATTGAACTGTCAGTGAGAGACATCGTGTCTGAGCATGTTCACGCATGCTCAGAGCTTGTATCCTGAAATGACTCTGACTTGGGGAAGGGGCACCCCTTCAAATAAAGAGGTTCAAATTTTTTCAAATGTAAGAAACGCAATGGGATTTGGAATACAAAAAGCTGATTTGGCAAAGAGTCAGAAAAGAATGGCACTGCAGGGATATTTCTGTTATGTCAATATCCTCTTAAATCTCTGTGAATAATCATTGTTCTGCCTGATTTATACCAGGCACATTATTCTGGGTCTCTTATATCGGAACCGGGTTCCCTGGCTGTTAGAAAGAACTACACTCTGGGGTTTTTTTCCTTGATTTTTAACAACAATTGCAAGTATATAAATAAAAGAGTAGAAAATATTAACAATTGTCATAGGTTCAAGCAATACAGGAAAACTTTGGCCATCTGTTTAACCCCAGCCGGCAACTCAGCACCACGCAGCCGCTCGCTCACTCCCCCCAGTGGGATGGGGGAGAGAATCAGAAGGGTAAAAGTAAGAAAACTCGTGCATTGAGATAAAGACAGTTTAATAGGTAAAGCAAAAGCCATACACGCAAGCAAAGCAAAACAAGGAATTTATTCACTACTTCCCATGGGCAGGCAGGTGTTCAGCCATCTCCAGGAAAGCAGGGCTCCATCACACGTAACGGTTACTTGGGAAGACAAACGCCATCACTCCAAACGTCCCCCCCTTCCTTCTTCTTCCCCCAGCTTTATATGCTGAGCATGATGTCATATGTTATGGAATATCCCTTTGGTCAGTTTGGGTCAGCTGTCCTGGCTGTGCCCCCTCCCAGCTTCTTGTGCACCCCCAGCCTACTTGCTGGGGTGGTGGGAGAAGCAGGGTGGTGTGACTCTGTGAAAGCACTGCTCAGCAACAAAGAAAACATCTCTGTATTATCAACACTGTTTTCAGCACAAATCCAAAACATAGCCCCATACTAGCTACTATGAAGAAAATTAACTCTATTGCAGCCAAAACCAGCACACATTCTAATAAATAAATAAGAAATTTCAGACAGAAAAAAAATAATTAATGACAGTATTGGTTCAAAATTAATATTTCTATTTAGACTTTAAATCTCTCTGTGCCTAATATATGCCTATATAGCTGGATATATTAAAAGCTTAGATAAATCTCAGAAGTCTGAGAAGTGGCTATGATCTTTTTTTCCCAGGAAATACATTTATAAATTTAACTAAAACACCTAACTGTGATAGAGGACAGAGTGCAAGTTAAGTCAATCATCCAGCTAGGTGTGATTGTAATATTCTTAAACACTTCAGGATAGAAATAAATCTTTAAATGTCTTAATTGGTAAAATTAGTTGTTAGAAGTGTGTGGGAATAAAAAGAACGCAGAAAGACAAGTTTAGGTATAGAATCTAATAGTTACCAAGAAAGAGAGAGATTGAGGGTTTAAAATTGGTTTAAAAACCTCAGAGCAAAATTCTTACTCTCATTTCATAGCTGTTTATGAGAGAGAATGAAACTAGTAATTGGCAAACAGTGAATACAATAGGAAGTTTATATCCATTAATGTTTCTTAACACCATCTGAACTTGAATAAATTCAGCAATGTGACTGTGAAAAGATGTTAGGTGAGATGTTGTAAAAGCTTCCCTCTTGTAATTTGCCCGTAGGAATTCACAGTAATAGAGAACTTTTTCTGTGTCTATATCAGACTTAAGGGAGTAAAAAATTCTGTATCACATACACATAATACATTTCAGGAACATTTCCTTTTTCTTTCCTGGTAGGAAGAAAAGGAAAGAGGAGAAGAGAATAAAAGAAGATCAAAGAAATAGAATGATTTTTATTGTAATGCAGAAAAATTACCGTATTTGAAGGACTCTGTATCTTTCCTGATGTTATTCCATATTCCTTCTATGGGAAAATAACAGAAGATTGGCAAGGAGGATTGTAAATATGCTCAAGTGACTTGCAGCTGGGGTGTTAAAAACCACATATATCATGCTAATTGTTGTTTGGCCTTGTGTGTTGGACAAGTAGAAGATAGATAACATAGCTCTATGATAGACTTAGAGGTACCCTATTGAACATGCTTGAGATTCCTGCCCTGCTGTGGGAAAGATCAAAGCACAGTGATAAACTAGCCTGTGAGAATCCCTGAAATACAGGTGAAAACAGCAGGTTCAGTGATCCTCTAGCAAGGACCGATCTCCGCGGTGTCTGCGTTCCCACTTGTGTGCCACTGCCTGGGTGCTGCTTCAGGGATCCCCTGGTTCACGAGGTAACAAAAATAAATTTACTCTTTGCATTTCATCCGTGCTTTTGTGGTTGTTCCTGTGTTCTGCCTGTGTCGTCTCACACACTCTCCTTCCATATCTTCTCTCCTAATAATGATTCTGAGTACGGGTGCTGAAATAGCAAACACTGGTAAGAAAAGCTACCCCTCCAGGAGGTTTACTTCTGAGATTGGAATTTGTGTTCCCTGAAGTCTTGGATGATAATTTAAAACCTATGTTGATGATTAACAGGAAGAATAATTATGCAGAGGCAAATGACTGGGAGGATCAGATTTTTTCTGGACTTTGCTGAGGTTGAACAGGCATCTTTCATTTTCTCTCAAAAAGTAAGAGCAAGTCCTTCAGATTCAAACTATTGGACTATATAGTTCTGTTTGTGTTAATGCACAGAGCTGTCTTAGGATAAGCAGGATAGCTGGGCGGGAAGGAAAAACGATGCACTACCCCATCACAAACAAAGCACTGTCATGCACACTGTCTCTTTGTCAGCTCCTTAACATGTCAAGGATATTCCAGCTCTTTACACCCACATTATTCTTAATTGTGAATAGGGGTGTGTTCTCTATTGCAGCGCTAGGCCTTTACAGGATCATAGAATCATAGAATCATAGAACCATTCAATAGTTTGGGTTGGAAGGGACCTTTAAAAGTCATCTAGTCCAACCCCCCTGCCGTGGACAGGGACATCTTCAACTACATCAGGTTGCTCAGAGCCCCGTCCAACCTGACCTTGAATGTTTCCAGGGATGGGGCATCCACCACCTCTCTGGGCAACCTGTGCCAGTGTTTCACCACCCTCAGCGTAAAAAATTTCTTCCTTATACCTAGTCTAAATCTACCCCCCTTTAGTTTAAAGCCATTCCCCCTTGTCCTGTAGCAACAGGCCCTGCTCAAAAGTTTGCCGCCATCTTTTTTAGAAGCCCCCTTGAAGTACTGATAGGCTGCAATAAGGTCCTCCCTGAAGCCTTCTCTTCTCGAGGCTGAACAACCCCAACTCTCTCAGCCTTTCTTCATAGGAGAGGTCTTCCATCCCCCTGATCATTTTCATGGCCCTCCTCTGGACCCGCTCCAACAGGTCCATGTCTTTCTTATGCTGAGGGCTCCAGAGCTGGACACAGTACTCCAGGGGGGGTCTCACCAGAGCAGAGTAGAGGGGCAGAATCACCTCCCTCGACCTGCTGGCCACGCTTCTTTGGATGCAGCCCAGGAGACAATTGGGCTTCTGGGCTGCGAGTGCACATTGCTGGCTCCTGTCCAGCTTTTCATCCACCAGTACCCCCAAGTCCTTCTCGGCAGGGCTGCTCTCAATCCCTTCATCCCCCAGCCTGTAGTGATACTTGGGGGTTGCCCCGACCCAGGTGCAGGACCTTGCACTTGGCCTTGTTAAACCTCATGAGGTTCACACGGGCCCACTTCTCCAGCTTGTCCAGGTCCCTCTGGATGGCATCCTGTCCCTCTGGTGTGTCGACCACACCACTCAGCTTGGTGTCATCTGCAAACTTGCTGAGGGTGCACTCGATCCCACTGTCTATGTCATTGATGAAGATATTAAACAGGACCGGTCCCAGTACGGAACCCTGCGGGATGCCACTCGTCACCAGTCTCCATCTGGACATTGAGCCGTTGACCACTACCCTCTGGATGCGACCATCTAACCAGTTTCTCACCCACCGGACAGTCCACCCATCAAATCCATACCTCTCCAGTTTAGAGAGAAGGCTGTTGTGGGGGACCGTGTCAAAGGCCTTATAGAAGTCCAGATAGACGACACCTGTAGCCCCTCCCGTGTCCACTGATGTAGTCACTCCATCATAGAAGACCACTAGGTTAGTCAGGCAGGACTTGCCCTTGGTGAAGCCATGCTGGCTGTCTCAAATCACCTCCCTGTCCTCCATGTGCCTTAGCATAGCTTCCAGGAGGATCTGTTCCATGATCTTCCCAGGCACAGAGGTGAGGCTGACTGGCCTGTAGTTCCTTGGGTCTTCCTTTTTTCCCTTTTAAAAATGGGGGTTATGTTTCCCCTTTTCCAGTCAGCAGGAACTTCACTGGACTGACATGATCATTGTACCATCATTGAGGTACTTCATTCGTGGTCAGGAAGGTATGAGTACCTTTTTTGTCTTTGAGCAATCATAAAAGCCAAATGTATATTTTCCTTAAATGACTGATAGCAAGAATTTGATTAAGTTAACTTGATGGCTTTTAGTTCATTGTGGTATGCATTATCTGGGGACTTGCTGACATTTCAATAGTCTGAGCAAATGTTCTCAGACTGTGAAAGTGGTTTTGTGGTTCATGTATTACTGATTACTTTCAGAGGATGATTTCTGTCAAGATAATGTTACGCTTTAGCATAGATTATTTTATTCAGAGAATATAACTGTTAAGCTGTATTTCAACTGAATTTATACATTGTGTATGGCCCATGGACACATATGCTATAAAATATGGGTTTTGTTTCTGTAGTTGTAAAATGACAAAATGTATAGGTACGTAGACAGCATCCAGAAGAACAGATAAATAGATCTGGAAGGGTTTTATAAACCCTCATTTATATACCCTCATTGTCCATTCAGTTCCTCTTCCGATCAGCCATACAGCTATACAGTTATCAATCCTGGCACATGCACCCAACATGTTCTTGAAGATTTCAGGTGATGTCCCATCTTCTCCAACAGCTATCTCAAATGGAAAGAACAGTGCTTTCCTATGCTTTATAAAGGCATGCTTTTCCCATCTATCTAATCTCTCTGGTTACAATTTGAGAACATTACTTCTTCTATCCAATGTGAATGAGAAGAGGTATTCCTTTCTTTGCAACAGCTTTCTTGTAATTAAGGACTGCTGTGATGATGTGGTTTCCCCTTCTCTATCACACAAACATACACACATATGTAATATACCCCATCTTCTCATGTCAATGTTTCCTCATAGATCATATTTCATACAGGATTGATCATTCTTTTTGCTAGAAAACTTGACTCAGGGAACAAAACGTAAGTATTACTCTCAATGTTTATAAATGTTTAATGAAACACTGAAATATGTTAACAATAGCATTGAAAATATTGATAGTCCCTGTGTATTGGGTGTAGGTGCCCAGGTGCTAGCAGTGGGGGGCTGCAGGGCGGCCTCTGTGAGGAGAGGCCGGGGCTGCCCCCAACCTGACACAGCCGGCTCCAACCGGCTCCAATGGCCCCACCGCAGGGCACCGCTGAGCCCCTCCGCTGAGCTGGTGGCACCTCTGGGAAAGCATGTGCAAGAAAGGGTGAAAAAATTCTTAGCAGCAGTGGTGAGAGACAGGAGTAAGAAAAATGTGAGAGAAACAGCCCTGCAAACACCAAGGTCAGAGAAGAAGGAGGGGAGGAGGTGCTCCAGGCAACGGAGCAGAGATTCCCCTGCAGCCCGTGGAGAAGACCATGGTGATGCAGGTTGTCTCCCTGCAGCCCATGGAGGACCATGGTGGAGCAGATATCCACACTGCAGCCCATGGAGGACCCCACACTGGAGCAGATGGACATACCTGAAGGAAGGTGCATCCCATGGTGAGTCCATGCAGGAGCTGCGGCCCACGTCAGACCCATGCTGGACCAGTCCATTACTGAAGGACTGTACCCCGTGGAAAGGACCCATGCTGGAGCACTTCTTGAAGAACTGCAGCCCATGAAGAGGACACATGCCGGAGCAGTTCATGAAGGACTGTATCCCACTGGGGGGACCCAATGCTGGAGCAGTGCTCAACTGCAGGGGAGCAGTGTGAGGAGAAAGGAACAGCAAAGACAAAGTGTTATGAACTGACAACAACCCCCATTCTCCATCCCACTGTGCCACTCGGCCAGGGTGGGGAGGAGGTAGAATAGTTGAGAACAGGGAGTGAAGTTGAACCTGGGAAGAAAAAAGGGTAGGGGTGGAGTGACAGTGGTTTTGGTTTTGTTTCTCACTATCCTACTCTATTTTTAATTGGCAATAAATTAAATTAATCTTCCCCAGGTCAAGTATATTTTGACTATGACTGTAATTGGTGAGTGAACTCCCTGTCCTTATCTCAACTGACGAGCTTTCCTTCTTATTTTCTCCCCTGCCTGCTGAGGAGGGGGAGTGAGAGAGCAGCTTGGTGGGCACCTGGCAGCCAGCTAAGGTTAACCCACCACAACCTATATTTATTTAACCTTTCTCATTACTAAAACTACTTTTCATCTTCCCAAACACTTACAAGCAATGTATTTTCTGTACTCAGAGTAAATTTAACTAAGCATAACAATAATGTTTGAAGAAATATTTTGTAATGATAAACATAACTTCAAAACATCAAAATAAAAAGATCGTTAAGTGGTTTGGAGTTTATAAATATTAGACAGCTGTATCTAGATAACTAGCCCATTAAGATTGAACACTTTCTAGCAATGTCACGTATGTGGTTAAATATTTTACAAGAACACAAGATATTATTATCAGAGATGTATAAGTAAATAATTTGATTGAAGAGCATTGATTTCTGACTTAGCAATCAAATCAAACATCTTCATAGACAAAACCCTGCTAGATCAACAGTGACAATTTTCAGTGATTTCAGTGATTTTCAGTGACAAATTTCAAACAAATTTTTTGTTTCAAATGCCTAAAATGAATGTTTATTTCATTACTCCCACTTTCAGCTTAATGAAACCATTATGTGACATGTCAAGAGCAGTGTCATCAAATCTAGCTGACATGGTTATTATTTGAAATTTTCAGGGCTGGTGTACATGATCTATTCTTATTTGGCAAAATGAAGAAATAAGATTTAAAGATTGTTCACAGTTTTGAAATCAACTATTATTAAGTGGAGAAAAAGCAGAATTTCTGCTTTAATGCAAAAGTACTCATTATTGTCTGTTATAACAGTAGAGAAATGCCCAGAAGAGAAAACAATAGCACCTTTTATGCTGTTCATCATGCCTTAATTATGCTTTATTCTTCTCCATCTAAAATGGGTTGCTTGAATTGACAATAAATGTCAACAAATTAGTTAATGCTTGTTCTTCCTTAAACCTTTTGTAGTTTTCAACAAAGAAGTATAGGTGAGTAGGAAGATCCCTCAGTTAGTAGTGATATTTTTCAACAGAAAAATTATCTTCTTAAGCCTGACTTTAACACCAGTTTCAGACTATTCTTCAAGCATTTTTGTTTAACAAGGTGGTTCTCTGTGGACACTTGCAATTCAGTAACAACAAAAGAAGGAGCGATACAAGCCTCTTACACTTCTGTTCTCTCAATATCTCGTTCTCTTTCATCATCTCCAATTAAGACCCATATACCTGTGTTTTCAAACGTGTTAGGGTTTGTCTTACATGATTTTTCTTGTTTTTGAAGAAAATAGAAGTTGATAAAGTTCACTGTTTCAAAACTACTAAGATTTGTTTAGTAGAGTGACATATTCTTTTTCCCCTGGGGCTCTTTTTCTTCTTTGCACCCCCAGTCTCCTATTTATGTTTCAGTAACTCTTCTCCAGTCATCCAGGTAGAGTTTAAATAGTTTTCTCTATCTGACAAATAACATTGAAGTCTGTACAAGGCATGGGCAGTTCCTGAATGTATGTATAGTTGGATCATTGTAAATATGTGAGTTATTTGTGTATTTCTGATATATTTACCATGACAAAAACTTTTAAGTAAACAGATGCATACAGGACAGCATAGAGATGCTTTGACCTCTGTTTCAGCAGAAATATTTCTTATAAAATTGAGGTAGGACAGCATTTGACCATGCTGTGGAACCCGAGTTTGCAGCTTGTCACATCATCCCATAATAGCCAATGTTATGCAGAGGAAGAATGTCCACCTGTGTTCTCCTTCAGTTATACAGTTTGGCTTATTCTCAGTTACATTGCCTAACCTAAAATTTTAGCTGTGGATTTTAAAGTTTGATGTTCATTACTTACACTGTATTCATTTATTTGGAAACAGTCATGAAAAGATGACTTTGGACAGAGACTACTACAGGATTATAAGATAAATTTTGATGTTTGGCATTGCTGTTTGCATATCCTAATGTTATGACTAATTTTCTGTATTTTATGTAATGAAATGTAATGATTTGCTCTGCTATTGCCTCCCACAAATCAATAACAGATGATCCAGACTTAATACATTCTACAGTCTAGTTGCACACTTTAAACAAGAAATAGGACTTGAGCACTTTGGGACGTAATCCAAATGGCTGGACTTTAAATATGAAATAATTACATGGTGAAAGGTATTTTTCTCATAATTGAGGTGAGCCCATAACTACATTTCAGTCCTCTTACAAAATTATGCTCAGGAGGGAAAAAATGGACATGTTTAAATAACATTGTGCAATATGGATTAAAAAAAAAAAAAAAGAAAATTGAGAATTGTCACTCAGCTGATCACCTTGTAAGGGTCTCTGAGAATTCACCAGTGGATCCTCATGAATAGGAGGCAGGTGTAAGTGAAATTGATTAGCAAGCAGTCTCCCTCAGAGCTCTTCATGGTATAGATGTAGGTCACAGCCTAACTGTGCAGTGAAAGAAGAAACTGAAACACACTTTTGAGGTCCTTATAAATGGCTTGCAAGTAAACAAGGTGGAAGAGACCAGTGATTGATCATGCGTGGGTTTAGCAAAAAAGGTGTGGAAAAGGCAGACAAACTCTTTTCATAAACATATGCCCACTGAGGGCAAAAACATGGGAATATAATTTTTAGAAGATAGGTGAATGGCAAGTATCATCATTTACATTCAATCTTATATTGCCTTCTACACATTTGTGTGGATGTTGAACCTCAGTGCACTTAAGGATTTCTCTCACCAAATGTATATTGCACACTAAATTTTACATTTAATTTTTCACATGATCATGATATAACCATAGCTGAGGAAGAATAACTACAAAGGCGAGTCATTGCAAAGAATATTCTGCTAACAGTTCTTTCAGAACTATTATAATGGTATTCTATAAATATTTGGGGAAGGGAGAAGAGGAAAAAGAGAAAAAAAACTCGATGGGCTGGCAAATCACAACTGTGCACATTCTTGAAAATAATTTATCACTCAAGAATCTGAATATTTTTAGTGTTACACTCAAACTATTGGGATAGTTATAGTAATGGTTTTGTGAGTAGTCACATGCTCTTTTTTATGCTTTGTGTTTCAATAACTATTTTAAACATGAAAATAATATCTGCCTAATGAGTGAAAATGCTACACAGATTATTAACTTTCAAGTAAACATTTGCAAAAAAAAAAAAAGGAACTCAAGAAAGTTGATTGATAACAAATAATACAGGTACTTTTTTAGCAGGAGCTGTTTATTCAGCAACAGTCCATTTGTTCTTTAATTTCTCTAGCTCTGTAAAATAATATTTCAATGTCTGTGCTCTATGTAGGAGCCAAGTTTTATAAAAAAACCCTGGACAACATAGAATCATAGAATGAACTAAGTAAGAAGGGACCTTGAAGATTCAACCACCTCAGAGAAACAGGACCAAATAGATCAAGTCATTCAGGACCTTTTCAGGTTCTTTTAACTATCTCCAAAGATGGAGGTGTCACCACCTTTCTGAATCCCTGCTCCACCATCAGGTTTCACTAACCTGTCCTGGTTTTGGCAGGGATAGAGTTAATTTCCTTCCTAGTAGCTGGTACAGTGCTGTGTTTTGGATTTAGGGTGAGAACAATGCTGATAACACACCGATGTTTTAGTTGTTGCTAGGTAATGCTTACACTAGCCAAGGACTTTTCAGCTCCCCATGCTCTACCGACTGAGAAGGCTGGAGGTGCACAAGAAGCTGGGAGGGGGCACAGCCAGGACAGCTGGCCCAAACTGACCAAAGGGATATTCCATACCATATGATGTCATGCTCAGCATAAAAAGCTGGGGGGAAGAAAAAGGAAGGGGGGGACGTTTGGAGTGATGGCGTTTGTCTTCCCAAGTAACCGTTACGCGTGATGGAGCCCTGCTTTCCTGGAGATGGCTGAACACCTGCCTGCCCATGGGAAGGAGTGAATGAATTCCCGGTTTTGCTTTGCTTGCGTGCACAGCTTTTGCTTTACCTATTAAACTGTCTTTATCTCAACCCACAAGTTTTCTCACTTTTACCCTTCCGATTCTCTTCCCCATCCCACTGGCAGGGAGTGAGCAAGCGGCTGTGTGTTGCTTAGTTGCCGGCTGAGTTAAACCATGACATAACCTCATGAACAAAACCCAGTTATCTCTGCCTTTCTTTATGCAACACTTGCTCCAGCCCCAATTGTCACAGTGGTCCTCCGCTGGACTCACTTTGGTTTGATAGTGACTTTCTTGTACTGGGACCTCTAAACTGAGAACAGCATTCTGGATGCTGCTGACATTCAGCTTGTTGTTTTCCATGACCTTCAAGTCCTGCAAAGGTCTTTATGAGTCTTGTAGAGCTGTTCTGTCTCCAGCCAGGGCCCAACCTACACTGTTACATGTGGTTATTTCAAACCGGATGCAGAAGTTTCCATCTGACTTTGTTGAACTTCAGAAAGTTTCTATCAGCCCATTTTTCCAGGGTCAAGGTTGCTCTGCAGCAGCTCTGCCCTACAGAATGTCAGTCACTCTTCCTCCCACACCCCCACTCCATACACAGTTTGGTGTCATCCCCAAAACTTGTTGAGGGTGCACTCTGTCTCATCATCTGGTTCTTTATTAAAGACATTAAATGGTATTGGCCTCAGTATTAGAATCATAGAATCATAGAATCATAGAATCATTGAGGTTGGAAAAGACCTCTAAGATCATCGAGTCCAACCGTCAACCCAACACCACCATGCCCACTAAACCATGTCCCTAAGCGCCTCATCTACACGTCTTTTAAATACCTCCAGGGATGGGGACTCCACCACTTCCCTGGGCAGCCTGTTCCAATGTTTCACCACTCTTTCAGTAAAGAAATTTTTCCTTACATCCAATCTAAACCTCCCCTGCCGCAACTTGAGGCCATTTCCTCTCGTCCTATTGCTAGTTACTTGGGAGAAGAGACCAACACCCACCTCGCTACAACCTCCTTTCAGGTAGTTGTAGAGAGCGATGAGGTCTCCCCTCAGCCTCCTTTTCTCCAGGCTGAACAGTCCCAGTTCCCTCAGCCGCTCCTCAGAAGACTTGTTCTCCAGACCCCTCACCAGCCTCATTGCCCTTCTCTGGACACGCTCCAGACACGTCCTTCTTGTAGTGAGGGGCCCAAAACTGAACACGGTATTCGAGGTGCGGCCTCACCAGTGCCGAGTACAGGGGCACGATCACTTCCCTACTCCTGCTGGCCACACTAGTTCTGATACAGGCCAGGATGCCATTGGCCTTCTTGGCCGCCTGGGCACACTGCCGGCTCATGTTCAGCCGGCTGTCGACCAGCACCCCCAGGTCCTTTTCCACTGTGCAGCTTTCCAGCCACTCTTCCCCAAGCCTGTAGCGCTGCATGGGGTTGTTGTGGCCGAAGTGCAGGACCCGGCACTTGGCCTTGTTGAACCTCATACAGCTGGCCTGGGCCCATCGATCCAGCCTGTCCAGGTCCCTCTGCAGAGCCTTCCTACCCTCGAGCAGATCAACACTCCCACCCAACTTGGTGTCGTCTGCAAACTTACTGAGGGTGCACTCAATCCCCTCATCCAGATCATTGATAAAGATATTAAACAAGACCGGCCCCAAAACTGAGCCCTGGGGAACACCGCTCGTGACCGGCCGCCAACTGGATGTAACTCCATTCACCACAACTCTCTGGGCCCGGCCATCCAGCCAGTTTTTGACCCAGCGCAGAGTCCACCTGTCTAAGCCGTGAGCCGCCAGCTTCTCGAGGAGAATGCTGTGGGAGACAGTGTCAAAGGCCTTACTGAAGTCCAGGTAGACCACATCCACAGCCTTTCCCTCATCCACTAGGCGGGTCACCTGGTCATAGAAGGAGATCAGGTTGGTCAAGCAGGACCTGCCTCTCATGAACCCGTGCTGGCTAGGCCGGATCCCCTGGTTGTCCCGCTCATGCCTTGTGAGCGCCCTCAAGATGAGCCGCTCCATAATCTTCCCCGGCACCGAGGTCAGGCTGACAGGCCTGTAGTTCCCCGGATCCTCCTTCCGGCCCTTCTTGTGGATGGGCGTCACATTGGCAAGCCTCCAGTCATCCGGGACCTCCCCCGTTAACCAGGACTGCTGATAAATGATGGAGAGTGGCTTGGCGAGCACCTCCGCCAGCTCCCTCAGCACTCTCGGGTGGATCCCATCCGGCCCCATAGACTTGTGAGTGTCCAGGTGGCATAGCAGGTCATTGACTGCTTCCTCCTGGATTACGGGGGGTTCATCCTGCTCGCCGTCCCCGTCTTTCAGCTCGGGGGGCCGAGTACCCTGAGGATAACTGGTCTGCCTGTTAAAGACTGAGGCAAAGAAGGCATTGAGTACCTCAGCCTTTTCCTCATCCTCAGTGACAATGTTCCCCCTTGCATCCAATAAGGGATGGAGATTGTCCTGGGCTCTCTTCTTGTCATTAATATATTTGTAAAAGCTTTTTTTGTTGTCTTTAACGACAGCGGCCAGATTGCGTTCTAGCTGGGCTTTTGCCTTTCTCATTTCTTCTCTGCACGACCTAGCGAGATCCCTGTACTCTTCTTGAGTCGCCTGCCCCTTCTTCCACAAGCGGTAAACTCTCCTTTTTTTCCTGAGTCCCAGCAAGAGCTCCCCGTTCAGCCAGGCCGGTCATCTTCCCCGCCCATTCTTCTTACGGCGTACAGGGACAGCCTGCTCCTGCGCCTTTAAGACTTCCTTCTTGAAGATCGTCCAGCCTTCCTGGACCCCTTTGCCCTTCAGGACCGTCTCCCACGGGACTCTCTCAACCAGCGTCCTGAACAGGCCAAAGTCCGCCCTCCGGAAGTCCATGGTTGTGGTTTTGCTGCCCCCCCTCCTTACTTCACCAAGAAGCGAGAATTCTATCATTTCATGGTCGCTAAGCCCAAGACGGCCTCCGACCACCACATCTCCCACCAGTCCTTCTCTGTTTGTAAACAGCAGGTCGAGCGAGGCACCTCCCCTGGTAGGCTCACTTGCCAGCTGTGTCAGGAAGTTGTCTTCCACACACTCCAGGAACCTCCTAGACTGCTTCCTCTCTGCCGTGTTGTATTTCCAGCAGACGTCCGGGAAGTTGAAGTCCCCCACGAGAACAAGGGCTAGCGATTGAGAAACTTCTGCCAGCCGCTTATAGAACGCTTCATCCGCCCCTTCATCCTGGTTGGGTGGTCTATAACAGACTCCCAGCAGGATATCTGCCTCGTTGGCCTTCCCCCTCATCCTTACCCATAGACACTCAACCGTACCATCATCACAATCGTTGAGCTCTATACAATCAAAACACTCCCTAACATACAGGGCCACCCCACCGCCTCTCCTTCCTTGCCTGTCCCTTCTGAAGAGTCTGTAGCCATCCATTGCAGCACTCCAGTCGTGAGAGTCACCCCACCATGTTTCTGTGAGGGCGACTAAGTCATATCTCTCCCGCTGCACAATGGCTTCCAGCTCCTCCTGCTTGCCGCCCATGCTGCGTGCATTGGTGTATATGCACTTGAGCTGGGCTATCGATTTCGCCCCCGGCATCGGCACGCCACCCCTCGGCTCACCTCTAGCGAGCCTGGTTTTATCCCCTTCCCCCTTCGAACCTGGTTTAAAGCCCTCTCAATGAGCCCTGCCAATTCATGAGCCATGATCCTTTTTCCCTTGTGAGACAGCTGGACTCCGTCTGTCACCAGCAGGCCCGGTGCCATGTAAACCTCCCCATGATCAAAAAAGCCACAATTCCTCCGATGGCACCAGCCCCTGAGCCACGCGTTGATCAGGTGTGTTTTCCTGTTCCTTTCAGTATCCTTCCCTGCCACTGTAGGGATAGAGGAAAACACTACCTGTGCTCCCGATCCTTCAACCAGTCGCCCCAGTGCCCTGAAGTCCCTTTTGATCGCTGCAGGACTTCTCTCCGCAACCTCATCACTGCCAGCCTGTATAACCAGCAGTGGGTAGTAATCAGAAGGCCGTACCAAACCAGGGAGCTTCCTAGTGATGTCTCTGACCCGGGCCCCAGGGAGGCAGCAGACTTCCCTGTGGGACGGGTCCGGTCGGCATATCGGGCCCTCTGTTCCCCTCAGAAGGGAATCGCCTACGACAATTACCCTCCTTTTTTTCTTAGCAGCGGCAGTCGTAATGCGTGGGGCTGACTGCCTCACCCTAGGCGACCCCCCGGATGGACCTTCGTCTACATCCTCGCTTGCCTTGCCCTCAAGTTCCAGGGCCCCATATCTGTTGTGTAAAGGCAACCGGGAAGGTGAGGGAGGCCGGGCAGGGGTTCGCCTGGCACGCCGAGCAGGGACCCGTTTCCATCCCCCCCGTCGCTTAGGTCCCCTCTTTCTACCTGGTGGCAAGAAGGCAGGGGATCCTCTGCTTCTCGCGGAGCCTCCTCCTGCTGCCTCTGCTTCAGGGATGGTAGGGTGTGGCTCCACCAATCTATCTCCCTCTCACACTCCCGGATACTCCTCAACCTTTCCACCTCCTCCTTCAGCTCTGCCACCAGGCCGAGCAGATCATCCACCTGGTCACACCGCACACAGGTGGTGTCTCTGCTGCCCTCCGGTACAGCTGACAGGCTCAGGCACTCCCTGCAGCCAGAGACCTGGACAGCTGTATGCCTGCGTGTGAGCTCCATCTGGGTCGCCACATTCCTTCTGGCGACGGCTTTCGGCCGAGTGGAAACCATAGCCGGTCCTCTTCTCGGAAGCCGACGATTACCAGTTGAGTTGGCCTCTGGAGCCGGGAGCGGGGCTGTGCCCTGCCCGCTCGCCTTCCCTGCACGCCCTCCCTCGTGAACTGCCGCGCAAACTGCCGCACCACGCCCTTCTGACGCGCCACGTCCTGTTTGCCCGCCCTGTTCGCCGCGCTCCGGGTCGCTCGCGCTCCCTGGAGCTGCTCTTGTAAGTGAGGGGGTTTGGCTGCCGCCCCTCTTGTCCCCGCCCACGCTGAGTCAGAGCTGCCGCTCGTCAGGAACGCCCTCCTCCGGCTCGGGGAATGGCGGGGCTGGGGCTCCCTCTCGCTCCCTGCGCTTTTGCTTTTCGCGGGTTTGGCCGCGGTTTTTTGCCGCTTCAGGAAGGGTCCCCCGTCGCGATCCTCCGCTCCGGAGCCCTTCGCCTCGGTGGCTGGTATTGACCCCTGAGGAACACCACTAATAACTGTCCACAAGCTGGACTTTATATCATTGACCTCAAGCCTTTGAGCCCAAAAGTTCAGTTCATTTTTAATGCATTTGGTAGCGAACCTTCTCAAACTGTATCTCACAGGCTGTAAAGATAATATGGGAGATCAAGTCAAGGCAAACAACATCTACTACTCTTCCCTCATGCACAGGGGCAGTCATCTCTTTGTAGAAAGTTATCAGATTTGTTAGACACAAGCTGCGTTTAGGAAATCCATGCTGGTTGTTCCTAGTCATTTTTTCTTCCTTCATGTACTTATACATAGCTTTTAGGAGGATTTATTCCATTATTTTCCTGGAGATTGAGATTTAGCAGATCACCTCTAGTTCCCCGGATCTTCTTTCATGCCCTTTTTGAAGATGCTGTTAAGGTTTTCTCAAATATATTCTTAAGAGCAACAATTTCTGTACAATATACTAGTAAGCTGTATTAAATAAATAAATAAACTATTTTTAGACTGCAGCAAGCCAAACATATTTTAAATATATGAGAAAAGTTATTTTTCTTAGTACTGGTCCACAGCAACTTTGAACATTCACATGCTAATGTATGGTACTGGAGTAGTGTCTAAACACTCTGATAGAATCCAGGCTGAAAACAAAATAATTAATACATCAGAAAGCATTAGTCAAGCCAATTTAACCTCTCTAACTGGTGGAGTTTCCACTTAATGCAAAGTATAACATCCCATCCAACATAATTAGTCATCTTTAATTACCTTGATATCAGAATGAAAGTGGAACAAAGCAAAACCTAAATAATTAAGCTAAATAGTGTACTCTTTCTATTGCATTAATATAAGGGAAAAAAGTTAATATGGCTATAAATCCTTTATTAATTTTTAAAAATCTTATACAGATTTGTGTCAGATTATTTAAAAATATTTTTTATTTTTTATGGGTCAATCAGCTATATATTGCAATTACAAATTGATAAATATAAGTTTATGTAATGTAATGTGCAAAGGTCACAATATCTTCATTCATAAAATAAAATATGGAGGCAAAACCTCCATATATAATGTCTAAGTAAGTGTCCTATGGAAAGTGATGGCTTACAGCAGCAGAAAGTCTGCTAAGAGAGTTAGGACAGCTTATAACAGCTGAGAATCTGGCCTTTGGTGATAAAATTACTGTTTGGTGGCATAGTATCTTTACTTGAGAGGGGAAATTGTTAATTTCTAAATACCTATCTACACTCATAATTTTACACATATACATCTATGAACTGGAGATGAGTGAACCCATAGAAACCAATCTTCTCTTTCAAAACCTTTAAGTCATGTTATAGCTCTCAATGCATCATTTTTACTTTGTTCTTTTAGATAGGTAACATTAAGTGCATATATAAATAGTATTGTCAGTCCAGAACAATTTTTACTTTTGCTGGCTTTTTACATTGTATAAATGATTCAGAATATAGCGTGAGCAGAGTTTACCCCCATCATGGACCAAAGTGCTCATTAACCTTCTGGAGGTTACTAACTGGAGGAAGAATCCACGAGCTGGTAACTGACTGAATAGATCTGAAGTATTAACTGCAATTGTTTTTAAAGCATTCTTTCTTTAGAAGTAAAGTAATATATATGCTGAATTATATATGCCAAGTAAAGCATGATGCTGAGCTTTTTGTTTGTCTTTTTTGTTTGTTTTCTGCCCTATAACTGTTTGGAATTAGTAAATGCTAAAGGTAATAGCACAATACAGTTAGTCTAAAATGTAGGAATTACTCCTGTGGCACGTAACGCACAAGATGTTCTGCCAGGAGAAGAGAGTGATGTGTGAACCATAGGGGGGGATTCAAGTGTTTTTTACTTAATTTTTTATTCTTTATTGATGTCTCAATCTTTGTTTGGCATAACTGTATACTGAAACATATTGCAAGTAATTTTCAAGCCGTTTGTGATTCATACTTAATAATATTGTGGAACAAAAATTAGAATTCAATATCCCAAACTCCAACTGATGCAACTGTAATCTTCTAAGAAGTTCTACAAATCACTAAAGCTGATTCTATCATTAAAATTGCCCATGGACACCTAAAATATTGAAAAAATTAGGTCCATTCCCTGTGGCTTATAGTGAAACCGTGAGCTATTTTTATTCGGACTTTTGCAGCAAATTTTTATCTAAGTTTGTTAGCTCTTTTGAAAGACTTTGTTATAACCCAAAGGTTTTCCATCGGTATACACATACATATTTTTCCATAGGTATATATAGGGCAGTTTTCTACTCAATCATATCTCTGGAGGTACTTATTGCTATTTAAAACACAGTATTAAATTATAATAATGATGAAAGAAACATTTCTGAAAAGTTTAGAAAAATATACATTTTAAATGCAGCACACAGATACTGTTTGAGGTCTCAAACCAGGATGTTCCCATTCCCATCAGGAGATCACAAGACAGGTTTGTCTGAATACACTTGGCTTGATATTAGAAAAAGTATTAGCGGCTTGATATCAGGAAAAGGATTAGATAACATTTGTCATTGGCCTATCCAATTTGTAATTGTGCAAATGTGGAATTATGTGATATATCAATGCTCATGATTCACCAGGTTCTAACTAATTTCTAAGACTCCACTTTCCTACAGATTGTTCCAGAGCCATGATCCGCTGTGTTACCTCATGGCAAGGAAGCTTAACCATTCCTTTCTTGAGGTTTGGGGACAGAGCTGCCAGATGGACTGCCTTAGGACGGGAAACCCAGACCTTCCCTATATTGAGCAGCTCAAAGAGAGACACAAAATCTGTTCAATATAGGGAAAGTTTAAACCTGGAATGTTTTAACTGAAACGTTTTAGGCTCAACAAAAAGGCATTTTCTGATGAAACTCTCCTAAATAGAAAATCTATCAGAAATTTTCCTATTAGATCTGTTCCTGCTTATTTATTCTGACATCATCCTTGCACTTTAAAGGCAGTATGTTAGCATTTTCTTTGTTTTTTGACATTCGTGAAGTGAGGTCGTGATTCTGTACTAATCCCATGCAAAACCTGGACAATTTTACGTATTCTTCTGACCACCAGCTGCTTGTAGTATCATGGCAAAGCAAATATTGGACTGAATGCTTTAGCTCAACATTTCCACTAATTAATGATGCTGTATTATTTTTCACTTTAACCATAACTCTGAATTCCATAGCTTTGCAATGCTTGTTTTGAGGAATATTACAACTCTTTTGCAATATTTCTGAACTTAAACTTTTGGCATGTACTCCAGGATTTAACTCCTGCTTAATGGTATTTCCAAGCTTTGAAATTTTGTGTATTGCAATATATTGTAATATGGTACTTCTTCATCTTCTTAGAATGTAGTTCAATTCCACAATTAAATTTCAAGTGGAAATAAAGAAGGACAGAAATGAGATTATGCAATTAATGCTCATTACAAGATCTTTACACAAATCAATACCACTGACAATTTTTGAGCAGAGTGAGAATGACAGGACTTTTGAAAGTCAGGCAATTAAATTAACCGGAAGAGTTATATGAAGGAATATACACAGCCCTTTCCGGTCGTTTGCAACCTCTAATGCTTAGCTCTGTCACAAAAATTACAGTTCACTTAGTTTACTTCAACACCTTGCATATCTTTTATACAAAGCTAAAAAGCAGAAGAGTTCATTTAGAATATGCAATTTATTTGTTGACATGGTCAGTCTTATAAAAAGTTACTAATATTTAAACAAACTTAAAGTAGTTGTAGGCAAGTAAAAGCTACCATGGTTTTAGTAGCTTACCTAAAATATTTTACTATGATTTTTCTGTCTAAAAACATAACTACAGAAGACATTCAGATGACTACTTAGATAGTGGCAATATCAAAACTGAATTTTTAATACAAAGGATTGAAAACCTAAAGCAAGTATTCCTGAAACAGACTTGAGCTTTATTATTGCTTTTTCTCAACTAGGTAGAACTGTCATATTATAATTTCACTATCAAGTAACTATTTTTATTGCAAAATAAGACATGTTGTAGGTTATATGCCTTTAGATTTGCAAAGAGCTATTGCTGTTACTAGGGCTTTACTTATAGCTTTTCCTCTAAAAAGGCATTTTTTTCCATAGATAAAATATGTTTCCTCACACAGAGCACAATGACACACTGTAATGTCAAATACAGTAAGAAAGGCATATTTCTGGAGTTTACTTTACTGTGGGTGCTGATGGTATCCAGAACACCCACTAAACTTTCTCCAGGTAGCTGTTCTCATGGCCTGTTGACTGCTTACTGATAACGACTGGACTGCTTGTCCTTACTTTATTGATCACATTACTCTCTGGAGAATTAATTTGTCGATTCATTGATGACTTCTTTAATAATGCAATTACCTTTCATCCTGCTTAACTGATTCACTACTTCTGTCGATTGTCCACTTATTGATTTTATTTGCTCAGCTAATTTTTAATCCTTAAATTTTGCCTGTTCAATTCCACTCCATTGTCTGTGCATTTTACTTATAATGAGTTTTACAGCCTAATTGACTCTGCACCTACATGATTTTCTCACTTAATTAATTGTGTGTTTATATAATTAATTACTTGATTTAGACATCCCTTATTAATTGATTACTGCTTAATCGTATCATTTCCTGGCACTGAGTTGCCAAAAGGTTTGGTAGCCATAGTCACATTCTGCCAATATTCATCCGCAATAGACCATGTCTCCTTTTTTTCCCCCTACTTTTCTTCATCTATCACCATCTCCTCTACCTTTTTAATGCCCTCCTTGTTTTACTCTTACTTTTCTTCAAATTAAATACTCATTAATCTTTAACACTGTCAGAATTTCTCTTTATGAATTCAAACATTAGTTTTAATTAAATTTTTATTCAAATTTTGCTTCTTCTAGTTAGAAGTTAGAGCATGTTTCTGCAAGGAATCTGGGTTTAATCCCAGATTATTTCATATTATTCTAGATTAATCCTGGCAAATTAACTGGAGTCATTCAGTAAAAACAAAAACAAAACAAACAGAAGTAGATCCACAGAGCATAGGCAGGAATTCAAGTATTTTTCCATGCAGAACTAGCCACAGGGCTATAAAATACTGCTATCAATGTAGTCCTATGAATCTTAAAGAGACCTAACTTCACAGGAGAGGTGCCTCACTAAAACTAATTTATACCATAGCTCTGCAAAAATTTTCTGAGAAAATTAGATATGGCTTTGAACGCCTTCACTTGAGGAGGACACAGGACCCAGGCTCCTAAATCTCTTATGAGTGTTCTTTTTTTTTTCCTTTTTTTTTCCCCTCCTCTTAAAGGATCATAACATCTATACCGCCTGCTCATTTTCAGAGCTTTTCACAGTTATGTATCTCACTTCTGGAGTGAGCCTAGTCTTTGAATCCCAAAAGGATGGGATGTCTTTATATGCAGACAGAACTTTATGTGCAGACTGCTGTAAATAGGAAATGTCTTGATAATATGGATGGATTCTGTGGATCACCCTTTCAAGGAATGTAGCCAGTCCACCATAGACACAATATTTCATCCTCTCTGAATCACTTTGCTGCAATCAGGCAGAGGTTAAGAAGCAACTAAGTAGACTCATTGAGTGTCTATACAGAAAGATTTTACTGGGTTTAACTGAAGGGAAATTGAAATAGATTAGATGGACAGAAGACTAAAATTACTCCTCAAGAGAGAATACCCAGATGCAACTGTGTCTCAAACACCTTTAAAGTTCACTTAACTGCTGTAGTAGGCTAGTTTATGTATGAAAGGATCAGGCTCCTAAATAGTAATAGACAGGTAGTGGCATGTCTTCCAAGTTCGAAATTCTGCTATCAATCAAATTAAATCTTTTGTTTCTTTTTTTTTTTTTTTTTTAAATATTGTGAACAAATAAAGCTGCACCAGCTGGCAACATACTATTTCCCCAAAATAGAACATAGATAAAATAAACGTTAAGTTATAGCATTGTGCCAACAGGGATACGCACACAACTCTTAGATTGTTGAGCGAAAAAGGCTGAAATGTTGAATTCCATTTTGCTTCAGTCTCCATTATATAAAAAACTGATGATAATGTGGGCAAACATAACTAATGTCCTAAATTAACATAGAAGAAATTAGACTAGGCTAAAGCAAAAGGTTAGAAACTGTTCAAATACAATTTTTGATATCTGGTGGGCTCTGTGAAATTTAACTTAGAGTACTTAGGGAGATAAAGTGACTGGGTTAAGCTTAAAGCCACGTACTTTTTTCTTTGAGAAAATGATGAGGAGAGCTGAAAAATCAAGTCTTTGGAAAAGCATAGATATAGTGTTTAACCTTAAAAAGTGGAAAGCTGTAAATCTATAACAAATTTAATTTTCTCAGTAGTAAAAGAAATAATTTAGAGACATATAGAAGGCAACAAAAAGATATGTGAAGGACAAATAATTTCAAAGAAACTTTATTTCTTTTTATAAGAGGATAAAAGGCTTTGTGGATAGGACAGTACATTGGTATTACATATATTGATATATCTAGTCATATACAGAGTCTCCACAGTAATGCTTTTGAAACTGTATCTCACATGAATGCATAAGTATATTAGAGGCATGTGGACTATTTGAAGCTACTGCTGACTAGATATAAACTTGAAAAATAAGTTCAGAATAAGTATTGTTTTTTTCCTGACAAACTGGGAGGATACAGAAGGTGGAATTCTGGGATTCTAAATCTGATACCAATCAAAATGTCATGAAAGTTTTTGATGATTTAGTAGTATGCATAAATCTGCAGATGACAGTAAATCCATGTAGGCCTAGTGGCAGATAGGACTAGTCTTCAGAGAGATATCCATGCCTTGGAAAAATAACATAGAAAATATAAGATGAGATTCAGTTTCCTACACTTAATATAAAAATTTACAGAAATGCAAGAATTGAAGATGACTGACACCAGGTTTGCAGAAAATTACCTGCAGGTGATAGCAGAGTTAAAAGTTGAATATGAAACAACAGTACCATACTGTTATGAGGAAGACAAACAAGATACTAGGATATACAGAAACTTATTTGTAAACTTAAAATGATCTTAAAATGTTGTTTTTCACAAGTAAAGATGGAACTGGAATACTGTGACCAGCTGGAGGTATTAGCTTTCCAAGATGGTCCAGAATAGAGTGAGAAAAATTATTATATATCTATTAGAACAGATTCAGGGAAAGCTTGTAGGACTTAACAAGTTTAAGTCTAGAGAGAGTGAATCGAGCCTCTTAGTTCTAGGTCACAAGCTGTTCTTCATGTGCTCAACTGACAGTTCAGCTATGGCCTTATATTATAGTCAAGGAAATTTGGATTAGATATCAGAAAAAGCTTTCAAATTGTAAGGCTGGCTAAGCCCTGGCTATGATTCCTTCGGCAGAGTAGAAAATTCAAATAACAGCCAGAGATGGTTATATGTCGAAGAGCTGATGGACTATTGTCACAAGATCCTTCTTTGACCAACTCGCTGTACGAAACACCTGTATATCTGTTTTGCCATAGTACTTCGCAGTCTTCTATATGTTTATTTTTCCCATTTGTGTTCCGGTTTCATATGTTAGAAATTCAGAGAAGGGCATAGTTTTCCAATTTATTACCAGAGTATTTAAAAAAAAAAAATCTCTGATCTGGGATTCAGTTTAATGCAAGACATACTCTTTAGTCTCACTAACTCACTGAGCAAACTGTCACCATTGTTAAATGAAAAATGGTCATTATAAGGGAATTATAATGGCAAAAAAATGGGAAGTGTTCTTTTCTCAAGGAAATACTATTCACTCATTGATGCATTCTTCATTCTCCATTCACTTAAGTGATATAATAAAAAAATACTTTTCACTTCTGATTTCATTGGGATTATCAGTTTTTGTGTTTGAGAATATCTAGAGCAGGCAGACTGCTCTACATTTGCCTCCAGGACAAAAACTTAAGTGCTTACTTTTTTCAGATGACAACCAAAGCACCATGATCTTTTGAAGAAACAGTCTTGAGGAGAAAATCTGGGTACTAAACAAATGCTTTTTAATCTTCCAAGATCAAGAAGAGATGGGTAATATATTCTGAATGCTTCACAAACCTGTCCATGGATTTTTTTAGGCTTGTCTTTCCTAGCTGTACTTCTAGCAAAATCAGTAAAACTTCGTATTTTACACAACTGACTGCAGAAAAGAAATGACAGTTTCAGGTCCTAGAATATAAGAGTTTAGGCAAGACAAGGGCATTTTTTTTCTCCACAGTCTTGTACCAAATCTAGTGTCACAGAGGCTGTGAGTCTAAATGGAAGCTCAGAAAGCATAAGGATAGCTATCAAATCACAAAACACATTTAGGGAAAATATGAAAATGTACTTGCATTTTCCCATCTAGCAACATTCCTCCCAGTACCTGCATGCAAACGAACACATTAAATACACTTATTTCTAGTTAATCCCTAAAAGCTTGGAACTTGCCTTTGAACACTGCTGAAATCTTTGCTCAGAAAATAGAAAACCTTCAGGATCCCTTTATAACTGCTTAAAAAGTGCTAAGTATTTTGGATGCAGAGTGTAAATCTGTGCAAGCTCATATGGAGGTTTGGTTCTTTGTAGATAGCAGAAAATGTTGTCAGATTATAAAATGGAAACAGCCAGTGGAGTTTTCAGTACAGAGAGACCTGAGATAAAAACAAAACAGTATTGTAATTTTATAACAGCTTTAATCATGCATAACAGTTTGTTCTAATGAATATGTATGAAACACTGATGAACATGAATGATTGATATCTGTGATTCACAAAGTGAAGAAGCTTATCTATATGCAGATTAAGTACCTCAGAGAAAACTATTCTTCCTCTTCTCCCTCCTGTTTTGGCAAAATTCCTGCTCCACTGAATGTCAAAACTTGGATCTTTCCTGAAATAACAGCTTTAAGCTCATAAGAAAAAATCTCATCTATTCTCTTCAAATAATACTTAAATTTGAGATTTCTCAGAATAATTTGAAAGAATATATAACAGCTGCGATGTAGAACATTATTTTAAAGTATTTAGGAAAAACAGCGTGCAATGGACAAACAAAATCTGACTGGTTTATCTTTTATATTAATGTTAATATATTTAACAGAACTAACATTGGAAATAGAAATATTATGCAAAAGCATTGTGAATTCATTGTACTAGTTATGATAATGAATATACATATATGGGCTGAAAACTACTGGTTGAAGATAGCTAGTGTTGAAGAAAGTGAGCCTTTCTCATTGCAGTCTGAAATTTCTCTTACATGGTATCATCCTTAAAAAGCATAAACACTGACCTCTGAAATAAACTTAACTTTGCATACTTTTATATAGCACAAAATGCCTGATGATTAAAAAAAAAAAAAAACAACTTGGGCAAAGTTATGAGAGTTGTTCATATTTTGCATGTGATTTAGATCTTTAGTTGCTTGTCACAGAAGTACTACGGCTAACATACAATGCCAAGCTCCACCTATTATTATTGCATGTTGGAACAGAAAATGAGAAGTCTATTGAAATATTAAAATCATATATGATGAAGAGAAATAAGATAAATTAGGCCTTATCTGAATAATGGTGGACTTGACCTGTTTAGAGCTTTCACAGTTCCTGGAGGGCAAGAAACTAAATAGTTGATAGGAAATCAAATAGTTAGTACAAAATGAATTAATGTACAAATAATACATGCTTGCATAAATTTTAATTATATTTTCCTGTATTATTTTAAACTATATTTTTAAAGGTTAATGAAGTAAAACTTTGTTTTTCTGCTGTATGTCATATTTTTAAATATTTTGATTGTTTAAAACAAGTAGCAGCTTTTTCTCTTATAGAAAATGCAAGAAAAGATATGATATATAGGTTAATAGAAAGTCATAATTTCTGTTTTATTGTGCATAAATATCTATTTTTCTCCCTTATTTTTAACCAATGTTCATGTTACAGCTGCCAAATTTCCCAGCACCCAGCATGTATAAAATTACTGCAGAAAATGCCTGAACTGAAATATATCCATGAGAACCTTATCTACGTTCCATGTTCTCATGTCAGGCAGTTGCCCAGAAACTGTACAATAAAATATTTTCTGAGCATTTTGATGACATGCAAATTAGAATTTCTTGTGCTTATGGTTGTTCTGAGCAGAAAAACTACCACAAAACATCTGATAGCTTTTTCAGACTGAGAAATAGAGCCAAACACTCACACATTCACATACAGATAATGAAAACATACCAGCACAACTGTTCTAGGCAAAGAATGTTTTTAGATTAAGGTGCTGTTTTTTATTAGAGATGATGTTATAGTTAGAAAAGGGTAGAAATCTTTTTGGACATACCAGATCTTCTGGTCTGAAACTGAAGCAGAAAACTTAAAAACTAAACACAAGTCAAGAATAACTGTTCTGACCTTAATTGGGTATATGATAGATTGCTGAGAAAAAGGGATTTGGTATCTAAGGCATACATGAAAGTTGATGTGAGTTTAGAATGAGGGCAGTGGAGGATGATAGAAATTTTCTCCAGGGAAAGAGAGTTGTGTTCTCTAGAATGTGAGTCATGAGTGGTGGGAGGAAAATATATTCTGCTATAAATTCATAGCTCTATAGAGTCTGTGTTCTTTGGTAGATGGTATAGGTATGAATTTTAGTTATGAAGTTTGTGTTTGGAATAGGTTTTTAGGTCTTTCTGGTTATCACAAATGAGAGATGATGGATGGGGTAACTGCCTCACTGTTTGGCAAGATATATTTCCCAACTGGAAAGTGTGTTTCTAGCCCCTTCCAATTCTCAGTTTGGGTTCATTCTGATATGTGGTCGTTAAAAATTTCATCTCTATATTTTCCATGAAGGCATTTAGTACACTGGATGAAGTATATACATTCTGAATAGCAAAGAACTGTAGGACACTGGAATAGGGATATTTCCCAATTTCATTAAAAAAAAATCATTTAGAGTATCTAAAAAATGCACTGTCAGACGTTCTTTTTAGACCTACTGTAATATGGTAATAGAATTATTTTAAAGGTGGTGAATATTTACTCCTCCTATACATAGGTAATTCAGGAAAACAGAAAAAGTATTCATTCCTGAATTAAAAAATGTGCTTCTTTGGAAATACAGATTTCTTCATTGTAATGGCAGAAAAACATTAAAAAGCAAGAAATAAAAGACAAATCCAGCAGAACCAAGACATGGATTGGTCTATGGTATGAGAGGTAAATACGTAACTCCAGGCCAACCTAAATCCTTTGGGTTTTTTTGACTGGATGCATCTGCTTAAATATTCTTTATGGACCTAGACTTTAAAAAATGCGATATTTTTGTTCTAATGTTATGCAGCACTGCAGGAGTCAGATGTGCTTCTCAGACTTTTGGAGTAGCCCTTGTACTGTTTGTTGATTTGATCTTAGGGTGAACTTGATGAGTTGGCTGAACACCACCTGCCTTGCCTGAAGTGCCACTGCTTTCTGAGAAAAGAAAAACAAAACCTGAAGGCTGGAAAAGAGCCTTGGTATCTCTTCTCACATGCAACAGCAAAAGAACTTAAGACTATATTAAAAAGTGGACATCCTGCACAACAGGGTTTTTTTAGCATCAATTTGACATCACAAAAGAATTACCTAAAGGCTATAATAAATGTATTAACAGGAAATTAAAACTCAGTTAAAAGTAATTCTGGTAATTCTTTCTGTTCATTTTTACATTGTTACAGGAAAGTGAGATTCAAGAACAGGTGGCACACACCTGAGCTATGCTTATTACTCATGTGTAAACTGAAAGTGAAAGTGTCAGCTGTGATAGCTTCCAATTTTATAGAAACATGTTAATTACATGACCATTTTTTAACATAGCAAGGCTACTCTTGATATTCTTAGACACTCCTTTAGAGGAAAAAATGTAACATTAATTACATCAATGTAACAGATAATTTAAAAAAGCCCAACAACCTATATTTTATCATAGGTAAAGACATTAAAGTCATCATATTCCTCCTTCCCATAATTATGACAACTATAAACATTGTATGGGGAGGGATTTCTTTTTGTCATACCCTTAAATGCATATGAGAGCACTTAGGGGACTCTGGTAAATTAGAATCAGATGCAGTGTTGGTGGGTTTAAAATTAGCCAGAGTTTTAAGAATCTATCCAAACAAGAAAATATTTTTGTAAGTGGAAAATTATGTGTAATAACAATACTTCTCTTTACATGATCTCATAATAGTAGTTCACCACCTCTTGTAACTATCAGCAGAGATACCCTTAATATCTTTTAAACACCATCTCTCATGGTATCAACACTTCAAGGTATGCTTAGCTTCAGGAAGCCTGATTAGTAACGTAATGATACAATTAAGATGAAAGAAAAGGACCTGCTATTCAGGAGATGGATGTTATGCATGTCATTTTGCTGGACTAATATGTCTCTCAAGATGTACAAGTGTGTGTAACAAAAAGTGCTATGTCCTTAAAGGCTATTTCTACCCTGTGTCCTACAAATTCATCTAGTTACCTGCATTGATTTCCATGGGCAGTTATCCTATGAATTAGGCATTTCTGTTACACTTAGATGCATGTTCTGCTCCTGATCTATGCATGAAATTTATAAAATTGAAATAGTATTCCCAGAAAGTGGCCATTTATAGCTTTCCAAACATTACCGGTTTCTTCAAATATGCTCAACAGATATTCCTTCTACTTGTGCTGGGTGTTTATGCAAAATGACCTTTACTGAGTAAACAGCTTTTGGTTAGCTTTTAGACCTCTTTCAATCCTCAGTTGCAGATTGAATGTTTTTAGTATAGGCTGAATACTTACATCCCCAAAAAAACCCCATAGTCCCCTCTGAAAGGCACATTTCAACTCTTTTACAGTTTACCCTGATAATGGTCTAAGAAGTCTTAAACTGGTCATCACTGACAAGCACTGAAGTTTGAAGGAGAGAAAGGAAGGTTATTAGATGCACAAAAAGAGAAAAAGTTTTCTCTACAAAAGGAAAAAAAGTGTAAATAAAAGTTAATAAAAACAACTGGATAGTCAAAAACCAGCTAGTTTTAGAGCAAAGAAAGCAAGAAGGAGAGCTGGAAAAGAAAGAAGAAGAGAGGGGATCTATTTGCTATTGGTAATGACACAGCTAAAATTTCTTTATAGTGTATTCAGTACAACAATTGCGATATTCCAGTCTATTACATTGAAATAGTATTTTCCTTATTTAAAAAAAAAAAAAAAAAAAAAATTTTTTAGATCAATACCTCTGATATACTATAATGAATCAACATTAATGTGTTCTTCTAAAAGTGATTGTTGTTAAAAATTCATACACATTACATTAACTGTACTTTAAACCCAAGACCTGGACTTTGACACAGCAGTGAGTTTCCCCATGAATGGTCATTCAGTGTAAGAATGTTCTATCCTATTAAAAAATATATACTTACAATCTATTTGATGGGAAAATATTGATGGTTGGTTTATTTTTTAATTGTATTTTAAAGTTTTTTCATTATTTTATGAAGTAAATTATATGGTAGAACTATCATTCATACAGTTTCATTAACACAACTAATATATCTAGCTTTTGATACAGAAATATATTCTGCTGTATCAATCAGAAATGGCAAACTGATTTATATAATTTAAGTTCTATAAAAGACGGAGGATTCTTGTTGATTACTTTTTATTAGATAACAAAAATGGTGTTATATTAGAGATACTAAGAAAACTGTATATTGGAAGAAAACTACAGTATGAAGAATAATGATTTTACTAAATATTTTTGGGCTTTGTTGTTACTATAATTCTTACCATGGTCAAAGGTTATACAAGCATTCTAACAGCTAATTTGGATGATAATGTCTGAATGGGCTTTTAAGCCTGTGTGTTGCACAGTTAGTTATTGCACAGAATATTTCACATGTCTACATTCAACTCCTATTCAGAATGATATATATACAAGATCTTCTGTACTTTAAAGTCTTTTATGAAGGATGTAATAGGGACAGGTGGAGATAAAATTACAAGAGCAAATAGTCTTTTAGTGAGGAGGGCAAAGATTTAGTATTTAATGAAATACCAGCCAGCAAGCAATTACTTGAGAAGTCCGTCTTAAATTTTTATGTTTTTAATTTCTCCTTTTGATATCATTGCATGTACATATTATATTTTCACTGAATGTATGCAAAATCTCAACACTGTGTTCTTTCTACTGAAACAAATTCATGTTTGATTTAAGTTTAGAAATCTCCAAGTAAATTAGTCTATTAAAAAGTCTACTTAGCAAATACACACAAACATTATAATGACCTGGCTCTTCGAGAAGAGCACAGTATGAGTTAATATTTTCATTCTGCACTAGTGTATTGGTATTTATGCCCTACTTTCCCATCAGCTGTCTTAAAAACAATCAGTTCCAGGAAAAAGATTCCCCATATTTGTCATTTTGATGGCAAACTGTGAGCTTAAACATGCCCATATTCAAATGAATATAAAAGTTCTTGCTGACATAAATACTAATGGACTGATCATTTAGAGCCAAGCCTTATTATTTCTGTGATTATATCCCAGTAGCTTTGAATCCACTAATTTTTGTAGATGGACAAAGAATAAGGAATAAGGTTCTCAATGACTTTTTTATTTTTTTGATGAAAATTGAAAAATTGTTCATATGCTTACATAAAACATAGGAAATAAAACAATTAGCTGTTTCTTATCTACATTTGTTATGTAAAGATTTCAAAGTGCTTTGTCTATGTGAAATGATTAGGATACCCAAGACTACTGTGGGAGGAACAATATAGAATCTATTTTTTATTGGGAATAATGACAGTAGTTACACTATTTAGGATGAAATTACCACAGGTGTATAGATTAGACTTAAAGCTCATGCTACCTAATTTACATTTAACTGTGTAATAGTCCCCATGTCTTTTGATTCATGTATAGATGTAGATAAAGTGATAAAGGAGAATCTAACACCCAGATCCAGAGATGTTCCAACTTTTAAAAAATATCATTTTCACACAGATATCGAGTGAAAAAAGCATCTGCTCAACTCATAAAATTATGAATTATACTGTCATTTTTTAAAACATTTACAATGCTTACTGACTGACACAGCACTTGCATGATGCAATTGGCATAGCACATGATGAGTATTTTCACTTTTAAAATAAATGGTGTTGTATTCAAGATTTTTGCCTTTAAAGGACAGTGTTCTTTACTCAGGAGGAAAGTGCATATAAAAGACTCATAGATATCTGTCATTGTCATGGATTTCCATGTGTGATTAAGGTTCTTTGCCCTTAGTACATTATAAGATATCCTTGACTCATAGACAGCACAATATAAATTAGAGGATTCACCAAGTGTGAACAGTAGGTCTTTAAAAAAGTAAACGACCTTTTTCTGACACCAAAATTCCTAGCACTATACATTTAAAACTTGGAAGAATAATGCATAAATATAACAAGGCTAATATCTCCAATGAACAAATTAAAAAAAAAAAAAAAGTTCTTCTTTTTCCCGAGTGAGGAATGTGAAACGAGTAGAATAATAAGTTCCTCAACATGTCATCATACCTGCATAACAATAACGCATATTAAATTTTCCTTAGACAGTTAGTTTGAAAATTAATGGCATTAGTATTTGAAACATCAAGAAGATATTGTCACCAATGGTATTAAACTAGTATAACTTTCAGTTAGATGTCCTTGATATGCTTCAGAGAATATATTTCATTTTAATATCACCTTTTAAATCAACATCCATGTACAAAGAATCATAGAATCATTAAGGTTAGAAAAGACCTCTAAGATCATCGAGTCCAACCGTCGACCCAACACAACCATGCCCACTAAACCATGTCCACTAAACCACTTAGGTGCCGCATCTACACGTCTTAAATACTTCCAGGGATGGGGACTCAACCACTTCCCTTGGACAGCCTGTTCCAATGTTTAACCACTCTTTCAGTAAAGAAATTTTTCCTCATGTCCAATCTAAACCTCCCCTGCCGCAACTTGAGGCCATTTCCTCTCGTCCTATCGCTAGTTACTTGGGAGAAGAGACCAACACCCACCTCATTACAACCTCCTTTCAGGGAGTTGTAGAGAGCGATGAGGTCTCCCCTCAGCCTCCTCTTCTCCAGGCTAAACAGTCCCAGTTCCCTCAGCCGCTCCTCAGAAGACTTGTTCTCCAGACCCCTCACCAGCCTCGTTGCCCTTCTCTGGACACGCTCCAGCACCTCAACATCCTTCTTGTAGTGAGGGGCCCAAAACTGAACACAGTAGTCGAGGTGCGGCCTCACCAGTGCCGAGTACAGGGGCACCATCACTTCCCTGCTCCTGCTGGCCACACTAGTTCTGATACAGGCCAGGATGCCATTGGCCTTCTTGACCACCTGGGCACACTGCCGGCTCATGTTCAGCCGGCTGTCAGCCAACACCCCCAGGTCCTTTTCCAACAGGCAGTTTTTCAGCCACCCTTCCCCAAGCCTGTAGCGCTGCATGGGGTTGTTGTGGCTGAAGTGCAGGACCCGGCACTTGGCCTTGTTGAACCTCATACAGTTGGCCTCGGCTCATCGATCCAGCCTGTCCAGGTCCCTCTGCAGAGCCTTCCTACCCTCCAGCAGATCAACACTCCCACCCAACTTAGTGTCGTTTGCAAACTTACTGAGGGTGCACTCAATCCCCTCATCCAGATCATTGATAAAGACATTGAACAAGACCGGCCCCAAAACTGAGCCCTGGGGAACACCGCTCGTGACCGGCTGCCAACTGGATTTCACTCCATTCACCACAGCTCTCTGGGCCTGGCCGTCCAGCCAGTTTTTGACCCAGTGCAGAGTCCACCTGTCTAAGCTGTGAGCCGCCAGCTTCTCTAGGAGAATGCTGTGGGAGACGGTGTCAAAGGCCTTGCTGAAGTCCAGGTAGACCACATCCACAGCCTTTCCCTCATCCACTAGGCGGGTCACCTGGTCATAGAAGGAGATCAGGTTGGTCAAGCAGGACCTGCCTCTCATGAATCTCTGCTGGCTGGGCCTGATCCCTTGGTTGTCCTGCTCATGCCTTGTGAGCGCCCTCAAGATGAACCGCTCTATAATCTTCCCCGGCACCGAGGTCAGGCTGACAGGCCTGTAGTTCCCCGGATCCTCCTTCCGGCCCTTCCTGTAGATGGGCGTCACATTGGCAAGCCTCCAGTCGCCCGGGACCTCCCCCGTTAACCAGGACTGCTGATAAATGATGGAGAGTGGCTTGGCGAGCTCCTCTGCCAGCTCCCTCAGCACTCTCGGGTGGATCCCATCTGGCCCCATAGACTTGTGAGCGTCCAGGTGGTGTAGCAGGTCATTGACTGCTTCCTCTTGGATTATGGGGGGTTCATCCTGCTCGCCGTCCCTGTCTTCCAGCTCGGGGGGCTGAATACCCTGAGGATAACTGGTCTGTCTGTTAAAGACTGAGGCAAAGAAGGCATTAACTACCTCCGCCTTTTCCTCATCTTCGGTGACAATGTTCCCCCCCGCATCCAATAAGGGATGGAGATTGTCCTGGGCTCTCTTCTTGTCATTAATATAGTTGTAAAAACTTTTTTTGTTGTCTTTAACGACAGCGGCCAGATTGCATTCTAGCTGGGCTTTTGCCTTTCTCACTTCCTCTCTGCATGACCTAACGAGATCCCTGTACTCTTCTTGAGTTGCCTGCCCCTTCTTCCACAAGTGGTAAACTCTCCTTTTTTTCCTGAGTCCCAGCAAGAGCTCCCCGTTCAGCCAGGCCGGTCGTCTTCCCCGCCCGTTCTTCTTATGGCGTATGGGGACAGCCTGCTCCTGCGCCTTTAAGACTTCCTTCTTGAAGATCGTCCAGCCTTCCTGGACCCCTTTGGCCTTCAGGACCGTCTCCCAAGGGACTCTCTCAACCAGCGTCCTGAACAGGCCAAAGTCCGCCCTCCGGAAGTCCATGGTTGCGGTTTTGCTGGCTCCCCTCCCTACTTCACCAAGAATGGAGAATTCTACCATTTCATGGTTGCTAAGCCCAAGACGGCCTCCGGCCACCACATCTCCCACCAGTCCTTCTCTGTCTGTAAACAGCAGGTCAAGCGAGGCACCTCCCCTGGTAGGCTCACTTACCAGCTGTGTCAGGAAGTTGTCTTCCACACACTCCAGGAACCTCCTAGACTGCTTCCTCTCTGCCGTGTTGTATTTCCAGCAGACGTCCGGGAAGTTGAAGTCCCCCACGAGAACAAGGGCTAGCGATTGTGAGACTTCTGCCAGCCGCTTGTAGAATGCTTCATCTGCCTCTTCATCCTGGTTGGGTGGTCTATAACAGACTCACAGCAGGGTATCTGCCTCGTTGGCCTTCCCTCTCATCCTTACCCATAAACACTCGACCGTATCATCATCACAATCGTTGAGCTCTAGACAATCGAAACACTCCCTAACAGACAGAGCCACCCCACCGCCTCTCCTTCCTCGCCTGTCCCTTCTGAAGAGTTTATAGCCATCCATTGCAGCACTCCAGTCGTGAGAGTCACCCCACCATGTTTCTGTGATGGCGACTAAGTCATAGCTATCCCACTGCACAATGGCTTCCAGCTCCTCCTGTTTGCCGCCCATGCTGCGTGCATTGGTGTAGATGCACTTGAGCTGGGCTATCGATTTCGCCCCCAGCATTGGCATGCCACCCCTAGGCTCATCTCTAGCGAGCCTGGTTTTATCCCCTTCCCCCTTTGAACCTAGTTTAAAGCCCTCTCAATGAGCCCCGCCAATTCATGAGCGAGAATCCTTTTCCCCCTGTGAGACAGCTGAACTCCATCTGTCGCCAGCAGGCCCGGTGCTGTGTAAACCTCCCCATGATCAAAAAAGCCACAATTCCTCCGATGGCACCAGCCCCTGAGCCACATGTTGATCAGGTGTGTTTTCCTGTTCCTTTCAGTATTCTTCCCTGCCACTGCAGGGATTGAGGAAAACACTACCTGTGCTCCCGATCCTTCAACCAGTCGCCCCAGTGCCCTGATGTCCCTTTTGATCCCTTCTGGACTTCTCTCTGGAACCTCATCATTGCCAGCCTGTATAACCAACAGTGGGTAGTAGTCAGGAGGCCGTACCAGAGTAATGTCTCTGACCCGGGCCCCAGGGAGGCAGCAGACTTCCCTGTGGGATGGGTCCAGTTGGCTTATAGGGCCCTCTGTTCCCCTCAGAAGGGAATCGCCTACGACAATTACCCTCCTTTTTTTCTTAGCAGAGGCAGTCATAATGCATGGGGCTGACTGCCTCACCCTAGGCAAACCCCTGGATGGACCTTCATCTACATCCTCATTTGCCTGGCCCTCAAGTTCCAGGGCCCCTGTAAGGGGCAACCTTCTGTAAGGGCAACTCTTCTGTAAGGGCAACCGGGAAGGTGAGGGAGGCCGGGCGGACATTCACCTGGCACCCCAAGCAGGGACCTGTTTCCATTCCCTCCCGTCACTTAGGTCCCCTCCTTCTGCCTGGTGGCAAGAGGGCAGGGGATCCTCTGCTTCTTGTGGAGCCTCCATCTGCTGCCTTTGCCTCAGGGATGGTAGGGTGCGGCTCCACCAATCTATCTCCCTCTCACACTCCCTGATGCTCCTTAACCTTTCCACCTCCTCCTTCAGCTCTGCCACCAGGCTGAGCAGATCATCCACCTGGTCACATCGCACACAGGTGTTGTCTCTGCTGCCCTCCAGTACAAGTGACAGGCTCGGGCACTCCCTGCAGCCGGAGACCTGGACAGCTGTATGCTTGTGTGAGGGCTCCGTCTGGGTCACCACATTCCTTCATCCGAGTGGAAACCATAGCTGGTCCTCTTCTGGGAGGGCGACGACTACTAGTTTAGTTGGCCTCTAAAGCCAGGAGGGGGACTGCGCCTCTGCCCGCTCGCCTTCCCTTCTCTCTCTCTCTCTGATTGTTTTTACACAATCAGCAGACTTGATAATATCAGTCTCACTGACAGTGAGCAAAGCAGTTGCCTTTAATGTTTAAATGTTTTATGGCAGAGAAAAGAATGGGACATGAACAAAATTATTTTAGGCAGGAGAAAGAAGTAACAATGAAAATAAAATGCCCTACCTTTTCTTTATATTGATTTTTCTGCTAACACCTCTTACAGTAAAACAAATGCAGATTAAGAAATGTAAATAAGGCAGGCATTAAATAATTAAAATGTATCTGAAAATATAGCTTTAAAAACAGTGCAAGAGCCAAAAAGAAAGTAATAACATTTACCAGTTGAAATGAAATATTTGGAGAAAAACAGATGTGCATCCAGGTCGCAAATAGAAATGCACCGTTGCTGTTGAGAACAATGACTAAATTTAAGTGGATTAGATGATTAGGCAAATTGGACTAATTTGAAAGATGAGATGGCTGTTACCTATGGAGCAGAGGTTGGGGAGAATGATGTGGAAGCAGAGGGAGAGGTGATAAGGTTGTTAACTCTCACAGACCAGAGACAGGCAGATAATTATCACTTGTGGAACGTTCAGCTGTTAGGTGTGGGTAGGGAAACACTACAGAGTATCGTAAAGCTGGTATCTCTGCTAGAGGCTGTGAAGTCATGACATTTATGGATTTTCTCAGTCTCACCTTTTGAAGCATTTTGTAGTTCTCTCAGGCCTAAATGATCAGAGATGGAAAAATTATTTGTCAGAAATATTCCAGTGTTAACTGCACATCTCCATCCTTTTCTTCATTGTAGGCATGGAATCATTCTGACATGTAGATGTTCAGTTCCACCTATATAATTACCAGGGGACATCAGTTTTATCCTGGTATATGCCTGTATGACAACCAGCAATTCAAATTTTTCTGTTGTTTGATGACAGGTAGAAGGGAGAAGATTTCTGAGATACTTTTGGGGCACACAACCCCTTTTCCAAGAACTTGCCAACACAAAACGCACACATACAGCTATATCAGTTGGTATCATACAAGACACCACCTCTTCCTACAGCCCTTACCTTACTTACATCCTTATGCCATTGCAGCTATAAGAGCACTGTTACTACCTTTAAGATGTATCATTCTAGACTAAAAGTCTTTAACTCCATTCTTCTCCTTTTTAAAAGTCGAACTAGTTTGACAGCTGTTTTAGAAGAAAGACAGTCTAAACCACTGAACCTCCAATGTAACAAACCCACACATTAACTTCCTGCACAGATAGAAATATAGTGATTATATCCTCTCATATCCCTGGGGGTACTGTGCATATTGATCTGTAAATAAATAAAAAACAAATTGTCAGTGTAAGTCAACATGGCTCTATTCCCTTAAGTGAAACTGCTGACTTCTTTTTTTTCAGGGTGTAACAATATAGTTGAGGAGATATGCCTACTCAAGACAGCCACTGCTCTTACCTGGGACAGAGACTCTGGGTTGCTGTCTCACATCAGAAATGAACATCTGCAGTGTAAGGTTTGAAGTGGAAGAGGAGAGACACAGCATCTGTGATCTGAACTAACTTGCTTGACTTTATACCCAAGGGGAAGAGAAAATTTCACAGAACTGGTCTAAGTGGGAAGCAGTGATTTATTGTACCACTTATCATAACCTGTCCCCCAATATTTAAACAAAGCTACCAGAGGTCAGGCGTAACAGAAACACACATGAATACATACCCTGCAGTTAAGGGTCAGCTCCATAGTACTGATGAGGCTGCAAGCTCTTTCTGTGTGTCTGAATGCATGACTAGAGACTCAAAGAGGACTGTTGTGGTTTAACCCCAGCCAGCAACTAAGCACCACACAGCCGCTCGCTCATTCCCCCCGGTGGTATAGGGGAGAGAATCGGAAGGGTAAAAGTAAGAAAACTCGTGCATTGAGATAAAGACAGTTTAATAGGTAAAGCAAAAGCCATGCACGCAAGCAAAGCAAAACAAGGAATTAATTCACTCCTTCCCATCGGCAGGCAGGTATTCAGCCATCTCCAGGAAAGCAGGGCTCCATCACACCTAACGGCTGAGGCCAAGGCCAGCTGTATGAGATTCAACAAGGCCAAGTGCCGGGTCCTGCACTTCAGCCACAACAACCCCATGCAGCGCTACAGGCTTGGGGAAGAGGGGCTGCAAAGCTGCCTGTTGGCAGCAGGACCTGGGGGTGTTGGCTGACAGCCGGCTGAACATGAGCCGGCAGTGTGCCCAGGTGGTCAAGAAGGCCAATGGCATCCTGGCCTGTATCAGAAATAGTGTGGCCAGCAGGAGCAGGGAAGTGATGGTGTCCCTGTACTCGGCACTGGTGAGGCCGCACCTCAAATACTGTGTTCAGTTTTGGGCCCCTCATTATAAGAAGGACGTTGAGGTGCTGGAGCGTGTCCAGAGAAGGGCAACGAGGCTGGTGAAGAGTCTGGAGAACAAGTCCTATGAGGAGCGGCTGAGGGAACTGGGGTTGTTTAGTCTGGAGAAGAGGAGGCTGAGGGGAGACCTCATCGCTCTCTATAACTACCTGAAAGGAGGTTGTAGCGAGGTGGGTGTCAGTGTCTTTTCCCAAGTAACTAGCGATAGGACGGGAGGAAATGGCCTCAAGTTGCGCCAGGGGAGGTTTAGATTGGATGTAAGGAAAAATGTCTTTACTGAAAGAGTGGTGAAACATTGGAAGAGGCTGCCCAGGGAAGTGGTTGAGTCCCCATCCCTGGAAGTATTTAAAAGACATGTAGATGCGGCACTTAGGGACATGGTTTAGTGGGCATGGTGGTGTTGGGTTGACAGTTGGACTCGATGATCTTAGAGGTCTTTTCTAACCTTAACGATTCTATGGTTCTATGATTCTGTAATGGTTACCTGGGAAGACAAATGCCATCACTTTGAACGTCCCCCCTTTCCTCCTTCTTCCCCCAGCTTTATATGCTGAGCATGACGTCATATGGTGTGGAATATCCCTTTGGTCAGTTGGGGTCAGCTGTCCCAGCCGTGTCCCCTCTCAGGTTCTTGTGCGCCCCCAGCCTACTCGCTGGTGGGGTGGTGGGAGAAGCAGGGTGGTGTGACTCTGTGTAAGCACTGCTCAGCAACAAAGAAAACATCTCTGTATTATCAACACTGTTTTCAGCACAAATCCAAAACATAGCCCCATCCTAGCTACTATGAAGAAAATCAGCTCTTTCCCAGCCAAAACCAGCACAAGGGCATGTGGAAATATTCTGGGAACATACATGAGCTTCCTACATCGTGATGAAATGGGATCTGGAAGCTAATGGAAGGCTGAAATCTTCCTACACTCTCCTACATCCTCCAACCCTGAATTTTTCCAGTAATATATGTCTGAAGTAAAAAATCATAGGGCAACATAGACTAGGTTGGAGACTAACGAAGCAAACAAGCAGCAAATTAGGGCACACATATAGACTAAGCACGAAGAGTAGAAAAAGTCTAAATTTTGTTTCACAGGAGAGGTATTAAAGGAGACAGGCAAATACTTACAATTTTTCATACTACTATAAGTTTGTTCCAGCTTGCATTACAGTGGTTTTTATTAGAGGATGTCTAAACTGTCATAACATCTAGTTGGCAGAAGATGAATTTCAGTAGTTAAGAGAGACAGAACACCCTAGGTGTAGTAAATAGAAATCTGTGAGAAATTATCACTGTAAGAAATTATTACCAAGTCCTATTCCCTTTTCATCAAATTGAATATCCCTTCAGGACAGTTTTTAATTGGTATTTGAATCACCACAACACTTTATCTGTGGAAAATGTGCCTTGTAGGAAATGATTTTTAGGGTGTAGACTCATGTTGTACTGATCCCAAAGTAAAGCCAGTTTGAGAAGCCTTGCCTTTCTTACTTGTCTCCAGCTTCCTTAACCTCCCTCTTCCCATTTTTACTTTTGGAGTTCTATTAGATTGGATTTATTCAATGGTCTTATAACATTCCTGCACACTCAGAGCTTCACAGTTGGGGGGTGGGGGGCAAATGAAAAGAAATTAGTGACCATAGGAGAATATGAATTTCTTAAGCACTCCTACTCCTAAGGTAAATATATATGAACCGAACATTTAGAAGGATCAATATATACTTTTCGCTACTTGCTGCATAGAATAACTACTTATCTGTCATAAATTTCTTGATGTAAATAGTATCATAATAGTTTAGTTCTGGAACTCACTCAAATGCAGGATTTTCAAAATTCTCTAGTTAGTCTGAATACGTGGATTATCTTCTGACAAACCATTCTATGAAATGTAACTGTAAGCTTCAATATTATTAATCTTCCATTTTATACTCAGGCTCCATATAATTTGTATATTTTTTAAAAAAATACAGGAAATAAATACAAACATGATCCTTATTATTTGAAGTTACCTATTTACAGTACTATGGTCCTAGCTGTAAGTAGTATTAAACATTGACTGTTGTTTTCCTCTTAACTTCTTTGCCTTTGCAATGTGTTAATACGAATAGAAAGAATGCTGTGTAGACATAGATCTAGTCAATACATCTAATTACACATCTAGTATATTTTTCAGTTAAATGTTATAATCATTATTTTTTAAAATCCTAGATGCTCTATAGAAACGTTCAAGTTTTCAACAGCTCACTGAAGATGGAAATATTTTGTCAGTGAAAACACACAAATTATTTTGTGTGTAGTGTAGGGCCCGTAACTGGACTATATTCTTCATAAAGTTATTTGTGGTGGATTGACCTTGGCTGGCTGCCAGGTGCCCACCAACCTGCTCTGTCACTCCCTTCATCAACAGGACAGGGGGAGAAAATACAATGAAAAACTCCTGGGTTGAGATAAGGACAGGGAGATTACTTACCAATTACCATTATGGGCAAAAACCAGACTTGACTTGGGGAAGATTAATTTAATTTATTACCAATTACTTGTGACAGTAGGATAGTGAGAAATAAGAACAAAACTAAAAATACCTTATAGAATCATAGAATCATAGAATCACTGAGGTTGGAAAAGACCTCTAAGATCATCGAGTCCAACCATCGACCCAACACCACCACCCACTAAACCATGTCCCTAAGCGCCTCATCTACATGTCTTTTAAATACTTCCAGGGATGGGGACTCAACCACTTCCCTGGGCAGCCTCTTCCAATGTTTAACCACTCTTTCAGTAAAGAAATTTTTCCTCATGTCCAATCTAAACCTCCCCTGGTGCAACTTGAGGCCATTTCCTCTCATCCTATCGCTAGTTACTTGGGAGAAGAGACCAACACCCACCTCCCTGCAATCTCCTTTCAGGTAGTTGTAGAGAGCGATGAGGTCTCCCCTCAGCCTCCTTTTCTCCAGGCTAAACAGTCCCAGTTCCCTCAGCCGCTCCTCAGAAGACTTGTGCTCCAGACCCTTCACCAGCCTCGTTGCCCTTCTCTGGACACACTCCAGCACCTCCACATCCTTCCTGTAGTGAGGGGCCCAAAACTGAACACAGTAGTCGAGGTGCGGCCTCACCAGTGCCGAGTACAGGGGCACCATCACTTCCCTGCTCCTGCTGGCCACACTAGTTCTGATACAGGCCAGGATGCCATTGGCCTTCTTGGCCGCCTGGGCACACTGCCGGCTCATGTTCAGCCGGCTGTCGACCAACACCCCCAGGTCCTTTTCTGCCAACAGGCAGCTTTGCAGCCACTCTTCCCCAAGCCTGTAGCGCTGCATGGGGTTGTTGTGGCCGAAATGCAGGACCCGGCACTTGTCCATGTTGAACCTCATACAGTTGGCCTGGGCCCATCGATCCAGGCTGTCCAGGTCCCTCTGCAGAGCCTTCCTACCCTCGAGCAGATCAACACTCCTGCCCAACTTGGTGTCGTCTGCAAACTTACTGAGGGTGCACTCGATCGCCTCATCCAGATCATTGATAAAGATATTGAACAAGACCGGCCCCAAAACTGAGCCCTGGGGAACACCGCTCGTGACGAGCCGCCAACTGGATTTCACTCCATTCACCACAACTCTCTGGGCCCGGCCGTCCAGCCAGTTTCTGACCCAGCGCGGAGTCCACCTGTCTAAGCCGTGAGCCGCCAGCTTCTCGAGGAGAATGTTGTGGGAGACAGTGTCAAAGGCCTTGCTGAAGTCCAGGTAGACCACATCCACAGCCTTTCCCTCATCCACTAGGCGGGTCACCTGGTCATAGAAGGAGATCAGGTTGGTCAAGCAGGACCTGCCTCTCATGAATCTGTGCTGGCTGGGCCTGATCCCCTGGTTGTCCCGCACATGCCTTGTGAGCGCCCTCAAGATGAACCGCTCCATCATCTTCCCCAGCACCGAGGTCAGGCTGACAGGTCTGTAGTTCCCCAGATCCTCCTTCTGGCCCTTCTTGTAGATGGGTGTCACATTGGCAAGCCTCCAGTCGCCCGGGACCTCCCCCGTTAACCAGGACTGCTGATAAATGATGGAGAGTGGCTTGGCGAGCTCCTTCGCCAGCTCCCTCAGCACTCTCGGGTGGATCCCATCTGGCCCCATAGACTTGTGAGCATCCAGGTGGCATAGCAGGTCATTGACTGCTTCCTCTTGGATTATGGGGCGTTCATCCTGCTCGCCGTCCCTGTCTTCCAGCTCGGGGGGCTGAATACCCTGAGGATAACTGGTCTGCCTGTTAAAGACTGAGGCAAAGAAGGCATTGAGTACCTCAGCCTTTTCCTCATCCTCGGTGACAATGTTCCCCCCTGCTTCCAATAAAGGATGGAGATTCTCCTTGGCTCTCTTCTTGTCATTAATATATTTGTAAAAACATTTTTTGTTGTCTTTAACGACAGAGGCCAGATTGCATTCTAGCTGGGCTTTTGCCTTTCTCATTTCCTCTCTGCATGACCTAACGAGATCCCTGTACTCTTCTTGAGTCGCCTGCCCCTTCTTCCACAAGTGGTAAACTCTCCTTTTTTTCCTGAGTCCCAGCAAGAGCTCCCCGTTCAGCCAGGCTGGTCGTCTTCCCCGCCCGTTCTTCTTATGGCACATGGGGACAGCCTGCTCCTGCGCCTTTAAGACTTCCTTCTTGAAGATCGTCCAGCCTTCCTGGACCCCTTTGCCCTTCAGGACTGTCTCCCAAGGGACTCTCTCAACCAGTGTCCTGAACAGGCCAAAGTCCACCCTCCAGAAGTCCATGGTTGCAGTTTTGCTGCCCCCCCATATCTTCTCCCATCCTTCCCTTCCTCTCAGGCTCAACTTCCCTCCTGATTCTTCTACCTTCTTGCCCCCCGCCTCCCCCTCCCCCCCCGCTAAGTAGAGCAGGGGGATGGGGAATGGGGGTAGTCGTCAGTTCATAATGCTTCATTTATGCCACTCCTTCTTCCTCATGCTCTTTCCGTGCTCCAGCATGGAATCTGTCGCACAGGAGACAGTCCTTCATGAACTGCTCCAGTGTGGGCCCTTCCATGAGCTCCAGTCCTTCATGAACTGCTCCAGGAGTGGGTCCCTTTCAATGAGGTGCAGTCCTTCAGGAACAGACTGCTCCAGTGTGGGTCCCACATGGGGTTACAGCTCCTGCCAGAAAACCTGCTCTAGTATGGGGTCCTCCATGGACTGCAGTGTGGATATCTGCTTTGCCGTGGTCCTCTGTGGGCTGCAGGAATCCCAGTGTTATTCTGAATTCAGCACTTTCCTTCCTTTGTTGTTAGAGAGTACAGTGTATAGGCCTTGTTTTCTTCAGGTTAGTCAAAACCTTGTCTGACTCAAGGTGAGGAGACAAATCAATCATTATGTCTTCATCTGTAAGTAAAGGTGAAAATGCTATCTTATGCATTTCAAACCCAACCCTTGTGTAGTAAATACACTTACCTTCACTCCTAACTATGAATACTATTTTATCCCTAGCTTCTCACATGAAATCGGGACATTATTATCAGAAAGACTGTCTCACAAGTTCTTTCACATAATTATACAGGTACTCTGATATACCCTGATAAATTAAAAAATAAATAAATCCTAGTCTACTGTTAAGATTAGTGCAAATTAAATGTTCCAAGTACTATAGTGCTAGATATGTAATTGTTTAAAAATCTATAGCTTGCAGACTAACGTATTATAATAAGGTAGTCTCAGTGCCTCATAACTCTATTTTAATGCCAACAATGGAAATGTATTTGTCAGATCTCAGGGAGAAGAAAACACAAACAAAAGCATCTTCTTCCCCTCCCTGTTCAACCTCACTGAAGACTACATCTTATAGCAATGGGTCAGATCCTCAGAGTGAGTGCACATCAAAGCCACTACAAACTAAAGATAATCTGTGGTTCAGTGCCTGCTAATATTAAGAGAATTTTGTCTTGTTGTTGATTTCTTCTATTTCAAGATGACAGTAGGATAATAAAGAAAACACAATATTTTAATGGCTTTCACTCTTTTTCTAACTCTCATCTTTCAAGACTGAAAGAAAAGAAAGAGCAAATTTTCATAGTTTTCAACCATTGTAGACTTCAGTATTTTTTCTGACTGTTACACAGTAGAAGTAATACACATTTATGGATTAATTTTATATAAAAAAATAAAACCTACTATGAAGTGCTTTTAATTTTGACAACAAATATGAAATCAAAGCTGACAAGATCTGTCTTTACTTATCTACCTGAAAACAAATTGAAACCTGTTAACTCTAATAATGTATTTCATAAATTATTACCCCAAATCCACAGAATGAAGCAACTAACTATACTACCTAACTATAGTTGATAAAAATCAATTAGTATCAAGAGGAAATTAAAAGAAATATTCCATTTCAATAAATTATATTTTATAAATTCAGATGACTGACATAGCAATTGTAAACAAAAAATAATAAAGTCAAAATAAACTAAACAAAAAAAAAGACTGAACTGAAGGAAGAACATTTCTTACATTACAGAAATTATGTGGGAATCCATCAAATTTGAGAGCAGCTTCATTATGACTCAGCTTGTTTGAAACTTCTTACATGTTCATTACAAAGGGAAAATCAGAAAAAATATTTTAATATTTTTTCAACGTCTCTGTATAGTGCATCTAAATTAAACTGAGTTAATTCTCTATCAGCCTCCTTAAAGAAGCAGAACTCAGTCAAGATCCGTTTGCATTATTAGTACATTCAACACATACCTACTACTAGATTTTATAATCTTGCTTCAGTCTTACTACTACTCCCAATAAAAAAATGTTCATAGAAATACTTTTTCAAGAAAGGAGTCTGAAAACATAAATGCAATCATTAGCAGCTGTGTTTATGTCATACCCAAACTGAGCTACCATGTTTTCTAAAATCCTAAGACTGAACCTGACCTCTAAAGAATGGTAGATCACTTCCAGCTCTGATCTGTGTTGAGTTACTCTTACAGGTACCTTGAAATCAAGGCTTGCACAAACTAAGCTGTAACTGATAAACTTCACTGCAGCTGTGAAGTCCCATTTTGACACCATCCCACTAATCAAACTTTGCAAGATTTTAACACAAAGTAGTAAATCAAAAACCTACACAAGGATAACTGAATTCAAGTTTGACTTCCTTTGTTTTATTTTTTAACAAATTATAAAATGCAGATTGGGTACTAGGCAAGAGATTTTTTAAAAATCTATCCAACTGTTAATTCATCATGTTTAGAAATAATGTATGCTGTTTAGTATAATGGTAATTCCTGTATGCCTTTTTGATTTTCTGAAGACTCCAGTACAAACATTTCAAACAAAATTACTGAAGAAGTTTCATTGCTCTGTCATAGTTCCTCAGTTTCTGGGTGTAAGGTGTGTCTTCTTGCTTTACCTGTTCCAAGGAAGGAATATTTCTAGTATATACATTAACCTTAATAATTTGGAAAAGATACCAATGCCATCTTTTCAACATCTTTTTTTGTGACAAAGGAGAATTTTGTTGTAAATTCACATGAAAAATATTTTCATGCCGCTTGGACAATAAAAGGCTCAGAAAGTTTCACAGCTTGATATAGGAGCAGTTAAGAAGAAAGGTTAACTTGAAGCACAGTATGGAGAAGTAACAAGCACAGAGGAGGCAGTCACTCCTAAACACTGAGGTAGCAGGAGCATTTATTTAGCCTTGGTGTATGAGAAAGGATTATATCTCAAATCAGCTGATAAAATACTCTCTCCGCTTTCTCTTCCAATGACCTTTTCCTCTCAGCCTGCTCTTTAAATTCTTGTCAAGACTTTATGGGCTCCTGTCTTCCGCTCATCCATGCTTTGTATAAGCTCACCTTTAACAAAACAACCCGCTGCTGTTCTTCAGTTTTCCAGCTTCTCTGCTCCCCACCTTTGTTCACAGAACATGTTTTTCCATATTGGAAAATGATACGGCATGCGTCAATTTCAGATCAGCAAAAGGACAATTAAAACAACTCCTCTTCTGAAGACTTTTAAACATGGAAGAAAAGATCTAATGTTTTTAAGCAAGTGCCAAATAAGAGTGAGGTTTGATAGGAATTTACTGACTCTTCTTTCCTTTTCTATTTCAAGTTTTTATATCCATGAGAATTTAATCAGCTCCTATCTTTGCTGTGGTTCACAAAACCCTTGCCATATCTTGAGAAAGTCAATATACATTACATGAATTTTCATGAGTACTTATAACAACAATTAAAAATTTAGCAAGACCCTAGCCTCTATTCAATTAAATGTTGTTTGTGAGGTGAAGAACTGAGCACATGGCTTCAATTTAATTAAATCTAAGTCCATATCACTTTTTAACATTAATTATAATTAGTACAAATAAGACACTTCAGTGAGGGAGGAATACTGATGAGTTGTCCTCTGAATTTTTGATTGTTGCTGATAGAGAAGGATGCAAAGATATACTCACACAACTGGAGATGAAGAGAAATCATGTTCCAGGCTGGCAATGCTCGTGGTGCCTCATATTAAACATATACCACTTTCTCATTTGTCAGGCTACCAGAAGAGAGAGAGAAAGACCAATAGCTAGATTTAGTATATCTGCAAAGCACAGATAAATCTGCTTGTGCATGTATTGATGATATCTCAATATCAGAATGTAAGGAGGATAACAAAACACAACAAGTTTTAGCATTGCTATGTAGAATATGGCTGCTTGATAGTCTTCTGTGGCTAAGATATTTCATTATTGCCAGTTTAAGGTGATTATATTTTATTTAATGTGAATGCAAAGAATATCATGCTGAATGGGTTTAATGCACTCATATAACATTGATCCCACAAAGCAATCTATTGCAACACAGATTTAAGAATCTTTTCACTAGCAGAGCTAGTTTAAGCAGCTGAATGAGAACTGAAGTACAGAATTTCAACTTTAAATTACCATTTTGAGTGACATCAAATTTTACTCTGGCTGCTATATTATTTTGTTATGTCATAATGAAATTTTCATTAAAAATTATCTTCTTAGAGGGAGACTTCAGCTGAATTAATGTTTGTAAATTAAACAATGCAGAAAATACAACACTTAGTAGAAACCAAATGTGCAATTATTAAGCAAAGCTATAATAGTTCACTCTGCCATAGGTCTGTCCTTTTTGTCACAAAGGTATCGTAACACAGAAGCCTAGTAAAATCAGTATGCTCTTGGATATGCCCACACGGTTGAAGAAAATATACTCATCCTATCCCTTCCCCTACAGTTCTCAATTTCTTTGCATTTTTATATCTACATATCTGTCCTTTCTCCAGCTATGCAGCAAAATGTATAGGCCATAAAGTTAGTGCAGCCCAAACAGAATGGGTTCAACAGCCTGTCTCCCAATGGGAACAATTATTTTAAAGAAAAGCAGTGGGAAACAGGAAGGGTAGAAATTCCCCAGATATACACAAGAACTTTGTTGCCATATGAAGTAGGACATTTCAAGGACTGACAACTGAGACACAATGTCTTTTGAACAGAGCCCTAAATTAAACAGTTCTTGTCTTCCAAAAAATGTTAACTCTTGGAATGCTTTCCTTTGTCATTTAATGAGAGAAAAGGATAGGTAGGAGTGCAGAAAAGCCAGATTCTCTGTTGGTTCCAATTTTCATCAGGAAGAAATCCATACCACAGCATAAATCAGCATTAACTTCAACAACAGACCCTGGTTTCCTCAGAATAAATGGAATATCTCAGTTTCCCTGCCCTCTCACATTGATTATAGATCAGTTAATGGCATAGCCCTTTAACCTGTGGACTGAGAAAGTCTAGACATAGGCTAACGAGCTCCATCCTTTCTTATAACTTGCAGTTCCCTAGAAGCAGCCTTCCATGCCATTCCCCTCCATACAACCAAAAAATATTGCTTTCATTATCAGTCCTTGAAAAAAGACAGGGGAAAAAAGAAAAAAAAGAAAGAAAAAAAAAAGGTTTCAAGATTTCCTAAGTGATTTTATCTCATTTAAAATGTACCGCCTTCAAGTTTTCTAGGAGCAAGCATATTTTCTCTTAGCTTTTACTTAATCCATTCATAACCCCGTAATAATAATGGGGGGAATTAAGTCAGAGAGTGGGGGAAAACCTCTTTATGTATTATTTGACCCCACCTACCACTTCAGACAAACGTTAAAGCACACATTTTTCAATGTTTCCACATTTACTTTTATTATTTTATTAGGAATTTTATCTCTATATATTCTTTTCATAGGATGAAAAAACACCCCTCTTCCCATCAACTGTTTATAGACTGATCATACTGTAGGCTATGGTGTTTCCTCAAAAAAGACATCTTCACTGGTCATCCATCTTATCAGTTGATATTCTGGTAATCAATATGGAGCTTACATAATAGCACATATGGTCTCCAAGGGTAGCTTTTACTTGCTTTACTACGGGGAGGGGGAGGAGGGGGAAGAGAATAACAGACCAATTCAAGAAGCAAAATCTTCTACAGTTTTAATGTTATTTCTCCCATTGTTATCAAAGATGTTACTTTCTCATTACTACTTAATATGAAAATACAGGGTTTAGGGAATACTATCTGATTTTTTTTTTTCAATATTTGATTGAAAACAGTAACAAGAAACAGATTTTAAATCAAATTTCTTCTCCTTATGCATGCAAATAAGACAAGGTACTATGCTGGGTTCTCAAAATAGATCTGACAGTTACTGTTTGTCTCCTTACCTCAAACACTTCAATACTAGAGGCAATTTTCAATGCAAGCAAGAAGTTTGCAAGCCTTACCATTTTCACCATTTGAGAATTGTATCAGCTAGAGTTTTGGGAACAGGTTGCAAACAGAGCTGTTGAAGACACTTATGTGACTTTTGGTCTGGGAATGTGTGTGATGCAAGAATTGAGCCTTAGTGCTTAAATCATCTTGTGTACTTACTAAGGAAATCTTCTACGTAGAGAGTTTCTCCTTCAGAGAGGAACACGCAACCAACTTCCAGACAAACTTGCAAAAAACCAATGACATACCTAATTAAAGACATAACATAGACATTTACTCAAAAAAAATCCAAGAATAGATATTTTTATATCCTGATTTAAATAAACGTACCATCTTGTTCCCAAGTGTGAGTACTTCTGCTTATCGGTAACTGAGAATTAATCATCATTACCCCAGTGATTTCTGTTAGCTGTGGAGAGACTCCAGACAATTTATATAAACAGCAACTGTGTGAAATACATGAAAGCCAAACCTAAAGCTGGCTTTCTTCTCAAGATTTGGAGAATTCCAGTTACCAAAATTGTAAAGAATGAAAATACAGAAGTTTGAATGGTATGTTAGAACCAAAATTAAACACATAATCAAAATAAATATAGTAAACCCCAAAACATTTACTGCCTATCAGGTCTTGATCAACAGTTTACAGTGTTGGAATACATTATACTATGGAAAATTATTTGATTATGTGTTAAATGTTGAGTTTCACAGTAACTGAAGTAGATAGTGAATTACTGTGTCATTAGGGTTTATGTAAATGATTAATCTTCACTGATTTCAAAAACATTTTGAAGTCAGAACTCTTAGAGGTTATTTTGTCTTAAACTTCAGCTAAGGACAGGAAAAAAGTGAGTGTAGAAGAATTATATATAGGAATGTCTTAGGATTCTCAAAGACAGGAAGTCTTTCCATGGCTGGTCATCTGATTGAACTCTTTCCTAGTTATCTCACATGGTGGCCTGGTACTCCAGCTACCAAAGAAAATGTATAAGCTGTATGGTATTTGCCAACACAAACAAATGACCAACATGGAAAAAAGAAATCATTGTGTATATACTGTTTAAAAAATAAATAACAAACAAATGTGAAAAATAATTTTAATTTATTACAGCAGCACCAATTGCTTGGCTTATTCAAATATATAAACACAGCTTGACCTTTACAGGTCAGTGGTTCTTCTTTCAAAGCAGTCAAACATCATGGAGTCTTGAAATAATGATACAGCATAGCTATAATATAGGAAATAAATGTGCTTCTGGGTCATTATGAGACAGAAAACAATCTTTGCATTGCTGCTGTATCGTGTTTTATGAGTACACATTTCTATGAAATTTGGTCTTTTTTTTGTGTTCGAAAGGGAAGGAACATTGAAAGCTAACATTTGTAAGACAGTTTTGTAAGATTATCAAGTGGACAGCAATTGTTCTCTTGTAAATTATGTTTACAGATAGAAATTGTGTTCTTTCAGACTGTCCATTTACCATCTGAAATAGTAGTTGCCATATTTATTTAAAAAAATAATCTGTAGCTTTTGACCAACAAACCAGATTAGTCAGAAGAGTCAACTCTAAGTCAACAAATTAAACAAGAAGAATGAGTTTATGAAAAGTCTGTATCTCCTTGGGTCATTAGAAGGGGACAGAGATATTACTTAGAGACTTGAGCTTTCTGTGACGATACATGAAAGCAGTGAACCACAAACCCAACATAAATACAATGTTTTATGTTAACATTTGGTAAGTTATGTTATATTAAAAATTATGCAACATATATATCTCTAGACAAAATTTAACTGGAAATACTTAGAGTATGCACACAGAAACTGAGGAAGGGAAAAAAAAGGCTTGAAAGACCATGGCACTTTAAAACAAAAAAAATGCTTTCTAAAACCAGAAAAATTACTATTTGTGTTAAACTTGGAAATAACCTAGAGTTTTGAGTTACTGCTATATAAACACAAGATCACACAAACAACTTCAATTTTTTTGTTGTTTTGAAGTTTTGAAGCCACTCTTTTTTACTCCTAATTTTTAGTTTTATAAAACTCTTTTACAGTAGGATGAAGGAGTTTTTCTATTGGTTTAAAGAACTCTATAACCCTGACCTGATTGTTTCAAACCTGCAGATGCAACTGCAGAGTCACTACAATGTCACAATACTCCCAAATTCTTTTTATCATGTTCATAGAAAGTTTATTATTTTAGGGTAGCATGTTTAGCTGATTTTGGGGTAGAAACAAAGCAAAATGGAAACCAGAAGCTACGCCATAAATACCATGCACTGACATTTATATATATAAAGAAGTGCTTTTACAGTGTCGTTAATTCTAGTCAGTATATTATTGTTCTGTCTAAAGAGTTCAAACACAATTATATTAACAATTTATGATTTATATGATGAAAAATTTATGGCTTATAATGTTTCCCATTACTTCTACAGTTTGTGGGTGTAACAGAAGAGAACAGGTATAAGCATTCACTAACAGAATCATCAAGGTGCTCCCCAACTGCCACGTGGTCCATCAGGATAACTTCTTCAAGTGTTGGACTCCTTGGGTATGGAGGGAATGACCATTGATAGACCTATTTGGCATATGCTACTACTTGGCAGTTCCATACAATGAATGCAAAAGGAAGAAGTACTCGTAACTATACTGTTCTGACCCACCGGGTTTCTTTCACGGGCACATCTGGCCCACGTGCTTAAAACACAAGAAAGAAATGGAGGATAGTGGTGTTGATGTTGTTTATTTAGATAGACATTGTTACCAGTTGTTACTTGCAACAACCAAGTTGTTACTTGCAACAACCTGAAGGGTAGGAAAGTTTTGTCCAGGCTGGTAGTGAAAAGAAAAAATTTAGCTGTTGTACAAAAGCCTTTTCTTGATCTCTCCGCCTCCTTCTGAAATTCAAGAGGGGGACAATGATAACCAACTAGAAAAAAAAATACAAAATTCTGGGTTGGTTACCTGAAGTGCCAAAATGGGATGTGTTGTTTTAATACCCCTTCCTTTCCTATCTTCCCCCAGACTACAGGTATAAAATGTGGATTTGGGATGTTTCTGTATGTTGGTCATTTCCATAAGAAAATAAACAATATTCTTCCTCTGGAAAAATGGCCTAGTAATTTTTTTTTTTTTTCATCTTTTCCCTGAGAAGGTTAATTATTCACTAGAGTACCAATTTATTGGAATGACAATCAAATATACCTCCCAAAGTAAAACTGCGGAAATGACAATATTTCAACAGCTTTCTTACTCCTACAAATGAACAAGCTGGACGAGCAATAAAATACATGTTTTATTTTGTTAGGAATTTTGCTGTAGGGTCACTTACCACAAGAATGTTCAAGTTCAACCGGCTCAGCAAAGTTGCCAGCAACTGGGTTTCATCTCTTTGTAGTTCAGCTCAGTAATGAATACTCATGAAGAGGAATGGGAACTTCTGGTAACTTTGGGCAGTAGTCGCTCTATAAGAGCAGTGAAAACATTCACTTCTTTCATACTACCACTTACTTTCCAATCCCTTTTCCAGGTTATTTTAGGGATCCAGTCTGAAAATATTTCCAATATAGGATTTCAAGAGGCTGATATCAAAGTTGAGTTACAATCAAATGGATACCCTGACGAGAAGAGTAAAGAGGTTTCTGTCAGTAAATATCAACCTTTCATTTGAGCCTAACTTTTCATGTTTCTCTTGTTTTCATTTCAGAGAAAGCTAGGAACTGTTGACATGATGTAATGAAGACATTATATTTAATCACATCACTAATACTGCCTGGCACAACTTAATGAGCATTCATTTTAGATTTTGGACTTCCATTTTTTTAGTCATTAAAACAAATAAACATTACTGTCAACAAATTCTGTCTTACTCTATTTAGGGGAAGTTGTGTACATGAACAGCTCTAGCAGTTCGTATACAACAATTTGTGACCTCAGTAATGCTCAGCTTTATACAAACATTACACTCATCTGAAACCAAGGAGTTTGTTCTATAGGTCAACTGCCTAACATCCTGAACTTCACCATGATAGATTTTAACTTGATTTGGATTTCAGTCTATGATCTTTCAGTGTTCATTCTGCCACAAGTAACAATGTGAAGGACAAGTGACTGAAAATTTGATGTCTGTTTTCTATGTATTAGCTTTTATTGATTGTTCTATCAAACTACGATGTACATATGAAATTTATTTCAAGAGCAATGTGCTGGTTTTCTATACAGTGAACTGCAAGGCAGTTTCACTTGGTCCCTAAGCTCTCATGTGTGACAGTGTGAGGTCCCAGTTTAAGACGTGTCTAAAATGAATTTGAAGTGGCATTGACATGCCAGCTCTTCTTTATTCTCTTAAAAAAGATCTGTAGCAGAAACAGCATGAGTGATTTTGCACTCTTAGTAAATGCAAGAGCAACAAGCTTGAACAAGATTTTTATGTTAGGAAAGATGTACACTTTACACCATCCATTGTTTTAATATCATTGGTTAAATTAACTTAAGCAAGGTCTCTGAGACTACACACAATAATCATATATCTTGCATGGTATAATAATAATTGATAGTATTTCCACAATTAAAAAAAGGAAAAAAGTTTCTGCCAATGACAAACGTAGTTACTAATAACATTTTATAAATCATATTTCATATCTTGCATTCTAATTTTCCGTATCAGGACACAGAAAAAAGATGAAAAGAAATTTTAAGTAAAAAGTCAGTCTGTGGCTCGGACGCAAGAAAAATGCCCTAAATATTAGGGAAACCCAAGTAAGAGACCTCTCTTTAGGGTTCAAAAAGGAGGACAAGCCAAAAGAAGGTCATAAAGGGACATTTCTGTTTTAAGAAAAAAATAAAGACAGTAGTTATCAAGCCCTCCTTCTGCATCACCTTTATATCATTACACTTACAAATAGTCCTTTACTACCTTGAATATTTGTTTTTTATTTCTCCTCTTGCCAAGCTTAGATTATAATTACCTAGGTATAAACATATCACTACACTTTAAATAAATAGAAAAGTTATTCTTCAAAGTGATTTCCCCTCAACATGCAGTTAAAAATCATCTATAGAGGTGGACTTCAGTGATAGGTCCTAACTAAAATAATTTCAATAGTAGAGTGAATATTAAGCCCATGTATTTCTTTCACACCATGTTTATAGTTTCAGTGTCGTAGTGGAGAGCTCTCACCACATAATCAATAAATAATTTCTGATGGCCTAAAAGAGTCCCAGCCCTTCCTCTTGCCTTCCTCAATTCTTTTTTGTTCTCTTCTCTTCTCTTCACCTAGGATGAACAAATTACCAAGGGAGATAGGCTGCAAACTTCTTTTCTCTTCTCTAATTATAGACACACACACATAACTACCAGACATTTGTTCTCACTTATGTGATTTATCTGCATAAGTTCCTGAAGGAGGTGATCTAGCAAACCTAGCACAAACCTGACAGGGTCAATTCCTATGAGAAGGAAAACCAGGATACCTGTCTAGCAAGATTCACAAGACTTGAATGTTTTTAAAGTATTGGAGACTGTTTAAGTAGGTATCAGTATACAAAGGCAACCAGCTGAGACACCCCCCCCCCCCAGACTCTTCCAAAGGCAAAACAAACAAAAAGAGAAAGAACCAGCCACTATTTAGCAACAAGTTCCAAAGAAGTTTAAATTTCAAATTTTCCAAACTACAAACTCAAGTACAGACTATTGCCCAACTATCACTAAAATGAATTGCTACTGGAAAAATGAAAGATGGTATGTGTGTTAACAGTTATCAAAAAGAGATTCAGGAAGAATTCAAGCAGCCACAAACTTGGGGGTTAGATTTCAATATCAAGTCAATGAGTTGAAAATACTTTTAAAAAGGAAACAAACGAATAAAAAAGACACACAGATATATTGTCTAATGGGGAAGTGTCTATATTGGTTTTGTAAAGGATAATAATTTCCCACCAACATAGTAGCAGTCTTTGACATGAACAGTCACTTAAATAGCTAAAGGTAGCTGCAAGTGTATTTGTATTTTTAAATAACTTTTAATAAGCTTTCCAATCAATGATTCTTAATATACCCCTAGCTGCCCTAGGAAGGTTTTTTTGTGGATTGCAAACTAATTAAGAAATAAGAAACCAAGAATATGTATTTATGTATACTGTATGAATGGTCAGTGTATGTTACCAATGGAGTCCCAAAAGGCTCTATGCTGAGACCTATGGTTTTCAACACATATCTATAAAAAAGGATAATTAGTGACAACTTTTTCCCTGATACAAATGCTCAGTTTAGGATGATGAAAACAAAAGGTTACTGTAGAGAGGTAAAATATCTCTGACGCCAAGACTCTAAAGATTGAATAAACTATCCTGAAGCTACAGTCACAGGATACACTGAAAACCCCTCTGGGACACTGATGATTGGTTGTCAAGTACCTTTTGAATATTCAGTCAGCACAATATCTGCAATTTAAATACCTTGTTAAAGTTAATAACAGTTATCAAAAAAGCACATTAACATGCCTAGGGGATTAATTCCCAACTTCCTTCACTGCATCTATGCGAGTAAGGCAAGGTTCAACATGTGCTGTGTGGTCCCAGGTGAATATATTTCCATGTTTTATGTGATGATAGTTCAAACTAGCTGAAATCTTGTAAAAACAGTATTTAATTAAATGACATACTTCAAATATAGAGAAATGGAAATTTTGTAAGTGAGACTCATCCACACAACAATCTGCAAATGTACCAAATCATAACCTTTTTTAATCAAGCTCAGCCAACAAACTTCCACTTGACTGAAGTTTCCACTAAGTTTCCATAAGATCCTCATAGAGAACCTGATGAAGCATGGGCTGAATGAGAAGACAGTGAGGTGGACTGAAAACTCTGAATGACTGGGCTCAGAGGGTGATCAGTGGTACAAAGTCTAGTTGGGGGCCAGTAACTAGCATTGTACCCCAGGGGTCAATACTGGGTCCAATCCCGTTCAACATCTTCATTAATGATTGGAATGATAGGATGAGTGTACCTTCAGCAAGATTGCAGGTGGCACAAAACTGGGAGGAGTGGCTGATATGGCAGAGGGTCGTGCTGCCCTTGAGAGGGACCTCAACAGGCTGGAGAAATGGTCTGACAGGAACATCATGAAGTTCAGCAAGGGGAAGCGCAAAGTCCTGTACCTGGGGAGGAACAGCCCCAGGCACCAGTACATGCTGGGGCTCACCAAACTGGAAAACAGCTTTGCAGGAAAGGACCTGGGGGTCCTGGTGGACACAGAACTGAACATGAGCCAGCAATGTGCCCTTGCAGCAAAAAAGGTTAACGGTATCCTGGACTGCATTAGACAAAACATTACCAGCAAGTCAAGAGGTGATCCTTCCCCTGTGCTCAGCACTGGTGAGGCCACATCTGGAGTGCTGGGTCCAGTTCTGGGCTCCCCAATACAAGAGGGACAGGGACGTACTGGAGAGAGTCCAACAAAGTGACACAGAAGATGAAGGGACTGGAGTATCTCTCTCCTGTGAGGAAAGGCTGAGAGAGCTGAAACTGTTCAGCCCGGAGAAGACAACTCAGGGGGGATTTTATCAATGTTTGTAAATACTTGAAGAAAGGCTATACAGAAGACAGAGCCAAGCTCTTTTCAGTGGTGCCCAGTGAGAGGACAAGAGGCAATGGGCAGATACTGAAACACAGGAGGTTCCCTCTTAACATCCAGAATAACTTTTTTACTGTGAGGGTGACTGAGCACTGACACAGGTTTCCCAGAGAAGTTGTGTAGCCTCCATCCTTGGAGATATTCAAAAGCTACCTGGACATGGTCCTGAGCAACTAGCTTTTGTCCTTGCTTGAACAGTGGAGTTGGACCGGGTGATTTCCAGACGCTCCTTCCAACCTCAATCATTCTGTGATTCTGTGATTCTGTGACTGAAGTTTTATCATGTCCCTCATTTTTCAAACCCACACACAAGGTGTGGTGCATGTGACCATGAAAGATATCTCTCTTTCCTATTTTGCTTTTAATTTCTAAATTTTTGGGAGACAGCTTACGGTACAGTAAATTTGTCTTATTGCACAGTAGCCTGAAAGAACATGATCTTAGGACAAATAATAAGATATTCCCATTGAGCCAGGTTGTAAACCATGCAAACTGACATAGCTCTACTGAAGTCCATTCATATCAGCAGAAGCATCTGTCCTTTTAATACTCTTCATTTTTTTTAAGGCTGAGTAAATAATTTTTTTAATAAAAATCACTCAGGATGAAAATGTATGGTTGTTCTTGTATTCAACTATATAACAGCAGAGCATGTGACAGACATCAATCACTAAAGGAAGATGACATAATGAGTCATAAGGGTATGCAGAGCAAGGTTCAACAGAACAGAACTTGGACAAAAGCCTGTAGTACAAAAACTAAGCATTAGTAAGAAAGAGAAGTCTTGTAGTTTATATATGTAAAGTGACAGCTTATAGAAATACAATGATATACAGTTTAGTGAAGACAAAGGATTACAAATTTTATACTCAGAGTTTTGGATGGGTGTTTTCTTGCAATTATCATGAAACACAAAAAAAGAAAAAAGAATAAAGAAACAGCAGAATTTCAAGCACTGATAGTAAGAGGGTTATTTTAAATGCTTGGGTAGCACTAATTTCTAGACTAGTTTAAAAAAAAATACAATATCAAAGAAGTACTTAAAAGCCTTAGAAATTGGTCTGCAAAGAAACTATCAACTTAAAGATGAAGTTTTCATTTAAAACGAATAAAAACATAACAAAGATAGAAACTGAAAATTATTTGGCTCCTACACAGATCAAAGGTGATACAAATCACACCCTCTTATTTTTTGGTGACGTGTTCATGGCATTGTTACCTCTGTCATATTATCATAGAATCATAGAATTATAGAATGGTTTGGGTTGGAAGGGACCTTAAAGATTGCCTAGTTCCAACACCCATGCCGTGGGCAGGGACACCTTCCACTAGATCAGGTTTTTCAAAGCCTCATCCAACCTGCCCTTGAGCAGTTCCAGGGAGGGGGCCTCCACAACTGCTTCATTTATGGCTTCTTCAGTCAATAAGTATAGCTCCACAAAAAAAGAAGTAACTAATACATGTCGTGCCTTTAAGTATATCATTCTCTTTCAGAAGTTCCTTCGCATATGAATCAGTCCTGCTCTGATAGTCATGAATCTCTCAATCCCCATCTTAAATAACTGCAAGATGGTTCATTTATATTTATTCTTATGCCAACATTGTCCATTAGCTTCAATATGTCTTCTCCCTTCCTGCAAATTTAGCTTTCATATGCATTTATAAAGAGCAATCATAGCTGTTTTCTACCTTTGTTCTGACATACAGATCAAGCCAAACTTTTCTAGTCTGTTGCCCTTTTATGCTGGATTCTTCCTTACTCTGAACATCCTACTAGCACTTTCCGACCCTATTTTAGTTTACCTTCTTGGAAAGGAACAGGTGACAGTATACATAATCTTGCAAATTAAATTCTGTCTGTGACTGATATAGATCATGAGTATTTCTCTGTCTCAGTGGAATACCTTTTTCTTGGTTCATCCTCTGATCGCATTTGCTCTTTTTATGATTATATCGCTTTAATAAATCAGAGTCATGATGTAATCAACTAGTTTATCCGTACCTTTCCTCTTCTTTAGTATTTCATTAGGATTTTTTACCTTTCCCTCTTTAGCACTAATCTTAAAGTTAAACCTGTCATCAAATAACATTCTTTTATTCCATATTAACAGTACACTCCATTTTTGTATCAGCATTATTAATCATTACACTTTTACTTTCTAGGGTTTCATTGGTCTCAAAATAGTATATATTATAAGTTCAAGACAAATACTTGAAGATTTCCAGGCCTAGTTTCCCACTCAGTATTTTCATGTTGCTAGGGGAACTAGGGGAACTCATTTAACAAATTCCTATGCACCTGCATCTTCTTTTCCAGGTCTACAGATAACTCCTTAAATGACACAACATCAAAGGCACTACTTCAATCCACATCTGAAAAGAGACCGTCTTGTTTATGTAAAAATAATCAATTATCTTGTCAAAGAAATAGAACAGATTAGTCCAGTAAAATTATTTTGCAGTAAGCCATAATGCATTTTATTTCGGCTTCCATTAACTTTGTCATTTTAATTATTCTCATGTTCCTTTTTTTTTTGTCTAAATGCCTTTATACCAATAAGGTCAGACTAATAAGTCCGTAACTGCCTTACTCTCCAGGCAGTTATTATTTTCCAGTCTGATGTCATTAGTCCTGATTTGACAATTTACAAAAAATGGAAGACAGTTTTTCCCATGCCAGTTCATGCAGAATTATGGAATAAATAATTTAGTCCCTGTATTTTCCATGGACTCAAAGTTATGCATTTCAGTTACACTAGTTATATTTTCCAGAACCTTCCTCCTATTAGCCCAATTGAATAGTCTTCTTAGTGTCTCTATTCATACTGATTATTTATTACTGTATTTACTGCAGCTTTACTGTCCAATCTACTCTTATAACACAACAGCTGTTTCCTAACTTTCTCTATACAATTCAAGAACCTTCTCCTGTCTCTTTCAATATCTTTTGCTAAATATAAGTCAGCATGTCTTTGAGAAGGTCTCATTTTATCCCAAATATATCTGTTAATTGTAAATGGATTTTCTAAATCAGAAACATGTTTAGGACTAGAATTTACCCCCCAAGTCTAAGCAACCATTATTTTTCTTGGACAGATGACTTTACTGAAGTCTAGAAAAAAGTCTGAAATGTATCTATATATTAATTGAAATGATTATTAATGGATTCCTAGTAAACCATACAACAATATTCTGCTTCCAGGATGGATCTAGGAGCTCAGACTGCATGTAGTAAATTCCACAGGACTGGAATTACATTAATTTTGCATTCAGCTCAGTAAATGAAGATGTATTTCTGTAGCCTCAAACTAATGCCAAGGATTTATTTTAGAATTTAAATAAAGCTCGAGTTTGACAGCATTAATTAAAAAAAAAAAAGATATTTTTGTTTATCTGACATACTTTAAAGGAAAGCAAGCAAATCAAGCTAGAACAAATAGATTTATATGTGAGCACAAACACTCAATTATGGAATTGCTGCAGCCTTCATGTCATTTGGTCAAGGTTCTCTTTCCCCTCAAGCAGTAAAGTAGTCTGCTGGCAGCTAATAAGGTGAAAACAAACAGGGATAATTAGAGATTGTATAATTAACATATTTTCCACTGTAAATATTGATTTGTTGAAAATGAGTTTGATGTTTTTGAAAAGTTTCCAAATTTAAAAGTGGAAAAGAAGAATATTTTTTAAGGAAAAAATATCTGATTCCATAAAGTGTCGTTTAATTCTTATTTTTCATTTGTTACTTCTGAAATGTTGAATTTCATCCAATGTGTTAATATCTCACCATAGAGATATCAATTTACACTTTGTTACATAATGACATTAAATATTATTTTTAAACAATTATGTAATTACCATTGTGCTTTTTAGGGTATTTTAAGCTTCTTTTCAATAGGAAGAATACAATCAAAACAATCAAACTATACTATAAACCTCCAATAAAGTCCCTCCAATTTACATGGCACAGTAAATTTCCTTCCACATGGAGAAATCAACTGTGATTTACAGTAGTTTCTCAGTGCTATATTGAAACATATTCACAGGTTAGATTTACCATGTTACTTTACGTCCATGGAGACTTAAAAAGTTCTGAGATCTGAATCACCCTTTAGAGATGTCCCTCTCTCTGTTTCAGATCACAATAGATGGAGAGACTAGCGTATGTAGAATATTAATTTAGCTTCTTTCAGGTCAATGAACTGTTCCTGGGCCAAAGCTATATGATCAATAATAGCATGTGGGGTATAATCTTAACTCTGTACAAGTCATCCAGGTTTGAAATTTCTTGACATTAAAAAATTGCATAGCCAAAGCCTTGGCATTTTTTTTCTACAAAAATACCCGTGAGAGTGCAGGTGCAAAATTTTAATTAACTCAGTAGGTAATTACATTTTTTACTCTGATCAACATTACAGGCCTCTTGAATATTCTGCTCTCATTGTCCACCTGCAGAACTCCCATTGACAGAAACTTGAATACTGCATAGGGAATTAGTGTATTAAGTGATGCTGTGGATGGGAATGAGGAAGTGTCCTGCAGATATAATGGACTCAGTTCTGGTTCTGCAGAGGCTGAGACAGACTGGGAGGAAAGGAGAAGCATGGTGTATGACAAATAAAGGAGACTGAGTGGATTTCTTCCATACTTCTGATTTTCAGTAGTGTTATTGCAATGATTTCCACAGGGTCCTGTTGACTGAGAAAGTAAAAACTGGGTTCATTGTTACTTTATAGGGAGGGATCTTCAGGGAGAGTGGATATCTGTTCTTAAGCCAGCCAATGCCTTTTGAAAGTCAAAGTGGTTTTGGACATAGCATGTTCATTAGTTCTGACAGAAGAGCAATAAATGCCAAAACCAGGTTTGACACAACTGCTTTTGGTTTAATTTAATTATCTTAACCAGTTAGTTTTAGCAGTTTCTAAAAGTAGACTGTGTGTACTCTACAGGAGTGGGGTGGTAGGCATTACTACGTGAGTGCAAGAGGTGTCAGGAATACTCCCTTATCACAGAGAGCTACTGATGTACAGGCCCTTGACTCTAGTACATCCCTTCGAGATTAATAGCTTTACTTTATCCCCCACTCCCTATGCCTGCAGCCAAACAAACAATAATTACCTTGTATTTTCCTTCGCTCCCTCCTTGACCCCTGCCCCAAGATCTATCTGCACTTGAACCACTACAGTGAAACAAAACATATGAAAATTGTTTTCTCAAGGAATACACTTAAGACCAGGTATGAGCAGACTGAACTATTTCGTTTGAAAGGGACATGTGCTGTTTCAGAAATGAGATTTGCAGAGCCATCTGTAATCCACCACTGCAGAAAGACAGAAGAATTGGAGATCAAATGGAAATAGACCTGAAATAGCTCCAGCAGAGAAACATAGATTTAGACTAATATACCAGTCAGGAACACACATTTTATTCAGAAAATCCAGAGTTCCAGAGATTAACCTGCAAAGAAATTCAGTGGCTTTCAGATAAGATTTCAGATCAGAGCTCATATTAATTTACCAGACATCTAAATACATCCACAATAATTCACTTTCTTTAAAAAGATATGAGTAAAGTCAGTACATGCCTTACAGAGGCATTGCATTTATTGTGTATGTCTTTATGAAGAAACCCATTCTATATTGCAGGCAAAGTCCACCTATATTTATAAAGCTTAGATAATGATCTGAATAAGAAAGAATCTTTCTCTGTCATGGTAAAAATACAACCTAAATAACAATGGGAAAGTATAGGAATTCAGCCTTCTCAAATTTTATCATTATTTTTTCTACTAATTTCCTATCAAAAAATGTATTAGACCTAGTCAATAATAAGTAATTTTTGTCACCAAATACTGTAATTTATTTATATGTAAAGCTAATATGCTAAAACTTTTTGCTTAAGTACATTCCCTTTGCTCTCAGAAATAACAGCCAGAGACCTCACATCCTCAGAACTGGAAAACAATTTAACAGATGAGAAATTTTTACCCCGTGCTCTTTCTAACAGTCTGCATGCTTTAAATATTTTTCCTCCATGTTTTTCTGCGTAGGCATACATCTAAGGTTCACAGTACATGTCTATGATTTCCGGGTATGCAATAAGTCAAAACAAAAACAATTCAAACATGAATGAAGTCTGGGCCTGTATGCAGCTGAAACTCTTCTATCAGCCATCTGTACCTGAAAAAAGAGCTGGGAGTCTACTCCTCTTGTTTAATATATGGTAAAATTAATGTGGTTTATAGTGACAAAGCACTTAGCCATCTAAAATATAGAGAATACACCACAAGTAGATATTGTATATTTTCCCATTTTAAAACTTCTGCAACATCCACTGTGGACCTATTAAAACATTATATGATAGATATATACATATATATGTATTTACCAATATTTATCAACATATAAATTCTCCTTTCAATCTGTGCTATGCTTGTGGTAACACTTTTAAGTGTCTTCATCTACAAGATTTTTGGCAAAATGTTACCTCATGTTATTGAAAAGAAACTTTGACAGAAGGTTCTCCTGTCACCTGTTATTATTGCATGTTGTATTGCTGATCATCAAGGGGAGGTCAAGTGAAGATGAATAATGTGTTCCCTTCTAGTAATAACTACTTCCCAGAATCAAACTAATGGAAAATTAAAAGTAAGAGAAACAGATAAAAAACAAGACCTGTACTTTAGAGATAGAAAACCAAGTATATCAATCAGTCTCCTTGAGACATATGAACAACATTGACCACAAAAAACTGAATAGCATTTGATTTATTTTAGGGGGACATTTAGTTACATAGTTTCCTAACTCAACATTAGGATTACAAAGAATACAGGTAAGTGTGACATTATAGTGGTTGTCTCCTATAGGCCACCTAACAAGCGGAAGAACAAGTGGATGAGGCCCTCTACAGAAAAATAGAAGCAACCTCACATTTGGAGGCCCTGGTCCTCGTGTGGGAGGGACTTCAACCACCCTGATATTTGCTGAAGGAACAACACAGCAGCACATAAGCAGTCCAGGAGACTGCTAGAGACCATTGACAACAGCTCATCTAAATGATAGAGGAACCAACAAGGAGAGGTGCTCTGCTGGATATCATACTCACCAAGGAGGGGCTTGTTGGGGATGCAAAGGGAAAAGGCAGCCTTGGCTGCAGTGACCATGTATCCTGGTTTTGGCTGGGATAGAGTTAATTTCCTTCCTAGTAGCTGGTACAGTGCTGTGTTTTGGATTTAGCATGAGAATAATGTGATAACACACTGATGTTTTAGTTGTTGCTAAGCAGTGTTTATATAAGTCAAGGACTTTTCAGCTTCCCATACTCTGCCAGCGAAGAGGTGCACAAGAAGCTGGGAGGGAGTATAGCCAGGACAGCTGACCCAAACTGCTAAAGGGATATTCCAAACCATATGACCTCATGCTCAGTATATAAGCTGAGGGGGGGAGTTGGCCAGGGGGCAGCGATTGCTGCTCAGGGCCTGACAGGGTCGATGGGTGGTGAGTGGTTGCATCAATTTTTTTCTCTTCCTATTTTTTTTGTTTTTCTCTCTCTCTCCCTTGCTGTTTTACTTTCCATTACAATTATTATTATTATTATTATTATTATTATTATTATTATTATTATTATTTTATATTTCAAGTATTAAACTGTTTTTATCTCAACCCACTAATTTTCTTACTTTTGCTCTTCCTATTCTCTCCCCTATCCCACTGGGTGGGTGGGGGGAGGGTGAGCGAGCAGCTGTGTGGTCCTTAGTTGACGACTGGGGTTAAACCACAACACAATGAGAAGATCGAGTTCAGGATCCTGAGGGGAGAGAGGAGATTCACAACCCTGGACTTCAGGAGATCATCTGCTTGGAAGAATTGGGTGGGACAGGGCCCTAGAGGGAAGAGGGGCCCAAGGATCACCTACTCCAAGCTCAAGAGCAGTCCATCCCAACAAAGAGGAAGTGAGGCAAAAATGCCAGGAGGCCTGTGTGGACAAACAAGGACCTCCTGGTCAAACTCAAACAGAAAAAAGAAGCCTATAGAGGGTAAAAAAAAAGGACAGATAACCTGAGAGGAATACAGAAACATTGTCTGAATGTGCAGGGATAAGGTAAGGAAAGATAAAGCCCAAATGGAATTGAATCTTGTCAGGGATGTCAAAGACAACAAAAAGGGCTTCTATAAGTACCTAGGTGACAAAAAGGAAGGCTAGAAAAAATGTGGGCCCATTTGTGAATGAGACAGGGCACCTGGCTACACAGGGCATGGAAAAGGCTGAGGTCATGAATGCCTTTTTCATCCCTATCTTTACTAGCAAGACCGGCCTTCAGGAATCATAGAATCATCAAAAAGTTTGGGTTGGAAGGGACCTTTAAAAGTCATCTAGTCCAACCCCCCTGCCGTGGACAGGGACATCTTCAACTACATCAGGTTGCTCAGAGCCCCGTCCAACCTGACCTGGAATGTTTCCAGGGATGGGGCATCCACCACCTCTCTGGGCAACCTGTGCCAGTGCTTCACCACCCGCAGCGTAAAAAATTTCTTCCTTATATCTAGTCTAAATCTACCCCCCTTTAGTTTAAAGCCATTCCCCCTTGTCCTGTCGCAACAGGCCCTGCTCAAAAGTTTGCCGCCATCTTTTTTAGAAGCCCCCTTGAAGTACTGATAGGCTGCAATAAGGTCTCCCCAAAGCCTTCTCTTCTCGAGGCTGAACAACCCCAACTCTCAGCCTTTCTTCATAGGAGAGGTCTTCCATCCCTTGATCATTTTCGTGGCCCTCCTCTGGACCTGCTCCAACAGGTCTGTGTCTTTCTTATGCTGAGGGCTCCAGAGCTGGGCACAGTACTCCAGGGGGGGTCTCCCCAGAGCAGAGTAGAGGGGCAGAATCACCTCCCTCGACCTGCTGGCCACGCTTCTTTGGATGCAACCCAAGAGACGACTGGCCTTCTGGGCTGTGAGTGCAGATTGCTGGCTCCTGTCCAGCTTTTCATCCACCAGTACCCCCAAGTCCTTCTCGGCAGGGCTGCTCTCAATCCCTTCATCCCCCAGCCTGTATTGATACTTGGGGGTTGCCCCGACCCAGGTGCAGGACCTTGCACTTGGCCTTGTCGCATGCCCCAGACACCAGGGGGAAAGGCTGGAGAAAGGAAGACATACCCTTGGTGGAAAAGGTTCAGTTCAGGAAATATGTAAGCAAACTGGACATACATAAATCTATGGGTGCTGATGGTATGCACCCAGAAGTGCTGAGTGAGCTGGCTGATGTAATTGCAAGGCCACTCTTGATAATCTTCGGTTGATCATGACAACTGGGAGAGGTACCCAAAGACTGGAGTATTCTGTAATGTTTTCCAACTTCATCTTTTCTTGAACTGTTCAATAAGGAATATAAAGATCTTTATTTATTTATTGCAATAGACATGCTGGAAGTAGAGATATTTAGAATCAATGTATCTACTAAACACATCTATTTATCTTAATGCTTAAAAAAATTCTCCAAACACTCTCACAATTAAATGCAGTGGGAAGAACTTAACAATTTTTCACTTCTTACAGGAAAATATATTGTTAAATAAAAACAAGTACTGTACCTTAGACTAATAATTTCTCAGAAACAGCAATTATCTATGGAACAAATATACTCCTTTGACTTTTTTAATGGCAGTGAATCATACATCTGAGGGGTCAATTTTCTATTGTTTTTAGCAGTTGCAACCAGTTCACTTCTGGACATTGCAGTTTATATTGGCACTTGCTACCAGTTCACATCTCACCTTGACATACACATAGCTGGAGCACTGAAGTAACAACTTGACACTTATGAAGCAGTAGAGAAAAAAGGTGCTGAGAACTTGAAAGTAAGTTCTGGTGTTCCAGTTGTTGAATCTGCCAAATGAAATTGCTTATTACTGAACTTATTACTGAACTTAATTTCAGATACATTTCTGCCACACTTGATTAATTTATTTCACTCCAATCCAAGAGCAAGAAAAAGACAATTAGCCTTTTTTTCTACATTTACTTCTGAAAAAGTAAGTTGTTCAATAAAGGAAACACTTGAAGTGGTTGTATAAACAGTTTTCTGGGTTCTTTGATGTTCCCTTCCTGGACCATGTCAAGATTCTCATGCCTAAATATTCTTATCTAGTTTTCAGATAAAGATGGGTTTAGACACTTCTGAAAAGCAAAATACTCTAGAATAAATCTCTACAAAAGATTTTCAGGCAAGCTTAAAGTCCCATTCACTCTCAAATAGAATATGTTTTAGCAGTTGGACTCACAAATACATAACCTGTATTGTTATTACAAAGACTATTGCACTGATATAGAAAGCATTATTAGAAGTTTCTTCCACAGAAATTCTCAACATATAGAAAATCACATTAATAGTTATGACTTAAGCCACATAAATTGCTCAATACAGCATCAAAAAAGAAACCAAAAATAATTTGCAGCTGAACTGAAACTTCAGTCATAAGCCATCAACAGTCCCAATGTTTTCTCCTGTTTGAGACTTTGAGACATTCAAAAGATGATTAAATCAGTATTTACTGTTGAACACCTCTAATTGACCTCACAAGATATTTCAGTTGCTGACTAATCTAAAATAGCATCTTTATTCTTGATTTTAACCTATTCTAAATCTGACAGAAAAAAAATGTTTAAAATTTAGTTTAATGATATTTTTGAACACAATTAAAAAGAGTATTTGTCTCACTGCTAAAGAATCCTTGAGTCTTTTATTCCTGGGCAGGAACAAAAATGTGGGAATTTTGAAAAGTTAGAAAGCCTTTTCTCTCAGGTAATGAAACTTTACTTCTTAAAAACTGTGGAAGACAACAGGACTGGCTGAAAACCGAAAAAACCTACTGCAGTCTCTGATTACCTAGTGTGGTTAAAATTTTTTGTCATCTCCAATGAACTTCTGGATTCTTAAAACCCTACCCAGAAAAGTGATGAATCCATCACCTAAACTCAAAAAGTTCATCTTTGAAATTCCTCTTCTGTTGAATCTTGATTCAAGAAGCTTATAGGCACCGGATATTTTCCACATAAAATGTCCCCTACATTCTCCATTCTGTATCTAGAAGATTTGACAGCGCTGACAGCGCCACATTTTTCTCAAGGCTGTGGAGTAACCTTTTCTATTTCTCTGCTTTCTTGCACAGCCATGCTCTGGTAGGCACTCTCAAATCATGCCAATTAGTTTAACACCTGTGTAAAATGCTGCAGTAATCACCACTTTCTTCTAAAAGAACAGAGTTTGTTGTTCTTCTGCTCATTTCTCAGCTCTGCTTAGACCTATCCTTGATGTTCAGTTCTCTTCTCTACCTTAAAGGTGTTGAACATGTTTCTCCCTTAAGAGCATTCAACTACATCTAGTGCTTTGAGCTGCTGTGTGCTGGGAGGGCAGAGCACACCACCCTTTCTGATAGAGGTGTGCCATTTTGCAGGAAAGAATAAAAGAATTTTAAGAGTAAGTGAGACTTTAATGCAGATAGCTTATAGTGGATAGCAAACTCCAACTTGATTGCTACAGCAGCCACCTGTGGTAATCCAGTTTCCAGACCCTGTTGCAGAGGTTGATTTTATATTTCACTGAGACTGGAAACGGTTGTTTTGTCCTTAAAAATTAATATATATAATCTGATCTAGGTTACTTGTTGCTGCAATTAATTTCTCCCAGTGTCCCTGGTATAATTTGGCAATTTCTTGTTTTTATTAACAAAAGTGACTGTTGAAGAGGTTTGTACAGCAATGTAAGAGCAACTGAAAGACTGTGGTACAGATGATTTGTAGTCTATATGGATAACTATTACTACCCTGACTGTAAAGTAATATTCTGCCCTGGTTAGAAACATTTTTTCCTCTGTACTTTTAAACCAGCCTTGGTTACTACTGAAGATTTGCCAGAGACAAATGCCGTTGAAGACTCTCATTAATAATGATGAAACAACAGGGAAGGCAGCTGCAAAACAACAGTTACACTGCAACGTTCTATGCACCTTTCTTCCCTGTATCAGATATAGGCATCCTGCATCTCATACAATTGCAAGAAATTTGTTTTCACATGTTCAGCTATTTACTTTTTCAAATTTCATCTCAGCTCTTAAAAATCTAGTACACTTTTTTTTCAGTCATTATCTGCTTTGTGATGGATGGATCTTCATTTTCTGAAGGAAGTATATTTGACCTCCATGGGTTTTAAACACAGCTGGATTTCTTTTTTACTGAAGAAAATTAGGTAAACCAGATGGTTTCATATAGCTGCAGATTTATATGTTCAGTTTTCTCTCACTAAAATACTACAATTCCAATCAAAGAATGTGGAATAGTGTGGGGTTTTTAATCTGATACCTTCACTATGAACAAATACGCACCTTTTCATAAGCCAAAAAATACCATAGAGCAGTACTCTGTGGTGGTGACGGTAGTAGTGGGAAAGTAAACAAAACCACACTGCAAAAAAAAATCCAAGTGTGGTGAATTAGATCACGATTCTCAAAGTTCTCTGCACAGCAATGAACAACTATAGGAGTCCCTCCTCACTTGTAATTCAGACATTTGTTTCACAGCCCATTTTAAAAAGGAAGGAATCCAGGTATTTCAGAGCCATTACGCCTTCATAACAGACTATTAGGTAAACCAGGGAGGGAGTATGTAAAAATCTTCCTCCCTCCACTTGTCCTAGCATGACAGACTAGTTAAGGACTGATAGAGCACTAATGTAAATGTGAAGACTGAGCTTTCCCTCCACATGAGAAAGTAGGTGATGGGAAGGGAACAGATTTTCTTAAGCAGCAAGAGCTTATCCCGGTTCGTTCCAGCGAGCACAGTACCTCATAGGTGCCAAACTTATTGCAAGTGAAGCCACTGCAGGGCTATTCCAAGTGCAGACAGTCCTTTATGCATAAAAGAGCTGGGGTACTTGTCACAAAGGCAGGCTTTAGGTCTTAGTTCTTAACCTTCTGCCATCGCTCTAGCATAGCTTGCATTTCCACTGTGAAGAATGCAGATTGTGTTGACAGTATGGAATGGAAGAGCAGATGAGAATTAAGGCAAGGCCCAAAGCCCCCTTCCCCTTTCACTGCCATTAATTCCGCAAGCGAGCACAGTAAATATTTTGTAAGTATGCTGCAGTATAAATTGTTGAATAAGAATGGAGAAAGAGCAGATGAAGACTTCACAGGCTCCTCCTGGTGTAGTAGGCAGTACAACATCCTCTGCTTCGAGCACACTCTAAAGCAACTGTTTGGCTGAGACTGTCCGACTCTATTAACAGACCATCAGCTTGTTACCATGAGCTACATGGTAACAACCCCAAAGCAGTTGTATTAAGACAACAAATTATCTTATCTTTGCCTAAAAAATATTCTTCCAGGAGCAGAGAAGAGGGAAGGCGTGTTTTATTTATGGCTATCTATCTTAAAAGATCAAAACAATTAAAGGTTTCATTAACATATCAAAATCATAATTATCTTCCTTGAAGAATGCCCTTTAACAGATTTAAAACTTTAACAAATGATATGGCAAACCAACATAAAAAACATTGCTGTGTAGTTTATTTTAGAATTATTTCTTTACACCAATTTCCTGTCAGTTGGTGCCTGGACAGTTGCAAAATGGATCTTTCAAGTGTATGTATGTACTTTATTTCTGTAAGAAATCCTTCTTTTATAATGAGCCTGGTATCACCAGATTATGTAGTTTAAAAACCTTTTCCTTTCTGCTTTTCTTTTCTATGTTTGACCATTCAATTTTAAAGGGAGAGGAAAGCAGCCATAGCCCTAGCAACACTAAAGCCTGCTATTAAGTAAAGGTCTAAAAGGTCTTACATTTCATTTGCACAACCTAATTCAATGGCTTCACAAAACCTTATGCTGTGGAAAAAGAAAGAACTTTGCAGAGTCTGTGGATATTGAAGTGACGTAATAATCTGTGTGCTGGTGGCATTGTTAATCTACCTGGAGAACAAAAGCTCTGAAACCTTCTAGTCAAGAGCTCATGGAAAAGAACTGTCTTGTGGTTGCATATAATGTTAGGCAGAAGATCATCACCTCACTCTGGTTACTTTTGTCTGATTTCTGTGACTGAGTGTGTCTGCTATGTCTGGGATTTATAAATTATTCAGCAAAGAGAGACTGCTTAATGCAGCTTGAAAGTCCAAAACTTTCATGTTCTGCACTTGTATGTACATATATATATTTATATACCTCTATATAATTTTATATGCATATAATATGCTTAAATCTTGATCTGCTCCTGCATTATTTCATAGCCTAGCTAGAATAATTTTCTTTTCATTGGTAGAGATTACTTCAAACTGTGAATTGGAATATTCAGCTGTATATGGTTTACATTCTAAAATTCATGTCAGTTGGAACAAATCCTTTTGCTGGAGCTAGCTGCTAATATTTAAGCAAAAATTATTTAGATGATGCTTCAGAAGACCATAATTCAGAAGACCAAATGAATTCTGAGTTCATTTGTGTATTATTAGATGGTTTTGTTCAATAACAAAATCAGGTAGAACGGGGCCTACCAAAACTGTATGCACACAAAAAAGGAAGTGCCGAGAGGACAGCATTACAGGGGAAGCTCTCATGCAGAGGATATGCTTTTTCTGGGAAATCAGCACGACTGGTGCCCAAATAAAGTGCCTGTACTCCAATGCATGCAGCATGGGGAACAACAGGAGCAATTAGAGTTTGGTGTGCAGCTGCAGGGCTATGATCTCATTAGCATCAAAGAAACATAGCTCTTTAGGAAGGGCAGGCAGGGACAGTAGGGATGGGGAGTTGCCCTTTATATGAGACAGCAGTGGGAAGATCTGCCTTGGAACGGATGGTGAGCCAGGTGAGAGCTTATGGGTAAGGATTAGTGGACAGACTAAAATGTGTAACATTGTGGTGGGTGTCTCCTACTAACTGTCTGATCAATGAGAATTAGATAAAGCCTTCTTCAGAGCTCACATTTGCACATATTGGTTCTCACGGGTGACCTCAGTCACCTGATACCTGTGGAGGGGTAACACGGATGGACACAAGCAATTCAGAAGGTTCCTGGAGTGCGTTGGTGGTAATTTCCCGCATAAAATGAGTAGAGGAGCTTACAAGAGGATGTGATCTGTTGGACATCATATTTACAGACATGGAAGAAATGGTCAGGGATATGAAGATTGGGGGGCAGCCCTTGCTGTGGTGACTCTACGATGGTAGAGTTCAGAATCCCAAGAGGTGGAAGCAAGACAAAAGGCAGGATCACAGGGCTTCAGGAAAGCAAACTCTGGCCTGTTCAGGGACCTGCTTGAAAGATTCCCATGGGATACACTTCTGGAGAAAGGAGGTCCAGGACCTCTGGTTGATATTCAAGGATCACTTTCTCCAAGCTCAAGAAAGATCCGTCTTAACAAGCAGGAAATCAAGCAAAAGTGGGAGGAGGCATGCATGGAAGAAAAAGGAATTCCTGGCTAAATGCAAACGTAAAAAGGAAGTGTACGAGGGGTTGAATCAGGGACAGGTGACCCAGCAGGAATATACAGACACTGAGCATGCAGAGATCCAGTTAGGAAAGCAGAAGTCCATGTGGAGTTAAATCTGGTGACGGATGTGAAGGGCAATAAAACGAGCTTCTATAGGTATATCAGCTGTAAAAGGAAGACAAGGGAAGATGTGGATCCACTGCTGAGTGAGTCAGGGGACCTGACGGCCAAGGACATGGAAAAGGACAAGGTACTCAAGGCCTTATTTGCTTCGGTCTTTACTAGTCAGATTTACCTTCAGGAACCCCAAGCATGTGAGACCAGACAGAAAGTCTGGAGCAAGAAAGCCATGTCCTTGGTGGAGGAGGATCAGGTTGGGGAACATTTAATCAAACTGGACATACACAAATCTATGAGACCTGATGGGCTGCACCCATGAACGTTGAGGGAGCTGGCTGATGCCATTGTAAGGCCACTGTTGATGAACTTTGAAAGGTCATGGTAGTTGGGAGAGGTTCCTCAGGGCTGGAAGAAAGCAAATGTCACTCCTATTTTCAAGAAGGACAAGAAGAAAGATCTGGGGAACTACAGGCCAGTCAGCCTTACCTCAGTCCCTGGGAAGGTAATAGCATGAATCCACCTGCAAGACATTTCCAACTGTATCGAGACAAGAACATAGCTAGGAGTAGTAAGCATGGATTTATAAAGGGGAAATCTTGCCTGACAAACCTGCTAGCTTTCTACAATGAAATTACTGGCTCATTGGATGAAGGATGAGCAGTGGATACTTTTTACCCTGACTCAACAAGGCTTTCAACTCTGTTTCCCATAACATCCAGAAAGACAAACTAATGAAGTACAGACTAGACAAATGGATTGAAAACCGTCAGAAAAGCCGGGCTCAGAGGATTGTGATTCGCAGCACAAAGCCTAGCTGGAGTCCAGTCACTAATGGTGTACCCCATGGGTCTATACTGATGCCAATACTGTTTAACATTTTTATTAATGACCTAGACAACGAGACAGAGTACACTTTGCAGATGATACAAAACTGGGAGGTAGGATTGATAGACAAGATGTTTGTGCTACCAACTGGCTGGAAAAATGGGCAGAGGAATCTCATGAAGTTCAATAAATGGAAATGTCAAGTCCTGCCCCTGGACAGGAACAACTCTGCACCAGGACAGACTGGGGGCCAAACGACTGGAAAGCACCTTGGCAGAAATGGGCCTGGGGTCCTGATGGGCACCAAGTTTAATGTGATTTGAACACAGCCTTGCAGCATTGAAGGCCAACAGCATCCTGGGCTGCATTAGGAAGATCATTGCCAGAAGATTGAGGGAGGTGATCTTTCCCCTCTACTCAGTATGGGTGAGACACATCTCTCCCTGGTATAAGAGACATGGACATACTGGAACAGCTCCAGTGAAGGGCCATGAAGAGAATTAAGGGTCTGGAGCATCTGCCATAGAAGGAGAGACTGAGAGTTTCTCAATGATATCCAGAGACAAGACAAGAGGCAATGGGCACAAACTGAAACACAGGAAACTTCATTTCAAAAATAGAAGCATCTTTCTCACTTTGAGGGTGATCAAACAGTGGAAAATGTTGTCCTGAGAAGCTGTGGCATCTCCACCCTTGGAGATATTCAAAACCCAACTGGACACAGCCCTGAGCAACTTGCTTTTTTTATGCATTCTCTGAGCAGAAGGGTTGAACTAGATGATCTCCAGAGGTCCCTTCGAACATCAACTGTTCTGTAATTTTGTAATTTTATCTGTTATGGTTGCATATCTTAATATAAATGACCACATTTTTGCAACTCTGTAATGAGAGAATTTATTTTTAATTGTTATCTTCACTGATCTGTAATATCCAATGGATATCATAAAGCAGAAGGTTGAGGTTTTTTCAGATGGAAGCTGCAATTCAATACCATGGGATTATTAACAGTACAAAGTAAAGTAAATGCTTTATCACAGTCTTTTGCAAAACTACCAGAAATTATTTCAACACAAATCCAGTACAAAGAATTTTACTAGGCAACCACAACCCATAGGAACAGGAACATGAACAAGTAGTGGCCACTTCTGATTTGAGATGCCATGCTGTCTTCCTTTTGCTTCTGAAGGCCTTGGGACTGTATGTTTAAGAAGTTTTTAGTTATATCTGCCTTTCAGATATGCCTATGAGCAATTGCAAAAGTTATGCTGTTAGTATGTGCTGTATCTAGACTTTTCTCATGGCCATGACATTATAGGACTTTTTAGTATGGAAACTGGAAGAAGCTTTTCTATCTAAAATGAGAGGGTTTAGAGCTCTTAACACTTGCTCTGACCTTTAGAAGTAGAACATAGAATCATAGAATCATAGAATCATTGAGGTTGGAAAAGACCTCTAAGATCATCGAGTCCAACCGTCAACGCAACACCACCATGTCCACTAAACCATGTCCCTAAGCGCCTCATCTACACGTCTTTTAAATACCTCCAGGGATGGGGACTCCACCACTTCCCTGGGCAGCCTGGTCCAATGTTTCACCACTCTTTCAGTAAAGAAATTTTTCCTTACATCCAATCTAAACCTCCCCTGCCGCAACTTGAGGCCATTTCCTCTCGTCCTATCGCTAGTTACTTGGGAGAAGAGACCAACACCAACCTCGCTACAACCTCCTTTCAGGGAGTTGTAGAGAGCGATGAGGTCTCCCCTCAGCCTCCTTTTCTCCAGGCTGAACAGTCCCAGTTCCCTCAGCCGCTCCTCAGAAGACTTGTTCTCCAGACCCCTCACCAGCCTCGTTGCCCTTCTCTGGACACGCTCCAGCACCTCAACGTCCTTCTTGTAGTGAGGGGCCCAAAACTGAACACAGTATTCGAGGTGCGGCCTCACCAGTGCCGAGTACAGGGGCACGATCACTTCCCTACTCCTACTGGCCACACTATTTCTGATACAGGCCAGGATGCCATTGGCCTTCTTGGCCGCCTGGGCACACTGCCGGCTCATGTTCAGACGGCTGTCGACCAACACCCCCAGGTCCTTCTCTGCTGGGCAGCTTTCCAGCCACTCTTCCCCAAGCCTGTAGCGCTGCATGGGGTTGTTGTGGCCGAAGTGCAGGACCCGGCACTTGTCCTTATTGAACCTCATACAGTTGGCCTCGGCCCATCGACCCAGCCTGTCCAGGTCCCTCTGCAGAGCCTTCCTACCCTCGAGCAGATCAACACTCCCGCCCAACTTGGTGTCGTCTGCAAACTTACTGAGGGTGCACTCAATCCCCTCTTCCAGATCATCGATAAAGATATTGAACAAGACCGGCCCCAAAACTGAGCCCTGGGGAACACCGCTCATGACCGGCCGCCAACTGGATTTCACTCCATTCACCACAACTCTCTGGGCCCGGCCATCCAGCCAGTTTTTGACCCAGCGCAGAGTCCACCTGTCTAAGCCGTGAGCCGCCAGCTTCTCGAGGAGAATGTTGTGGGAGACAGTGTCAAAGGCCTTGCTGAAGTCCAGGTAGACCACATCCACAGCCTTTCCCTCATCCACTAGGCGGGTCACCTGGTCATAGAAGGAGATCAGGTTGGTCAAGCAGGACCTGCCTTTCATGAATCCATGCTGGCTAGGCCGGATCCCCTGGTTGTCCCGCTCATGCCTTGTGAGCGCCCTCAAGATGAACCGCTCCATAATCTTCCCCAGCACCGAGGTCAGGCTGACAGGCCTGTAGTTCCCCGGATCCTCCTTCTGGCCCTTCTTGTAGATGGGCGTCACATTGGCAAGCCTCCAGTCGCCCGGGACCTCCCCCGTTAACCAGGACTGCTGATAAATGATGGAGAGTGGCTTGGCGAGCTCCTCCGCCAGCTCCCTCAGCACTCTCGGGTGGATCCCATCCGGCCCTATAGACTTGTGAGTGTCCAGGTGGCATAGCAGGTCATTGACTGCTTCCTCTTGGATTACGGGGGGTTCATCCTGCTCGCCGTCCCCATCTTCCAGCTCGGGGGGCCGAGTACCCTGAGGATAACTGGTCTGCCTGTTAAAGACTGAGGCAAAGAAGGCATTGAGTACCTCAGCCTTTTCCTCATCCTCAGTGACAATGTTCCCCCTTGCATCCAATAAAGGATGGAGATTCTCCTTGGCTCTCTTCTTGTCATTAATATAGTTGTAAAAACTTTTTTTGTTTTCTCTAATGACAGCGGCCAGATTGCGTTCTAGCTGGGCTTTTGCCTTTCTCATTTCTTCTCTGCACGACCTAACAAGATCCCTGTACTCTTCTTGAGTCGCCTGCCCCTTCTTCCACAAGCGGTAAACTCTCCTTTTTTTCCTGAGTCCCAGCAAGGGCTCCCCGTTCAGCCAGGCCGGTCGTCTTCCCCGCCCGTTCTTCTTATGGCACATGGGGACAGCCTGCTCCTGCGCCTTTAAGACTTCCTTCCTGAAGATCGTCCAGCCTTCCTGGACCCCTCTGCCCTTCAGGACTGTCTCCCAAGGGACTCTCTCAACCAGCGTCCTGAACAGGCCAAAGTCCACCCTCCGGAAGTCCATGGTTGCGGTTTTGCTGCCCCCCTCCTTACTTCACCAAGAATGGAGAATTCTACCATTTCATGGTTGCTAAGCCCAAGACGGCCTCCGACCACCACATCTCCCACCAGTCCTTCTAACATGAGTTACAGTCCTTCCTTTAATGAGGGATTTTTATCAACTCAATCATTCTTCCAAGTATTCTCTACCTATTTTACTTTATTTTATAGAGAACAACATTACTTTGATGAAGAAAGAGAAAATAGATCTGATATATGATATATGTTTTATATCTTTTCTACGAATAAAAATCTCCGCACCTAAGAGTTACCTGGCTAGATTCTTCTACCTCTTCTGCTAATAATCAGTCAAGGGAATTGGAATTTAGGTGCTACATTTTCATTCTCTAATTCAGAAAAATGCTGATGCTAGTGGCTATTAATTTTTTTTTTCCCCTCAAATATAGAATGCATTCTTTGAGAGTCCTGTATACACCAACTAAAGGAAAAGATCATGCAACCAAAATACAAATCATGATTCACATAAATTAACCTAAAAATGGTAAACCTACTACACTTCAACAAGAAGCACAGCCACCTATATACATCTTGTATAAAGGATTAGTTATGTAAATTATCACAACCAATAAATGACACACAGACTTCATAGTAAATAATTTCACAGCTACATAGTAGAAAAGACAGATTTAAAACCAAAATGAAAACAAATTAAAAAGAAAAAAACAATCTGAATGTGACTAGGGAAAATACCTTAAAATATCACTGAACATATCAATGCACAAGGTAGAAGTCTTAGGCCTCATTGAAATTGGGTTTTATATTGACTTCAGTAGGATTTCACCTTTGCAGCGTTACTCCAACTCACTTTTTTGGGGGGAAAAAAGTAGTACTTTCAGTGATATAACAAAATGAGCAGCAATATATCTTATCTAAACTCTACATGAGCCACTGGCTGGCAGCAACAAGCATTACAAGACTTGACAGTATGGAATTTTAAACCCGACACAGTCGTATCAATCGGAGGGCACAAGCCAGAGCAAAGCTTAATAGTCTGGTGCTTCCTGCATTGATGACAGCAAAAATAAATCTGTAAGCCAGGCAGTTTTAGGAAGGTTTCTTTCCCAGCCCTTTTAAGAAATACAGGTTTCACTTAAGCCACAGACCAGCACAAGATGCAATGAGGAAAAATTGTACTATATTTTAACCAGGTAAATGGGTATTGCAAAAAACCCTGTTCCATGATAGCTAATATGAGCAGCCAACCAAAACTAAAAGCAAACAGCAAACAAACAGGAAAAATAATCTGACTTATTAACTAAATATAAATGAAAGATACTGAGTAGGACAATTCTCTGAGGATAATTACTCCCTTTCACATGGAGCATTTGGCAGGATGAGACCAAAGAAAAGGACATCCCATACAGTTCCCTGGGAAGTGTCCTTCTAAGTCAGAAAGGCCTGGAGTACTTCAGGGAATTGAGGGAAAAAATTATCCAGGACAACAGGTTTGGAGCACCTACCTGATAACTTGTATTAAGTGATTCCTCATCTGAAGCTCTTACATGTTATGAAGAGCCATGAGAGGGGTTGCACATTCCTTTTTCATAACACTTGAAAATAAAACACAACCGAAACCCAAAAGCCACAAAAAGGGAGTACCCCATTGTCATGAATTCTGACTTGCCCTTGTCAAATCACTTGGCAAGTCATGCAGCACTAAATGGAAACTTTGACTTTATAAATAATGCAAAATTAAGTCTGCATTACTCTTTTTAATACGATACACACCCGTAAGCTCTAACCTGTACTTGCTAATTGTCAGTCGCATTAAAAATACCTATCAAAGACTTAATAGGATTAAACATAAACCATATACAAATGAGAATGATAAAAATACTTGTCCCCCAGACATTATTGTTTGAAATATCACCTTCAAAACTAGCATTATTTATCACTACTTGATTTTACATCAAAGAATAGGGATTTGAGACTTTGCAGCCAGTGCTGCTTGCAGTGTTACTGTAAAATTACATCCATACCCGATGAGAAATATCATAATCAGTTCCCATTGCAAGTCACTTGGAATCTGCCTGGTCCAATTAAATAACTGTAAGACGATTCTGAAAGACATATTTTCCCCAGAGCATTGCAGAAATTTAAAATGAACCAAGTAAATTAGCCACAGTATGTAGGTGGCCTGCTCTCTGCCTGTAGGAATACTTTTTAAGCATTTCTAAGATCTACTCAACTCATTCACTTTGTGGCTGATAACTGTAACAAATACCATTTTCTTTCCAGGCAAGTTTTGCCTCATTTGTTTCAAAAGCATGTACTGGATGTAGCAGTTGTGTAAGAGTCGTGATTTGTAATTATAAACTAGAACATTAAGGCCTAGCTTCTGGCATAGGTGCAAGTACCACGACTGAAAACAAAACAAAACAAAACAATGTGGAAACAACATTCAGTTTGAGATCAGTAGTAATCATTACTTAATGATGACTTAATGACATGGAAAAAGAATACACTGGGTTTTTTTTGTAATGGTGAAACATCAGAATTACCTTGAACACATTTAGTTTTATAGAGTAAGGAAGAAGTGGAATACATCCATAAATAATTGCAGGACAAGGGATCAAATTAGTGCTGATGTTAACATTTGTATCCTACTTTCTGGTAGGAAATGGAGGTTTGGAGTTATCAGAACAGGGGCCCTAAACATTTCTGACTTACCCCCAGAAATACTGCAAAACATTCACCTGACCACATGATGCAGTAGTAATCCATTCCTTTCCTACCATTATTTATGCTGTGATTGCAACCATCTCTGCAAAATGCCTTATTTTTATCACTATAAGTTATTTGAATACACCTCAGGCTTTCAGTTACTTCCATTACAGAAACACTATATTGCAGCATTTCTGGGTCTGTGATAAGAACTGTAATCCTCCCTTCATTTTATCAGTAACCATTCAAATGGACACAACAGATATATATTGCTGCCTCAGAGTTCATATGTTTGTTTATATTTTCTTATAAAATTTATTCTCTGGTACTAGAATGAAAAGGCATCTACAAAAAAGAAGTACATAACCAACCATAATTGTTTTGGAAATTAAATACATGAAAGTCAGGAAATTAAATTCCCAGTGTTCAAGTTTAGTATTAACCCAATTCACTTGTGATCATGTATGGAAAAGTCATTTCTAGAGGACATCAATTGTACTTTGCTATTTGTCAAATTATAAGCAGAGCTGATAAGGTAGTTTGACACTTCCCATTAGAAGCAGCTGTTTTAGGTCGCCAGTAACATCAAACTTGAAATATGCCAGCTTGAATCTCTGCTTTAGGATTATTTCTTTTTCTGTTCATGAGTGCTCAGTAGATTTAGTCTATGAAAAAGAAAAGAGAGAGGTCACTTTATCGCAGCTTGTAAGTGCCTTCATGAGGAGAAAATACCAAATAGTAGAGAGCTCTTTAGTCTAGCAGAATAAGTCATAGCAAGAACCAATGGCTGGAAGATAAAACAAGGCAAACTCAAATAGGAAATAAATGTACATTTCTTTTAAACTGAGTAATTTATCTATAGAAAGAAAACTACCTGGGAAGTACTATGAAATCCATTTTTTAAAACAAAGTGTCTTCAAAGCAAGAGTGATATCTTTCTGGAACATGCTTTCATTGCACAATATCAGGACAAATGCCAGGGAAAATGTACGTTACTTGATGACCTGAGCTATGCAAGAACGTAGCCTCCGAGTTCTGAGATACAAAGGCTGAAGAGAATTCAGCAAATCACACAGCATCAACAAGAAGGCCCAAGCAGAATAAGGCAGCAACTAAAATCCCTGACATTCCAGTCATAAGTATCTATCTGACTAAGAAAATTGATACAAAGACTGGCTTAGATTTCCCTGGCTTTAGAAGAGAAACAAAATGACATATGTGGCCATGTAAAGACATCTTTTCTGTAGGTTGTGATGGTCCTAAAGCCTTCCAATGTAAGCAGTTTGGCAGGTGTACAGGGAGGCACAGGCATCTGTGAAGTCAAAACATCCAGTTCTCATGCTCTTCCTCTAAATGCATTGTGAGGATCTGTTTCTCTGATATTGCTGGAATCATCTTAGTTCTGAGGTCATACTCAGCTTTCCCTGACTATTATTGCTAACTCCTGAGAACAGTGAGAAATGATGCTTTCTGAACTTTATATGTGTTTTTTTTTTTTTTTTTAACTGCGGTTTTTTTCTTCTCTTCACAATAAAAACACTACAGTTGTCTTCTCACTGACTTCAAATTCTCAGTTATTTCCTGGGGATGTGCCTTGCATTTGAAAGCCCAGTTTTTAATGCTAATACATTTGTTTCTGATAGCAAGCCCCAATAAAAATCAACTGTTCTACTTTCTAGGTGGACACAATGTTTTAATGTCTCATGGAATGCAGCTTATTTTTATATTCCCTTTAATCCATTTAATGCAACCAAACTGCATAGTAATGGAATTCTTTTCAGGTGCAATGGAAGTTGCCATACATCTGTTCACTCTCCTCAATATTCACTGTATTGAACGATGTCTTATCCCCCAGGATGTGTCTAAACATCTGCTTAAAAACCTTTTCAGATGGTACCCTGAATCAGTAACAATTCAGAATTCAGTAAAATTCTGTCACATGTGCAGTAATTATAAGGTACAGCTGAAAAATCCTGAGACGGTTTATACACGGTAAGCTTGCTAGATAGCTACAAGTTGAACTTCTGCAACAGTTGCTCCATAGACAGCTCAGAAAAGTGTTACCATTATTAGCAATACAGTCACAACATTATTGCATTTGCATGCATAACAGATTATGAAGTCCATGAATATATTCTGTTTGAAATTGTTGAGGGGTTATGATGAAAGAGAGAGGGAAAACATATGTGCATGAATGCTCGTAGGGATGGGAAAAGAAGTAACAGGCACAAAAAGTAACAGAATGAGAGTAAATAAATGTGTCCATACCACCATCATATTTTTAGGGTCATTTCACTGTCCCTGTCAAATTTAGTCCTGGATAGATTTGATTTTTTTACTCTTCCCTTGGTATTAGAAAATGAGACAGAGCTTCTTTTTCCTATTGGGCTGTTTCAGCCTTTTTCTCTCTAGTTAGCATGGCACTTTTAAATTTCACAGCACTTTTTAACCAAAATTTTTTTGTTGGCTTTATTCTCATTTTCAACTTCTAGTTTATGCTGTTTTCTGATAGAATTAAAATGCTTCTAGAACTTATGCTTTCCCAACAAATAGAGAGATAATCAGTTTCACTACTTAACCCAATAGAAAAAAAATAAATATGTTCCTTATCATGTGAATACAAGCTTACTGTATAAAACATATTCACCAGTTGTTTTGATTAGTAGTAATACTTTCATTAAAAAGCAGACATAAAATTCACCCACATAAAAATGTACATATCTACATACTTGCATTGACTTCATATATCTTGTTTTAACAAGAGACAATAAAAGAAAAAGGTTTTTTTTCCAATATATCTTTCATTTTTTAATCTTTATTTCCTGCATGAATATCAACATACTACATATATATATATGATATATATATATCTCAACATAATACATTGGCTGATGTTCTGTCATTACGTTCTAATAGTTGGTGTAGTGCCTAGAGCTTAATTTTAATTCACGGTGCATCAATAACAATGCAATAAGCATCCTTTCCTTTGTAAATAAGCATTATTTGAAGATCAGCTAAATGTTCATAAAAGTTATATATACAGCAATGTTAACCTGTTCATCAAGGAGTATTCAAATTATAGACTTCCAGGGCTTTTTATTAATCCCTGAATTTAAGATTGCATGAAAGGCTTCTCTGGGCAATATGGATGTATCAGCACAGCTGATGATAGGTTAGAAATCTCAGATATAGTCTACCAGATAGCATAAATCTGCATACTGACAAAATTATCAGAGTCTTCCCAAACTACATACTACTGGTTATTGTTGTCCTGGTTTCGGCAGGGATAGAGCTAATTTCCTTCCTAGTAGCTGGTACAGTGCTGTGTTTTGGATTTAGGATGAGAACAATGTTGATAACACACCGATGTTTTAGTTGTTGCTAGGTAGTGCTTACACTAGTCAAGGACTTTTCAGCTTCCCATGCTCTACCGACTGAGAAGGCTGGAGGTGCACAAGAAGCTGGGAGGGGGCACAGCCAAACTGGCCAAAGGAATATTCCATACCATGTGACGTCATGCTCAGTGCATAAACTGGGGAAAGCTGGCTCGGGGGGGGGTGGGGGGGGTGGGGTGGGGGCACTGCTCGGGGACTGGCTGGGCATCGGTCGGCGGGTGGTGAGCAATTGTACTGTGCATCACTTGCTTTGTGTAATATTATTATCATCATCATCATTATTATTATTATCATAATTTTATTTCAATTATTAAACTGTTTTTATCTCAACCCGTGAGTTTTTTCTCACTTGTGCTCTTCCAATTCTCTCCCCCATCCCACCAGGGTGTGGGGGGAGTGAGCAAGTGGCTGCATGGTGCTCAGTTGCCGACTGAGGTTAAACCACAACATTGTTTACTGTGGTATATGGAGCTGTGATCAGAGGAATCATTGATGATATTTGGAAAATGTCCAGATACTGGTGACATAACTTTCAAGATAAAAATTCCTACAATGTTTTCTTTCTGGTTTTCTGCTAGCAGCCTTTGTTTTATCTTTAAGAACAAATTTTTTAAACAAAAATGCTGGAAAAATAATGGAGCCAAATCATTTTTCTTAATAAACTTGCCCTTGATTTATAACTATGAAATAACATAATCACATTCAATACCACTGCATTTTTACTGAACCTATTAAATGGCATGCAAGATCATATAGTTAATAATAATGCAGTTAATCAATGAATCAAAGCTAAACAACAGTTTTCTGTTGAATACTTATTAACAAGTATTTATTTTTAGGGAGGTTTTTCTTACCACTCCCAACTATACTCTTAACATCCTTGTGTAAACCTTACATTCCTGCAAACAGCTTTGTTGAGGTCTGGAAGGAGCAACCCAAGCTTCTTGCAATAGTTTGCAATCTTCTTCACATTTGTCTGGCTGACTCAGTCCTGGCTGGCTATCTTTCAAAATATTCCTCTGAGGAGCAGAGGAGGCAGACTTGCCTAAGGCTATGCTGCCTGCCACCAGAATTACAGGGTTGTGGAGACAATGGCCCAGGCTATTTCTGGATGTGGTTAGTGCCAAGTTTTTCTTGACAACTCTGCTCCACACTGACAGTGCAAATTACCAATGATCTCATTTCAAGCCACTTTTTCTTCCTTTTTGCACCTCAAACTGATGATTATAACAGGTTTGGAGCTTTTTCCTGCTTAATCCCTTCCTCGTCTGCTGGAACAAGACTGTCAACAAGCTGACCCTCTGATCTTTTAGCTGATAAACACTATGTCAGCTTAGTTTGCTTTTGGATAGTGCTATCACATTGAATTAGCATTCTCTTTAGAGAAACTTGTCATTTCAGCTCTGCCATATAAGAGATTTGAAGACCATTAAAATGTAGGTGATTTTGAAAAGAGAAGCTAAGGTAAGTAATATTTCAAAAGTTTTGCAACCACTTTCATTAGAACTCCCGAAAAAGAGCAAAATCATTAAGTAATTATATGCTTAAAGACCCTCTAAAATGTATTACTTTAGAAGTTCAAGTCAACTAGTGGCTTTGTTTCAATCGTGCTCCTTCATGTTTCTAGTCTAGTTTCAGAAAATAGCATCATACTTTAGATTCTATTATATTTAATAACCACAGTAGGAGCCCAAACTCAACAACCTTATTTTTTTACAAACATTGAGAATGCAAGTGGGAGTTTTAACACACAAGTCACAGTTTGTACCACATAGACAACCAACAGAAGCCACTCAGCAATCAAGTGAAAACGCAGAAGTTTCTAAAGGACCCTCTCTTTTGTTGCCATAATCCTAGATCTTGAAGATCAGAAGACAAATCCCTAGCAAAGACAAAATAAAACCTACAACACAGTATTTATGAATCATCTACATGATAGTGTATATGTATAATAGCATCTGTGTTTTTTACATTAATATGTCACACAATCATTCTTGAAAAAATAACACATTCTCAACAGTCATCTAAAGAGCTAATAAAGGGGGGGTCTACATAGCCTGGACATGCAAAAGGCATGCCCGAGTCTCGGCTGAATGTGGTCAGAGGTAGGATGTCTTTTGTTTGTTTCCTCTAATCCAGACCATTTAACTAACCAAATTAGAGCATAGTCACATGAAAAAAGGATCAGAGCACTGAAGGAGTAAGTAGACCCTTAAATAACAAATGCCTGAATTAATTTCCCCCATTAGATGCTTGGGTGTATTAGAAGTACCATGAAAGGGAACATCTAGCCAATATTACTCACAGCAGGCTGTGCTTTTATTTTCCATTTGTTCCCTGTTCTATAGCTCATGCAGTTGTTCAGCAGGACTTTGATCCTGAACGTTTATCGGTGTTCTGACTTCAGAAGCACAAGTCATCAAAACCATCTGTAGGCAATTTCATTCTGAAAACACTAGCCCCAGTACACCTACTTGCTTTTTTATAATGATGTAAAAAAATTCAGAATACTACGGACAAAGGAAACAATTTTGCTTAAACTTTCATATAAATACTCTAAATGGATCAATAGTACAAGCACTTGATCAAATAGCTACCAAATACAAAGTAAACACAAACCTACTGATTTCAGTAGAATCAGAAGTAATAACATCTTCTCGCCATATATAATCTCTCTTGCCAAGAGATAGCTAAACTTTTTCATTCTGGTTGATAGAAACATACCATACACTGGAGCCTCTTGCAATACTTCAGTTAAGATTAGGGGAATCTTTTTTCCCTTCCTAATAGAAAGTTTATTCTTCTACAATTTAAAAAAAATAAAATTAAAAGGCTTACAGATGGATTTCTTTCCTAGTTATGAGTCACAGTGTGCATTTTAGATATCCTTGACTGTTTCTTTTTTAAAAAACTTTCTACTAATGTAGAAGGGTTTACATCTTTTTTTTACGGCTTTCAGTTGTGAATAACAAACATGTCACACAGATTTCTTCAGTAAAAGATAGTCTATAATCATCACTCCCCTCCACCCCTGCACAAGGTTTCTAAATCGAGAGTTTTTATTTAATCCCAGCATCATGTTGTATTTTATTTCAGCAGACTTCCACTTATAATGATTGTCAATGTCATGTTGACCTTTCCTGTATCCTACTTTCCTATGGCTCTACCATGGGAGAAGGAAATCCTTTATTATTAATACACTATTTTGAAATCCTCTGCACATCTATCTTGGAATCATACAAAGTCAATATTCAATGATATATACTGCCCTATCTGTCATTTTTAATCACAAACTGTCCACACCCTGTAATAGTTATTGTAATAGTGAATGAATCATGCCACTTTGATAATAACAAGACTTACAATGCATGTAAAATAGATGGGGATTTCCCCTGAATTTTAATGATTGGTGTATTTTAATAGACTATCATTCTGACATATTGCTAGATTTGTGGTATTAGATGGGAGTTATCACTGGGCATATACAGTTTTAATTTAAAGGAGCTTAAGATAATCAGAAGCAGACCAATGCATAAAAAAAAAAAAAAATCAAGTTTTCAAACTGATAAACTTTATCAGGATATTGTAATCTAAAAAATGATTCATTGTGATATAAATTATAGTTAATTTAACATCTGAAAGAGAATGAAAACTTGCAGGAACCAACAGACACAATGATTTCCTTTGACCAAACATCTTTTTTTTTGTGGGGGTGGGGGATGTGGGGTGATGCTTTTTCCCTTCTGGTTTAAATTCTTTAAATGTGACAAAATACAGTAATAATAATAATAATAATAATAATAATAATAATAATAAATAATAATAATAATAATAATAATAATAATAATAATAATAAAATAATACCACCCACAAAAGCCAAGATGCCCAGTACAACAATCATCATTTATCGTATATCATGTGAAGCCATATCATGAATACTTCAATTCTACTTAAGAGACCCTTAGCATATCTTAATGTTAAGCTAGAATAGAATAGACTAGACTATTTCAGTTGGAAGTGACCTACAATGATCATCTAGTCCAACTGCCTGACCAATTTAGGGCTGACAAAAAGTTAAAGAGTGTCATTAGGGGCATTGTCCAGATGCCTCTTAAACACTGACAGGCTTGGGGCATTGACCACCTCTCTAGGAAGCCTGTTCCAGTGTTTGACCACCCTCTCAGTAAAGAAATGCTTCCTGATGTCCAGTCTAAACCTCCCCTGGCGCAGCCTTGAATCATTCCCATGCATCCTCTCACTGGATACCAGGGAGATCAGCACCTCCCTCTCCACTTCCTCTCCTCAGGAAGCTGTAGAGAGCAATGAGGTCGCCCCTCAGCCTCCTTTTCTCCAAACTAGACAAACCCAAAGTCCTTAGCTGCTCCTCATAGGACATGCCTTCCAGCCCTTTCACCAGCTTTGTTGCCCTCCTCTGGACACATTCAAGGACCTTCACATCTGTCTTAAATTGTGGGGCCCAGAACTGCACACAGTACTCAAGGTGAGGCTGCACCAATGCTAAATAAGGCAGGATAATCACCTTTTTTGTCCGGCTGGTTATACTGTGTTGCACCCCAGGATGCGGTTTGCCCTCTTGGCTGCCAGGGCACACTGCTGACTCATATTGAGCCTGCTGTCAAAGTTACAAGACTGAAGTAATGTTAACCACAAGAAGAGAAGTATAAGCAAATTATAAACTCACATTAGGGATTACATAAGGAAAATGCCATATGCATTTGGAACACAGTAAAATAATTCCTATTTGGTTAGAGATTATCACGGACTTTTCATTTCCATCCACATATCTTAAATAGTGTTTCAGTTTTTGTTTTGTTTTGGTTTGTTTTTTTTTGTAAAATATAGCAGTATAAGAAGGGGGGGAAAAAAATCCTAAGATTTCTTAGTAGAAATAAAGAAAATCAGTTGAAATAATATTTTAAAAAATAATTCTGTTTTCCTCATGAATTTTTTTAATGAGCATCTGCCTGTGAAAGAAACTTGAAGTTTTATCCCCCTTTTTTTTTAGCAGGAGAAAATGGAGGATACTGCTTCAGAAGATGAGCAGGGAGAGGGGAGAGGAAGCACCTTTTTCCTTTCTTAAAGACCCAACTAGCAAAAATAATGCTAAAAAAGTTTTTCAAACAGCAAAGCATGTTTTGCATTTCCAATATATTTTACCAGAACTTGAGTTTAATACAATGTTACCTTCCTCCCTTCTGGCTTCAAGACTTTCAGTTCCAGTCTTTATAATCATGAAAAGGAAGAAATTGGATAATGAACTCATAAGTCATCAAAGAAGATAAGTATTTACCTGCATTCTAATGAAGACTTTTTATTTAGACTAGACATGCACTTAAATGCTTTGTAAAGTGAGGACTAACCAAATTTATTTTAGGATCACAAAGATATGTCCAGTGTAAATGTTCAAAACCATGGTTTTCTTGCTACTGATGTTAAGCATGCATCTTTCCAGCTCATACGCTAGTTTTCTTCCACATGTTAATTATACTTTCTTAACACGTGCAGCTATGAGGGGATATCTTAAATCTGCAAATAAGAGTTTTCATATTATATATCTTACATTAAGTAGACATGAGAAAATGCTTTTTGGATGCAATTTTAGTTTATTCTTGTAGGTTTGGGGTAATGAAGCTTTTTTTTCTAACGGTAATAGTTTAAAATCTCGGTATTTATATGTGGTTTAATTATATAAATTCCCTATAAATAAGATTAGGAGAAGGATGCTAACAGCACACCATTTGATACTAACAATAAGTCACTACCCTTGCTATCTGCAGGGTTAGTGAGGCAAAGCTAATAAATTGAACTATGAAGCCAAAAACTAATAAACCTCCAGGATCAAAAAGAATTTCTTTCAGAATTGAAAACATGAGATATTTGTGAGCCAATGGCAATCACACTACAGAGTTCAGTGAATAAAGCAAAGCCCCTAGAAGGCTGAAAAAATGAGATATTCAGCATTAGGAAAGAAAGAGGAGGGGAAAGGTTTATAGAAGAGTATATTCATTACAGAGCATAGTAAAATACGCATTTCAACAGTGCAATATACTCAAGTACATATATGTATAAATAATGGGGAAAAAACCCTTCATTTTGAATTATTTATGTAATTGATCTTATATAAATTCATAATTCTAGTTGCACCTTACTTAACTTTTTTGCATTTCACAAGACATAAAATGGATTTCAGTCTGAAGCACCGGTGAGGGCAGAAATCCTTGTTCCAGCTGAGCTGTGTGGTAGCTATCTCTAAATAGTCAGCTAGGTTCGTTCTTGCTTTGCTCCATGGCTACGGCCCCAGAATACCCACAGTGAAAGTGTACACAATTGGTTTTGCTTTTGGAGCAGTTGAGCTAGCTCCCTCCAATACCCAGGCACAGTCCATATGGTCTATATGGCCTACCACTGCATGGTCCCTTTCAGAAAGCCAGCAGGGAGCTGCTTTCTGCCAGCTTCGCTCCCTCTGGAGAGTCCAACAGCACCATCCACCTGCATAAGCACATGAGTATCATCTGATTTAATGTAGTATGAAGCAGGAACTGGTCTCCTCAGACTTTTTACCTCAGAATTGTTCTCTTCGTGTTGTTTAATTTAGGGTTAGAGTAAAGATTTGGGAACTTGAAAACAATTGGCCTGTAACTGTTTGCTGCAAAGTCCAGTGTTTAGTGGTAATTTACCATCCACAGCTGTAAGGATATGGTCTTCACGGTGTTTAATGACAGGATTAGAATTACAGTTTTAAATACATAAAGATAGATGCAAAGAAAGCTAAAGACAGAGAATTCCAGGGTATGGCTGAACTCAGCAGACTACTTCAGTAAGAAACTACTTGATTTTGATTGCAAATAATCTCCATTGTTGTTGGCTATGCACAGTTACCCCATTAAGAGTGAGGAGAGGATTAGAGATGAAAATTTAGATTGAGGATTACCAGAGGTTTTATTACATATTTCAGGAGCATATGACCAAGAGAGAAGGATTGGCACCTGAATAAATGTTTCTGCAAGTAAGTATTCATGCTATTTGTGTTGTCATTATACTGAAAGAAAACTGGTCAAAGCAGTGAATGCCAATATAGAGTGTCTACTTTAAAGTAAGCACCTACGACCTGTTCAGCTGAATAGCTTTCCAGGCTCAATTATTTAAATCTCCACTGACTATATTAAGAGCATTCTATCTCTTAATTTCAATGGAATCCTAGTCCTGCCATCATTTGTGTCCAATGATTTGTTGGTTTGTTTTGGTTTGTTTCCCCCCCCCCCCAAACAGTTGTAGAGTAAGGGGGGGGGGGGGGGGTGGTTGAGTGTTAGTTGGGACTATGAGCAGAGGGAACAAAAATGATTCCTGAGGAGCTTTTCAGAATTAAGAGGGGAGCTACTATAATAGTTGTTTAATTTTTTATAGTATTTTTTTTTAAAATTTCATATATCATCATATCTTAGCTATTAATAAGTTTACAGTTAGACAGAGGAAATGGATAGGTTAACATACCAGAAAAGAACTTTTATTATTTCATAGTGCAGAGTCTTCAGAGTTAGCAAGGCAGCTAAAATTTTCTTGTATACAATGTTTTATATTCTGTTTTTCCACATCAATGAGTCCTCTTGCTGTGAGGGGGTGAGCACATAGAAAGGGAGCCCCAGTGTTGCCCTTGAGATTGCAGAGATAATGTGGCTATTTCATTCATTCCTCTTAGTCAAAAAGGTGAGAAAGACCTTAAAGAATAATTCCACCTCCATAAAGTTTGTTTATTTGGGAATTAAAAACTTGGTTTTTTACATTTAGCACATTAGTTTTTAAGTAGGAAATAAAAACATTCCTCAGAAACATTTCCACATCTTTAGAATTAAATCAGATTTATAAACTATGGTATTCGTTGAGGACTTTAGCTAAAAGTTATAGAAAACATAGAATGGGAGCAAAAAGGTTGCATAGAATCTTGACACTAACCCATTCAGATGCTTCCTCTAAATCTTTTTCTTAAAATTTATATTTTTTAATTAAAGGTCTTGTTAGAGCTCAATTAGTTTCCTATAAAAATAACATATAGTTCTTTAAGTATATGTACTTTAATCTGTCTTTCTTAGCAGTATAAAAGAAGCTCTTATTCCACTCCATCCACTGGGAATGTTTCATAGTACACTCCAGTATTTATTTTCACTAAATTTTCTGGAGAGGAAAGGAGATCAGATATCAACACTCTTCCTGTAGAACAGAAAGAAAATGTGCAAGTTCTTTTAAACTAGTAATCAGCAGAACCAGCAATATGTGACCATTAGTTATATACTTAAGTAATATTCTCTCTCATTCATTATTTTTTTACTACTTGTTTAGCATTCCAGGCCAAGGTATTTTAGAATGGTAAGAAAATGCTATTACCAGGGAAATGCTGTTATGTCATGGGATTTTATTCTAACTTTGCCTATAGTTATTTTTTTATTGCGATATTGTAACTTATTTTTTCACTTACAAATTTATGGTTTATAAAGTAGGTGAAGTTTAGGATCTCACATCCACCAGAAAATTCCTTTCTAAATACAATATACTTGCCTCAGTTTCAATACTTCCTCTCTTCTTACTTTCTTTCTTAGTTTCTCTTCTCTTTAGAGAAAGAAAAGATAACTCTTAAATGAAACACAAGAAAGGATAAAACACAAGAAAAACATCATCTTGCATGTCAGCCAGGGAATAAAATAGGACATCAATGACATGACATTGTTTGAAAATACCCAACTTATTGTGTCTGCTACTAGTAGTAATTACTGAGGACATCTCAGAAACTTATTTTTAATAAGCATTGATGATATTATTCCTTCATTTTTGCTGTTTTCTAGACATACCTATGATGATGACAGTAGTGTTCATTGGCAGGCAGCTTCCTTCTTTTACTCCTGGGGAGAAAGGGAAGATGGGAGGAAAGAAGAGAAAAGGACCACAAGTTTCAAACTCTTCAAAGCAAATTAGTAGATATTTCTTGTCTCTGGTACAACTAAAGATATGATATATGAAAAAGATGTGTATACTGCTTTTTTATTCAACATGAAACATTTCAATAGAGTTTAGAATTGAGACTATGAATGCTTTCCCTTGATGGCATATTTTGGTTAAATGTCACATGTTTTCTGATGCCTTTAGTGTCTATTTTTATTGCAGTGGAAGCCAACTATCAACATCACAGATTGTAGTGCTCTCACCACATTTACGAGCCTAATCTATGTTTCCACAAACATGTATCATGGCTTTGTAGTCCCCTTTAGAGAAGGAGATTTTCTGGAACAGACACGATGTTAAGATGATCAGAAAATATTTATTGATATCTATGTGAATGTGTTCTCTCTCCTTTCAGAGATCTCATGAAAAGTTAATGCAAAGACTTTCTGAAAGTGAAATAATATTTCTTGAAGAAGGAAGACTGCTTTGAAACCTGCCTCTGAACTTACTGTAAATCACTCATCAAAATTTTATTTTATTTGAAAGTACTAACAATGTGTAATTGGTAAGTATTTACAACAGAATATCACCAAAGCCATGTAGCAGTTACAAAACACAGTTTCAAAGTCATGTTCATTACTTTGTGGAAGGAGATTTAGCTCTGTTGATTTTTATGGGTCAATGATTGACATTGGAAATGAATGTGGATAATGCAAGGGAGGAGGCAATATTTATCTTGTCTTTGCTAGGTTAGACTGATCCTATCCCTCATAATTCTGCATACTATCATTCTTTATTTGGGGGGTCTAACATATTGGTCTCCTTCCTGATTTTAGCACAAATAATTATAAACATAGTAGTCATAGACACACTTTAATTTATGGTTAGAGATTTTTTAATTACCAATAGAAAAACAGAAACAGCCTTTTCCCCTCTTCCCTCCACCATATTTGATCATATATTTTTGTTAAGAAGTTCTCTATGAACAACTGTGCAATTAGGCATAACAAACTAAAAGAAATTACATATGTGAATGCTTTTCATGAGATTGTTCAGGATGATCTTAGCCCACTATACTAATTAGTCACATCGGTATTAAGAAGAAAGTAAAAAAGCATGCTTGTCTCTCCAGAATAAGAACAAGAACAAAGGAATAACACATTACAGGTTCCAGGTCCTGAAAGAGGAGTTACTATTTCAATGAGAGATACAGAAATGAAAGCTACTTTGTTTGTTTCTTTCTCCAATACATGCTGTCATTGCTTCAACCTATTCTCTTTGTCTGCTCCAGATTAATTTCTGGCTATCTGGATTCCCAAGGCTTTGAACATGTATAACCACTGGCTACACACATTATTGTTCCCACCAGGTTATAGATAAGGACTGTAAAAAGCTATGTTTCACCAGCAACATAAAGGTTTGCACGCAGTGTTTGAGAATAAGTCCTTCCTCAATACACTAGGAGAAGAACAACATGGGTCCATGGGATGCCTTTCAGAAAAGGATTTGCTGGACATAAGAAGTTGACTCGACTCAGCAGCTTTTGACTTGTCACAGGTAAGAACAAAACCACTAAATAATCTCTAGTAATGTCTATGAACATTTGCTAAACAGTAAAACAATACAATACATAAATGCAAAAAAATCACATTCAGTAGTGCTGAAGACTTCTAGTATTTTTATCCAAACAAGCACAAATTCAACAGGTAAGCTACTGAGGTAAACTCTGAGGTGAACTAGCCTCTTGACTCAGTCCTTTCCTCCAGGCACATATGCTTCTAAGGACATAAAGAAAACTGCAGGCAAGACTGAGCTCCACATTTATCTTGGTGTCCCAAAATCTTCATACATGTGTGTAGAAAAATATACGCTTACAGACCTTAGCATGAACTCACCTAGCCCATATGTTCAGTAAGCAACATATTTTTATTTCATTTCAGCTTATTAAGCACAAGGTACTGTTTTAGCCCTGAAGCAGTCTGATTCCCAGAAGGTTTGGGTTTTTTTTTCTTTTTTTTTTCCTGAAAAAGAAAAAAACAGAAGAAAATGGATGAAAGTTTTCTTGTTAATTAAATCTTTGACCTATTTCCATCCTGCACTCACTCTCCTCCCAAAGAAAACACTACCGATGGCGAAAGACACAGGTAGGAAAATGCAGATCCACAATTTTGATTTTGAAAAGCATGATTTTATTATACCTGTCAATGCTGACAGAAATGTTACCCGTATTTCTTAAAATAATCTTAAAAGGAATATTGCAAGTATTTCCTTTCCCCCTAGACAGCTCTGGACTGATGGTAGAAGGGAATCAAAATATGGAAGAGCTGACAGTCAAAAATAGCCAATATGCTTTCTTAAAATAAGACAGGTGCAAATAGTGACAAAGAATGAATTAGATCGTTCCTTTATCTGTTGTCATAAATGATGGTAGGGTACAGATAAAAGGTTTCTTTGATATCTGTTTTGACTGGATTAGTGTACTAAGACCTCAGCAGAATGCACTAAGCTTCTTTGTGTAGGCAAGCAAATAACCTGCAGAACATTATGACTTTCACTCACTACTGAGTCAGGCTGTCTTTGAACACCATATCCCACTTATCCCTCCCTAAGCAGCCCATCTGCAATGTCAGCACTTTTCCCATCAACTTGCATGAAACTAAAGGCAATGGAATGGACAATGATTTGTTAAATATGTCCTATAAGCAGATATTACTGTGTCATCATTGTGCATGTACTCCGCATTACTCATGCAGCATGTTTATAAATTACATTGTCATCATGAACCTCTTTCATGCACTTTGTTTGTCCTTGCTGTCTTAAAATACACATTGGTTATCAATCAAAGCTGTAGGAAATATCCTACAAGGTCATTCAGTGCAAAACAGATGTTCATATAATTTATGGTGATAAACATGTGCTTGTGCTTTATTAGACTAAATATTAGGTAATAAATTAAAGGAAATATTATCTTACAGGGGGTTAATCAACCTGACTATATGCTGTGTAATTTATTTTGCTGTTCAGGATTTCAAATGTTTTGGTTTTGGTAAGTTGTTCTTTTAACATACACAGAATTAGTGTGGCTGCAACAATATTTTTTAACTAGATCTATATGTAGATATATCTGTAATAAAAGGCAAGTGTTACAGTAACTGTGATTATCCATCAGGACATTAACATGAGCAATTTGCTGATGATCTTTCATGTGTAATATTAAAAAAGCAAATTTTCATTGCCATTTTGTACTCTAAGTTTTATGGAAAGTTTATTCCTGAAGTAAGCAGTAAAAACATGATAAAATTCAGAATAGGTTTTAACCTTCAGGTTGTAATACCTTATTGTCCCTTCCTCTTAAAGGACCCCCTCTCAAAGAGCTATATTATTTAGAAAATTGCTTATTTCCATTAATCTTTGTTACAGAAATTTTCTCAACCAAGCTAGAATGCACACAATCCCAAAACTAGGCCAAGATATGAAGCTTCTCCCCGTCTCTGTAATAAAATTGTCTTGTGGTGTTTTTTTTTTTTTTAAATTCTAAGATGTTGCTGTTTATTTTGAATTTTTTTTTAAGAGGTCTTGATTTGAATTTCAGTGTTTGACAATACACGCATTAGTCACTCCGGTTTAACAAGAAGAAAGGACATTTGATATGAGGCTGCCACGGGACCTACTTATGAAGGTTCCAATATAGTGCACCCCCGTGTTGCAGCAAAGTAGTACAAAGATTGCTTGTGTGCAGTTCTGCCATTTCTTTCCTGCTGTAAGGTAGCATATGCCAGGTACTGCTGTTGGTCTCCTTCCTCATGGCACAGGGAGAAACTGTGCACTGTGGATGCAACTGAACTGGAACAAATGCACATGTGCACACACACACAGTTGCTTAAAATGCTCAGTACTCATTTGTCAATGACTTATATGCTCTGCACCAAATATGTCAAGGCAGAAACCATACCAGCAAATTCTACACTCACCATGTAAGAACTGATATGTCCTTCTAACAGATGAGAGTCCTGTTTCTAAGTTTGTATGTAGAAGTTAAGAACTTTCTCTTTGCCACTAAATGAAATTTGAGTTTGACTTATTGAGTGAAGTGCTTTGGCCAGATTTATCTAGGATACAAGAGATCGCTCCAGGCAAAAATGTGTAACAGTGTAACAGACCTGAAGGTTTGGACACAGAGGACTTTTCACAAACTCCAAAGAAATGCTTCATCAGTTCTTTTAATTCCTGGTATAATGTAATCATTCTTCCAGGAGAGTTTGTTCAGTCTTAAGATTTTGACATGGACCTATACTGTTTAAATGAACCCCAAATATTTGGGTGAAGGAATTAAAACATAAATAGTGTATAAAAGCAGACCTTTCAAAATTACTTCTGTCTCTGTAAAGATAGCAGCTCCTGATGAGTTCCTGCGAGCATTTCAAATGCAGCCTTTTTCTCCTTGCTGCCCTACCAAAATAAATGGTGATGTTCAACATATAAAACTAGCCAAATGGCATACTGATTCTTTCCACCTTTTTAAAAAACATGGGACTGTTTTATGAAGATAAACCCACGATTCAAAGACTTTCCTCAAGGATTAATCTGTCAAGTGGAGTCACAAGCTATTCCTGCTTTCTCTGTCACTTTTTATTGAATGACAAGTTATACATATGAAAGGACTTTTTTGCCATTTAAAGTTAAGGACACACAGCAAAGGGATTTTCTATTATATTTGCAGACAGTTTTCTTCCACTCTATTTAGAGTGGTAGTAACAGCAAGCCAAAATTCTCTCTCACTTTCCGTATATGGAGAAGTAAATGCAAGTTGTGATGTTCATGGCAATGGAAGCTGGGTTTTATAACTTTGTACCTGTTAGGTGAGCCTTTCAAAGTCATTCATTATACACATAGAAACCTGGTATTGTTGACAGGTCCTTTTTATAGAATACAAGGTTAGAAAAGTAGAGATGACAGTGTAAGGAGAACATGTAGACATGTAGAGTCTGCTTCAGTTTCTGCTTGTCCATTAAGGAGACATACATCCACTCTCACTCACTTTCAGGCTTTTCTGTATAATGTGCATGTCTATCTTCAGTATTAGGAATAATTTATTTTCACCCCTGTCCTATCTAAAATACCTAGGAGAATCTTCTCCAGAAGTATAAAACATTTGTTTTATGTGATGGATTATGATTGGGCATATTCAAAATGCTGTCAAGAAGCTAGAAAGAATGATATTCATAGACCTGACAAGTTTCATTCATTTCCAATGAATGTCTCTCTATTTTGCTGACAATTTTGGATCATTTGGAGCAATTTGGGTTATACAAAGTGATTCATAATAATTTTGGAGGCTCCCTTAAGAACTAGCATCTTTATGGTGTTGTTAGAACTATTCTTGCTAAAGGCACATTTTAATGTCTCTCATAATTTGTTTCTGTTTCCTAATGATGTGTTGACTAGTTTTCCAGTGGGCCCCTTTTTTATTGTGTCCTGCACAGATGACAGGAAAGATGAAGAATGCATACATAGACACAGAGTAAAAACAGTCAACTGTCTTAAAAAGATAATTTAATTTGCATACTACAGAAGAGTCCTAAAAGCCAGAGATTTTCCTCAGCAATGGCAGGCAAGAAACAAGTCTTCCTATCTTACCTGAGCTTTTAAGACCCTGAAAAAAAATCTAAAATCAGAAGGAAAAACAGTGATTACAAAAGGGGGGAGAAAACCCATCTACCAGATGAAAATCATTATATGATGCAGATATCATTATAAAGATTTTTCAGTGTCTTCCATTGAAAGAAAAAAAAAACATAAATTATCATATCTTCCTAGATTAAATGTTTTCTGGAGATGAATGTTTTCCTCTTTCTTTTTGAATATGAGCTAATTTTTTCCCTTAAAAAAAAAAAAAAAAAAAAGAGAGAGAGAGAGAGAGAATACAAATGTTAGTGGAGCAAGCTAAGAGGGTATATCACTTTTCAAAAGCTTCTGTGTCTGGACTCTTGGGAAGACCTTACCAGTACATCTTTTATCTGTGATCTCAGTAGTACCATTATCATATATGAAAGAACTGATCTTAAACTTTATTTTCATATAAGTGCTATTCTAGAGCTTCCGTGACTTAACTTGCTTTAAAAATCTGGCTTTTTTGTGAATAGCCAACATTTTTGAAAGTTGAAACCCTGTTGTCCATTAGCTTTTCTACTTCCACAACCCTTACAGGTAAAAAACAAAGATTGTGTTTGAAGCACTGGCATGGTATGTAATGCCAACATCACAAAGGGCATAATAGTGCCCATAATTCATTGCCTGAGTAGTAAAACTTTAAGAAAATCACACTTTTTATTATTTCACTATTCTCATAATCATTCCATAAATGATAAATGATCTTTACAGAACACTTTGAAACAAAGTTGGGCTATTTTCAGCTTTACTTTGTATGTGCTCACAGTAAAGAAAAACTGACAGGCAAAACAAAAGTTTGCTTCCATAGTGGAAACAAAGATAAAGTATTTATTCAAGTGATTGTTTGTTTGGGTTTTTTTTGATATGCAGACAAGCAGACAAGATAGAGCCTGTTTGGTTCCTTTGTCAAAAATTATAAGTGGATCATCTAGACAAAAATACACCTTCAATAGTACTGCATTCATTTCTGTGCCAACTACATTTTCCAGGTTTGAACTCAAAAAATTGTATTGTTTAATACAATTGATATTTCAAGAATTACTAACAGTAATGTTAAAAATAATGTGTCACATGTAATAGTAAAAATTTAAAAATATAACTAAGCCACTTATATCATGCTATATACACATTGCAAGTGTTGATCAAGTAGCAAAGACAGAGTAAAATTTACAATACCTGACTAAAGTCCCATCAATTGATCTTAAACAACAGTATAGACTTTCATATGAATTAAATTACTGGTCATCGAAATGCAAAAAGTAATCACTGCTACTTTTTTTTTTTTTTCCTTTTCTTCTAATAAAATGTGGTAAAAGGATGAATATGAAAACATGAAGCACTTTTGAAAGCATCCTAAAGCAGTGTCTTAATATGGGTAAAGAGCATTTGGGGTCAGGACCATAATAGTAACTATTATCAACTCTCTATTACTATTTGACTTTTGATTAAAAAATGGCATAGCACAATTTACTATAGGTTCCAAGTTATTACAAGATTTTTTTGAAAGAGATTTAAGTGGATTTTGTGCTCAGTTGTGGCTGAAGAATATAAAATTTAGCACTGATTCAGCAAGTCAAATATTCATTATTTCACTTTTTACTCAGAGCTATAAGATTAAATCAGGAACCCACCATGTTCAAAAGCATCAAAGTTCAATATGTTAACTTCTGGATAATACTAAACTCTGAAAAATGAGATGCATTAATGTAAATTGCCTTTGATGTCAATGTAAGAAATATTAGAGTTGAAAAATGCTTATGTAACTGATTAATTACGTCTCAGTTGAACCTACATGTGGTCAAGGACTAAGACCTGAAGGAAGATACGTTATTCCTCTCTGTCTGTTGTTCCACTGAACAGCAGTGATTAAACAATGTGAACTGACTGAAATACCTGTATTACTTACTATCCACCTAAAAGAAGCAAAGCACATATTTTATAAAATATTATTTCAATTTTTAATTGTAACCTATTGCTCCTTTCAGGCAAAGAGCATAAAACACAGTGAGTAAACACACTAGAATATTCTGTAATGTTTTCAATGACTTATAAACACCAGCTGTTGCTGGGAAAGTTTCCTTTATTCTATATCAAGTGAGATAAAATACTTGTTAAAAAATACAATTATAAATCCAGACTGTTCTATTTTTTCTGCTTTTTGTGGTAAGTGGAGCATCTCATATGATCAATAGACAAGAATATTGAGGGGATGATTTTACATTATAGCGTGGCAATAGGGCACAGTTGCTAATTGGCACTGTTGCTCTATGGGACTATCTGGTGATATCGATTTTAATAATTTGAATCTGTAATTATGTTTATCATTAATACGCAGTTTTTGAAATAGAAACATGACCAACATTAGTTGTAGCTCTCAAATTGAACAGATATATCCTTCACTGTCCTAAAAACCTCTCAACTTCTGAGCCTGTCAGTACACCACACAATCCAAAAAGTATTTGATAGATGACAAAGGTATGAGACAACTTTTGTTTATTGCATACACCAGGGATTCAGGGATTATGATGATTTCCAAGCATAAGATTTCTTCTTAAATAATGTTTCATCACAGAAAATTAAATAAATTCATTTTCCTGTGTTTAAAAACAGGGAGGGCCATCAAAGAGACCTAAAGTTATTCACAGAAAAGGAAAGAGAGTAATTCCACTCTTTCCTTCTCCCCCAGAAATAATGCTATTTCCATCCTTTGTCTATAGAATTCTCTCATGTCTTTCTAGCTTATAGCTCTCTGTTCCTCTCAGATTTCATTTACCTCCAAAAAGAAGTGGAACAGAGATTTGGGACCCAAAAAGCATGGTTCAAAATACTTCTTTCACAAGACAGGCTAACAGGATGAAGAGATAAGGACAGTTGATATGCAGCATAACAGGGGTTTTATGTTCATTTTGGAGACTTGTATTATTCATAAGACAAATTCAACAATTGCAGATGTTTACAGGTAATTGATGCATAAAAAGTGAAATTTCTATTCATTAAACAAGGAGAACTCTATGCAGCATAATGCAACACAAACTATTTCTAGGTAAATTGGTAGGCCTGTCAGGTTCAGAAGCAACACAGTGCATTAATTAGTCCAGGCTGGGCTACAGTCATGCAGTTTTAGGACAGAAGTTAAACTTGTTTATTGTTAGTCTGGGAATTAATTCAGTTTTCACAATGTGTGGATACTGTGAAAGTAGCTCCTTAGATTATCAATGAAGGATGGTAAACCAATCATTTTAGTTAAGAACTGAAGATATACTATTTGACAAACTGGAAGTTAAAATTCAAATAAATCTGTTACTAGGCATAATTCCTTCTGAACTTCTTGTCACAAAGAAAAACTTCTGTATTTCTTAAATAATTCAGTGAATAATTTGCTGTCTATGATTGTAGATTGCATAATATTCAGATTACTGCTACAAATAAATTACATTAATTATGTTTGCCTAAGGTATTAGCTTTAACTTCTTAGAGTATTGCTTTCCTTTTGGTATAGAGCAAAGAAGATTCTTTTATGAGAATAAGCATGCCAAATGCCTATCAATTCCTAGTTTGGCACTCTCTAAGAACAATCAGATAATATCAAAAGTTGCACCATTGCTTTCTCAGAAGCACTAGAAAGACGATTCTATACCAAATGCTTATATTGCATCATCTACTGATTCTGATCATTTTACATAAGACTTCTGTTCAAAGTTTAGCCAGCCATCAAATGATCCCTTTTTGACCCAATCCATGGCCTTCTGTTGCTGCCTTTCTTTACTTTTTGGACCGTTAGGGTTTTACTCCTCCCTAGTGTAACCCAAAATTCAAATTAAATCCAAAGCCTCCAGATGTGAGATATTTCACTACCACAGCTCATTAGTTCTCAGCAGTTAAAAAGGAAATAATGAAATGGAATGGAATTTAGGCCCCTGCCCTGTCGTGTAGTCCAGTCCAGCTCTCTTTGGGCAACTAAGGTCCACATCTAAATAACCTCTGCTTTCCATTTTTACCTCCTCTTTATCACATCTCAGAATTCTCTCATGTTCTGGAGCTTTGGGTTTTCCTGTAGGCTTTTCCCAAGGGGTAGCTGATGAGTATTGCCAAGGCAGTTGGTACCCTTTCTGTTTCTGTCCATGTCAGACATACTTATTCATTCCCTTATAGGTGGACCTTATTCTAACTTTCTTTTGCTGCTACAGACACAGGTCTATATAACTCTCAGAATAGAACTGTAAATTACCATTACTACACATGGATTTCACAAAATGTAGTTGAAGAATTTGTTTAGTATAGCAGGCAGTAATTTTGCCACCTAAACTAGTGAATGAAATAGTCACAGCAAAACTGTGGGGAAGAAAAAGCACTTCTAAAAATTGGTTATTATGCTACGTTGTAGGTATAGATTTCATGAACACGGTAACATTCTTTGTATAAGCTGAGCTGTGCAACTGCATTTTACCAGGAGAGTAACAGAAAAGACGTTCTACTTCAATATTACTATGCTACATGCAATATGTAGCACATTCATTTTATGTACAAAATAGGACTATTTTTCATAGAGTATATTTTAATGAATGTTGACATTTAAATATCACCGCCAAATCAGTGGGACTCTCTTATCTTGTAAGCTCATCACCAGCAAAGCAGACAGAACTGGTTTTGCCCTGTGAATATTAAGATTCCAAACAATATCTTCAGCCTTGTTTAGCATCCCTTTTATGACATGTTTATTTCTCCAAATCTATTTGCCCTAACCTCTTATGACAGGCTGGATTGCAGCCCTGTACTTGCACAATGACCTCTACTGCTGCTGTGGGAATTGATTGGCAGGTTATCACATGCGAGTAACCTGGCACCAACATCCTGCTCAGGACTGAGCCCGACACAGCTGGCCATGGCCTGGTAGCTGAAAATTGTTCAAAAGTTGAATTGCTGGGCTGGGGAGAAATAATAATGATAGAGACAGTTACTACCAACTCTATGAAAGACTTATTCTGATCTGTTTATTAATATCATAAGGAGTGTTGTTATAGCTGTGCCAAAGGCAGTCTTTAAGACAATACAAGGTGATGACAAAACATTAATGGTGGTGAGTGAGTAATACAGTTTATAATAGTCTTTAAGATTTCTGACATCAAATATTTCTAGCTAGTGATACCATCAGGACACAATGCTTCTAACTACCCTTCATAAAGGAGAAAATTGCTTACATCATTTCACTGATGATATTAAACCTGATTTGTTTGTCAAATATGTGGAAGACCTTCAACATTTGGCAGCTAATAGTAAGGATTAGCATTCTAGAATGGTTGCTGGAACAACTGAGAAAACAACAAAACCCCAACCTTTTGTAATTAGACATCTAAGTGAAAAAGCTTCCTTGGCAAAATCCAGTGCCCATATATTAATGTAAATAAGCATTACAGCAACTTTCTTTATTGCTGTTCTCATGAGATCCAACAACACAAATAACAAAGATGTGCCAACTGTTCTCTGCTGGGATAATCTGTTACAGCCAGAAAAATAATGCATGAAATGTCATTGTTCCCACAAAAGCTCTCCCATATATAAAAATGAAATGCATTTGTATTTTGCTGTTAAACCATAACACTCTTTTGTGCCACTATTAACTTTTTCAGTCTATGATTGATAGTGCGATTCCCTGGATTTAGTAGTGTGCCAAGCAGAACAGCAACAGAAGCATCACTAGGAGTATATCCTGTTGGAGAAGGAGGAAGGGAAAAAGTTTAGGTTTCACCTTTTTTGAGACACAAAGGTATTTTAAGTAACCCACATTGGCACCCTTCCAAATATTTCCCAAAATTATTACTAAATTGTATTTTTAATAATCTTAGGAAAAAGAGAAAGAATACTAAAAAGTGTCCAAAAGCACATATAATTAGCTGATCTTGTCCCTACTCTGAAGTAAATGCTTACAGATAATCTCTGCTCTCAACTTTTGAAACCTTATTGCACTAGAAAAAGAAGGAACATGACTATGCAACTAGGAGATCTCTGTCTTTATGCCTCCTCCCTTCTTTTACCTCTCTAAGAAACTGGTATCAGGGAAAGAGTATCCATGGATTTTTAAGAAATATCTGTGCTCAGATCAGAACATTAAAAGAAAAAGCTTGCTTTGTCTTTCTCTTTGCTAAATGTTAACAAATAGTTAATGACTTAGAACTACTAGTCCTACATTCTGAGGTGTACTTATTACACTTTTGTAATTAAGTGCATTAAGATGTAATTTATCATAAATGTATTTTTCATAAAGTTTTTTTATAAAATCAACAAGTGAGGAGATCTATTTCACTTTCTTTGACGGAGTTTCACATGAGAAGCAATGTGTATTATTCTTAATACAAGGCACATTTAAAAAAAAAAAAAAAAACAGTAACTTAAAGTTGATTTAGAAACTGTGTTAGATTTCTGAAGCTTATCAACCGCAATTATCCACTGCATCTTTTACACGTCTTGGCACCTGTTTCGTACAGAAATTCTATATTGGTTTGGGAGTATTACACAATATCAGTCCTGAAGGTTAGTAAGCACTGTGTTAGATTTAATCAATGTGTTTGTTGAGGAAGGTTTTTATTTATTAGTGTACCTCATCTATAAATACTTTACTATACAGACAAAGAAACCTCCTACAAAGTGTTCTTTCATTTTGGAATTGGGGAGCTGGCTAAACAACATATTGCAGTTCATGTGATGCTCTAAAGCACACAAAATAACACTAGGAACTCAGTCTTCCAGGATTAATTTTTACTTCTTATGCTTTAGAGTAGCTAGATGACTATAAATCTATAGCTTGGTGACCTGGTTTGCAAAGCCAGGCTTTCTGCTCACTGCACACATGTATGCTAGGCAAGAAATGAGCTGACATCAGGCAGCAATCAGAAAAAAGTATTCTGGGAAAAGCATGGAAGTTCCACTATTCCACTTCCCTTTTTTTCAGTTATCTTAGCTATCATTTCCCCCATAGAGCTGAACAACTGAGAGAAGGAACAAGTTCTCTTAGCCTTTGCCTATTTATCTTGATACCAAAAAGAACCCAGATTATTGAAACTGTAACAATGGGTATTCGTTGCAAAATGGAGTTATTAGTTTATCGTCAGAGACAGCTCAGAAAACAAGGAGCAGGACAGGGTTGGGCATGTGGTGAGAACAGAAGGTGCAGATGGGGCCAGGATCATCATTAAAAAAATTGGCAAAGATATTTAATTTTGTGTTTATTTGTTTTAAATACCTAAACCCAGAACTGTATAGAAGTGAGCATCTGGGAGGAGACAGATGGGGTAGGGTGAAAGGTACAACTGCCAAAACCTTAGGAAAGAATAGAGTAACTTCTAGATAGACTGCTTGAAAGAGGAATTCTGAAGAAAAGATGTGAGGAAAAATATAATGCAGCAAGTCATGTAGAAATATAGAGAGGAGAAACGGGAAGTTTAAGTTTTGCATTGCTGAAATGTGAGCTGTGTTGCTCCTGCCATTTAGACTGTGCAAAGCTCAGATTACAAACTGTCCTCTGGGTGAGGAGATCAAATATTACATCTCTGCTCACTGCTTAAATCAAAGTGGGCTCTTAAATGGTCAGGAGAGTGTCCTAAACTCTAGGCTAAATTCTCTTGTACAAACAGCATTTAAGCAAACCTTCCAAAATCGAGCTGTGTCAACGGCACAGACTGAGAGAATCCTATAAATTATACAATGTAGAGTGGTAGTTAGAAAAGTCTTCTGAATGTAAGAGATTGACATTCAGGTAAAGGAATACAAAACCCAATATCTCATATCCTTTGATAATGTAAACAAAGAGCTGTTGATTGAAACATGGAATATGGCCATTCTGCAGACTGGCAAATCTAAGCATTGTTTATGAGGCTTCAGATGATTTCTTCTGTTTGTTTGTTTGTTTGTTTTTTAACCTGTATCTTTTGTTTTGGTTTTAAGTATCAATCCCTCTCTCCCCCCAAGTTTTAGAAAATAAAGTGATTCACTGGAGGGGGGGAAAAAAAAAAAAGTAATAGTTTTCTGAATATGATCTGGCAGCAAAGAAAAAATCTCTCAGAGAAGACATAAGGCTGTAATAGTTGCAGCCTTTATTTACCAGGGAATACAATGCTAACCAATAAACTGGGCTGGCTGAGTTTGAATGCTTGGGGTAAAGGTAACCAAAAGATATTTTTCTCACATCTTCCATAGTAGTTACTCTAATTCCCAGTAGAAGAGAACAGATCTTCTCTCCAGGACAGAACAACTCAAGCAACACAACAGCAAAAACCTGATATAAGCGAGCAGAGAGTTTGCATGGTACCATCTTTATGATACATAAACTTGCAAAGGAGGATGCCTTGGGATCATCTGAGCATATATGTAGTCATTCTTCTTTTACATACATAATCCTGCTCTGTGTAAAATTTTCAGCACCATGCTTGAAAGCAAGGAAGAGCCGTTAGGGTACTGCATTAGGGTTGCCTGGGTTTCAGTCACTGCAGTCATGGGAGCCCCAGGGATTGTGCAGTTGGGCTTTTGTTAAACGAAAAGCTAGTCAGTTCATGCATAGCATCATCTGCCTCTGGTTTCCATTCCCAAAACTGTTGGAATAACAGGAATTATGTACATCAGCCACAAGATTTTTTTTTAATGGTACATTTCAATAAACATATTTCTCTCTAAATACTTAGAGGAGAAGCGTAACTGTAGGCATCAGTAAGACTACAAAGGTAACATAGCCAAAAGAAACAACTTAGCCACTCCATGGTACAGCACATCTGTAGGTCAGTATTAAAAATTTATTAAGACACAAACCCCACTTTTTTTAGCAAGTATGTTTCATATTGAGCTATTTTACTAGCTGAAGAAAATTAAACTGAAAACAACTCACAAATATAAGAAGTTAGAACAGGTTGAGATTCTTATATTTACAACATAGTATTTCAGCTTGTCTGCTCTCATATGATTTAAGAATGAAAAATAAACAAAACCAACATGAAAACACTTAATTCTGAATGACTGATATCACACCTATCCACAGCATGACAACCCTATTCATAGTTGCATTTGATTTTTATGGAGGAATAGATTTTCCTGTTGTACTATAATTACTGAAGGTAAGTCAATTACCTACTATCTTTTTTTTAATATTGTCTGCTAGTCCATTATAATAGTTTACTATCTTATATTACCTCTTATTCTTCTTTTCCTATAATGTTATCATCTAGGTGATTTAAAGGTCAATGTTTAGTTAGCTAAAACAACTACTTAAAACTAGAGTTTATCAGAAAATCTTTTCTCTCCTGTTGGAATTCCATCTCAGCTGAGACAAATACAAATTCTTTTTTGATGACTTTTTGACTTAGAAATTTTTCATGGAAGCAAAATTGCAAAAAGTTTCAGTTCTGAAATATTATAAATGCATGTCTATTAAATCTAAGCATTTTAATGTTTTGTAAAACAAAATTGTGGGGGGTTTTCTGCCATGAAAGTAACATTTTCTAATGGTGTTAAAAATACTGCATCACATAACATTCTGTGCATTCTAAGAAGAGTTCATGTCAGGGTACGTAAGATGTATGGAAGAAGTGGAATCATCAGTTCAACTCTTAGAAGAAATGTATTTACAACATGGCTTAATGTTGCTCAGTATTGACATGTGCTGGAGTTAAGCATTTCAGGATATTTCAACAGATCATTTTGCTTATGTGAACTAACTGGCTGAATGAGCTGAAATTAATATTTCATTTTTATTTTCTCAATTGAAGATTTTAATAAAAATCAATGGTTTTCCAGGGAAAACATTAATGTATAGACATTCTATTTTTTCAGAACTGTTTTCAATTGAAAATTCTTCAACTTTGACCTTTAAAATATTTTTTTATATCGTCCTTTGGAGACCAATATTATATAATATTATATATATTATATAAAATATATATTATATATAATTTTTATATATAATTTATATATAAATATATATAATTTATATATTTTTTAATATGCTCCTTTGGAGAACAATATTATAGAATTTTGTTTGGGTTTTGGAATTCTAAGACTTAGAGATCCAAATTGAAAAAGTCACTATCATTCTTTGATGTTGATCAGATTGGTTATGCGTGGACAACCAACACCTTTGAAACAGCAGTTTTAATACTTCAGCTGCAGTATTAAATAGCAGCTTACACTCTGACTTTTTTTTTTTTGTTAAAACTCACCTAACAACCTAAGATGTTGCTATATTTATCATCAGAATACATATAGTTACAGCTTCAGAAACCATTTATAGGTATCAATTTTGCCACAATGTAAGAACACTTTATTTAAACTCTTGATGTTTTCAATAAAATAGGCAAATAAAGCCTAAATTGAGATGTACCACACTGAAAAAATTACTTATTTAGAATTTGACCAAATGCACAGTTCTATAAAAAAAAAATAGGTCTTCCTAATTCATATCCTACTGAGTATTCACAATTTCCAAGTTTTCAGTTTAGATTTGAGGTTTTAACATTATAGATACCATAATAGAAGTCCAGGGATGTATTAGGCTAGGATTTAAACTATTCATACACTTTAAATGTTCCTTTCCGTTACATTTTTGGAACATAAAAGCTGGTTTAAAATTTGTTTAGCATAAGCTCAAGTTTCAGAGGGCATTAAAATACACCACAGAATAATGAGAACTTCTCTTACCTGTCCTGTTCCTCTAATGGCTTCTCAATTTTTTAAGTGTAGTCATCCTCAAATTTAACAGCATATTAAAAGTTTTCAAGGGACTACTCAGTTAAGCTCAACTTTTGAATGTAACTCTTTGGGGATGTTTATTCCAGACTTTTCTGTCATTTGGAAATGATCTTGGAATTTCCAGAGTACATTTATGTGCAATGAGGTTGTCCTCATTTGTTCTTACACCAATGTTACAGTTAAACACTTCTCACACATCCAGTTTCCCCACACCCTTTATATTCATAGAGAGCAATCAGGTACCTCGAAGTCTTTATTTTCCTAGGCTAAGACGTGTTTATGTACAGGTTGTCTGTATTGTGGTACAAAGCACGGAGCAAAGGTGATCAAGTTACAGCACAGCCTGGCAGCCTCCTGAACAGTCAGACCAAATAGGCTAGTGCTAGGCACAGCCCACAATCCCCAACTCCAAAAGCACATTAGCACAAGCACCAAATTGTACAGACACAATAAGACTGCATTCAGACCCAGTCTGGTGTACGTTTGACCAATGGTTGTGCCTTTGACACTGCTTCTTGACCCTGTCAGTTTTTGAATCTGCATGGATGGCTATTGTACACAACAGCAAAGATCGGGACCCGCCAGTCTGGGCCCTATACAAGGCCTAGTTTGAAAGTCTGAATGCACTGAAAGCACTGTGGTTAATGTCATCGATTAAAAAGGAGCAATGGGAAAGAAGATTTTAGCCAGAAATTAAATAACTTTTAAAATTACATGCTCTTTCAAGAAAATTTGTTTTACCAATGTCCACTTCCTATTTTGGTACATGGACATAAAAATATAGTTTTCTTAAAGATATGTCCTTGGCAATGTACTGGGCTTCACAAGATTTCATAGTATGATTCATAAAATGATTAAGGATGTCACCTAAAAGAAAAAAAAATGTACATTAAGTCTTGCTAAATGTTATTGGAAAATGCTTCCGAGATATTTAAATACGTCTTTTCAAAATAGGCAAACACTAGGCCTTGTGGAAAACTCTACATTTGTTTATTTTAATAAAAAACCCTATTTGCTCAGTCAGATATACATTTGGAATGTGTTCTCCTTTACAAAATTTTTATTTTCCAATGAAAAACAAAATATCCAACTACTCTTCATCCTCTCCTCCCCCTTATCCACAACCAAATATTTCAAATGCAAGTTTTGTGACTCCTATTGCTGAAGATTTAAACTCTGGATGCTTTTCTCATTTACAGGTATGGCTACCTAACTGTGTCATTTCTCTTAAAATGCAGCATTACCTAAGCCTCTTGATCTGAGGAAACCATATATTGTAGGAGAGCTGCATAACTGATGTATCTCGTGAAGATGTGACCAAACTAAACAAGCCAGGTCATAAAGAATAGGGACATGAAATCTTCAGATTACAATCTTAAGGAGTTATTTTATCTAAATTCCAGAATTGAAACATTTTCTTATATATGTATTTTTACCAACTCCACCTTTCATTGTTGTTTCAAAAAATACATACAAAACTAATGGTTAATGTAGATGTAATAGGAAGCATTAGAATAATTTAGAACAAGTTGCATTTAAAAAAATTACACATTTATAAATGTTAGAAAATGATCATGAGAAGGGTAAGAAGTGGTGGTAGATTTCAAAGTTCTTAAAGGGTTTCTAGAAATCATCATCTCAAAACTATAAACTGAGGTGCCGTAAATGGGTGTGTTTTTGTTTGTCTTTTTTTTTTTAAACAAATAATAATGTAATACAGCTAAAAAAGGAGTAGGGAAAATCAAATATACTCACTAGCATTCATTGTCTAGTGCCAATGGCTGATTGTACAGAGGAGGAATTCCCACGTCTGGACCTGAAAATAAATCACTGTCTGAAAAAAAAAAAAGATAATGACATTTTTCAGTGTCTTCAGGGATTCTTCTTGAAGTATCTGCCACACAAATACAGCTCTAAATATCTTTGTTGCAAGGACAGTAACCCTCAAATGTTTAATTCTATTTATATTTCACCTCAGGGTAAAAGTTTATGAAATAAAATTTGTTTGTAAGTAAAAATTTGTATGCTTTCCAGTTAATGAGAGAAATAACTCTTTTAATTAGCAGAAGGAGATGAGGGACTGAAATGTAAACTTTTTTAGTCTAAATGGACAAAAATTTATAAACATGCAATCCAGCTATCTAGTTTGGTCTTGCTATCCTAGCGTATGGACAAAAAATCACCAGGTGCCTAAAGTCTGCTAAAGGGTACAGAGGAAGAAGATAAGTTTCTGCATTGTGGAAATGCTACTGAGCTAGTTGTAATTATGTAGCATGAGGTATACCAAAACAGATATTCCATGAAAACAAAAAAACCCTTCAGATTGTTTCTTATAAGTCTGTCCCACCTCTATTAAATTTAACCTCTCCTGCATCTGATTTTTATATTTTATGAAGTCCAACACTGATCACAATCATTAAGGCAGGGAGAAAATGGAAATGGGGACTAACAGGAAATACTTCAAAACCTGTTGCCTTACCATATATTTGGACTGAATTTCAGACACGTTTTAAGTTGTCTCACAGTGGAGTGGGATAGAACAAAGTCTCCACAAATCTTTCCCTTTCCCCCTTTATTCGATAGGGTCTTTAATGCAAATAAATATAATATTTTCTATGATTCATTCTACTGGGAAGAGTCTTCATTTAATAATGATTCATATTATGAAATTATTTAAAAATTCTATAACGACTGAGAATGGTGAGGATTGTCAATGACAGCCTAAGAGCAGTCAGACGTTGCAACCAGCATGCTCTCTTCTACTGTCTCATAACTCTATGTCTTCTACCTCCAAGCTATGTATGTCACAGGCACTGAGAAATTTCCTTTCTTGTGCTTCACTGCTGAATCAAAATTGGTTTTATCTGCAGTTGTAAGTTTTGTGGGGCCTCATACCTGATCTGGGAATTAGAGGTGGACATAAATTTTAAAATGCTTGAGTACCCCAGAGCATCTAATGGGAGCAGAGCAATGAATAACACATATGGAAAACATGCTGAAAGAGCTCATATGAAAGAGTGGAGGCAACAGGCTAATTTCAGACGTCAAAGATTATATAGACAACATAACACACTGCCAACTTGCCACAAATATAAGCCCACGTGGAGTGGGGATTGAAGCTGCGGAGACTGAAAAACAACTGCATACTGAGTAGTACTCTGTGAAATGGTTTGTGAATTATTTCACAGTACTCTGGAATAAGCCCTTTTTTTTTTCTTTTCAACTGCCAAGGGAAAAAAAAAAATCCTATTTTTTTTGGCCAGAACATTTTCACACTGATCCATACATACTTTTTTTAAACCCCAAGAACTGATTTTTTCCTCCTCAATTAAACAAGTAATTTAACAGCTCAGCCATTGCCCTACAAAAATAATTCTCCCACTCTATATCCTCGCAGGGACTTTGTATACAGTACATTTTGTGGCTGCCTTTAAAAAGTCAGCATAAACCCCCAGTTGATCAACCCAGTTATAATAATAAGACAAGACTTGTTGGATCAACCATCCTGATCCATGATGCATTCATCTGTTAAAAATTCAGAAAGTGTGATACAAATAGTTCATGCAAATAAATTTTTTTGTGAGTGTGCTTAAAAAATGATGATTTTTTTAAATGGCAGTGGATGCATTTTTTAGTTGTTAGTGGCCCATATCAATATTTTACAATAATAATAATTTATGATAAATGTCAGAATATATGCTTTATGTTTATATATTTTTCTACCCCAACTATTGTCACCTGTAAAAAAGAGACACTGAAAGCAAATTAGCATAACAAGATTTTTGTATGTTCTGAATATAGACTGTTCTTTAGTGGATGATAAATTAAGTTCATAGGATGAATCACAGAAAAAAAAAGAAGACTCAATGTTTTAAACATTTAATTTTTTAAAATGTTCTCAAAAAGTCTGTTTAATATGAAACACAATAGATTTCTCTGCCTTGCATATGCTATTAACTTTTGTGTGGGTGTATGTTTAATTTTACAGATTTCCACAGGAGATTTGGAGAACAGGTCAAGGTGACAGCAACTTTGTTATATAAATTCCATGACAAAACTCTAAACCACATAAAAAACAACTCCTGAGCTTTTATCACAAACCCCCCCCCCAACAAACCACAAAGAAATTGCTTTTTATGTGCACGTTTAACCTGAAGTGCTAGACTTATGAACATAAAGACACAGAAACTTTTCTTATGAAACCACCAAGCCATTTAAGCACAATAGCCTGTCTCAAGAAACACATAACCACAACCCTTTCTCAGGTACAGCTCTCCTTCCTCTCTTTTCTTCTTCCTCCCAAACTGGCTGAGTCAACTGCCCAAAAAAGGATGAGGAGGAATGAATCATAGAATGGTTTGAGTTTGAAAAGACCTTTAAAGATCATCTAGTCCAACCTCCATGTCATGGGTCTGGATGTCTTTCACTAGATCAGGTTGCTCAAAGCCTGATCCAACCTGAAATTGAACAGTTCCAATGATGGGGCATGCACAACTTCTCTGGGCAACCTGTTCCAGTGTCTCATCACCCTCATTGTAAAAACTTTCTTCCTTATATGCAATCTAAATCTACCCTCTTTTAGTTTAAAACTGTTGCCCCTTGCACTGTCACTACTGGCCTTGGTAAAAAGTCTTTCTCCACCTTTCTTATAAGCTTCCTTTCATATAGTGAAAGGCCACAATAAGGTCTCCCCGAAGCCTTCTCTTCTCCAGCTGTGCCTTAGGCTTCCTAATCCCATCCCACACATCTGGGCAACATTCCTACATTCTTCCCAAAGTACACATCCCTGGTTCCACTGCCTGTGCATTTTCTTCTTATACTTTACTTTGACCAGGAGGTCCTTACTGAGCCATGCTGGTCTCAGGCCTTCCTTGCCGGAATTATTACATGTGGGAATCAAGAGCTCTTGTGCTCTAAGAAAAATGTCCTTAAAAAGCTGCCACCTCTATTCAGCTCTTTTGTCCCTGAGGGCAGTTTCCCAGGGGGTCTCATCCACTAATTCCTTAACTGAAAGTTTGCTCTCCTAAAATTCAGCATCCTGACTCTACTCTTCACCTAGCCCATATCCCTCAAGGTTGTGAATTCCACCAGGGCATCATTGCAGCCCAGGCTGCCACCAATCTTGACATCCCTAATTATTTATTACATGTTGGTGAGCAACAAGTCTAGTAACACTTCTCCTCTGGTCAGGCTGTCTATCACCTGGATTAAAAAATTATCCTTGACTCTCTCCAAGAGTCTCCTGGACTGCTTACAGCTTGCTGTGCCTCTTTTTCCAGTAGATATCAGGGTGATTGCAGTCCTCCAGCAGGATCAGAGCCTGTGAACCTGATACTTCCTCTAGTTGAAGTAAGAACGCTTTGTCAACGTCCTCCCTTGATTGGGTGGCCATTAGTAAACACCAACCAGAAGGTTTCCTTTGTTGGCTTGGCCCCTAATTTTTACCCATAAGCTCCCAACCTGTTCATCTCTGTTTTTCAAAGACAGCTCTGTGCAGTCAATCCATTCTTTTACATAGAGGGCAACATCGTCACCTCTCCTTCCTTGCCTGTCCCTTCTGAACAGTTTCTAGCCATCAATTGCAATGCTCTAGTTGTGTATTTTGTCCCACCACATTTCAGTGGTAGCCATTAGATCGTAGCTGTCTAGCTGCATAATAGCTTCCAGCTCCTGCTTCTTACCCATGCTGCGGGCATTGGTATAGAGGCACTTCTGCTGGGCTATCAACTGTGTCACCTTTTTAGAGGAACATGGCCTAATTCCTTTGAGGCATTTCACAGGTGTTTCCCTGTTGGTTCCTAATACATCAGCAGTCCCTGGCTCTTCTCAAAAAATCTTGACATACAAGATATTAATAGGCATTGATTCCTTAAGAAAGAAGCAAAGGATCTCACCAGTGTTTGGGAAGGTTTGGCATTCAAGGTTTTATATAATGATATTGAGGGCTCTGTGTATTACCAGTAGCTCAAACAAGTGTAAAATGACTTTTAAAAGGTGAAAACACCTACACTATATGGTTAGGTAAATCTTAAATATAAATAAATAAACATACAATGTATAGTTACTCCAAGTCCTTGCATTTCCTTGTAATTGGAAAGCAAGAGTAGCAATTTTTTAAATAATAATAATAATAATAATAATAATAATAATACAAGACTTGTTGGATCATGTGGCTTAGGCTTGAAAGAACAAGATCAACTTGAAATGTTCAAATGCTTATTCATCCTCCCTATGAAAAATACAAAAGGAATGAAAGACATTTACATGGATTTTAGTAATTCTGCTGCAAAGTTTTATACAACACTGGAATTAATCATATTGTCTAACCTGACTTATTCTAGCAATTTTGAAATGCATGGCTCTGCATATATGATTTCTTTTAAATACAACACTTAAAAAGAAAAATATTTACTTCACTTTTTTTGTAAAAGCAGCAGAAGAAGAAAGGTTAGCAATGAAATATGCATAAGCAGTAACACAAACTTTCTCCCAGCATGTTCTATTAGCAATTTTTTGATGTCCTATTGAAAGAACATTTGACCCAGACTTGAACTCATATCTATCGAAAGTGATGATATATTGCAATAATCTGGAAGCATGCTGTGGAAAAACTCAAAAGAAGGAGAAAGCTGGCCCCATTTTTTGACTTTTGAACTAAGGAAGGATTTTTCTGCTAAAGCTTAGGGAAAGAAAAAGAATTTTTGAAAGCTGAAAAATGAAGCAAAATATGAACTCTTACCTCCCCCAACCTGAAAAAGAGACAGAAAAGACCTGTGAAGGTTCAAAACTTATATCCTAAAGCAAATTTCTCTTCAAATATTTGTCAGCTACAACAGAAAAATAATTTTCATAACAAATGAAGTTTGGTGAACCAGACAGTTTTAGGTATGTGATGATGTTCATCACACATTACTCAGTTACTATACTAGCACCTTAGAGTTCAAACCTTTCTTCTGGAGTGTCCCATTTAATTTCAGGTTTTAAAAAGATCATGGTAAGAAGAGCATCCACCTATTAGAAGATAAAGAAATATTTTTAAAATGTCTGGCTAGAAATGTCAAGTGTTTCTGTTTCCCTCATATATCCAGCCCTTTGGTAGGCAGACAATAAAGCTGGGTTAAAAAGAGAGGGAAGCTAGAGGAATGAAATGGGCTAGAAAATTGAAGGTCTAATAGAGAAGAAAAAAAAGGAAAAAAAAATATAGTAGTAGTCATCATCATCATCATCTAGAGTACTTTATAGAAAAGTGAAAAGGGAAGGAAGAAGAAAAAAAAAAAAATTAGGAGGTTGAATGAAATACCAAAAAAACCTAGTCCTAGAAAATGGGAAGAAGAGACCAAAGAAAACTGACAGTTCCCTGAAATTATCAAAGTTAGTAAGTTCTTAATATGAGCAACTGAGAGACTTTAGGCAATTAGCATAGAATTATATCTCTCAAGATTTTATACGTATGGCTGCCAATTAGTTTTAGCCATGGAAAGTCTAACACTGTGCACAGAAAGTAGTTCAAAACTATCACTTGATATCAAGTGCAGATTTTACAAAACTATTTTGTTCTCAGTAGTGATGCACACAGTGCACTCTACAGCATTCAGGTGCTACCTACTAAATTGCTAATACTGACTCACCCAATGACTCCTCTAATACAAAGGTAATTGAGGTTTTTAAGGAAGGTCGATGAAAGAGCACACTAAAATTTAAGGGATCTTGTTCAACTTTAGGAATGAACTTGTGCAAAGGCAGTTAAACACTTCTATTTTAACTGCTTCTTCCCTTGTCTCTAAGCAGGCATGATATCCTTCCTTTAGCACTTTAAAACCTAAGACTAAGTACAGCTGTTGTCATGTGTCTATGTGCGGCTAGCAATATGCATAAAGTACTCACTTATCTCTGAATTTCGTCAGTGCCAATATAGAAAGAACTATTCTTATTTCAAAGTAATTTACCATTATTTTTAAAAAATAAGAAAAGAATTGAAATAAAAGTTCTTGCACTGTTTTTTCTCATTTCATGAAATGGTGGCAATCTGTACAGCAACATCATTTATCCTCCATTTTACTACTAGCTCTGTCTACCTAAACATGCAAATAAATATGCAACACAGCACGATCCAGATAAACTATGGAAACAAAGAACGAACAAACCAAATCCATCAGAGCCATAGCTATAATACATTTAGTAAATCCAGTCATTTCAGTCTTTCCGTACAGGAGAAGAATAAGATCCAATAACAGTTTCAGGAATTGCTTTTCCTTGAAAATATGTTAGTCGTGTGGCTGTTGCAATCTTCCTCTGTACTCCCCAAAAATTTGATCAGAGTATCAGAAAGTTAATTTACATATCGTACACTCAGCAAAGGCATTCCCTACCAAGATAGCAAGGATTTATTGGGGAAAACTTTAATTAAAAGTTAAACCGTGGCAGACAGACAGCAGGATGTACTTATTCAGTATGAACAAATCACCTGTTTGACAAAAAAAAAAAAAATCAAATAAAAACATTTCAGCCCCCAACTTGTCACTCATACAGGCTTTTACTAGCCTTTAATGGTAAAATTTTTTAGCCTTTTACCATTAATGGTAAAATTGTTTGATTTGCTTGGTCATAATGCACAATATATTTTAGTTAAATATATGGCCAAGTAGATGGCTGGAGCATAGGTCAGGTAAGGCCTTCTGGACAAAGAAGTGATTTGTCTTCTTTGAGAACAGAACACGCTCATCTGTGGAAAACTATGTGGAATGCAGATGGGGTTAAACAGTTTGAAGGAGGAATCACTAGAAGGGCACAAGCATCAAGTGTGCAGACTGAGACATTTCCAAGGCACTAGATCATAGCATGGAGACAACCGAAAGATTAAAACTCTGGAGGGACTGGAAAGGCAGGTCACAAAGCTTCAAAAAGTTAATACCCATCATAACTGTAGCAGGGAATGCAAGCATAGGATGGTAGCATAGGCCTTGAGAGTACAGGCAGAAGGTGACACCAGAGGCCCAACTGGTATAAACACAAATCACAGAGAGTATCTTCTCAACCTTCAGAGCCAGATAAAGTTGGTTTCAGGGCATAACAGAGCATAACAGTATATGCAAAACAACTCATATGGTAAAAATGTGAGGGAAAAAGCAAGAAGGTATAAAAAACAGTTGCAGCCTCTACAAAATGTGAACAAATGAAGACCACAGAGTGGAATTTCTCCTACTTCTAATGACACCGTGCTTCACCAACACCACTGCATATCAGCAGTAAGTGTTCCCTCAAAGCACCACTTTCTGATTCACCATTGACCACATTTTGCTACCAAAACTAAGGAATCATATGTAAAGTATTATTTCTTACAACATTGATAGCTTAAGTAAATTAGAATTTTAAAAAGCAGCTTGTGTATGTGTGCTTTTTGCTCCAATCTTCCCATATGATAAGGTGGTTAATACAGCAACCCAAAGTCAGAATGAAGTTGGACACAACACAGCCAACAGCAATAACTGGAACAGTGGAGGAATTCAGATGAAAATTAGATCTATTAACCTCATGGCCTTCAGACACAATAAAATATTCTACTTTCATTTTTTCTGGGACAAGAAAGATTGATGACATTCCACACTTGTCACCGCTTCTGCATTGCACTACTGAAACTCTCCATTTGTGTCACTTTTGGTAATGGAGAAGTTAGTCCAGACTCCAAGTCCAGTTTAACCTGTCTGGGTTAACCTCATCAGGGCAACAAAACCCGTATTTCAAAGTAGGGGTTCGTCATTAAAGAGAGCAAAGCCTTCTCATCTCTCTTCTGTATGGATGGTACTTTGAGTGCCCCCCCCCCCCTTTTTTTTTCTTTTTTTTTTCTTTTTTTTTCTTTTTTTTTTCTTTTTTTTTTTCTTTTTTTTCCCTGGAATGTGGTGAATTTCCAGTTAGACAGAATGATGGACCTGATGTGACAACCAAGACAGTCCTACAGGACATAATATAAACCCAAGACATTTCTTCATTGTCAAAGATGAGCTCAAATCTTTCCAAATTAAGCAGGGAAAACAGAAATGAGTGTTCCTTCTCTCTGCTGTTCCAAGTATTACTTTCTCACTCAAGCTGGGTGACAAACTAGACTTACTAAGGCAAATTCAGTCTTTATTTCTTCCCTGTTCCAGACTAGGAGGGCTCCCTAAAGAGTGTGGTGACGTTTAAACTAAAAAGCTTATGAAAACCTCATCTCAAGATCGATGGCACTATTTTATCCATAGGAGAAATTCAAATGGCCTATTCCTTTTGGAGACTTGGCGGGGAGGAGGGAGAGAAAGCCCTTAATTAGACGTCGCTGATACACGAGCATAACATACCAAAACAACACAACAAATTTAAAAGCTAAGAGAAAACAGTATTTCTTTTTCCTTTCTATTTTGTCTCATGCACTTTATATCTCCAGGGAAATAGATGAATATCATTTAAGGAAAACTGTTTTCTTTTTCCTCTTTTTAAAATTTTTTATTATTCATAAAAACAACAACAGATGAAAAACTGAATGGTTGTTATTGTCCATAAGGATCATCATGCAAATTAATGTAAGAAGATTAAAGTCCCTGAGCTTATATTATCCAGGTTAAAGATGCATTACTGCTATTTTTGATTATAAGAAACAACAAACAAAAAGGAAGACAATCTGTTTTCCAAGCTGTTTAGGACTCCCTCTTTCTCAGCAAGTAGTTGACTGAAAAGGCAAAAATTCTCCCGTTCTCTTCACTTTTTGTAATAAATAAACAGGAGGGGATCTAGATTTAATCCCATACCAATCTCATTGTTTTCAAGTAGAGGAAGGATATTTACGGTTCCAGATTCTTAAGGATGTTTCAAAATGTGTCAGCATTATTTGAAAATTACTGCAATATTTGCCTGTGGAAAGTAAACTTGTCTAGCACTAGATTATCCAGACAAAATAAATGCAAACATAATTCTGCACTCTTGCAGAAATGTCATACATTAGCATATGAACTTGCAAACTTCAGTAATTGTTATTCTATATTTAGTAAAAAGCTGTTATTAAAAAAATCAGACAAAAGGAAGGAATTTTTCAAGTTCTTGAAAATAATACTCCATTTTAAATTTTTCTTTCATTTAGTTCAACACAATTCTCTGGATCTTGTGGTCTTACTCTACAGGACAGGTGACCTCTTGGAGTCTTTGCCTTCCTTTTTGAAATGAACATATTAAAAGGTAGAAGAATACTTTCATAACTTCTATTATAGCCTGCAGGACTTCCCTGTAACCCGAGGCAGAACAGAACCCACTGGGCTGTGCTGGGGACATTGTCTGTGTCCTGTTTGTGAATATAATTTCTTTTCTTGTTTAAAAGGGTAAAGAAACTTTCTGCTGATGAAAAATGTACTTCAATTCTTGTTGGGATTGCTTTTATCAACAAAACCAACAGTAATTAAAATAAAGAAAAAAGAACATTTTTTTTTTTTTTTTAAATACTCCGAAATCCTCCTGTTTATTACATCTAGATACATTCAAAGATAGTGGGAAACAGAATTAAATAAATGAACCTTAGGTCACACTAAACCAATCCAAATCCATTAGGTGTGACTTTACTCTCATTGCATAACATTTCACAGAAAGACAGATATCTTCTTGCTCTCTTAATCTATTCCGCAGCACAGAGGTAACCATTCATACTTCATCCTACCTGGATATTGGGTTAATTCACTTTTCAGATCACTTCTTGAAGAATAACATGCATCCAGCACAGCTACCTGGCAGTGTAGAAAAAAAAAAAAAAAAAAATTAAAGCTGTCGTCATGCAAGTGAATTATGGATGCCAAGACCCTCAAGATATGTTTATTTCAAATTATTTCTGTCTCATCACTGAGAAACAAAATTTATTCCTTTTAGACTAATTTTTCATTTCCTCAGTTGCAGAAATATTACAAGTATGGAGCTCAGACAGAGAAATAGCTCATCAGATTTGATCAGGTGATTATTTAGGAAAAACTTGTTGGGCAGGAGCATAGATAACTGGTGAAACACCAATAGATCTTTTGTCACCTTTTCACAGGTTATCCCTGAATTCCCAACACATATCTGTTCCCCAGGGGAACTTCTTTTCTTCAGTATTTGTAGTTGTTAGACCAAAGAATCTCCTGCTTAACAGTTATGATCGATTAAGGAATTATCAGCAATTTAACACTTTAAAATATCAAAGGCGAGTGTGTACCTCAATAAGCAATGCAAATGACTAGGTTTCTGCATGCCAGACTGTAAGGAAGCCTCTTCATTATCATACTGATTTTACTGTAAACAAGGTTTCTTTTGCAGGTGAAAAGGCAAGTGTAATCTTCAATGAATTATTTCTGCAAAAATGAGTTTTAATCAGAGGTCCAAACTAAGAGGTAAGGGAGGGATTAGGAGTGATGTTTCTGAATATAAAGGATGCCCCTGGAAAAAGGCATACATTCTAGAACAGTAAACACTATCTCTTCTTTTTTAATGAATGAAAACATATTGTGAATGGGCTCAATTACAAAGCTGGCATGAAGAATGTTCACTTTTCATGTGATCAGAATGGGCTTCATGAAGCAAACTATGAAAACCTTATGAAGCAATCCAAGGTTTAAGTATCATCTGTGAACATACAAGGTTTCTGATACAAAAAAGTTTGTTTTGTTTTTTTTTCCATTTACATAGAAATAACTATTCAACCCATGGAAAATAAAAAGCCTGAATCAGTCCTCAGTCTGTTTTGTCTGAAAAATTTCTTTACGTCAATACATTAGGTAAACATCGCTTCAGACATAACCAATGTAGACATTAAATTTATCTCTTCCTCCACAGCAAGATTTAATATTAGTACTGAGGCACATTGTCTAAAACTGAATGCAAGGCACCCCATCAACCTGACCTGGTAGCAAGGTTTTTTTGTCCCATCTGCTTTGGAGATATTATTCTCTCATAAAAGCCTTGGAAATTGCCTATCAATTTGCATTCCATCTTCTTGGAATTACTGCATTACAAAATATTCAGCTGCAGCATGTCACTTAAGTATTTGCAAATAAGAATACTTATACTTGAAGGTCTGGTTCATATGGGCTGGAGGAACTGTAAATTTACCATTCCACTGTAAATCTGCTATGCATCAGAATCTGAAGACTGTGGAAAACAATAAGAAAGGGTAAATTCTCCTGTTTTATTCACTTTATCTTCACACTGTTTTTTAAAATCTCATGTCCAGAGAACTAGATGATACAGTGGCTTACTACTCTGATTTTCCACCTGTGAGACAATGCAGGATGATACCTGACATTTCAGAAGTGAAAATGTATGTGGTTGTCTGAAGCTTGTCTGTTTGGCATGTTTGCGCATGTCACAAAACTCTGGCTTGTTTTATTACAACTATCTAACCCAATTCAGAATAGAACTCATATTGCAGTGGCAGGAGTGTTGGAGGTCAGGTTATTTCTGTGTAGAAAATACTGAGAGGAAATTTTATAACTTATATTGGGCTACATATCATATTTTGATCAATACATGGTTTTCGATACGCCTCATTATGTGCATCTGAGGACCTCTGGAGGAAAGTTTTTTGGAGGGAAATGATGATTTATCAAAACAGAATGTTTGCAGGGATCGATCAGTTTCAGCTAAACATTTATTAGGAAGGCTTACAGGTGCAGAAAGAAATCTTAATAATAGGGGAGTATACCTGAATGCATACAACATACACTGTTGACAGTATAGTGTCTAGGATATTGACCTAACTCTTGGGGATGTAGTTTTTATTCAAATTTGTTTCACACCAATATCTGACCACTCTGTGCCTGCAGGTAAGTAGCATCCCTATGTCACAGGTAAGAAATTAAGACATTGAGTATCTTAAGAAATTTTCAAGGATCATATAAGAAATCTATATGACAGAGATTAAAAGAAAAAGAGAGACTGATTGTCTTAAGTCCTCTGATTTTTTTTCAAGTGCCATATCTCTTTTCTATACTAAATATATAGTCTTGTAAATATTCTGTAGTAGTATTCCCTCACCACAAATGTTAGCCCATCTTTGCACTTAGACATCTCTTATGCTTTCTGCTTTCTCCATTTGTTCATATGAAGACTTTATGATATGCTAGTCTACAGCAGATTCTTATAAGAAAATCTCATTATCTGAGTATATGTTCAGTCTTCCAGTGAGAATAATTTCCAGTAAAACCTCTCTCATTTTTTCCAGATATCCATTTATATAAATAGAGTCAGGTCCCTAGTTCCGTTGGGATGAACAGGATTTCTACCTAATTTTGTTCTACTTTTCTCCCCTATGAATTTATTTCAGTTAGTTGCTGCTTCTGTCACTTTGGCTACTACGGACATTAATATAAATTTAGTATTTTCTCCTATACCATTCACAGTACTTTGATCTGAAAGTACCATGAGACCATCCATGGTGTTTGCAACATTTTCAGCAGGAAAAACAATTTGCTATCCAACCACCTCTTCAATACTGTTGGTAATCAACTAAACAAGCAAACTTAAGTGCTTAAAAATCAGGGTGTTTAAAAATCTTCTAGTACAGCCTGTCAGTGTTCTAGTGCTGATTCTTGAAAACAATTTGAGAAACCACTAAGAGTAATGTTCTTTCAGTTTGGTAGTCTCAGCATGAAAGAAACAAGCTTGAAATTAAGTAACAATAAATTAAATACTTTTTTATGATGTAATGCATTGTATAATTAACCTGTGGAAATCACTTCTATAAGATTCTAGTCAAACATGTTTCAAAATAAGTTAGAAATTGTATGTATATAATTGCACATTAAGCAGCACTAATTATCAGAAATTTAGAAAGGCTACTATTAGTTCTCAAACCTCAAGGAATAAATTTATCCTGAATTGGATTTAGGAAGAAGTATCCTACATTAAGTATACTATAGTTTAAGTATACTTAGAGTATACCACAAGTTAAGTATACTTCAAGTACACTGTAGTTTCTATAATGCATAAGAAAACCTGTACAAAAAAAGAGGTAATAATTGAGTTTCTATTAAAGGTGAGTGGTTATATATGACATTAAATTATAAATGAATGAAAATTATATAAACTAATAATTTCTTGTGTTTGTTAAATTATGTCTATTTCATTCAAAGCATGCAGTTAACTATCACTCATGTAATCAATTATCTGGGGAGCACTCATATTAAAGCCTCTCTACACTGTCTTACGTCTGTAGTTCAATAAGAAAAAGAGCTTGGGTTTTAATTCTAGCTCTGCTGCTGCTTTAACACACTGACATGGTTAATCAGTTCAGGGCCAGATGTTTTAATCTGATGTGGAATGTTGAAGGCCTAAATTTTCGTATCTAATTACAAATAAATACTAAAAGTTACACACAGACTTAGACACTCACACACAGAAGATGACTTCCAGAGATCTTCCAGACTGGAATTTTAACTTCAATAACTGCTATGTTACTTGCAATTAACCATTTCTGTAAAAACCATTGACAGCAGAATAACACTTTTATAGCAAATAATGTTATAATGCATGTTTTCCATTTCACGGATGGAAAATTAAAGCGTGTTGGTTCTGTAATACCAGATGCATAACAAATCCTGTCAGAGCAGTAAATATGGAGCAGAGAAGTCTCAGTTTCATGCTTTGGTTCTTTACTTTGATGATAGTATTTCTTTCTAGTATAATCTTCCCATCAAATTAAAAAAAAAAAAAAATCACAATCTGAACCCCATAATCTTAATTTTGTTGAAGACAATATTAGCCACATCAAGAAAAGGGATTTTTATTCTGATTTTAAAGTCTTGTCAATTCATGTTTAGAAGATAATATAAAAAAGTTTCAAATCACATTTGCAGCCAGATGAAATTGCAAAAAGTCTAACCTATTACTTGAAGGTAATGAGTCAGAGTGATTCACTGCAGCCTCTTGGTGATTTCTGTATGAACCAATCAAATGAAAGGGCACAAAAGCCATTCACAGTGAAGATAATCCTTAGTTCTAACTAATATAAAATCTGATGTCATTAAAATGGGTAACAGTGAGAAAGAAGGAAACGGTAAAGGTAAAGTCTTTGCCTGCCCTTCCCCCCACCAAATCTCCACAACAGGAATAGCAAACCTTAAAATCAAACATTAGGATGATACTGCTGAAATGTTGGATTTTATAGTTCACATAATTTGTAAGAAAATATGTAGCCAAAATGAGAGATTGCTTAACAAAGCTGGTGCACTTAAACTTAGAAGGAAAACAGATCATGTGGGTCAGCAAACATCCCACATAGCCCATTCAGAATGATTAAAAGCAACTGTATTTGTGCAGATGACCTTTAGCATGAACAAGAAAATAAATAACTGTATTATAGTGAAAAAAACCTAAGCACAGACCATTTTTATGTGTTACATCATTCATAAAATTTAATACTTTAGGATTTTTTAAAAAATCTGAACAGATTAAAGTTGCTGAAAGTATCTGACCTAAGGATACTTATTCTTCTTTAAATACTCAAGGAACTCTATAGATTTATTAGTTGTTATACACACACACACACACCCCGCACACACAAATGTATATGATTTTCATTTCAGAGTCTGAAAGTAGAAATATCTGCGTGTAGAATACTGCATGTCATTCAAGTCCAATGTATAGAATTTCTGCCAGAATCTAACTGACAGAGGAAACCTTGTTAGTGCTTTAAGATAAAGGGACCAGTATTTTAGATTAATTGATAAACTTCTATATATGCAGAACAGATCATTTGTATTAAAAATATAATCTAAGTTAAAAGCCAACACATGAAACAAAGGAATGGTTTTTTTTTTACTTGATTGTCAAGCAGCAGACAGAGTCATCTTGTCCAATTGTTCAAACCATGTTCAGATCTCAGACAGTAGAGCAATAGTCCCATGCCATACAGCCATTCTTTCTGGTTGTGGTGGGTTGACCTTGGCTGGATGCCAGGTGCCCACCAAAGCTGCTCTATCACTCCTCCTCCTCAGCTGGACAGGGGAGAAAAAATACAGTGAAAGACTCGTGGACTGAGATAAGAACAGGGAGAGATCATTCACCAATGACCATCACATGCAAAACTGACTTGACTTGGGGAAATTAATTTATTGCCATTCAAAACAGAGTAGGGTAATGAGAAATAAAACTAAATCTTAAAACACCTTCCTCCCACCCCTCCCTTTTTCCCAGGCTGAACTTTACTCCTGATTTTCTCTACCTCCTCCCCCTCCAGCAGCACAGGGGGACAGGGGATGGGTTACGGTCAGTTCATCACACGTTTCTGCCTCTCCTTCCTCCTCATGGGGAGGACTCCTCACACTCTTCCCCTGCTCCAGCATGGTGTCCTTCCCACGGGAGACAGTCCTCCACAAACTTCTCCAATATGGGTCCTTCCCATGGGTTGCCGTTCTTCATGAACTGCTCCACTGTGGGTCCTTTCCACACATCTTTTCCACAGGGTGCAGTCCTTCAGGAACAGACTGCTCCAGCATGGATCCCCCACAGGATCACAAGTCCTGCCAGCAAACCTGCTCCAGCGTGGGCTCCTCTCTCCATGGGTCCACAGGTCCTGCCAGGAGCCTGCTCCAGTGAGGGCTCTCCACAGGGTCACAGCCTCCTTTGGGCCCATCCACCTGCTCTGGTGTGGGGTCCTCCACGGGCTGCAGGTGGATATCTGCTCCAATGTTAACCTCCATGGACAGCAGAGGGACTGCCTCACCATGGTCTTCATCACAGGCTGCAGGGGAATCTCTGCTCCGACGCCTGGAGCACCTCCTGCCCTGCCTTCTTCACTGACCTTGGTGTCTGCAGAGTTGTTTCTCTCACATATTCTCACTCCTCTCTTCTGCTGCTGTTGCACAGGTTTTTTCCCCTTCTTAAATATGTTATCACAGAGGTGCTACCACCATCACTGATTGGCTCAGCCTTCACCAGTGGCAGTTCCGTCTTGAAGCCGGCTGGCATTGGCTCTGTTGAACATGGAGGAAGCTTCTAGCAGATTCTCACAGAAGCTACTGCTATAACCCCCCTGCTACCAAAACCTTGCCATGCAAACACAATACACTGGTCAACAAGAGGGAAAAAAAAAAGATTTCACATTCAGTCCTTGTGAGGAGGATCTGTATGGAGTGCCAGACACTGACCTCCTACACAGAATCTAGACCCAAACAGAGGCTTTATCATGAAATATAGATACCCCAGAGTTGGATGTAAACAGTGAGCATGGTGAGTATTTTGCTGCTTAACACTCCTGTCTTGCACACTCCTGACTGAAAACTACTGCAAGACAAACCATCAATCACTAATCCGAATCCTCTCCTTAAGGTAAATGCAGTCACTTTTTCTTTGAAAGATCAGAAATCACCATTTTATTTTAAGCCAGGGCTTGAATTTCTGATTTTTTTTAATTTCCAGAGTAACGTGTTAAACATCACAGGCAGTGGTTAAGGGATTCATGGAGAAGACACTTTCCATCCAGACAGGTTGACAGGAATGTGTCAAAAGATGAAAAATGGACCATAATGTCACTGGTTAGTAGAATACAGTTGTACCCATCTTAAAGCTGTTTTCCTGTTCTGAGGACCTGTCTTTTCCTCTTCCTCGCCTCTCATTTTATCTTTCCTCTTTTCTTTCCTCCTCTTTTTTTTACTTCCTTCCTCTCCCTTCTGCTCTCTCCCCACCCCACCCCCCATCTCTCTCAATCTCTTTCTTAATCTTTTTCTTTCTTAATCTCTTTCAATTTCTCATTCTTTCTCTTTTTCTCTATTAAATTTCTATCTGGGTGGCCTTATGATACACAGTCCCTGTGCTGGGAGGAAGTAGAAATGCCTTGTGCAAATGTCTTTCCTTTCAGTCTTGTTTTATTTTTCTAAATATTAATCCCATAAATCTTAATCCCATAAACTTAAGATGGCAACAAACTAAAATATTAGCTCATAAGAGTTTCAGCCATGTTCCTCATTTCACTTAATGTTATTAATAGATCATCATAATTTACTATATCTGGATTACTTAGGGGGGGCATGTGTGTCAAGAAGCACTTGATATAAATATTTCTTTTGAATTGTTGTATATCTTTTTCCCAGAGAAGAGTTCATTACTTACGCTTTGAATGGTTCCCTATATTTAATTGTTAGGGCAAAACATCATCCTTTTGGCTAAAGAAGAGATTTCAGATCTGAAGCATGCATGATTGCAAGATTCCATTTTTTAAAAAAGTATATTTCACGAGAAATAATTTTGATAAATTTTACCCTCTTTGTATATGATCTCCTTTGACACCATGAGATCATCATCAAATAGAAAATATAGAATTTATAAATTAGAGATGGCTTTTGTATTGTGCAGGCACAATGGTAGGTCTATTTTTGTCTGTCCCTATATCTAATTTAAACTGAAAGAGCTCATGATCTTCCCATAATTTTCTAAAACTCTTTTTTTTTTTACTTTTTCTACAATATGTCTACCAAAACAAAGTCTAAAAAAGCTATCTTTTTTTTACTAACTGAGAGAAAAAAATCTGTTTCACATTCAATAGCACAAAATTGTGCTATTATGATTTTTCCATTAGTCAGTTTTGTCTCATTTTTACTTCCTAGAAAAGCCAGATAATATCAAAGGATGTCCGTTCATATCCTGATCCGAGTCTGAAGCCTTTTAATAGAAACTTTATATAACCTTGCTGTAACATATTTAACTTTTTCCTCTGTCCTGGTTTTGGCTGGGATAGAGATAATTTCCTTCCTAGTAGCGGGTACAGTGCTGTGTTTTGGATTTAGGATGAGAATAATGTTGATAACACACCGATGTTTTAGTTGTTGCTAAGCAGTGCTTACACTAGCCAAGGACTTTTCAGCTTCCCATGCCCTGCCAGGTGCACAAGAAGCTGGGAGGCAGCATAACCAGGAAAACTGACCCAAACTGGCCAAAGGGATATTCCATACATATGATGTCATGCTCAGTATATAAACTAGGGAGAGTTGGCCAGGGGGCAGCGATTGCTGCTTGGCGCTGGGCTGGGCATTGGTCAGCGGGTGGTGAGCAATTGCACTGTGCGTCACTTGTTTTGTATATTCTTTTAGCATTATTATTATTATTATTATTATTATTATTATTATTATCTCTTCCTTTGCTGTCCTATTAAGCTGTCTTTATCTCAACCTATGGGGTTTACTTTTTTTTTTCCCCCAGATTCTCTCCTGCATCCCACCGTGCGGCGGGCAGGGTTAGCGAGTGCCTGTGTGGTACTTAGTTGCCGACTGGGGTTAAACCATGACATCCTCAGAATAATTTTACCTGTATCAAGCTTGTTTTATTATATTATGGCTTCTTTGTTTTGTTTTGTTTTGTTTTGTTTTGTTTTGTTTTTCTTTGAGTCATTTATTTCACCAATATATGCTGTTATCCTTTTCATTGTACTAGTATTTCAGTCCCTTCTGCGTAATATCTTGTGCTCTGTTTATCACTGCTCTTCCATTTCTTTAGAACAAGTTTTATAGCCTACATGAGTAATCCCATTTAACATATATATTTCCAACCTGAGTTCTATATTTTGTGTGGCTCATCTCAGTGCGCAACACTGTGTTTCTCAGACTTCTGGGTAAAACCTTAGTGATTATTCTTAAAAGAGAAGTCCTCAATTACAGCTGCATCTCTCAGGGCTGATGTAAGTAAGTCCCTCAAATCTTCTCAGATCTGAGAAGAATCTTAACTGACTTTTTGGAAACCTCCTGGTTATCTTCCCCTCTTTTTTCACAGTCTGCTGTTGCTGTCATCTTCCCATGAGCCTAGCTAATTTATTCTTGTTCTTTAGCACTCCACTTTCTGATTGACAATTTTGCCTACACACTCTTCAGAGAAGTCTCTCTTTCTTCTTCTTTTGTAACTTTTTTCCCCTTGATTTGCCTCTTTTTTCCTCCTGACTTATTCATGTGATCACATTCTTCAGTGCCTCACCCTTTCTTAAGAGTTTGCCCTCTAGCCTCTCTTTCTCAGTAAATTTTAAGAGCAGAGATTGGACAAATAACTCATCTTCCTATCATGTCAGAAATATTTTCTGACTTCCATCATCCCTCCTTGGTGTATTTTTAGTTCTCAGATTTATTTCTCCATGAACTCTACCTGTCAATATTTCATTCATAAATAACTTGTGTCAGGTAGCCACTCAAGAACAATGTACATCCAGCAGTTTTGGTATCCCATAACCCATTTTGTCTCCTCCATTTTTCAGGTCACTTTCACTGCTGCCTCAGGTTCTATGAACATCTATTTCTAGTTCTCACATTTAAAAAGAAAAACAATACTCCTGAAACCTACCCCTCCCAGCCATATTTCTCATTTTCTTCTCTCTATGTCATTTGACCTTTCAGGTCCAAAGTACAGAAACAAAGCTCTGCTCCTCAGCAAATGACAATCTGTCTGTCTGTGGACTGAAGTAGCGTACTTCAGTTTCACAAAGAAACATCTGGACAGATTTTGCTCAAAGAATTTTAAGAGGAATGAGCCTGTCAGTGGAGGAAATGCACATGGAAAACAAAGGTTCTATCGATATTCACACTAAATTGTTTATTCTTTATAACCTGAAAACATAATTTTGCATTAAGAATAACAATGTCATTTGTAGGCATCCACTTCAACCTGTGGGTATGCTTGTAAGGTAAACAGACAGTAAAGGAGGAATAAACATTAAAAACAGCCATAGAATCATTACGGTTGGAAAAGACCTCTAAGATCATCGAGTCCAACCGTCAACCCAACACCACCATGCCCACTAAACCATGTCCCTAAGTGCCACATCTACATGTCTTTTAAATACTTCCAGGGATGGGGACTTAACCACTTCCCTGGGCAGCCTCTTCCAATGTTTAACCACTCTTTCAGGAAAGAAATTTTTCCTCATGTCCAATCTAAACCTCCCCTGGCACAACTTGAGGCCATTTCCTCTCATCCTAAAGTCATTTAAAGAAAAAAAAAAAAAAAAAGGAAGTGTTCCTAGAACCTAACTCTTTAAGAATGCCAACATCTATTCTTACAAATAGATATTTTAAGAGAAATTTTTGACTGGGTGTTATATAAGAAAACCAAATATATTTGGTTACTATATTTATCAATGAGGGGATCAAGTGCACCCTCAGTAAGTTTGCAGATGACACCAAGTTGGGCGGGAGTGTTGATCTGCTCGAGGGTAGGAAGGCTCTGCAGAGGGACCTGGACAGCCTGGATCGATGGGCCGAGGCCAACTGTATGAGGTTCAACAAGGCCAAGTGCCGGGCCCTGCATTTCGGCCACAACAACCCCATGCAGCGCTACAGGCTTGGGGAAGAGTGGCTGGAAAGCTGCCTGGAGGAAAAGGACCTGGGGGTGTTGGCTGACAGCTGGCTGAACATGAGCTGGCAGTGTGCCCAAGTGGCCAAGAAGGCCAATGGCATCCTGACCTGTATCAGAACTAGTGTGGTCAGCAGGAGTAGGGAAGTTATTGTCCCCCTGTACTCGGCAATGGTGAGGCCGCACCTCGAATACTGTGTTCAGTTTTGGGCCCCTCACTACAAGAAGGACGTTGAGGTGCTGGAGCGTGTCCAGAGAAGGGCAACGAGGCTGGTGAAGGGTCTGGAGCACAAGTCTTCTGAGGAGCGGCTGAGGGAACTGGGACTGTTTAGCCTGGAGAAAAGGAGGCTGAGGGGAGACCTCATCGCTCTCTACAACTACCTGAAAGGAGGTTGTAGTGAGGTGGGTGTCGGTCTCTTCTCCCAAGTAACTAGCGATAGGACGAGAGGAAATGGCCTCAAGTTGTGCCAGGGGAGGTTTAGATTGGACATGAGGAAAAATTTCTTTCCTGAAAGAGTGGTTAAACATTGGAAGAGGCTGCCCAGGGAAGTGGTTGAGTCCCCATCCCTGGAAGTATTTAAAAGACGTGTAGATGTGGTGCTTAGGGACATGGTTTAGTGGTGGACTTGGCAGTGTTAGGTTAATGGTTGGACTCGATGATCTTAGAGGTCTTTTCCAACCTCAATGATTCTATGATTCTATGATTCTATATTTATTTTTGTCTGATTCTGCTGATTATACCGTCCCTCATTAAATAAATAAATGAATAACAAACTCTTCTTAATTTTGCTAGAGTAAGAAGTTGAAGTCATTTTCCAGAAACAAAATTCACACTGCAACCGCAGAACCAATTTTTGTCAGAGCCTAATCAGAGATGAAGCTCTACTTGTTGAAGTATAGATAAAGAAGTTCACGATTAACAGTCCTTTGGACAATTACAGTGGTATACCAAAAACATTATCTGTCCTCTAATGTGCTGAACTGGGCCATAAAAAAGGTCCCAACATATGTGGACTAGACACTTCTTGAGGAAAGTCATTCTGATGGGCTGAAAGACTTTAAATCTTCAAGTACATGCTTAACTTTATGCTCAGGAATCATTCTACTGACTTCTTGGTCTTAAAGGACTGAAAATGTGCTTGCTGAGTACATGTAATATTCCAGGCATTAAAAATGTTTGCATGCAAGAGATTACTGGGATTAAAAAAAAAGTTGTTTTTCTTTCTAGATAATTTTGTCTTCAAAAAAGCTTCATTATCTTCAAATTTTAATGAGGACATCAAAGGAAATCCCAGAATAGCTCATAGTTTGAAGAACTCTAGTAGCTGGTACAAGATTATTAGCTGTAAAAGCAATTTAAAAAAAAATGGGAAAAAAATGCAAAGTCCAAACAGTTCCATGACAAGCTGTTTGGAAACATGTTGTTCTTAAATTTTTAGGCACAGCTTTTTAAACTTTTTATTTTTTTGGTCTTTTCAGCAGAAAGAGTGCATCTCTAACCCAAACAGAATAAATCATATTTACCTTGGGATATAGTCTAATATATGAAAACATAAATATTTATTAACACATCAATGCAAGGGCTGTGAGCTTTCTGGCATCAAGCCAGACTAAGTTGTGCATCTGCATACCCAGGAAAACACATTAGCATGTGTATGCTAAACCTTCCCCAATTCTTCCTCCTCCTTTGTTCTCTATGAAAACCAATTACATTTTGAATTACTAAGCCTCTTCTGCACTTTGTTGAGTAATAAAGGGATGGTTAGTCAAAACTGAAAAACTATGACACTGCAGGGTGAGTGTCAATTAGGCCGTTTTTAAATTGCCCTTCAGCTTGCTGGATTAAGTTTAATTGATGTCCCAATAATATCCCATGTTAAATAATTTACAATGTTTTTTGACTCCCCAAAGTATTATTTAATGCCTTGCAATTATTAAAGTAGCATGCACCATCAAATTGGCCAGATAAGTTAGTTAGAAAAAGGTTGGGAACTCTTTCCTGTGAGGAAGTGTACACTACGGACACAGATTTTCCAGTATAATAACCAGTTTAGAGGTCATTAATACATGTTAAATGGACAAAACCTACGAAGAAAGATTCTTTCTCCCTTTCTAATAAAATAAAAATTATATTTTGTAAAGGTGAAGTAGACTCCCAAATATAGACTTCCTTAATTATAATAAAGAATAAAGCTCAGTCACAGAGTTTGATTCTTTAGTATTTGATTTTAATGAGATCAGCCCTAACATACTTCAAGAATAAAAGGAAGAATCAGCCTCCAATAAATGAAAAGACTGGCAGAATGATCACTGAATAAATCCAAATGAGCAAAAATGGCTGAGTAGTTTATACTCTATTTCCTAAAACCTCTGTACTGAAAAGAGATTCTGAATAAATGTTAGGACTTAATTACATGAAACACCAAATGCACATGGCAGGGATTTAGAGAGGCTTTCTGTTTTAAAATCATTACTTATGGATATATAGCATATAATATTGGAAAGAGCTGGGTGGCTTTTTTCAGTAAAGAAAAGTTAAAATTTCTGACTGAAAAAGTAATATGATACTGATTGCTTAGATGAGTGATTTTCAGGCTTTCTCCTTTGGAGAAGAAAGAAATGCACCAGACCTCTTCATAGTACAAAATCCTATCAAAATTTACCCTAGATATTTTAATAATTATCATTAAAACATATATTTTATGAATCACTTCACTATTCTTCAGTTAAACTGAAGATGAAATATATAAGTTAAGGTTGATTTTGTATTATTCATCAACTAAATCAAATCCAGAGATGAAGGATCTATACTTTATCATCCAGCAGACAAATCAAAATAAGGACCTGACCATGCTTTCATGGAGATCAATCTTATTGAAACTACAACTATATTGATCTTAGTTGCATTAAGCCTCATTTATACTGATATGAAAGGGAAAACACATTGTTTATTTTGAAATGTTACTTCTCTGATTGATTCAGAGAAGTAACACAATTAATACAAATTAACTGTATGCTTGTCAAAGGCAGCTGATCGATAACCCTGAAAAATTAAGATTACAACACTGATGAAAGCACAGCAGCTGGAGAACGGGACTCTAGCTACACTTACAACTACAAGTGGTGCCAGAAGGACTAGTTAACTTGATCTTCTACAAGATCTGACAACAGTTTCTTAAATCAGTCAGAAATGTGTGGTTTAGTGAAATTTTATTTTCTTTTTATAAAAAAAAAAAACAAGGTCCAAGTGTATTCATATCATCTTTGCTATAAAGGTTCATTCTAGATGCAGCAACAAACACACAAGACTACACCTTGAAATTGCATCACTGAATTGACAGGTCATTTGTTCCTCCTCTCCCTCCCTCCTGTTCTCATGCACAGGCAGCAAGATCAGCTTTTGAGCAGCTATGGGATGTACAAGTTCATCATTAGTAAGCTAATTTGCATGACATACAAAAGGTTAACTGTCTTCAGTAAATCATGTCATAGTTACTGCCTAAAATCTCACTGCAGATGTTAAAAATTTTAAGTTAAGAGGTAAATGAGCTAATTTAGTTCATTAAAAAATAGTTCATATATGAAAGCAAACATCTCAAAACCAGCAAAGAACATGCCTACAATTTCATGAAGCTAAATGGACATTTTCTCTGTCTGTAAAATTTGAGAGCCAATTTACTACTTATGAGTAAAGAAAAATTGCATATTGGAGCATGCAGTAATAACATCATGACATAATCAATGTAACACAGAGACTGACTGACTATTGGCTTCCACCAGTTTTGGTTTTTTGTAACTTCTTCCCTTCCTGATACGCATTTTGTCAAAGAGTAGGTATTGTTATCATGCTTTGTATTTTATTCTCTTGAAGCACTAAAAGAAAGACAAGAAGTGAGAAAGTACTCTGTGTTACTCTGTTACAAATGACCAGCAAAAATGTAGCCAATGTAATATAAAAGACTAAACCAATTACAGAGGTCATTTTTGTTTGACGAGCAAAAAGGCCAGGCACTGTGATTGAAATCCTCCCTAACTGAAACATGGCAACCTAAGCATATCTTTAACAATAACATATGAGAAGTATTTCAAAGTACAGTCTGAGCACATGATGATTGTAAAACGCTGATCTGTTTAAGTCAAGACGAATTCTGACAGGATTTCACCTTCAGCATTTTCTTTGAAATTTGCTTCCTGCCTTGGGAGCATATTCATTTCACAGCCTTTTAACATGGCATTCATGCTCTGGTTTAGACAATGTGTATCTAGACATGCATAGTTATGAATTCTGCTTTTGTTTTGTTTTGTTTTTTTTTTAATTGATAAATGTTTGCTTTTACTAGCTGTCTTTTTCCAGTGTCTTGCATGACACTGTTTTTAAGGGAGTTACAACCCAGTGCAAGATTCTGCAAAGTTTGTTAAAGACAATTGACCAGTAAGCTGCTTCTGCTATGACAAAACAAAAATTATTTTTTCCATATGTATGGATTGGACTCCATACATCTTTTTTAGTGGAGTGAAAAGTATTGCTGAGATGAGGAATGTTACATTTCAAGCACGACCAAAGTGCAACTACTCCTTAGTAACAGTATGTTGCTTCATGGTTTGAGATTTGAGATCCATCTTTTTTTTTTTTTTATACTGAGGTCATTAGAAGCCAATCGTGTAAGGATGAGATCACACCAGAATCTTGATCTGGGAACTGGGAAGCTATTGGTATTGCAGAACCACAAATGTTTACATGAAGTCATTTCTGCCCTCTTTTCATAAACATCTGGCAGCAAGCTGAACTATATTCGACACATCAAAAACAGAAAAATCCTGTTTTATGAATAAACAGCAAGATACATTTACACAATTATGTGACCTAATTTCCACAGATTAACAAAATAGTACTCCTCAGTTGAAAAGTGCTAGCTGAAACAGCTATGTCAGTCATCTAATGTTATACATACCTTCTATTTGCAATGAATAAAAATGAGTCAATTACTGTGTCTGCTACTGAAAAGCCTCAACATTTTTAACGCACATTTATGCATGTTTTTTCTAAGTAATTGTTTTTGAAAGAAACCTGGCAAATTTTCAACAAAATTTGCCAAAAGACAGTACATTTGGAAAAGCTAAGAAAAATGAGCAATGTTTTCAATTAAAAATACATACATATATTTTCCAAAAACATGTTTGCTAATTTACTGTGAATTTATTTCCATTAGCTTTGGCATACTTAAAATATTGAAGGGAAATTTACCCCAAAGTTAAAAAAGACAGATAAAACCAACAAAACAAAACAAAAAAATCTCCTATATAGCACAGCAGGAAAGCTTGTGCTTCTTACAGCAAAATACCCAGGACTATCACATTTTCTCTTCAGACATTTTAATATTAAGAGATTGTAAACAAGCAGTATGTCAATTTTATAGCCTACTCTCATGAGAAAAATAGAAAAAAGAGTTATGGAATATAGGAATTGTTTTGTATAGTGAAAACTTGGTAGGTAGCTGTACTGTTTTGAAATACTTTTCTTTTTTTAAAGATAAAGCAGGTTCTCTTTTGCTGATCATACAGTGTTTGCAAAAAAACCCTAAAACCCACAACATACAAACAAACAAACAAAAAACCTATTCCATCTCATTTCTCTGAAGAAATGATTATCAGATTCACTGGGAAGCTGGCCCTGCATTTCGTCTAAGTTCTCTTTTTCCAGTATATAGTGTTGATTAGCAGTACAGAGCTTTTTTTCTTGCTTTTAATGGCATTTTTTTAATGCAATTAAAAACATTTGTATGTTAGCAGTGACAGGGACAGAAAAGCTTTGGATAAGCATGAAAGAGTTCGTCAAAGGAAGCGACGTAGGCTGCTCCCCCAAGACAAGAACCAGCAGGTTTCCTGTCGTGCACCTCCTCTCACAGCAGTCCACAGCAGAGCACCTCACAATCACAACTTAGAGGTATGAGGACATCAGCAATGTGGACAAGGCAAAACCAACACATTTCTTTTGTTAAGTAGTATCTGGAAGACTAAAATGTGGCAGTGGACCAGTTTTGTCTTCATGTTCCTTCCCTCCCTGTCAAGCACTGAGAAGCTATACCTTGCCTAAGAGGAGGAGATTCTCCCACCATGGTACAGTCTGCAGAGCGGTGGCTAGTTACGTACTACTGATGTGTAATATCAAAACTCCAAGCAGCCATACCACCAAATTACTAGATGCTGATATGCTCTACTTTCCTGTCTGCAACACATACTGCTGTGAGCTCCGTGCCATTGCTGTAGGGCCCTGTGTTCCCTGTACTGAAATAGTGCGACCAAAGTAGAGCAGGAAGGAGATCCCTGCCCTACCTAAATACTGCCCTACCAAAATACTGTTACAGCCTGAAATAAGTTCATTACTACCATAATATTTTTATGTAAGTGAGATAAGAAGCATTAATATTGTAAATAATTCAAATTATAAACCCCCCCCAGTAAGCATTTTGAAACCTCCAAACTCTGTAGTAACCAAGAGGAACTGTCCTTTAAATATCTATTTTAATAACCACTGGAGTGACTTCTCCATTTGTAGAATATTGAGAAGTGGGATGTTTATTTGGTCTCTTCAAATGACACAAGGATTTCCTTGCTGATGCCTATCCCTCTCTGCTGGTTCACACTACACAGCATGTGCAAAAAAGGTTTGCTCAGCTACCAACTCTTGCTTTCCCCAAGGTCCACTCAGTTTCCTAACTAATCTGCTAGTAATTGAGCTGGAGGACTAATCCTTGTGGGTTTTTTTGTTTGTTTGTTTGTTTTTTTAATAAAACTAAGACCTTTTCTGAACTACCCAGATAATAAACATGGAGCTGTATGTGCAAATATGTTAACACCTGCATGATCAAAACCCATTACGCAAATGTTTGGTGGATAGTCTCCCAAAACACCTTGATCTTCCCAGCAGGTAGAGAATGAGGACAGAAGTTTATGGATCTCAAGCTGTGTGCTAAAGTACTTAGGCAGTTCCTGAAGGACTGTACCCTATGGAAAGGACCCTTGCTGGAGCAGTTCTTGAAGAACTGCATCCTGTAGGAAGAACCCACATTGGAGATGTTTGTGAACGACTGTGTCCTGTTGGAGGGACCCCATGCTGGAGCAATTATTAATGTAAAAACCTTCCTAGATACAGGAGGAAAGGCTGGACAGTCCATATACACTTGGATTCAGTGGAGAAAAGAAACAGATTTTGTTTTCAGTAGTCTTTCCTCATTGTGTTGATACATGGAACACGAATAATGCATTAAAATTAGGTGCTAGAACAGGCAACAAAATATTTCAAGCATCCTACCTAAGAGAAATAAATCTCTCTCAGTCAATCAGAACTAATGAGTAGTAGAATGTAGCCATTACAGCCCAATCTGAGACCTGATCTTTTCTCCCTCCTATTGCCTGCCACCTAGACCCTAGCCTCTCTGGTTAAGTACTCCTCCATGTTTAATCTGACAATACCGACATTCTCTGTGCTCCAGGTATTGAAGTCTCCATGAAGTCAGACAGCTACAAATGTGTTTTACACCAATAAATCACAAAAAACCTTCCAGACAATCCCAACAAACAATTTATAGTCAAGGACTTTCTGGGAAATACTTGGTGCTTCGTTATGCATACAGTACCGTCACTCCAAGCACATTCTTATTATCTACAAATATACACTTTTCTGTTTCCCAGACTGCTGGAGAGAGTGAGCTTGATTAACTCATTGGGAGAGAGGGTAAGGTGCTAGAATGCTAATGTACATTTCTGGGAATTACTTACTGAGGGAGGACTGCCACACTGAAAAATCAGTTTTGCTTTTAGCCTTGAGAAAGGTCTTTAGTCATTCCAGTCTTAACAGAGTGAATTTCACAGTTTAGGTTCTGTTGTAGTCACAGATTTATCCTTCCAGAATAGTCTAAACAACATCTAGACTGCTAAAAGAAACAGAAAATCATATTTTTGGTTGCAATTTTGCCTTTAAATGTTTATCAAAGAAAAAAGAAAGATTGGTCTTTTTCAACTTTGAGCAAAAATACATGTGACTTTTAATACTGTTTCTTTTGATGTTGAAAATACACCATAAGAAAAAAGATCTGACCTTGCTGCTAAATATTGTAATTTTTGGCTTATGTAACAAATTATTTTGGAAGTATACTAATTAGACTTAGTTATGAGCATTGCATTAATTATAGAAATGTTATGCATCAGTAGTATGACTAGAAAGATTTTTAATTATAAAATAAGGTTATACCTAAGAAATTACTTGTGTAATCTATATTAATTCACTTACTATTTCAGTTACTAGGGGTTTTATTTTATAATTAAAAAGCTTTCCAGTGGTGTTACTGCTATGAAACATTTCTTTATATAGTGAGAACCTACATGAATTAACTTACAGATAATCAAAACCACAGCCTTTTCTACAGAACAGATTAATTCTAGAAAAATAATTAAAGCCTTCATTTATTACATTGCACTGGTCAAAATGATGCTCAGTTAGCTCCTGACTCAGCAAACATGTATTAGCTTTATGCATATTGGCACTTCCATTCAAATTCAACAAACGTAGGAAAATATGTTAAAAATAGACGTTGGACCTTGTTATGCAGAGGGACTTTATTCATTAATAATTTTCTGATGAAACAATGAATGAAAAATAGCTATTCATAAGCATATCGTGGGCTGAAAACAAATTCTAAGCAGTCTTTTTGAGACAAACATGCACTTCCATGTTTTCTGTCTTCTACTGCCTAGCAAGGAGTAAGAGGAGCAAAGCAAGGGTAGATACAAGAGCCATAGACCTGCTCTAAGTTGTGCCAGCTGAAATGAATACTTCCAAATCATTTGGTCAGAAAAATCAAATGGTGCATGCTATATTTCATCTCAACTACCTCTCCACTGCCTGACTGGCAGTTACTTCAAATAGCTCACCACCCTAAATACCAGTTTCAGTATGGAAGTTTTAAGACCAGCCTGCATGACCTCAGAGGCATCAAGAGGTGACAGATAGGACTGAGGCATCTTGTTCAAGATGAATTCAGAAATATTTGGTTTTGTGTCGAAGGGATCCAAATGACAGAGCTACTTTCAAAGATTCTTGACTAGTATCTCTGAATTTCTTGACCTGTGAAACAGAGGTAACAAGTGACCTGACTCTCAGGAATGCTATGTATTACATGGTGTGTACAAACAGTATAACGCTGTGATGTGACACACTGCAGAAATGCTTTCTGAAAGGCATTAATTGAAACTGTCAAGAAAGCAGGGAGGTAAAAAGACTGAAGAACAAAAAAGCTCCAAAATCATGAACTGAAGGTGAAAGACAAAGAAAAGCCTTCAGGTTTCAGGTTAACTCTGGCAGAACTCTACACTGATTCTAAATGAAATTTAAAGTTTATTGACAGTGATTGGAGGGTCAAATTATTTACCCATGCAGACAGGAAATAAATTTTCTTTGTACCAAAATATTCCAACAATTTATGCTCTGCCATCAACTCATTTAAATACTTCAAATAGGATATCCAGCTGTCTCCAACCTGATCACAGTTTTGCTGTGCTGGAAAGCATTACAAGGATATGCAGTATTTTTAACACAGGAAAAAATCCTCTTTTGCCATCATTTAAATATTACAAAGAGTAAGCACATTGTATTAATGCTGCTATATCCATACACGCACTTTGCTATTATCACCAGAAAAAATTTCCTCAGACGACCATCACTTTAGAGGCACATAGAAAATCTGAACTTAAAGCTGCAAATTACAAAAGGAAATTGCCGATCTCTGGAGATAAAAAAAGAAGTCTAGATTTTTTTAAATGTCTTAAAATTAAATTTATTTTAATTTTTTTAATTTAATTTTTTTTCATCTTGGATCAACACGAAAAGAACGTTCCTTTTTTGCAATTAAAATATTGTTTTATTGTTTTGAACCTAAATTTCTTTTGGATCTTTTTAAGATAATTCTTTAAATAACTCCTGTTCTTACCTTGAAATGGAAATAAATAATAATAAATTATTAATAAGTAAGAAAAATAATTATTAATAATTATTAATAATATCAATAATTATTATTATCCTGTTAAAAATTTTGACATTCAAATTTCCTTATTTTCTTTATTTTTAAGAATAACCCGGCATCATTACCTACATGATGTGGACAAGTAAATCTAACCAGAATTTTGGTGGGAAACTTTCCTTATCCAGGATGAATATCCAGTATAATATTCTATTTCTTATATAACAAACTCCCCTTTGTAACAAAATAAAAAGGGAAGTAATGACACATCTTAAGGCTCTATTTTTTGTATTAAAAAATCTTGTAAGGTAAAGCAGGGATGCTTTACCCTAAATTTGATTTAAAAAAAAAAAAAAAGCTGCAATCCTACTGATACATTGACACTTTCCTCTAAAATGTCGTGTTTGCTACAGTCCTGATCACAAGTGCAGCTCCACCGAGGTGAAAGGACTTCCATGTACAAAAGAGGCTGCAGGCAGCCGCCTGGTGGGTGCATGGGGAAAACGGGATGGGTTACATCGGGGCTGTGACATCATAGCCCAGTGCTGGAACTCCTTTCCCAGCCAAGACACCTGACGTTACGCTGATGCAAGGCAATCCTCACACGGTACTGAACCCAAGTTGCTGGAAGGACATAATATGGGAAGTCAGGGGGAGAATCACATTTTCAGGTGATATTTTTTTAACGTAAATTATCCCACCCAAAAAAATCCAACATGAAACAATGTGAAGGCATTAGAGGGGTAACTAAGTTAGTACTGGAAGAGAAAATGAGCGAATCACTAAAGAGATGTGGGCAAAACTCAGTTTGTTTCCCAGTTCCCTCTGTTGTTATTTTCTGTTCCTCTGGACAGGGTTGTATTGGCATTTGCTATCCAAAAATGTAACCGTTCTGACAAAGATGTGCTGTGCCACTGACAAGAGTTTAGTGCCCTCAGAGAACTGTCTTATACGAGTTTACTGTTTATCCATGTTTAGCAAAGCATTAGGAAAGGGAGGAAGTGGGAGACAGCCTTGGCAAGGCATCACTATTCGCAGCCTGAAGGGAAGTGTCTGCCAGGGAACACAAACACTAAATCAGAGCCTTGGAAGATTCTCAGAGGACTTCTTTATATAACTTTAAAAAATGTGAGCCTAAAACTTCACAAGTTAAATTAATTTCAAGTGCTATAAAAATATTTTTAAGCAAACCAAGAATGAGAAGCATCCTGAGCTAGACAGCTGAACGAAGTGCCTGGAAGGCAGAGGCCCCCGCTGGTGAGCAGAGATGAGGTCTTCTCTGACCTTTCACACCAGCAAAGAGACAAGTTCTCTCCTGTGCTCAGAATTAGTTAAATAGGCTTTGGCAAGCAGAGGCACCCTTTGCCAGGTTGTCAGGAAGCACGCCAGGTGACATTGTCACCTTTTACCTTCTGACCCACAGTTTTGTTCAGAAGCAGCACAGTGGGAAGTATTAGTTTGAGAATTCATCCTACCACAAGTATGAAGAACAGTCTTTGAATTTCCAGTATCTCTGCCAGCTGGCAACAAGTGGAATTCAAGATGCAAAATGCATTATGGAAATCAGATAAAGTTAAAAGAAAAAAGGAAAAAAAATGAGTTTTTCTACTTGAAAAGGAGAAAGGTAAACATTTTTGAGTTTCCAAGTGAAACATTTTATACTGTTCTACTTTAAGGCAAACACTGGGAGAAAGTAAGTCACTTTTTTGGCTTAAATAGAAGGAAGCTTGTAAGACTGCTATACTTTTTAAGATAAAAGATCTGGAAGGAAAAACTGACAAATGGCAAACATATGAAGTAGTATAATTACAAGTATTCATCAAAATAAAATTCAAAGAAATGTCTTCAAAACACAAAAGTTTTTGAAAATATACTTAACTTTCATATAAAAAAATGTTCACAGAGTGAGCATATTTAGTGTCGGTGGGGGGAATCTTCTTTGCCTTTTCCTTCAAGTTCTTAATCAATTTTGCTTTTGCACACAGCACTCGGACCCACCTTGAGTACTGTGTGTGGTGTTGGGCTCCACAATATAAGCAGGATATAAAAATGTTAGAATATGTCCAAAGGTGGGCAACGAAGATGGTGAAAGGAGTAGAGGGTAAGACTTATGAGGAGTGGCTGAAGATACTAAGTTTGTTCAGATTACAGAAGAGGAGACTGAGTGGTGACCTCATTGCTGTCTACATCTTCCTCATGAAGGGGAGCGGAGAGGGAGGTGCTGACCTCTTCTCTCTGGTGTCTGGTAGTAGAACATGAGGGAATGGCTTAAAGCTGCATTGGGGAAGTTCAGACTGGATATTAGGAAAAAGACCTTTACTGAGAGCATGGTCAAGCACTGGAACACACTCCCCAGGGAACTGGTCATGGCCCCAAGCCTGTCAGTGTTCAAGAAGCACTTGGGCAATGCTCTCAGACATATGGTTTAACTTCTAAGTTGTGCTGCATGGAGTCAGGAGGTGGACTCGATGATCCTTGTGGGTCCCTTCCAGCTCAGGATATTCTTCAAGTTCTTCATCAATTATTATTTGATTCAAAAAAATGGCTTATATATTTTTCCTTCACTAGCTGCATGAAAATCAAGCTGCAGTCTTACCCTTTAGTTACTCTTCCTTAGATAGCGTGTCCTATGTCTCTTGGAAAAAAAAGGTGGCGGTGGGAGTGAGGGAACCATTCTAGTCTTAGACTGTCCTTTTTCAGCTTCTATGAAAAATATGTCAAATTAAAAACTTTCAGCTGAATATTATGTTGAACATTTCCATTAAACTAACAAATTATTATACGTAGCAACATTCATGTAAATTTGAATGTTACTCACACAAGAGTTTTGTCATTGCAAAACTCTTGACCTTGCTAGAATTAAAAGTAGTACGTATATAACAAATAAAAACTAAGAGATCTTAGTATGAAACGTACTTGCTTCATCTTTCCAGGATCATTTATTTAATATCCTATTACATAAAATTTAAAAAATATATATTGTACTGGTATACACTTTTGGATGCACATAAAGTAAAAAGTTTTGCATTTAACCTCTGCTGAGTATACTGGATTGAAGCACTCTTAAAATATTGTGGTTTCATAATAAAGTATTGCATCCTAGACCTTCATTTAATTTTGTACCTCTAGTCCTTGCTTTTTTGATCAATTTTACTAAAAATTAGACAAAACCAGTTTTCTTTTATCTGGAGCAAACAAGATTCAAGTTACTTACCCAACAAAGTTTTGTGCTGTATTTCTCTCAGGCACATCCTTATCTTAAAACATAAATCAACAACAATTCTCTGTTTCCTAAAATAATCTCTTCAGTTGCAATGCTGCATGTGAAATGAAAGAAATTTCAACAAAATATTGAGATTATATAGTTGACTTTGGGAAAGAAGGTTTCAAGGAAGTCTGAAATAGCCAATCAGTAATCATGGTACCATATTTCAGACTACTTTTCTCACCTGCCTTGAAGATGTGGTACAATCACTTGCGAGTAATGAATCTTCTAGGCCCATACTACTCAAGCTTATTTCATGCTATGCCACCTGCCCTCTGTCCCTCAGATATTAATACAACACAACTGCATCTTGGACTGTAGGTGTTGTCTCATCTCTTAGTCTTTGACTGCAGGTGAAAGTCAAGGAATCGTCAGTGCAATCATCTGAGAACTCTTACTGGCCATACTTGTGGATGTTGTGCTTTAAAAAAAGTCATTGGGAGCTTTGCTAACTGCAGGACTAGGATTCAACTGTACCAAAATTATTAGGAAATGAAAGAAGTGTGTTATGCATTTTACTGGTATTTATATCCTCAAATCAATGGAAGTTTATCAAAACTTAATCAAAACATGGATGGAAGTTTATTTTCAATAGAATCTTGCACTACAAAAAATGTCGCAACAGCCCTAAGGTCCAAGTGCTGTCTTTCTAAGTCACTTAGAAGTTTATTTCTTCTGTCTCACAAGAGATGGAGATTTGACCAAATTCTGTGTGAGCTGTGGTCAATGTGCTCAGGTCTCAGCATTCAGTACTTAAGAAAGTGAAGGACTAAGCAGAGCAATTTTTTTTTTTTTTCCATTTGGCAGAAAAAAATACTTCCTCTTATCAGTTAACAGGTGGGATATGTAACACTTTGAATTACTAAATCCTTGTTCATGGACTGTTATAAGAAGTCAGGCCTTGTCATTATTATTCCAAAGATTAAGGATATTCTGTGTTACACATTACTCTGCACAGCTTTTCAGAAACAGACTGCAGTAAGTTGAAAGAAAGAAAGAAAGAAAACAGAATTAATTGCTCAGACAGGTTGCAAAAAAATTATATACATATTCCCTCAGGGATGGATTCTTATCCTATCTCCAAACACACACTTAATTCAAATAGTGTTAAGTATCATTACAGAATTTGTATTTCTGATGTTTCTTTCTTCAGTAGTTATCCCTAAACAAACTTCATTCTGTACTAAACGTATATGCTTTTAGCATTATTGTACATTTTTTTCATACTTTTCTTTAGTGTTTTAAGTGCCTAACTCACATTTTCCCTTTGGAAACAGTTGTGGGTTTTTATTTTTTTTTTTTTTTTTAATTCTGCTTCCAGAAATAAATATTATTTCAAAGACTTATAGAGAAAAATTGCAAGAACCTATGGGAAGAATCACTTTCCATTAGAGGGCAGATAATTGGGTCCAAGAGTCATCAGTTCTTATACCTATCTTCAATTTTTATCTTGGAAAAAGTCTGTAAAATTATCAATTCACTTTCTCCCTCTAAGCAGGAGCTGAGAGTCACCAAATTAAATTATCATTTCCAGGTGGAAGGTTTAAAATTACATCATGCAGTGGTCAAAGGACTGGAGTGGCAGTCCAACAAGTTGATTCTACATCCACCTGTGATGCTAAAATGATCAAATAATCTTAGTGCTTTGTCTTCATTCTCACTCTTGTGAAGTCATCCAGGAAACTGTTGTCATCCAAACCTGAATTTGTACGTTCATAGCAGGGCAACAATGAAAATAAATCTGATTTTCCCTCAGTGTAAAAATGTACATGATGAGGAAGACAGAAGAGACTCACATGTTAACTACACTGAATTTTAGATTTTTCATACTCTTCTGAAAAAGAAGAGTGATTTTTAAAAATATTATTTCATAAACTGTTAAAATGGTGAATAAGTGTATTTAAATACAGGGAATATATTTTCTGTAAAATACAGGGACAGTCAAACAGTTTGAGATTAAAGACCAGTATTTCTGGGTGCCCTTCTGAACAACATTCAATGTATGATTTTGGACAATTAAATAATTCTTGTTGTGATTTCATTTACATTACTGTAAAGTAATACCTACTTTACAGGTATTTATGTATAATGAATATTTGAAAGATATTTGGATGGGCCAAAATTACATATGTCATGGGAGTAGCAATGCATGCCATCTGATGCTCTCCTCACTCAACATACTGTGTCCCTTCTTCATCCACAACCGGCAAGGAAGAGCTAAATTTATTGATGTGCTGTAGTACAGAGCAACATACTTTAGTATCAAAGTATCTATTATTAAAGCTATTGACAAGCCCCCATTTACTAGTGTCTCTTTTGCAAGCTAGAACATCACCTTCTCTAGGAGCTGGTGCTTTTTGAATGGGGAAAAGAAAAGAAATTGAGATTTGGAGCAATTTCAGCAGTCATGCCTGGCCTTACAAGGGAGTTGAAAGACTACTTGCAACCTCTCAGTCCACATAGGCTTAGTCTAATCTTAGAGAGGAAGCGATCTACTTAAAATATATATTCAGATGATGATACATTGTGTTTATACTTCATATATTTTTTTTACAAAATGAACAGAAACTGCAAACTATGCTGCTTTACCATCCAGTTCTTCTCATTAGTCTTATTTACTACCTGTCCTTCAAAATGACTGTCTTTGCTAACAAACTATGCATAAAAGGTTTTTCAAATAGAAATTCCAGAGACAAACTCAGTTAATATAGCTATTCAGACAATTTTCTTTAAAACCTTTCTAATTCAGCAGTATATAGCTCATTTCCCACATATCCAGAGTTCTAAATTACCTTAAGAAATTTATTGCTGAAAATGAAGGTAACTGTTAATATAAAATCAGGTTAAGTTCTTAGAAGGGTCTGTTTCTACCTTGAAATATGCAGCAAATTCTGCCAACTGTGACTGTCTCACTTACCTACCTAAAGACTAAATTTGCCGTAGGTAACAGCCAAATCCTTCCTGCTTATCTGTTGGACCAGCATCTTACCCTATAACATGCTTATTTTCTCACACTGACAAGTTGTTGACTCACCAGGCAGAATGAGAAGCAAATGTGGAGATCATGCATCAATCACCTCCCATCACATTTCCCAGCCCGAATGTCAGTGATTAGACAAACTTGGGTTGACAGGCATCCTGTCTGGACAAACATCTTGTCAGATTTCTAATAGGATTCAGCTGCTCTTTCACCATAAGCTTTACAACCTGAATCACTGCAAATATTCCCCAGTGGAAACGGGTGAAATTGAATGGACAGAGAAGGGGGATTTTCATTTTGCCAATTTTAGAATAAATTACAACTTTCAGAACTTTACCTTTGTCAATTATTTTGTTGTAACAAAAAGAGAAAAATCCCAAATTTAACACTAACATTAATCTACAGCTGTTATGGTATTTTTTTCTTTTAGCAAAAGAATGGTCCAGGAGATGTCCCTGATACTGAAGCAATGCTCCTGATTTAGGGGACTGTCGTGGTTTAACCTCAGTCAGCAATTGAGCACCACACAGCCGCTCGCTCACTCCCCCTACACCCCGGTGGGATGGGGGAGAGAATTGGAAGAGTAAAAGTGAAAAAACTCGTGGGTTGAGATAAAAACAGTTTAAAAATTGAAATAGAATAAAATGCTAATAATAATAATAATAATAGTAATAATAATAAAAGAATATACAAAGCAAGTGATGCGCGATGCAATTGCTCACTACCTGCCGACCGATGCCCAGCCAGTCCCCGAGCAGCGGCCCCCCCGGCCAGCTTTCCCCAGTTTATGTACTGAGCATGACGTCACATGGTATGGAATGTCCCTTGGGCCAGTTTGGCTGTGCCCCCTCCCAGCTTCTTGTGCACCTCCAGCCTTCTCAGTCGGTAGAGCATGGGAAGCTGAAAGGTCCTTGACTAGTGTAAGCACTACCTAGCAACAACTAAAATATTGGTGTGTTATCAACATTGTTCTCACCCTAAATCCAAAACACAGCGCTGTACCAGCTACTAGGAAGGAAATTAACGCTATCCCAGCCAAAACCAGGACAGGGACAAACAACTTTCAGAAGCATGGTTACATTTACATGAAGAAACTAATGAGACAATCTTTTCTATAGCAATCAATGCCCCAGATAATCAGCACAGTCACATTTGAGGGTTGAATTTAGTTCAGGGTATCTTTTTTAGACCAAGGATCTTTACTCATTAGAAAAGTATATATCAGAGGTAAAAGCAAAATATAGTGCAGTACTATCATGTTTTTGTATTAAGTGAATTGCAACTAAGAGCTACTTAGCTTGCACAGGGACGCTTTATTACTACACTTGAACATTAATAGGAAAAAACCAAACACATAATACTCAATTGCAGCCAAAAGCTGTGATTATATACTTGAAAAAGCATAGATAAGAAATAAAAGCAATTTATTATCTTTATTAAACCTAAAAATGGTTTATTTTTATCTCAGTTTTGTATTGATCCTCTCATAATCATAAACACTGAACTTTTAGAAAAATTTAATGATAACGGTGAAAGGTTTCAAGTAAGATTGATTAAAAAATACTAAGGATATTTTTAATCCTAGGAAATTTTCTGGATTCTGAATCATACAGAGATAGACAATTACAACACCAGTTTGAATGTCTAGAAATTTGGATTAGTTTACTGAAAGCGCAGTAAATGAATGGCTCAAGTGGTTATTAATAGAATACAAAGTCCTGTCAATAATAAGTCAATAAGAATGCATGCATAACCACACAGGAACAATACATTTGCCTAAAATCTTCCATAAAGAATTTTGTTTATTAACAAATAAACTCAACACTAATTATCATTACTTAGTCCTGTATAGGTCCCTGGATCTTGAAATAAAGTTATGTGTGTGCAGTTCACATTGCAGAAACAGAGTCCAAGTTTAATGTTAAGGCCACTTCAAGAGACACTTCAAAAACCTGTTGCTACACATTGTTTCCACTGTACTGCCATTTGAACATCTTGGTTTCATTCCTTCCACCACACCAGGTAACTTTGCTACCCTTTGGCCACTCTGCTAGTTAGACCTCACGTGCGTAGGCATTTCCCAGTGACACCAACTTCTCCATTTCCAAAGACAGACTAGTTCAAATAATTGAAAAGCTCCATATGTGAACTCCAAATTTTCTGAGCTTTTTTGGTTTTTTTTCCCTGCTACTATACCATTTCTCTTTTAAAGAAAAAACAGCTATATTATGAAATGAAAAAAATGCTAAGAAAAAAAAGTAAAAATATCTAAGATGATAAAAAATATATACCAATATTTTTCAGATTACTCTAGTAAATGAGAGTGGTTCCTTTAAAACATTAAACATTAAAAAAAAAACCACAATACAAATTAAAATGGAAAAAAAACCCACCCTAGTGCATCAGGGAGAAAAATACATATAGATAATGGAGTGATATCAGAACATGCACACAACCCAGAATGTATTTGAAGCTGCTGTGTTTCACTGACACAAACACTTATTTTTCTGGAAACAATCTTTATATTTTTATCATTGATTTGTCACAAGAGAAATAATCTAAAGACAAAAGACACATTATGAAACATCTCTATAAAAGAGATGCATTCAAATAGTTCAAATACAAATTTAACATTCAAGAAACACATGCATATACAGTAAAGTGATCCAGAAACACCTCAAGTATGAGCACTTACTGAACACCACTAATAGCTACCACAAAAATACCAGCTTTTATGAGAACTCAGATGTTTGTTTATGGGAAGACCACAGAATGCTAATGTGTTCTAGTCATGCTTGGTCCAAGAGGACATGTTATTCTGCTGGAAGTTATTAACATGAGGAACTCCCAAAATTCCATGGCAACATGTTGTAAAACATGTTTCCTTTTTTCAGGCAAATCTTCCTGGTTTCCCACCAGCAAATCTTACTACCCAAAGTTCACTTAGTAGGCTGGTACCAAACTGGTAGTCTCCAAGGACTGAGTGACTGACTCATGTTCTTTTAGATAAATTTTGAGTCTAGATTACGATTATTTTATCACATGCTGATTAATAAGAATTTGACCTGATCTGCAGAGGGTCCAGGTAAAACTCTAGGTAACTAAAAACTCTAGATATTAAGAAAGTTACACTGATTACTAGAAATTCTGTTTAACTGAAAGCTATGATAATTGTTAAAAGTTCTGTGTAACAGTAAGCTACGCTAAGTGCTAGAAATTGTAGATAACAATAAGGTATGTTGATTATTAAATTTTTTATGTAATTAAAAAGCTCTAATTATAACTACAACCCTGTGGCCAGTCCTCATTCTACTAAGGATCCCTAAAACAATCTGCCTGTCCCTGTAGTGTCAGGTGACACCCAGGCATGGACTAGCGTGGGCATCTGAATGCAAAATGGAAGATTAAAAAAAATAAAAATAGTCCTCTGAAGGCAAAGGGATAAGAAACTGCACTTACAGTCGTCAAGCTAAGCAAAACATGGCTTTTTGTTCCCCTAAACTTCAAGATTCACTTCTTTCCTCCAGCCTTCCTTTCTTTTTTATTTACTTTTACGTGTAGTGATATATACACATACATACATGTATTTGTGTATACACACACACACACACATATTTACATATATTAAAGTGTTCCCTATCTGCTCTGCCACCCCTAGACAAGAGGTTCAGCTACTTTCTGGAGCAACAGATCAGAATATGCAGCTCATACAGCAGATTCATTTAAATTTCTTGTAGTTGTGAAAGCCAAGTTTTATGACAAACATTCAGTCCAAGCCCTGACCTTACACATCAACGAGAATTTCTCAGTATCATCAAATATTGTTCTAGTGTCTAGCAAATGGCCAAGAAAACACTGGTGCCAACATATTTAATTTTTAATAGGGACAGATGCTGTGTGTCCAGCAAGAACAGGCTTAAGTTGCAGGCACTCAAGAAAGGTAGAAGAAGGAATGGTCTAAAACAGAGGGATGGAGAGCAGAGGGAAGGCAGACATGGAGACAGAGAAGGTTGTAGCTCTACCCTGATAACAGGGCAGTCTGAGAAGCATTGGGATAGGTGGAGCTTTCTATCACTGCCGCCTCCCTAGAGAATGCAAGAGGCCTTTCATTTAAAGAAAAGCAGATACAGTAACATGGCATTGCTGTTAGCGCTGCCTGTTAACAGCAGGGAGACCATTTTCGCAGAACTGATTTTCAGGGGATCTTCGTTTTGATGAGATCTTTTTCATTCCCTCCCTGTAGAAGAGAATTATAAGATGTGAAACCCTGCATCTCAGCAGGTTTGCTCTGTCTTTAATGAGAGAGAAGGGAAAACCCTGTCAAGACTAATACTCCTCTAGCGGAAGACCTTAAAATGAGAATGATACAGTGCTCTGCATGACGGCTTGCCCTTAGGATGTAAGGCATGTTGCACTTTCTCTTTTCTTTTCTCCCCATCAAATTCATTGTCTACCTTACTTAGTAGCATAGTAACAAACTAAAAAAAAAAAAAAAAGAAAAAAAGGAAAAAAAAGTTTGAGGTTAAGGACCCTTTAAACTTCCAGACATTTTTAGATGTGAATTGGTAACCGTCTTTTTTCTTTTACTGTCCCATACATCATGTGAACACACAATCCCAGTAGCAATTTGAGTTAAACCCAGAAACCTCTGCCAGAAGTCATGTAAAAAAGATTATTTGCATAAGACTTGCAAATTTTTTGCAAATTTGTGAAGTTCAAGTATTTTGTCCTTATCTTGGATAAGCAAAGTTTGAATAGTATGGCTTCGTATAGCAGAAATACATATACACTGAATTACAAACACTGTTAACAGTATTAATTCTAGTGTGTAAAATGAGTGTCAGTCTAGGCAGTATATATGGTTTCCCCACTGCTCCTAGAAATGATTATTTAAACAGAAAATCATCTAAACATTTAACACTAACTTTTTCTTGTTAAAATATTTTAATTGTTAAGAGGTAGGAACAATAGACCTCATCTAGAGAAAAAGCTAGGGTGGTTTTTTTATACAGTGTGTGTGGAGTGTTGTGTAAGAAGTATAGAATTGAAATACTGTGCAGAACTGGCATGATGTGCTTTCAACACCACCTTCAATCAAATATATTTATTCTAGTGGTTTTATGTTAACTGCTTTTATACTCAGAGTTTGTTTGCAATTAAAGAAGAAAAATCAAACTAAAACCTCAAGTAAAGGGTGCAGTTCACAACAGCTCCACAGTTAGGAATGTTGCAAATCCATATCTAAGCAACGACAAAAATCTTCTATTTTATTTCAGTGGCATTTTATTCTATTAAGCACTAAAATATGCAACTGAAGAAATATTAGAGTTAAACAATGTGCCTTAGTAAGCAACAAAAAACAGGTGAAAGGCATGCACCTGTCCCAGCTGGAACTCATGTGAGTGGCTAAAAAAGAATCTGGAATGAGGTAGGACTCAGAGATGGTGATAGCAGGTTTATGTATGTGTTTGTATAGACAGACAGAAAGACAGACAGAACTTTTAATAAATAATAGCTAGAATATTCTACAAACCTTATGTCTAGAAAATGATTTGTGCAAAGCTTTTGAAGATAACTGTTCAAATATTTTCCTGTCCAGAGGAAAAAAAAAAAACAACCACCAACCCAAAATCTTGGATTGTATGTGCTGTTGGGGATTAAGAGTACATGAAAGAAAGATGAATAAAATGGAGCTTTATGAAACAAAACTTTATCTATCCTTCCATTTCATTTTCAAACCTTTTGATAGGCTTTAGAGATGTCACAGGAAACACGGCACTTTCTGTTTATTACTTAGTAGCTTTTCCTAGCTTCAAAAACACAACTTAATGAAGCTGTAACATTTATAGCCTTTAAGATCTTTGTTTGTGGGGATTTATTGTATTTATAAAGTACATGAAGAGGAAAGGAAGTGTCCTGAAACTGAAGCGCTTCAACAGCATGACTAGTTATATTTGAACAAAGGCACAATAAAAGGCTTTAAAAGACAAAAAGAGCTGAGTCTCTAAAAAATATTGTGGGGAGATAAAGAAAAAACCCCTGTAAATCTATGTCAAAAGGAAAGCCACTGCAGAGGACTGCTAAATATTGCTGTTGTCCAGGGAAGGTGCTTCTCATGGCAGCCACACAATGTGCTACTGATTTGCAAATTCTTGTTCTGGCTGGAATATATTATTCTCTGCAGGAAGGGAAGAGAGGTGAGGGATACACAGGTATCTCAGTTTTGCTATTTATAATTTCTTTGGTACCATCTTATGATACCTATAACAATGGAGTGTAATTAACTTGTATTGACTCAGGTAACATACTGAGGGATGGAAATCCTTTGCTACTTCCAGGTAGTGGAAGTAAATTAAGTAGGCATATATAAATAATTTAAGATGACAGCCTCCAGAATCTTGGTGCAGTTCCAAATTCCTGGATATGGAGGGTTTCCCAAATTTCACATGCAAGAGTGAAAAAGTTCACACAGTTCTCTTGCACATATTGAAATAATGTAGGGATCTTGAGTGTACAGGTCTGCCTCTAATACACGTACTCTAACCTTTAATTACTGAAAACCAGGAAAACTATGCTTCTCATTCCACAGTAAAGTATGAACAATTTAGATGGGATTTTGTGTAAAGGAAGAAGTGCAACTGGGTCATCTTTTACATCACTTCTCTTTCTGTCATTCCAGTTGATATCCTGATAGGTTGTGGTGTTACTTTAAGCAAGCACGGTCTTTATTAAGTCACCTCCATGACGGTTGTTGTTAATCCAAAGAGAGTTTCAGATACTGGCTACAAAATTCCCTTAAAAAACATCTGCTAGGAAAAAGTAGCCATGATAAGAAATAATTACTCCTGCAATAACATTTGCAGCCTTTCCATATGTATATTTATTTGTGGGGGCAGGGAGAATGGTAAGTGGGAAGAAAAAGTATCTCTAGCTAAAATGACTGGGGGACCTTAATCACTGTCATCTCTGACAGATGACAAATCTATCCCTTTTAAGTGAATTTGCTTACATCAGAAAGCTGTGCTTTTTTTTTTTTTTTTACTTTTTCCCCTGATTCTTCCTAAATATATGCCTGAATCCTGAGAATATGGGTAACCTAGGATTGAATAATTGATCTTTCACCCTCACCGTCAAATTGAAACAAAAATGAACATCAGTTGGCTTTCTCTTATGTGGAAGCAAAGTGCATACAACTATTAAAAAAAAAAAAAAAAAATGTCTAAAATGGAATAACCACTTGCTTTCCTTCCTCACCCCTCCAAAAGATATACACAAGCTGTCAGACAGTATTTTGATCATTATTTTGCAATGCTGCTGTGGCACATGTAGGAGTAACTTATAATTTAATTACACTACTTTAAAAAAAAAATACAGGTGTCTTTGTTTATTTGTTTAAGAATAACCGTATGGATGGGTTTACAACAGTGAATGGTTCAAGGCCAAGATGTATGTAATTTCAAGGTTAATGTAATTTAATATAGGGCAGAGTCCTTCCATCTGAGGTAATGTATCACTAAGAAGTGGTAGACTCTAATATACAATTCTAAATGTCCAGTTTGTTTTATGAGAAGACCTAAAACAAGACCAGTTTAAGTTCAGTAGCCAGTTAATGTAATAGTTTCTTATTCTGACGATATTTAAAAAATTTTCAGTTTTAAAGTCCAGACACATAGGAAAGTTATTTTAAGCTCCTATAATGAAAGAATACAACCAAGGAAAACAGAGAACCTGCACATGCCTTCTTCCAATAGTAGTTAACTTGATGTCACTGAAAGGAAAAAATAATATTAAAAAAAAAATTAAAAAAATATAACCATATCATCTTGTTAACTGCTGTGAAATAAAAGGAAATTGCAATTTTTATTTTTTTTTAAATTTCAGTTGAACAAGTTTTCCATATTGATTTTTGTACTTTTCACCCAAACCATCTCTCTCCTAAAGATTTTTTTATTCTTATACTAGATTTTCTTTTGCTCTACTAGGAATCCATACTAAGAGTTATATTTTGTTTAATATTGACCCAATAATAGTGCAGTAATTTAAACTCTAGTTAAACAAAATAGGCAACATAAATATTTTTTCTTGATGTTAAATGTGCAACAGTTCCCTTTTAAAAACTCATCAATCACCCTAGCCCAAAAACAGTTTAAGCAGCTGGGAATCAGAATACTAATACTTGTTACTTTAGCTATTTTTGACCGAACAGTCACATTAGAATTACTATGGAAAAGATATGGTCTCATCCTCTCTCTTGCACTGGTGCACATCTGATTGCTGTTAAAAAACCTGGTGCAGCAGAAAATTATTCACTTTTTCATTTTGGTTTTCTTTTGCTGTTTAGCCTCCTGAGCTGGTTCGCAGTGGGATCAAATAAGAAGCAGCTGAAGTGCTCATGAAACACCACCACATTCACGGGATTATTAAGAAGAAACCAAGGGACAAAGAGTATTTGATTTTTTAATTATTGTAACAGAAACATTCCTGCAAAGCTAAAGCTTTCTGTGATTTTTATCATCTCTCCTGCACTCACAGTATTATCTTTGAAGAACAAGATGATCAAACTCATGTGAAAAGCTATACATCTTTGGGAAAGTTTGGAAGCTGTTCTTCCACAGGACAGCTGGAGTATCTCGTTCTATAACTTCTACACTATCATTACCACCACTTCTACACTATTACACCATCACAGCTACAATAGAAGTGTCTTACCTAAATCAGAGCAGCCTGAACTCAAAAACAACTTGTAAGAACGTGTCACCTATGCTAATACATCATCATGAAATGTAAATGTGTCAGACTAATTAATCAGTATATTTAAACACTTATTAAGTTACTATTGAGTTAACAAAAGCTAAATATGTGTTTTTGTGATCAAAGCCCAATGTGCTAATATGCTTCTACCCAGCTGCCTTCACAGCCTCATTCCATTCACTTTACACAACCACAGTTCCCAGAAATGTTAATCCGCTTGCTATTTGTACTCTTCCCACCCTATATGTGAGCTATTGATTTTGAAAATAAGCATGAACAATTTTAATAAGCTTACGCACATTTTACAGCACTAAGCATAGTGATCCCAAAAATAACCTTTTCAGTGTTGCCTACTTTGTGAAAATGTAGCTCCATCACCATCATGCTAATAAATTTGAAATAAAAATGAATCTGTGTAAGTCTAAAAAAAGATGAGCATATAAGGAGCATTTTTTTCTGATAAAATGAACCAAACCACTTTAGATTGTGATGATTCATAAATATCTTGGTTTTAAAAATTTTACATTTATTAATTTCAAATAAATTAATAGTTTACACACTATATATAAACTGTTTTGTTGCAAACACTGCTGTAAGCTTTTTTTTTATATTGTTGTCTTTTAACCACTATCTTATTGAAAAAAGTTATTTATACTTATCAAAAAGTCGTAAAATATTTACCCTATTTGTATGCATCTCATTTTTGCATTTACAATTTCAATTGCTCTTGAAGTTCCTTTTAAAATAGTTTGGATTTTTTTGTTATTTCCTCTTTGGTACTACTGAATGTATCAAGATCTAGGGAGCTCTGCATGCTTGGTGTTCTAGATACAAAGATTTGCTGTATCTAGGAGCATATCAGAATGTACAGCGTACTGCTCTATAAGCTGTATATGTGTTGCTGCTTTATTGAATACTAAACAGTGAGCAAGGTCACTTCCCGTATCAATGAACAATGTAATTTCATAAGTCATAATGAATATTTAAAACAGATTCTGAATTCTTCCAAGAAACAAACCTCCATTTTCCTTCACACTACTGGAAAAAGCCTGAAGAGTTTTACATGTCAGTTTCTGAGTATCTGAAGGCAACAGATGTCATCCCTGACAAGTAGCTAGGTCCTTATGCCCTAGGAGGAATCATAAACCAGGTATTCCTCTGCTTACAAAAGCTGCAAGGTGATGCTTCTGGTATCATGCCTGTCGAGTCAGACTCCCCACGCAATATTTGACTGCAGTGTTTTGGCATCAAAAATCCCAGCCACTGCGTCACTCATTTGTGAAATACCCACCTTCAGTTCTTCTTTTCAGTCTAAAGGAAAGGTCGTGCCTTATCCAGTTTGCGCAGGGAGGCAGAACCAAGAGTTGCTGCAGGAAAAGCATATCTCCCTTAGTATTTCAGTAGCACTATGTTATAGCACATTGCATTGGAAGTGATGATTTCTTACTCATTCCTTACTCATTGCAGTCAGAGGAGAGGCTGAGGGGATCTCAACCTCACCTCAAAGTGGCCTGTCAGCACTGGGGCCCAGACCAAGATACTCAATCTTACACCTGGTCACCCCCCCAGCCCAAATCCTCTCCCCAGCTCTCCCTGACTTTAGCAGAAACACTGTAGTCCTGTCACTCATGCCTTCTGCTTTCTCAGACTGAGAGCACTGCTGTTTCCTACTCCTGCTATGTACAGGTAGGCTTCTGTTGTGGAGCAGGGCAAAGGGGAGGCATGGCAGTCACTCGCCACTGTTGAGCCAAAGTTATTACCACAGCGTAAGCAGGAAAAAGATAGTAGCAATGTCTGCTCAAGAGGTCAATGACTTCCACAGTGTTTTGCCATAAAAGGCACAGGAGAAAGTGTTTGGTCCAAGTTATTTTAAGCTTCGGAGAAAAAAAAAGAGACTATATTGACATTCTTTAATATTACACTTTACAATGTCAGCCAATGGCCTAGATCTACATTTTGTATATGTGTGAAGAAACTTAGTTATCATTCAAAATGTTTCTACCTGCATTGTAAACTGTCCATATCCAGATAAATCAATTCTTTGTTTCAATCCACAAGGGCACTACTTTTGAACGTAGAGCTACCCAGCTGCAAACTGAGCAGGACAATAATCTAAAGACACTGATCTGCTGAATCAGTAAATAGTAAGGAACTGAGGGATGAAAACAAGAAATAACAATGCTTCCCTTCCATGTAATATGTATGATTGAGACAAATGTTTACCAGTCTTGTTTTCTGCACCATCTTTGCCATGTGTTACTGCAGGCTGGGTCCCGAAAGAGTGGCAAGAGGAGGGCTGCCTCGCTGCTTTGCCCAGCCTGCTTTCCACAGCAGTGTTATCAAAGGCTCTGTATGACTTCTGTCAGAAGGCTGTTTCCAGAGGGGCTTTGTAAAGTTTATTATAACCCAGAAGGCCAATAAAACTTGATGGAGTGACAAGAAGAATGATGGAAAGACCCCACCCTGGGAGGACACGCTATACAGGAAATAGATATAGTTTAAAATCTTTTTATTTTTATTCCATCTTTCCTAAAGGTCCTTGTTCTCTGTTTCAGAAGTTCTCCCTCAAAGAGGTAGACATATATCAAAGCTCTGGCTCACTTGGAGTACTGCAGCAACACCAGAGAGTTTTTTAGAGCTTGTCACTTGTTTTTCATTGGAGGCTCTTTCAAGCAAAAAGTAAACTCATCTGAATTGCTTTCACATGTAACATTTAAAATTGTTTTTGATTTGTTATGGTTTATTTTGGAAACAAGAATATAAATGACTGTAACATACTTGTACCATTTAAAAAAAAAAAATAAATATTGACTTCTTCATCCCTTTATTTAATGCCTTAAATATGCTGTCATGTAAGTTGGGCTAAAGAGGTTCACAACCTTTACTAAGTAAATATATTTTTGGCTAATTTAATATTTCACCCTATCAGACTGATTTACTGTTAGACTCTAATCAGTTTGACAAAAATCATAGGAGTTGGGGTTAGGCAACAGTTGCTGCATTTGTAATCTGATGAATGGAACAATTTTGTCATAAGAAAATATGAATTGGCTGGAGAAGATTCAAGGTTAATCAAATCTAGGATCTTGTCATTGGCAATGTCCAGCTCTATATTCATCAAAAAAAAGAAAAGAAATATATTTAAGAATTCTGCAATGTCCTTGAACTATTGTCTGTTTTTTTCTTCCATGAACACATATATGCATACATGTATTCCTAGAGCTCACCAGTCACTGTTCTTTGGCTGATCTTCAAGGTAAAGGATAAATATATTTAGCTGTCTAAATTTATTCTTATCCTGAGCTCAGATAGTTACATTTCAAGATGTAAATGTGTTTCTAAGGCTTAACATGTCCTTCTTATTATTAACTTTCAGTATAATTCTTTATGTTTCTGAGATTCATATAAATGTTAAATCACTTTTTTAAAATTTTAATCTAAATTCTTAACCTCAATAAATCCCTTTGGCATTTTTTATACAGATAAATAACAATAAGTGAGTCTTGCACCTTTGAAAATTCTTTTCTTTGTTCATGAGCACAGAGATTAAAGCCAGGAGGAGCCATTATAACCATTTAAACTTTCTGCAGCTATGAAGCCCGTAGTGATTTTGTACAGCTCCTTTTTTGAATAATAACATCTTTTAAATCAGTCTTAATTAAAAAAAAATCTCCAGAGATAAAGAATCCACCATACTTCCCATTTCTTGAGTTATGAGTTTCAGTCTAGTTTTCATTCACCACTCAGTATTTTAAATGCAATTATTGTGCTCCACATTTATTTGTCTGCCTTCTGCAGTACAAAGGATTTCTTCCTTCCTCTGCCTTATATTTTATAACATCCTTGAGACGATTTTGTCTACAGAACTCAAAAACTCAAGTTTCAATTTTTTCCCTTCCAAAGTTAAGGTTCCAAATCAATAAAATATTTACACTTTTTATTGAATCTCAGTCTCTGTGTTTGCTTGAAATCAACTTTGCAATTGATTCGGTTAGAATTTATCTATGGGTCTTTCTCTGTTTAACTTGACTTTTCCAAGTCAACAGGAACATGATTGAAAAGCACTAATTTTAGTGTGCAAAACATAACTTTGGAATTTTAGAAATAAAAACAAGAAGAGTTCTTCTCAGGTATTAACTGGCAAATGCACAATTGCAGTAGCTCTAAATACTGTTTATTTCCATCTTATCTAACTCTCTAGAATATATTAGGAGAAAATACTCAGCCAAATATATCCAAGTTTTAATACACAGGCAAAGCTTCCAAAACCAGAAAATCAGTGGAAAAACCTTAGACTCAGTGAAAAAACTCAGCATGTTTCCTTCTCTTTATAGATGCTACCTACCTTTAGTATCTTGGCTTAGGAATTTAATATCTCATTTGTAATGATGACATATGTCTTATTTCCATGCCTCCTTTAATGAAACTGTTGACTTTCACTTTCTTAAAAAAAAAAAAAAAAAGAAAAAAAAAGAAAAAATAGATATAGATAAAATAACTGAAAGTTTTAAGTTTTGCTTTCAGTCCAGAACAGGCATCTCATGTTGAAATAATACAATTTCAAGGAGAGAAGATGGACTGTGATTCAAATGTCCTCACAGTATAAATTTGATCCCAGATTACATTCAGGTTTTGAAAGTTTATTTTCTAATTTCAGATGGGATAACACAGGAGCAATCATATAAACATATAGGATTCCTCCTATTTTAAAAATAGTTCTTGAATTTTTAGTTCAGTCATACACAAACTAAAGTTTAGTCTTTACCCAGCTTTATATTTAAACACTAGCTAAAAAACCTAAAGCAGTTTGGGATTTGTAAATACTATTCATAGAATCATAGAATCAGAATAGTTTGGGTTGGAAGGGACCTTTAAAAGTCATCTAGTCCAACCCCCCTGCCGTGGGCAGGGACATCTGCAACTAGATCAGGTTGCTCAGAGCCCCGTCCAACCTGACCTTGAAGGTTTCCAGGGATGGGGCATCCACCACCTCTCTGGGCAACTTGTTCCAGTGCTTCACCACCCTCAGTGTAAAAAATTCCCTCCTTCTATCTACTCTATATCTATCCCCCTTCAGTTTAAAGCCATTCCCCCTTGTCCTGTCACAACAGGCCCTGCTAAAAAGTTTGCCGTCATCTTTCTTATAAGCCCCCTTGAAGTACTGATAGGCTGCAATAAGGTCTCCCCGAAGCCTTCTCTTCTCGAGGCTGAACAACCCCAACTCTCTCAGCCTTTCTTCATAGGAGAGGTCTTCCATCCCCCTGATCATTTTCCTGGCCCTCCTCTGGACCCGCTCCAACAGGTCCATGTCTTTCTTATGCTGAGGGCTCCAGAGCTGGACACAGTACTCCAGGGGGGGTCTCCCCAGAGCAGAGTAGAGGGGCAGAATCACCTCCCTCGACCTGCTGGCCACGCTTCTTTGGATGCAGCCCAGGAGACGATTGGGCTTCTGGGCTGCGAGTGCACATTGCTGGCTCCTGTCCAGCTTTTCATCCACCAGTACCCCCAAGTCCTTCTCGGCAGGGCTGCTCTCAATCCCTTCATCCCCCAGCCTGTAGTGATACTTGGGGGTTGCCCCGACCCAGGTGCAGGACCTTGCACTTGGCCTTGTTAAACCTCATGAGGTTCACACAGGCCCACTTCTCCAGCTTGTCCAGGTCCCTCTGGATGGCATCCCATCCCTCTGGCATGTCGACCGCACCACTCAGCTTGGTGTCATCTGCAAACCTGCTGAGGGTGCACCCGATCCCACTGTCTATGTCATTGATGAAGATATTAAACAGGACTGGTCCCAATACGGAACCCTGCGGGACACCACTCGTCACCAATCTCCATCTGGACATTGAGCCGTTGACCGCTACCCTCTGGATGCGACCATCTAACCAATTCCTCACCCACCGGACAGTCCACCCATCAAATCCACACCTCTCCAGTTTAGAGGGAAGGCTGTTGTGGGGCACCATGTCAAAGGCCTTACAGAGGTCCAGATAGAAGACATCTGTAGCCCTTCCTGTGTCCACTGATGTAGTCACTCCATCATAGAAGGCCACTAGATTGGTCAGGCAGGACTTGCCCTTGGTGAAGCCATGCTTCAGGTACAATCTAATTTTCAATAGCTCTTATTCTCAGAATATTCTACTATGGTACTATCTTTCAATTATATCTTAATGACCTAATATCATGTGCTTAAGCCCCAGAAATATGAATAGAACATCTGACAAAACTATGTAGATGGTTCAGTGTTAGGTTCAGTGTTGCTAACAGGACTATCCCTTAAATTACAAAGCATAGCTTGCTCCTACTTGATCTGGCCTGGTCAGATGTGTTGAGTGCTGTGCATTTTCCTTGGTCAAAAATACACCTCAGCAAACCATAGCCTGCGTATTAGCAAGCTGACTCTATAACCCTTTTGACTGCATCTCCCTAATCTAACATTTTCATGCTGATTCCTTGCCTCTTAGGACCAGAGAGAATAAAACAGGTAAGTGGAACTGCCACTGTCTTGACCTCAGAAATCAAGACAGGCTCTGTTTTTTAGGAGGTGGTTGATGCAGGGTTTTTTTGGGGGGTTGCTTTTTTTGGAGAAAATGGTATCATTCCCATTTTATAGGTTGCTGAAATTTATAACTAAGCATTAATCCAAATCTAGAAAAAATACTTAAACTATCAAATAGTGGTTTTCCTTCCTGTAGCTGACAATCATATTTTATATGCATAAGGTTCCATTGCTGATGACAAATCATTCATTCCAGTAACACCACTGACAATTAAAACAATATGTCGAAAAATGAACAGAAAAGTAAAAAGCATTTCTATAAGCAACCAGTTTTTTTGTTTTCTCTCTAAGAAGGTGCTTTGTGGACTAATCTGACAGCAGCTAGAGTTAAGATGCCATATAAACATAAACATTAAATATTTTCTTAGGGTTTTAAACTGGAACAAAATTTCATCTAATTATTCTTGAAAGTTATTACCTATTGGATCTGCATTCTGACTCCAAATGAGTAGCTTATTTTTAATTCATTGGATTTATCTGTGCTTTTGTATTTTTAATGTGAAGGGTAGAACAGAACAAATCCAGTGCAGGCAGATGTCAATTTTAATATAATGTTGTCCTACTTTGGGAACTTCACTAGCTGTGCAGGTTACCCAGTGATGCCACTCAGACTTTGTAATTGACAGTAAATAATTCTCTCGCAGTCGCCCACTTCCATTTGCTAAAGGAAGCCATGCCATAATAAAACCAATTCAATTTGAAATACTAGAAAACAAATGAAGTACTTCAGATATCTCAAATTTCTGTTCAGGAGCAAAATTAAAACCATCTACTAGATACTGGTGAAAGAAAGCTGATTTTCAAGTCCATATATTTCTTAGCATAGAGATCTAAATATTATTTACAACATGCAAACCAAAAGGTCAAGAAGGATGAAAAGTGGTCAGTCAAATATAGAAGAAATGAAACCTAGTCTGCACCAGCTACAGTGGACTATATTTGCCACAGGGCTATTAAGTTTTGATCTTTTCTCTCTTTTCTTTCTCCTTCTACTACATCCTCACACCTTCCACATTTCTTTTCCTTCTTGTGTTCTTATCACTATGACACATTATTGGCGAAAGTTTCCTTATAATTTTAATTCCTTATAATATTAAGGTACCTGGACATATCACATTACAGGAAGTTTCTTATAAGAACAATATTATATATTATATATATATTGATACAGAGCACTTCATACTATAAAGCTTGAGGGTTAAGATGACTAGTATTATGGCCTTTAAATATATCATACTGAAAGAGCAGGTAGAAGAGACAACAGGCAATGAGCTAGCTTAAACCTTGTCTCACTCCTTTACCAGTTAACCTTCAAAAGTCTTGCCATGCTTCCTCAACACATATTGCTATGTGCCCAGAACTACTCTCACCTTGGGAGAGCTGAACTGCAAAATTCAGATATGCACTCAACTGATGTACTTCTAGCAAAGCTTCCTGCATTGCCTTATTTGGGTAATAACTTCAGAGAATATCTGGTCCATATTCACAAACTTCAGTTGTGGTTTCCATTTATTTATAAAAGGACTGCAAAATTATTTTCAACTTTTCTTAAATATTTTCTTTCCAGAGTAGTTACACATTGAATGTGAGAGAATGTGAGAAGATTTTACCTCTTCTGATTCAAAATTTATTAGGTTAAAAAAAAAGCACAAAGTGTTCAGGGCAATCATTGTTCACATAAGCACAAAATAATTTAACTGTAATTTACAATAATTTTAAACCCTAAGATAAGCCAATGATTCGGAGTCAGGGATATATGAATAGCCATTAGAGATTAAGAAGCAAAAAAGTGATTTGGGTTTAAATGCACACTGCTTTCAACAAAAAAAAATTGCTAGCAAATGTCCTGAGTACAAGATAAATGTCATCCTTATCCAAAGACTGTCCACCAAGTCCAGACTTTTAGACTAGTTCTGTTCCCCTCCCCTTGTTGGTGCTCTCCAGTTACCTAAGAGCATCTTACTTCCAATATACAAATATGAAGGGTACTCTGGTTTATAATTTACTTTTCTAGAGAGCCATCATAGTTAAAATAGGAGGTAGTCAAGGTTTGGAAAGTTTTGTCAAAACCAATCAGTTTTACCAACATAGAAAATACACAACTTAGTTAAAGGTACTTATCTATCCTTCACTATTCTGTATACTATCAGGCTTGCTTTACTCTATTTTATTATTTCTCTGAAATCTCTGCCTAAAATATTTGGCAAAGGCCCACTGTTATTATAAACTGTAAGAATATTTAATAAACATTTGCCCTGCGTTTCCTGAAAAAAATTAGTTTACAGCTGAATAAAAATATACAGATAGGAAGATTTTCACATCACTAACATTACACATTCTGTGGTTTCTACTGACGATATAGGGAGCCCAGAAAAAACAACCTTGTACTTCAGCCACCGCTGCATGATGCAAAGCTCTGCACCAATACAAATCTCATTGTGCTGATTCAAGTGTGCTCAGAAATGTCGAATGAGCAGAAGTAAGGGGCTCAGCTGAAGCAGGTGTCATCCGTCTTCCTGCAGCAACACAGCACTGTGTGTTCTGGCACCAAAGGTATGATCTCTGACTTGGCCTGAGCCAGGTCATACAGTAGCGCACAGGTCTGGCACTCAGCCTTGTAATAAGTGCTGGAAGGAATGTTATATGGGGATCTCCATAACTTTTCTCTGGGATTCAGAAGTGCAAATCCAAATTTGTAAGTCGGACCCGCACAGCTGGCTCAAATTATCCCAACAGATAGGGACTCCTCAGATGTCAAGAGGAGGAGGATAAAATAGCAAAGTGTTTTTGTCACTGGTGGGCAAGTTCTTGCTTTTTAGTCACATTTTCCTCTCTTTTAAACTATTCCATGCTTCTGGATGTTAAAGGAGATAGATACATTGGTGCTGGAATCCATTCACTTATAAATAGCTAACAAAAGTTTTTTAGCCTTCACGTATATATATGCTTAGTCTTTTTCTAATTATAATAAGAATTTTACATCAGAACCTCTTAGGATTCTTCCCTCTTCTCATAAGGAAGTTTTGGGGTTTTTTTTATTAAGAGGCTTTAGAAATTTTTATAATACTTGTATAATGTTTTCTCTCTTGATGTGGCACAGTGTTATTAGTCACTGTAAATCTACTCTCTGGTGTAAGCTGATAACATAAATTAATACTAGACAAAGTCTTTTTTTGTGACATAGTGATGATACGACCTTTTAATTGTATTTGTTCCGTACAAGTACGTCTCATAATTTATAAATAAAGCTATGGAAAAAAACCCAATTAAATTCCATGTGTAATTCTACATCAGAATGGCCACTTCTTTGGAAATCCCCAATTTTGTAGTTTCCAAGCTTCGGTTTGGTCATATTAATAATTTTTTGCCATAAAATCTCAAATTTATCTGCAACAAAAAAGACCAGAAAGAGGGAAATGATAAACTGTATTCGTCTATGAATAAAATTCATCAAAACATATCCTATAAAGAAGTTTAAAGTCAATGAAATCACAAGTACCTTATCAAGGTCCATTTGTACACTAACATGCTGCCATCTTACTGAGCCTAGCTTAATAGCGGGTATTAAAAAAAAAGTATAATATCAACAGGATGAACAAAGTCAGAAGGCAGTTGCCACTAATTATAGTGTTCTGCCAGAAGTGAGCTAGTAAAAAAATCTAACATGAGGAACAAAAAGAAGCAATTAGAATGAATTCAAAAAACATGGTTGAAACACTTCTTTGCTTCTTGCTTCAAGTCCTCTCCTGCTGAGAGCAAAACAACATGCCAGCAAGAAAGGCACGAAGAGCAGCTGGCAGTCCAATAACATACTAGAGCTGTCAATGCTGTCCACATGGTTCTCCACATGAGGTTTTTAGAGAATCCTGATACTGTAATCTATAATGCATTGGGAAAAAAGACATCCCTTTTCAAGGCCATTCTCCACACAAGAGAAATACATGGTTAATGCAAAGAAAAACCACTCCCCTTTATATTTCTGTAAATCAGAAACTGAGAAAAGGACATTGTAAAATCAAAAGTAGTGCAAAAGCTTATCTATACCTGGCAAAAAGTGTTTAAATGATATCCAATTAAAAAAAGGAGACCAATTAGAAAGAAAATATTACATAAGATTATCACAAAACATGATTTTTCAGTTCCTTCTACTTTATAATTCACTTAAACAATAGTCTTGTAACACTTATATGTTTAGAAGGCATTACTTTATTATTAAGGGCACAACTGAGACTGAGGAAGCTTATGAAGAAATAATGTATTATGATGCAGTTCATTTCAAGCTTTATCATTAATTACTGACAATTGAACTTTTAGTGAAGATTTAAGTAGAAGTGATTATTCAGTAAGGAAGAAAATAATGATTATCACAATAAATAGATATTATTAATACTTTAGTAATTTAATATACATTTTCATTTTGAATTTGAACATGTCAGTTGAAAGCTTTTCTCTTTGTTTTGTTAACACTGTCCAGCCAAGTGGTATATTTTAGGTCTAGCTTTTTAAAAAAAAAAAAAAGAGTTACCTAATTACTGCGACAAGCAAACATTTATTAAGAAGGCTTTTGTCCTCTCTCTCTTGTATGAAGTGAATTTGGTTACTTCATATCTGACCATGACTTTTGCAGTGATTACTTTTTCCCTTTATATATATTGACATACAGACTGCTTTTCAAAGGGCTTAGAGGCCATGCCTGACATAAGAAAAAACCTTAAGGATTTGCAAGACTTTAACTGCAATACGTTATTTCTTCTTTATGGCTTTTCCTCTTTCTTATGAAATGAAAGCCATTTCCTCATTCTTTAGGGTATATCAATGACAAAGTAAGATATGTCAGGCAGTCAGGATGATAGCTAATATTTGATGTAAATTCAAACTAGGAAAGGTAAGTTTCTTCCCACATCCAACCAACTTATGACTAACAAAATAAAACAAAGAAAAGTTCTGATTGTTTGTTTGAAAATGAAAAGAATTTCAAATTTTCAAGACTTTAAGAAAAGCTGTGGATGTGGCCTACCTGGACTTCAGTAAGGCCTTTGACACTGTCTCCCACAGCATTCTCCTCGAGAAGCTGGCGGCTCACGGCTTAGACAGGTGGACACTGCGCTGGGTCAAAAACTGGCTGGACGGCCGGGCCCAGAGAGTTGTGGTGAATCCAGTTGGCGGCTGGTCACGAGCGGTGTTCCCCAGGGCTCAGTTTTGGGGCTGGTCTTGTTCAATATCTTTATCAATGATCTGGATGAGGCGATCGAGTGCACCCTCAGTAAGTTTGCAGACGACACCAAGTTGGGCGGGAGTGTTGATGTGCTGGAGGGTAGGAAGGCTCTGCAGAGGGACCTGGACAGCCTGGATGGATGGGCCCAGGCCAACTGTATGAGGTTCAACAAGGCCAAGTGCCGGGTCCTGCACTTCGGCCACAACAACCCCATGCAGCGCTACAGGCTTGGGGAAGAGTGGCTGGAAAGCTGCCTGTCGGAAAAGGACCTGGACGTGTTGGTCGACAGCTGGCTGAACATGAGCCGGCAGTGTGCCCAGGCGGCCAAGAAGGCCAATGGCATCCTGGCCTGTATCAGAACTAGTGTGGCCAGCAGGAGTAGGGAAGTGATGGTGCCCCTGTACTCGGCCCTGGTGAGGCTGCACCTCGACTACTGTGTTCAGTTTTGGGCCCCTCACTACAAGAAGGACGTTGAGGTGCTGGAGCATGTCCAGAGAAGGGCAACGAGGCTGGTGAGGGGTCTGGAGCACAAGTCTTCTGAGGAGCAGCTGAGGGAACTGGGACTGTTTAGCCTGGAGAAGAGGAGGCTGAGGGGAGACCTTATCGCTCTCTACAACTCCCTGAAAGGAGGTTGTAGCGAGGTGGGTGTCGGTCTCTTCTCCCAAGTAACTAGCGATAGGACGAGAGGAAATGGCCTCAAGTTGCACCAGGGGAGGTTTAGATTGGACATGAGGAAAAATTTCTTTACTGACAGAGTGGTTAAACATTGGACCAGGCTGCCCAGGGAAGTGGTGGAGTCCCCATCCCTGGAAGTATTTAAAAGACGAGTAGATGAGGCGCTTAGGGACATGGTTTAGTGGGCATGGTGGTGTTGGGTCTATTCAAATTCTCCACTTGGCTTGTGCTTCTTTAGGCTATGTGCCACCTTCAACATTGTTAGAGTAGGTATAAAATAAGCAGAATGTGATTCCTACTCAGTAAATTATCTTTCTACCTCACATGGGCCATTGTCTGACTGCGGGAAGGAGTCTGCCCCACAGAACTAAAATCTATCACATAGAAAAAAGTAATCGTCACCTCTTCACATTTTTCCTGCACTGATTTTAACATTAATGAGCAAGTTGTGGTGGGTTGACCTTGGCTAGACATCAGGTGCCCACCAAAGCCACTCTATCACTCCCCCTCCTCAACTGGACAGGGGAGAAAAAATACAATGAAAGGCTCATGGGTTGAGATAAGAACAGGGAGAGATCATTCACCAATTACCGTCATGGGCAAAACAGACTCGACTTGGGGAAATTAATTTAATTTATTGCCATTCAGAACAGAGTAGGGTAATGAGAAATAAAACTAAATCTTAAAAATACCTTCCCTCCACCCCTCCTTTCTTCCTGGGCTTTACTTTACTCCTGATTTTCTCTACCTCCTCCCCCTCCAGCGGCACAGGGGGACAGGGGATGGGGGTTGCGGTCACTTCATCGCACGTTGTTTCTGCCCCTCCTTCCTCCTCAGGGGGATGACTCCTCACATTCTTCCCCTGCTCCAGCATGGGGTCGCTCTCATGTGAGACAGTCCTCCACAAACTTCTCCAACATGGGTCCTTCCCACAGGCTACAGTTCTTCACAAACTGCTCCAGCATGAGTCCCCTACAGGGTCACAAGTCTTGCCAGCAAACCTGCTCCAGCATGGGCTCCTCTCTCCACGGGTCCACAGGTCCTGCCAGGAGCCTGCTCCAGTGAGGGCTCTCCACGGGGCCACAGCCTCCTTTGGGCCCATCCACCTGCTCTGGTGTGGGGTCCTCCACGGGCTGCAGGTGGATATCTGCTCCACCGTTAACCTCCATGGACAGCAGAGGGACAGCCTGCCTCACCATGGTCTTCACCACAGGCTGCAGGGGAATCTCTGCTCCGACGCCTGGAGCACCTCCTGCCCTGCCTTCTTCACTGACCTTGGTGTCTGCAGAGTTGTTTCTCTCACATATTCTCACTCCTCTCTTCTGCTGCTGTTGCACAGGTTTTTTCCCCTTCTTAAATATGTTATCACAGAGGTGCTACCACCATCGCTGATTGGCTTGGTCTTGGCCAGTGGTGGTTCCGTCTTGAAGCCGGCTGGCATTGGCTCTATCGGACATAGGGGAAGCTTCTAGCAGCTTCTCACAGAAGCTACTGCTATAACCCCCCTGCTACCAAAACCTTGCCATGCAAACACAATACACTAGTGAAAATCTGTTGTCTCCAGTGTCAAGGACTTATGACTCCAGATAAACTTTAGTTTAATTGTTTCTCATCTTACCACCATAAAATGTTATACTTTAAACCAGGATATGTGCATTCATACTAAAATGAATTCAGTAGTTTCTACAATAAATACTACTTGGATAAAACTTGTCTCTCATTAGCAATGATAAGTAAAGTTGTAAATGTAAGGATGAAATGAAATAACTTATCTGTTTACAAGAAATAAAGAAACAATGTATGATAAATAAATAAATAATCATTTCCTGACTTATCACAACTCCACTTCTACAGTATAAAAATATCACAGGAGTGGTTTTTCTTGTTATTTGGGGGTTTGGGTTGTTTTTTTTTTTTTAGTTGGTTGGTTGGTTTTTAAACCGTAGCAGACAATCACTGTCTGTCTTACATCTAGGGTTCAAAAGAGAGTCAAGGTAACAGGTCATTTTGCTTCAGTCCACAACTCCATAACTACGTTTTTTTGGCTGATATTTCAAACAATGTGATTATGAACTCTTAGGATTTTAATACTTGCCTGCTACAAGGACATTATCAACGTATTCAGTACAGTTTGCTAAGCTGTCATCAGGTCATAACTAACTACTGTTGTCACTGTTCTACTGACCTTTAGCAAGTCAGATCAAACAGCCTAGAGTCAATAGCTTCCATTATCTTAGGAGCAATCCTCTGGGATGTCTGTTCTAGAAGTAAGAAAATCTAATAGACTAAACACTAACAAAAAAAAAAAAAAAAACAACAAAAACACAACAAAAAACAACCCTACTCTTGGCCAGCATCAAAATTTGGACTGTGTTCCTATTAAACTCACGGATAAACAGCAAACAACGCTTGGCAGGACACATTCTTTGAGTATCTGAAATTAACATTTTGTATCTTACTGCTGTCTAGTACCTCTTATTTTCTGGATAAAATTGCCTTTCTTGCTGTTGTATACTTTAGTCAATAGGTGGCAATACCTACTCTATTACATTTCTTCCATGGGCATTTGTGATGTTATTTATTCTCCATTACTTTACTTTATATCAGCCTTCAATAAAGTATTTCCATTCCACTTGGCACAAAAAAAAAAAAAAAACAACCCATCCCACACACACCCCAGCTTAAAAAAATGTCTGTATGACATTAAAGTCTTCTCTTTTCACAGCCTCCTTTTACCACCAGTAAATACTGGTATTTGGACCTTCTCTTAGCCTCCTTCCCCAAATTCTAATCATATTTCACCCTGCTTGTTTGAAATGGAGATATTTTTGGTAGGAATGCTTCAGAGTCTGTTATCTTTGCTTTGATACATAGGTAATTTTGAAAGAGAAGTTCCTATTTAGTGTGAGGAAAGAGTCAGCCATGATTGTATTGCATTATAAATAGTTTTCAGAGGTACTAACTGCTAAATAATTAATTGATTTTCAGAAGCTGGCATAAATATTGCAATGAAACTTTTAGAGGTGTGTTGTAAGTGACAAGTGGGGCTCTCTTGCTCGTTTTTCACACTGCCCATGATTTACATATATATATCCACGTTCCTTTGGCACTAATTTAATCCGGATAGGTCACTGTTAAGAAATCATTTCAGCAAGACTTTTATATTTTTTCCCTATAGAACCTTAAATAGCATCAAAGCCCCTTTTTCTGACAGTGGCTAATAGATGATGATACGAAGAAGAATGTTTTTTCCTTTCATCTGGTAATGGAAAGCTGCTCTTGCAGCTCCATTGATCCATATTGAAGGGACTTCCTAAACAAGAAACTACAAACTATACTGTTTATGAAATTAAATACTATGTAGTGAAATAATAAAAGCAGAACAGAGCTTGGCTTTTCCTGGTACATGACTTTGATAGCCAGATCTCTCTGGAGAATGACCAGTAGAACGGGGAAAATCTTGAAAATATATTGGTTTCAGAAAAAATTTCTTCATTCCAAAATCAATGAAGGCAAGCACAGAGTTATTACATTCAGACTTAGCTGCCTAGATTTCTGTCAGTGCCAGTTTAAGCAATTACTAAACCCTGGTTGCTTGCTTCAGTCTGTGTTGTTCCTCCACTTGTGTTTCAGAGCTAGGTGTAGGACTGCATAGTGAGCTGATCTGGATTAAAAGTAATAATTTTGGCAAGGTTGGTTTTAAAATCAGAATCAGTCTCCTGATTCCAGTAACAGCTCTAAGGCTTCTCAGTTGGTGAAGACCACGACTGAAGTGTTGTAGTGGTAAATAGTAATGCATTTCAACATTTGTTATAAAAGCAAGCAAACAAACAAAAAGCTATGGAAAATTGTTATACAGAGCAATTTTTTACAGCATGTTAGCTCTGCATTACATCACTTTTGCATTTTGCTATTGAAGAAGATCAAGCTACTGCAAAAAGGTAGTGGTCTTGAATGTGATGTACCATTAATAATGAAAAATCAGTAAGTTTAAAACTGTGGTTCCTGTAACAACCATGTGATGTTGCAGAGACAAAATCGTTTTCTTGAGTGGTGAGGCTTCCTAAATCTCAAAGTGTTACCAGACACCCATAATCACAAGGGAGAAATTGGACTTTAGTTCTCAAAAATTTCCAACAAAATACATCACAGATGCAACATTGTCAACAGACCAGGCTAGAGAAAAAATGGACCTTACTGAAATGGCACAGAGCAAATAGGAAAAATTGTTATAATTAAAAAGTCATACACAATTACACTGTAAAATCACAGCTCTTAATGTGTCATCTCAATTCATGGTTTCTGATAATAACTGTAGTTTGCCTTTGGCAAGTTATGGCAAACAAAATAATTTTATTTGTGTTAAGAATAAAAGCTTCTTCGAACTGTATTTCACAATCATCATGTAGTATTGCTTGTCTACCTCCATCTCACAATATACCCATATTTTGAAATGAAAACATATTATAATATTGTTTCCTTAACTATGGTAAATAAAATGATATATGAAGAGGCTAAAAGATGGATAACACAATAGAATCTAGTCCTATTCGTTTCAGACCACAGACACATCATTTTCTATTTTTCTAAAGAGGGGGGGGGAAAAAGTAGGAAAAACTAAACAAACCTGAACCAGCTTTCATCCCTTCCTCCAGTTATCCTTACAGTGGAGAAAGAAAAAAAAAACAAACATGTGGTAAAGATACCTGCAGACATGAGTCTATCTGTTTAGTCATATTTCCATATAAAAGCATGTAGACAACAAACTATAATTTCACCAGGTCACAATGTATAAAGAACTTGTGGCCAAAGAGCTTCAGAGGAAAAAAAGGAATCACACCAAAGCGGTCATGCACATGCATATATACCTGTATACATAAGTGCAAGTTATAAATGTTGTTATGGAGCTATCCTGAATTGAAGATAAATTGTAATGTGCTGCATAAAATCTTTCTGAAAATGAACAGCTTTGCCTAGCAAGTTAATATGTGTTACCCCCAGGAGTGGCACAGGCAGATCACAACCACCCTCAAAAATAGGACCTGGAAATGCATACTGTACCTCCATCACACATCGAGAGGTATCCTGACCAAAAATAAGCTATTATGTATCACAAGGTGTTACAAGCAATAGGAAACTTCCATCTGAAAATTTGGCCCTAAATGCTTCTGAATAGCTGCTACTTTTGCAAACTATAAAACTTGTCAGAAATCTTAGTTCTGTGCAAGTATCCTGCAGGTCAAATTGGTACTATAAAAAATAGCTGAGATCTGTTCTGATAGAGTTTTCTTTAGAAATTGCACATATCACTAGGAGAGTGTTTTCACACTTAAACTATTTTTTTAGATGCAACTGCTGTTCAAAAGCTGCTCATACAAGCAATCTAGATCACATAGTATCAAAAAGTTAGTCAATATGATTTATTCTCCTTCAAACTTTTAAAAAATATATTTGTTCTGCCTGCAATTTTCTGACATAATTTATGTATGTATGACAAGTTCAGAAACTGAGATATTGTTGATTCCATTGAAGCAATATCTACTTGAGGAGACATGATTTTATCCATTGCTATTTAGTTAACCACTTCTCATCTTCTCATTTGGTGATCCTTGTTTCTTTTTCACACAGCATTTTTTTGTGAGTGAGAATATTAGAACTATACCTATTATTAGAATTAACAATTTTCTTGAATGGACTGTGTTTTGTATTTCACACTGAAACTGCAGTTGCAGTATAACTTAAGCAGCATTAAACATAGTGGCACCAGAGTCCCACCCTCTTAGAGGAAAGTGGCCACACATGGGATGAGACGATCAGCTGTTTCAAACAAATCATCTGGCCAAAACATAAACACAGCTAAATCATTTTCTTCTTGAATGGGTAACTCCAGTTTCATGAGACAGCATGCTGACACAGTATCGTGGACATGCATTGCAGGGTGAGGACAGGACTCCAGTAGCTCAAGTTCAGCTGGCAGTTCAGTTTTTCTTTTTCTTTTTTTTTTTTTTTATTTTAACAGTGTGTGTGTGTATATATATATATTTAATAACGCTGGTAGATTTTCATTTTATCTTGAAAGTAAAACCTAAACAAAGTACACACAGGTAGTTATGGCATTTAACTACTTAGTCAGGAAACCTAACAAAGCAGTATCTTGAAGTTTCTTCTTTATTGGTTATTCTATAAAGACAGGTAATTTCCCCTATAATTTCTAAAGAGTCTTCATACTGTGAAGGACTGTAAAGTCAAAAAAGATTATTATTATGTTATCATTACATGTCATTACCTATATTCTTTGTCTTGAAAATTTTAGTAATGACATTCTGTAATCAAATTTGTAGTATAATAGCAAAGACAACCTCTGCCCAAGATGATATTCTGATTAGATATGTTAATTTATGACATAGCTGTCCTACTTTATTATAATACAGCAGCTACACTGAAAAAAAAAAATACCAAGGCAGTAATAAGAATGTAAAAATGAACACCAGCATGCCAGATTTTACATGAAGGCACAATGGACTTAAAGAAAATAGAGAACAATCAGAATAATCAGCAAAAGTAATAAACTGTCACTCCTAAACAGTTTAAATGAACCCATCCAATTTACACAATCCACTAGCCTCACTTTATCTCATAGCAATTATCACAATCTCACAGATGCTCTAGTGTGCTACAGGAAATACAATCCTCTGCCTTCCCTTGAGTCTTGCTAAATAAGCAAATTATATCGATAGTTGTCTTAATGGAAAGTACCAACACAAAGTCCTTAAGGCCTTTTATCTTGTGGAAGAGAGAAATGCTCTATAAAGTCCTTTTGGTTTTGTTTTTCAATTGAGAAGGAATATTTTACAATAAGCTTAAAAAAAAACACAACACATTTTTCACTTGTGTAATTCAATCCTCTTTCCAACATGAAGGAAAGATGCAGTCTAACTGTAGCTATTGTTCAGATAGATAACTGCTGCAAACAATCAGCCTCTTCATGGTAGTGGCAAGTTTAGCTTAAATCAGAATTATACAACTTATTTTTTTCCTTGCCAAATCAAGACAGCTATAAAATTTCACAAACCTGCCTGTTAAGAAATAGTGTGGTAACCAGTGTCTTAAGTATTTGATAAGGAATTGTTTTTTTCACTTCTCTGTTGGACAGACAGATAGGGATTGAATGAGTGATCCTATTTCCATATGAAGTTTTCCTAACTATGATTTTTCACATTTCATAAGTTGTGAGACTCAGAACTTTAGAACTACAGTTCTTTGGAAAGGCAATCCTGAACGAGCAATTGGAGTAAAAAGTCTTAATATTGTAATGTAACAGGTAGGAAGCTAAAGCAAGAAAATGAAAAACAGTGACAGGGTCTTGCAGAAAGTGCGCGACAGAACTGTCAGACCAGTAGTGTCCTGACCCTTTTGCCTTTCTGCTCTTTATTGTGTATTTTACTACTGTTCAGAACTCATAGTCCCAAAAAATTAATAAGCAAGACATTTCAGTCAGCTTTTACACAGCTCAGACCAGAATACATTTGTTTTTCAACTTCTTTTAATGCAGGCAGAAATAAAACAGAAAAACAACTAGCTAGTGGAATAAAATAGAACAGAATTTCTTTCCAAATAAGTGTTTCAATCCTGTTTTCCAGATCCAGATTAATTTTTGGTGATTGTAGTCTCACCTGGACCTGAAACCCCTAGCAATAGAATATAGAAACCTAGCTTAAAAGACGACAAGATTCTGTGCTACTCATTTTCACTTTTGGCTAAGCAGAAAAGAAAAATGAACTGACAGGTAAAATCAGATACATCTAAATTACCTACAGATCCTATTTTTCCACCCGGAAAAAACAAATGAGAAAAAACAAACGCACACCTCTTGTTTAGGAGTTTACAATGAGCCACCCTTGCTACTACTGTCCAATGAAAAAAATGAATATTGGCCTCAGCTGCTTCTTTGTATAGAGGCAGGAAGAGTTCTACAGCCCAAAGCTCTAATGGACTCAAACAGGATGGCTGTACAAAAAAAAAAAAAAAAAAAAAAGATGGCAGCTGGTTGCTATCAGACCAGCTTAGCTGTCTCAGTTGATTTCAGTCTTACTGTCATAGTTTCACAGTCAATTTAACCCGGCATAAACTGGCAATGAGGCCAAATAAACCCTTCCCACTGATCCCTTCTTCCTTCTTACTTGCTCTCACTTCTTTTGATGAGGCATAAGAGTTAATGAGGCCATCAAACACAAGAGTAGGAAATGTCCCTATGAACTCTTGTTCTGACACAAGACAGGGAACGAGCAGTCAGCAACAGGATTGCAGTCAGGAATCAGGGATGCTGCCAGCTGAAAATGACTGAAACTGCAGTCTGAGGGGACATCCAACTAGCAGAAAGATGTGCCATATGCTCATGGATACTTCTGTATAGGCTTCTGCAGTACTGGAAGCTGTAGAGTTGTGTTAACCTCTCTCATGGTCAGGCTAGTAATCCCCTCTGATAGAGTTAATTGGTACAGGTCTTTGGCATCAGGCTAGCTCACACACAGCTGCATTTTTTACATGGTGATAAACTAACAGTTTAGCAAAGAAGATACGATTATTCCTTATGAAGAAGATCAGGAGACAGGAAACGAGGGTATGAAACACTTAACTATACTTGAAGGCAGGATTAGCACAAATGAGCATGGGTAAGTTTGGTTTAATAACAGACAAGGGAGTTTTTGTATCAGCTTCCCATCAGAAAGAGTGAGTCTAAAAAGCATCATTTTAATTTGAAAATTTTTCAGTTTATGAAAAATATTTACAATTTGGTTGCTAAAGACTTCTTCAGAAGGTTTTCTCCACTTCTGTGTTCCCATAATCCACTAGTCCTTGGCTGCCAGCACAAAAGTGTTCAGTTAATAGCCAGGAAAATAAGTGCTATAAGTATAATATAACTGTAAATAAGAAAAAAAAGGAAGATTTAAATAAAACTAAGTGCTTGATATAAATAAATGACTCCTATGAAGGTTTTTGCAGCATTTGAGCAAAAATCCTCCTAAAGAAAGTCTGCATTTTGTTAAGATATTGACAGACACAAAAAAGACCATGTTAGAAAAGAAGCATTTGTGCCCTCCAAAGTGAAACCAAACAAAAACCCTTTTGTTTTTCATGTACTTGGGCCAATTGTGTTGAGACTACCTGAGGCTGTGAAATAGAAAAATTCCTAACTACTGCAAAGAGGCTCCTCATGAGTCTCCAGTTCATACTGGAAGGTAGAAAAGGTAGTCTTGACAAAGATGGACATGCACATGACAGTATTTTTTTTTTTTTTTTGAAAGATAGATAACGTGATAGATAGATAGGTAATGTGAGACTAACACAAATAGAGACCATTATCCAGACAGTAAGCTGCATATGATATTTAGAAATGTTTGGTTTTTTCCTCTGTATTTTCAAATAAGCTTTTTGCATGAAGGTACTTTTTGCAAGATACATCTGAGATCGCCTAGATGCACTTCTGAAGATGAGAAAATGAGGAAGAGGATGGTCTTTGAGCCACACCAGTCCAAAGCATGACCCCAGGCAGTATCTTCCCAATCAGACTTTCAGGCTGTCACTGGGAGGAAGCTTAGGAAAAACTAGTCAGTATGAGCAAGGCAAAAGGGAACAAGTACAAGGAGCTTGGTGACATTTGTTCCATGTGTTCCTGAGAGAGTGTTCCTTTGGAGAAGAGCGATACTACCCAACAGAGAACTGTCTTAATCACCACACAGGGTAAATTCATGGTGTGTCAATTTGCCCACAGCATCCTGTGTAGAGCAGCAAAGTTCTCCCCTCTCTGTGAAGTGCCATACACATGCATCAACCTCCTGCACAAGTAGGTGTTATGCTATTCCTTGGAAACACTGGGACACACTTAGTCTTACCATCTGATGTTGACATCCCTCAAGGGAAGTTTTCAGGTCTGTCTCCACAGATTCACTCTTCTGTTCAGACCCAGTCTGCATCACGAAGAGAGAACAGAAATTTTGAAAAAGTACATCTGAAGCACACAATGGGGAAAAGCTAAATTCCAAGAAACTTCTGATGACCCGATAACAGAAAGACGTACGATAATTTGTTCTCACATTTAGCTTTTATTAAACTTAGTAAATTACATCCAGAGGGAAAAATCTTGGGGAAAATACTGTGCCTACAGCTTGTGTTCTTATCTTATCTAAAGTTAATAAGAAAAACAATGAATAGGAACTGGAGAGTGTGAAATCAGATTTAGAATGAAGTCAGGGTATTGTGTACCAGCTTTCCCTGAACTGTAAGCAAGAAGATATTTCTAGCAGCAGCACTTTCAGTAGAAACATCACCAGACCATCTGTTAAAGATCAAGTTGTCTCTGTAGAACCACTCCTCGAAACATAGACATTTAAGAGCAGGAAACATGAAACTAAAATAAGCCATCAGTAAAAGTGGTGCAGAAAGAAAATAATTTCCCCTTGGACGAACAGAAACACATTAGTTTAGAAATTCAATGTCACTGTCTTTTTCCTTGACATAATATTTCTACTGCCAGAAACTACCTGATTTATTAGTACTCTGTTAGTTTATACCACCAAAGAAGAGCTGTCAATAGAACATGCATGTTTTTCCAAAGGTGGCTCTCATCCTGGGGACACTGCAGTCCATCCCCTCCAGAACTATATAACATCAGTAAAATCTTTCTGAGTGCTGTTTGCTGCACTGAGGTGGCAATGTACCAACATCAGCAGCACCCTGAAAGAGGGAGCATACGCCAGAGCATGAAGTACATCCCAGAACAAGAAGATCCTCTTACCAGTGGATAAGAGGGAGGAAAATCTCCACCAGCTAAAAAGCATTAGAGCAGTTGATGTTCAAATGTGTGTATTTCAAAAAGAATTCTTGTAAGATAGTTAATTCTGTTTACTTATTGCTTATTTTTTTTCAAATTATTGAAACTTTTTTTTCAAATTATTAGCTTCTATTATGTCAACAGATGTTGAAAAAGACAAGCACCTCCATTGTCACCTTATTCACTTATGCTTTCTATAGCTAAAATTTATAAAACAAAGCACACAAATTAAATAAGTACTGTCTTCAGTAACTGAATAGAAATAAATGAAATTATTTTGAAATATGATTCTTTGATTTGCATAGCAGTTAAACAGCTCTAGAAATAAGTAAGGATTGTTACCCAAGCCACAACTCTCAGAATCCTGAGACAGTACATCTGTGCTTGATTACACACACTTAAGGATACACCAAAGATAGAAATACACACAAAAGGACCATTGAATACTCATGTTTCTACCTAACAGAAAACAAGAAGTAGTTCAGTAAAGTAACTGATGACCCACAGAGATTACTCACAATGCAGACACAATTCTTAAAATCTTTTTTCTGATCTTTAATAGAATTTGAACCTTCCCAGCTTAGAAACAGGGCAGCGTATATAAGAATAAATTGAATTATTACGCCTAGTCATACCTATCGTATGACAATCCCTAAAAACACCAGAATCAAATTAACAGAAAGTTGGAATTGTCAGTCATTCTAAGACTCTATATATCACTATATCACTGAGAAGAAACGTGCAACTAAATCTCCACATCAGCAGCAAAGATCTAACTGGAGTGTTAATACATCTCACAATTAATCACTTTGAAATAAGTTAAATTAACCAACTGTCAATAAAAATAATTTGTGTGAGGTAATGCAAAACACCTTTGCAGAGTCTGCAACATTTGTGCAAGTTCTTATGACATTTGACATCATAATCAGCTTCTGTGCTGAAGGTGTTTGGCAAAACAGAACTCAGAAGTACTAAAACACTCCTTGTAAGTCTTCTTGATGTTAATAACTGATGTATGAAGTAAGCACCGCTCTTTTTCCTTTCTCTAGTTTTGTTTGGTTTGTATAAGAGGAACCAGCAGGAACACAAACATTATCAAATTCCACTGATAACTACATCATCACTAATTATAACAATGTAAAACAAATTCTAATTCAAATTAGTAGTTTATCTGGTGTACTAAAATAGCAGAAGTTGCCAGTAAAGACTGAGCACTAACAAGTTTTTTTTCTATACATCTAGAAAGCAGACAGAATAAAAAAAGAATGTGCTAGGATATACAAATTAAATAATTTAAGAAATTCTCTCTTTCTTAACAGTAGTTAAGAAGGAAAAAAAAAAGGAATGGACTATTTAAACTCTATAAATCACCAACGTTACTTCACAAAAATTGAAATTTTGAATCAAAATTCTATTATATTAACCTGAAAGGAAATTTTCTCTAAAAATCACTCCAAACACAAGGCAGAGGCTACATTCACTGAAACACACAAATAAAACCAATTCAGACTGTCATGCATACCATGAAAGAAAAAGCCCAGAAATGGAGACAGGTGAGAAATCCCATGAATACAATAAGGAGGGTACAGCAGCACAAGTTAAGGAAAAAATATCAAGACAGTATATATATGTCTAGTGAAGGCAAATTATTTTGAAAGCACAGAGCCAATAACACTGGAGAACAGCTGAGGTTTAGGTGACAAAACAAGAAGTGCTCTGTGTGTGTACCTATAGAAAGGCAAGGAATTTTTCAGTAATAGTCCCTTTATATAAAAAAATAAAAATAGAAGAAATTATTTTATATAAGAACTTTCATTACAGTTTTAACTTGGGCAAAGATACTCTCAGATTGGGCTCTTTTCCTTTTGCAACAGGCACTTTTCAAGGACAAACCCACTGATGATTAAACTATTTCTTTTACAAAATGACACCACAAATTGTGAGTAGTTATACCATATCACCCCAGTTGCACTTGCAGCCTAATCCTTTTTTAAAATTTTCTTGAAAACTTATTGGTTTTTACCTGTGTCTATGGTGAACAATATGAAAATCAGGTTGCCGTTATGTTCTCCAGGTGCTGAGGAATGCTAGGCTTCGGAGGCATTCTTAAGCCTGTCAAAAGCCTGTGCACTGTATACATGCACCAGCAGATTTCATTAGACATGGCTTCTTTAATGAAGTGGAAAAATAGCTGTCTTATACATTAGTACCAAACAAGGAAATAAAATGATGTAAGATACTTAGTGAAAACAACTATCTGAGTTTTTCAAAGATTTGAACAAGCAGAACAAGCAAATAAGTGAGGACAAGGAATGAAAGAATGTAAACCTATGAGCTTGGGAATTCTTGGGTCTCTGGTCTCAAAGGTAAGCTTAACTTTCTCTGCCTTCCCCTTAGGTAATTTTTTTTTTTCCAGATTATTCACAGTGTGGCTTATTACCTCTCCTCTAAATGACTTTGACAAATGGAGTGCTAAGATGTAAAGTATACACTGAACAACACTTCAGGTTCTCACAAATACTGGCAAAGTCCGTCACGCAGCCTGTTGTACACACCGTGTAAAGGCTGCTTAGCCCTGCTCCCTCGCATCAAACAGATGTAGCATCTTCATATGAGTCAAGGATATTTAATAATTGATAGTGATGGTTTACAAACTCTGCTAAAGATTCTGTATATATTTGTTTGCAGAAAATCTCTTACGTGTATACGACAAATCTGGTTATTTAGCATGAGCAATTAAGCAGGTCTTCAGTGTGCAACTCCCTCTCAGTAGGTGAATTTATCCCCAAGGTACTTCAGCGTGACAGGAAACACACGCAAAATGGCATAATCTTTCTTAGGTTACACGCAGAATAGAGAGAATTACACATAATCCTTTCCTCCTCAAATTAGAGGAGAAATACATTGTAATAGTGTTCTTGGGAAGGTTGTGAGTTATTTCATGGCTGCTGGCAGCTAACAGTAACTTTTAAAGAGATTTTTATGAGCACGTTTGGCTTTAGGTTAGGAAGGAGAAAATCTCATTGGTAAGAGCAGCAGAATTCTCATAGAGAAGTCACCTTAGTAAACAGCTGTTTTAAGGCATATAACAGTGAAACAGGAAATAAAAAAGCTGTATAGAAGTGCTTTTATAACTATGGGTTCATATATCAAAGTGAATTGTCAATAACTAACATTATCCAATGTAATCAAAAAATACATCAACATATTTTCTAAAGACACTCCAAGATCTAGGAATTTTAACTTGTTTTTTTAAACAGGATTTTAAATAGTGTTTGGGACTGGAACACTGTATGAAGTAAAATAAGACAATGGAGACTGGACATGAAAGGCTTTGTAATTCAAACTCACTGCAGAACTGAGAAAGTTGAAGTAGGCCTGCCTTTCCCGTTTGGTTCATAGGAATTTAAATATTTCACTGAAACATGTTTATGCCAAATTAATGATCAGTTTCTTTGACTATTTCTGTCATAAAGTCTTGTTCACAGGTATGCCTAAAAGTGAAATTACAGATTACACACTTCAGTTTTCATATTAGAATGCAATGTTTAGAAACAGGTTTATTTTATACAAGGTGTATTCACAGAAAAATAATGTGATTTGATATAACCAAACTGTACGTCTGATTTGCCCATTTGATCAAAAGGATTTGGGGCGGGGGGCACAGAAGATTCTTTGTTGTTGTTGTTTGGCATAGTTGCCATTGAACGAACAGTAATCTGTGCATATAGTTGCACCTACACTTTAAATTAAATGAAAAGGAAACTTTTTCAGAATAAAAGAACAGATTCCCAAAACCTTTATGAACACCTTAACTGGAACAGATAATGATATAGCCTTATAAACAAATCAAGTTTCTTTGTGACAAGATATTTGTGATATTCATGATATAAAAACTTAAACTCAGGAAAAACAATACGTACAAAGCATCTTTGTCCTATGGGTGGGATTTTAACAATTAATATTCTGGGGAGGTAGAATTTCTCCAAAAGGCCACAGACAAGGGCCTGGCATGACAAAGCAAATTCTGAAAGAAATCTGTTTACCCTTTAAGATTTGGTCTACCAACCCTATGTGGAAATCGTGGTTTGTTTTTTTGGTTTTGGGTATTTTTTTCTTTTTGTTTGTTTTTTTTCCCCTGACATTTTGAACGAGTTTAAAATTCTTCATCTGGTTGATACTTTTTAAAACAGCCTAATTCTTCTGGGAAGACCTTGGAAAGGCCTCTATTGACGAAAGGAGGATAAAATTTAAAGCCTCTTCTAAAATCCTTCAACTACGCTTTTCCTCTGGAAAGATTAATCCTGGCAACTTTTCATACTTTTGTTAAAAATAAAAGTCATGGTCCAGGAATGTGAAGTCAGTGGAAAAAAAAACAACTAACCTGTGAATACACAGATCACACATTTAGTAACAGAAAGCACTGGAAGACAATCCATAGACTAATTAAAAATGAAGCTATCACAATAGTATAGTAAACTATTTCTCTGAACACTACTATAATCTTCATGACAGCTAGCATTTATTTGACCATAATGAGCAATACTGATATAAATTCCTAAATGTATCATATTTGCATTCTAAACTCATATTTGATGTGTTTATAAACATATATAAGTGTATAAATATATAAGTTCACGTATCTACGTGAACAACAATAGGAAAAAGGCAATTATCATGTTCTAAAGTTGTTATTTCTACCTGAGGCTGAGACTGGTTCCAAATTTTCTATTTGATAGTGCTCATTTCTTTGTGTAGCTTCCTTTTGTTTACATACACTTAAACCAGAGCTGACAGATTCCCAGGAAGCGCAGGGATAAGGTCTAATTTACCAGACTTTGAAGCATCTCTTAACCCTATAGTGTTTGGAAAGAATTCCAGGTGGGTCCATTTTTATGACAGCCTGGAAAGATTAGGGGTTCCTACAGCTTTTGTGAATAGTATAGCTGTGGTAATTTGATTTAATCCCCACTACTTGAAAGTACTCTTTTGTATGCAGAAAAAATGGAGCCATGGAAAGGTTGCAATGCTTGCATAAAACCATACAGAAATTCTGAAACACAGCTGCAGGTAGAAAGTTGGTCTATTGAAGTGTCACATTTTGAATCATAAACAACATGTTAAATATAAGAACGAAATGTCTGACGCTAATGGCACTCTTGATACTGAATACTAGTGGCAGTGGGTATTTCTTGAAACTAAAACTGAAATTATATACTTTAAGTGACAATTCAGTGAGTTAAACCAGCAAAGGCCTTACATGAAATCAATATCAACATATAAATATAACATATACACTTATATATTCAATTAAAACTTTCTTTTCTCACTTCCTTATTTCTTCTCTCTTCCTCCTTTTATTGATATGAAAGCAACTTATTTGCTGTGGGAGAAGAGGTATTACAATACAAAAGGAAGTTACTACAGATTTAGGAAATTGAAGTGACATATGGCTTTTTTTCTTGATGGGGATAAAATACTTTTTGCTTTTATTTTAGTAATACAGTCTGATATGCAGTCCTACAGAGATAAGATTACATAGGTCCCTGAGATGTCAGATTCAAAAAGGAAAACTAAACTTGAACACAACAAACCAAGAAAAGGTTAAAAAATATGTATATCAAAGGCTGGGTCCCATCCCTACCAAAAAGAAATTGGATAAATAATATTTTTGTTGTTTGTTTTAAAATATGTTCCCTCTTTGTTGGTTAAATTATTGTGTTTTAAAGTACAAATAAAGACACAGCTCAAACAGTTGAGTTCAGATTATGATGAACTCCACGTACTCCACCTGTTGCTGGAGAAGAGAGAAATAAAAAAAATGGTTGTTTTCCTCCTGACCATTTACAGTCCAGAATAAATAATGTCAAACAAGGTAAGTTTCTCATCATCAGAAGGCAGATTTCAAAAATGTAGATGAGCAGCAGCATAAAAGAAATTTTATAGTTCATTAATTAAATGGACTCTGATAACGTCATGCTTTTGCACAAAAGCAAAGATATGCTTGGAGATATGTATGTATATAAACATATATATATTTACATATATATAGTATGTATGTATATACAGAAGCATTGTCCATAAAAGTTATAAGTAACTCTTCTGTTCTCGGCAGACCTTCAAACACACATTTCAAGCACCTCACCTAGTTTTAGTGCTGCACTTCAAAGATGATGTTGACCAACTGGAAAACACAAGAGAGCAGCTAGAATGAGTAGGGTGCTAAATATGGTTGTGCAAGAGGAAGACTGAGCTGAAGCTGAGACATGACAGAGATGAGACACAAGACACATGACAATTTTCCAAAATGGAAGAAGACACAGGACAGTCCTTCATGCTCATTTTGGACAGCGCTGGCAGCAATTAACTCAGATGGGAAGCACAAAAAGTTTAATACCCCATTGCTTAATTATCCTTACTGTTTCTGGCAGAAAAGACCTAGATACCATTGAACCTGCCACAGAGCGTAGGAAGAACAAGATGTGTCCATATTTTTCTGGAATTTTATAAACATACCTGTTTCAGTACATAAATATTGTAACACCAAAATATTGTGTGTGCAATATCTACGGGATACGTTGCAAATACCTAACAGCTGCATATCCAGAGTATTCGCATTCCTTCCTCCACCCAGTTTTATTTGTTCTGACAAGCCGAAACTGCTCAGCTATGAACTGTGCCTGTTTGCATTTACCGTAGTACCTTCTACCAAATTATTTTTAGAAAGACAGAACTAATTCTTAGTACACTTGCTGGCTTAGTTCATGGATACTACCCATATTAGAAAGTTCAAAAAGTTATTTCACTGGTCATATTGAAAAAAATAGACATTATACCAATTCCAAATATTTTGCATGCCAGTAAGAGGACTAAAAAGAATCTGCATTCAAAGCATTAAAAAAAAATCTTACTCATAAAGAATAATTAAATAATTTTAAATGTTTTTATAGATCAATTTTGTTGTTATGAATCAGTTGGTTTTGTAAAGAAATTGAATCATCATTGGATGTATTAAAAAAAAAAATCTAAAAACATAAGCAAAAGAATGTGGAAAAGGTTTTATCCTGTGAGATCACCAATGAAGTATTTGTAAAAAAATCCTTGCTTGTTCAAAGTACAAATTTTATATGATTTGTTTGAAAGCTGTTTTCTCTATCCCAAGGTTACAACATTCACACAAAAATGATATAACTTTAATGTAAAATCTGAAATTTCTGTTTTAATAATTTGCAAAATAGCATAAGTTGCAATGTATGTGTCAAATTACAGTACAGAAATTGCAGGACAGTGGTCCAATGTCTCGACTATTTGAAAATATTCTAATATTTGCAGTTTTTAATCTTATTTAGCTATGATTATTTTCTTGTTCTCTTGAAAAAAAAAGATCTTTGCTAAATAATTTGTGTTGAAGAGGTTACATTCTGGATCTGTTCTATGAATTGAGAAATTTGAGGTAGACAGTAGATGTCAAAGCTTAAAATTATCTGCTAGACAATAAGTGGTATGGAGAACATGTGGAATATGTTCTAGAGCCGTACAATAACCCAGGTGAGAAGGGAGCTCAGGAAGTCTCTAGTCCAACCTCCTGCTCACAGCAGGACCACTTCTGAGGTCAGACCTCCAGTTGCTCAGGGTTTTGTCCAGCTGGGTCTTGAAAACCTCCGATGATGGAGGTTTTGCACTCCAATGTCGCACAGCCTCTCTGGGCAGCCTGTCCCACTGCTGTGCTGTCCTCAGGGAGGAAAAGCTTTTGCTTATATCCAGCCTGAACAACTCTTGTCTCAGTTTATGCCCATTGTCCCTCTTCGTCCCTCCAGGCACAGCTGTGAAGAGCCTGGCTCTGTCTCCTCCTGCAGTCAGGAGGGGGGCTGCTGTTAGGCGCCTCCGAAGCCACCCCCGATCCAGGGTGAGCTAGCCCTCAGTTTCTCCCCACTGGGCAAGTGCTCCAGCCTCACGCCATCCTGGGGACTCTCTGCTAACCTCACTCCAGTTTATTGATGTCTTTCTTGTAGCAGGGTCCCAAAATTGGAGATGGTATTGAGGTATTATAATAAGTCTGTTCTTGAATAGCAGTTCTACTACTGATATAATCAGTGATTGTAATGCAGCTCATATCACTAAGTTTGTTATTTTTCCAAAAGAATTATCTCTTCATACACTTATACACTAGCATCTTGTTTTCATGTAGTAACTCTGCTTTTAGGTTAGACTGTTGTTCAATCCATAAAGATGAGCACAGATCTATAAAGATGAAAGCAAGTTCTTTGGCACAGCTTTCCTACTGCCAAAATCTATCAGAAAATCAGCATAATATTTTCATCAGAAAGAATATTTTAAAAAATTATACACTCTACATATAACACCTTGCTAGAATGTATGCAAAAGCACCAGGTGGTGAACATAATGCATTAAAATAAAGACATTAAGTAATTATTTTCTAAAATAAAAACCACTAACATTTAGTTACACAAGACATTTAATAATACTTTTTTTTAATTATTATTATTATTAATATAGAGGGGGAAAAAGAGGCAATCAACAGCACTAGTATCCAATGGTTCTCACTGAGAATGTTGTAGGTAGTCCTCTAAGTAATAAGTGTTACATCATCCTAGGAACTTAAATTTTACACAAGTTAGCAGTTAGCAGAAAAAAAGATAATGAGAAAAATGTGCCCAAACTGGGAATAAAATCCAGGCTTCTTAGGTTAGTGCCCTATTTGCTATTCTATGCCTGCATCCCAAGGTTAGTGTGTCTGTCATTTCCTTTTTCAACAATTATGACATTTTCTTTGGATGTCCTGTGTCAATGCAATTATTTCCCATGAGAACAGTTATTGAAGGCAATGAAATGACTCTATACATTATATTCAGGAAGTCACCTCTACTGACAGAAGGTTTTTATAAGAACAAGGATTTCCTCTCTTAGCATAAGTGATTGCTTTTTAAAAATGGGAGTTAATTAGAAAGGAAATTGCAAGTACAGCTATGCAAAAAGTAATGTCAATAACACAACTCAAAACAAATCCATGAGTTGAAACAAGCCTGATTTTTGGTAAATAGTGTTAATTACAACATGCTCTGCTTTGTAAGTGCTTAGCAGCTCTATATTTGGTAAACAGAAAAGGTTGATTCTATTTTGTCTGGTGTGTAAAACACAAACAGCTAGGGCATTGGTTTATATGAGTCCAAGTCTGGTTCCAGTAGAAACTCATTATCCCCTAGCAATGACAAAAACTGTTAATCTCATATAAGCATGGGTCATGTGAAAAAAAAAAAAAAAGAAAGAAAGAAAGAAAAGAAGAATTAGTTTCAAATCTTTTTTCCCAGATTGAATGTTCACTGAAGGCATGCATGCCAGAGTTACTGATGCTTGTAATGAAGGTGCTTCCTCCTGACTATAGCATGGTCCTCCCAGGACATCTTGGCATTCTTCTCTTACTTTTTCACCTGGTTTCTTAAAATAAAAAGGAGTAAATGACTGACATTGTAGCTTCTTGGATCTTCACATTTCAAGAGAAAATAGTCTTTACAGAAAGAAAAAAAAAAAACCCTAAACAATCCAAACCAAGTTTGTAACTCCTACTTTTTATTCTAATCTTTGTCACTTGTATGCTGCATGACTAGCGAGCAAAAATCTTTTATCTAAGATACAGATTCCCCACTTTTCCTAAGTTTTTGGCTTTGGCCTTGTATTAAGACCTTACCATGGAAGTTTTTGGTATATTATTGTGTGGTAGGAAGCAAACTGTATGAGAAATCATGTTAGAGGGGTTTCTTCCTTTCTAAGTTACTGGTTAGGGACAACTTCAAATCGTCCTTCACTTGTCATATCTGAAAAAACAGCTACAGTCTTAATAAATATGTTGCTCAAGAAAGAAATTCAAACAAAGTTTCTTAAGAATTTCCCCAAGTAAAATAATTTGTAAACTTTTTCTTTTGTAAACTTCTTCTTCAACTGCTTTTATTTTTGGAAAAACTACAGAAATAGACCAATCCCAGAGATGGGAATTTTTTAGTTAACTACATTTTGTCAGAATATCTGTTGAGAGATACTGTTACTGGGAACTACTTGAAAAACAAGAAAAAAAGTACCTTTTAAAACTAAAGTTAAAAATATACTTTCATTTGAACTTTCAATGAAACTTAGACCATAAATCCATTAATAGACTGAGAATTCAACACATATTGCTAGAAGTTGCCATTAACTTGGATCATAAGATTTCTTCTGTTTGTTTGTTTGACCCAAAATGACTTTTACCCTTGTTTTTAGAGATGCAGACACATACATATCTAGGTATGTGTGATGTCTGTCCAGAAGCTGCTTAGCAGTTTAAACAATTTGAGAAAGCATAGAGATTAATTTATGACATTTCCTCCGCTGAAAATAAGAAGGTAGACAGATAGTCAGGAAGAGCTGAGAAACCTATAAGAAACAAAACAGAGGTTATCTCCAGCAATAACTCACATCTGAGAGTAAATACATAACGTCACATTTTCTGGAAAGCCTTGAAAGACAACTGTCCCAGCGTGACAGAGCTGAGAAACCCTGAGAAAGACATCTCCACAGGCCCACATTGTAGCAGTAATAAATGAATTACCAAGTATCACAGACTTTGGTGTCTTAAGTTCTTAACAGCAGTCTCTAATCTTTTTTTAAACTAGCATCTTTGCTGTTGCAGCTACACAAACTATTCGTATAACAATGTGAGAATATTTTAGGTGATATAAAAAGTTTAATAAACAGAAAACAAAATATGACCAAATACTCCATTATCTGAAGGCAAGATGTTGCTTTATGTGATTGATTATCCCTCTGACATATTAGACCACATTTTAAAGAATTTAGTCTCTCAAAATAAGTGTCTATGAAGCATGTGTTGTCATGTGTCAGGATATCTGCAGCACATTGACAATTTACTTGAAGTCAATTTCCTTAGGGAAGACTCTCAAGCTGTGTGATAAAGAGGGAACCATATTCTAAAAAATCTTTCAAACAGAATGTTTGCAAATGTTTATCTAGTGGAGGCAAGATCTTAGTTTTTCAGATGTTTTAAAATAACCTCCTCATGTTATTCACGCATAACCTGTTTCTAACAAGCTACAATTTTTGTACGGTATGTTGTAAAAGTGGAATACTTGAAAAAGGAAACAACAACAATAAAAAAAAAAAGCAATGGAACTACACAGTGATTTAGTAGTTATAAGGAACACAACAAGAAACTGGCTGAATATGAGATCAGAGATTTTTTTTTCTTTTTTCTAAGGAGATTTCACAATAAAGAATGCTATAATATTGTCACCATAAATGATCCCTCTGTCAATTCTGCTACATGATGTTTGCATGCCAGGTTCAGACCTGTCAAGGTAAATTATATCTATCAGTCCATCAGAGTGTATCCTTAGATTGTTTTTGCTTTTTTGTGTAGTTATGTGTGGGTTATTATAAGAACCCACATTACTAAATGCCCTTCATTCTCAATGCCTGTTGCAAGAAACTCGTGGTTAGAATAAGCTATCAACCATTATAGCTGGCTAACTGAATTATCTCAAGAGTTAATCTAAGTAATTACCTGATGAAATATTTGCTTCAAAGCTCAGGAGAGCAAAGTTTAAGATTTCAGAGCTACAGTATTAATATTTCTGTATTTCTTCTCCATCTTAATGGTACCATAAGATTACTACAATTTTAAACTTGAAATGTTATAATAATCATAGAATCATAGAATCATAGATTCATTTGGGTTGGAAGGGACCTCTAAAGGTCATCTAGTCCAACACCCCTGCCGTGGGCAGGGACATCTGCAACTAGATCAGGTTGCTCAGAGCCCCGTCCAACCTGACCTTGAAGGTTTCCAGGGATGGGGCATCCACCACCTCTCTGGGAAACCTGTACCAGTGTTTCACCACCCTCAGCGTAAAAAATTTCTTCCTTATATCTAGTCTAAATCTACCCCCCTTTAGTTTAAAGCCATTCCCCCTTGTCCTATCACAGCAGGCCCTGCTAAAAAGTTTGGCCCCATCTTTCTTGTAAGTCCCCTTTAAATACTGATAGGCTGCAATAAGGTTTCCCTGAAGCCTTCTCTTCTCCTGGCTGAACAATGCCAACTCTCTCAGCCTTTCTTCATAGGAAAGGTGTTCCATCCCTCTGATTGTTTTTGTGGCTCTTCTCTGGACCCATTCCAACAGGTCCATGTTTTTCCTGTGCTGAGGGCTCCAGAGCTGGACGCAGTACTCCAGGTGGGGTCTCCCCAGAGCAGAGTAGAGGGGCAGAATCACCTCCCCCGACCTGCTGGCCACGCTTCTTTGGATGCAGCCCAGGAGACGATTGGGCTTCTGGGCTGCGAGCGCGCATTGCTGGCTCCTGTCCAGCTTTTCATCCACCAGCACCCCCAAGTCCTTCTCTGCCTGGCTGCTCTCAATCCCTTCATCCCCCAACCTGTATTGATACTAGGGGTTGCCAGCTTAAGCTAAAAGGTAGTATGTTTTCAGATCACTGAAAAATACATCTACATTTAATTTGTCTTTTAAAAAATAATAATGAAAATCAGATTTTGTTACTGAGAAACAGAAATCCCTGTTTTATAACTCTTTCATGAAGTTGTAAAGAACAGCAGTATTTTCTTGAAATATTTTGTGTAAAGCCAGAAATATACACCTAGGTTTTTTACAGTGAATTTTAAACTCTTCTTGAAAATATGTGTTCTCTGATCTTCTAAAACAATAGGCAGCCTATTGACAGCTTCGTCACCAATGCCTCCCACCAATGATAGCTTCCTCCCAGTGCCAGTCAGGCAAAATGATATTTTCATGAAGTGACAGGCTTAACTGATTGATATTGCATTTAAAACTGTGGCAACGTCCAATGGCAGGATTTTGGAAGGAAGGGACTTTTATATCTAGTGAATCTGAGCCTATAAGTGTTACTTATTGAAAACAGCAAAGGTAGTTATGCATCAGTGACCAAAACATATTCTAGTAAGGAATTCATGCAAGATATGTTCAGATTTATTTCTCATAAATTAATATTTATTAATAACAAGTCTAAAGATTAACTTTTTTCTTAATACAAACCGTGCTAACCATTCTGTATGCATAGAAAAACTTGATAACTTGACTATTAAAATTTCAACAGCCATTTATTACAGACCATCAGAAGCATGAATATAAAGGGGACAGCAGCAACAGGAATAACTATGCCAATTATACTTGACTGGGAGTATCTTAATTGTTAAATGGATGTGTAGTGGATAATAGGACCAAACGTTGTGCTGCAGGTAAAAATTATATTAATGTCATGGACAATGAATGGAGGATCTACTTTTACAAAAACAAAGAAGCCAGACTTAAAACAATCTAACTCTAATTTGTTATCTTCCAGAAAATGCCAGCATTATATAACAACTTGATCTCAAACACAATGAAGTGTCCCATTTAAACTGGAAAGAAATGTTATTAAATTGTTTACTTTGATAATCACAACATTGAATTTTCTGATCATCCATAGCAGAATGGCAGATACCTAACTATGAATTATTAATGTAAAATATTTGCAATATTAAACTGTACCACTCTAAATTTCCTTTTCAAGGTGTTAAAAAGTATTAAAAAAGTATAAAATGTTTAAAATTATTATTATTATTGTTGTTGTTGTTATTCAAGAGGAGATTGGAAGAGAATGCCTACCCACTTTCACACATGAACTGCCAAAAAAACCATTTCAAATATTCGAGGTCTATGTCATTTAAAAGTGTTACAACAGCTAGGTACAGGAAGAATTACTATTTTGATCATAACAAGCAGTTTAAGAATGTCTATTTTATTAGCATTATGACATATTTTAAATATTATCATTGCAATCATCTGACAAACATGGAATATTGCATCACAACACATCTATAACACTGATAGTTTCCTCCACTGATGTAATAGATGGAATACTCTTCATATGCAACATCTACGTCTGGCTGCTGAAACCCAAATCAATAATATCTAACAGTACAGATGACTTGTATTTAAATTTTACTCTTCCAAAATGACGGATAAGAGTCAGAAGATACAATTAAGGAGAAAGCTGTCAAGATAAACTATTTAAAACCATAATTGTTGTAATTTTGTATCCCCTTCACTATCCTAAAGTTCTCTTCAAAGCATTGGTATTATTTAACAATGATACTTGACTCTCATCTCTCATATCAACATATATGTTACTGAAAATATAACTGGAGGAGGGAAGAGATATTTAGAAATGAATAAATAAGACAACTTTTCAAGAAAATTAACTTATAGGCCACTTGGGAGCAGATTTTGCTTTTGAGTAAGACAGAATATCTACTGGAAAGGAGTAAACTGGAAGAAGTCTTTGATATCATGCTATTATAGAGTAAACTTAAACATTTTAAGTTATTTATACAATAAGCACGTATCAACTTACACGGAGATAAATTTAAGCTATACAAGGCTGACTAACAGGCTATTCGCAGCTTGCTGGTGTGGCTTTACAAGTCCAACTATGGTTTGATTATTTTATCTTAAATAAATCTCCAGTTTTGGTTTTTTTTTTTTTTTCAATAAACGCTATTTTAATCCTGGTTTACTTTTACATTGTAAAAAATACTCCACAAAGAGCTGCACAGATATAAGGATTCTCAGCAGCTTTTAGCTGCTGGATAGAATAATTTTCAAAAATTTAGGAGAAACCTTGCTCAAACTCTTGGTTTTTAGGCTCACACTTAAAATTTTGTATACAAATAGACTTTTTGGTAATATATACAAAGACATTTAAGAAATTTTCAAGCTCCTGAGTAATCCGGAAAGAATGGTGCTTTGACATCATGTACAGATTAGACACATTAGCAGACAAATGAGTAAAAATATTTTTCCTGCACTTGGATATTTCAAGAACTTGTATTTTTCAGCAGCTATTTAATACTTGTGGGGATCTTGCACTGTGTTTACTCAGCTACTTAACATTAAGCAGGAACAAGCATCTATGCTGAATGTTTGCTGAGCCAGATCATCCGGTAAATTAAATTCGACACAGAGTCCCCACCAGCTCAACACCTGCTCCTGCCAAGCGTAGCTCTTTATAAATGTGATGGGTTCAGCCCTGCGCCACCTGCACTGTTTGGCAATGCTGCTGATTGCCTCTCACTCAAAGCTGTTCACCAGAAGTTTTACGCACCCCTTGAGCACCTGTGGTGCAGCAACAGAGTAGGATGCAAGATAAAGATTTACAAAGGCTGGACTTGAAGCCAGCTTTCAAGAAGATAATATGCAGTGTCCATAGGGTCTATGAGAACAGGGGGACCACAGGGCAGTGAAGTTGCATCTTCAAGCACCAGAGGCACTGGCAACATTTGCCTCCATAGGCCATCCATTGACAATGGAGAGTAGTTTCACTCCCTGAGAGAGTTGCTGACCAATTGCTTCCTAGAGACCCCATTCTGTGTGCTTGGTTCATTGTGTATTTCTAACTCTTAATAGTTCATTTTCTGTTAGTGATTTTTGGTAGTTGAGTGGATTTTTAAGAACAGCTAGAATTCAGCTTGCTCTTGTCTAATAACTCAGTCCTCTTCCCCCTGCCCCCTGTCCTGCCCCTTCTCTTAGTGCTTCACAAAAGCCCCTAGCCTAGGTCTGACCTTCATTCCCTGAAACCCCCATTTTTTTTCCTTTAAAAGATTGCCTGTGTAAGCAAATTTAACATGCCAACCATGACAGTTTATGCAATTGAGACGTTATGAATTAGTGGAAATAATACCGTGAACTAGAGAGAAAATCCTTGAGAGAGTGTGAGGGAGGAGGCAAGTACCAGAGGAAAATGCAAGTGGCTGAAAAGGTGTTATCTAAGCAACAAATACAGTTAACAAAGAATAGTTTTAAAACACAGCACAAATGGGGAAAATGCCCAAAACAACAGAAAAAGAAACAAGGATAATGAATACTTGATCTTTTGACATTAACAACTGAAGGAAAAAAAAAAGATACTGGCTGTTTTTATCAAATAATCAAGAATCGCAGATGTTGGAATATCTTCAGAGATGGCAAACTCAATGAGTATAAATTCAAAACTTTAACCTATAGCTGTAAGCACTGATTTAGTTTCATGAACCTCAGAATCTCTGAAGAAAAAATGACCAATACAGGAGGACCTACTAGTTACTCAAGTTACTGGCTCTGCTGTCCCCTTCTGGCAACTGTCTCTCCACTGTGTCCAGTGGTCCAACAGAAGCAGAGAAGGGACCAGGCTGGGGAAATACGATGTGTGGTTAACGTGAGTTAGATGGAATTGCCCTAGAGAAGTAGGAGCAGCTGTTGGTTTTAGCTACACTTGTAAACTCCTCTGTTGCTGGTCTTCTGTCTTTTCAGATTTCCTGGAATACATCCACAGAATCACAGACTCACAGAATGGCTGAGTTTGGAAGGGACCTCTGGAGATCATCTGGTCCAACCCCTGTGTTCAAGCAGGGACATATAGAGCTGGCTGATCTGCTCCTGGACACAGGACTCTGTCCAGACAGCTTTTGAATATTTCCAAGGATGGACACTACACAATGTCTCTGGGAGACCTGTGTCAGTGCTTGGTCACCCTCACAGTAAAAACGTGTTTCCTGATGTTCACATGGAACCTCCTGTGTTTCAGTTCATGCCCGTTGCCTCTTGTTTTGTCACTGGGCAACACTGAAAAGAGCTTGGCTCTGTCTCCTTTGTACCTTCCCTTCAGGTATTTATATACATTGATAAGATACCCCTTGAGCCTTCTCTTTTCCAGGTTGGAGTCTCTGCTCTCATATGACAAATACTCCAGTCCCTTAGTCATCTTATTCACTGTACTCTGTCCTGTAACTCCATATATATCTCTCTTGTACTGAGGAGGCCAGAACTGGACACAGAAATCCAGGTGGTGCTGAGGGTGCGCTCTGCCCCATCATCCAGATCATTAATGAAGATTTTAAATAGGAATGGATCCGGTACTGACCCCTGGGGTACACTGATGATTACTAGTCTCTAACTAGACTTCATTCCAGTGATCATCACCTCTCAGGGCCCTGCTGTTTAGTCAGTTTTTCAATCCACCTCACTGTCTGATCATCCAGCCCATACTTCATCAGCTTCTTTGTGAGGCTTCTATGGGAGAGAGTATTGAAAGCCCTCCTGAAGTCCAGGTAGACAATAACCACTGCTCTCCCCTCTTCCACCAAGCCAGTCACTTTGTCATAGAAGTTTATCAAATTGGTCAAGCATGACTTCCCATTGGTGAATCCATGCTGACTACTCCTGATGACCTTGACCTTCATGTGCCTGGAAATGGTTTCCAGGATTACCTGCTCCAACACCTTCCCAGGGACTGAGGTGAGGCTGACCGGTCTGTAATTCCCCGGGTCCTCCTTGTGGCTATTCCTGAAAATATAAGTGATTTTTGCTTTCCTCCAGCCTTAGAATCATAGAATCATAGAATCATTAAGGTTGGAAGAGACCTTTAAGATCATCGAGTCCAACTGTCAACCCAACACCACCATGCCCACTAAACCATGCCCCTAAGCGCCTCATCTGCTCGTCTTTTAAATACTTCCAGGGATGGGGACTCAACCACTTCCCTGGGCAGCCTCTTCCAATGTTTAACCACTCTTTCAGTAAAGAAATTTTTCCTCATGTCCAATCTGAACCTCCCCTGGTGCAACTTGAGGCCATTTCCTCTCATCCTATCGCTAGTTACTTGGGAGAAGAGACCAACACCCACCTCGCTACAACCTCCTTTCAGGTAGTTGTAGAGAGCGATGAGGTCTCCCCTCAGCCTCCTTTTCTCCAGGCTAAACAGTCCCAGTTCCCTCAGCCGCTCCTCAGAAGACTTGTGCTCCAGACCCCTCACCAGCCTCGTTGCCCTTCTCTGGACATGCTCCAGCACCTCGACGTCCTTCTTGTAGTGAGGGGCCCAAAACTGAACACAGTATTTGAGGTGCGGCCTCACCAGTGCCGAGTACAGGGGCACCATCACTTCCCTCCTCCTGCTGGCCACACTAGTTCTGATACAGGCCAGGATGCCATTGGCCTTCCTGGCCGCCTGGGCACACTACCAGCTTATGTTCAGCCGGCTGTCAACCAGCACCCCCAGGTCCTTTTCCGACAGGCAGCTTTGCAGCCACTCTTCCCCAAGCCTGTAGCGCTGCATGGGGTTGTTGTGGCCGAAGTGCAGGACCCGGCACTTGGTCTTGTTGAACCTCATACAGTTGGCCTGGGCCCATCGATCCAGGCTGTCCAGGTCCCTCTGCAGAGCCTTCCTGCCCTCGAGCAGATCAACACTCCCGCCCAACTTGGTGTCGTCTGCAAACTTACTGAGGGTGCACTCAATCCCCTCATCCAGATCATTGATAAAGATACTGAAGAAGACCGGCCCCAAAACTGAGCCCTGGGGAACACCGCTCATGACTGGCCACCAACTTGATTTCACTCCATTTACCACAGCTCCCTGGGCCTGGCCGTCCAGCCAGTTTTTGACCCAGCACAGAGTCCACCTGTCTAAGCCGTGAGCTGCCAGCTTCTCTAGGAGAAGTCTTCAGGCACCTCTCCCAGTCTCCATGAGCAACCAAAGATTATCAAGAGTGGCCTTGCGATGACATCATCCAGCTCCCTCAACATTTCTGGATGCATCCCATCATGTCCCAAGGATTTATATATGTCCAGTTTGCTTACGTATCCCCTGACCTGATCCTTTTCCACCAAGGGTACATCTTCCTTGCTCCAGTCTTTCCCCGTGGTTTCTGGGCCCTGTGATTCCTGAAGACCAGTCTTGCTAGTAAAGACTGGGATGAAGAAACCATTCAGGACCTCAGCTTTTTCCATGTTCTGTGCCACCAGGGCCTCTGCTGCATTCAGCAGTGGGCCCAAATTTTCCCTAGCTTTCTTTTTGCCACTTAAGTACTTACAGAAGATCATCTTGTTCCAGGTAGGCTTTGGTTTTCCTAACTGCATCTCTGCAAGTTCATACAGTATTTCTGTATTCCTCCCAGGTTACCTGTACCTGCTCCCACCTTCTGTACATTTCTTTTTTATGTTTGAGTTTGGTCAGGGGTTCCTTGTTCACCCATGACGGCCTTCTGGCATTTTTGCCTGAGTTTCTGCTCATTGGGATGGACCACTCTTGAGCTTGGAAGAGGTGATCCTTGAATATTAACCAGTTTTCTTGTGCCACTCTTCCCTCCAAGACCTCCGTTCTTCTCGTGTCAGGCCTCTTGACAAACTGAGGCCCCTCACTGTCTGTGAGTACACAGCCCACCTCTCTCCTACACATTCTCACAGCACATTCCTCCACTGCAGAGAGGAGCCTGCATCCTCTGAGTAGAGTACTCCATGTGCATACCCTTTCAGCTGAAGGCTTGAAGGTTGAAACCATTAATAAGGATTACAAAGATTCTTAAAAAATGCAATTATTTGGAAAGATTTGAGTTCCCCTTCATAGTGATTTTTAAGGGCTACCTTTCACTTTGAGAGCCGGCACTGTTGACAGGATAATGTACTCGCAGTGAGCTGTGCTGGGAAGAAGGAAGAACATCTGTATGCACAGCAGGGCCAAAGCTAGATCTGGGATGTCTTACTGGTTGGAAGCCAGGGGAGGCTGTCTTAAAAAGCACCAATATCTTCCTTGCTACAGTTTTTTGCAGAGTTATACAACATTTGAGTCAGGGAACTGAATGATTAAATTTTAAATTGTGGTTTAAATATACCACTTTTTACTCAGATTACACACGCAAACAGTCAGGAAATTGCATTTTAAGATGGACCATACTAGAAATCTCTGAAATCAGTGGGTATTTAGTGAAATTTAAGGAGAAACATATATCCTATCAGGAATCAATATAGAACATTTTAATAGAGAGATATCAATGCTTATTTTGGATGTCATATAAAGACCAATATTGTTGAGCTCTCTCACTAAATATAACAGGAACAGAAGTGGCATACGAGTCCATTTTACTCCTGGAAGTTTCCTAAACAATTACCCTACAAAAATTAAAAAAAAAAGTGTTCACTGTGAACTCAGACTATAATTCCTGTCCTATCTTTTTCCGAGTTTCAGGTTTTTTATGCTTTCTCTATAGGACCTGAGGCAACATTTCATATCTAGCACTTAAAACATGCCAATATGAAGGAGACAAGACCTATTCCTTAAACTATATAATTAAATGCACTATTTCTCCTCTCCCTACGAGCAGGAAACCCAATTTGCTTAAGTGATAAAATGGGCAAAATTCACTTAATAAGCAGCTGTTTAAAAAGGAGGCTAGGGCTTATTTATTCAAGGCACAGTAAACACTTGCCAGCTTTCTTATAGTCTTTGCTTTTACATTTATTAACATAGCATCAAAGTCACTGACAGTTACTGTTCTCCCTATTGCTCAGCAGTTAACTATCCCTTACTGGGTGAGGAGATGCGTATTAAAAGCAGCAAGGACAGATTCTCCCTTCCTCATCATTCTCTGTTCACTTTCAAATTATTCCATTAAGGTTTCTCTCATAGTATCCACTCCCACATCTATCTCTTAAGATTTCACTTTTCCAACCACACTTTTTAAGACAAGTGGTTTTCCCTCCTCTCCTCATATATAAGCCCAGGTGTAACCATCACGTGCAGATAGATGCTTAATTTACATTGGAACATGCTCAGCTAAAAGGGTGATGTGGATTGCAACCAGAGACGTGATGGAGGCCAGCTGATTGCAAGTGGAGTGTTCAGAATTTCATCTGCATACAATTTCAGCTATTTAAGAAACAAATTCAAGCTGAAACTGCAAGAAGTATGTCTGCAGAAAGGCAAACGTTTAACAAATTCCAAATTTCTGTTCTTCAGCAAAGAGGAGATAATTCTTATTATTAGACACTGTGGCAACATTTCCTTCCTCCTTTCTTATGACATTGTAAGAAACTGAAGACAACACTTTTCATTAGAAAACATCAGTAACCTCAGTTATCAGTGGTGCACCCAGAGCATTAGAGCAAGATTACAGTATTGATGAGAACAGCAGTCATTCACATTAAGCAATCAGGGTTCTACTGTCTCTTATTCTCCTTTTCTTTTAAGAAGAGGAGAAAGAAATATGTATGTCTAAGATTTAAGACTCTGCAGTCAATACCGTCAACAACAGCAAATATTTTACAAACCATGCATCACGAACAAATTTGGCATATCTCTGGCTACTTGGCACTACTGATACCAACTTTCCCCAGATATTATTATCTCAAGAAGTGGAGAACTATTGTTTTTCAAAGGAGAGACACACATTTCTCCGTGTCTATGGCATGACAAATGGTAGTATTACAGTCTTCCTTAGCAAAGAATATATTATTTCACAACACTCACTTTAATGTAGAGTAGACTGTTTCAGAAGATTCAATATTTCTTTCCCTGAGATGTTCTGCTGCTGGAGTTAATTCACCACTTTTATGATTATTTTGCTTAAGGAGCAGAGACTTCATCACAAAGTTTCTAATTCTCTGTCAAGCAGATCTTCCTTGAACACTGGCAGATGACCATATGCTTAAGGGCAACTGCGTGCTCCACGATACGTAGCTTTGTCATCTCCTCCTAGCAGATAGCCTCTGTATATGATGGTAATAGCAGATATGCTACCCTGAGCTAAATGGTGGTTTCACGAGAAAACCTTATGTTTTATGATCCAGAGGTCTTCAATTCAGTTTCCACACATAATTCCTCAAGGGTCTTCACATGCATTAAGAAGTTAGTCTATTATAACAGACGTATGCATAGTTCAAATAGAGCAAATGCAATCAAATACATTTCAAATGAAGAAAAATCATCATTTTGCCTGGAATTGCAACCTCAGTCAGGGCAAGCTGTCCCCATCCAGACATTAAATGAGCTGATTTTGATCCCTCAAGGTTGTTCATTCAAAAGAGTCCAAAGAGATCTGACTTTGCCTGCTGACCGTTCCATCACACTAAGCCCTATTTTTAGCCACTGGCTGCTGTTTGTAGCCTAAAGCTGCCCTAGGCTCGAGCATAGGTTTATCAGGAAAGCAGTGGAGCCAGCCTCTTCATGGGTGGTGCTGCCTGCATATTCCTCCACCATCTGACAAAACAAACACCACTCCTCGCTTCAACTTTGCTATTTGTCCTCATTACCTTTCAGATGGGCATTGCTTATATTTAACTGGATTTACAGAAAAAGGTTCTTAGTCCCTCAGTAAGAAAGAAATTAGATGAAGAGGAATATATTTCTAGAAAAAGACCTGATAACCACTAAGCATGAGTTTGCACAGTAAATAGAGGAAGTAGGAAAGCTACAATATTATTGTTTGACAAATGGATATACTATGCAAATATGAATTACAACTAATTATAAGCAGCAAAAAAATCATTACAGCATGGTTACTACAGTAAATATAAAAATCAATTCATAATAATATTTGGACACTACAGACATAGTGAAACCACTTTAGAAATTTGATTTAATTGTCCATAAATTTATATTTGTTCTATGAGAAACCAAGACACATACATCAATATTACTCTCAGAACTGGAATGAAAATGAAAACAAAATACCTCCTCCACTCAGTGGACAGAAGGTAGGAAGCTTTCTGTTTATGCTCTCAAATTCTAAAAGAACAGGAAAATTAATAATTTCTTTCAAATATAACATACTACTATTATGTTTCATTATGAAATAAATAGAAGGTCTTGAAGTTTTTCTACCACTCGCCATTAGTCAAAACTCCTATCACCCTAAAGCTGGCCACCTTGTCATTTTTCCCATAGAGATGCTTGGATTTCCCCATGTAGAGTTTTTCTAAAAGCACACACATACATATGTCACCAGCAGCATATTGCTTCATAAAAGATCCAGTTTCATTTTGTAGGAGCTTGGGTTGATTGAAAGCTGAAGCAGGACCATCCATAACAGCACCTAAGAAAGCCAAAAAGAGAAACAAAAAAAGCAAGTACACCTCAGACAACGTGTGTTGTATTTAGATGAAAGAAACATTAAATAATCTCTCTTTTAGAGGAGGCAGCACTGAGAAATATGAATCTCTAATTTGGTAGGAAACTTGAATACAAATAACAGCCTTAAAAGGAAATATCTACCTGGGTAGAATCCAGGACTGTACTTTTTATCATACCCCTTCAATTCCTCAGTCTTCCTCCATCCTCATAATCATGGTTTAACTAACAAAAGTTAATTAAACTGGTGAGGGAGTGGGAGGGTTATGTTTTACTGAATAACATTAGTTCTCAAGAGAGTAAGGCTAAGTCTACTTCAGTAAAATTGTGGCCAAATCAGAGCAGATTTGTGGAATAAAGCAGTTGGTGCTGATGATACTTAGTCCACACCACACACATTTTGGTGGCTAGAGTATCTTTAGTCTGGTCCCATGAACTAAATGTCTATGAGCTGCTGCAATACATTTTTCAGTTCAGTTCCATCTTGAAAAAATCCACTTTGCACTCTCCAAGACCACTCCAAGCTACCAAACTATAAACCAGAGTTAAGTGGAATTATCAGGATATCTACTCCACATGCACAACTCTGACCTGAACCAAGACACTTACGTAGATACACTTTAAGCAGTGATGACACATACAATACAGAATAAAAGAAAATAAATTATGTTGGAAATAAGATAATAGCTAAAGCACAAGTAGAAAAGGAAGGAAAACAACATAATATAGAGTACAGAAAGGCAGCATTGAACAAAGTCTTTCCACTATTTGAACCAGGAGTTTCCTTCTTTCTTTCAGTTTCTCTTAAATAATCATATCTACATGTTCAGCAAGGATATTTTATTGGATTTATAGATAATAGTATGTATTAAAGCTTAAAGAGGTAGGTGGAGGGTAAGGAAAAAAGAAAATGCCATGTAGAAACATAATGGAGAATTTTTATTACATCATACATGTCTATGCTAAAATATTTTTTCTTCTAGAATAGTTACAAGTGATAGTGTGAAAAAAAACTGTTCTGAGGTGCATCTGGACAGAAATCTATTCAATTGAGTTAATAAAGAACTAGGCAACTTTTTGCCAGTTCCTTGCAGGTAAGAATACAAAAAAAAAGAATCATAGCTGACTGTATAGTAACCAAGTCATCTTTTTCATTAGCCTACTGACAATGCTGTTATAGTGATAGACTTAAGGTTCTTCCACACCTACTGTCCATTGCTATAACTTAATAATTCTAAGCTGCTATTAACTCATGTAACCTTGTGGACTTCAATGCTATTACACTAATTTACATAACCTACAGATCCTGTCTTTATAATTTCTTGTGTACTGTAACTCATACCTCTTGTGCATCTTCATTACGATCCCACTCTCAATATGGTACTTTTACAGTGAAGCCCCTGGTTCCTTCAACATATTAAATACTTTTTTATCTTCCTTTTTTTTTTTTTTATCTTCCTTTCCATATTTTGTCTTACAAAATATATATCATTCAAACCAAGTACTGAATATAAATTATTACTTTCCTCTTAGGCAATCTTAATGACGATCTCAGCAAAGTTTGCCTATTGTTTTATAAACACCAACAGGTACATAACCCTATGAGACTGGAAGTGCACTATCTCCATTTTACAGAAGCAAACTCAGACATAAAGTGCCTAAAAGTCTGTTTGCTTCAGAAGTAGAAGCATAGTGAACACAGGGCAGAATTACTTGAACTGACTGTGTGGAACTCAGTTTTGATCCAGAAACATTCATGAGAATTTCAAGGTCCTTTCCAATCTGGGCTGTTCTAATTATGGCTTATTATCTAAGCTAAATCATGCAAGCTACTGTACTTCTGCACTAAAAGTAGCAAGTTAAATCAGTAAATCCACTGTAACATAATGACTAATTTTGGTCCTTTTTTTAGGACAAATGACAAATAACACATATCTATTGTCTCCAAGGTCTCAATTTCTTTGGAAAACAAAGACAGCAAGCTGCACGCACTTACCTTATTTTAGAGACTGTGAGATTATACAAAAAAGATGACTACAAGAAGGAGGAAGAGGAGGAAGAGGAATAAGATGAAGAATAGCACACCACAGACTAAGTTAAATAGAATTACAAAATAATTTAGGTTGAAAGGGGTCTCTGGAGGTCATCTGGTCTAACTCCCTACTCAAAGCAGGATCTATTTCAAAGTTAGATCCGAATTCAAACCTAGATCATACTATAGATTTAAGAGTGAAACAAATACTAGCTGACATATATGTGCTACAGGCTGTCATGAAGTAGTCTAGCTGTTGTGATAACCTTCAGGCACATTGCAAAAAGAGAAAAAAAAACTATGGTAGCTTTATGTCAGCCTGACCTCAGTGCCGGGGAAGATTATGGAGCGGTTCATCTTGAGGGCGCTCACAAGGCATGAGCGGGACAACCAGGGGATCAGGCCCAGCCAGCACGGGTTCATGAGAGGCAGGTCCTGCTTGACCAACCTGATCTCCTTCTATGACCAGGTGACCCGCCTAGTGGATGAGGGAAAGGCTGTGGATGTGGTCTACCTGGACTTCAGCAAGGCCTTTGACACCGTCTCCCACAGCATTCTCCTCGAGAAGCTGGCGGCTCACGGCTTAGACAGGTGGACTCTGCGCTGGGTCAAAAACTGGCTGGACGGCTGGGCCCAGAGAGGTGTGGTGAATGGAGTTACATCCAGTTGGCGGCCGGTCACGAGCGGTGTTCCCCAGGGCTCAGTTTTGGGGCCGGTCTTGTTCAATATCTTTATTGATGATCTGGATGAGGGGATTGAGTGCACCCTCAGTAAGTTTGCAGACGACACCAAGTTGGGCGGGAGTGTTGATCTGCTGGAGGGTAGGAAGGCTCTGCAGAGGGACCTGGACAGGCTGGATCGATGGGCCAAGGCCAACTGTATAAGATTCAACAAGGACAAGTGCCGGGTCCTGCACTTTGGCCACAACAACCCCATGCAGCGCTACAGGCTTGGGGAAGAGTGGCTGCAAAGCTGCCTGTTGGCAGCAGGACCTGGGGGTGTTGGTCGACAGCCGGCTGAACATGAGCCGGCAGTGTGCCCAGGTGGCCAAGGCGGCCAATGGCATCCTGGCCTGTATCAGAACTAGTGTGGCCAGCAGGAGTAGGGAAGTGATCGTGCCCCTGTACTCGGCCCTGGTGAGGCCGCACCTCGACTACTGTGTTCCGTTTTGGGCCCCTCACTACAAGAAGGACGTTGAGGTGCTGGAGCGTGTCCAGAGAAGGGCAACAAGGCTGGTGAGGGGTCTTCTGAGGAGCAGCTGAGGGAACTGGGACTGTTTAGCCTGGAGAAGAGGAGGCTGAGGGGAGACCTCATCGCTCTCTACAACTCCCTGAAAGGAGGTTGTAGCGAGGTGGGTGTTGGTCTCTTCTCCCAAGTAACTAGCGATAGGACGAGAGGAAATGGCCTCAAGTTGCACCAGGGGAGGTTTAGATTGGACATGAGGAAAAATTTCTTTACTGAAAGAATGGTTAAACATTGGACCAGGCTGCCCAGGGAAGTGGCTGAGTCCCCATCCCTGGAGGTATTTAAAAGACGAGTAGATGAGGCACTTAGGGACATGGTTTAGTGGACATGGTGGTGTTGGGTCGACGGTTGGACTCGATGATCTTAGAGGTCTTTTCCAACCTCAATGATTCTATGATTCTATTCTATGATTTATAAAAAAAAGAAAAAAAAACCCTACATATAATACCATAACTACATGTAGAAATTCAAAGAATGATTTTTTTGTATTAGCAATAACATAAATTTGTCTATATCAGCTTCTGAACTCATCATCATATTTGAGAATGCCATTGGTAAAATTTCCAGCATGACTTGAATTGACCTGCTGTTATTTGGGGGTTTTTATTCCACTTTTCATTTTATAATGTTTTTACAACTTGCAGGTGCTAAGCTGCATTCTGGAGTATCAAACGTACTTTAAGAAATTTTTTTTGTTAGGAAAAAAAAGAAGAAAAAATAGAGAGATCAAAATGATCAAATAAAGAACACTAAAAGACATGTTATAGATACATATTACAGTTATAGCTATGATGGAACTGGAAAATTTTACAAGATCAGTAGTTAAGAAACAAAAATACCAGCAAGCGTATTGCTGTGCTCTGTAGTAACTCATCTGAATGTCTAGCAGACCATAATGCTTACCCTTTTATGAAAACAGTACCTCATGATAAGTATTACAAAATGTCAGGATATTAAAAGTGGATTTACTAATGGTAGACCTGTTAAAGTCTTTCCTATTTCTCAGGTTAGTGAAAAAGAAGATACTGAGTTGGAAAATATCTGTGAGGCTATTTATTACAGGAGAGAGTTCAAGGAAAATATTTCCACTACCCAGAATGCAACTTAGGTTAAAACTGAGACCAAAATAAAGAAATGGAAAGGGGGGGGGGGGAATAACAATTAAAGTCACAGCTCAGAAACTGTGACAAACACACACCCACAGACATACTTGGGCATTGGTAAAAAATATTATCTGTTAATATATGCAAACATTAAGTCTATTCAATATGATGGTCCAATTATAACACTAGGAATTACACTATTACACAAGGCATCACACTTTTTATTTTCATCAGTGAGAGATTCTGAAGGATGTTCTGAATTAGTATTTTTTTGTGAGGAAGGATTAACTAATATAGATTAAAAAAATGAAGAAAATCTGCATCTACTCATCATCACACAACAGAAGAGCACATCAAACGACTTTTACTGGGACCCGGAGGACTGTCATGTTTTTAAAAATCTTTGTATTGTTCAACTAAAAGAAAAGAGTTGTTTGAAACACCTTTGGAATTTTGAGTGAGGTGTAAAAAATCAGAATCTACATACTAGTAGTCATTACACATATATTTTAAAAAATGCAAACACATTTTCTACAAGGGAAACACATATATCAATAGCCACACAAAAGAAAAAAGCGTTCTCAGTCATCTCACAAACTGTTTTTCTTCCTGGTCAAAGCAAGTATTCACTTTTAGTGCAATGTCAGAAAGATGCTAATAAAAAAACTTTTTGACATCTAGCTCAATCAGGTTTTGATGTTATGTCTTCAGAATCTGGAATTAATATTATAACTTTTGCTGATGATTACTTCCACATGGTCTCTTGATGTAATTGTACAGTGTGAATATAATCATATTAGTTTAACAAAAAAGGTGTTACTTTTAAGCTCATGATGCACAAGCACCATCTGTCCATGGCAATATTTGGGTGCTTTTTGACATTACTGTAAGGACTACATGAGCAACTGAGCTGAACAAAAGTAGATAATGTATTTAGTTCACCCACCTCTATATTAAAGATCCTAAGCTTGTTATAAGATACTGAGTGATGCTCACATGGCATAAGAGATGCTCTGGGCAAAAAACATTATATAAATATCTGTGATTTATGGTATGCTGAATGTATCACTGATAGATATGAACACACATTTTCCCATGGTAGTTTTCTGCACATATGTATCATCCTCTTGATTGTTTCCTCAGGCTATGTCCCAATTTCTTTCTTTGAGTCTTCCACGTGTGAAGAGTACAAGTGCACAACAATGTAAGACCATGCATTTTCTAGGTGTCATCTCTGAAAGACTACTTTTTTATTTAAGATACACTTCAAGCTGACTGTAACTATATAAATCACAGCCTAGCAAACAAGAACTTTCCCAGTAGAAAAACACCTCCATTTGAAATGTATCAGTATATTGCAACGGTTTCAAGTAAAAAAAAAAAAAAAGAAAAAGGAAAAGAAATGGAAAAAGGAAAAAAGGAAAAAGGAAAAAAGGAAAGAAGGAAAAAGGAAAGAGGAAGAGGAAGAGGAAGAGGAAGAGGAAGAGGAAGAGGAAGAGGAAGAGGAAGAGGAAGAGGAAGAGGAAGAGGAAGAGGAAGAGGAAGAGGAAGAGGCTATCTGAAATAATGCAGCTTAATGCACACAATCAACTGTTTCTGTTTTCACTTAACACTTTTCTTCCTTTTCAACTCATGCTGTTCTTTATTCAGCCTCTTATATCTGACCAGTAGAAAAAAAAATGTACATATAAAAACCCACTAAAAGCTTGTGACGAATATTATATATTTCTACAGTCTATGTTTCACCATGTTTCTTGATCTGAAGCTTCACATCTAAAATTAGATTTATCAAAGGTGGAGTAAAATAGAGCAAAAGTTGTATAGCGTAGCTCTGTGGAGAGTGTCTAACCTATTAAAGATCAACTTCTCTCTCCATATAATGAAACTTCCAGCACCATTTCCCCCACAGGTCTTAGTGGAGTAGAAAGAGATGCAGACAGGATGATTTATTTCTTCTCATTTAAAAAGGCCGTATAACATATCTTAATCAAAATAAATGGTGACAAGTTAAGCCTAACAGTAAACACAGTAAGATAAGATTCATGGGGTAAGTGACTTTAGAAATAAAAGGCTAAAAGTTGTTTCCTCACTCTCCTTTTTGCTTGTTCAGATTAATTGTTAATTAAGAGTAACCATTGATTACTATAGCTTTTATAGCTGAAAGGAAACATTTGTGCATGTATGTGTATGCTAAGGTATTGTGTGCTGGCTAGTGAATGCCTGATGAGTGCCTTTGGTCTTAGCAAATGTTGTCTCTTGAAACACTATTATGTGATTAAAGCAGTGTGGTATAGAAGAAATGTGTTTAAAAAAGTGTACAGTGGAGTTCCACAAACACTAATATACAAACTGTCACTGGGTACTGACAATCCCTTATATCCACTGCCTGCTGCAGTTTTGAGGAATTTGAAATTCCTTGGAGGAATCAACTGGTAAAAATAGCCCTCTATACTTCTGATGTGCTTTGAGTATCTCCTGAACCATTTTAAAGTGTTAAAATCCTATGTCAAGAGGAGAACACAGTTAAGAAAGGCCACTGCAATCCAGATATCTTGAAATACTTTAAACTTAATGCATAGATGAGACTCTGTTCATTATACACAATGTGTTATTAAGCAGATGTTCCTAGCATGGCCTTGTTATGTGATGTACATTATGCCATCTAGAGACAGAAAGCTAGCAAAACACTCTTACGTTGTCTAATACCTGAGCAGGTCAGGTCTAATGACAGATCTTTTAGATGCTGCTTTATCTTTCATTTCTAGCCTTGCTGGATTTTGCTCTGTTTGGGCCAGCTGAAACAAAAAAGAAAGGACAAGATGATAACAGCTTGCTCTGTGACACATCACAACACATCAGTGTGGCGTCTTCCCACTCTTCACCCACGTTCTGCCTACATGGCATCGCTCAGAGTAAAGTAGATGCAGGAGATAAGAAATGTTGGTACTCCTCTTCATAGGCCTGTTGAATGGATGAGTGGATAGAAACACTACCAGATGGAGAAGATTAAAGCAGTGATGGATGCCTTAGGAGTTTATGCAGGAGGGAAAAGAGATATCTTGGGAGAGGATATTGATCACTGGTAATAATCTGTGATGGTAGAAGAGATAGGGTAGGCTGTGAAACAGAAAAAATAGTAGGCGTTCAGGGTGAAAAAACACAGTTTCAAGTAAGTGAAATGAGAAAGAGAAGGGGAGATTTAGCACTTTGAGCAAAATTTAGAATACAGAGATTGTATCAGAAAAAAAGTCCTAACTCAGACTGTTCTGGTTTTGATAAGGTATGTTGGTGGAGCGTGTGGGAGGAAAATATATCAGTAGTCCTTCCCTTGGTCTATTCTTCCAGCTTCGTTGGTATATTCCACTAGTTTGCAGCAGTCTGTACTTCATGGACTTCCTGCATTGTATTTTCATGTTTACTGTCCTTTGGTCTTTTTTTTCCCTATGAATTTCTATGAACTATTTTTAGAAAACAAATAGAAATTTTGTTTCTACAATGTAATGACTTAACAAGTTAACTACACACTGTATGAAAAGGTACCTGCTTGCATTTGCTGTAAATCCATGACTTGATCCCTTCATTTGATATTTCTGGTTCTTGTACTTTGAGAAATAGTAACTAACTATTTCCTTTTCCATGTTTATTCATTTCAACATTTTACAGACTCCTGTCCTATATCCCATGACTTTTTTCAGGATCAGTTTTGGAGATATGTACAGCAATATAAGAGGAAATATATAAGAGAAGATCCTTCAATCTTTTCTAGAAAACATTTTCTTCCACTGTTCTAGTTATACTTTTCCTAGAGCATTTCAGAACAAAATAAGTTATCTATTCAGCTTTGTCTGAGATGTTTTCATTTTCCAGATATTTCAGTCATCTATATATGGCCCTCACACATCAAGCCAAATATTGGAGTTCTTGGTCTCTTTTAAGTTTAGCAATATTGTGGCTGATTATATATATAGATATATGTATGTATGTATAAAATATGTAAGTCACAACAATGGAAAAAATTAGGTTGCTAACAAAGAGATGCAATTTCTGCATTTTTGTCACATATTTTTTACACCAGGTTTGGCAAATATAGCAACTGCAGTACTGGAAATGTTTCCAGCATGTACAAGCAATGACATTTCTCAAAGAGCATTCCATAAAGGAGATTTCATACCCTTATCTTCTCATGTCAAGCTCATCAGAAAAGAATAACCCATAGGAAAATATAATTTGACAGATAAAGTGCTCCTAGCCTGTTTCTGAGGAGAAGCAGCATTGTTTCTTCTATGGCTAAACTTTCATACCAGAACTAAAAAAGAAGTGCAGTATATATATGAAAAAAAAAAAAAAAAAGAAGACTAATAGACTTATATCGTAGAACTGGTCCCGGTACAGAAGTAAAACTAGTTTAAATCTTTCAAGTGGTGATTTTGTGGGACAAACATCAATATAACAGAACTTTCACAGCCTCTTACAACAAAAAGTAAGCCAGTGATGCCTACATGATTTTAAAACAGTGGAACAGAGTGCACACTCATCTCATCAACACTATTGGACCTGCACAGTTTCCAAACACCCATTAAAAAAAAAAGTTTGTAGCTAGGGCTTTAACTATGCAGCTTTTTTCAGTTTATACATTGGTTAGCTGCTGGATCAATCACTGATAAGGGATATTACTATAAAGGGCACTTTATAATAAAGAACAAGTCTAGTATGCACTCAAATACCTTTATTTTCCTGAAGACTAAAGTAGGTAGAAAGGTCTGGTTTGGGATTTTTTTTTTGTTTTGGTTTGGTATTTAATCAGCTCTTTTAATGTGGGGAAGATACACACTGGGGAAAGCATACTTCAAAACACTGGAACCAGATTCTCAAAATAACCTCAGTGAAGTACTCCTCTTCTTAATGAATAACTTTATTTACTGTCATAGACCAGAAGTTAGTTACAATTGGCTCTGTACATAATACAGAAAAATAGTCTGGAGGTCGCAAAAAGTAAGCTGGTTAGTACAGCACACATGGACTAATTGTGTTCACACAGGTTACTGGGTTTTGTTTTATATATCAAGCAAACACCCAAAATATCTAAAATACATCCAGAGACAAAAACAGGAAAAGAAACAAGGACATGAGAAAGGAAAAAGACTTTTGTATTTTGTTTGGTGAAGAAAACTTCATTCTCAGAAGTGAATAATTATCTTCCAGCTTTTAGAGCTCCCAGATATGGAATCCTTACTCTTGCAATCACTCTGATATAGACACGCACTCAGTGGTGATCCCTGTAGTACCAGTTCACAACCATTTCCTATGCAGTTTTGGTAAATACATACAGAAAGGCAACTTTTGCAGCCAAAGAACTGGTAGATAAATGGTATTCAGACACTAAGTCCTGTTGTACATTCAGGTTTGATTTAATTAGGTTAAAAACAAAATTTTAATTTCAACGTTAATATTGATCAGTGTGCAGTCTACTGTGTCTTGTGATTTAGTCATGATTATGAAGCTATCCTTCACATTTAGATTAGGGCAGAATCAAGGATTTGCAGAAGAGATTGGAACTTTAAATCCATTTGCATCTCCTTTTGGGTGATTATCACTCCTTCCCTTTAAAAATGAAGTTTCTTTTTTGCATACCCTCTACTTCTCTTCATTTGCATATGTGTCATATTTCTGTGTCTGAATTACAATTTTCCTAAAAGCCTTTTGATTTTGGAAGCCTTACATATTTTTAATGCTGTAGAAGACTATTAGGAAGGATACATAAACACAGTGACGGGGACATCTCCAGAGTGATATATTTCAAAATAATTAGATTAGATAAGATTAGATTCAAGAAGAATTCTTGATATTACTTTATAAAACTGAAGAATTGCTGTCTGCTTCCTCAGACAGTCACCTTCTTTTTGGCAGAATAATCTTATATAGCTCAGTCAAACATTTTAGTGCATTTCCTATTTTTTTCTACTAAATTTATCTTTACCTTACTTTTAGGGGGTTGAGAGAATTAGAAAGCCCACAAAAAAAGATGTAGGGATAGGCATAACTAAAAAAAAAATGCACATATGACTGAGATCAAATGACCATGTAAAAGAAAAATAAGTCATACTTTGTTTTCTAACAAGGATGGAGGATTCAGTTAATATTCTTGAAGATAATATCTCTATTCATTTTCATTCAGGCCAGCAGAGAAAAAGATATTGCTTGCTTTAAATTCAGTGACTCAGACCTTATTGAATAAACCTGTTGTAGAAAAATCCATACACATAAGAATTGTTACTGTGGGTACAGAACTGTTGTAAATCAGGATGTACATAAATATGATCAACTTCATACAGCTTCACAGAAGGGCTTATAAGTATCGTTAAAAATCCATAATAGCTTTTTGGTTGTTTTGTTTCTCATGACCTCTATTTAAAAAGAAGTTTTATTCTCAGAGATGAAGCTAACACAAGCTTAACAAGAAAGCCTACACAAGCTCAGCAAGGACCAGATGGAGTCAGGAAGTAGAAAAGGTACTTTCACAAGCTCAGACCTCACCATATGTCACGTGAGTCATCAAGTGAGACATCATATACAACAGACTGTACAAATAACTGCAACTTTCCCTGTACATTAAACTTGACTGCTCAATACAACTCAGATTCACTCATGAATTTCCAGACTCCTACATCACTTGCTCTGAACCACATTTGTTCACTTGCCACACACCAGGGATTTCAGTACATACCGTCTGTTTCTTGATATGAAAGTAGCATGTGGTTCCATCTTCACCCTATTTCAGGCATTCTGAAAAGGGAAAAGAATATAAACAAAAGAGATATTTATACATCTTAAGACAACTGTCTCACTACATAGGACAAGAGAAAATCCAAGGATAAGTAATATATAGTTTGGTCTCAAAGCTAGAGTATGGTCTCCCACTTTGTTTTATTTAGATGTGTCAACATGGCTTGAGGTAGTAGAAGGCAAAAACAAGTGTTGGTGCACTTACTGTTGCTAATCATCAGTCTGATCTAAGTGGGGCAACAAAATCACAGAAACTCATTGAGAATTCCTATTACTTGTAATTTCCTCTCCTACTTACTTATGCCTCTTTTATTTCTACCAGATGGCTCTTCACTAAAATAATCCCATTTCCCAGAATAACTTCATATAGTTTGCATATGTCACTAAATATTGCACAGTATATGTTACTATATATATGCCTGTTGCAACAGGACAAGGGGGAATGGCTTTAAACTAAAGGGGGGTAGATTTAGACTAGATATAAGGAAGGAAATTTTTATGCTGTGGGTGGTGAAGCACTGGAACTGGTTGCCCAGAGAGGTGGTGGATGCCCCATCCCTGGAAACATTCCAGGTCAGGTTGGATGGGGCTCGGAGTAACCTGATCTAGTTGAAGATGTCCCTGCCCACGGCAGGGGAGCTGGACTAGATTACTTTTAAAGGTCCCTTCCAACCCAAACTATTCTATGATAATTCTATGATAATATATTGCAGTCATATAGAGAAGAAAAAGTGAGGCACCATTAATACTGGATGTAAAGGAATAACTGATATTATCAGTAGCCATTCTTAAAGCATGGATAAGGTCTCATATAGCTGCAGGTGGAATTTGTGATAGAGACACTAATTTTTTTACAAAAAATCCTTGGTAGACTTCTGATTCAAAAATCTCAGTATCTTCTTGTAACTGTAACTGTATGATAGTAAGATTGCAACTTCCGTGAAGATGATTACACTGTTCTAGTCCAGCTTTAAGTTGATAGGGAGTACATCATCTCTCATGAAGATATGATTTGCAGATAGGCAGAATGCAATCTGAAATCTGTTTTTCTGTTCCACAGTTTGTAAAAGTGACCCACTGCAGTATTTCTACAGGCTTCTAAAAACTATTATGCTTCATTGCTTGTTTGCTTTCCCTAAAAGCATATCTTTCACCCTCCCTAAAAAAGGCAATTCTCTTTCCCTTTTTCACAAAGCAAAATCTTCAATTAAGCACTCATCAAAATGGCAAAAAGATCAAGAAAGTTGCAGAAACTGCCCATTGATCTCCCTAATTATATCTGTATTTATTCTATATTCCTTAATTATATCTATTCCTTAGTCTTTCTTGAGATACATCTCAAGGATGTGTCTTAAACTATCATAAGCAGAATGGTAATAGCAGAGGAAACGTCAATGTCAATCATTTGACAGTGGGCATAACTATTCAGTTAACTATGGGTTTAAAAAAAAAAAAGAAAGTGGAGGAATTATAGAACACCATAATTTCACCTGGAATTAAATAAAATTTTATGGTAAAAATATTCCAATAATCAAGGTATGGCTAAGCAACTGGAAATAGCTGAGAGATCTTGAATAAGTGTTGTAACTAGTACATATTGATAAAGTATGATACAGACAGTATGTCCCATTTTTAATTTAAGGGACTATATCTTAGGCTATCATATCAGCATGCAGTAATTTACTTTGATCTCTTTATTGAACACCATATGTTGGTTACCAGAATGTCAGATTGGTAAGTAAGGAGAAACCAAGACTGGTGCTGAATGAGTAATATAAATTTATGCTATAGATGTCACCTGGCCAAATGAATGAAATCAGCAGAACATTTCTGGGATGTCTCACTCCTCCTCATGAGCTAAATAGTTGTAGAAATTTTTAATGCATTTATTTCTAAATTTCTAGTATCTGTTATGTGGCAAAAATGCTGTAACTTAAAATATGAGCCAATTAAAAAAAAAGTAATTTTATTTACTGTTTATTTTGATATAGGAAGAATTGTTTTTAACTCTAAATCTTACGTCTGTAAATGTTTGATATAAATGCAAAACGTTTGATCAAAACTTTCTGTTGAGCTTTGCAGAATGATAATATATGAAAACATCTTTGCAACGATATTATAAAAATTTGCTCAAACTTGCTACTCAGGACACCTATGTCTCCTATTTAAAACAAATACCTTTCACTATGCTACATTTCACTATTTTCTTTCTCAAAAATGAGGGCCTAGAGGTTACCACACAGATAGAGAGGAACTTCCTTTGAAGTGAATGAGACTTTCTGCACATATTTGAAGGCAGATTTTTTCTCTGGTAGTAAATATTTCTGTAGTACAAAAATAAGAAGGGATAATACATTCAGAGAGCAAAAAGTTTGGTGAAGAAAAAGAACAAAAGCTGTAATGGTATTCCATATTCTACTGTGTCACAGGAATTTATAATTTCTGTATTTGACCTCCCTGACAAGATCCAGGACTTAAAAAAAAAATCTGCAAATTGGGCAGAGCCAAAAAAAATATCTACAACTTACACTTTCTACTTTTAAAAGAAGTACGAAATCACATCCAGCTACAATGATCAGCAAGAGGTGCTCTTCTTGCATTGTCCTGTTGCAGGATACGGTACCCATTGACAGCAGAAAAAGCATTCAAATGGGGATATAATGCAAACTATTCTATGATTCTATGATATACACACTACAACAATAACCTGATTTTAAGAGATACTGCCATAAATCTCTAAACTTTTAAAACAAACAGTTCACATAGTGAATCTTTCTATATCTCTTAGTAGTATCTGAAACAAAGTTATAAAAAATATTCAAACAACGTCAAATGTTATTAAACTTTTTTCTAAAACTTCCTGACAACAGATTCTACAAAGTATCTTTCAGCACAAAATATAACATATGGGAAGTTCTTCCTGAGACATGGTCTTCCTCTAAATTACAAAAAAGTTACTGATGCATGATTTATTGGTTACAGTATAGTATCTCACCACTACCACTCTCTCTTATGAAGGACTTAATAATTTTATTTTTTTTATTTCTACAGGCAATGATAAGAAAGACTTAATATCCCCTTTGGGGAAAAAGAGGAAGAGAAACCTATATAAGCACCAAATAAAAATTACCTCTCACAGTTCTTTATAGACTCTATATTGGTTGTGAAATCTAATGTGACTGGAACCAAAATATATTACTAACTGAATATTATTTTAGGTGGAGCTATAACTACTCTCTCTCAACCAGGAGAACCTCCCAGTCATTTCAGAAGATAAAGATATTGCTATGTCTATCACTAAACAGAAACAAAAGATTTATTCAACAGTGATTTTTCCCTATCTAGGATAACCCACCATATATCTATCCCAAGTATTTCCTACCTTTGCCACCAGTGATGTTATACATGAGAAAGGAAAGGATGCAGGTCTTCATTCCTTAGAGCCCTAACCATAAAAATATAAGATCAAGACCCTTGTACAAACAATTACCACAAATAAAGATTTTGCTTATGTCACTTCAAGTGAGACTGTGCACCCATAAAAAAAAAAAAAAAAGAGAGAGGCTTTTCAGAGATTCATAAAAAGAAACGTATGTTTAAACTGAGATTATATACAGATCTTAATCATGAGATCTATATAGAGCTTAGGATAATAATCAAGACATTTAAATATATACATGTAAACATTCATATGTGTGTAATTAAAATAGACTATTTTTACATTATAGTTGTGCTCAAGGTAGGAATATTTTACAAATCCTATAGTTTCCTATCCTATGACCGCATTAGTTCACCCATAGAAATAAGGACTAGATGATCAGTAACAGCTGGAGGAACTGGGTGCCCATAGCTATTAGATTTTGAAAATTGTAGACCAAACCCCACTCCCTTCTCTACTACAATGCTATTTACCAAGTATCTCACATGAAGACTTTGATTTGTCATGCCCATACACCTGCTTAGGAAAACAAAAACAAACAAACCAACCAAACAAAAAGAAAGAAAGGAAGAAAAGGAAAAAAGGAAGAAAAGGAAGAAAGGAAAGACAGAAGAAAAGGAAGAAAGAATAGGAAGAAAGAAAAGGAAGAAAGAATAGGAAGAAAAGAAAGAAACGAAAGAAAAGACAAGAAAGACAGAAAGACAGAAAAAAAAGATAGAAAGAAAGACAGACAGAAAGAGAAAGAAAGGAAGACAGGAAGGAAGACAGGAAGGAAGGAAGGAAAAGAAAGAAAGAAAGAAAGAGAAAGAAAGAAAGAAAGAAAGAAAGAAAGAAAGAAAGAAAGAAAGAAAGAAAGAAAGAAAGAAAGAAAGAAAGAAAGAAAGAGAAAGAAAGAAAGAAAGAAAGAAAGAAAGAAAGAAAGAAAGAAAGAAAGAAAGAAAGAAAGAAAGAAAGAAAGAAAGAAAGAAAGAAAGAAAGAAAGAAAGGAAGAAAAAGGAAGAAAGAAAGGAAGAAAGGAAGAAAGGAAGGAAGAAAGGAAGAAAGGAAGAAAGGAAGAAAGGAAGAAAGGAAGAAAGGAAGAAAGGAAGAAAGGAAGGAAGAAAGAAAGAAAGAGAAAGAAAGAAAGAAAGAAAGAAAGAAAGAAAGAAAGAAAGAAAGAAAGAAAGAAAGAAAGAAAGAAAGAAAGAAAGAAAGAAAGAAAGAAAGAAAGAAAGAAAGAAAGAAAGAAAGAAAGAAAGGAAGAAAGAAAGAAAGAAAGAAAGGAAGAAAGAAGGAAGGAAGGAAGGAAGGAAGGAAGGAAGGAAGGAAGGAAGGAAGGAAGGAAGGAAGGAAAGAGGGGGGGAGATAAGAAGGAAGAGAGGAAGGAAGGAAGGAAGGAAGGAAGGAAGGCAGGCAGGCAGGCAGGCACAAACACACAGCTCTGGTATAGAATATTAAAATAAAGAAATTATTCTAATATTCTAATATTCTAAAATCACAGGAGGCACAGTTTTACGTAGGAAAATAAACATACTAAGGGAAGAAGTGTGAAACTCAACTATATACAGCAGTTTGCAATGAATAGTTGATCACCACTAAGCTTATTGTGCTTTTTTTTTAATGCTACAATCACGTTTTGCCTGCACAGCACTAGAACCAGAGAAAGAACATCCTTATATGACAATCATGTATTTTGATATTAGACTATGAATACTACAACATTTGTTTTTTTAATTCCTATCAAAACATATGCCTAATGAATATGTTTTAAGGACCAGATGTGAGCAGAACAAACAATTCTTATGACAGCATTGAAAAAAAAAAATACACTGAAAGCAAATTTGATATACAAAGGGCTTTTTCTAGGAGGAAATGCTGATTATTTCCATTTGCAATAATGCCAGATCATGCAGTTTTCTAATGATGATACTCTCCCCCCTTCATTTTATTCCCTAACATGTTGAAAATTTTCCTAGCCTTTTAGAGTTAGTTACAAGGGCATATTTGGCAGACTCACCATCTTTGATAGCATAATTTTTAATCTGCTTCTGTAACCCAAGAGAATCTTTTAATAAAGAGATTAAAATATTGAATTTTTATTCTCCACACTCAAGAGGACAGTGTTTGACCCTGATGACTAATTGAAAGCTAAATTTTATTACATTATACTGGACACTAATTAGACCAGTTGGAACACTTTTCCAGCAATGTAACATTCACTGAAAAAAAATCCTTAGTATTTAGGAAAAAAAAAAACTAGTAGGAGTACAGAGAAAGGGACAAAGAAAAGGAAAAATGCCTACTTAAAATCATCAGAAATGAAGTGGGAGATTATATCAGAATTAGATTAAAAATAAAGAGGATTATAATTTAATTAAATTGGTTTGTGGTGGAGTTACAGCTCATCAGATTTTTTTTGTCTCTTTGTTTTTTAATATCCTATTTTGAGATAAGAAAATGTTTCAGCAGGAACAAGAGCTGTTTACATAGATGATGCAAAATTGTGTCTTTGCACTCAATGATGACTACTTGACTTGCAACAACATTAACATCCTCAATCCTGAAGCAAACTCTTCTAATAAATGCACTTTGATGTAAACTGACAATATCCCCCCAAATAAAGCTAAATTCTTGCACCATGAGGCTGTGTAAATAAGTTATACTGCTTTCACGAGATCCAGGTTAAGATCTGCATGGGATAGCAGTACTGATACTTACCCAGAGCATGGCAAACATTTTACAGTCAGTACTGCTATATCTAGTACTGCTTCCCTGTGTGTGTACGTGGGTTTCTTTTGTTTTTTTGACAGAGGACAACATCTGGCTTGGGAAAAAGATACCTTGATAGTTCTTCGATTGCACGTTTCTTTCTTTAACCAACCCTACATTTCATGCATCATGCTCATAACGATGTGGTGGAACTCTTTGTTTCTAAGATTAGACTTGCTCCTACTTAATTATTCAAGGAAGAGTATCCACGGATGGTGTAAGCCATGCTAAAACCATACTATCATACTCCTCCTGAAGCCCTAACAGTACCAGAAAAGAATATCCACTTCCATCAAATCAACAAGCTGATCCCATTAGATGGCCATGCAATTGCTAGAGCTGACACAGGAAAGTGTGAGCTCATACCTGAAAGAAAGAGAGAGAAAGAGAGAGAGAGAGGGGCATGAGGAGGAAAAAGAGAGGGAGAAAGGAGTGAGAACAAAAGGGTGAGCAAGCCTTTACAGCAGCAATCCGCTGATATGTTCGCATATGCTAATCATGAAAAAGCAGAGCAAGGTGCAAGGCTTCTAAGCATTATATAGCGGAAACACTGCTGATTTTTCAGGTTTTCTCCTCTCTGGATATGAAGAGAAGACTTTGTCATCACAATGTGCTGACGAATTCAGTACTTTGATAAAAAGACCTTTAAAAATTGTCACTGAAAATTTAATTTTTAAATTAGTTGAAAATTTTCAATAAACACAAGCTATCACATACTATTAATCACCAAGTTACATATTTTTTTTCTTCAAGGGAAGATAATGCACAAGATGTCCACATGTTTACATGATTTTCAAGAATGAAGTGAAGCACCCGCATACTTGAATCACAATCAGTGGAGAGAGATGAGTATCTAACATCTGAATAATTTTCAGAAGTAATTAAATAGGGGTCAAAACAGATCAGTACATCTTCTGTTCTAGTTTTATGGTCAGTTTTAAGTGGCATGTGCACCAATATTCAGTCTTATATAACTCATGGTTTTCCACTTCTGACTTTTGTTTGGTTTTGTTTTTTGGTTTGTTTTTGGTTTGGTTTTTTGTTGTTTTTTTTTTTTTTTATGGTATGTTGCTTTATAGAGCTAATATTATAAGTATACTTTTGAAATTCTTAAGACAGCAGTACATTTAAATCCTTTCAAACTAACCTAAACCACTTTAAAAAAAGAAAAAAAAAGAAAAAAAAAGAAAAATAATCCTTAAATAAAGGAAAAATATTATTCTTTTTTTGGTCACACACATACTTGCACCCTTTAAAAATATGAAAAATATTCCATTCATTTACTTCATCATTCAAACTGTAGGCACTAAAATTTCAAATGAACCCGAATTAGAGCTATTATCATAAAACTTCAGTAGAACAGTTCTCATTTATATTAGCAACAAAAGGAGGGCTAAGGAGAATCTCCATCCTTTATTGGATGCGGGGGGAAACATAGTGACAAAGGCTGAGGAAAAAGCTGAGGTACTTAATGCCTTCTTTGCCTCAGTCTTTAATAGTAAGCCAGTTGTTCTCGGGGTACCCAGCCCCCTGAGCTGGAAGACAGAGACAGGGAACAGAATGAAGCCCCCATAATCCAAGGGGAAATGGTTAGTGACCTGCTACACCACTTAGACACACACAAGTCTATGGGGCTGTATGGGATCCACCCAAGGGTACTGAGGGAGCAGGCAGAAGTGCTGACCAAGCCACTTTCAATCCTTTATCAGCAGTCCTGGCTAACTGGGGAGGTCCCAGTTGACTGGAGGTTAGCAAACGTGATGGCCATCTACAAAAAGGGCTGGAAGGTGGATCCGGGGAACTACAGGTCTGTCAGCCTGACCTCAGTGCTGGGGAAGGTTATGGAGCAGATCATCTTGAGTGTCATCATGCAGCACATACAGGACAACCAGGTGATCAGGCCCAGTCAGCATGGGTTTATAAAAGGCAGGTCCTGCTTGACTAACCTGATCTTCTTGTATGACAAGGTGACCAGCTTAGTGGATGAGGGAAAGGCTGTGGATGTGGCCTACCTGGACTTCAGTAAAGCCTTTGACACTGTTTCCCACATTCTTCTGGAGAAACTGGCTGCTCATGGCTTAGACAGGTGGACACTGCGCTGGGTAAAAAACTGGCTGGATGGCTGGGCCCAAAGAGTTGTGGTGAATGGAGTTCAATCCAGTTGGCGGCCGGTCACAAGCGGTGTTCCCCAGGGCTCAGTTTTGGGGCCGGTCTTGTTCAATATCTTTATCAATGATCTGGATGGGGGGATCGAGGGCACCCTCAGTAAGTTTGCAGATGACACCAAGTTGGGTGGGAGTGTTGATCTGCTGGAGGGTAGGAAGGCTCTGCAGAGGGACCTGGACAGGCTGGATCGATGGGCCCAGGCCAGCTGTATGAGGTTCAACAAGGCCAAGTGCTGGGTCCTGCATTTGGGTCGCAACCACCCCATGCAGCGCTACAGGCTTGGGGAAGAGTGGCTGGAAAGCTGCCTGTCGGAAAAGGACCTGGGGCTGTTGGTTGACAGCCGGCTGAACATGAGCCAGCAGTGTGCCCAGGTGGCCAAGAAGGCCAATGGCATCCTGGCCTGTATCAGAAATAGTGTGGCCAGAAACACTAGGGAAGAGATTTTTCCCCTGTACTCGGCACCGGTGAGGCTGCACCTCAAATACTGTGTTTAGTTTTGGGCCCCTCATTACAAGAAGGATGTCGAGGTGCTGGAGTGTGTCCAAAGAAGGGCAACGAGGCTGGTGAGGGGTCTGGAGAACAAGTCTGATGAGGAGCGGTTGAGGGAACTGGGGTTGTTTAGCCTGGAGAAAAGGAGGCTGAGGGGAGACCTCATCGCTCTCTACAACTCCCTGAAAGGAGGTTGTGGCGAGGTGGGTGTTGGTCTCTTCTCCCAAGTAACAAGCGATAGGACGAGAGGAAATGGCCTTAAGTTGAACCAGGGGAGGTTTAGATTGGACGTGAGGAAAAATTTCTTCACGGAAAGGGTTGTCAAACATTGGAAGAGGCTGCCCAGGGAAGTGGTTGAGTCCCCATCCCTGGAGGTATTTAAAAGACATGTAGATGTGTTGTTTAGGGACATGGTTTAGTGGTGGACTTGGCAGTGCTAGGTTGACGGTTGGACTCGATGATCTTAAAGGTCTTTTCCAACCTAAACAATTCTAAACCTAAAATGATTCTCCTTAAACAATTCAACCTAAATGATTCTATGATTCTATGAAAACTCTCTGCAGTGCAAGTCATGCATAATGTTACAGATCATTTTTTGTCTCTTGTCAGAAATCAATCATATTTTTGTCATCATTGAGGAGAAGAGTTGGCCTTTTTAAGATAAAGGACAGAAGGAGCTTGTCATGAAATGTCCCTACCTAATTAAAATACCCCTACTAATAGGGTCCTATTTTTAATGATAAAAAAATAGTCTTCCTCATTCTTCAATTGATGTCAATGGCCAACAGAGGAAAAATAAAACATATAAAGAAAATGAAACATTGCAAAAGTATGGATATAAACTCTCACAAGTCTCAAGATTTGTTGTGATGTACATGACAGAAAAGGGAAGATGAAAATTTTAATGTAGGTGAAATTTATTACTGTATAAAAAAAATCACAGAAATAAACTCCTGCCCTATTATAAACAATGGAAGCTTTATAATTCATGTATTAACCTCAAGAGGTCATGCACCCAAATTTCCCTAAAAATACTGATCTCCTAGAAATCCAGATACCTAGTGTCACTATGTACTTTTGAAGATCATGAAATCATGAAATAATCCAGGCTGAGCAAGTGAACCTCAGGAGGTCTCTAGTCCAACCTCCTGCTCACAGGAGGGCCAGCTTTAAGGTCAGACCTGGCTGCTCAAGGCTCTGTCCAGTCGGGTCTTAAAAACCATGATGGACAGAGACCACACAGCCTCCCTGGGCAGCCTGTCCCACTGCTGGGCTGTCCACAGGTTGGGGAGGTTTCTCCTTTTATCCAGCTGGAATCTGCCATGTTTCATTTTATGAGAATCGTGTCTCATTCATGTGTCACAAGAAAGAACCTGGCTCCTTCCTCCTGACAACCTTCTCTTGTCTATATACACATATAGAAAAGTGGCTGTGAGAGCCCTTGAAGCTTGCTCACCTCCAGGCTGAACAAGCCCTGTCCCCTCGGCATCCCCTCATGGGGACCATGCACCCACCCCCTGAGCATCCCCTCCAGAGGACTCACTCCACAGAGATGATATTTTACTTGTACGGGGGAGCCCAAGGCTGGGTGTAGTACTCCCACATGTGGTCTAATGAGCGCTGAGCAGAAGGGAATAATTGCTCCCACCAGGTTGGCTGACCATGGTCTTGTTCATACAGCCCAGGGAGCTGTTGGCCACCTTTGCTGTCTGGGGCTCAGTTCACTGCCCATCAGGCTCCATGGCCTTTCCCTCAGGGCTGTCCCCAGTCTGTTCGTCCCCAGCCTGTGCCATCACAGGGGCTCCTCTGTCTCAGGGACAGCAATTGGCACTTGTTCTTGCTCAATTTTACAAGGTCTCTGTTGGCCCATTTCTCCAGCCTGTCCAGGACCTTCTGTGCAGCAGCTCTGCCTCCAAGCTTGTCAACTGCTCCCCCTAGTTTGTTGTCATCCTTAAACTTGGAGAGGGTACCTTCTGCTTCCTCCCACAGGTCACTGATAAAGGTATGAAACAGTCCAGCTCCAAGGAGACACCCCAGAGTTGTTCCACTTGTTACTGACCTCCAGGTAGAGCACCAGCCACTAACCATAGTCCACTGACCTGACTGCACATCCATTTTTTCACTCATTCTGTATTACTCCCCTCCAGATTGTTACTTCCCAACACAGACACAGGATGCTGGGAGCCTTGCTAAAGTCAAGGTAAACAACTTTTAAGATCTTATCCTTATCCATAGGCTTTTTTCCTCTTATCTCACAGTAAAGCAACAAGACATTAGACAAAACTTATTAGCTGTTGTTGTACACAGCCAGAAAAATAATAGAGATAAGTCTTTCAACAGAATATTTTTTCTGAAATATTAGCAAAATATATTGTTTTTTCACTAGCTAAAGCAGATACCACCTTCTGTTGTTCCTTTGTTTTTGTTAACTTAAGCAGATAGAATTGTAGCCACCACCCACCTATGCCTTTCCGAGTTTTCTGAAAGGAAAAGGCTTTTTTTCCAGGTGATGTTGTTAGTGGCAATATGAAAGCTTGATAAAATTAAGTGATTCACTGAAGAGTATTGAAAAATACTCATCTCTCTAGGCTAAATTTGTTCCTTTAGACAAGGAGGAATCTACTGGGAGAATTTTTTTTCAGATATAACACTAATTACTTTAGTAGAATTTCACCAAAATGTTACTTAGTTCTAATCATGTTTATCCTACAAATTGTATTTCTTGCCTCTTTTAGAATCTCAATTAGTCAAATGGAAATGAAACAGAAGAAAGTATGACATGAGATGAAGATTTCCATGAAACCAAAGAAGCTTTAACTGTAAAGACTATTTTTGCCCACTGAAAGGCAGACCAACTTCCTTTTTTGGCAACTAGATGATCATGAAGCTCCGTCTGCAACATATGTCCAGGACTCCAGTAAGTAAATGACCTGTTCTGAGCTGTAATCCAAGGTCTAAGACAGCTGGCTGTGGGGCACCTGAGGCCAATGGATTTAGGCTTAGATTTTACTTAGAGACAGAAAATTAGATTACTATCTAAAATACTCTTGCTATCTTGGGAAGAGAATTCTGCTTCCCTTATTCAGTATCATAAATACAAAAGTCAGTGAAAGGAGAGAGCACATAGAATATACTCAACAAGTGAGCAGAACTGTTCGGATATAAGCAGGCAATTCCTGTTCACGTCTTACATAGCGGTCATCATATGCTGTTTTGCATATGTCAGGCAAAGACATCAGCAAGATGGAGAGAAAAATGCATCATTCAGGCTCACACAGAACATGGAAATGAACAAAGGTATGTGCACAGTGTGCAAAGCAGGAAGACTTCACAGCACTTTGGGAGGTGTCTGTGCTCCTTTCTATCCACTTTTTCAACCCTGTGAACAGGACAAAAAGGCAGGCTACATTCAAATGGAAGGAGATAAAGCCTAAATAAAGGAAGTGATGATTTTGCCTTTGACTTCTGAGGAATAGGGAGCACATCATTATTTGTCTTTGCTTCTACAAGCTCTAAAACTTTTTTTTAAACTTCTGGTTTTTTGTTTCTTTGTGTGGTTTTTTTTTTTTTTTTTTTTTTTTTTTGTGGGGGAGTCTTTTTTAGGGGGTTATGGTATTTTGTTTTAGTTTTTTTAACTAAGCTTTTGCTCTAATCTTATCCAAATCTCTTTTGTTACCCCAGTGAGATAAACTCTTTTCTAATTGCAAATACTTTCTTAAACTGCAGAATTAAAATTCATCTTAATTCTTTAGATATCAGTGATTGCATTGTCACTTAACCTTTTCAGTCTGACAGTATTTCTGAAATGCTTCAAAAGCTGGAATTAAATCTGGCATTACCAGTGTAAGTGATCTTTTTATCTTCTCACTCAGTGTTATCCCTCATTCTGGTAGCCCACAATATGGATGCTGAATAGTCTTCCACAGCATTTTTGCACCTATCAGTCCTGTAGCTTACAATGCAACTACTGTTTTAGGCATGAAAGTGTAAAGTTTCTTTTGTAAATGAAGTGCAAATTTGTGAGGTTTACAATTTCCAGTGACTATGGTCAAAAACACTGGGCACAGTCTGGTTTCAGAAACATTTGATAAATATGAAGTAATTCTACAAATATAATTCTAGATATATCCCATGGCAAAAAGGAAGATATAAGCCAGAGTGACCTGTATTCCCATATTCAGTGTGTCACTGATAATATTTCAAATTAATTATATGCCTAGGTATATACCCAAAGTGGTGACAAAGAATATGGTATTTCAGGTTAATTTCCATCCTGACTGATGCACTGAACAAACTAAGTTTTGAGAATCCAAAGGGAGAGCTGTTTAGGCAATGCTAAACCATTGCCATAAAAGCTTGCAGTAAATGAAAATTTATCTGTAAAATCCTTTTACTAATCAACAAAATACTCTGCAAGGGTATGTGGAAGGAGAGTGTCTGCTCTTTTAAGAATATCTGCTCAAAGGAGCCATAAACAAGAACATACAGAGACAAATCTGACTGACAATTGATAAGGGAAGTCATGATAAGAATAAACCCAGCCAGTCACACTAATTGGTAAGGATATGTGGAGCATGAGAAGGTTTTGTTTTCTTCAGTAAGATTGTCTGACTAATGACCTTGCCAAATTGGGATGATAAGGAAAGGGAGGGAAAAGAACACACAGAGATATAAAACCTGACCAATTAGCCTTAACGAAGACAATAAACAGAAACAAACTTGGTCAGTCACACTAATTGATGGGCTACCAAGAAACTGCAGGCAAACTGGGACTTTGCAACTGATATGGAGGCAAAGCTGAGGGTTCAGGATGTTGGGGGGGCCAGGGGGACTATGCCAACTGATGAGGCAATGTGCAAGGGAAGGGGTTATGGGGGGGGGGGGTAGACACAAAAGGGTATAAAAGGGGCATGTAAAATGGGGCCAGTCAGTACACTTGTCTGGCTGAGCCCTGCACCTGATTACCAGTTTGTCCTATCACCTCATTAAATCTTTTGTCAACTCTCTCTACTGCATAATCTCACTCTCTATCTCGTGTGTATGTGTGCTGCTGGGACTCAGTGCCAGCTACTGGAGTCAGACTGGGGGGTGTAGGCACCCCCAGCCTGTGGTGTCGGCTGCTGGAGCAAGTGGGGTCTCAGCATCAGCTACTGGAGTGAGTGGGGGTCTTTAACTTCCAGCCGCAGGGGCTGGAATGGTGTGTGTTCCCAAAACCAGCTACAGGGGGAACTGGTGTGAATGAGGTGAGTGAGGGTCTCTACATGGGCAGCTGGAGATGGATCACAGCTTGTGTGCCTGGTGCCGGCTGCTGGGGGTTGACAAATGTCTGTATCTTCCCCAAACCAGGTGTGTGTGCACTTGTGTGTGGGTTTGTGTGTGGATAACTTGCTTTCAAACTTGAAGCTGGACTCAATGGCAGGTAGGCGATCCTCAGGTCTGGGCCAGGGTATTAGGTGGGCAGGGGGTCCATGCTCTTGGGAGGACTTGTGAATGTGGGGTGCATGAGAGATGAGTGTGTGAGTGCTGCGTGTTTGCCAGCAAGCAGTGAGCTGGACCAGTGGTGAGTTGGGAACCACGAAGCAGGTAAGGGGGCTGGGATGTGGACAGGGGTGCTGGGCAGACAGAGGGGCTGTGCTGGTACTGGAGGGATCTGCAAGTGTGCATGTGCTTGTGAAACTGGAGAATGTCATGTTGAACCTGGAGAGTGTCATGTGTGTGGGGGTTACGCTTCTAATATTAACACAGACCAATTCATTTTGATGACTCTAAATAACACCTTAATGACTGTTCCTAACATCCCCAACACACTCAAGAAGTTTGGATTTAGAGAATATCAGTGTTAATACGTGCTTTCTGCAGAATAAGGCATATTTCTTGCAAAAAAATAATTCTGGGAAGCACTTTGATATTGTTATAAGAATTAAGGTAAATCATTTTATCTTTCTGAAAGTAAGAGAGCATATAGCTGCAGCTGCATTTCTGTTTGTCACAGCTGTACACAAAGATGAAGGATGTATGTGCAAACAGATAGTGACTAATATAGGTTTTACTGTGTTCTGCTATATAAAATTATTTTCAGAATGAGTATATAGACTTCTAGCTGTCCTTTTGAAATGTTTAGCCTTTTCCTTATTTATAATAATAACAAAATCCTTTAAAACCTGCTTCTATTTTATAGCTCGCGTAAATATTATTAGATAATGAAAGTCAATTCTCTTCTTTCATTTTCCCTCCTTCCCATTTGCTGGGGGAAATAAAAGATCCAAAGCTAATAGGTCTCAAAGTGTTCAGCGGAAACAAAAAATCCCATATTGAATACATACTATTTACCACTTAAAAAAAAATTCTGTTAAAAAAATGCCAACAAGTGATGAACATTTGGGAAAAACATACATCTACTATGCATTTTATATACAGTGTCTCTCACTGCATGCAATCTAACAGTTAGGGCTGTTAAAAAGGCTTAAAAGCTCTAATACCAGCAAAAATTCCTCAAATTCAACTTGTTATTCCAGTTCCAAGCCTCATTCATTCAAGTTAATAGAAATGTCAACCTTTTTTCAAACAAAAATTTGAAAGGTGCATTTGCTTGCTTTGTAGGGCCAAAGGTAATGAGAGAAGTGACTAAAGATCAAACAAAAGTAACTCTGTCTTCAAACACTGACAGTGAAAAATGTTAAAGTATTACCCATTTTGAAAGAAAGGAATGACTTTTCTCTTGACATGGCCCCACAAAGTATTTTTTTTATTTCAGATGCACTCAAACTTTGAGGAATATAGTAGACAACAATACCAATCAAGGAATATCTCCAAGCACTGCAAGAAAAAGCTTTGTCATGTCACACACACACACACACACAAAAAGCATTTGGGACAAAAAATATTTTGAATATTCCATTCAAAGATTTAAAATTTTAATTACCTTAAAATACTTTTTGGGCTAAAGGAAGATATATTTTTCTCTTAGTTCTGAAGTAGGAAAGCATCTGATCATAGGCAACCCACAGAGGGATCATAATATTACCTGAACTTTCCATACTTGAAAGTATTTTCCTGTTGCTCTGAGCTGTCTTGCAGAGAGGTTGTAGCAGTTAACGAGACACAGTAGATAGAGGAAAAAAAAAAAGCAGAAATACAAAACAAAACAGAAATAACAGTATTTTCTCAGTAGTACCAAGAAAGCACTATGCTTTTCAGATTCTTCCTTCTCGTCTCAGTTCTATATATAATTCAGTTAATATTTCCACTAGCTCTGATCTCACCTCCTGGCCAACATGAAGTGGAAGTGCCTGAGAGCATTTATTTTTCACATTAAACACTGTATTAACTGCATTAACTAGGCACACCAGAGTGAGGAGAGGAAGGTGGAAGGGGGGAATGAAAGTTTCCAACATCTTTGAATGTTTTACAGCTAAAGAAACCTTGAAATATTTTATCCTCTAGCATTACACCTTTCTGCCTCTTCATCTGTTGTCTCACTGACAGCCTCTTTGAGTCATCACTCTTAGTAGTCTCCTATTATAATGCCCTTCTCTCATTAGGCAGCAGACTGCTTTCCTCTTTGTCAAACTAAAAGCACAACTAAAATTTGTTTAGTCTTTCTTAAAATAAGCTTTTTTAACAACACAACATGGATTTTAACTGTCTAGGGAAATTTCCAGCCTTAGTATTTTTCAAGTAAATATGAGTAAAACAACTAAAACATTTTTTTCCCTTCTGTTTGAGAAATAGAATATTTTTTTCTTTAAAACAAGAATTCAATCTTCCTGCACAGTGTGTTCTTTGCCTTTGACATTTAGCAGCATGAATGATTGATAACTTAGCATTACTTAGGTAGGAGATTAATCTCTATGTAGATTCCAGTGTAGGAAGAAAGAGACATTCAAATTCCATGTCTTTACACCTGAACTGCTGTAAATTAGAAATGTCAAATATGTAATTCATCAATTTAGATGCATTGAAAGAGCTCAGTTTTTCTTTAAAAACACTACCAGAAGGGAAAAGAACTCCTTAGGCCAAAGCCAAATATAATATATAAATATATAATTTGTATTTTAAATATCTGCAGCATTCCTCATCATCATTGCTGAAAAATGCCCTACCATTTAAAGAAGAAACTAAATAGAATGTGGGAATAACCATTAGCATCCCATGTAGCATAGGAAATACAGAACATATAATGATCATAGTATCCAAAACGTGGATGGCAAATTTAAAACAATTCCACATTAAAGAATTCTTAGCTGTTGCATGAAAAAAAGTACATTTAACAATATCAGGAAACTGCTTGGAAATTTTTACTTGCGTTTGAAAGGGCTGAAATGGAGACACCTCTGTAGGCTATGCCTGTGTCTCAAAACTGCTTAGGCAAAAAAAAACACCACCAAAATGCCCACACTATCACAGAGGTAATAATAGTCATAACATGCTATATGCCAGGCACAATCTACTAGCAGAGGTAATGGTTGCCAAGGATAAGAGTTGACAGGCAGTGTGTCAAACTTGGACCTGCACCAAGCTTTCTTGGTTACAGTTACATTTTTATTAAAATTTATTTTCTGCTTTCAGGTGCTCTACCAACTCCAGAGAAGGCCCATGACTGGCATCACAGACTTAATCTCTCCTCCATCCTTATTCAGGTATTGAGGGACTTCTTCATTAGCAGGATCCCTATTTTGTTCCTTTTTCCCTCTTGGATGATGCAACACACTCAAGAATCAATTGAAGTGAGGCCCTAAATATATACTTCCTGAATATCTCTTCACATAAATAAAATCGATCTTTAAATTAAAAAAGGGCAATGGAACTTTCACCTAAATCACAATTTAAAGACTAGTCTGTTCTTTATACAAAACTAGGACAATAGATGAACTATTATGTTACTCTGCAAAAGATGATTATCTAAATTTTATCTTCCACACAGTATAGCACTGTAGAAAACAATCAAATTAAATTACTTTTAAATTAAAATAAAATAAAATAAGATATAACATAATATAATGTAATGTAGTGTAATAGAATAGAATAAATGGAGAACAAACTGATTAAAGGAATTCAATTTTCTGATTAAGACTTTGGAAATACACCATAGCTAGAAACCAAACACTTGCACATCTTAGAATGAAAAGCAATCAAAAAAGTGATTGTACTTATGTTCTTCAGATGCATTACTCCATATATTAATATATTTCCACACAAAGTGAACATTTTCACACACAAAAGCTTGTCATCTAGTTATATAAAATTCTGCCTAATAACATCTTTGTAGATGAAAATGTGCTTGCTAAGTGAGCTATCGTTTAAAATAAAAATCCAAAAGAACTGCTTTGTTGTATCCTTTGAAAGGATGTTTCATGTTTCAAAGCAATCTCTGAGAATAGGAATACTGAATCATAAAGCATTTGTAATGACTCAGAGTATCTTGATGCTTCATCTCATTTTCTTAACTATAAATCTATTTGGAAAGTCTTGCCATAGCATTAGCTGTGATCCACTGAGTTAAGAACATACTGTATTATCTCTTTTGAGAACTGGAATGCATGTTTGGTTACTGAAAGTAATGTGCTCTCATTCCCAAATATGTAATTAAATATAACTAGAACATAACGATCTTCTTTTTATACGCACACAAAAATTGTGTTAAAAATCATAATTAACTCTGAACAGTCAAGCACCAGAAAATACCAGAATTATAGTCTACCTTTTGTGCTTTATGCTTTACGGTGCAAGTTTCACTTCAACAACTGAATACTGTCACCAACACACTGCCCCTAATTAATTCGGTTCCTGAGATGGATGGTATTCACTGACTGGAGCTATTCAGTATCGGGTTTTTTGTTACTGGTTTGGGTTTTTTTTTGTCATTCACTCTGTGGATCCATGCATTATTTAGTGCACATTATCCAAACTCTGTACTGAATACAGAGTTATTAATTTTGTCATGGGGCTTTCTATGGTTCTCCTACCGCTGCATTTATCACCACAATTCCCATCTGAGACAAAAATTACTTGTGATCATTATTAGCCCTATTTAATGCATCAGGAGCTGACATAGAGAAATTAATGCTAAACTTGTTGAACATGTCTATGCATTTGAGCCACCTGATTTTTTTAAAGTTCTTAATAACATAAGAGACTTTCCATGTTCATAACACAGATCCTAAAATAGTTTAATTATTCATGCAGTCCAGGCCCCAAGTTCCATAAACAGATGTGTGGAAGACCTCAGTGACTTGCTGCAGGCACTTTGTTTATGTAATTTTCCTAGCACCACACATAAATTTGCAGCCACAGAATCCAGGCAGTGATCAACCGTCATGGCCACAAGAGTTTCTTAAATTCACTATGTGACATTTCTGAACAGACTGAACAACACTCTTCCGGCAATGGCCTTATTCACTACAAGCTCTGGTTCATTATCAGAGCATTACCGTGGTGGGTTAACCTTGGCCAGATGCCAGGTGCCCACCAAGCCACTCTATCACTCCCCCTCCTCAGTTAGACGGGGAGAAAAATATGATGAAAGGCTCATGGGTCAAGATAAGGACAGGAAGAGATCACTCAGCAATTACCATCACGGGCAAAACAGACTTGACTCAGGGAAATTAATTTAATTTATTGCCAATCAAAATCAGAGTAGGGTAATGAGAAATAAAACCAAATCTTAAAACACCTGTTCCCACCCCTCCCTTCTTCCTAGGCTCAACTTCACTCCTGATTTCTCTACCTCCTCCCCCCAAGTGGCGCAGGGTGATGGGGAATGGGGGTTGTGGTCAGTTCATCACACATTGTCTCTCCTGCTCCCTCCTCACATTCTTCCCCTGCTCCAGCGTAGGGTCCCTCCCAAGGGAAACAGTCCTCCATGAACTTCTCCAATGTGAGTCCTTTCCACGGGGTGCAGTTCTTCACATACTGCTCCAGCGTGGGTCCCCCATGGGGTCACAAGTCTTGCCAGCAAACCTGCTCCAGCGTGGGCTCCTCTCTCCACATGTCCACAGGTCCTGCCAGGAGCCTGCTCCAGCGCAGGCTCTCCATGGGGTCACAGCTTCCTTTGGGCTCCAGCATGGGGTCCTCCACGGGCTGCAGGTGGATATCTGCTCCAACGTTAACCTCCATGGGCTGCAGGGGACAACCTACCTCACCATGGTCTTCTCCACAGGCTGCAAGGGAATCTTTGCTCCAGCGCCTGGAGGACCTCCTCCTCCTACTTCTTCACAGACTTTGGTATCTGCAGGACTGTTTCTTTCACATATTCTCACTCTCCTCCAGCTGCTGTTGAGCAGCATTTTTTTCCCCTTCTTAAATATGTTATCACAGAGGTGTTACCACCATCATTGATTGGCTCGGCCTTGGCCAGCGGTGGGTCTGTCTTGGAGCTGGTTGGCATTGGCTCTATCGGACATGGGGGGAGCTTCTGGCAGCTTCTCACAGAAACCACTCTTGTAGCCCCCCTCGCTACCAAAACCTTGCCATGCCAACACGATACAATTAGTTATTCAACCACAGTATGAGATGTGGATTCGAAGGTGAACAAGTAATGTGACAGACCCCTGCTTTCAATGTCTGTATTTGGTGTATACGAAGCTGAACAGCTGAGAGAAAAAACGAAAAGGAAGGCCACAACCAAAGCTTGTGGTCTGCTATACTGCCTGCTCGCTGTATATTGCTGTGGTTTGCTCCTTTCAGTGCCTGCTGGCTTTCTGGCACTAGTGCACACATATACATTGTTGCAGACTAGCAAAGTCTTTTTTCTTCCAATTGCATTCACTGCCCATCAGCTCACGTAGGTTCACTAATTTCTACCCAGATGTTCATGCGGGGTGGTGACTGCTGTTGCTTCACCGAGCACTGCACAAAAGGTTCTTCATCGCTCCTTTATTTTGCTAGAAGGAACCATACTATCAGTCATGACCAAGTTTGTAAACTATGGCAGCCACAAAAATAATTAAACAGCACAATGTTATTGGAAACATAGGAACATAATTACCTTAAAGAGCTTACCATATCTACAGCTAACCTGATGTGAGGAACTAGGAAGGTTATCTATAGGTTGGACATTTTCAGCATCTGCACGTCTGATTGTTATACAATTAAATTTTCATAGAACATCAGTTGTAAGTGGAAGAATGTTATAATCAGATTCACTGATAAGTCACTCATAGTCAGAAAAGAGATTATAATACAAGTGGACATCTAAGCCAACATTATCACAGGTAGTGTGAAGACTCTGTGTCCCTCTGAATCAGGTAATTTAGAAAACTCTTACAAAGCAAAATTGGTTCCAATAATATTACCACCTACGTATCTCCACAAATAGGAAATTAAGCATCTGAGCTTTCTTTCACAAATTTATGACATTTATAGACCAAACACTGTATTCAGACATTGCTAAAGACAATATAAATTGGTAAATAGTAAGATAGCAGATATACTATAAAGAAACACTATCTGAAATTACATTTAAGGGAAATGGCCCTCAGTTCTTAGACAAAATATATGACTCCAGAAATTTGCCATGAAAAATGATTTATTTTCATACATAGACATACAAATTACAAAATTATTCTTCACTGTTTTCCACTTGAACCACAGGAACTGCTTTAGTTTTACTATAAAAATAATACAATAACAATTCAATTAATGAAAATACAATTTACCTTGTGCACTTAGAATCTAGCACAGCCCCTTTCAGCTCTCTGATGAGAACATCTTGTACAGAAAATACTGTTTAAAGTCCTAAGTCTGGGAGTTTGAGAAGCTTAATCTGCCTCTCTACCAGTAGTAAATCTTGTTTAATCTTTGCTAAAACCATTTTGAAAAGATTATAGACAGATAGAATCTTAAAGAACAGGATTTGACAAACTGGAAGAAGAAAATTTCTCATACTGCTGGAATAGTAACATAGGTTACTCGAGGTGGACATGGAAAGGTTTAATGATTTGATGAAATGGCTTTAATCATTTGATGAAGAAGTTTAACAAACATTTGCTAGAGATAGTTAGTTATGCTTGATCCTGCCTTGGAAAGCTAGGAAATACAGTATTTTCTTGTCCACACTCTTGCAGTTCTGTGATGATCTGGAGAGCTTTTTCAGGAAAGACACTTCAGCTCCAGCAAATACTTTGAATCAAACCTATCAAAGTCATTACTAAATCCAGAACACTTAAATGTTTAATGAGTTTTTATTTTTGTTTGCTATTTATCTTTTGTAGCCAGACTAAATAGAATCTTGATTTGCTATGTTCACTAAGCTAGTATAACCTGAAAATCACTCTGCTGCAGAATATGAAGTTCAGTTCAACCTGCTCAAGTATGATGAACTAGTAAATGGGACTAATGCACTTTGAAGATACAGGAAGAATAATGTAAGAGTACGGTGCTAGGTTTCTTGATTCAAACATAGGTTTAATGTCTGATGTGATCTGATCCCATTTATGTGATGGGAGATGCCCGTGCAGAAATCAAATGTCAGATGTGTGACATCAGTATTTAAATGTATTCTTAAGCTGTTCTTCCATATCTGAACTATTTCACAGAAAGAGAAGAATTACAAAGCACTAAAATATGCTATATAAAGAATGTTTTAATTGAGCAAGAGAGACCTTATGTATCACAATAAACAGCTTAGGTCGGTTTTCAGAGAACATGAGAAGACAAACTAAACTGAGCTTGAGGTTGCACGTGTTTTTCCCCTGTAGTTATTTTTATTTGAAAGAAGCTGAGAAGACAAAAGCTGCTTTCTGGTTTATAGAAAAAATTCAAATCAGTGTTTGAAAAATTCAGCACATGATTTAAAGTGCACCTAAAAGGAGATATGCAGAGAATAACATATGAAAGGCCAAAAGCTCATTAGCTACTCTCAATAAGTATGTCATAATTTATTTCGGTATTTACAGAGGAGAGATTAACTCCCAGACCAAGCTATTTAATTAAAAAAGAGAGTCTGATCTGCTAAGTTATAACAATATACTTGCCCATCTTACATATCAAACTTGAAATGTTAAAAGCCTGACAAAGTAATACTTAGGTAATAATATACCGTTGCATGCACAAGAAAAAAACATCAAGCACAAACACGAAAAAATAGCAATTTTTACTGACAACTATTTAATTTACCTCAAAAACTGTAACAGCTGGAAATCTATAAAAGTCATCACACGACAGCAATGCCACGATCATGTGTCCTGTAAGCTGATTGGGGAAAACTACAATACCCAAGTCATTACACGCAGATGAGAGAGGAGAGGATGATGAAAATGCTATTTCTCAGATCACACTGACCAAAGAATGGGATAATTTGTATCCAGGCCAGCAGGTTCATACAGAAAGCAGCAGTGCCAAAGCCTCCAAGGGAACATTCTCAGAAGTCAAAATTAAGAGCACACTTCTGAAAAGTGTAGCTTTATCTCTGAGATGCTTCTATTGGCAACATCACCCAGCACCTGGCTAAAACAGCAGCACCACCAATCTGCAGTGAAAGCTGCTAGCAGCCGGGTTCTGAGAAAACCAGCCGGATACAACATGAGACTGAAAAACAAAACAACAAAACAGTCCATCTGACTAATTAAATAACTGTAATATACTTGGAAAGCCATTCAATACTTGCATATTTTTTAAAAAAAGCTTAAAATTGTTTTAGAAAGCTTAGATTCATTAAAAGGGGGGGTTATGTGGATAGGTCCTGATTTACTGCTGATGTGAAGTGACACAGCAGCGCCTGCTTGTTTCATTTGTGAAACGAAATGGCTAGAAGAGGCTAGACCCACAGAACTCCATACAGGCTATGGGCTGCTGCGTTAAGCTGAATGCCTTACAGCCTCCGATCACAAACCTGCCAAGCAGGCAGCTGGCAGCATGGAGCCACAGCTCTCTGGGGAAAAGGGGACGCAGGGGAGCACCAAGTCTCAGCTCTGACACAGGGAGGACGTGTACACAGCGTACTGAATCTAAAGGCTGCGCTCCTGACTTTTAAGAATAACCGAAGGGACTTCAGCATGCCCCCAAGCATGCAGAGTCTCCAATCCTGTAACAGTGTCCTGAAGGGGCATCTAAATTGTGTGTAATGTGTAGGAGGAGTTTACAGTATCAAACAGAAAACATCGCACTGAGCAGGGAGCTGAGTAGCAGACATGCCTGAGAAAGAGATGTTATGAATCAAAGTAAATCAAGATGTTTATGATTTACTCTGGTCTGGAGAGCAATTTCTCCCTCCAGTCGGGATCCATACTATCTCACCTGAAGGGTTAGCCATGTAAAGACCCCTCCCCCACCTCCAGTTTTTTTTACAGTCCTTAAATATGAATTGCTGTTCAGCATTGCTGCCCCTATTTTATCTAAGAATTCAGCAGCTGAAAAGTATTGCATATCTGTTTTTAACTTCATACATTAAAAAAAAACAACCTCTAAAATGCTTGAAGAAACTCTTTAATGCTGTGCCTCTTATCAAAAGCAGAGGCTCTTTCAAGATATACTAGTTGAATTCAACTGTGAAATTCTGAACCATCATCATTTCTCATCTTCTGAATCCAACACAATTTCTAAACATCCAGTTTGGTACTGTATATTTACAGGGCTGCTAATGACTCTCATTGATTGTATTTTTTGCTATGTGAACTCCAAAACAAATGGAAATTCATATTCATATTCATATTTAACAGAATTCTTTCCAACCAAAACCAATATTCTTGTTTTTACATCAATGTCCTGTGGCAAATGGAGTTGGAATTTATTAACATCACCCCAAATACCTCAACATGCATGCAACATCCATTTAATATAGTGTAGTTTAAGATTATCCATGTTAATTTTATATTTTATTATCCTGTGTTTCTTGCAGAGACCTGGTTAACAGACAGAGAAATGATCTTGTTGAGATGGAGGGTAATTTACATCTAGGAAAGTATATCTAGTGATTTTCACAGCACACTGCAGGCTAAGATGCTTATCTCTTTCCTAATAAAACCCTGACAGTTTTACTTTAGGAATTATGAAAATACATAGGATATATCTGCAATGCATCTACTAGCAAAAAATGATAGACGACCCTTTGGCCACAGCAGAACTGATATTTGTGAAGACAGCTTACTGCACATGCATGGGCAGGATACTGGGTGAGGGCATGGAGATGGGAAGACCCTACAAGACCTACACAAGTTGTTCTTTTCTTCATTTCACCTTTAGTTATACTCCTGGAGCAGTGCTGAGTCAAAGCATGAAGGAATATGAATAGGAACGTATACAATGAACAGGAATGTAAAAATTAGCTTTTACATGATAGTGCGTTCTCCCATGGTTTTCTCTCTCCATATCAAAACCTCAAAAGGATATGTTCCTTCACCTTTTCTTCCCTTCCCTGTTTTCTGCAGAGGGGAAATGTGCTTGCCACAGACATTTCAGGTGGAAACCACTATATGATCTGTGCTCAGCTGAGTTTACCAGTGACCAATACCTATTTGAAAAGAAAATAGGAGTCCACAACTAGAGGAACTGTTTCCAAATAGAACCTCTCATATGTTAACTTTGGAAGAGGCATCTTAAGCTTCATAGGTTACTCAAGACAAGCTTTTCATTAGTACCTCATCTCTAGTACAATTCCAATTTGTATATATTCCAAAATATACATTTTCTGAAGGCAATTATTGCCTAAACAACATGATAAACTGAACATTCAAATTGACCTGCTGCATGCGAATATGCTGCTATTGAGGATGCATTTGTACGTATAGTAGCATAACTTCTGTATTTTCCCTTCTGCTAGGGAATATTATCTGTTGCAATAGGACAGCGTTTACAGTCTTGTGTCTAATGTTCCCAGGTGTGTTCCTGATACTTTTAAAGAAAATAGGTTTTGTTCTCTCAGTTCATATCTAGTGGATTTTGGGCTACATCAATCTTATTCAAGTGAAACTTGAAGTCCTAAATTAAATGTACTTTTTGGGGCTCAACCAAGTCTCTAGTGAACAGTAGTTCTTCCCAGAAAACTGCTACACACAAATCACCATAATTCATTGGGAAAAAAGAAACGTTGTTATTGAATGAGATGTTCTAAATGAATGGTGAATCTGAACTTCTTTTAGCCTCTAGAATAAACGGACAGTCACCTCAATGTTCATGTTATTGTCAATATAATAGGGGAGACTGCCTTTAAAAGTATGTAAATTAAATTTTATAGTCCGTTAAAAGCAAGAGGTATAAACTGGTTTGGTTTTGCATGTAATTTTTATTTCTCTTCCATCAGAAATATAAGCTACAGTATAATTTTTGGCTGACCTGAGAACTTTGATATTATTTTTATTAGCATTATGGTTTTATTTGTTTAATAGATCTTTGAGGTTGGACTTATTTCCAGATCATAAGCTTTTCCAGGAGAGCAGATAATCCAAGCTTTGGTATTTTGTTCACAAAAACAAAGATAAAACACTGGATCCCATTGTATCCATTCAATATAAAGAAATATGTATTTTGTGGCTACTTCTGGATCCAACTAAAAACAGGCAAATGTAACGGTTCTTTATTAGACTTGGTAGAGAATTTTAAAAAATATGAAATCCAGCCATCAAAAAGTATAGTTCCAAAAGGCCCTCGAATATGTAGTTAAAGACAATTGATAGGCGAATACAGATATGCAAAAATGATCAAGTGCTGTGTGCCTGACAAGATGTCCCAGTCTTTATTGTCTTTTTGATTTCCACATGTGCTCCTAGCCCATGTGATGAGGGAATCAGACACTCTGTGATTACATGTAGGAATGTGAGCCTTACCCTAAAGCCTAAGGGCAGAGTCCCTTCAGGTCTTCTCTTTACAGCCTTCACAGTTCACTGCGACGTGTATATTTCAGTCCAGCTGGCCACAGTCTTCCCACTTGGTTGGATGCCTCAGATGATGTCCATCTGATTTTATATGGCAAGAGAAAGTCCGAATCGCTACAAAGGCACAAACTAGTGTTCAGGGCTACTGCATTGCTGGAAACACACACCCTTTTGGACCTCTAGCATCTAGCTAGGATGGGATGCATCTAGCTTTCTCTCTGCTGGAGGTGACCTTGGTCATTGCCATAGTTCTTTGACTGTTGGCAGAAAGCTCTAATCAAGTCAGTAGGCTTCTAATGCAGAATTTTAGCTTAAAAATCTTACTGCTGACACAACATGTGCTGACCTAGATTATGAAAATGGTCTGTATGACAATATTACATTGTACTACATACCGCATGAGCGATATAAGGTGCATACTGGAATTTTTAAGTTAATAACTTCAAGAGTTAAAACTTTAAGAGTTTAAGCATAAAAGTTTTTTCTATATATTGCTAATCTTACAAGTTTAGTGTACTGTTTTAGTGTGTTATCCAAAGACCTTTGCAGCAAGCTCCTACACAGCAGATCAGACCTTGTAACTTTTGTTAATACAGTTGTTGGGAAGGAGTGGAATAAAGCAATGATGTGTACTGTTCAGTACAAGGAGCATACCAGGAACAACAGTGAAGTAAGAGAATTCCCTCCCTTCCCTCTTCTTTGGCCATAAACAACATACATGTTACTTTCAGCTGTATTTTGACAAGAAATCTGGACATAACTGATTAAATTAAAGAAAAATCACTCTAATCTGGAAGGAAAGTAACTTACAACAAGGAAGAACAGGTAAAGGGAATTCAAAGTTGCTGACTGGAGAGGAGATGAACTTTTGTGATAGCCTCAACTGAGTGTCATTATTAGTGAGTTCAAATAGTAACATTTGTGACCTTTTTCTCATATGCAGAGAGTGATATGTTCTGCTTTACTGTAAGGGCATTTAAGACATCCCCTTTTGAAAGAGACTGATCAAGAGCTGTCAAGACATGTACGTTGGTCCTTGTTTTTCTTGCATCTTCTGTAACCCAGAATGTCTGTGTACAGATTTATGAATTTTTCACTGCCACAAATAATGTTCCAGCTGTCAAAATGTAAATAGTGATACATGGTAACGATACATATGTGTGTGTGCATGTGTGTATATATATTTATAAATAAAAAGATATAGATTACTGGATATCTAAACCTTTAAAACACTGAGGGATACTTTAAGATCAGTGGTTAATGAAGTTGGTCATTGGCAGATGTTTATGTCTAGATGAACAGAGATCTCTGGTCCATCTTCACTGCATGAAAAGGCTCATTTAGTTTCAGTAAAGTTAGTGGGAAAACCCTCATTCTGACAGTAAGGTTAAGAACATGTCATTGCGGATGCACTCTCAAAAAGATGCACTTGGCACAAACACTTTCTCTGAAAATGTGTGTGGGTCCAGAAAAAATATAAATCAGATGGCAGGCTTCACAGAATGAACAACTGAATTTAATTAAAATCTATGTCATCTGCATTCAGTTTACCACTGATAGCCACCTCTGAACAACACAAAAAAAACCCAACAAAAAACTGATTTCACCAGAATGTTGGAGAACATTTGCTGGACTGTGCTATATAGTACTTACTGGAAGACTTGTACTTGCTATCAGTGTGAAAGCTTTTCTGTACTTTGGGCAATATTATACTACTACAGATGAAAATTATAACTATTGTTGGATAATTTTGTGTAAGAAGCGATTGCTTGATTTGTAGAGCTGGCTGAGAGCATCTATGATGCTACCCTTTATTATACACAAACTGGATTTCAATAATATGCATGTAGCTTGGAAAACATTTGTGAACAGAACAACAGTTCCTGTAAATTTCATATATTGTATGATTGACAGACATTTTTTATCCAACAGAGTAATTCAGTTTCATCACTGTAGCTGACTAACATTTTGACTAACAAATATTGCCAGATGCTAAACAATTTGTCTGAAAAGGACAAAGTGAAAAACAAGGATTCCCTGTGCTGTAAAGTTAGCCAAATTTAAGGGAGTGGGAGTGGATCCTTTTAATTGCTATGACTACACCTATTCCAAACAACTTCAATTTGCTGTGTGTGTGGTGTTCATATTTTCATAGGATATCATAGTCAGTGTGGTGATTATGAGTGCTGCCAGACTTGTCTCCAAGCAGCTCCGAGGATTTCATGAAATAATACCAAAAAATTCATAATCAGAGCATTTAATGGATTATATATGACAAAGAATGTTAGCATGTATGAGGGTTTATACAGACAAGTTCCGTTCAGAGAGAGATACTGAGACGCTGTTTCAGAAGGAGACTAATAGTTCAGAAAGCCAAAGAAAACATGAACAGGGCAACTAAAAATAGCAACAGGAAGACTGCTTGCCGACTAAAAAAAATGGAAATTTGCTACAGTAAAAGAAAATTCTCCACAGGTGGATTGCCTAGTATAATTTTAATATCTTTAGTATGACCTATTTGTAAAGCTACAATAAGTAAAAATGGTGCATAAGAGTTAGCAGCATTATTTTTGTATTAGGATTTTTGTATTTTTGTTTCAGGATTATTGATCATTCAGAACTTAGTGATATTGAATATAACCTATTATGATCTAAGAAGAATTCCAGTGGACAGCAATTTTTTTATTATTATTTTTAAAAACATTTTCAGGATTTCCTGTGAAGTACCAAGTCAAAGTAAATAACAAGAAGAAAAAGTAAACACTGAAACTTTTAATACAACACATGCTTCTGAGAACCCTGTATTCACTGAATGAAATAAAAAAATCTTCGTAAGGGGATAATGGCGACCTGGAGTACTCCTGGCTTAATAATGTTCTAATAAACATTTTTTAGCCTTCTTCTTAGCTTTGGACAGTAAATTATTTATTTCCCTCAAAGGTTTTCTTGTTTCTCAACCATTAATGTCAGTTTTATTTTAATTCTTCAGCATTTATTTTGTTTTATGTCTACGTTTTATTTCTAGTAAACCTAGAAATAAATTTAATTTCTATTTGTAGAATTGATAGTAACTGCTATCCATTTCTCTTTTTAGTAAATATGTAGGTTTTTCTATTAACAATGAGAATGTTTAGTCACAGGAACAGCTGCCAAGGGGAGTGACAGATTCCTCATCTCATCAAACAAAAAAATTATAACATAAAATATTAAAGGCACAGTCCAGTTTGACTGTAGATTAAAACTAAAGGTCTGCAATCACAAAAGGTTGTGCTGCTTCTTTGCCCTAAACTTTACAAAAAAGTATCAAAGATGCTGTAGTTCCACACCGTAAGTCAAGGGCTTGATTCTTGTGGTTCCCTTCTTATACCTCACATGAAGTAGATTCACTCAAGTCATGTAAAATTGGAGAAAAACTACAATGAAAGCCTCCCCTTCCCCAGTTTTTTCTAAATATTTAAGTCACAAACATAACTCAGCAGATTAACATTTTTAAAAAGAAGAGCCTAGAAGTAGTTAAGAAAGAAGATGAAGCCTCTCTATATACATTCGTATATTATACACAAAATACACTAATTTCAAATGAGAAGTTTTCATATGGAAGCTATGAAAAATGTATAGTTGTGTCAATGGAGTTCATACAGTTTTCCCAAGCTCCTATGGTCATAAGAAAATGTATGTTGCTTAACTTGAAACATGACCTTTACATGCTTCCTCCACTTTGTGATACTTTTGTTCATGGGAGTACTCTGTCAGACTTAAACTGCTGGAGAGCTTACCTCTTTTCAGCTGACCACTTACTGCACAATTTGGACTCTCCAATGTGGTCTGAATAATCTAAAGGATCCTGAGATGAGGAAAAAAAATAATTTCATTGTTTATCATTGAAAAAAATATGTAGAATTTTTTTATACTCTAGATGTTTTATCATTGCTTACATCTACATCTAAGTGAGAATCACCTTCATAATCTGAAGAACTGAAATCATCTGAATGCTGTGGCTTTCATCCACTGGAGTACTGACATCAGTTATACTGAATTTTCCTGTGGATATTTCCTCTGGGATGGAGAAATCCTGCAGTAACACAGAGCCCAGTGCTATAGTTTCTATGCTCTTTCTCATGTTATCTAGAGAGGGCTGGCAGGAGCTTCCAAGTTTGCCAGAAGCCGGAAGAATTTCTAGAAGCTGTCTTTAACATAAGTCAAATAAATTTCGGGGCTATTTCAGACATCACTAGAAACTAGCTTCTAACCACCTCATGATCCTCTAAATTTATACTAACAGCTTTCCAGCCACACCAAAAAAGGGACATCTGAGCTTTGAAATAGCTCTGGATTTTTATCAAATTTATCAGGCTTTGTTCTGAAACAGCTAAAACCAGCTCTATTCTGAGCCGAAACGCAGCATGCAGAACACCAGTGATCAATTTGTGTTGAGAGACTACCAAAAGGAGGGGTTTGAAAACAAGGTTCCCAACAGAAAAGTAATGTAATTGTTAGCCAAGAAACAGGTATCTCAGCTCCATAATACAGTAACTAGCAAATGATTAAAAGATGAATATGGGATATTTAGCATCATAAACCAAGCTATAAAATTGATTAATAAAATATTCCCAAAATGCTTTTATAAATAAATCACATAGACAGTACTGAAATAATGATTAAATTCCTGCTTAACTCACAATATCACTAAAGATTAAGCATCGTGTTTGAAATAGTTAACTTATAAATTGCACCTGGGTATAAAAAGGTTTTTCTTAGCTGCTTTTTATTTTGTTTCTCATGGGTTGCATATACAAAGACTAGATGATTTTTTTATTTTTTTTTTTTTTACAGTAAAGCTGAGCCTTTGATAAAATACTTAGACATAAATATACCATGGTCTTCCTGCAATCCCTAAAAAAAAGAATGAAACCATTAGTAAGACCTGTGAGTTTTAAAATCCCCCAGTCATGATGACAACATCGTCTTGAAGATACAAAGTTTTAACATGGAAGACTCCCAGCAGCCCAGAAGTGGATGCCTCATCCCTGGAAGTGTTCGAGGCCAGGTTGGATGGGGCTTTGGGTAACCTGGTCTAGTGGAAGGTGTCCCTGCCTATGGCAGGATGTTGGAACTAGATGATCGTTAAGGTCCCTTCCAACTCAAACCATTCTATGATTCTGTGATCCTATGAGTTGCGGACAGGGTCAGGAGAGAAAGAGAACCAGCCACACTGCCCCCAGGTGACTCCCTTTGTCACCGACCTGAGTTACAGTTGTTTGAAGACATAAATGATATCTCTACTTCAATAAGAGTAAGTTTAGACTGAAGAATAGTACAGGTTTATTAAGCTTAATCACCTATGCGTAATGTTTATCAAAGTTACACTCAATGGAAAAATATATAGTAGCAATGTGAAGTATGTCATTTACATAGTAGTAACTGCTGAGACTTAATGATTTTGTGTTTTGCTATCTGTCCATGTGTGTCACAGAAATCAAGACCAACATTTACGCTCTAAATATATCATCTGCTCTCATTTAGATTATGTGTCCTGCCTCCTTAATTTTTAATTCACTGTATATGCATATTTGACTGAAAAATCAATTTCTGCTTTAAATTACATATTCATAATCAGATTATTTCAGGATTATTTAATCCAACATGAAAACAAAGCAAAGATTTATTGAAGGGAAAGGGGAAAAAATTGTAATGTTTGAAGTAGAAAATCATAGTTGAAAGAAGTGAAATCCAAGTTGACTTCTAAACCTTGATGAGAAGAAATATATTTTTATTTCTAAATATCTAAACACATCTAAACAAATCTGTTATAATTATAACAGATTCCTCTGAGAAGCTTTTGCTAATACACTGTTCCAGATGGCAGGTTCCTAATAAGCTTAAAAGCTTCGTGGATAAACCCCTGGACGTTAGAACTGATAAATAAATTGCTCTAAAACAAAGAAGAAGAATAAAAAACTTAGAGTTGCAGAGATCAGTTAGTACTCTGAACTCTGAGGTTTTAATCTCTCTAAAGCATACAGATAAGAGGACCATCTGCATACTAATTCAATTTAGAGATGGCTGTGCAAAACTAATTCCTTGCTAGAGGCAGAAAAAAGTTTCAGTTTTCTATCTATGAACTGACTTGCTTATAACAAATAAAATTTTGTTCTGTAAAACAAAACAAACACAGAAAAAAAACCTGTATGAGAGTGTTTGAAAAGAGTAATGAATGAAGAAAATTAAGTAGAAAGATCACTTTTCAATTTCTAGAATAACAAATTACTTTAATAGGATAAAAGCAAGAAAATAAATCTTTTAAGTGAACAGTAATCTGAAAAACTGATACTTAAAGAAAAAGACAATACATTTGCACTTCAAATTTCCTGCAGAAAAATATACCAAGAGCTAGCTGTGATGAGAGAGAGAGAGATCCTACCAACCAGTACTTTCACATATCTTTCTTCTATAATACTTTGACACAGTAGCATGCTCAAAGGTAATCAGTAAAGATGCATCTAGCTAATTTATCATAAAGACAATATAAAGATATTTAAAAAAACAAAAGCAAAACCAAAACAAACCAAAACCTTCTGAAGGTAATTAACAAACATGAACTGTCAACTGGGCTGTCGTTCCAAGAGAGATCTGCAGAAGGTCAACTTGAGCAACCCCAGTGCCAGCACTGTCTCACATGTTGATGGTGCAGGTGACGGAATAAGGAATACACTGTGAAAGTTTTCTGAGGACACTAAGACAAAAAGAAGTGAAAGCAGTGTGGTGAATGAGAGCAGAATTTGAAATTTTATTGGTGAAACAGTAATATCTCAAAAGTCAGCATGAAACTAAGTAGTTGCAGACTTCTACGTGAATAAATCTTAAAGATCCTCAGAGTTGTTTTTCCATGTATTGTTACAAATCTAAACTTCTGGCAGAAGTCTGCATGGAAAATGATGGGAAACAAAATACAGCTTACACAGTTTGTAGTGTTTTGGAGAGACTAGGAGCCCCCTCCCTTCTTGATAAGACGTTTGTTCATTTTATCAGATAGCATAATTGTGAGATTTATCTCAAATAAGAACTATCTTTTCAAACGTTTATTCTCACTGAATATATCTATTCCACAGATTTCCCTAGAAAGTCCACTGGAACACCACCAAAACACGGGAGGAAATTGGCCTACTTTTTGTTGAATAACTGAAGAAGCAGGTTGTATTAAGTCTATACTGAGAAAACTCTAAACCTTCAAAAATAGTCTCAGAAATCTTCAGTTTTAGTCTGGGCCATGCTTAAATCACATTTCAGTCCATTAGCGCTTACAATTAAGACTTCCACAGTTTAATTTGTATTTACTATCTTTCATGAGATTATGATTGTTTCCTTAATTATATGGTGATTAAAAACCACATCCCCGTTTATCATATAATCAAGATTAACACGTATGCCCACAAATGATGACTACAGCAATTTCACAGATTTAATGAAGGTAGATAAGATATTAGAAGTGTTTAAGCATTAAAGAAAATGGCATATTTATTCCAAACATTTAACTATTTGTAGATTTGTCTGTCCTTACCCACAACCAATAATATTTTTATAATATAAACATCTCTGATGCACAAAGTGCTGTGAAAAGTAGCACATCTGCTAAAATAAAACAAATAGGATAAAGAATGAGAACTTAGGAATTAGAACATGTTGTTTACCTTTAGCTTGTTACAATAATAACCCAGATTAAGTTTATCTAATCAATGACTACAGTTATTTTCCTTGAAAACAAATAATAAATTAACTAATAAAAACATTTGTTAATAGCTAAAATTACTCATAAATAACCTCTAACAGTCCAGAATTCTTCTTTCAAATACAAGCTGGAAAAGCATGAATTTGGGCTTCATGGTTTCATCATATCACTGAGGTGAAACAGATTTAAAAAAGCTTTTCAAAAAATCTTAAATATTGAGTAATCTCTAAGAATTTTTCCCCATAGAAAACATAGGCTAAAGTAGGTTCACTTTCTTAATGTGTGATAAAATTGGGGGGGGAGGTGTTAAGAAAAGAACAGGTTTTTCCATTAAACTTGTACCTTAGATACCAAACTTGTACGTAAAATTCAAATTCAAGGAGTAGATGAGTATCATTGGGTTTTACTTGAAATAAAAATAAATTAAAAAAAAAAAAAAACCACAACAAAAACTGTCACAGTAACATTTAATAGAAATAAACACTTTTCCAGCTCTGCTTTGCCCCAGTGCTCCAGGTAAGAGATGCATGGGATCCCTAGATGCACCCAGTGTCCAGCTGGGGGCAATTCTTCCAAATGAAGTTCCAAGGTTGTTCCCAGCCAATCTGAAATGTTTGTCAGGAGGAACTGGATGGATATAGCATGGACTCAAAGGAAAATGCTGGGAAAGCAGGGTAAAAGCAAGCAAATTAGAGCACAAAGGCAGGAGAAAAAAATACATAGGTCAAAGGGTTCCCCCTGTTTCTCATAACACTACAAGAAAAAGACAAAGTTTTAGACTTCACCTGTAGCTCAGATGAAGTACAATACCTAGCCCAAAAGGTGTTCTAAATATTGTCTACCTCTTCATATTCTTTAGGTTATACCAAAAAACTAAACATAAGCAAACTTGCATAATGATCAGATTACTGACATTCAACCTCCGTCTCAAATGAAAAACTATAAAAACTACATTTCAGTCTATTAAGGCCAGAAAGTCTCTCTGTGTAGCTAGTTTCACTGATAAAGCATAGAAATAAAATGAAAACCCTTTCAAGCAAAGACTGATGTTAAACATACCTGAGCATGATGTTGAGGATGAGCATATCAGGAAACAGAATGAAAGTACTTATTTTTTCTTATATATCATCACCACAACCACCACATTTGATACCACCATCACCAATTTAAGATTATCTTTTTGATATCTGAACCTCTGCTTTTCTCATTTTACCAAGATCATTTACCTTTTCCTCAAATAAAATTATTTCAGTAAACCAAAAATGTGATAATGTGAGAAAACAAAGAAACTGTACTGCATTTTAGACTGTTTCTCTAAAGTGCTAACTTCCATTAGACATTGCAGAATGTTCTTTGAGTAAAAAATCCACAAAATACTTCTCCTGTAGTTGAAAACAATTAAAGAGATCCGTGTTACAGAAATGGCAGGAAGCATCCAACCAGTGTTAAACAATAAGAAGGACTTACTGTTCAGGCAGGCAATTTTCTCTGCATGAATATAATGTGATTACAATGGGAACTGCTGTAGGCTAATGAGCTCCTATTCACTCTTTTTATGGCATGAAACTCAGGAAAGTGTTCAGCGTTTTCCCCTGCACTTTCAAGCAGATGGTACTGTGGTGAGACAGTGCCCTTCCACGATACACTGCACAATCTGCGTGCTGCAGCAGCACAAAAAGCCCAGAGGTCTCTTCTGTATGTTGATGACATTTAAAATAGACTAGCAGAAACTCCAACAAGGCAAATTGGTTTTGCTGAAGGCATTTAATTAATGGGATTTGAAATACGTAGTACCAGACTCAGCAGAGATTTATAACAACCTTAGTTTTCTATTGTGAACAAAATCTTTCGGGGTTTGTTGTTGTTGTTGTGATGGGAGTTGCCTTATAAAGGTCATCAGCAAAAATCAAACATGGTTGTTTGAGATAGCCCTTTAATTTAAGACAAAAATTGTGTTCAGCAAATTCTGACTGAAGAGAAAAACCAGATTCTTTTGCTAAAGAAAGTAAGCTTTCAGATGCCATTTACTTGAATTTGATATAGGAATGGAGCCTCCTTTCACATCTACTTTTCAATATATCATCCATTATATCAGCAGGTATTGAGTGTTGCAGTTAGGACTAAATGTCTTCAAATACTGGTAGCATAGCATTATCATAGCTTTCAAATTTATAAATTAAACTGGTTTTGACTGTGGGACATGAGACATTCAGATTCAAAAATATTTTGCTCAAAGCACATCTAAGCAATCTAAATATTTATGAGATATCTAGGCAAGCGTTTTGTGATACAAAACCAAGAGTCAACTCAACAAGCTAAAATGATTTTGAAGAGAATTATAACACAACAGTAACCTTCCCTCACCCCTGAACTAGTCATTGGAAAAATACTCCCTAGCTCTGACCCATTGCTATTCAAGACCATCCGCTGTGAAAAAAATCATCCATTTTCTCAAGTGATTTTGAAGTAAACATGAGGCTTAAAAAAACCTGCATTGATTACAGGAACTGACGGACAGTGCAAATAAAGCACAGGTCTCAATGCTGTGAATGGCATTGCTGTATTGAAATCAGTAGAATCATTTAATTTTACACAGATGCACAACCTGGCACAAGGTAAGCAGGTCACCCTGTCTGTGCTGGTACTCCTCCTCCTAGACTCTTCTGATCAGGACTTAGCTGTTTTTTAAGCCTGCTCATTGTGACTTTAGACCTCAGGGACTGCAAAGCTCAGATAACCTGTGCAAAGGTTATCCCTTCCCCATACAGAAGAACATGATGCAGTCTTTTTGCCAAATGAACTCCTGAAAAAGATTTTGCTTGTTTGTTTTGTTGTGGCTGCTGTTCATTCTTGAATTAGATTTCTTCTGTGAGTCTCAACAAAATAAAAAGTCTTCCTTGTATTTCTTCTTTGGCCACAGAACTGAAGATCAATTGTCTACCTCTAGTTCAGTGAGAAAGTCTTATTTAATATTGAAGAACTATGTTTTCTTCTATTTCTCAAGTCAACACTCAAGCTCGCTAGAGATGCATTTATTTTCTCTGTATGGAGCTTTTATTCAGTTTTTATTACAAATGCTGCGGGTGATCGTTAAACACTATTTGAAGCTGTGTGCAGAGAAATTACACAAGAGCAGAGCAGGTGTTCAGACTGGCTCAGCAACCACAGAAAGCAAACTGACTCCTTATCTTTCAGACTTATCTTTCAAGGCTGCTGCTCTCCCAAGAGATATTGTCATAGTAGAAAAATGAAGGAAAGATTAGTACATCTTACAGATCTTGATTTTATCCCTGATTATATAGCTTGTAAAGATAGATCCATTAGCTCTCAGAAAATTACAGATATTTGTGGTTTAATTAACAGTATTATATGCAACTTGTTGCTGGGAAAATGGATATACAAATAAGACATCTGCTCTTTAGCTTGTTCACATTTTAGACAGTGGTTTGGATGCAGACACCTTTCTCACTTCAAGAGCATAGTACTGAACGTAATTACATGCTTACTGAGAGTTATTACATCAAGCTGCTCTTCAGACATTAAAGCAAAAATCAGATAAATCTACATTCTAGGAATTAGTAAAGCTTGTCCTCAACATAATATGTAGGCTAGGTAACCATGTTTTTGATCAATGAGAATGACAGATTCTAGTACCCTGCCCTCTCAAAACTCAAAGAAGGAAAACGCCACATATCTGCCTACACTATCAATTAAATTCTCATGTGAGCCCTGCAGTTATGCCCAGGGCCCAAAGTAAAGCTAGGAAGTTTGTCAATGAGAGCATTTTTCCCTGTTCGTGCCAGTAAGTTTCTATCAGCAGTCTCTATCAGCACCAGTTTCACTAATTTGCAGTCTGCTCATAATAGAAAAGGAACTTGGAGTTTTAATACAAAATTTGCTTTCCAAAGTGGGTTTTTATAACTTTGAAAAGTCAACATGGAAGAGCACAATGACTACCACTTTTAGGATTAAAAGCATTTTAATCTCAAAGAGCATTCTATCAATGCATAGATCCACAAAACACAATTGTGTGCCCACTCTTTCAGTTTGTAACTATTAAGACACAGTTTCCACTTCATTTTCCAAAAACATCCTTTATGAGTCCATGGCAATAATTCTAGCTTGTCTTAAACAGTTTGTCTCCATTCCATGATTCTTACATCATAAAGAACAGTATTTCATCCATCTCAAACTCATAGGAACAGTGAAAATGCTAATTAGAAGATGCACTGATGCATCATCTTCTTGCTCTTCAAAATTTTAAAAAGATGGAAACATTACAAAGATGACTTCTCATTCTCAATGATATAGTTTTATTGCTATTCTTCCTGAAGAAATCTCAACAATTTACCAAAATGTACAGTATTGATGTTGAGGAAGAATCCACTGGTTGGACTAGACGACCTTTAGAGGTCCCTTCCAGTCCAAACTATTCTATGATTCTATGATTCTATGATTAGTCTGTCAACATCTGCAGAGCTGTAGGGTTGTCTATATCGTTCAGACTGAATTAGTTTTGGTATGTTATGGCAGTAACCATACCTGGTTGTCATGATTTCTACGCTGACTTCAGAAGAACTCCTAACTGTTTTGACTGAAGTAGGGATTGACATAGTATTAATCCAAATAGCTGACGAGAATGCAGTCATTTATTGAGCTAGTTCAATTCTTCTGTGATTGTTTGGAGAATTGCATTAAACTAAGGAAATAAAGCACTATATTTGAAACTTTGCAGTATGTCACCCCTGAGCACAGCCAAGTCTTCATCCAAGTGCCTCCAGGGGTTCATTCACGTTAAAGGAATACTTAGGCATGAGAGATGATGTCCTCCTTCAGCATAAGGCAGGATTGTTGCTTAGACACAAAGACTGCCTTAATTTGTATTCTTCAGAGGAGATGCAGCATTACCTTGAGCCTTGCTCCCATGCTAATGCAGCTCTGCAATTGCCTGGCATGGCACAATCTGTCCCTTAAAAAGACAAAAGAAGGAGTTATGAAAACCTCAGGGCTCATCTTCCTAATTGTTCTTATTAATTCATCACCATAATAAAAATCTTAGTCTTAAAATCCGAGAATACAGGTATGTTGTGTGAAGAGCTTACTACATTCATAGCTATCATAATGTAAACTGAGACAAGAAAATTATTCAGATGGAACTTTTGATACATTTTCCTCTTAAAATGAATTATTTGTTTTCTGATAAGCAACTGAGTAGGCAAAAAGCACCGCTCCTGCTCTGATATTCCAGATTATATAGCTTCTGGGGGAAAAAAAAAAAATAATAATCCTCCCTCCAACCAAATAAAAAGTCTAAATATCCTGGGTTTTGTTATACAGTACCAGAATGAAATTGAAATTATTTGTGCAAAAACAATAGGTACTTTAACAAAAGAGATAATCCACTTTGTCATGTTGTTAGTAGAATATACTCAAAATCCATTGAATAGTAAAGGCATGCTCATGGTGTTGTTTTCCTGACTTCAGATAGGTCATGGTTTCACTCTTCTGTTTCAAAGATGCGTACAAAAAATAATTATATATAGTAACATCTATTAAGACAAGTTTTCCAGAGTATATTGGAAAAATTAGTAAATATTCCATCCACTGTTATTCAGCCTCAGTCTTACATTTATTTCACAATAAACAACCATTTTATTAGTGATATGTTTGTGTGTTTTTCTTTGAACTTACAAGGTTTTACAAACCAATATTTTTTTCTTTGTTTTTGGTTACAATTTGCAATGTAATTCCTGCCTTCTATGGAGTATTGTATTATCACTTAAATAGCACAAACATTGTGTTTCACCATGAAAAATGCATGGATTAGAAATCAAATCTGGTTCTAAGATTAATATCTATATATATAACATGGAAATTACGCTTACATAAAACACACTTGTAAGAATACCTTGTGCCATGACGCTAAAATCCCTCCTTGCTAAACAAAAAGCTAGATGAGGTTGTTAGAGCATGTGTTATTAGTTCCTGCTCAATATCACAAACATCATGGCTGATTTGTACAAATGTACAGATGTACATGCACTGCTCTTCTGTCAGCTTAACCATGAAACATGATTGAAGCCATCACAGGGATGTAAAACTCGTTATATGTAAGGTGAATTTTCCCCTTCAAAACAAGGTGGTTTATCATACTACCCTGTCTTGACCTCTACAAATCCCAAACCATACCTGGTTATCATCTAGAATAATGGTAGCTAGCATATGCCAAGACTACGTTAGTGACTGTACTAAAAATAAACATTATCAGTGACCACAGGACCATGCCTGTATAGTTTATCAGTAAACTAATGACAGTACTTTCCCAGGACTGCCATTAGAAATACAGAAAGAAGGTCTCATCAAAAGCTAAAAATCACTGCACTGTCTAGAACAGGTTTACTATGCTACACTACACATGGTTTCTTGTATGAAAGAAAATGTTGGCAAAAACCTCAGAATTTTAAGAGAATATAAAAAAAGGATAAAGACAATTCTGTTCACATTAATACCAAAAGCTCTGGATGAGTAATCTCACTTTTTACTCAGTCACACATTTCTGGAAAATAGCAGCTTCACTTCCATATCATTCAATATATGATCAATGACTCTGTGATGTTAAGGTTGCAAATGCCAAGAGTTCATGGATATTTTCCAGCTCTGTATCTACCTCACCTCAGATACAAACAACAGCTGTCTTTTTTCCTAAACCATAATAACAAATGGATGAAGAACATCTGGGTTTTGCTAAACTTAGTTTTAAGTTTACAGATACATATGGGAACAAATTTGTCAGCACAATCTTGCTATACAATAATTTTCTGGACATTCTGATTTCCTTTAGAAACATTTTTTTTTTGAGTCTGAAACATGGTTGTCCTAAGGTAACACCTAAATCCACTTTCTTTACCAAAAGCAGATTAAATAACAATTAATAGAAGAAGATAAATTTCAAGAAAATAAAATTCACCCTTTAAATAAGTATTTAAGGAAAAGGGGAGTTGAAACTAAATAACTTGTCAGCACTCATTGAACATACTGACAGATATAGTATAAACACCTGGAAATTATTAATATCTAAAAGTAATTTCCTTACCACAATGATAATGTTAAGGTGAAAAGGAAGTTAAAAGATTAGAAAATCAAGAGTTCAGAAATCAGAAAGTGTCAGAATCATACCCTATAACTTGTATGATTATAATAATAATAATAGCTCCTTACTGTATTTTTTTACCCAGGATTCCAGACAATGATCTTGAGCCGATTCTAGATTATAATGGTCTGGAATAATTACCTATTGCACACAAAATATTAACATTATGTTATCATTTGTATGCATTCATGCAGTGCCTAGGAGCCACCATTACGGGCCAAAATCTCTATGATGTGTTCAATGCAAACATACGACCAAAAAACAATTCCTGACCTCACAAAATTTCAGTTTAAGATTTTCATTTCATTTTCATTATATATCTATAAAACTAGCAAGAAGACAGCTGTATAAAACTAGTATTTTGATATTTTTTAACCCTGTCTCCCCCCTTTCCTTTTGTTACAAATACTTTTTTTTCTATAAGACATTTAAACAACTTTGAAAAAAGTTCTTTGAACCTTTGAACAGTAATGTTCTTTCCACATAAGTTACTACATTTTAGTCATCTAAAATAATCTTTTTAGTGAAAACTTTGCTTGCTTTTAAATGCCCGTTTCCCATAATTGTTTCTGTGGCAGTAAAATCCAATAAATGTAATGTTTACTTATCAAGCTCAGCCTTTCAGCATCTTATTTTTTTTGAAGGGCTCTTTTGACAAACTGCAATTCAATCATTTTGAAATTTCTTTGAAAACTAGGAAAAATATGCCCCACAGACACCTTCTGGGTGATTTTAAATTTATTTATATTTCTGAAAAAATTTAAAATTGCATGTCTCAGATTGCACTTATGCCAATCTTAGCAATATTAACAGTAACCAAGTCCATAAACCACTACTTTACCTATTCTGGTGTCACTAATTGTTGCACTGTCATTAAGGAGTCTTTAAATTGGTGTTAATTTGATATATGCCAGAATGGCAAGAGCTGATAGAACTGAAGGAGACTAGAATCATTCTAAAAAAGGAAGTGTTGCTGGGGTATTCTCTTGAGATTCCCGACAGAACTGACTATTTCTGAGCAAACTCAAAATGGTATTTATTTCATAAACTATGATACACAGCCTCAGTGTTGCAAAGAGTGTATGTGTTCACTATTGTACAAGTGACATTTAATTACTTTTGTTATAGTATGTGAAGGAAGTATTGTGAGTTTTCTTATTGCAAAAACAACTACAACATTGTAGCATACTTACCTTAGGAGTGGCTGAAGAATATTCTGAGATTTTCTTTTTTTAAAAACAGTCATAATCAGTAGGACAAATTCACATCAAGTTGCAGGAAGTAAAATATTCAGGTCCATCTTCCCATCACCTGGGTTGTTACATCAGCAAGTGCTACCTGCAGACTTATTCTTAGAGTTATGCCATATTACATCCTGAGGAAAATTATGAAAACAAAATATATCACCCTTTCCAAAGACAAATATGATTGTATATGAATGAAGGATGAATAATCTTTCTGCCCTTATGCAAGCAACATTCTCGCTGACATCCAGTTTGACTCCGTCTTCTGAATTATGTTATTCATTATTCTGCCCCAGTGATTCTCTAGAAATGGACTACGTGAAGTCCAGAACAATTTTCATTACAAAGATAAATAATTAAATATAACCCACTATTGCAGTCTTTGAAAGGTAAGAAATAATACAGATAAGAGTTCATTAAGGCAGTGGCTGCAACTGCGATGAAAAGAATTTATTTGTAGCATGTTACTCCTTGCACTCTATTTCTGCATAAGCAATCATATCCATTACCATTTGTAGATAGACGGTTAGCATTCAAGTTTGCAAATGCAGGAAATGACTCACAAAGAGGATATTCTCTGAGGATTGATTTGCAGACTGGGGAAAAACAGCTTGACTCTGTAGTGTAGTAGACGATAAGGCTATGGAAGACAGAAGATGTGTCTGTCATAGAGAATGAAGTGCATGTTGCAAAATGCCTCTATCCTCTTCCTTTGAGAGGTAAATCATTCTGCTGCTTCTATGTATTTAAAACACAACTCACCTATCACAATAACCAAGAACTCTTAAAGGTTACAATTTGTCATCGGTGAACACTGAACTACAAAAACAATTACTATTTTTCAGCACTCAATGACTAAAGAACAGTATGATCATACAGATTTCTGGGAGGTAGGGGGAAGGGGAAAGGAAAAGAGGGAGAATGAGCCACTTGAGTTATCATGAAGAATTACAGGCACTCTCATAGAATTAAATGCCAAATGAGTCAGGTTCTAGAGGAAGAAACCCTGCTCTGTTCCCTGTTCTGTTGCACTGAACTCATTACCATCAACTCTTGATTGGAGATGCAAGACACCTGACTAATTCTGGAAACTCATTTTCTCTTACACTGTAAAACTGCTAAACTGTTTAAGCAGCCAATGTTAGCAAATTATAATTGTCATCCGAACGGAGGGCTGATATTGGTCTCTTCCTGTTTATGGCACATATGTGTTACAGGTCTTGAGAATTCTGCTAAGGCTCTGTTCTGCTTAATGAAGAGATGCTCTGTTTGATTTAGAGTTGCTCTGCTTCAGGATAGGGACTTCTGGCAAGAGGATTTCAATCAAAATAATTGCCTTGTAATCAGATCATTAATTATGTTTTTATGTAATGACATTTATAAAAAAGTCAAGAAAACATGCTAATTTGCTCAAATAAAAATGAATAATATTTCTTAATTGGCTGTGTCTTAATTAGTTTAATTACCATACTAAATCTATTCATCTCAAGCTGATATATATCCATGCAGAAGTGTTCCTGGTCCTACAAAGACAAGTTTGTTTTCAGTTCTACGAAACCCTGCTAGTGATTTATAATAAAGTATTGGTGAACAGGCTTCTAAACCAATGTTGCACTTCAATTCAAGCAATAACAAAAACTATTAGTTTTGTGTTCAGACACTTTGGCAAGTAAATAGGCAGGAAAAAAAAAAGCAGAAGCACTAAAGAAAAAGTATAAGCAACATCTCATCTGTAGGATGCCCCACAGCAAACAAACATTAACAACAGGTCTTAGTCAGACAGTATCAACTGGGAAAAACCCATCAGAAAAAAATACAGCACAAAAGATGTCCCAAATATTTGTGCTACAGCCCAATAGACTGATACTTCAGACTTTCCCTTATATCTAATGCTCAAATAAAATTTTGCAGAACTTTTCAGCTGAAGCTATTTACTATATGACAACTTATATTAGTATTAATCTAGTTATAGTAATTTGAATATACAGGTATCTGTGTTCTCACCACCTAAGATAAGACTATTTCCAAAGTTAAATGCAAACCCATGGAATCTGAAAATATGCTGGGTTTCTGTATATTGTACTATATCATATGACCAAATCCTGCAAATCAGGTATTTCTTTTTTTCTTTTTTTCTTAATTTTTATCCCCTCCTGATAAATCCACATGCAAAAAGCATGACAAAGAAATGTCTGTTGCTTATCCTTTTTGGCAATGAATTCCAGTATTCATTAATGTAGCCATATGATCTCCATTAACTACAAACGAGAGCCATCAGGCGGAGGGCAGGGAATGGGGACAGGACTAGAAATCACAGAATCATAGAATCATAGAATCATTGAGGTTGGAAAAGACCTCTAAGATCATCGAGTTCAACCATCGACCCAACACCACCACCCACTAAACCATGTCCCTAAGCGCCTCATCTACACGTCTTTTAAATACTTCCAGGGATGGGGACTCAGCCACTTCCCTGGGCAGCCTCTTCCAATGTTTCACCACTCTTTCAGTAAAGAAATTTTTTCTTACATCCAATCTAAACCTCCCCTGGTGCAACTTGAGGCCATTTCCTCTCGTCCTATCGCTAGTTACTTGGGAGAAGAGACCAACACCCACCTCGCTACAACCTCCTTTCAGGGAGTTGTAGAGAGCAATGAGGTCTCCCCTCAGCCTCCTTTTCTCCAGGCTAAACAGTCCCAGTTCCCTCAGCTGCTCCTCAGAAGACTTGTTCTCCAGACCCCTCACCAGCTTCGTTGCCCTTCTCTGGACATGCTCCAGCACCTCAACGTCCTTCTTGTAGTGAGGGGCCCAAAACTGAACACAGTATTCGAGGTGCAGCCTCACCAGGGCCGAGTACAGAGGCACCATCACTTCCCTACTCCTGCTGGCCACACTATTTCTGATACAGGCCAGGATGCCATTGGCCTTCTTGGCCGCCTGGGCACACTGCCGGCTCATGTTCAGCCGGCTGTCAACCAGCACCCCCAGGTCCTTTTTCAACAGGCAGCTTTGCAGCCCCTCTTCCCCAAGCTTGTAGCGCTGCATGGGGTTGTTGTGGCCAAAGTGCAGGACCCAGCACTTGTCCTTGTTGAATCTCATATAATTTGCTTTGGCCCATCGATCCAGGCTGTAGAGGTCCCTCTGCAGAGCCTTCCTACCCTCCAGCAGATCAACACTCCTGCCCAACTTGGTGTCGTCTGCAAACTTACTGAGGGTGCACTCAATTCCCTCATCCAGATCATCAATAAAGATATTGAACAAGACCGGCCCCAAAACTGAGCCCTGGGGAACACCGCTTGTGACTGGCCGCCAACTGGATTTCACTCCATTTACCACAACTCTCTGGGCCCGGCCGTCCAGCCAGTTTTTGACCCAGCGCAGAGTACACCTGTCTAAGCCGTGAGCCGCCAGCTTCTCGAGGAGGATGCTGTGGGAGACGGTGTCAAAGGCCTTACTGAAGTCCAGGTAGACCACATCCACAGCCTTTCCCTCATCCACTAGGCGGGTCACCTGGTCATAGAAGGAGATCAGGTTGGTTGAGCAGGACCTGCCTCTCATGAATCTGTGCTGGCTGGGCCTGATCCCTTGGTTGTCCCGCTCATGCCTTGTGAGCACCCTCAAGATGAACCGCTCCATAATCTTCCCCGGCACCGAGGTCAGGCTGACAGGCCTGTAGTTCCCCGAATCCTCCTTCTGGCCCTTCTTGTAGATGGGCGTCACATTGGCAAGCCTCCAGTCATCCGGGTCCTCCCCGGTTAACCAGGACTGCTGATAAATGATGGAGAGTGGCTTGGCGAGATCCTCCGCCAGCTCCCTCAGCACTCTCGGGTGGATCCCATCCGGCCCCATAGACTTGTGAGCGTCTAGGTGGCGTAACAGGTCATTGACTGCTTCCTCTTGGATTACGGGGGGTTCATCCTGCTCGCCATCCCCATCTTCCAGCTCGGGGGGCCGAGTACCCTGAGGATAACTGGTCTGCCTGTTAAAGACTGAGGCAAAGAAGGCATTGAGTACCTCAGCTTTTTCCTCATCCTCGGTGACAATGTTCCCCCCCGCATCCAATAAAGGATGGAGATTCTCCTTGGCTCTCTTCTTGTCATTAATATATTTGTAAAAACATTTTTTGTTGTCTTTAACGACAGCAGCCAGATTGCGTTCTAGCTGGGCTTTTGCCTTTCTCATTTCTTCTCTGCACGACCTAACAAGATCCCTGTACTCTTCTTGAGTTGCCTGCCCCTTCTGCCACAAGTGGTAAACTCTCCTTTTTTTCCTGAGTCGCAGCAAGGGCTCCCTGTTCAGCCAGGCCGGTCGTCTTCCCCGCCCGTTCTTCTTACGGCGTATGGGGACAGCCTGCTCCTGCGCCTTTAAGACTTCCTTCTTGAAGAACGTCCAGCCTTCCTGGACCCCTTTGCCCTTCAGGACTGTCTCCCAAGGGACTCTCTCAACCAGCGTCCTGAACAGGCCAAAGTCCGCCCTCCGGAAGTCCATGGTTGTGGTTTTGCTGTCCCTCCTCCTTACTTCACCAAGAATGGAGAATTCTATCATTTCATGGTTGCTAAGCCCAAGACGTCCTCCGACCACCACATCTCCCACCAGTCCTTCTCTGTTAGTAAACAGCAGGTCGAGCGAGGCACCTCCCCTGGTAGGCTCACTTACCAGCTGTGTCAGGAAGTTGTCTTCCACACACTCCAGGAACCTCCTAGACTGCTTCCTCTCTGCCGTGTTGTATTTCCAGCAGACATCCGGGAAGTTGAAGTCCCCCAATCACATAATCCTTGAATTAACCAGTCATCTGAAAAGCAAACACCAACATGACCAGCAGCCACCAGACTTTCTGCCACCAGATTTTTTGCAGGTAAACGCTGAATGTCTCCACAACAATGAAGCACACTTACAAACTGAAAACTGCTACCAAACCATGTAACAAATGCTAAATTTGGCAATAAAACTGAACTCCCCTCCCAGTGTAGATTTTATCAACTATCCTTCTCAGGAGAAATGGTACTAACGGAAGCATAAGGCTGTAATTTTTATTTATGAAAATAATTAAGTGCCCCAAGGTGATATCCTGACATAACTCTTATTATTAACAGGTAAAACCCTTAAACAAATGACAGGAGTTACATGAAGAAAATTGTATGAGGGTACTTATTGATTTTACATCAATCATCTATTTGCATTGTTTCATAAGGTGTAAATGACAACTAAATACATCAGAACTTCAAAGACCTACTACAAATTAGAAAAAAGAGAAACATTTATTTTCTTACACTCCACCTCCACTTGTCTCATCACTATATAATCCATAAAGTTAAATTAAAACCCTAGATACATCAGAGCAGTCATCATTTTCAAGCCACACATGCAGACTTTTACAAAAATTGTTAGCTTTGGTCTTGGCTATATATTGAATATGATTCAATCTTGAGCAGTTTATTTGTACCGCATACTATCAGCAATGAATGAATTTTTCTTGTCTAAAAACCAATTTCTAATGCAGTAGGAATGAGATATTAGATTGCAGGAGTGACCGAGTTCTGCTAGAGAGAGAGAGAACCTATTTGAGAGTTTATTTCTGACTTAATACTGAAATTTAATGTTTAGAGTTTTTTAAAAAGCGAGGAAAACTAGCTGTATTCTATTTAATAGAAAAGAATTTTCACAGGCATAAAAGCAACCTTCATTTTTTTTCTGATATCACAGGTTAATTTAGAATCAATCTTCCAAAGAACTTCAGAGTGTTTATTCCCCATAGCAATTGTATGTGCTCAACTTTGATACATTATTTCAACTACATTGAGTCCCAGTTGCAGAATCAAGAATAAAACTGCCATGACCCCCTAAGAAAGTTTTAATCTTCAAGTAAAAAAGAGAAATGGGACAAAATTAGAGACCAAAGGACAAATAAATAAATAAAAAATCCTACAAAGCATTTCATATTAAAAAATAAAAGCTTCTAATACAGGTAAAACAATATTTTTACATTTGCCAAGGTCAATAACACCTTATTCAAAAACCATAATTTGTGAAATCATGTAACAAAGTAGCCACATTTTTTTTTTAGGAAATAATAAATTCAGACCAGGTACAGAAAAAGATATTATTGCAGCCTAAAAAGAATAAAAGATCTTTGATATATAATGTTAGTAAGAATGGACAAATACGGTTACAAAAGTAGTAATAAAATATAGCAGTGCATATTACTTCTCATAATACATACATAGCCATAGATTACATGAATACAATACTTAAAGGATTTATTTGTAACATGGGATGGGTTGGAGCTTTCTGGTATTAAATACAGTTTAGAAGTCCTGAGGTATCACATTAGACTGAAAGGCAAAATAGGTTTGTAATATTGTACTTGAATGGTGGCTAACAAAAATTAAAATTATTCTTTCTTCATATAATCTAAGACTTATGTAAGGATGTACATTGCTCTGGGTTTTATGTTACTTCTTTGGTGAATCAAGTTTGATTCTGTAATCCAAGAACATCCGCTGATAAAGACAGACACTAAAAAAATTTGCACTTCTAAAAACCTGCTGTTATGCTTTCTCACCATTCTGAAATGCAAATCAGGAACATTTTACAGCTTTTATAATGCCTACTAAATTTAAACAAATCCAGCAAAGGAATCCGGACTTGCAAAAAACACCTTTATTATTATTCTGCATAATTAGCAGTTAACAATGATGCACTATATTAATCACATTTATTACACAGGTGCCTTCAGATGAGACTGAAGTCCCATTATGCAAACACAGGCTTTGCACAGGGTTTACAAGCTACATAACACAAGGTGAAGAAAGAGACATTACACACGACAATGTTAGAACACCAAATATCATGTTAGCTCATGTTTATTCATTTTGTGAAGCTACTTCAAAAAGATAGTGAAATACTTAAGAGACACGGTACGTAAAAAGGCGGTGGGGCAGGATATACAGGAAAAGAAGAGAGAAAAATAAGGCAACAGAAAGATATGCAGGTAGGTGTGAAGCTGAGGTCGGCGTTGAGAGCAAAATAAATATTAAAAAAAAAAAAAAAATCAACCACTGGAGCACATGTCAGCTCCTAAGCAAGGCTAAACAACTGCCTGGAAAAGTGCAAGCTGGTCCTATTGGAAACAGTTCTACCAACTCACCAGCAGCAACAACTGAGCCCAGGAAGGTTCCCCAAGATTGCTTAATTTAATTGCACAGTACCCTGAATGTCCATAGGTCTGTGATTTAGCAACTTACTTTCATTCTACTGGTTTCTCTCTTCAGGTTTCACCCTGGTCACATGGCAGTGAGGGAGGAAGACATCACCTTTATCATCATTTCCCTTTACATGAAGTGCTCTGCACCTTCTGGATCCCCACCTCCTGGGCACAGGATGATTGCTACAGCACCCCATTAGATCTGATCTATCTTATGCAATGGCTTCTATTCTGTTTCCTCCTACACATGCTCCTGCTGATATTTATACAATTGTGAATGAGGAATGGTGACAAACTTGTTGAATTTAACATAGCTAGCCAGTGTGGTGGGTTGACCTTGGCTGGCCGCCAGGTTGCCCACCAAGCTGCTCTATCATTGTCCCTCCTCTACAGGACAGGGGGAGAAAATAAGATGAAAGAGCTTATGGGTCAAGATAAGGACAGGGAGGTCACACTAATTACTGTCACAGGCAAAACAGTTTTGACCTGGGGAAGATTAATTTAATTTATTGCCAATTAATAATAGAGCAGGATAGTGAGAAATAAAACAAAACTAAAACCACCTTCCCCCCACCCCTCCCTTCTTCCCAGGCTCAGCTTCACTCCCAACTCTTCTACCTCCTTCCCCTAAGCAGGGTGGGGCAATGGGAAATGGAGGCTGTGGTCAGTTCATAATGCTTCATCTCTGCTGCTCCTTCTTCCTCATGCTCTTCCCCTGTTCCAGCATGGGGTCCCTCCCACGGGAGACAGTCCTTCATGAATTTCTCCAACATGGGACCTTCCCACGGGCTGCAGTTCTTCACGAATTGCTCCAGCATGAGTCCTTTCCATGGGGTGCAGTCCTTCAGGAACGGACTGCTCCAGTGTGGGTCCCCTGCAGGGCTGCAGGTCCTACCAGAAAACCTGTTCCTGCACGGGCTCCTCTCCATGGGACCACAGTACCAGGAGCCTGCTCTGACATACGCTCTCTACAGGGTCACAGCTTCCTTTAGGGCACACCCACCTGCTCCGGTGTGGGGTCCTCCACAGACTGCAGGGTGGATATCTGCTCCACCGTAGACCTCCATGGGCTGCAGGTGGACAATCTGCATCACCATGGTCTTCACCATGGGCTGTAGTGGAATTTCTGCTCTGGCACCTGGAACACCTCCACCCCCTCCTTCTTCTCTTGCCTGGGTGTCTGCAGGGCTGTTTCTCTCACATAGTTCTCACTCCTTTCTCTCACAACTGCTGGACAGCATTTTTTCCCCCTTCTTGAATACGTTATCACAGAGGCACCACCAACGATGCTGATGGGCTCAACATTGGCCAGTGGTGGGTCCATTTTGGAGCTGACTGGAACTGACTGTTGAGTATGGGGGCAGCTCCTGGTGTCTTCTCACAGAAGCTACCCCTGCAACAACCCCCACTACCAAAACCTTGTCATGTGAACCCATATATAACCACAATAATAACTTACTACAAAAAGGCAGGATGCAAATAACTGCCAGCCATTTGCAGGACTACAATTCTAAGACTAACAAATCTGTATTAAAAATTATGCATCTAATAATAAAAAATGAGCACTTTTCCTACTTGCATTAAACCCACAAAGGGTTTCATATAGGTCTATATGAAACATTCAGACTGATTACAGGATTAAAACAATTGTTTTGTACTTGAAGTAATATGCAGGGCTCAGACAGCTATTAAAAAAAAACATATTACTGGAAATGACATTTGATTTTAGACTTTATGAAGGAAGATATTTTAAAGTGAATTCATAAGTTATTTGATGGTCATGTGCAATTTTCATCAGCTGTCTCAGTTAAAGCATCCACTTTGAAGCTTGTCAAAACATCTCCATTCTAGATTAAAAAAAAAAAAAAAAAAGATATTTTTTTTTCCCCCTCGTTTTAGAGCTATCTCCTTACCAACCCCTAGAAATACAGAGCTATCTGAACATACACCTACTGAGGAAATAACTTTGCATTTACAGTCTAGGGCAGGTAGTGACACAAGTTTACAGAAGTAAGCAACAATGTTTTGAAATATCCCAGTGATTGGCGGTCTCCATCTTCCTAGAATGCTTATATATAGCAGTTGAGAGGCACAGAATCTGGTTTTTGTCCTTTTTTCCCCTTCTTTTTCATGCCAAGGGACAGTTACATGGGTTTTTTACTTCAGGTTCAACTGTGATTGACATTTCACATCAGAAGGGAAATACAACATCCCAGCAGAAACTGCAGCTAAATTAGACTATGAGGTAGGATCAAGAGATTACATCATACCAGCTAGGTATTATGGGCATCACACTGATTACAGCATCACCAGTTCCCCCAAAAATAATCTGTAAAAACTGCCTATATCACAGTTTCCATTTCTTCCCTCTGTAATATTATTTTTGGTCATAAGAAGTACTTGGCTGAGAAAGAAGCTGTTTTCTGCAACTCATCCTTATTATGAAATCTCTCTGAGCATTCAAGTGAGTGTTTATATCTCATCTCACCCAATGAAAGTATAGGAAAGCCTTCTGCATGTATTTTCTCATAACAGTAGAAGAACAATTCAGGACCCAGTCACCATTTTTACATTTTGAGTTTATATAAATTCATTTTATACTTACTATTAAATGAAAGCATAAACATAAAACATGGAAAAGTGGGGAACACAATTCAACTGAATTCTGTTGCTGGTAGCCAGAAAATTCTGTATTTGCCTATAGCCTAAACCTGAATGTCTTTAACTTATCATTTCAGTGTTAAGCCTGGTAGAAGTCTAGAGTCTGCTGAGAGCTGCTGCACTTCTTTCTGCATCCAGAGACCAGACTTCATAGCCAAGCATATTGAGCTGGAGGACAGGCAGAAGACTACTTAATCCTTGGTGGAGCCAGATCCACCACGCCTTCACAGCAAATGCCTCACTAACACAGGAAAGTCTCCAGTCACCAATAGTTGAGAAAACTGTTCTTTAAATCATGTAGATATCTGAACTTCTAATTCACACCTTTGATAATAACTTAGCGATTACAGCTTTTATTCAAGGGTAAGGGAGAGAAAGAAGTCTGGTTGGAAAACTTTCTTTAAGGGAAAAAGAAAAAAAGTAGACTTAGAGTGTATCTAAAATTAGTAATTGTATGTTTCACCAAATAAAGTAACATTTTTTTTTCACTTCTTTTTATACAACACTATGATCTTTTTGATAGGCTGCCTTAAATAAATAAAATGGTGAAGGACATAAATGCCTGAGAAAGCCTTAAATAAAGCATCTTATGCACTGCAGACAATTTAATCATGGTGCTGTTGTCTCCCATGAGGAAAAAGTAGGTAAATTAGCCTTTTGGAATTTTAAGATGGCGTAGCTATTGGAGATATAATATTCAAATTTCAAACCACTATTTTCATCCACAGGTTAAAAAAAATTAAAAGTGTTGAATGCACATATATTGAATTTTAATCAGTGATGAGCTAGAGATTACTTGATAGTATACAAGAGAAAATACCGTATGTAAACACAGAGTAAAAATGAAAAATTTTAGTGAAATTTTCACCAATATAATAGACACAAATTCTGAAGAAAACACAGTCTAGTCAGTAAGAAACTATGATAGAAGCCTTACATGAAAGCAAAATATCACCCATAATACTGTATCAATCAGCACAACTCTATTTCCTCTTATTTTGTTGCCCTACTTGTAATGGTGAAGTGGTTAGGTAACTCATACTTTCAAACAAAACAAAAAAAGTAAAGGACAGGTTCAATTTCAAGAATAAAAAGAAATTATAATGAACAGTTGCATGATGACAATACAAAACCCTGCAGAGAATTCTTCTTTGAAAGTAGATTCAGCAGCGAGAGTGAGGTTATTCTCAAAAATATGTTGGCCTCAGTATCAAAGATTTATTTGAATGAAGTTCCTGGCAAATGATCCAAGAAACTAGTAACAAAAGACCTTATACTGAGATGTAAATACAGTAGTACAACATTGCAGCCTCAGAGGATTCAATGATGAACAAAACAAGACTACGATGTTTGGCAGCAGCAAACTCAGCAAATCAGCCCAGAAAACAAATTTGCTTTGAAGTAAAAAAATAAGCTTAGAAATAAAACAGCAGAGATAGAATATAGCATGCTTCATAAAATGCAGTCAATAAACACATCTATTCAGAGAATACGAGCTCATTCAACCAGAAGAGAAAGTCATGCCAGCACAATTACAGATGTATGGTAAATCTAAAATGCAACAGAAAACTAAAGGGAAAAATCAGGCCAAAATCAAATCAAATCAAAAAAATAAATCCCCCCAATTAAGTAAATAGGATCAAAGTCTTGGAGGAAGAAAGGGAATATACAGACAATTGTCATAAACATAAAACCACTTTTGTAAAATAATGAACTGACTTAGAGTTACCTATCACCAAAATGGAAAAATGAAATAACAGAAAGACACATACCAGTACAGATTTTTCATTTCAGAATTTTTGTGAGCTCCCCGATTTTTGCATTTGAATTTTTTTAAAATTCTCACATTTAAAAATATTTCATGAATTTTTACTTTTAATTAATGCCATGTGCGCTTGAAATACCCTATAAATGGGCAAATGTTGTTTAGCATTAATTTACCATTAAATTATACTGTTATTAGATTAACATCAAATTCTAGTATTTGTAATTTTTATTACTACTGCTGTTTGTATTATATTAGTATCACATATGAATCATAAATCATAGCATGTAAAACAGTATTTTACTGCACTATTTATAAATGGCACTTATTTACTCTCAGTGGGTAACGTGACCTGAGCTCTGCCTGCCTGTTTCTCCTTGATGAGCTTGATACAACAAGCTGATTGTGAGCCACCAGTGCACCCTCACAGCAAAGAAGGTGACGCCACACCTGGAGTGCTGGGTCCAGTTGTGGGCTCCACAGCACGAGTGACATGGACATACTGGAATGGGTCTAATGAAGGGCCAAAAAGGTGACTGAGGGCTTTGAGCATCTGTCTTACGAGGAGAGGCTGAGGGCCAGGACTGTTCAGCCGGGAGAAGGAAAGTCTCAGGGGATCTTATCAATATGTATAAATATCTCATGGGAGGGAGTAAAGAAGAGGCAGACAGACTCTTCTCAGTAGTTCCCAGTGATAGGACAAGAGGCAATAGACTCTGCACATGCAGAGTTATTTTCTCTTGAACATTTTGACTAAGAGCACAAAGTTATGGGATTAGAATAAGGATGAGTTTGGAAACTGGTGAGTTGTTTTAATTAGGCATGCTATACACTGAGTACTTTACCAAATAAAACATTAACAGGAGATCCCAATCTTCATTACAGTCCTTCTAGACTAGCTACCTCAAGTTTAAAGTGTCATCTAACTGCATTTACAAATCTTCTCTACAGATGGGAGCTGGGTTAAGGAAAAGTTAAATTATGTGTCTAGCCAACAATGCAGCAATGATCTGAAGATGACACTCATTTCTGAATTGAACGCTCCTCAGGGTGTATGGAGCATTTATTATATTTAAGTGATTCTTATAAAAAACACTGGAAACATCTTCAGCTGTATCAAAGACTCATTGTATAGTACTGAGGCATAGAACAGAACAGAACAGAACAGAATAGAATAGAATAGAATAGAATAGACTATTTCAGTTGGAAGGGACCTACAATGATCATCTAGTCCAACTGCCTGACCAATTCAGGGCTGACCAAAAGTTAAAGCATGTTATTAAGGGCATTGTCCACATGCCTCTTAAATACTGACTACACTGGAGTAGGGCTATCACGAGAACAGGAGGAGGAGAGTCAGCCACTGCCCGGGGAGGAAGAAGAGGAAGAACTCATAAACGAGGCGGTAACCACCCGACCCCTATCCCTGCGTGAGCTGCGAGATATACAAAAAGATTTCAGCCGCCGTCCAGGCGAGCATATTGTCACCTGGCTGCTCCGATGCTGGGATAATGGGGCCAGTAGCCTGGAATTAGAGGGTAGGGAAGCCAAGCAGCTGGGATCCCTTTCTAGGGAAGGGGGCATTGACAAAGCAATTGGAAAAGGGACACAAGTCCTCAGCCTTTGGAGGCAACTCCTGTCAAGCGCGAAGGAAAGGTATCCCTTCAAGGAAGATGTTATGTCACCCACGCAAGTGGACCACCACGGAGAAGGGTATGCAGTACCTGAGGGAATTAGCTGTGCTGGAGGTGATTTATGGTGACCTGAACAATGAACAACTATCCAAAGATCCAAATGAAGTCAAGTGCACACAACCCACGTGGTGGAAGTTTGTAAGGAACACACCATCGTCATATGCCAACTCATTGGTCGTGATGACCTGGAAGGACGGAGAGGGACAAATGGTGGATGAATTGGCTGGTCGACTCCAGTAATATGAAGAAAGTCTCTCTTTCTCCCTCGTCTCAGCTGTGGAGAAACTGTCTCGGAAGCTCCAGCAACTCAGAGAGGATAGGTCCTACTCCCCACCTGTACAGACCAGTATCTCGGCTATTAGGAGGAAGCGTTCTTTTGCTCAAGAGAGAGAATATAAAGGGTACACACCATGGGGCACCCTATGGTTTTACCTGCATGACCACGGAGAGGACATGAGGAAGTGGGATGGAAAACCTACCGCAGCTCTAGAGGCACGAGTACATGAGTTGCAAGGAAAAACAATCACAAAAGAGGATTCTTCCAGGAAAATTGCTGCTCCAGTTTCCAGCAGGCAGTTCCCCAGAGAGAGTAGAAGGGCTGATCTTACTCCTGATCTTAATGAAGAGACTTCTGACTCGTATTTACAAGAAGTGAGTAATGAATACTATGACGAGGACTAGAGGGGCCCTGCCTCCAGCCAGGGGGAGGAATGGGACAACCGGGTTTACTGGACTGTGTGGATTCGGTGGCCTGGCACATCAGACCCACGGGAGTTTAAGGCTCTAGTAGACACCGGTGCACAGTGTACCCTAATGCCATCAAGCTATATAGGGGCAGAACCCATCTGTATTTCTGGGGTGACGGGGGGATCCCAACAGCTAACTGTATTGGAAGTCGAAGTGAGTCTAACTGGGAATGGGTGGCAAAAGCAGCCCACTGTAACTGGCCCAGAGGCTCTGTGCATCCTTGACGTAGACTACCTCAGGAGAGGGTATTTCAAGGGTACCAGTGGGCTTTTGGTATAGCTGCCTTGGAGATGGAAGAAATTAAACAGCTGTCTACCTTGCCTGGTCTTTTGGAGGATCCTTCTGTTGTGGGATTGCTAAAGGTTGAAGACCAACAGGTGCCAATTGCTACCATCACGATACATCAGCAGCAATATTGCACCAACCGAGACTCTTTGATTCCCGTCCACAAGCTGATTCATCAACTGGAAAGCCAAGGAGTGATCAGCAAGACCCGCTCACCCTTTAACAGTCCCATATGGCCAGTGCGGAAGTCTAATGGAGAGTGGAGACTGACAGTAGACTATCGTGGCCTGAACAAAGTCACGCCACTGCTGAGTGGTGCTGTACCGGACATGCTAGAACTTCAATATGAACTGGAGTCAAAGGCAGCCAAGTGGTATGCCACAGTTGATTATCGCTAATGAGTTTTTCTCAATCCCTTTGGCAGCGGAGTGCAGGCCACAGTTTGCTTTCACTTGGAGGGGCCTCCAGTACACCTGGAACTGACTGCCCCAGGGGTGGAAACACAGCCCCACCATTTGCCATGGACTGATCCAGACTGCACTGGAACAGGGTGGAGCTCCAGAACACCTGCAACACATTGATGACATCATCATGTGGGGCAACATAGCAGGAGAAGTTTTTGAAAAAGGGAAGGAAATAGTCCAAATCCTGCTGAAGGCCGGTTTTGCCATAAAACAAAGTAAGGTCAAGGGACCTGCACAGGACATCCAGCTTTTAGGAATAAAATGGCAAGATGGACGTCATCAGATCCCAATGGATGTGATCAGCAAAATAACAGCCATGTCTCCACCAACTAGCAAAAAGGAAACACAAGCTTTCTCAGGCGTTGTGGGGTTTTGGAGAATGCATATTCCAAATTACAGTCTGATCGTAAACCCTTTCTATCAGGTGACCCGAAAGAAGAACAATTTCAAATGGGGCCCTGAGCAACGACAAGCTTTTGAACAAATTAAAGAGGAGATGATAGTTCATGCAGTAGCCCTGGGGCCAGTCCGGGCAGGACAAGATGTAAAAAATGTGCTTTACACTGCAGCCGGGGAGAACGGCCCTACCTGGAGCCTCTGGCAGAAAGCACTAGGGGAGACTCGAGGTCGACCCCTAGGGTTTTGGAGTCAGGGATACAGAGGATCCGAGGCCCACTATACTCCAACTGAAAAAGAGATATTAGCAGCATATGAAGGGGTTCGAGCTGCTTCAGAAGTGATTGGCACTGAAGCACAGCTCCTCCTGGCACCCCGACTGCCGGTGCTGGGCTGGATGTTCAAAGGGAGGGTCTCCTGTACACATCATGCCACTGATGCTACATGGAGTAAGTGGGTCACACTGATCACACAACGGGCTCGAACAGGAAACCCCAGTCGCCCAGGAATCCTGGAATTAATCATGGATTGGCCAGAAGGCAAAGATTTTGGAATATTGCCAGAGGGGGAGGTGACGCGTGCTGAGGAGGCTCCAGTGTATGATGAACTACCAGAAAATGAGAAGCAATATGCCCTGTTCACTGATGGGTCCTGTCGTCTTGTGGGAAAGCATCGGAGGTGGAAAGCTGCTGTGTGGAGTCCTATGCGACAAGTCACAGAAACTGCTGAAGGAGAAGGTGAATCAAGCCAATTTGCAGAAGTAAAGGCCATCCAGCTGGCTTTAGACATTGCTGACCGAGAAAAGTGGCCAGTGCTCTATCTCTATACTGACTCATGGATGGTGGCAAATGCCCTGTGGGGGTGGTTGCAGCAATGGAAGCAGAACAACTGGCAGAGCAGAGGCAAACCCATCTGGGCTGCCGCACTGTGGCAAGATATTGCTGCCCGGGTAAAGAACCTGGTTGTAAAAGTCCATCACGTAGATGCTCATGTACCCAAGAGTCGGGCCACTGAAGAACATCAAAACAACCAGCAGGTGGATCAGGCTGCTAAGATTGAAGTGGCTCAGGTGGATCTGGACTGGCAACATCAGGGTGAATTATTTCTAGCTCGGTGGGCCCATGGCACCTCAGGCCATCAAGGAAGAGATGCAACATATAGATGAGCTCGTGATCGAGGGGTGGACTTGACCATGGACACTATTGCACAGGTTATCCATGAATGTGAAACATGCACTGCAATCAAGCAAGCCAAGCGTTTAAAGCCCCTCTGGTATGGAGGACGATGGCTGAAATATAAATATGGGGAGGCCTGGCAGATCGATTATATCAAAACTCCCACAAACCCGCCAAGGCAAGTGCCATGTGCTTACAATGGTGGAGGCAACCACCGGATGGCTGGAAACATATCCCGTGCCCCATGCCACCGCCCGGAACACTACCCTGGGCCTTGAAAAGCAAGTCCTATGGTGACATGGCACCCCAGAAAGAATTGAGTCAGACAATGGGACTCATTTCCGAAACAACCTCATAGACACCTGGGAAAGTTGTCTATCCCATCCCTATCATGCACCAGCCTCTGGGAAAATTGAACGATACAATGGACTGTTAAAGACTACACTGAGAGCAATGGGTGGCAGGACGTTCAAACATTGGGATATGCATTTAGCAAAGGCCACCTGGTTAGTCAACACTCGGGGATCTGCCAGTCAAGCTGGCCCTGCCCAGCCAAAAATTTTACGTACTGTAGAAGGGGACAAAGTCCCTGTAGTGCACATAAAAAATATGTTGGGGAAGACAGTCTGGGTTATTCCTGCCTCGGGCAAAGGCAAACCCATCCGTGGGATTGCTTTTTCTCAAGGACCTGGGTGCACTTGGTGGATAATGGGGAAGGATGGGCAAGTCCGATGTGTACCTCAAGGGGATTTGATTTTGGGTGAGAATAGCCAATTATTTGAACTCTATGATGTTAATTGCTACGCAATATTATATGCCATACCAATGATATTACAGTAAGAATCACCCAGATTAATGAAGAATACACTTCGATAAAACCAAGCAAAGCACAGTGATGATGGTACCAGAACTGACTTCAACATGAAACAATCCAACACCACGTACCTTCTCCATCTTTCCTGCCCTGGAAGATTATTATGACAGATGGAGCCCAAAGTCATGGACTAAATGAACTCAATGAACATTTTATAGGGATAGCCCATAGACTAAGGGATTGATATCTCTGTGTGTATATATCAAAAACCAGGAAAGGTGGTGGTGATTAATGGAAAGGTATTGGAAAGTGTGGGACCTGGGCATGATGTAGATGGTATAGAATAATGGGTGGATACTGTCCTGGTTTTGTCTGGGATAGTGTTAATTTTCTTCCTAGTAGCTGGTACAGCACTGCGTTTTGGATTTAGGATGAGAATAATGTTGATAACACACTGATGTTTTAGTTGTTGCTAGGTAGTGCTTACACTAGCCAAGGACTTTTCAGCTTCCCATGCTCTACCAACTGAGAAGGCTGGGGGTGCACAAGAAGCTGGGAGGGGGCACAGCCAGGACAGCTGACCCAAACTGGCCAAAGGGATTTTCCATACCATGTGACATCATGCTCAGTATATAAACTAGCGAAGAGCTGGCTGGAGGTGCCGCTGCTCGGGGCCTGGCTGGGCATTGGTCAGTGAGTGGTGAGCAATTGCATTGTGCATCACTTGCTTTGTATATTCTTCTTCTTATTATTGCTACTATTATTGTTATTATTAGGATTTTATTTTCTTTTATTTCAATTTTTAAACTGTTTTTATCTCAACCCATGAGTTTTCTCACTTTTACTCTTCTGATTCTCTCCCCCATCCCACCAGGGTGTGGGGGGAGTGAGGGAGTGGCTGTGTGGTGCTGTTGCCGACTGAGGTTAAACCATGACAACTACCTTGACCATAAAAGAGTTTGTTTTGGAAGTTGACTATTTTCAAGTAAAGCATTAATTATAAACAAGGCACTGCATTTCTGTCTTATTAGAAACTGCCAAGATTAATATAAGGTGAAGAATATATTTTTGAACTCCAGTTTTTACACTCAAATAAACCAAAAAGGAAATGTCTGTACCTTGTCTCCATTGGGCTATTACAGGTGTCTGGTTGTAGTAACAAAAGAAGGAATAATGGGATGAGGAGGATTGGTCATGAGTTCACATGTCAACCTGCTTTCAGGTAGAATATCCACAGGATAAATCAATAAACACAATGAGGCAATTAGAGAATGAGATTTTTTCATTTGCATACTATTTAGCTTAAACACCAATCGTTTGCTTCAATTAATGTAACTACAGAACAAAGAGATTCAATGTCATAGTACTAGAATTGAAAATTACAGCTCTTAGGTAGCAAGTTTGGAGGGAAAAAAAAAAGAGGGGTTTTATTTTTATGAACAAATATTTTGCAATTTAAATGAGCAATCTGTATAGATTTTGAGCTCTGACTCTTCTCATGCGTGGTCTAATTATGTATAAAAAATGCATTTTCAAATGAATGGAAGAAATTATGACAAAATACAGTCAAAAGAACATAAAGTTAGCCCCATGTTGAGCAGAAATGGAATGAATGTAATGAGCAAAGAAATATAATTTTTTAAGCCAGAAGGAATAGAAATACAATTTAGATGGGACAACATTCTCAATATATAACAGATTAAAAAAACCCCAAAAACTGATTAATAAAACAGCTATGATACTGCCCCTTAAGTAAGAGTTAACACTGGGGTATGAACATCCACAATGAAAAAAAACATTTTAGAACTGATTAAAGTTTTGGAAAGGCAAGGTATTTTTAGACAGTAAAAGGGAAAACTTTAATTTCTCCCTAAACTTCAAAGCTCAACCCATAGTCAAGTAGGGTATCTTAATCTTAAACATTCTTATTAAACAAAGATAAAAATGCATGGAAGTTACTACAGTTATCTGGAGATTTTTAGACTGGTACTCTGAGATCTTTAAGCATTTAAATATAAAATGTAGAAACTGGTTTCCAGGAAGTTACTGTAAAATAAGTTTGCATTGACCTAGGATTAGCCATTGCCAACACTCGTTGTTCACTTTTGTAATGGTTCTGACTGAGATGGAGTTAATTTTCCCTACAACAGCCCTCATAGTGCTGTGCTTTGTATCGGTAGCTAGAAAGGTGTTGGTAACACACCAGTGTTTTGGCTACTGCTGAGCAGTGCTCGCACAGCATCAAGGTTGTCTCTCCAACACTCGCCCCTCACCAGTAGGCTGGGGGTGGGTAAGATCTTGGGAGGGGACATAGCCAGGACAGCTGACCCAAACTGACCAAAGGGATATTCTGTACTATATGACATCTGCTCAGCAATAAAAGCGGAGGGAAAGGATGAGGAGAGGGGAGGGCATTTGTTATTACAACATTTGTCTTCCGGAGCAACCGCTACGTTTACTGAAGCCCTACTTCCCAGGAAGTGGCTGGACATTGCCTGCTGATGGGAAGCAGAGAATAAATCTTTTGTTTTCCTTTGCTTATGTGCATGGCCTTTGCTTTTGCTTTATTAAACTGTCCTTATCTTGACCCATGAGGTTTTTTTCTATCTTATTTTCTTCCCGCCCCCCCATCCTGCTGAAGAGCAGAATGATAGAGTGGCTTGGTGGTCACTTGGCATCCAGCCAAGGTCAACCCACCACAACTTCCTAAGCTTTCAGGTAAGTCAGAGGGCCTAGGCAACCATGTTCATAGTGTCCAGAACTTTTATTTTGAGATTATGATAACTATAACCACAGACTTCTAGAAAACTAGATTTAAAAAAACTACCTTCTAAATTTCCTGGTCTGTCCAAGGTCATGCCATTTAAATTCATTTTAAGAACCTGAAAAAAATGGGTATTTCACAGCTTACCTAATCCATCTACTCTAGTGTTAGAAGCTTTTTCTGCATGAACAAAATGGATCATTCTTCATTGCCATTTAAACCCTGTGCTTTTGTATTATAGATAAAGACAACACAAAGAGCAGATTACTTCCTATCTTCTCGCAGAATTCTTTGTGTATAAAAATGTATTATCCTGTTTTTTTCTTAAGCATGTCTTCTCTAGACATCCTCAGTTACTTCAGTCTCTCTTCTTGGATCATTATTTCCAGATTTTCAGTCATTCTTATTTGGTTCCTCGGGACTCTAATTGGTCCACATCTTTCTTGAGGTACAGGTGTCTTAAATTGGTCACAATATTATAGGCAAGAATTACCATTACAGAGTCAGGTGTAAGATAATTTCTTATATCATACAAAATACGCCTATTTATACAGCCCGGAAGAACGTTTGTCTTTTTAGCCACAGCGTCATTACTGTTATGTACTAGTGACTAAAATAAAATTTATTAATTACTTTATCCCTTATATTCTTTCCCAAAGGCTGCATCCAGGCCAACTGTGTCTCATCTTTTTACTTATATGTTAGGTTATTCCTACATGTATCCAGAACTGTACATTTATCCCTACAATCCGTCTAGTCCAGTAGTCAGTTATTCAACGTGTTTATTAGCCAGCATGGTTGCTGCCCTTCTTCAACTGTGTCAACAATTTAGGTAGAGTGTTTGCTATCCATCCAGAAAACATCATCCATAACAATACCAACTATTAAAAGAAAAAAAGAAAAAAGATCATACCAGACACCTGCAGAATCACAGCTGTTTATATACTACCAGTCTTCTTTTTGACAGCAAATCAACCATTACTTCTCTCCTGGTACAGTTTTCCAACTGGTTGTAAATTTACTTTGTAACACTTCTATTTCTAGACTATATTTCACCTAACTGGTTCATGAGAAAATCAAGACAGAATATCAAGCAGCTGAGTCAAAACATTCTGTATCCTCTGCTAATCTTTAATCCCTAAACCCTTCTCCTTCTCATGGAAGGAAATTAGATTAATTTGTCACTGCCCATTTTTCTCCTCTGTTTCTATCACATACATGTGTGCGCGCACACACACACACAATTTTACCACCATCCCTCCAGCTGGACTTGCTTTGACAGAACCTGGGGTCTTTTTGTTTTGTTGCTTATTTTATAGTACATAGAATAAGAGGAGCAGTTTCTGTCTGCTACAAATCTACATCACCAATTGCTACAGTTATCATACATATCTACTAGAGTATCAGCCAGCATGTTGCTGTTGATTCACAATGGAGAATTCTCTAGAGAAAGTCATATGCAGTACATCATAAAGCAATACATACAAGCGATCAGAAATCTGAAATGGAAAGCTTAGTGCTGGGAACTAAATGTTTCTGTAAGTGCTTTGACAGTATTTACCCTAAAGGGAAAAAAATTGTATTCTGTCATATACTCTGAAAATTCTTTATTAAAAGGTGTTAATACTTTCCTCACATTTATTGCAAGGACTCAGTGGGAGACAAACTGTTAATCAGCAACATGTAAAGAGAATCAGGTAAATGTTTACTCTTCTATTGTGGTTTGACTGTCTCCCTTTTCTTCATATTCTTCCTGTACAAAATACTTGTTCAGTGTCAAAAGCAATGGTTGGTCACAGTTGTTGTAGGTTCAACAATGCCAGCTTTATCCCCAAACCCAAAAAAAAAAACCCAAAACCTGTTTATTCATCCAATCTTTTGAGGAAAAAAAAAAAAATCAGTGACAAAAATAACTCATTTCAGGAAACTGGAATTACAGAAAACTCTTATTCAGTTGCATGAGCATAGGTGGATAATATGCCTCTCACTAGCTATTCTTACCTCCAGTCAGAGTTGACCTGTGCTTGATCAGAGGGAAAGAGTGAAGATGCACAGAATGTAATAAATGAAATGAGGTCACAGTTCTCTTACTAATTCTAAGGAGAAGTGGATTTTCACTTCTTGGAGAATTGCCAAATGGATCAGGTTATGCTGTGGATAGTCTCTCTTCTCCTTGACCCATAAATACAGACTACATGAATCTTGCCATTGTAGTATGATCATGTTTCTAAGGTTCAAAGTTTTCCTTGCTGGTTTACATTTAGATTTATTTAAAGTGTGAATGAAAAGTAAAAATATTCTGCGCTATTTCTTCCACAAATAACTATTCACTTTTGCCTCTTTTAGATCTTCCAAGATCAAATCCAGGCAGTAGAAAGAAAGTTTTTCCATTCCTCTAACGAAAAATGCTCATAAATTTTCTCAAGACTCTACAGAGGCAAAATCCTTCTTAACTGTTATGATTCGTTAGGCTAAAAGTTACACACTGGCTAAGTGAAGCCAAGGTCAATATCTACCATGAGGTCCAATACATCTTCATATTGATTGAAGCACTGAAATCAATGGAATTATAATTGGACAGAACTTTTAGGTAACTAGAAATTCTACTGAAGACTTTGAAGGCTTAAGGAATGTTCAAGGGGAAATTCCCATATCTAGAAATATGCTGCCAGTGATTATTGACTCAGGTCACAGACTACAGATGATTTTTGGAGTCTTTAATGACACTTTATATAATGTCTGTCTTGCACTCAACTATATATTTTAGAAGATGGGCCAGGGTAAGGGTAAACAAAGAGTGTACTGTAACAAAGAGTTATTTGTGATAACATTAATGTACTTTCCCTACAGGGTTCAGTATAAACAAAATCCTATTTTAACAATCTGATTCCTGGTGGGTACTAATACTCCATTGATAGGTCTCCTGTGGTGTAGCACAGGTTCTGGTTACCCCATACAAACTTTTTTCAGGATCCTTGATCATTATCCCAACTCTTATGGAAGCACGACTGAAGAATTCCAGTAATTGTCATGGTTGTGTGCCACCCTTGAAAACAACAGTTCTAACGTGTTATTAAGAGGACTTTGAGACAAGCTGCTTTTTAAATGTCTTCGTGTCCTTTGCACAGATTTTTTTTTTTTTCATAGTCAAAGAATCATTTAAATAAAGCCCTTAATTTTCTCTTCTTCTCATACAGTCAAGCACATTTTCATGCACAATTTTTTTGGGGAAAAAAATATACACACACACACAGATACAGATATATATATATATCTCTATCTGGCTTTCAAAATACAGTCAAAGTAAATGAAATCAGGAACAAATAAGCCAGTTTCTCAGCTAATATAAATCACCTTGTTCTACCAATTTCAGATGAGCTAGCTAATTCACTGGGTTGTGAATATGACCCTAGACACAATTGGTTTACTGTTTGTTTGGTGTATGATATTTTTCCTCTAGTGATAACTTTAACTAAAGCATAGATCTCCAAGGCTTTTATCAACTCTAAATATCTTGCAACCCACCTTAAAGCATTAAGAATACAGTAAACAAACACATAGTAACTTCTCACCCATTATAGAAAAGGTAGTAAATTATACCCTTCTCATATGGAAACTTTTACATTATTTCCAAGAAGAATGAGTGCAGCTATATAAAATGCATTGACACATACATACACAAAGAGTCTTTCAGCAGAGCTTCACAGCTAAGGAATACATTACAGGGATTCTTTTTCTTTTTTTCTTCTTGAAGAGGAAATAACATCATAGATTAACAAAAGCATAATATATGCTCCAAAGTGAAGCGTAGCGGAATACAAATTATGCATGCCTTCAGCATGTCTTCTGAGGCAGGAGATATGTTCCATATTCTACCTAGCAGAACTAAACACATCTCACAGTGGGTTAATGCAGATGGTGCATGGAGTTGAAGTCAAGAGAATCATCACTTCAGTGCTTACTCTTTTCTTCAAAGCAACTTATTGCAATTCCATGAAAAAAATAGACAAGGTCTTGCATACAAAAGTCACTCATATACGTGCAATCCATATTAATCTGAAAGAGTTTAGGGGGGTTAAGAAGGGTGTAAGACAACTCACCAAGACTGAATAATGTGAAAATAGCATTGAGCTGAATAATGAGAGTATAAGGAATGACTGATAAGAAAACCTTAACAAATAATCAAAAGAATTGGACAAAACCAAGACTTCAGGTTAAGAATTGACTTCTTTCCTTATTTCTGAAAGATACAAATTTAGAATCAAAGGTCTTAGTTCCTTTTTCGTCTTTCCTGGCGAGATTCTCAGTGCAGTAAGCTCATTTTTCACATTAGTATCTATTATTCTGCACAACCCTTTCAGCTGCCTAGACCTTTTGCTATGTGCTTCATCCACATAAGAAAAAAGGCAATGAGCAACTCACAAAAAAAAAAAAAAAAAAAAAGGTTAATAATGACAGAAGATAGAAGATAGTGCATGATTGTACCAATCAGTGAACCTAAACTGGCACCAGCCTGAGAGTTATTCCAGTAAGGTGACCTCAGCACTACCCCAAAAAGGGTAAGCAGAATCAGCATGAACAGCATCCTAGTCAAGCAAAATTTTTAAGTCAAATGTTTACATTTGGCATTCATAATAAGGAATATCTTTTCCCTATTAGGCTTTCCTTACTCTTTCTTTTCAGAACTAACTTGTGAAACAGAAGTGGAAGATCTACACAATACATCTTGTCCTCTGCAGCTGCAAGGATGTCCTTACGCTGTGTGTGATGTGGTAAGTAAGTAATATGACAGGTATTAAACTGATAATAGTCATCCCATAGCCCTCATGTTTATTTTGTTAACAGTACATTGGTGCAGCTGCAAAAGGAAACCTCTTGTAGTAAAGACTCCATTGCATAGCATCACCACAACGTTCTTCTGATTTCTGCCATATCTTTTAGTTCTGCGCATCCAAACTTGCAGTCCTTGTTTTACCTGTCTATATGGAGAAGCTGGAATAGATGAGCATATTGGTCTTTCAGATAGGTGTGCAACTTTTATATTCAATTATTGGATAATTACTTTTTTTTGTTGGGGGGGGGGATTTCTAATTGATTGACTTTTCCCTTTCTTTTCTTTGTGACTGTAGATATTTAAGATGCTATTTTGGTTGCTGATTTTATTTCTTAGAGGAGATGAAACAATTTAATGTAGTGCAGAACGATGTACTTCAGTGCTGAGGATGGTTGATAACCTCAGGAAAACATCAGTTAATTTCTTAACTACTTTTTTTTTTTTCTTATTAAAGGGTGATATCTTTAAATAACTGCTGCCATTTTTTTTTTAACTAAAGATAATATAATACTGCTGAATTTCTGAAACCACAGAACATAGTCAAATCCCAGGTGGGTGAGTGTGTGTGGGGAAAAAAAAACACAAAAAAACCTATAGAATAGAATCCACTCTCCTCTAATTACCCAATTGTTGCATGTTGCAGACTTCTTTTCATTTACATCCTACTCATTGTCAAAGGAAAAAATATATAATTGTAGTATATTACAATATTATGTAAGTTCTGACTGTGCTTGGATACCTTTTAGTGGCTGATAAGAAGACTTTATTATAATTTTTACAAAGTTAGCAATTAATGTTGTGCACATGCTCACACCTCTGATAGATGCATTTATTCCATTAATTTTATAATAATATTGAGCATTATAAAGCACATTAATAAAGGTAATAACTGTAAAATACATGTGAATAAGAAAAACTCTTCCTTTTGATGCAGAAGAAAAAAAATAAATAACTGAAATTAATCTATTTCAATAGGAGATTCAAGATATGGATAGTGGGAAATTCTAGTCTTTAGAAAATCAATGAGGATTTTTGCCATTTTTTAATCTAGCTCAAAATAAGTATTAAAAACTCAGATTGCACACAATTATATCACACTGAATTTAACACCATCTGACCACACATGAAAAGGTCATATATCTCTTTTTAAATCTTCATATATTCAAGAAAATCTGTCATTCTTTATTCAAAAAAATTGAACAGTAACTTCAAATTATCAAAAAGTGGTTTTCCATGTTTTCCTCATTCTTTGGAAGGTTATGTAGATAAGAACGTAAATTATTTCAAATTAAAATAATCTTCTGATTTGACATTACAAATATGATATTAGTATATCTGTAAATGTTTTTTTTTGTTTCAAAATAAAGACATTTCTTTTTGTCATTCTGTTTATAACAGCAGGAATAATTTTCCTAAAAAAAACCTCACCCAATTTCAAAAATTAATCTTTGGAAAGCTTAAAACATCACATCATCCAGATTGTGTTTCTAAGCTTTTACTCTTTTAGTCCAATTCTTCACCTGCAGAGAGTACTTCTGTGCAGAGATTCTTCATCACAATTTTTTTTTTCCTCACAGTATATTTTTTTCCTACAGACTTAAAGAAACCTGACTCTTGTCAGCTACATAAACTATGTCACTGGGAGAATAAAACAAGAGATGTCAGACACATGAGTTCCCATCTCCCAGTGAATATAATATGTGAATAAGTGGGTAAACCTACCTATGACATTCATATATGAAGACTCCATTAAGATAGCATTAGAGAGGAAAATATCTTGTGTCTGTCTTCATTACAAGTTCCAATCTTGCTGTCACATCCCCAGGTGCAAAAAATAAAATAAGTTTCTAACCATTCAACATTTTCTTGAATTCTTTTAGCTGTTAAACTGGCAATTGTTCTACTACCAAAATATCTGGCTAGTTATAGGGAAGCAGCATGACAGCTCCTAACTTTCTTTCAAATACTAAGTAGAATGATTTTTCTTAAACGTGTCGAGAAAAATTCTTACTGTTGGACCAGAAAACACTCTTGTAGGAAAGACATAATGGGAAAAGAGCCTTGTAGGAGATAAGATACGAAGAAAATGATGTGACTGTCAATTTCCAAATATGAACAAAAGAAAATATTTTAAGATTTCAACCTTTGTATATGTAAATAGTAACAAAACTGATCTTCTATAAGGGAACTCTGTTTTGTACATCCTCTGAGTCACTCAGGAACTATATTTTAACAATTGTAAAACACTGTGTACTACTACTACTAATAATAATAATAAAAAAAAATCCCACATAAAAAACCCCAACACTTCAGAATAAACCAGTTATATAAAAGTTGTGGTTATTTTTCTCCTCTGTTTATAATAAATATTTGTATAAATCAAGTCAGTGTGCAACATTCTCTAAAACTGACTTCTGTTTAATATTTATATTTACTTTGCGCAGTCAAGGGCAAAATGTTGCACCTTCCTTTTTGCTACAGAAACAGTAATACTTTATCTAATATTTTACTGCAGTGTAGGCCTCCTGCCATGTTGTTAGATTAGTATGGAAAGTGAGAGAGAGATCCGCAACAGTAATAGGTTGAATACCCGACCGTACTGTGGTTAGAATGAGTCAATGAAAGCAAGTAGCAAAGGTCATTCATCTTCTCAGGCAATGCAAATCCAAAAGGCATTTCACCTGAAAAAGTCTAATTCTTAATGTACTATATCTTGAAGGAAAAACATGCAATTTAGACAGCATATGAGATAACTAGACTTCTAGAAAGTGAAACAAAGGAGGAGGTTTAAAAGTTTGAAAGCAATTCAAATTTAATTTGAAATGGACTGTGGATCCTTTTAAATTTTATCTCTACATGTCTTTTAACTTGCAAGAATCCCTCTGAGAAGTGGTTTAATCTGCATAAGTACGTTATATGCTCTCAGAAGTCTTTCATAATTCGCACTCCAAATGCTTCAAAATCCTGGTTTCAAGGTTTTTTGGGGTGGGTTTTTTTAGGTTGTGGTTTTTTTTTTTTTTTTTTTTTAAATTAATGTTACAATTATGAAATGTAATGAAGAAATTTATACGGGGGAAAGTGGTGAAGGGCAATTAGGACACCATAAATTGAATCAGTATGTGAAGTTAACTGTTGAAGGCCTAGGGTTCAAAAATGCATTGGAAAATATTTAAGTTCCAAATACAGTCAAAGTAATATTAGTAATTATAAACTTTTATCAGATATTCATATTGTCCTCTACCAATGTTATTGCCGGTAAGTAATCATATTCACAATCTCTGATGTAAATTCCATTTTATATTCCACACTGTTAATGCAAAGTACTATATATATTACTGTAAGCACAGTGATCTAGACCATAGTTTCATATACATTCTACACTAACATAAACTGTGTCTGCTATTAAGAGAAGGAGAAACAATTATGAAATATTTTCTCATTTATTTTTCTCCACACAAAAAGCTCACAGACAATTTAAAGAGATGTAAGATAAGGGTATCTTACAGTGTATCAGCTGCTCCACTGATCATGCCAGTATAATTCAAATCTTTTGCTGTCGAACCCATCAATTTAAATTGGGTAATTAACTTTGCTCCCACAGATGTTTAAGGTGCCTATGGATTAATTAGTTTGAGGCAGCATTCATCAGGTTAACACCCACAAAGAGTAATCTGCTCACATTGTCATTCACTGAGTGTTAACGTGACACTTCTAAAAGACTGAAAACAGCTTCTTGAAACTGTTAGGAAGAGTATTCTTCCTAAATACTGCCTTTCTTTGACAATAAAAAAATATTCAAATTACACAATGCTTCTTTCAACGTTATTGGCTGAAATTATGCAAATTTGACTCAGAGTTTTGGTCCAGATATCCAAAATTACAATGCAATCTGAATCACTAAAACCCCAGACTGACTAACCTACTGCACCCAAGCAGGATGTCTCTTCAAACTATTACCTGAAAGGCTGGGTAGACTACAACTTCCCCCCCCAGTCTATATAGATCTGTTTTCTTGTATACAGTTGGAGATACTAGAATCTTTTTCAAATTCCTGTCTCTCAACTGCTCGTGAAGTTTATAGGCCAAGATGTTGGCAATAATTCTGTGTTGCATACTTTCTACCTACTCCCAAAATTCAAACCATCTCTCAGAGATGACTAGGGACTTGTCAGTTCATGCACTGTTTTCTCCCTATGAACAACAAGGAGGCAATGTAGCCATTAATTGCGTCCTATAATCCCAGGGGGAAAAAAAAAAAAAGAAAAAGGCATTAAGAAAGACTGACATTTACAGCGGGATTTGTTTAGACTATTTTTCCCCTTTTAAAAGTACTGAGTTATTGATACTATGCTATAAAAACTTCAATTTGACTGTAAAAGACTATCACTTAACAAAGAAGATGACTCAATTAAAAAAGTAGTGAAATAAAATACCAGATAACTGACTGGTATTCAAGTACTTACTGAGTTCTTTTACACCTTTTCATCATTAAGAGCTACTTAGTTTCCTAAGCCTAAGCAAGGGACTTCTCTAGAAAAACAAAACAACAACAACAAAACCCACGCACATTTTCTCCAAGAGGTATTTTAAAAGGTATTTCACCTCTCCTTTGGATTTGGAGAAGTTCTTTTGCTACAACAGACTGCTTGATTTCCTATCAAGGCTTATAAGAAAACTGTACAAATATACTTACTCTTATTAATTTTTTTTAAAACATCAAAGACAACAGATATGATATCTGTCAGTGATTCAAAAACACTGAAAATACTTCTTCAGGCCAACAAAAAACAGTAAATATAAGTAAAAAAAAATAGATGCATATGCCCAGAAGTCACTGGAACACATACTGAAGTTCAATTGTGCAAAAAGTTTCTGTTCCCTTCTCATGACCACATTTAAACCAGTGCAGCAAAGAGAGCTAAAAAAAAAAAAGAAATCAAACAACACTACAGTCATGACATATCCCCCATTTTGGCTGGACTTTGATGTATTTTGCCTCATAAGGTTTTCATCATGTCTTAAAATGGTTTTGAAGTTATTTTTATTTCTGCCTCCACTGATAGACCTGTTCTAAGGCATCTCCTGAGTCAATTTAGTAGTGGAAAAGTTACAAACTTGACAATAGCTTAAGCTCCCTACTCATCCACAGATTATGAGTGATGTGGCTGCCAGTTTGAAGAGCTTTCGTCACTGCCTGCCAAAGCATGTAATGCCACCATAATGAAAAGGTATTCCTCTGGACCATTGCTTCACATGATCTCCATCAAACTGTTACTGCCTCAAGGCAGAGAAGAGGCTGCAGCTTCCATGGCTTTGGTTCACTCATATGCTTGCTTGGCCACATGCAAATACACCAGGTATATTCAAGGTGCAATAGTCTGGCACCTGGCTGCCATCCAGCCAGTTTGGCTGAGTTACTCTGAAACATCTTGAACCTGTCAGGGCTGCGGCACACATGCACTGGTCTGCACAAAATCTGATCCAATTTGACTGTTCACTGAGGTCACACCTGAAGCATACAGCACATAATATAGGAAAACCTGGTCTTCACACTAATTTTGGGACAGCTACAAAGGATGCTATAGGCACATTTGCTGTCTTTAACCACTTGTCATGGTTTAACCTCAGCTGGTAACTGAGCACCACACAGCCACTCGCTCACTCTCACCCCCCCGGGTGGGATGAGGAAGAGAATCAGAAGAGTAAAAGTAAGAAAAATCACGGGTTGAGATGAGAACAGCTTAATAATTGAAATAAAATAAAATAGTAATAATAATAACTATAATAATAAAAGAATATACAAAGCAAGTGATGCACAATGCAATTGCTCACCACCCGCTGACTGATGCCTAGCCAGTCCCTGAGCAGCAGCCCCCCCAGCCAGCTTTCCCCAGTTTATGTACTGAGCATGACGTCACATGGTACGGAATATCCCTTTGGCCAGTTGGGGTCAGCTGTCCTGGCTGTGCCCCCTCCCAGCTTCTTGTGCACCTCCAGCCTTCTCAGTCAGTAGAGCATGGGGAGCTGAAACGTCCTTGACAGTGTAAGCACTACCTAGCAACAACTAAAACATCGGTGTGTTATCAACATTGTTCTCACCCTAAATCCAGAACACAGCACTGAAGCACAGCTACTAGGAAGGAAATTAACTCTATCCCTGCCAAAACCACGACATCACCCCTAGGAAGGAATTAGAAAACTAACGCAGTGTCTTTTATTCTATCTTCTTTGTCAGCTTTCTGGAGATCCTGTTGCACTGCAACTGTTGTAAGGCTAACATTTTGACTGAGCATAAATGTTCTTTGTCATAAGAGAAATCACTCATCAAGCACACTTCTTTGTTTCAGTATCTTGTAACAATACATTATCAAGTATTTAATGCAATTTTACTTCATTTACATCAATAGAAAAAGGGAGCTGCTGTCCATTCCACCCTTCATGACGCCCTCTCTCTGAGTCCAGCACATGCAAAAAGTATCAGGATCATATTTATCCATTCAAGGTGGTTTCTCTTAAGCCAGCTCTGCTGACATCCATTTTTGTAGCAATTTAAATGATTCCACAACCTGTTTTTCAGCACAAAAAAAGTACTCACTTAGCCTGTCGGCATCCATCAGTTTTGTTCTCTTAGACCATGAAGTACAGATTTGTATGTGGGTTTCAAGGCAATCTAATGAAAAGCAAATCACATATCTACAATTTGGAAAAGCTTAGAGAGACTCCACGGGTCCCAAATTCAGTGGATGAGATCTGCACATTGCAATTCAAATCCTCGTTCTGAATCTCGGAGAAAGAATGAACATAAAACCCCCACAGACATGTCATGGACCTGCGCTTCCCATCTCATCCCATTCTCTAGTGTGTTAACTACTGAGCTGAAGCATAGAAGGGAGAATACCAAGATGACAGTCTCCATTTTGTAAATAGAAACTGACATACAAATTAGAAAAGTCTTTCGAAAAACTTCAGAACAAGTCGATACAACACATCTGATTTCCACACACACCCCACATCATACCCACCCACCCCTCCTCCCACAGCTGAAACTGAATACTACATAAGTAGTTTGATGTGCAGATGTCTTTTAGGGGAAATAAACCATGCACTCACAAATAGTAGATCCAAAAAATCCCAGTTGCAGTCCAAATAAACCCCACAACATTTAAATCCATAGAAGTCTGTCTTCCCCAGTCATTTAAATACTGTTTGGATAGGATTTTGTATGAATGTGGCAGAATCTAGTACTAATATTTAACACTAACTTTCACAAGCATTTAGAGAGTCATTATGGCTTTAGAATTCTCATTTTCACAGAAAATATGTTTCCAATATAAAATTTACCAGAATCTTCAAAGAGTTTAAATAACGTTATTCATTATGTAGCTGTAATTTTGCTGTCAAATCTTTTGGGTTTTACTCTTTAAAAATCAGGATCTGAAATTTTAAAAACCCTCTCAAGCTTCAGTTGAAATGTGGCTTTTCATATAGAATTAATGTTAACCTTGACTAAAAGTATTAGAAAAATACATTTTTCAATTACAGTGTAATTAAAAAAATAATTAAAAAACTATATTCAAATGAACTGATCATCATTTCAGACCAAATCTCTACTGTCACTGTAAAACCAGTGTCAGAATTCTTCACACTAACAAGCAGTCTGAAAATAACTATTAAAGTGATTTTAATGGAACCTATGTCATCTACAATTCAATTTACAAAATGAGCAGCATTTAGTAAACAAACCTTTTAAAGAAGCAATATTATTGCAGCAATTTTGACCTGAAATCATAGTTAAGCTTAATTTACTTCAAAAGGATTATAATTATCCAGATTTACAATATGGTAATGACTTATTATATGTATTTGACTGAATTAATCTCTCTTGCTTAACACAAATCTTCACCTATTATTGAAAAGACAAGTTCCCAAAGTTGCACAGTTCTTAGTGTTTTTGCATAGTCTCCATTAGAAACAAACTTGATAATAACTTTATGAATTATTATATTGTGTGGTTAGAAATATATCAAGAGATACATCTAGGACTGATGCAATCTTTGGTATAATCTCGATCTTTCAAAGTGTTTCAGGAGGGTACAAACATGAACTGCAAAACTGTAACACCTTTCTAAGTGGAGAGTATTTCACACTTCAGTGAGACTAGGGCTAGGCCCCTAACACATAGAAGAAAATAAAAATAAGAATAAAAATTGTCTTCCAGACTCAACAGTGATATAAAACAACTCTGAGTCATCAGCTTGTAGTCCTTACTCAGATTACTTTCCAGTTGTGGGTTTAGCCAGTTATGGTTTTGAAAAGCTCCAACAAGTTGCCCTGGTTTCAGCTGGGATAGAGTTAATTTTCTTCCTAGTAGCTGGTACAGTGCTGTGTTTTGGGTTTAGGATGAGAATAATGTTGATAACACACCGATGTTTTAGTTGTTGCTAGGTAGTGCTTACGCTAGTCAAGGACGTTTCAGCTCCCCATGCTCTACCGACTGAGAAGGCTGGAGGTGCACAAGAAGCTGGGAGGGGGCACAGCCAGGACAGCTGACCCAAACTGGCCCAAGGGACATTCCACACCATGTGACGTCATGCTCAGTACATAAACGGGGGAAAGCTGGCCGGGAGGAGCCGCTGCTCGGGGCCTGGCTGGGGGTCGGTCGGCGGGTGGTGAGCAATTGCATCGTGCATCACTTGTTTTGTATATTTTTTTATTATTATCATTATTATCATTATATTACTATTTTATTTTATTTCAATTATTAAACTGTTTTTATCTCAACCCATGATTTTTCTTACTTTTACTCTTCTGATTCTCTCCCCCATCCCACTGGGGTTGGGGGGGGAGTGGGTGAGCAGCTGTGTGGTGCTCAGTTGCCAGTGGGGTTAAACCACAACACAAGTGTTCCATTTCATAGGTTTAGTACGGTAATGAAAGAAAGTATCTTACCCACTTGAAAAAAAGTGTGTATTTACTTAGTTTCAGGAGAAAAGATCAGCCAAAAAAAAGGGAAGGTGTTTTGATTTTCAATTTTCATACCTAAGAATTTGCATGCATTTCAATTTCACTCTGATATTGTAACCACTGATGAAAATGTTATGAAATAATGCTGAGGTATGCCAGACAATATAGGGATAATAATTTTTTAAATCAGTTGTTAAAAAACATTTTCCACCTCATTTAAGGAGTATTCAGTAAAGTAGCAAAGTTTGTATAGAAAAAAGTCTTTTTACTTTTGGTTGGTTTTGTTCATTTGTTTTTTAAATCACCTCATTATTTATTATTTGCACAGAGGCAGGATGACTTGCTTACTTTGTAAGGTCTTTTGAGTTTTATATTTTTCTTAGCAAACTTTTCAATTTTTTCCTCTTCCAAATGTAACTCATGAAAACATGCAGGACTGAACCTACTTGTCAGAACATTTATCGCAGAGGTGAGCAGCTCTGTTTCAAACCCTTTTTCACCTGAGATGGTTCATGACTTTCACAACAGCTCCCTAACTATCAAGCCTAATTGAGTAAGAGTCACACTCCATTGCCCCTGTGGAAACCAAGCAACTGTGCAGAAAAGAGCACAAGCTTCAGTGAATCAGGGAAGGGGAAGGAGGATGGCTGTGAAGACGCAGAAGCCAAGTGGTTAATGCTAATACCCCATTTACCCAGGAGTAGAGTCGTTGACTCCAGAACTTTCACTCAGTCTCAACAATTTTATCTGGTTTACCAGTGGGCTAAGACAGAAGCAGCTGCCTCTTTCAAAATATGAGAGCTTTTAAAACATGATGGCTCTTGGGCCAAACTTTTGGGCTTATAGGAGTTGGGACGGAAAGGAGTATTTTTGTTCTTTCCCCGCCTCAGTCAAAGGGATCCCCCCACACTTTTTGTTTATATTGTTTTTCCTTTCACGTACAGAGAAGCAGATAAGAGAAGACTAAACCAGACGAGACAAGAGGTGCTGACCTCTCTATCTCAAGGCCAAGGCCAAGGATTTGTAGCTACTCACAAGAAGCAGTCATGAAAAATAATTTAAGAGTTGTTCAGATGACAAGTCTACAGCTTAGAGATAAGCAGTCACTGACTTTTGCACAGTCAATCCAATGGATTGAAATGCAGCTGTTTAGTCTGGGCCATGAATGAAGCTCCCAAGTTTTACCATAGTAGAATTAAGAAAATAAAAAAGTAAATTATAAATAAAAAAGTAAATTATGTTTCATTTCTCATGTAAAATTGAGATGTTCAAAAAATGTTGTGCTGAGTGACTGCCTCACATTGTCACTGTCAATAATGCTTTCATTTGCTTGGACTATTCTGAATAACAAAAATAATAATTACAAACTAAGCAGAAGAGCATTGTTACTATTCACCTTTTTTTGATTAAACTGAAGAGTACAGTTACCATAGTATCTGGATACCATTTCATCCATATATCAATATTTGCATTGCCTGTGCAGATCATTTATAGTTCATTCCTGGCCTTTCATTCTTCTGCATTGTAGGAGATCACTGTATCACTTTTCTGAACAATAAGGCAAATCAGACTGGTGTTGAAAAGACCACATGCAATGCAGTCTTTTATACCGGATCAATAAGTGTCAATTAATAGGTACAAGCCAGGAAGATTTCACTCATTTGTCTTATTAAGGGAAGTTAAAAACCACTATTCATCATCATAGCTACATGGTCAGTTGTATGCTGGCATATTATATATCTAGTCCTTGACTGCGCTAACTGAACCTCAATGCAATCAACAAGACATATGGAGGAAAGAGTGGACAGTGCTTCAGCCATCCATCATGATTCTGCAGGCCCTGCTGAATCATAAAAAGCAAAGAAGTCAGAATCCTGAACACCCAATATTGTTAGAGGACGAAAGTGTTATTCACTTTCACTGAAAGTGCTGTTTTCTATTCAGAAATAGAAGTGAGTTCACAGGCTTTTGTGTTCCTTTCAAACTACAAAAGCAGAGGATTCTGGAATATAGATTGATACTTTTGCTTTCAGATTTGAAATGGTCACAAGAAGCAAAAAGACATTTTTACAGTTAATTATGAACAGGACGCTGCATGCTATATGCTATCCCTCACTTACATATAACTAAAAGTAGAATCTTCAAATATGCAAAAACTAGGGATGTAAATAACCAGATGCAGAATCTCCTTATCCTGAATGTAAAATAAAATAAAATAGGTCTTACTTGTTATTCTGTCTATCCAATCTTTTAGAAAAAGATTAATCGCTCACCTTATGAATGAACAAATATCCTACCCTATGATTCTGTTCTCCCAGATAATTGCATCAGTTACAGTGCATAAACCTGTACAACCTGTCTGGGAGCCACTACACAGTGGATAGAGACCAAAAGGCATTTCTAGGACTGGAAAAACAAGCAACTAAAGAAAAACACTTTTACTTTTGTAACAGGTAGAATTCTACCCGGCAGCTCACCTGCAATTGCACTGCGGAGAGCTTTTATAGCTCTTTCTTGGAGAAGCAGCATGCTTCATGCTTCTGGGGAAAATCATAACCCCTACAACATGCATGGCTGCAATCCATCACATACTGTGACATTGATTATTTGGCAACACATTTTCTTACATTGTAGCTAGAAATTTTCTGGATGCCAGAAAGAAAGAGCTTCTGAAGATAGCTAGTTCTGTAAATTATACAGAATATCTTTTGTCCCTACCCATCTGCATAGGCAGGAGCAGGATTTCATCCTGGCAGGGCTCCTCTGGCTGGTTTGTTGTTTTTTTTGGGGGGGAAGTAATATGTACAGCCTCATGATAAGTGATAACATTTTAAAAAAAGCAAGATTAAGAAGTCAAAGGACAGCAACAACATCTGATGATTGCAAAGTTGTAGTGTGTGTCATCTCAACTTTCTGCAGTGTCACATACCATCTTCAAAATCACCAGAGGCCTGGCTCCTAATATACTTAATTAATACTTATAAGTATCTATGACATGACTGGTCTTCACAACTTGCTAGCCTGAGGTATGCCTCCCCATCACTGAAATAGAAAGCAAGGATCCCCAAGGCATCCACAGAGACATTAATAACCCTCTGCATTACCACAAAACAGCAAGTATATATATTACTTTAGGTCCTCATAGCAGTTTAATCATGTTAATAAGACTGCCTCCAAAAACTAAGGAATTAATTACTTAACTAACCATTTCCATAACTCACACAGACCACACGAGCACAGAGATAACACATCCTTCTCCCAAACTAGGGAAAAGAGAAAACTTAGTTCCACTGGGGAATTTCTGCTGTTTTATCAGTTCAGCAATTCCAGATCCTTTACATCGTAAATGCAGACCAGAAAATGGTCTCAGGAAATAGGTTACTGAGTATAATATGTTTTCAGAAAAGTCACTAACTATGATAATACAGCCAAGTCTTACTGGCACTAACCATTGCCATCAAGAAATGTTTTGCTGAGAGAGAGGGAAAAAAAAGTTTCCACAGTTTCCCTTTCTCTAGTCCTGTGCATCCTGAAGAGTCCTCCAGTAAGTCAAATAACTAAAAGTAAAAACCAGGAGTGGAACTAGTACTTTGAATTTATAATGTTGGTTGTTGTGGTTTAACCTCAGCCAGCAACTAAGCCCCACACAGCCGTTCGCTCGCTCCCCCCCCGGTGGGATGGGGGAGAGGATCGGAAGGGTAAAAGTGAGAAAACTCGTGGGTTGAGATAAAGACAGTTTAACAGGTAAAGCAAAAGCCACGCACGCAAGCAAAGCAAAACAAGGAATTCATTCACTCCTTCCCATGGGCAGGCAGGTGTTCAGCCATCTCCAGGAAAGCAGGGCTCCATCACGTGTAATGGTTACCCAGGAAGACAAACGTCATCACTCCAAACGTCCGTCCCCCTCTCCTTCTTCTTCCCCCAGCTTTATATGCTGAGCATGATGTCACATGGCATGGAATATCCCTTTGGCCAGTTGGGGTCAGCTGTCCTGGCTGTGCCCCCTCCCAGCTTCTTGTGCACCTCCAGCCTTCTCAGTTGGTAGAGCATGGGGAGCTGAAACGTCCTTGGCTAGTGTAAGCACTACCTAGCAACAACTAAAACATCGGTGCGTTATCAACTTTGTTTTCATCCTAAATCCAAAACACAACACTGTACCAGCTACTAGGAAGGAAATTAACTCTATCCCTGCCAAAACCAGGACAGGTTGAAATGAATGAAAGAATGAATCGCATCTGACTATCCTGTCTCTTTAAGAGCTTGCAGGGCTAGTGACTGGAAACATTGGTGAACTGGGAGGATTTTATGTTACAAAACTGATAATAAAAAATTGCAGCTGTCTGATTTTCTGTGGTATCCAGCAATGAATCTCTCTGCAACAAGTTTTTAAGTATTTTCTTGATTGTGAAAGAGCACCCTTCTTACTTCTGGCTTTTTTCACATATAAATATTTGTTCACAATTTTGGTTTTCAGAAAAAAGGCTGTTAGAATTGGTGTATTTGTCATAGTATCATCATGTGCTATCACCGTGATACCACCAATTGAAGGCAAATTTAGAAATAAATTCCAGAATGAGATAACAATTAAAAAAAAAGAAAAGTTTATTTCAATGACAGTAAATTAAAAGGTTTTCTTAAGGATTTTAAGGGAAACAGTTCTAATTAGCATTGAAGACATTTGATAAATCATTAAGCCTAGAAGCTTTTTCTGCCTCTGGGTGAAAAAAAAGCAAAAGATTGCCTGCTGCAAGTCATACTTCCTTCATCCTTAGAAATACGACACATTAAATAGAAGGAAAAAAAAAAAGTTGCTATAAGCAGAAATAAAAATACCTCATTAATGAAAGATTATTTTCTAAAGAGTCCTTCCATAAGGGAGGTCTGGAAATGGTAAAGGAGGTTGCCTTCTTTTATATAGGGCAACAAATAGTTTCTTCAAGTGTAACAAATGACTAGACAATGTCTGTGGTAGAAACTCATAATTGGTACTGTACTTGTAGGCAAGCTCAATCATTACTGCCACGGCACTTTGAAACAACAGAAATCAATTTGTATATCCAACTGCAAAGATTTTTGTGGATTTAATTCCTTAAAACAGATTTCCAAAGTCACTAATAGTGACTATATAAGAACACTTACACCAAATGCATTACTGCAGAAAACAGTGGCATTTGAATTGGTTTGTTCACAGGAAAATTACCAACTTATTTAAATATCAGTAAGCTGATATTTGAAGGTGAGAAGCATACACCATTCTTTTAAGAAAATTAATTTGTGAATTCTGATGCTGAAAGGTAACCAGATCATGAAATAATGACAATTTGTTATAGTTTCCATTGTTTTTTTTCAATTTAGATTTTTTTTTTCTTTATAGAATTAGAAAAGACAAAATATTTTAAAATAAAGTAAGAAAAAAATCCACATGTTGAAATTTCAAGAATATGTTTGGGGGGGGGGGGTTCAGTTGGGTGTGGTTTTTTTGCTTTGGGTTTTTGTTCCCCCTTTGGTTTGCTTTAAATACAACACCTGCAATTCTGGCATCCTTTTTTACTACTTGCCTTCTGATGCATGTTCTGTATGAAAATCAAATGATACAGGTGCCCTCCTTTCTTGTACTCTTCCAAAACGAAGGCATAGATAAACAACATTAAGTCTTGAGATGGATTCAAGAGTGAATGAGGGAATGTCCATTTCCTATCTAATCAAGAGTGAACTTGATTAGCAGCACAGGTTGATCATCCCTTACCTTTGTTTGTGTACAAGATATTAGATGTGAAGTCTGATCTTCAGAAATATTCTGACTTTCTTTAGATCTAGCTGTACTGCCAGGAAAATTTGACATTCATGCCTGGAATACGAAAGTGCATATTTAGACCCCACCATTTCCCTGGGGCTCAGTCTTTCTTGACAGTACAATGACACCAATAAAACAAACAAGACCTTGTGGAACCTACTGATGTTACACATTATTTAACACCTAAGTATTCATAAAACTTCACCGTAGAGTTTGCCAGATTTTAGCCATGGGTAATTTTATCATGTTCCTGAATAGTAAATTTCCACACACACACACTTCTTTGACATTTCTGTAACACCCTGATCTCCTTCTTGAAAGAGAATTGTAAGAGAAGATTAACATTTCAGAAGATCAGATTTCAGGGATTAATTTATAATATCAGTAAGGGATTATGACATGATTCAAAATTCAGGAAAAGGGCAAACCAGTTCAGAGCATAGAGCTGATCTTTGATCAGGCCCAACGTATGTTTGTTTCCTAGAAGTTTCTTGATTGCTTTCTTGCAATACAACTTATTGCTAATGAAATACTGTATTCCTTACAAGACAAAATAGCTCTGCTCCAGGTAAAATAAGGAGGCTTATCAGGTATTCAGCTGTGCTCATCCAGGGGGGGTTGTTTCAATTTTATTCTGAATTGTCCCTAGTTGTATCTGTCCTGTTCACTGTGGAATCCTTTTAAATCTGAGTTTTACTTAAGGGTTTTTTAAACAACAACAAAAAGGGCAGGGGGAAGGAGGGTTTGGAATAGAAGGGATGAAAAAAGAGATTGGAATCACTCATAATATCCTTACTAATTAATGTTTCTACTTCTGGAGAAAAAAATAGAAAGGATAAGACTATTATTTTCTGTAAGAAAAAAAAAAGAATGAAAGAAGAAAGAATGAATTGCTGTAAAACATCTTTGAAATAGCTAAATGCATGTTACTGCACTGTTATGTTGCAGATAAATTTTCAGAATTTAAACAAGTACCTAATGTAATTGTTTCAGATGGTCAGAAACATAATAGCCCCTATTTCCAACAACAAATGCTTGCTTTTTTCCTCCCAAGAGTTACCCTGCAAACAAAAAGACCCAAAAATTGTAATTTGAAAGATTTTTATAAAAAATATGGGGGGGGGGGGGGAAGTCTACCTTTCTATTTGTGTGAAAAAATTAAGAAAAAAAAAAATATTTTGTGGAGGTGAGGAGTGAGAAAGTGACTCTCAGGAAGTGGTTAACAAACCTTTGATTTAATGACTTTTACATTAATCAGTTTGTCCAAATATACTTATCATGAGAGAAAGCAATTCTTGAGAATTCATTTACTGGAAATAAGTCACACTCGCTGCAGAATCATTCTGCTAAGAGAGACAAGACTCATGTACTTCATTTTAACATCCTTTAAGTGTCATTTTAATTCTAGGTTTTTTTCCTATCTTTATCAATTCGTGGGGTGTTTCTCCATTCACTCACAAACTGCAGAAAGGGTTTCTTTCTGCAACGAGAAGTGAGGTGGGTATCAATACTAAAACTAAGCATACCATAAAAGTTTCCAAGATCTAGGTACAAACCGGAGCTGGGGTGGAGGGGGAAGCAGCTGAACTAAACTCTGAACAATGATACTGTGAGTTAAGAAAAAGACACACACAAAAATCCCTTCAGGCAAAACTACTTGCAAATAAATATATGCCCTTGGAAGCCAGCAATGTGGACATTTGTTTAATTAAATGAGGCATAGATACCACATTACCAATTTCAACTCTTCACCCAACGGCTCTAGGTCAAGAGTTAAATTCTTTCCAAAAATGCATAGCTCAGAAGGGAAAGTACTTTTGACACTATATTTAATGTAATTTTGTTTTGCTTTGAGAATTATTTTTTTTTCCCCAGTCTGAAAATTATTAACCAAAACCATTTTTCACATTCTGCTACTATTGGCACTGATGTGATTTCACAAATAAAGAAGTGAATGGAAAGTCCATGTTAAACAAGTTTAATGAGGCACAGCTAGTGTAAATGAATATTCCCTCACTGGCTTCCATAATACTTCCTGACATCAGTGGATCACTAATAGTAGATATCGTCAGACAATCTAATTCTGTTTTTTTAAGCAGAGAAGTTAGCTATCCAGAAATAATGAAAAAGGAAAAAAAATGTGTTTTAACTAATCAGCACAGAAGAAATCTATCAGTACAATAGAACATGAGTAATGAAAAGAGTGAAAAAATTGTCATTAAAAATGACCAGAAATAGTTGGCTGAATAGACTACAGAAAGCTTTGCATGTAAAATAGAAATTATGTGTAAATTAGAAGTTTCATTGATGCACCCATAAGAATCTGTACATTCAATGAGCTACACTAGAGCTGTTTAATCAGCAACTTCCTCCTTATTTCTCTTTCAGATATGCATCCCAGTAAAGCGAGAAGGAAAAGCTAAAGAGCAAAATTGAGATGAAGATAAGTAAGCATCTAAAGGAAACAACAATCAGACCCGAAAAAAAACCTCATAAAACAATTAGAAGACACACAACTTATCAGACGGTTTCAGATAGCTTTCAGAAGTTCATTAGAGATCAAAGGAATTTCAATTAAGACATGGTTTTCAAAACATGACCTTCTGTGTTGAAGATGATTCATAACACCAAGTGGTATAGCCACTAGCCAGGAAAAAAAAAAAAAAAACATCACCACTTTGTTTAGGATCAAATTCCATCACCCTAGGATTGACAGGACTCGAGGAAATGGAATGAAGGTGCATCAGGGGAAGTTCAGATTGGACATTAGGAAAAGGTTCTTCACTGAAAGGGTTGTCGGTCACTGGAACAGGTTCCCCAGGGAAGTGGTCATACTACCAAGCCTGTCGGAGTTCAAGGAGCATCTGGAAGACGCTCTTAGACATATGGTTTAGCTTTAGGTAGTCCTGTGAGGAGCAGGGAGTTGGACTCAATGATCTTTATGGGTCCCTTCCAGCCTGAGACATTCTATGATTCTTTGACAGTGGCCCTTTAAAAAAGGCTCCAGAGAGAGAAGGGGATGAAGAATCACATATTTTGAAGGGTAGGAAAAAAAAAGGTTTTACTATTTTCATAAGACAGCGTATGAATTGTCATACTGTAGTGCATCTGAGCAAACTGTTTTGCAACATCCTAGCTATTGATAAGAATTATTTGGCCTTACAGAGGGCTTTTTTTTAAGTGCATATGCATTTGCTATGCAATCTACGGTTGAAAAGAAACTGTCCACAAAATGTTCTTACCCACTTTTGCATGCTAGTATCACAGGTCCTGGTAGCTCTCTGCAACAATCCTGTGCAGCATGTTAAGACAATCAAAAGGACCGACTTGAAAAGCAACACTCAAAGGCAAGTAGGCAGAACAGGCCGGACAAAGAGAAGGACTCTTTATTTAGGTATTTAGGTCACCCTCATCTAGCCTGAAACCACATAAGGTGTCTTTCTTTAGCTATATTTTATATAGTTGTCTCTGGTAAATCTGTTTACTTATTTGTTTCTTATTTGCAAAGCAAATAGACCTGTGCATTAATTACCTGTTCAGGTTGCATTAATTAACTTTTGTTCAGGTTTCTAGAAAGACAGTGGAAACAGAGGAGATGGCAGTCAGGAAGAAGGAACAGTGGGAAGGCTACAAACTTCTTGTGCTGGAGGCCTGCAGGAGGCCAATAAATTCCAGGTGCTCTGAATGAACCAAACTGAAAGATGACCAAATTCAACTTCCTACCTGGTGGGATTTCTGGACCAGGTAAGAACATTACCAGAGGTCAAGCTTTATGATACAAATGTGTTGATGGAGGCTATCCTCACCTAAGGGATCAGCACAGAACATGTTCAATGCTATAATCCTGCACTGCACGGAGATGCTGAAAATGGTTTGCATATTGAAAGTAGTGTAGTTATATTGGCACAGTGCTCTACCTGAATAACGTACTTAACTACTCAGTAGGCTGACGATCCCAAGCAGAATGCCACACTAGCACGACTAGATGACTTCTGATACTGAAATGACTTGGCTCAGAGCTTGCTCTGCTGTCTCCAGATGGCACTGCCTCGTGATGTGTAGTTGGACTTGAATGGTGTGAAGGATTAAAATAAAATTTACAAAACATGAGCTGCTGTTTATGTTTCATGTATCAGAACTAGGTAGACACTGCCTGTCAAACCATATTAAAATATTTTGGAAAAATGAAACCACAAATGTAAATAAAAGAAAAGAACTAAAAAAAAGGCACAAAGCAGCTATAATACAATATTTAAAAAAAAAAAAATCACTAGTATTGTTGACAACAAAACCCCAATCTTTCTTAGGGGTAAGCTAGATAAACCATTTCCTCTCTTTCTCCCTCTCTTGTACTGACCGTACCTTCTTCCACCCCTCCCCTCCCATTTAAAGCCAGGTGGGGTTTATTAGTATAATTGCAGGAGCAAGAACAATGTTTTTCAATTTTGGTGTTGCAATCATTCACTGAAACATTTATTGATTGTAAAAGCCCCATAAGAATTCTGATTATCCTAACATTTTTCCCTGGGAGTGAAAGGGGCAGGCTTTCTTATTTCATTTTATGCAAAATTGCAGTAATTGGTATCTGACCTTTTTGGAATAGACTGTTAAGCTTTACACTGTTGAATTTTTTTCATTGACTCAATTATTTAAATTATGGATATCTCAGAAGGAGCAACAGGGTGCAAGCAAGAATAGAATATTTAAATGAAACTGAAAACTGATTCTCCACCACTAGCCCATTAACAAAAAACATGCTACTAGCTGAAAATCCAACCTCTGGAGGCTTCTAACACTTGAATTAAAATTTAGCTTTTAAATAATTAAACTAAACCAGCACAAAGAAAGACAAGTGACATTTCTGAACACTTAAAAAAATGTCTAAATGAAAATACAAGGATGGAAAAAAGCAAAAGCTACATCAATATGTGAAAATATATCTCTTAGATATAAAGTTCTTTTTAAATAGTCTAAAGTAAGTTACTGACTCCAAGCACCCATCTTTTTTTAAAAATAAAGCAAAGATAGAAAAAGACAGGGCAGCTCAGCAAATTGACTGCAAGTTCAAATGCTTTCCAGAAGTTACCAGTAAATTAATTCTCAATTGGTATCACAGAAACCGTATCCTTCTTTCCTAATCTAGGTAATCAAGACAGGAGAAAGGCAACAGACTTGCAATTCATATAGTAAATCCATCAGAAACAAACCTGGGCACAATTCTGTAGACGCTACTTTAGGGCAAACTGAGCTTAAACCATTACTGAAAACTATTCAAGTATATCTGTTTGACCTGAAGTGGTTTGAAATTACTAGCAGCTGAATATACCATTTTCAGAGATAAATGGATATGTTAGAATCAGGAGAGGATAATTTCAAAATTATCAAATGAAAGATCAGATAGTCATCATAAACTAGTATTTTCAGTCCCTTCAGACAGTCTCTTCTGGCTTGAAGTAGTGTCATGAAGTTTCTACTTACATCTTGTGAGACTCACTCCCACAATTAAGCCCTTCTTCAGTCTCTATGCAAGAGCCGCCACTACTTCAGGAGATGCTGAAAAGGCAGCCCTCCTCTTTGGGAAATGACAGTTAACCAGTGTTAGCTTCCTGAAAGCAGGGTATTATTAATTTACAAAAAGTGTATTTAGGGAAAACTACTCCTAAGACAGCACCCATGTTGCTTATCAGTCTGCATTACAGGGCTTGGCATAATTATTTCCTTAAAGTCAGAAACCACTTTCTTCCCCAGCTCCTGGGAGAGTTTCCCATTTGCCTTAGAATCCAATACACAAATTCTCATTTTCCCAAAGCAAATCTGCACTTTCCTTACAAAACAGGTAAAACACCCCTGGACACCATTGTCCTGCAAGCTTAGGCATGAGTTCAGGAGAGAAAGTGTTTATGTTAAGATTTCGATGTCATAAACTGCAATTTCTCTAACTACAAATACTACTCGTCCACCTTTACCCAAGAGCATTGCTGCCTTCCTCTTTCTTTGCTTCTCAACCTTTTGAAGCCAAATCAATTATAACATTGTTACCCCATTGACTGCATCAGATGCTTTGTTTATAATTAATTACCAAAAGTTATTTTTTATTATTTGGAAAAATGTTGTTTAACATCCAGGACAAGGGTGACTATGGATAGGACCCTTCCACCAACCACATTTAAATATTTAGGTTCTTAGACTATGTACTAGGTGTGACTGGGATCACATTAGCTTCCTTCGTAGCAGCCCATGTGGTACTGTATTTTGGATTTGTGGCTAAAACAGCGTTGATAATACACCAGTGCTGGCTACTGCTGAACAGTGCTTGCACAACATCAAGCCTTTCTCTTTTTCTCACTCCTCCTCCCTCCCCAGCAAGTAGGCTGGGGGTGGGTGAGAAGTTGGGCGGGGACACAGACAGAACAGCTGACATGAATTGGCCAAAGGGATATTCCACACCATATAACATTATGCTCAGCAATTAAAAAAAAAAAAAACCTGGAGCAGGGGTTGTCTTCCCAAGTAGCCACTGCTCAGAGACTGGCTGGGCATTGGTCTGCTGTGGGGGATGGTGAGGGATTGCTTTTGCATCAGTGTTTTTGTCCTCTTTCCTTCTCTTATTAAACTGTCCATACCTTGACCTACAAATTTTCTTGCTTTTGCTCTTTCTTTTCTCTCCTCCATCCTACTGCTGGGGGGAGTGAGTAAACAGCTGCGTGGGGGCTTATCCGCTGTCTGGGGTCATCCCACCACAGACTACAAGCATTTGCTTGTAAAATACACTTCCTTAGTTTGATTGTACTGAGAACGATAACAAAAAATATAACATCACTAGAAGATACATGCATTGCGCCCTTGCCATTTACTATCAGTAATAATATTTTCACTCTTTGCTACAATAATACTGTTTTTTCTGCTCCTAATGATATACCTATCTTTAGTAATCATGCTCTTATAAGAAGGTCCCTCAAGAATTTCAGATAAGGTTGCCATTGTCATTCTGTTTCATAGCTTTACAATTAAGTTCTCAGCAAGAAGTTTTCATAGCACTCATGCAGTGTAATGTCAGCAACTCACAGTTTACATGGAAAATGTTATTTTCCAGCATCACACTATTCAGCAGTCCACCTGTTTGGGCACAATCTCCAAATAATGAAGTTGTGGCATTTACATGAAGTCATTTCATTACCTAAAGTTCTTTCATTATCATATACTGAAGCACCTAAGAAAGAAATATAGGAAGGAAAGTGCTTGTCTTTCTGCTACTACAGCAGTGGGGAAAGAAAAAAAAAAAAAGAAAAAAAAAAGAAAAAATCAGGTGCCAAAAATGAGACAGTGCCCCAGGATTTTGTTCATGATGGAAAAAGCAAGTAGATTTGTCACAATCACTTCCATTCCACTTTGTAAGAGCTCACTATCAATCTGTATACAGGCATCCATAATTTACAACAAATCCCAAAGGAGCTTGCATTGTGTGACAGAGCATTACAAATGATATACAAAACCCAGGTGAAACTTGGTAAGACAAACACATTCCATCTGACTGAGTCTCCAGTCTAGTGGAGTGCATTTCTCCTGCTCACCAATCACATACCAAATTTAATCACAAAACTTTGAGTTAAACAAATTTTCAGCTTATAACAAAAAACCTAATTCCTTCTGTGGATTATTGTAGACCTTTTGTATCCAAGGGTCAATTTGATCCCCAAATATGTTATTTTGATTTTTAACTTAGAAATTATCTAATTAATACATTAAGAAATAATTTTGAATTATATATATATTTAGTGAATGAAAAGAAAGTCTAAGTGACCTTCAGATAAACTTTGAACATTGCAAACTCAATTTGTCATCTTCTTTATGACTTATCAGATATAGATCTTCATAGCAGCGTGAACCATTTCCTTTAAAGAAAGAATTTTTTTTTTTTGTGGGAGCAGTGGTAAATGGTCTCTGAAACTTAGAAATTATATTAGTTCTGATAATTTATTTCCCTCTGCATGTGTGTAATAAAAACTAGACAGTTCACAATACCATTTTTTATTCAATTAAAAATTTAACCAAAAAAAGAATTCTGAATCAATACTTTTAATGCAACTTTAATTAAAATTTGGTGTCAATATTTAGTATCTCTCTTATATACTAACAGCATGTCTCCATGTAATTTTATTTATAGTTTCTTCTATCGCTTAAATCTTCTTCAATGTTCTGTCACTGGAAGTCTTCTCTGAGACTTTCTTAGACAAATGAATGCAAATTACACATTTCTTAAGATTGATCACTAGGTTGTTTCAAAACATACAATTCAGCTTTATACACAAAACTGTTTTCTTACACTTCATTGACTGATATTTTGTATTATTTTTCTTTTTATAAAAAAAGTCCTTGATGTTTTTATTGCAGTAACTTTAAAAGTCTAAGCCTTGTGTAATTACACAATCAATTGTAATTGCACGACTCAAGTTCTCATATACTATTTTCTTGAAATAGTAAAAAATAAAAATTAAAATTATTAAATAAAAAACCTTTTCCCACTTGACAGAATGATCATGAAGTTTAATTTTAATAATATGATATTAGTCACATTCACAGTATTTACATTTTTTACTATTGATACTCTATCATGTTAAACATGCTCAACCAGCATAACAAAAAAAAAAAAAATCCTATTCCTATGAGATGCTTGTAATGTTGTAGGTAATTGGATACCATGCTGCTGATTCTCATTATTTATTGAAAGTGCTCATTTCCATTATCTTAAATCTTTAAAGACAGTAAATCAAGCCTTGTTTTAATTATATTTTATGCTCAAGAATTTCACAGTAAATTGTTGTTACAGTGAGGCATTATTCCTTTGCTCATTCTTTTTAAACAGTGCATCTAATTCGCCATCTTTTGGGGATCTTGAGTTCATTTTCAGTGCTTATTAATTCAACTAATAAAGTTTCATACAACTTATGCTACAAGTTCAATTTTTTAGTTAAAAAAAAACCCCACAACATTTCCTTCTTGTGGAAGGAAATGCTTGCCAAAATGCTTGCTTCACTGCTTGCCAAATACGATGTTAAATCATGAGGATTATTACCATAACAAACAGTAACCAGTAATCTAATTTTAAATACTCTGTAACTAGTATAATGAAAATACAGTAATAATTGTTAATCACTAACAAACATATGTAAATACATTTAATCCTAGATACCATTTTCTTCCTATCTTCCTATCTATATTTTTGGTTACTTAGCACTCAACATCTTTGAAAGATATAACTTTAAATCCTCCAAACCAGATTGATCCAAATAAATAGGTGACTAAAGACAGGTAAGACTGAGTTTTATATGACAGGCTTCAATTTAACTACATTAATCTACCAGGTGTATCATAATGGGTCACTTGGAGATTCCTGTCATATAATTTATATTCCCCCCTAAGTTTACTCAAGATAAGGTCAACTCAGAGACTAGCCTTGTTGTGACAGGAAACTACAAGGCAATCTTCAGTGTGTGAAAAATCACAGCTACCCCCCCCCCCCCCCAAAAAAAAAAAAAAAGAAAATCCCAAATCCCCTCAAAACCAAAACACCCTTCAAACCACCTTAACTTTCTGAAGACTTGGTGCTTTTACACCAGCTATAATCAACTCATGATTATAATTAGCAGGAAGAAAGAAGCAATTTCAAGGAAGAGACTCTGCCCTACATTCCCTTTCCTTCATCAGGCTGCTCTTCATTTGTAAGCGTACTGAGCTTTCTACTCAGACATACATGTTTAGCCAATTATCCTGAGCTTATTGACATGAGGTTCATACTGGGGTAATTTTACTCTTTAGTGAAGTTACTTTTAATTCAAACAGTATAAATAAGGGTAGACTAGATTCAGCTGGAGAGCATTCATTTTTATCTTCAGCTTAATTTACTTTTGTTTGTAGAAGTCCAGACTATTGAATAACAACAACTTAAAGCCACATTTTGTTGAGAGTAACCAGGTGTGTATATAGGAGCACCAATCTACACTTCCTGCATGACAGCAGTTCTTGTATTGCACTAACTCATTTTAAGTAAACAGGATACAAGCTTTAAGACTCATAGCTGGAAGGCTTCTTACAGATCCTTCTAGTCTACATAAGGAGCGTGCTTTGCATTAATTCAGATAATTCCCAGGGCTGGTGTCGAAAGGAATAGCAAAAGTTTCTTCAGGGGAAAAAAAAAAAAAAATCCTTATGTATGGCATTGCATCATCACCTTTATTTACTTTTTCCTCCTAATACCTTGGAAATGCTGTTATATTCATTTTACAGGTGAGATCTGATGAACTGAGAAAGAAATATGCGGAGTTACTCAGACAATAAGTACTTAATTACTTAGCTCCTGAAGGCATTTTTCCTTAATCGGGCCTTAGTCAGATGTTCAGTTCATCATAAATGCTTAAGCACTTTTCAAAATTATGTAATATTCCAACTTTCCATTCCTAGGATGCTCATGACAGAATTAGATTTGAGTCTTATTTCCCATAAATCAGGCTAACTTCTCTCTCTAAGAGAAGAAACTGTGGACACGTATTACAACTAATCTCCTGACAAGGAGAGAAATTATCTTTTCTCTTATGAAAAAACATATTTCAGCATGCATTGAGACATGCAGTAGGGAAAATATGAGATGAGTAATAGTTGTGTGTTGAACACAGTACTTGGTATCCTCTGTATCTGAAGCAATGTCTAGATGCAGACACCTCCAGTGACTGGCTGGATTAAGTATTAAAACATGCTCATCCTTATGCTGTCCGTAACACTAAACTCCTTCCAAACACTGCTCCCTCCTTGTTTATGACAGGTAAAGGAAAAAACTAGCACATAAGCAGGTAACAACACATAAACAAACAACAACAAAGTCCAACTATGAAGGTAGGTACCTGTCTTACCAATATTGAGATTGTTCTCATCTTTGCCTTAGTCTTTCCTTTACATACTAAATCTGTTTTAAGTTCTTAATTTCTGTTCACTTGAGGTTGTGCACTACTCTAGTAAGAGACTGCATCTTCACTTGCTTTTCCTGTTTTTTGCAATCCATGCACTAGAAAAATCTCTGCATTAAAAAAAACAAACAAACCCAAAAAACCCCAACCAAACACAAACAATGCCACTCACAGAAATGACTCTTATTTGTTCAAGCATAGCTATTAGAGAAGAATAGAAATAAGGAGAAAAATTAAACTGCTCCCTGCTTCATAGCTTTCCCTTTTTGTCTAATCTGCATATTTACCATACTAGCCTGCTGCTTTAGAATTGATGTAATATGTTGATTTGCAAGTGTCCTAGTTTCAGCTGGGATAGAGTTAATTTTCTTCTAGTAGCTGGTACAGTGCTGTGTTTTGGATTTAGGATGAGAATAATGTTGATAACACACCGGTGTTTTAGTTGCTAAGTAGTGCTTACACTAGTCAAGGACCTTTCAGCTTCTCATTCCCTGCCAGCGAGAAGCTGGGAGGGGGCACAGCCAGGACAGCTGTCCCAAACTGGCCAAAGGGATATTCCACACCATGTGACATTGTGCTCAGTACATAAACTGGGGGGAGTTGGCTGGGGGGGGCTGCTGCTTGGGAACTGGCTGGGCATCGGTCGGCGGGTTGTGAGCAATTGCATCGTGCATCACTTGCTTTGTATATTCTTTTATCATTATTATTTTCCCTTCCTTTTCTGTCCTATTAAACTGTCTTTACCTCAACTCATGAATTTTACTTTTTTTTCCCTGATTCTCTCCCCCATCCCACTGTGGTGGGGGGTGGAGTGAGCAAACAGCTGTGTGGTGTTTAGCTGCCTGATGGGTTAAACCACAACAGCAAGATGAAGCTGTTATGTAATTTTTTGTCATGGCTCCAACATAAAATACTGTCGAGCTCGGACATGTTCATCATTCCAAAGGGATTATGTTTCCTTTACCATAACCCACTCATTCTCATAGATAACTTGCTTTACATCATTTTCCTACCAGTCAGTATCACACAAATTTCAGAAACTGAAAATTCATAAATTGTTCTAATGTGAATCCCATTTCAGTAGAAACATATAATCTTTCTCAGTTATGCCCAGACACCAGAAGGGCTGCTTTGAGGCTAAACATTTTTTTTTTTTTCCTTCTCACCAAAACATTAACATACATAGAATCAAAATGCTGACTGATATAGCCTAAGACTTTTGCTTTCATACTTTAAGATCCCATATTACAAATAGTACATGAAGGTTTTCTGGAGGCAGTAGAAGTGTAAAAGATGTAAATAAATAAAAATAAATTAAAAAAACCCTATTGCTAAATACCATCTTGAAAACACCATGGTATTTACTCCCACTTGCGCTTTAAACCACATTACTTCTTAATTTACTTAACTTTACATAGGAAAAAGCATAACTATTTTGATGTTGATTCTATATGATACTACTTAAAGCTTTTCCCTCTTCCACCAAAATTACAACTTCAAAGTATTTTATCCTTCCCAAACCAAACCCTAAATTCCTAAGCTGTCACTGACTTTGCCTCACTGGTTGTCTAGTTGCAGACAATAATACATCTTACATACTTTTTCTTAATGTCATTTCAATTAATGGAGTGAAAGCAAGAACAGATATGAAGTTTAACAGAATATCTTCTTTGAACAAAAGGTAGTTGCCTGCAAGTATTTCAAAACCAAACCAAAACAACCCCCCAAAAGAACAAAGCCAAAAAAACCCCAGACTACCACCAAAAAACCCCACACAAATCACAATTCTTGTTTCTATTCAGGGGAAAATCATACCTCTGTTTATTATATGAAAAATGCTCTATAATCCGCTGGAACTGCCGTTAGAGCAGGCAGTGCAGTATGGCCATTTTGAGCTACCAACTTTATCACTGAAAGTGTCAAAGATCCACCGCATTAAAACAAAGACACAGTTATGTGCAGCATAACGTTCTATTTTAAAGCCTTGCTGAAAAAGAACTGAAAAATCAGAGTATGCATTCTACAGTCCCCTCAGATTAACAGATGCTGGCAGTGGTCTCCTCATTGCAGATATTTTTCTTACTGTGAAATATTGGTCAAAAATGCCCTGAAAATACTGATTGCTATGTCTTTTCTTCCCCTCCCTAAGTCCCTTCTCCTATTTTCCCTAGCAATGTTTAGCCAAAGTTATTGTTCAGTATATCTCTCATTTTTATGTTTACTTGCATAATCAGTATTTATTTGTTTTTAAAGTGAAAGTGCAGCATTATATATCAACAGCAAAAGGAAGTTAATTAAATATAAAATTCTGAGTAGACAGTAATTTTATCCCTAGAAGCCATATACTTCTCAGATTTTTTTTTTTTTAATACACAAGTATTAGTACAGAATGAATTTTCAGTGTTCAGTAGCAGAAGAGCCAACCCCCCTCACTTTAGTATCTAAATTAGCACTTCTCTCTGACATAAAATAGACACAACTTTTTAAAAATTACAAAAAATGCTAACTTTTTTCTTCCCTGGTGACAGACAACATATATCTTATTGTAAAGACCTATTTCATGTGTCTTTTAAATAATAATGAAGTTACAATGTTAGGAACATCATCCCTATGTTAGGAACATCCCAATGTTAGGAACTAGTACCAGTCAACAATAACACAAATAAGCAGAAATTCAGAACAGAGGACACTGCTTGGTGTCATTATCAGAATAATTTTCTGCCCTTCTGTGCATATGCTCCATACGCATCAGTGTCATCTCCACAAGCCAGCATGAGCTGTTTTGTTACAAGAGAGAGAATTTTGTCTTCAGTTTCAGCAAGCAAAACTGAATTCAGGAGATATGGCTTCTGTCCTGGCACATTTAACCAGTGAAGTGACCTGTGGAAGAACCACTTCTGAAATGCAGTATTATTGTCAGTTGCAACCTGAAGAAGAAACTAAAGAAAAACAAAACAAAACCCTCTCAACAGTAACTGTTACTTTTGCATGAGACATGTTATTCAAAGCTGAATTATCACAGCCAAGAATATGTTATTTCTTTATTTATGAAAGTTATATAAAATATTTTTTGAAAAGGAAAAGCAGATAATGGAAAATAACTTCTTGCTAGAATGGCTAAAACTATAAGAAAGGTTTCTTAAAAAATTTAGAGAAATAAGAATGTAGTACTTGGAGCCATTCTCATTACTCAAGAGGTGGTCATGTTGTCAAGGTGAAAAACCATTAGTGGGTAAAGCCGTGAATATTTCCCCATAAAACTTTGGGATCATTCAGAGGATATCTGTGCAGAGTGTAATTGGGTCTTTGAATGCCATTGAGATAATTAGAGGGGATAGAGATGTCCTAATTTAGTCATCTAAAGAATAGACTCCGATTTCTAGTGAAGAAATACTTAGACAGCTCTGAAGAGAAAGCAGTTTAACCTTTAAAAAGAATAAAAAAAATCAAACACTAGTATTGGAGGAGGATACAGGGATGTTGACCCCCTCCCCCCCCCCTTTTTTTTTTTTAAGTAACTAAGATATAACCTAGTTTGGTTTGTTTGTTTGTTTGTTTGTTTTTTAAATCAATATAAGATGTATGAAGGACCATCTTGGAACTTGAATATTTGAAAGCCTTACTCTCAAATTAAAACAAAACAAAACAAAACAAAAACAAAAAAACAAACAAACAAAAAAAAGAAACCCCAAAGGAAAGCATTTGAATTAAGCTATTAAATTATTAAGCTAAAATTGAGAAAGAAAACCTTTAGAATAGAAATAAATGCTTATATTAACTGTATCAGAGGAAACAAAAATACAGTGCTTTGTGGAAACTGTTGCAAAGCAGTTGGTCCTGGTAACGTATCTATAGCAGTATGGTTCACGTTTTCACTAACTTCATAAAGGCTGTGCACGATTTGTTAGAAACTAATTTAGTCATGAATATAAATTTTCTGGCAGTTGGGAAAAAAAAAATCTTTATTATGCATATTTTGCAGCTCAACTTCCTCCTTTCCCTTTTAAAATGTGCTACTATGGCACTTTCTTACATTAACTTCTGACTATATAAATTATAAACCAGCAGGGACCATTAAAAAAAGTCTCACAAGACACATACTTGTGATACTTATCTACAAGGACATCTTATTTATAACTCAATAAGATACTGTACTAAAATTATAAAATTTTCCTTTATGTTCCTTCACTGTGTCTAATTCTTTTTTTCACCAAAGATGCAGCTTTGTGGCTTGTTGTGAAAACTAGAAAGATTCTTTTCAAATAGAAGCTTACATAAAATGTGATTATAGTTCACAGTTATTTTAACCTTCCATTATTATACACTAGGGGAAAAAAAAAGAAAAACAATCAAGAAAAAAAAAAAACAAGAAATATCTTCTTATTAACTGCTCTCAACCCTCCCTTTAAAAAAAAAAAAAAAAATTCAGAATATTACAATGATTTGACAGTATGAATTCGGGCAACAACATATACCATTAACAGCTTTCAGTATGCCTTAGAAGCAGGGAAAGGGAAGACTTTGTGAGTGTTGACCAGTGCTCCACCAGTGATCACGTTTCTGAAAACAGGGGGAACAAAGTGATATTTGGGGGATGGGGTGGTGAAATCCTTGTAGAACTTGCCGTGATGCCATTCAGAGGTTCAGTTTGATCTCTGTGGTTTAAGCAGCTACAAAAGCAAGGGAAAAAGTGAGAGGGGGAAAATGCAAACAGATGGGGAAAAAGTGAGAGGGGGAAAATGCAAACAGATGGGGAAAAAGTGAGAGGGGGAAAATGCAAACAGATGAGCAGGTGTCTTTCTCTTCCCAGATGAAAATCTGTGCATAATAGTTACAATCCAAATGCACTTTTCACTTTCATAGTTCACTATCCTGTGCAATATTATTGCTCTATCATGTGTATAATAAAAAAAAGCCTTTCAATATGGTTATATAAATACTTTTAAAAAACAGCAGCGAAGGGCTAACAACGATAAGAAGAATCAGGAACCTACTTTCTCAATATACTAAAAGCTCTTTGTGCATAGTCCAGCAAAAAGATGAATGAGAGGGAATATGGTTACTGTTTTATAAGTGCATCAGCTGACAACACACAAGGGCTGCAGGGGAAATAAACTATTTAACTAAGCAACAATACTGGCACAGAAACAAATGTGTATAGATTGACCATAAATAAATTTAAGCTGACAACAGACCTCTTACAGGCTTACAAGAAACAGTAGAGATGGTAAAAGTATGATGAAAACCTGTACTTTTAAATGGAACTGATAAAGCGATGCTGTGGATTACATAAGGCTGTTCTTACGACAGCCCATGGCTAGACTTCAGCACACTGGAAATTCTTTCCAATCCAATATTTTTAGGACTGAACTTTTCTTTCCCTCGAATAGAGTTGGGGGGGGGGGGGACGGGACAAACAAAAAACATGAAAACCAAGATTTACTCTTAAGAACAAAGAAAATCATACAATTCCTCTTGACTTCTTACAAGACATACATAAAATGGATGAAAGCAGACTTAAAATCAAAACAAACAAACAAAAAAAGCTTCTAATTTGGAGATCTGAGTTTTTACAACCTAAGTCACCATTATTACCTTTCTGAGAAACCTGTTAAATAGAGAAACTTTTGTGAAATTTGGCAATTTTCTTGAAGACCTTTTCCTTCTCTTTTAGTTTTGTTTTAACATGAAGCACAGAAATATGCACAGTGCCTGGAGAGAAAGGTCAATGTATTCTGATCCACAAGATATATACACAGAAAGAAAAACAAACCAAACACACACCAGTTCTGAGAAGGTCTTTACTTTTTGAAAGCAAATCTTTTCACTGAGAACTCTGTTACATTTTTTATGCCATCACTAGGCACTGTACAACCAGAGCACCAGCCATGAGCATAGCCTTAATGAGGAGTATATTAGTGGTTTTACTTAAAGCACTTCAGAGCATCAATCCTGAAGCAAATGAGGACATGTCAAATCTAGAAGAGCATACGCTAATTTGTTTTGATAAAAGAAGAATGCTAAGATTCCTTTAAAACCTCACATGAAGGTGGAAATGTAAATAATGTAAGAAATGAAGTTAAGCTTTCCTGCTTTAAAAGCAGAAAGGATACCTTGTGTTTTCTGTTACGCTTCCCATTTATGCTATCATAAGACAAAACATTCTCATTCAAGTTAAAGACTAAGCATTTGCTATTCTGAAAACTGTGACATAAAATACTCAAAAAAAAAAAAAAAGGTCAAATGTGTGATGAGTATGAGAGCAAAACAAAGGCATATATTGCACTGCAGCATAAAGCCCAGCCATTTTAATACCCACTTCTTCCATTTCCCATTAATCTCTCTTTCTTTCACATAAAGCTAGGGAGTATTAGACTTTGCTCCCTTCTTTGATTGAAGTCCTCTGATCCATTTACAGTTAGAGATAGAGGAGCTAGCACAAATGCTAATCATTATACAAATAAACACATATGCTGTTAGCTAAGTATTCCTTTGCTCTTCAGTTCTGTACGCTACGTTACTAAATGCTGTCATGGAAAGTAACTTGAAAAACAATCGGTATCAACAGGTCATCACTCTCTTTAAATTGTCAGAAATTCTGCATGTATTTCCAGCATCATCCAAGTTGAGTGGAAGAAGAAAAAAAAAAAAAAGACCACAAAGTCAAACCAAACTCTCAGAAAGTCTGTCTGAATAAACAAGGTGTTCACTTTCTTTATGCAAACATAAATCTGGGTCACACTTTAAAGTAAGACTTTATATAGGTTTCAAGGTTTCAGATAGCTTAAAATATTAATGACGTTAGACATCCACTCAAGAGACACATTATGTTCACAGGGCATTGTAACCACAGAACTACGAGCAACATTAAAATAATCCATCACTTTATAGAAACAATTTACCTTTTATATAATAATATATTATGTATATTTTGGTTACTTAACTGAGTAAACTAACTCGTAAGTAGAGTTCATAAAAGATCATATTTTATATAAGGCTCTAGCCATTGACCAAATGCTAGAGAACAGAATCATCTGTTGAGACAGTAGTTTTAAACATGTTATTACCTGACTTTATGTTTGACTAGACAAATTATTTACTTGAACACTACATGAACCCCACAATCAAGGAACTTGGTTAAGAAGATTATATATGCAGTCCTCCCTCATTATATGATATTGTAGTAAAACCCACAATGATCTGCACTACTCAGAAGCCAATTTATATATCTAACACTCAATATTGGATATATAAAAACATATTTAAATTTGAATGATACAATGGTATATAAAAATTGTTTTCTGTGCATCTCCTTAATCTTCAGTGACTTCAAATATTGTGGAAAGAAAGGAGGCAAAAAAAGGGGCACCAGGAGCACCAGTTATGAAAGCTTCCAAAGTAATTTATATCACCTGTTCCACCAACAGACCAAATATCTTTCTCTCAGAGTAATAAAAAATATATATCCTTGACTAGATGGGAATAAATAAAACTATTCTACTAGGTAAAGCATGCCACCGAGAGGTAGGCTGCAGATATTTACATGAAAATTGACTTAATTTAGTACATATTTTAAGGAACAACATATTGCCTAAGAAGAAAAATAAAACACTGACTATAAAATGGTTGATATTTTATTCCCTATTTTTTGCATTTTGATGAGTGAGTAGGTAAGTGTTTAATGAAGTCTTATGGACGCTGGTGAATGATGGTAGTTCCTCATTCAGGATAAATAACTTTATTTTTTGAGCCAGAGCTCCAAAGAGAAAGCACATTAGTCCCAAGTCAATCATGTTGCTGGCTTGAAAAACTAGCAAAACAAGCAGAATAGACACCTTCTAACACCCATCTCTGTAACTGAATTTACCACTAAACTAAATCCAAACTTGATTCAAGCCACCAGGATACAGCTAACAATCTGTCTGACGTGGCCAGAACAGAGGTAAGAAACAGAAAGGGATGAGAGATCTAAAAAGAACTGTGAAGATTTGTGTTTAAAGAAACCTGGGGTAAAGCGTTAACAATCCAATTCTATATGCTGATATGAAGTTGCAATTTTCAAGCAAAATGGGACAATGAAAACTTAGAATATTCCTAGAGATGAGGGAATCAAACATGGAAGTTTACCAGAAAAGGAAGCAGCGGCTGCTAAATAGGCGGAAATGGATTATCAAAGACATTGCAAATATATCTCTGGATCCAATCTGTATGATTAATAATGAAATTGTAGTTCATTTAATGACATAAAAAAAAGACTGAAAACATGGTGCATTCAGTTTATAAAACTAAGAGAAAATAATGTAAAGATTAAGGAAAGCAATTAATTTAAATATAGTATCATACAATGGTCAAGTAAAGAATAATTGCTATAAAAACACTGCATGCAAGGACAAATAATTGTAAATGTCAAAGAGAAGCACCTGATGTAGATTGTGAAACAGAAACAGCAATTTGAAAGACTAGCAGAAATGCAGAAGGACTTGCCCTGCTAATTCTAGGTAGCAGAGCACTCCTAAATAGAGTTTGGATATTGAATCATCAGTGAAGCAAAATGCAAAGAACAGAGGCAAAAATAAAAGATCCAATGGTTAAGACAATCCATTCCCAGGAATTTACTGAGTTGACTGAGCTTTAAGAGGAAGAATAAAGATGACCGGAATGATTTACTCAGCCTCTGTGAAGCTGCACAGGAGTTGTGTGTATACTACCTTTAGGTAATCACTTGGTCAGGTCTCAAGCTGCTGAAGCCAATTCTGTATACGCTGTCTGAAGGAACAGACACACATATGAACAGGTCCTACCACGTGAACATGCGTTGATCAAATGACTTACTCCAGACCCACTTCCTTCAGACTCAATCCATAGCATAAACCACCACTTAGGGAGTACAATCAGGAGATGGACTGAATGTAAGCTGAAGCGACAAGCAGAGTGGTAGTACAGGACTAATCAAAGAAGTGTCATTTCACACAGACCAGCAGTCCCATCCTTCCATGATGGAGACATCTACACTGACAGAGCCCTACCAGCAGAGATGGAGGGAGGTGTAATTAGTGGAAGGACTGGATTAATACCCTCATTAAAGAATATTACAATAAAATATATACATATACACACGCCTCTATTGTATAACCTTTCAGGGTGGATTGAATGCGAGATCTGAGAAAGCTTTAGGTGCTTATACTGATTCTTTTTTTTTCACCTGATGTTTATGTTTCTTATTTTTGTGCAGAGAACATAAAACAAACAAAGCCAATGCCCTTGCCCTCTAAAAAACAAATTGGGGGATTAGTCAATGCAGTTAGCAATATCCTGATTACCTCCAGCATACAGCAGTGTTAAAATTAGATTAGGCTTATAATGTACTGTCACATCTGGATTGATTCAAACATAATCATTAGATAAATACTTAGTAACTACACTGTGTTGCCTTCTAATAAAATATGTATATTTCCATATGTTTTGTGGGTTTTAGAAAAATATTTAAAGAAAATTAATTTTTTTGTTTTCAATGTTCATACAATGTTTTGACTACATGTTTGTCTGTGATGGGCAAATGGAAAGGATTGTGAAATACACAGAGCTGCAAGATCATCTTAGCTTACAAACATTACTTACTGAGCAAGGCACATACGAGGAAAGCAAAACACAATTAGAGAATACAGTTTGAGCAGAGGCTGCTCTGTGCTCTGCTGGGTGAGATGCTGGGTCAAATTCATCCTTAATGTAACACCCTAATGATTTTATTATCATTGAAGATACCCAAGAGATTATCTGACTTGTGAAACACAGGACGAGCATGCTTAGAAGCCATAGTTTGCAGATGAGCACTAAGAAGCATCCCATCATAAGTCAAGCAATGTTATCTAAACCTGTTCTTAAAATTTTATTTCAGGCTTGTGAATATAAAGCCTTTGGTCACAAACAATAGCTTTGCTAACACCTCCTGCTCTCTCAAAATCTTGACAAGGACAGGGAAATGTGAAGCAGCCCGCATTAGAAGGGCAAGACTGTTTTCTGCACTTGTGTCAGAAAATTGGTTCCAGCTGAGATCTCTGCCTCCAAAGAGCAACACTGACACTTTAAGAAAGCCTAGGTGAGCTGCCAGGACTATATTCCTCTTTCCAGTTCTTAATTTTGGGGGTAATAATACCAGTATGACCTTCCCCACTCTTTTACAAACAGCAAGGTACATTTTCCAATTTAGTGAATGCTTGGCACGTCTGCCTCTTCAGCAGGTACTTTAGCTGCTAAACTCTACCAAACTCGACTCAGAGGGGGTTGAAACTTCCAATTTGGCTGCAGTGAGAGAAATCTGCCCCTGCTGGGCTCTAAGCTGCAAAACTTCAGCACAGAAGCAGGATATTTGCAATTTGAGTTGAAGAAGATTAAGGGAGCCATGTGTGGCCAAAAGAAAAGAAAAATATCTATAGCATAAAAGCTGTCTCAGATGTTACTCAAGGAGGCAGTAGAAACATGGGTCAAAGCCTTTCTGAGTACAATATCAGTAGTTTCTAACTTCTGATAATGAGACGGATAACTGCAGGGTGAATGATCAGCACTGATTGTAAATGAATCCTGTCAGAAGGTACACCTGTTGTAAGAAATTCGTAGCTTAAAGAATGTGTGGCATGTTCTGAAAAGCAACTGTTGCTTTGATGCTAAAAGGCAACATAACTCTAAACCAGCTAATGCTAGGATAAATCATTTGAACATGATAACTATATTCTAGGTACATTTTTAATTCTTAAGGAACTTAACTTTGTGAGCATTCCACTAACATATATCTCTAACTTGTATGACAGAAAGAAATTCTAATTAAAAAAAAATCTTATAAATACAGAAAAAAAACCCCAAAACCACACTACTGTCTTGAAAACACTGCAGCACAACTACTTTCAGCTGTCATTCCTTGCCGCCACCACAATAAGTGAAACAGGGATCCTTTCTCTCTTCATCAGTTTCCTACAGGTTGTTCATATTGTTCAGAGGCAATGCAGATGCAAAAGTTTTCTTCCAAAGAAATTACTTTCTTTGCTCATAGCACAGAAACAGCTGTAATGTCTGTGAGAAACCAACAAAAATGCTCCTAGTTTCATCATTCTTTTGTATCTATGTGTCTGAGAGAGCAAGAGAGATGGGCAAACACAGATTTCTTACACATTTATGGGAAACACCTCCTAAATACGAGATTAGGTCAAGATACTAGATACCATCTGGAAAAGCACACAGTGGTTTGATTCTTTCATCTGCTTTGCTTTGCTTTTCAGGTCCTTATTTAACTATGACTAACTATGTTGCACCATAGGACACACCATGCGGCAGTAATCTTGTTTTGACATTTACGTAACTTCAATGTGATAAAAATTTCAGTTTATTATTTGGTGGTGTGGGTTTTGTTGCAGGGTTTTTGAGGGTTTTTTTGCTAGAATAGAATTATTAGGAGAACCAGATATTTCCTATAGTTGACAACATATTTATTCCCCTAGTAAAGAGAGATAATCTGTTAGTTTATTGCTTGATTTACACCACTTCAGTCTACAGTTCAAAACTTACTGCACCTATCTAAATAATCAGTAAGTTATTTTATTTGTATTTGTGCATATAAGAAAGAAATCGGTGGGCTTACTGAATTCGTAGCACATTCGGTATTGTGCATTTGTTCTGAGGTTTAGAGAGCACTGGAATAAAGTGACTATAACAGTCAGTAGCTGGGAAAGTAAGGGGAAGAAACTGAAGTAACAACATAAAAGAGAAATGAACCCAAATTAAATAAACTAATTCAAGGCATAAAGTAACTGGGTAATTCAAAGCATAATCAGTCAAGTAACCAAGTTTTCTGAGACAAAGATTTGTGGAAGGGTGCTTCAAAGGTGAATTTGAACTTACAGCTGAGTTTACAATCAAATTTGAATGCATATGGACAAGAAATTGTAAGTAAATCCAGTCAGGAAGTGTTGATATTCCTTTTTTTGATCAGTCATAACAAAGCAACAGTGTTAAACATTTGGGATATTTCACCTTTATCTTAACATTTTTTTAAACATCCATTAAGCTGTCAAGGTGTTTTATACCTTGTAATGAAGCTTGTGAGAGATGAATGGCAGGCATTAACCACTATTTCACTCTCACAGAGTGAGAGGGAGAGAGGCTGGAGGCGTGATTTGCACCTTGGGTGTCTTCAAAATATTGCAAGGACGTTTGTTCTTTATTAGTAGTACTTGAATACCAAAAATCTGCTGAAAGCTTCACAGGGGAAAGAACAAAAAGGAAAAAAAACCCCTTCATTTGAGTAAGAACCGAATATATTAATATATTGAATTCTAAGCATTAGCTGTGACCACTACATTAAAGTTTCCTATTCCTCCATGCAAATCCCCATAAAATCTCTGAAGAAGCTTCTCCCTGAGGACAGGCAGGGAAACAAAACAACCTTCCCCCCCTCAAACCAAACAACCCTCCCCAAGCTCTGTCCCCAAAATGCACAGCATTAAATGTAAACATGGTTATTTAAATATTAAATATGATTTTATAAGGTGAAATCATTCAAAATACATCTAGTATTGATACAGAAATAAGACTATCAAATAGGGTGGGGTTTTTTTGCATAACAACTTAAATGCTGATGCCATTCATTACTTGTTAAAGTAGACATGAAGAAACAGATTTTAGCTAGGATTCTCAAAAGGCTAATTGTATTTCATTGCTATGCCTACAACACCATTACTACTAAAAGCTTTAATTAGACTACAGATACCATAGCATATGCAACTCATTTTTCAGTTCACGAATACAAAGCACAGAATATTTCTCAACTGGTAAAGATGTAATTGTACATATTTTATCTAAATGAAAACTTGCAATATAAAAACTCCCTAATGTTAACGGTTAACATTACAATGTAAAATTACAGTGATGTTGCTAGATTAGTTACTAATTAAAAACAACAATACAGAGGCAGTACAGAATATTTATCTCAATAGGCACTGGGGATAGCCAAGTGGTTTACTTACCAAAAATCAAAAATGGTTTATCCAAAGGAGAGATGATTTTTTTTAAATATTACTTAAATTTAAAATTTGTCTTTAAAAATCAAATATAAAGACAGTAATGAGAGTCAGAATATCACTTAACAACCAACATTTGTACTTCCTTGCAACAGAATTTCAATTGCTATTAATGCCAGATGAAACATGAAGCAAATTTCAGAAAATGGATTAGAAAAGTGAAAAATTAAAGAACTCTAACTGCAGAGATTGTCTGGGAATGTTCAGCCACAGAATAAACACTGTTATAAGTAGCTGAATACACACCAAGCAGACAATATGCTTATGAAAATGTTACACAGACTAGCTCAGTATGGAGTTATGTCGGCAAATTTCAAATACATTAAACCTGAGATGGGTATTATGAAAAGTTTTTGAAAGGCTTCTAAATTGAACAGTCTCCCTCTGCTTCTATTCAGCTTTAAAATTCATTTCATTTATCCATACCAGTAGCAGCCAGACAGGTAAAAATACAGAGAACAAAATGCAACACAAAGAATCAGTGAGTGTTCAGGGTGGTTTCTATAAAATATACCATCACTAAGAATCATTGTCACAAGGGAAGATGATATCTGTGTGAACTTGCCACACACAAGACACACACAGAGGATTTTTTTCTTGTAGTTTTATAAATGGGATACTAAAATGCTGTTGTAATTTACATTACAAACAGCTTCCATCATTAAATGCAAGCCTATATAGACCTTATATGAGACAAACATACATTTCACTTAGGATTAAGGTTCCTGATTCTTGCAGAATATCTTCTCTTGAGATAATAGTTTGAATACATTTTTATGAATAACTTTAGTTTTAAAGGATACCTTTTGGTTTTAAAGGAACCTTGGTTAAAGTTATTTATATTTGCTCACATACATATCATTCACTAAAATTTAATTATGCATCTATAACCTGTTTTGCTTAATTCTGAAAAGAGTACATATTTTAAACCCCTTTTTTAAAAATTTTTAGCCCCTCCCTCACCTTAAGAATAAAAATTATAGTTAATAATTTTCACAATTTTGCTTGTCTTTTGCTGTGATGTCTCCATGTATGGGAAAAAAGCCCAAGTGGCTAAAATATTGCATGAGGAAATTACATTATCTGCTTTCCAGACAACACAATAATGGAAACGACTGAAGGGAAAAGCTAATGCCAGGATAGGATGGTCACTGCACTGACTAGCATGGGGGGTGGGCGGTTTGCACCATTGTTCCTACCAGATATTTGGAAGCTGAGTAGGAAGAACCTCATATACATCTGATTTGCTGGATGCAACCTTCAAGAGGTTTCCTTTCATGGATTTCCCCTTCCTTTACCAGCTACCAGTTCAAAATGGGATGTTAAGTGCTATGCTACTTTTTGCTAACACTTATGATCTTCAGTTTTGTCGTGGTTTAACCCCCTCCGCCAACTAAGCACCACACAGCCACTTGCTCACTCCCCCCCAGTGGGATGGGGGAGAGAATTAGAAGAGTAAAAGCAAGAAAACTTGTGGGTTGAGATAAAGACAGTTTAACAGGTAAAGCAAAAGCCATGCACGCAAGCAAAGCAAAACAGGGAATTCATTCACTACTTCCCATGGGCAGGCAGGTGTTCAGCCATCTCCAGGAAAGCAGGGCTCCATCACACGTAATGGTTACTTGGGAAGACAAGCGCCATAACTGAACAACCCCCCCTTCCTTCTTCTTCCCCAGCCTTTATTGCTGAGCATGACGTCATATGGTGTGGAATATCCCTTTGGTCAGTTGGGGTCAGCTGTCCCACCTGTGTCCCCTCCCAGCTTCTTGTGCCCCCCCAGCCTACTCGCTGGTGGGGTGGTGTGAGAAGCAGAAAAGGCCTTGACTCTGTGTCAGCACTGCTCAGCAGTAACGAAAACACCCCTGTGTTATCAACACTGTTTCCAGCACAAATCCAAAACACAGCCCCATACTAACTCCTATGGAGAAAATTAACTCTATCCCAGACAAAACCAGCACAAGTTTCTGGTTGCAATAATGATTTGTTGATTTATTGTACTATTCAGCTCTTAAAGTTATACTTGTTTCTTGGCAGCAGTAGCAGTAGTTCCCTTCATGAATGTGAAGTCTGTTGTGATACTCACTGTTTAAGCACAGAAGATAGTTCCTATCCAGAAAGCTTATCACTCAGCTACAAACCAAAAGGGAACAAACACATGGGGACATTTAGGCAGAGGACATCACAAAAAAGATGAGATATTGAACTGTTTTCTGCTTATTAGTAATACATCTTTTATTTATTTTCTTCTAAAAGTTCAGCTCTCCAGTCGTTCTCTCTCCAGTATTTTTGAGCTTTCTGGTGTTTCTCAGATCATATGTACTAGTATCCAGGAAGTGAATATTAGAAGCTTATTCAGCTATCCTGATCAGTTTGTATAAACTCTATGCAACGTGTTCCATATGTTTTTAGTTTCATGCACACTGTAAGAGCAATTAAGTGCATAGAATTACAAAACAACCAAGGAGAAAAAAATCCACTAACTTTGCTCATATGTGTGGAAAAAAAACCCATATACATACTGAAAGCCAAACAGTATTAAGTCCAAGCTGCTAAAAAAAGCATATTAAGCCAGTTAAATCCAAATAAGTGCATATATAGAATATGGTATCTGCCTTATTATCTAGGTAGTTGTAACATATGGCTACCAATTTTAAAATTGGTTCTTTTCTAAACTACCTACCAAAATTGTCAAAAAAATACATCCTTCATTCTTTATATTCCACACAAATTTATGATCTATATTCTATGGATATGTTGAGTAGATACGTGTAACGGTGCAGCTACCGCATGGTTTCTATGATTATAATTCCCCAGACACAACGCTTCATTTCCTTTCTAAGCAGCTTGTTGGATTGCAAACCCCACCAGACCTGTGAAACAGTACTGTAGTATTTGGTGGCTCAGAAGTTCTTGATAGACTTGCAATGATGTTCAGTTTCAGAGAAAGCATAACTCAGATACATAGGATATTTCTCATGATTATTATAAAAACAAGGAAAATCGTAAGGATATTAGCAAGTGGTTTCCTACTTTCCACCAAAACCTAACAGTGAAGCTAGACACCAAAATCATCACTAGAACTCTTTCTTTTTCAAAAAAAAAAAAAAACTGACAAGTTTGAATACATAGTTTTCTCTAGTAACAAAAACAACAGAAGAATAAGGACTCTTCCGATGGGGCCTTACAATGTTAGCATTTGCACAGATCCCTATAGTTATTTACTATTGATGAATCAGCAGATAAGCCCTGTTGCTATTCCCTGCCATGTAGTTTAGCCCTCACAGATTTGTACTCTGCATGGGCAGAGACATAGTTATCAAGAATAGGTAGATGGTAACATTGCACCACTATTAAGAGATTGGAGATGCCCAGACCTAGGCTGTAAAGACAGCAGAATGTGCAGAAACACAGTAGGGGCCCCATCTGACATGCTTTCTATGCTGTACACTTCGTAAGAATTCAGTTTCCCAACTTTTCCTCCAATAGCATGTCTTCCAAAAATGTGTACATTTTCCATGCACACAGGCAGAACACAGATGGAATCATTGTGTCTTGGCTTGTACTTTGAGTACAAAGTATTTTTTATGATTCATCATAAAGTCTTTAGAATATATAGAAAGTGGTATCTTTTAACCAGCAGAAACATAGCTAGGGAAAATTACAGTTTTAGCAAACCAGAATTTCTATCACAGACAATTATGCAGCATAAGGTACAGGTCAAACATGACAGTATAAACATTTAAAAAAGAAAAAGACAAAATTCGCTATGGTCAGTGACTTCTTTCTATCACTTTTCTATTGAAATTAGTACAGATTAGAAGTATATACTACCTCCTTTGTGGGGAAGAAACCCGAAAATGTTCAATGCTAACTCTTCCACTTGAAGTAAACAAATTAAAACTAGTATTTTCCTTGCATGCTACTAAATGCAATACATTACATACTTGCTCATTAGAAGTGAAATATTTAAAGTGCTCATCCAACAAATGTTAGAATTAAAAAAAAAAAAAAAATCTAAATGCATAGACTGATAATTTTACTATTTGTTTTCAGATATGATCCTGAAATTACAGAATGAGGTAAAGTACATGAATGAAAATTACTTTTTTCAATACTGTATTATAACCGAAACACTTGAACAATGTTGTGAAGTCACAAAGTATGTGAGATTTCATATAGTCTAATATATTCCAAAACTGTTGTAGCTGCCAGAACCTGTCTAGCAAGGTGTTCAGAAGCTTGTACACCAGAGTAAGGTCAAAATCCAATTAAGTGGATTTTTCTATATCCACTCTATACTTGTAAAGCTTCTAGCATGTTTTGGCATAAATGTACAACTTCTTATGTAATAGCAAACTAGCATCTTGACGGTAGAAATGAAAAATTAGCAGCAGTAATCCTACAAGTTCTTTCTGGCCACCACAGAGGTGTTAAGAGCCATAAACTATAGCTGGAGAAAAATGTGTATGTATTTCCTTTCCACAAGTGTAAAAGCATATTCTCTAAAAGCCATTCAAATTGATCTGATTTGTGAATGAATATTACATTTGTTACTACTTGGGAGAAAATGAACAAGTCAAAATAAAGGAGTTTGGGGTTTGGTGGTTTGTGGGTTTTTTTTCAATATATGCATTTTGAAAGGATTTCCTAAATGTAAATATCATTACAATTACAATGGTTCAAACATTACAAACATGGCAAACATTTCATACTGCATGACATGAAACGTCTTATTTTTATTAAGTGGATTAATCTCATCTAACTTTAGATATATAAAGTACAGATGTTTGTATGAGGTAATTTCCCTAGGTTCTTGTATCTAATCACTTTTGGAATATAACTATTCTGGCTTGTCTTGATGTTCTGCTTTAGGATGACACAAAGTGTGGACAGGGCTCCTCTGACTCATAAAAGTATTTGTGCATGACCAGCTCCAGAGCTGTACCTCTACAAGGTAGACATCCATTTAACCAGAGGAAAAAAAAAAAAACAAAACACAACTTAATAATTCTGTCTCAAATTTGAAATTCAGTGGGAAATTCAAAAGGTTCTGGTTTTCAAAACAACCAGAGACAGTCATGTCCCCTCTGCCTCACCATATAAATAGATATTGTTTCATGTGTAGATATTGTTTCTACCATCAAACAAGAGACAGCTGAAAAACAGAGGAACAGGATGATATCCTTTCTTTGCTGATGGCAGTGGTAAAGTTCAATTCAAATGTAATCAGAATTTCATGCTTCGGGTGTATCATTTGCTGTATTTTCAAGATTAAACTTCAACTCTGCGGTGAGAACTGCTTAGACAAAACTAGTCATCTATTCAAAGCTTTGTCAATTTAATGGACTTCCACAGGCCACAAAGAGGTCTTTCAGCCAGCTTATCCAGAACAAGGATAAAAGAACTTAACATTTATCAGTAGCTCCCCACTGACACAGACAGCATTTATAGTGCTGAGAAAGAAAAAGAGAGTATTTTTCTCACTTCTGTTGAGTGAGTCATCTTTCCCGCTATGGTGCAGCCTTGCTGTTGGCCAACACTGATTCCAGATCACTCAGAACCTGAAGGTGAGTTCACCCTTCCTTGTTTCAGCTCTGGGGACTGTGATGTCACAGTGTGAATGAGATCTGGTTACTTATCTAACTGAAATCCAACACACAGAGATAAGTAAAATATGCATATTCATATATTTAAAACATTTTTGTATATATAAAGTTTTCAGTATGCTCAACTTGTTCACGCATCAAATAAACAGAGTGTGAGAGGAGATAACAGACAGCCAGGCTGGGAGAAATGAACCTCATCTTTCTACCACAATGAGATCTCACCCAAAGCTTAACATCAAACTTGAGACCATGAAACATTGCAACACATACAATAAATAGTAAACATCCCACTTCTAGTACTGTGCTACCTTTCTTACACCTTTGGAAAAGTGTTCCCATCACCAACCATAAAGTACAACTACTTTGAAGCAAAATAGAATGCATAAACAAAGAATAGAAGAAATCAAAACTCAGGAGATAAATTAAACATATTTGATTTCATACTATTTTTTTCCTACTTCTTTAAAGTCTTTCCTACAGTGTTCCCTACCAGGGACACATGCAACTAAAACTAAAAACTACAATAACTAACAAATATTTTCAGCTTGATACTGAATAATTCCTGTTATAATCTTAGATACAGTTTTTATTTTCTCCCAGCAAGAAGCAGCCTATGTCACCAAAAATGTTTTTCTTTAATCAGAATTATTTTAATATCAAGCAAAAATATTTCCTTTACTGCTTTAAAATTAGTACCCTGGGAAGTTGAACAAGTTATCTTTTTACCTCATGGTGTTGCTTGCCACATTGTTACAATGAGAACACTAACACATAGTCATATATGCATGATAATATCAGAGACATTTTAGGATTCAGTCACTCCCTAGCAGATAAGAACTTGCTACTTTGAACTCATTGCATGACATTATTATTTAGAATGCTAACACCAACAGTGCAGGCCTACTGCAACCCCTGAAGAGGTTTCAAAACCTGGCATCGATAGATGGTGCATTAGAAACCAAATGAATGGTAAAAAAACCCCAAACAAAACCACAAAATAAGCCCTCAAACAAACAAACAAACAGAAAAGATTTCAACAGTATGTTAATCAGGTATGCAACAAAAACAGGCAATATATTTCAGGAGTGCATGTGCATTTTTCATACACGTGTATGTATACAGTTAGCCAAATAGAAAGTCAATACAAAATTTCTCAAATCAAGATCAAGAAATCTAGTTTTGCCAGATATTTGTTAATTAATTTGAAGTTCAGGGTCTTTTTTCAGTAAAGTTCTGTGGGATAAGGTGGTGTCCCGATCCATTTCCCATTGTATTCAGTGGGAGTGGGAGTGGGAGTTTTGAACGGTAGTCAGCTGCTAATGACTTGAGAGTGATGTTGTCTTTCCATAGGAAGTGGAGAACACTCTGGATACTACGTGCCAGAGAAAGTGGCAGTTCCATTGTTCAGAAAACTAGATTCAACTACGTACATCCCTGTGCATATCTGTAATGAATAATGCCTCATAGTTTTATCTAGTATACTGTTACATACTTACAGTTTATTTAAGCCCCATATTTTTTAACCATTAAGGATTTTTTATGATTATAAAGTTGGATAACTAAGAAACTGTGGTATAGCCACTGAAATTCTAAAGGCTGTCTCTGCTCTGATGCCTTTCAAAGCCTTAAAAGCAAAATACAATTTAAATGTGACATCTGGTAGAGTTATTAAATCTAGCAGCAGCTGAGGAAACATAAAAGGATTCTTCTTTTAAATAGAAAACAAGCTGACATTTTACAAATACTTATTCACTATTTCAGCTACTAGTATACATTAGAGAAGACTACAATAATCAGGAAGAATTTGAATGATCTACAAAACAAAAGTATCTACTAAATTACAAAGACAGCAGATGTTTCAGCATTTATTTCTCTTTAAACCCTCTGTTTTCATACATTTCCAGGTCAAACATTCAGTGCATATATCTTTTCTCCTATTAATTTTCAGCTGCATATTCCACTCCATAGCACATATGACATTTTGTTACTTTATCCTGAAACAATGTCTCAGCCAGATCAGAGAAACACGATATAATTAGTGACCCATTATAACATAGTTTTTACTTGATTTTTTTCCCTCTTCTGTAAGTAGCTCCTTGAACTTCAGGTGTCTGATTTGCATGATCACAGGGGTCTTTATTGTGAAATCATTATTATTTTTACTGCATGCGTATCTTTAACCAGGCTAATGACTAATTGGTGTGGAATAAAGCCTTTTCACAACCGGTACACAGCACACGTCATTTCACAACTAACATACGGTATGTGCAGTCTGGTTTCAGGCACAGTCAAAACAGAAGAATAAAAATTGACTAACGTAGTCCTGTTTACACAGGGAAGTATCTTAGTTTTTAAATGATGCCCATTGACTTCAGATGAGAAACTTTGACCCTCAGAGGACAACTTTCCACTCGGATTTTGTTTTTGTCCTACAGTCTTGAATTTGCTTGCAGTTATATTAGTTTTCAGTTATGTCGTACTTACCTTTCCTTACAAAGTTTTTTTTTCTAATTTTACTTGCCCAATATTTATTTAAGGGTTTGGAGAGACAGGAAAGATACAGAAATACTATACTATATAAAACCCCAAAACAAAACCAAAGCATAAATGGTGCATGCCTCTTTTCAAAGAAAATTATCATTGACTTGAGAAGAATGAGATCTTGCTCACCATGACCTGAGAAATCACTCTCTAACAATATTCTTACAACTAATGATGAACTGTTTTTTTTTTGAAACACAGCATTTGAGATACAGCACCAAAAGAGTCACAGTCTATCCAGTTCTAATGGGCCCCCAATCATAAATCTAACAGAAATAGCAACATGTGACTTAAGGTGGTTGGTGGTAGTGGGGGGATTGGCTTACAGTTGCTCTCTATTCTGGAAAATAGCAAAGGAAAAAAAAAAAAGTGCATGGTGTTGGGTTTTTTTGTTCTTGATAAAAAATGGAGGTTCGAGAGTAGCTTTAACAACTGATAGAGCTCAGACCATTTCAGACAAAAAAAAAAAAAACCCTACAAAAAAAAAAAAGTATAGAAACCTATCTAGAAAGTCCAAAGCATCAGACTCCACTAAACTATGCCAATTTTTCATCGTTGGAAAGATTAGATTTCTTTTATGTTCATTGCCAAGTATTCAGACTAATTCACATGCTACTAAGACTAATTCACATGCTTACTTAGAAGTCCAAGGTCTAAATTCTAGCTGTAAGATCTAATTTTCATAAAGGACGTGTGAAAGAAAAATATTCTTGAGTCCTGGGAGTACTGAATAACTCAAGTTGTTACATGAACATTTTGTTCTATGAAAAAAGCTGGTTTGGCAACCACTCACTCCCATTTCTTTTCTTGCCTTGAGCCTGGCATTTCTCAGCTGTGCCAATGCAACTATTTAGGCAGCTTCACTTTAAACTGAATCGTCAAAATACTCCTGGTTATGTGTCATTCATGTCACAACAGAGTCAGGAATAAACTTTTAAATCATCTCTCTGCTGTCTCAGATCCAGCTTTGAATAACAGTTATGTGAAACACGGCCCAGCCAACTCCCTGCTGATCAATTAAATCAACTATCATGCGATAAAAACAGTCTGTAGTTTTACCAAGATTTAGGGGACTAAAGGAAACATTACAGTTCTCACAGACAGCAAATAGGTCCAGACCTAAAAAGGACTAAATTGTGGAGCAGAATTTAGGTGAGACTTGGATGTTTAGTTCCAAAATATAGTTATTCTGACATTTCGGACACTCAAAAACTTGCAAACACTGACATTTTTAATCATTAAAGTTCCCTGCCTGCCTAAATTCTTCTGTCATAAATTTCTCTATGCCTGCTTATACTTGTAAGCATCTTCAGTAGATTAAATAGCAAGAGTAGTACTCTTGTTTGCCATGTATGTCAAAGAAATAACTAACTCTAGTATAGTAGAAGTTACATGTCCAAGAAAACCCACCATACACTATTTCAGTTCTACAGGAAAGTTTTAGGCTTTACAACATTAAAACCACTACCTAGAAAATCTCCTGTTTTCTATACCCAAAGTGAACTCCCTCAAATTTAGTTTTGTACTGAGAAATGATAAAAAAAAAAAAATACTTGGATAATACTTGAAAGTAAGTCTAGTGTTATACTACTTTATGTTAATTTATTTTTAATTTTACTGTACTGAAATGCTACAGAGAAAGATTAGTTTTACTATGAGATGATCAAAAACTGTAAGAAAACATCGGCATTTCATATGCAGTGAATTTTACCATACCATAGAATTTATCACCAAATTTCTGTTGTCAGCTCACCATTGGCTTTAACCAAGATATGACAGTTAAAAAAGTTTTGTTTTCTCCTACATTCATTGCTCCTCTCCTTGAAGCAGTGCTTTAAAAGGTTATCATATTGTATAACTGTCGTTACCCCAAGACAATACTGAGGACTGTGCTGACCAATATGGTCCCACTGTTTCTCTGTAGTGCATCTCCAGCATCCTTCTTCAACAGTTGTTGTGTTATATTTATATGACTGTGTTATGCTGTCTGAGGCAAAGATCATCTTTTCATTATGCATGTGAATGATGTTTAACAAAGCAGAAATTTCAAAGTCCTAGGACTTTGCAATTATAAGGAAACGAACCACAATCTTGTTAACTATGATGAAGAATTGCTGGATGGGGTTAGGTTATGCTTTATGCAACCCACTCTTTGAAATCATTGCAATTATCACAAACTTATTTTTGGAGCTGTGAAATTTATGCTGTATGGATTTATACATTTCAATTCATCTATCTTTCTGTTTGAATATAATGCAAGTCTGAAGGAAATCTAGTTTCTTGTGCTTCCTATGTAAAGGAAGTCTTAAGGAGGCCATTTAGAGGCATCTTTTAGATTTTATTTTCCTTATCCCTGAAAGTGATATTTCTTAATTCTTTAAATAAAATTAAATAAAAATTTAATATTCTTTAGAATAGCTAAGAATTCCTAAGCAAACTAAGGAAGTAAAAAGTTCAGTTTTGCAAAGAACTTCATGAATCAAAGTTGTTGCTTTGTTCTAATTTTGAAAACAAAAACATTAAACTCTATGAAGGAAAATATTTTAAAATATCTTCACTGATTAGACTATTTCATTTTACATACTTGTAATGTGATCTTTTTTGCAGCTGCCAAAAAATAATTTCAAATGGAAAATTAAAACATTTCACTTAAAATCAAGTTATACAATTTCTCCAAATAGATACCTTAACAAAATCCAAACAATTCTGTTAAGCATGTAATTTTTTGTATCAGCTCAGCTGTTGGTGGTAAATTCTTCAATCAAAGTTTTTGCAGAAATCTTTAAGACACTTAATATAATTATCAAATTTAAAATTTTAAGCTTGCATGGTTATCTGTTGATGCATTCCTAACATATGTTAACTTTGAACCTCCATACCTTGTAGCTTTTATTAAAACCTGCATAATAACTATATGAAGACCACAGATGATACCTAAAGGATTATGCTAAATCTTGAGTTTAAGGTTTGCGATGGGATTGGATTTATATTTTTTTGAATGAGAGAAGACAATAAAACATTGTTTCCTAAGGTATTTAAATTAGCCTTTAACAATAGTCACAGAGGTACCAAAAAAAGTTATTTTTCATTCAAACTATTCAGAAAGGTCTCTGGAGCCATTTGTACCATCAGTGTGTTGGTGTTGGATATCTGTAGAGCAAGTAATGGCAATTGTGGCAATGGATTGCTGCTTTTATGAAAACTGAAAATCATTCTGGTCAGATGACTAAGAAAATCTAAGCAAAATTACTTTGGGGATTATCCATTCAGATCAAAGTGATTTATAGCAGAAATCTGCCAATGTAGCAGAGAACTTCTGCACATGAGACTCACATGTTACAACAGTACTTTACAGATTTGAAACTAAAAAAAAAATTGAATATGAAAAATCATTGGTAAGAAGTATAACCTTTTTCTAAGCTACATAGATAAATATTGAAATTATCCTTATGAAAAAGAGAAGGAAAAAAACAAAACACTTGTCATATATATGTATTAAATGTTGAAGAGATGTGGTTCCTCTACTAAATAAAAACTCTACACAGATTGATGCATCAAATAGTTTTCACCTGGAAAATTGTCATTATTTTTTCCTCTTTTCATTCTAATGCACACTCCTCATATTCTAAGGTGGTCTTGCTCCCTAAATGGTGACAAATAACAAAAAGTGATATGAAACAATTACTGTATTACATAAAATATGCACTATTACAGTGTGCAGTATTACAGTGTACAGTGTTACTTGTACAATACTATGAATTTACAAAAACAGTACAGCAAGAAATAGCATGATCATTGATTATAAAGTTCTTCCATGATTAGGGTACCTACAATTTAGCTGTTAAGCAGCTGTTTCTTTGAGCCTCCTCCTAAATTAAATGTTACACTAAGCTTAGTATATGGATGTGTAGCAGGAACATCATGGCCTGATTTTCCTTTCAGGGAGGAAAATCAAATAATACAATACTGAAATCTTAAGAATTATACCATAATAAAAAGATACTAATGAGAAGAGTAGTATGATGAAGTTAAGCACATAGCCTTACAGAGAGACACACAAGTGGTATGTAGACTTAATCTGATCAGTCATGCTATAGTTGCAAGGGCCTCCAAGTGCCCCAACTAGCTTTATTCACTCTCCAATGATTGCCAAGCTTACTTTCTGAAGAATGCTTTAGAAACTATGCATGACGCTGGTCTATCACACAGGCTCAAGAAAACTCCAGATCTCTCAGAGGGAGGAATCCTTCCTCCTGCCAAGCAGAAAGGCTTAGAAAGACAACAAAGTCAGGGGAGGATGGGGCAGCTGCAGTTAAAGTCTCCCTGCAGCTAATTCAGATGAAACCCAGGTGAAAGATCAGGAAACCAAAGATCAAGAAGTCAAAAGGGACTTCAGGGCACTGGGGCAACTGGTTGAAGGATCAGGAGCACAGGTAGTGTTTTCCTCAATCCCTACAGTGGCAGGGAAGAATACTGAAGGGAACAGGAAAACACACCTGATCAACACGTGGCTCAGGGGCTGGTGCCATCGGAGGAATTGTGGCTTTTTTGATCATGGTGAGGTTTACACGGCACCGGGCCTGCTGGCGACAGATGGAGTTCAGCTGTCTCACAGGGGGAAAAGGATCATGGCTCATGAATTGGCAGGGCTCATTGAGAGGGCTTTAAACTAGGTTCAAAGGGGGAAGGGGATAAAACCAGGCTCGCTAGAGATGAGCCGAGGGGTGGTGTGCCAATGCTGGGGGCGAAATCAATAGCCCAGCTCAAGTGCATCTACACCAATGCACGCAGCATGGGTGGCAAACAGGAGGAGCTGGAAGCCATTGTGCAGCGGGATAGCTATGGCTTAGTCGCCCTCACAGAAACATGGTGGGGTGACTCTCACGGTTGGAGTGCTGCAATGGATGGCTATAGACTCTTCAGAAGGGACAGGCGAGGAAGGAGAGGTGGTGGGGTGGCTCTGTATGTTAGGGAGTGTTTCGATTGTCTAGAGCTCAACAATTGTGATGATGATACAGTCGAGTGTTTATGGGTAAGGATGAGGGGGAAGGCCAACGAGGCAGATATCCTGCTGTGAGTCTGTTATAGACCACCCAACCAGGATGAAGGGGCAGATGGAGCATTCTACAAGCGGCTGGCAGAAGTCTCACAATCGCTAGCCCTTGTTCTCGTGGGGGACTTCAACTTCCTGGACGTCTGCTGGAAATACAACACGGCAGAGAGGAAACAGTCTAGGAGGTTCCTGGAGTGTGTGGAAGACAACTTCCTGACACAGCTGGTAAGTGAGCCTACCAGGGGAGGTGCCTCTCTTGACCTGCTGTTTACAAACAGAGAAGGACTGGTGGGAGATGTGGTGGTCGGAGGACGTCTTGGGCTTAGCGACCATGAAATGGTAGAATTCTCGACTCTTGGTGAAGTAAGGAGGGGGGCCAGCAAAACCGCAACCATGGACTTCCGGAAGGCAGACTTTGGCCTGTTCAGGACGCTGGTTGAGAGAGTCCCTTGGGAGACGGTCCTGAAGGGCAAAGGGGTCCAGGAAGGCTGGACGATCTTCAAGAAGGAAGTCTTAAAGGCGCAGGAGCAGGCTGTCCCTGTACGCCGTAAGAAGAATGGGCGGGGAAGACGACCGGCCTGGCTGAACGGGGAGCTCTTGCTGGGACTCAGGAAAAAAAGGAGAGTTTACCACTTGTGGAAGAAGGGGCAGGCGACTCAAGAAGAGTACAGGGATCTCGTTAGGTCATGCAGAGAGGAAATGAGAAAGGCAAAAGCCCAGCTAGAACGCAATCTGGCCACTGTCATTAAAGACAACAAAAAATGTTTTTACAAATACATTAATGACAAGAAGAGAGCCAAGGAGAATCTCCATCCTTTATTGGAAGCAGGGGGGAACATTGTCACTGAGGATGAGGAAAAGGCTGAGGTACTCAATGCCTTCTTTGCCTCAGTCTTTAACAGGCAGACCAGTTATCCTCAGGGTACTCAGCCCCCCGAGCTGGAAGACAGGGACAGTGAGCAGGATAAACCCCCCATAATCCAAGAGGAAGCAGTTAACGACCTGCTATGCCACCTGGACGCTCACAAGTCTATGGGGCTGGATGGGATCCACCCGAGAGTGCTGAGGGAGCTGGCGGAGGAGCTCGCCAAGCCACTCTCCATCATTTATCAGCAGTCCTGGTTAACAGGGGAGGTCCCGGACAACTGGAGGCTTGCCAATGTGACGCCCATCTACAAGAAGGGCCAGAAGGAGGATTCGGGGAACTACAGGCCTGTCAGCCTGACCTCAGCGCCGGGGAAGATGATGGAGCGGTTCATCTTGAGGGTGCTCACAAGGCATGAGTGGGACAACCAGGGGATCAGGCCCAGCCAGCACGGGTTCATGAAAGGCAGGTCCTGCTCAACCAACCTGATCTCCTTCTATGACCAGGTGAACCGCCTAGTGGATGAGGGAAAGGCTGTGGATGTGGTCTACCTGGACTTCAGTAAGGCCTTTGACACCGTCTCCCACAGCATCCTCCTCGAGAAGCTGGTGGCTCACGGCTTAGACAGGTGTACTCTGCGCTGGGTCAAAAACTGGCTGGACGGCCGGGCCCAGAGAGCTGTGGTGAATGGAGTTACATCCAGTTGGCGGCTGGTCACGAGCGGTGTTCCCCAGGGCTCAGTTTTGGGGCCGGTCTTGTTCAATATCTTTATCAATGATCTGGATGAGGGGATTGAGTGCACCCTCAGTAAGTTTGCAGACGACACCAAGTTGGGCAGGAGTGTTGATCTGCTTGAGGGTAGGAAGGCTCTGCAGAGGGACCTGGACAGCCTGGATCGATGGGCCCAGGCCAACTGTGTGAGATTCAACAAGGCCAAGTGCCGGGTCCTGCACTTTGGCCACAACAACCCCATGCAGCGCTACAGGCTTGGGGAAGAGTGGCTGGAAAGCTGCCTGTTGGCAGCAGGACCTGGGGGTGTTCGTTGACAGCCAGCTGAACATGAGTTGGCAGTGTGCCCAGGTGGCCAAGAAGGCCAATGGCATCCTGGCCTGTATCAGAAATAGTGTGGCCAGCAGGAGGAGGGAAGTGATGGTGCCTCTGTACTCGGCCCTGGTGAGGCCGCACCTCGACTACTGTGTTCAGTTTTGGGCCCCTCACTACAAGAAGGACGTTGAGGTGCTGGAGCGTGTCCAGAGAAGGGCAATGAAGCTGGTGAAGGGTCTGGAGAACAAGTCTTCTGAGGAGTGGCTGAGGGAACTGGGGTTGTTTAGTCTGGAGAAGAGGAGGCTGAGGGGAGACCTCATCGCTCTCTACAACTACCTGAAAGGAGGTTGTAGCGAGGTGGGTGTCGGTCTCTTCTCCCAAGTAACTAGCAATAGGACGAGAGGAAATGGCCTCAAGTTGCGCCAGGGGAGGTTTAGATTGGACGTGAGGAAAAATTTCTTTACTGACAGAGTGGTTAAACATTGGACCAGGCTGCCCAGGGAAGTGGTGGAGTCCCCATCCCTGGAAGTATTTAAAAAACGAGTAGATGACGCGCTTAGGGACATGGTTTAGTGGGCATGGTGGTGTTGGGTTGACGGTTGGACTTGATGACCTTAGAGGTCTTTTCCAACCTTAATGATTCTATGATTCTAAGCCAACAGAGCAAACGGGATCCAAGTTTGCTTAGCCTAGTCAACAAGCCTAACCCTTAAACAAACATAAGCTACCCACCTTGCCCACTGACCACTCAATTCTTCTCCTTACAGACACACAACTGAAGCAGAAGGGTCAGTCAATATCCTCATTTGCAAGAGTCTCTAACCCTGTAGCTTTGGCACAGTTTGAAGATATATGGTCAACTCCTCAGAGGAAAATGAAGGTCTCCTAGTACCAGTCTAGGCAGTAAAAATTGTTAGAAAACAGAACAATCAAAACAGCACCTTTTTTTTTTTTTTTTAAAAAGGAACATGCTAAAAAGAACAGACTAATAAAGAAATGAGAACTGAGCAGCATTTTAGAGAAAGGAAGTATATTTACAGGAAAATTTAAGGCTGTCATTCCTATGTTTGATGGCTCTTTCAGACCGTATTCTGAAAGGTAAGTAGTTACTATATAACCCCTCAGAATTTAAACAGCTTATCAGAAGGATACAGATTCTAGTCAAAAGGTCAAATCCTTTCTTACAGCCAGATTTCTACTTCTATGTATCACACATATATATATGTATGTACACATTGGTAGCAACAGAGCTACTACCCTTGAAAAGTAGGTAGTGTGTGTATATATATATATATTTTTATATATATATATATATAGAATAGCCTTCAGATTACATTCTTTTCATCAATTTGATTTTTAACCAGTAATAGCAGCAAAAAGTGTTTTTCATACTGCAAAGCTTGTTCATAAGGATGCCGACAATAGAAACAGCACAACAAAATCTTATCACATCGTTATATCCAAGTAAAGAGCCAACAGCAAAAAAACCTCCTCATCCAGAAGCCATAGTTTCTTGCTAGACAAAAAGAAGATGAAGACAGATAATGTAGGGTTACACAGCTTTGGAATATCAAACCACCTGCTTCTCACCTGCCTTCTAATAGAATATTTATTCTCAATAATGTATTCTCAGAATTTATTCTCAGGGGGTGGGGGGGAAAGGAAAACAAAAAGTCACATATAAGCTCCATCAGGAATGATGAAATAAGAATCTATTCTTTTCCGTATTGCTTTCTCCTCTCTTTTCAGGGAAAAATAAGCTTAAATGTTTACAGCACTGTTATCAAATGTTAAATCTTCCCTGTTGTCCTAAAGAGCTAATTAGGGAAATGTGGGATACATATTGCCTCGTCAATTTGAGATTTAAAAGTTTTCACATGTTTCAAGAGATGAAATCAACACTGGTTAAAAGCGGGTGCCTCTCTTCTCTTCTTTCTCTATTAAAAGAATTCCAACATTATAAATTCTCAAAGATTTGCTGTATGCCAGAAAAATGCTTTTTGTGTATCATTGCAACTTCCTGAGAAAATACCTCAAATGTTCTAATGGTTAATATTTTTAAATAAAAACTTGTAGAAAGTGGACCGCTTTCACCAGGATGAATTGAGACTTTATCTTTTCAAGACTCTAATGTTTTTTTTCAGCCAGAGACCTCATCTGGAAATTAAGACACTAAAGCAATACAAGGAATAGTGTGATTCTGCAGACCAGTGATTACATTCTGTTAGGAAAGGGAAATAAACTCAGTCACTATTTCAGGACCTATTATTCAAAATAGTGAGGATCTCATCAGCTATAGTTATGTTTTCTTCTGTCTTCATCTGAACCCTGGCAGGTAGCAGATGTGAGTGTGAACCTCCTCAGGATGAAAAAAGATTTTAAAAGATTTTATTTCCTGCCCCAGAGTTCCATTTCTTCTTCCCTTTTGGGAGGTGTGGTGTTTGCTCACCCTTTCAAATGATATAACTTGCTGCATTCAGGTCGGGATCTCAAATGGATGAAAGCATTTTTTGAAATCCATTGAGCATCTAAACTTCAGAGAGAGATGAATCTTAGTGTATATAAGCCTGCTCTCCACATTTTTTATTGAGCGGTTTTGCACGACTCCCAATACATGGTGCAGGGCACTATTTATCTCACCATTCCGAGTCAACCACACTACTTAAGGAACTGAGGTGCACTACATGGAATTCTGTACAGGGCTTCAAAGTCAAAATACCCAAAAGTTATTTGCTGCAGTACTTACCTCCTTGGCATCAGAGACCTTTATTTGATCTAGGCTTAGCTTGTTTTTTTTCATTTTAGTATAAGTTTTTGCTAATAAAGTACCACAGCATGTCAGCTGAGTGTTAACACAGAAATGGGCATTTTAATCAAGTCTGAATGCCTTTTTAAAGACATAGGTCAAAAGAGAAATTATGGACTGAAATTCTCTGACGGCTCTGTGTACAAGATCAAACAATGCTAGAGGTCCCTTTTGTCCTTATTGCCTAAAAATCCAGTCACAGCAGATGATATTTTCCACAAACATCCCTTTAGATGTGGACAAATTCTGCATTTTCAAAAAAATGCATATCAGGGATCTTGACTCAGTTTGTCAAACACTCTTCCAAGATTCACTGTCTATTTGACCTTGAAAATATGAATCCATGACTCCAAAGGAATAACTACGCATTCCACTCCTCACTGACTGCATACAACTTACTAGTTCCTGAAAACCAGAAAAACAAATTCCTTTTGAGTAAACAAACCACCTTTCCATCTATCTCTTCTTCCCTTTAGGTACTCCACATGGTTAGGAGAATTTATTTAAGATGGTCCATTAGTGAAAAAAAAAAAAAAGCCCTAGAATCAGATCTGTGAAGAGACTGTTATGTTATCTAGATTTTATTTCTTTTTTAACAAAGGCCCATTCAGATTTTATAGTCCCGATACTGATATGATATGCGTAAAATGATGACACAAAATAACATCTTCAGTCAACAATCACTCTGAGAATTTTTGTAACACAGAAAACACCTACATCATTTCCATCAAGTATCTTTCATCACTGGTAAATATGAAAAGGTTTAACTTGGTATCACCCTGCAGCCGCCTGCTGCCAGCATCTGGACACCTGTACCCAATACACTTGCAGACACAAAATATTAACAGCTGTCCATGTGTGAAGTCTAAATCATAACTACAGGTGAGACAGTGCTGGTTTTGGATTCAATTTAAAAAAAAAAAATCAAAAGAAAATAATTTAAAAAATGTAACTAATTTTCATTTCGCTAATGACAGACTGAAACCAGAGTCACGCTGTGAGCATCAGCAGAAAGCTAATCTGAGCACCTCCTATCATTCCAATTGCTTGTTTCTTCAGATGCATTTCTGACTCCATTTTATAATAATTTTACCACTTAGTCTTATTACACGTATGAAATCTCCTGACTTAGTAACCCAACAGTCTTTGTCTCTTCAGGAGAGAGTTTTCATTTTACAGTTCTTCAACGAATGACAATTACATATTGCATGGAGTGCTAGAAGTGGAGATTTAACTCAGTAATGTACAGTTAAGAGGTAAAATATAAAGAAAGCACGACCAGCCTATATTTTGTACATTCTCAAACACTCCTGCATTCATGAGTGATTCTGATCCAGAAGCCTGAATATCCCTCAACAATATGCACATATTTGTTCTTTATATTATATATTTCTTGATGTAACTTCTCAGGTTCTGTAAACTGATTCCAAAGGGAGACTTACAGGGCTGACAATGATTGTTTCGGATTATCATCACTTCTGTAAACAAAGAGTGCCTACCCTCCCATTGCAGCATGCAATGGCTTCAAATAGCTTTAAGAGCTCTTGATTATGTAGTGTTCATTCTGAGCAGTTTAAAGCTAGTGATACTGCTTTCTAGTTTGTTTTGGTTTGGTTTCCCTAAAGCAAGGGGGAGTGGGAAATAATTTAATCAAGTAGCTTTTTAAATATATAATTTTTTACTAATTATGGTATGGTAGTCCTCGATTGAAATATTCATTTTAAACTAAAAAATCTCTCTCCTGAAATCTTACTTCATTCCACAATCTCAACTTGAAAGACTAAGATGGATTTGGGGAAAGGAAAATAGTAGTATTACTTGGGAAATAAAATAGTATTACTGATGCAAAACTGCACAAATTTTTCCCCATGTTTTTAAATAATAGCTGTACAATATTGGGAAAATAGTCTTTTATCAAAGCTTTAGAGATTCAAAAATAAAGTATGTTAAAAAAAGTTTTTTTGAAGTTAAGAAATTTTAAAATGCAGCTAAAAATAATACAAGTTTTCACTTGTATAATCACACAAACAGTATCTTACCTTCTTTTCCTTCTATGATAGAAAATACATGGGAAGTGTCAACTCTGCACATTACTTCTGTCTGCTGGCACTACCAATTTTTTCCAAGGCTCATGTGCAAATTCTGATGATGGAGTTATGCCATGCAAAGGGGACCTTAAACTCTTTTAGTTATTTTAACAAAATTAGAAGCCAGCTTATTATTGAACCTACGCTATTGGAAGAAAAATAAGTTGCTGCTTTGCTGCTTGAAATTATTCAGTCAGTCAGTTTCAGGGCTGAAATCCATTCTGATTACCCATTTTCTACCCAATGTATGAGAAACTCTAAAGTATTCAGGAGGTATATTAGTATATTGTAAAATTACTTTATATTGGCTAAGAGCCTAGAAAACTACATCCTCTAGAAGTCAAGTCTTCCAGTTCATGATGAAAAATGCCTGGGAATGGTTAAACTTTGAGACAATTCAGTACTTTAAAATTATGAAAATATTTTGTAAGAAAAGAATGACATTGTAATTTTTTGTTTTACTAATGCTGGAGAAGCTAATCAAATACAAGTCTGTTAAGGAAATTAACTTAACTTACTCATTAACTGAATAGACGGGTGTGATTCTAAGACTTCAAAACTATTTGCATCAGCTTTATCATTTCAGCTGTATTTAATATCCACAGCTTGGCCAAAAAAGACTGAACATAAATGCAAAATTAGGGAAGGTTAATGTCTAAATACAGTATGTACTTGAAAAGAAGACCAGAATGACTGTGCCTGTCTTTTATATTAACTTTTTAAGTAGTATATGAAATCAATTCACCTTAAAAAAATAAATGCACACTACAGTCTAATGACAGCAAAACTGCAGATTAATCTTTCTTACAACAAAAATATGATCTGAAAAAAACATTAACTGAGGCAGCATTACAATAACATCTCTGACAAAGTTAATGTCCCTGTGGGCTATTTTTCCTTGATTACATAATGGACTTTAAGAACAAATACACAAAAACATAACATTATTTTTAACATCATCTGCCAGAAGAAATGGGAAGTGATTTAACTACTCAATGCTCACAGATAATGCCCCTTGTCTATAGACATCTTCAATTTCAGGGTAAGATGTTGTATTTGGATAAGCGTATGTTGTTGTTTAACCTCAGTTGGCAACTGAGCACCACGCAGCCGCTCGCTCACTCCTCCCCCTGCCCCGGTGGGATGGGGGAGAGAATCGGAAGAGCACAAGTGAGAAAAAGTCGTGGGTTGAGATAAAAACAGTTTAATAATTGAAATAAAATAATAATAACAATAATAATAATGTAATAATAATAATAACAACACACAAAGCAAGTGATGCACAGTGCAATTGCTCACCACCCGCCGACCGATGCCCAGCCAGTCCCCGAGCAGCGGCCCCCCCGGCCAGCTTTCCCCAGTTTATGTACTGAGCATGACGTCACATGGTATGGAATGTCCCTGGGGCCAGTTTGGCTGTGCCCCCTCCCAGCTTCTTGTGCACCTCCAGCCTTCTCAGTCGGTAGAGCATGGGAAGCTAAGTCCTTGACTAGTGTAAGCACTGCTTAGCAACAACTAAAACATCGGTGTGTTATCAGCATTGTTCTCATCCTAAACCCAAAACACAGCACTGTACCAGCTACTAGGAAGAAAATTAACTCTATCCCTGCTGAAACCAGGACAGTGTATTAGCATGATTTAATGTTGGAAACATACTCGGATCTTCATGCAAGCAGTTAATATTTCCTCCTTCCATATGACATAGGTCAACCAGAAATTTTTGTGCTGGAAAATGATATAAATTATTTAAGAAGAAAAGAGTAGGGTTTTTTTTAATACAAAGAGTATATTTGTCTGAACCAATTAACAAAGTCTGAATGATAAAACTATAACATTTATTCATGATGTCTCTGAATTGAGAGCAATAGTGTATTTTATTTGCATTTCTATAGGAACATGTACTGACACTTCTCAGGTTTTTTTTTTAAAAGAATAGCTTTTCCAGAGAAGATATCTCATTGCCAAATTTAAAGAACATTTGGACAAGACCTAACCTTGAAACTGCAATCTGAGCCTGAATTTTAAAATAATGACTGATTATAAGGTGGACTGATATATCTAACTCACTTATTCAAAGAAGAAACTATTTAATATTCATTGTGTAAGGTTCTCACTGAGAGAAAATTATTTTTTCTGCTATCCTGATGAGGAGTTTAAATAATGATACATAATTTTTTGTGATAAGCATATATAAAGGTCAGAATTTAAAAGATTTTATTTTGGTCACTCAGTACCAGAGGGAGAAACTGCACCATGAAGCTGTGACTCCATCATCTCTCATCATCATTAGATTTCAAATTATAGTCAAAAGAGAGATAGGATGGTTGTTGATGGTACAAATTAAAATTATTTAATGAATGATGGTCAGCACCTGCAAATAGAAATATCACTATCAGGATGACTGACAGTATCATGCTGATTGGCTAAGTTTCAGGCAGTGTGAGAGATTAGGACTGATACACATTAACATGATCAGCAGTGTCGCATACAGCGTGACTAATAAAGGGGTATGCCTCACTATGAATGATTAAATAAGGTTGCCCATAATTAGGTGAGATTATATTTTCTTTGACTCTTGCTCCGTAAAAAGCAGTATTTATGATAAAATGTTCGAAGGATTCTCACTGTTTTACTTTCAAATACTTGAGTGCCAACTACTAATCAGTAGTTTTGATTATGGTGAATGACCTCTTTTTTCTTTCCAGATTTTTTTGTTTTTTAATCTTCTTTTGCTTTTTTCCATTTTCTTCCAGAGGAAAACCATTTATTGAGGCATCAAATAAACTTAGCAAACAAAAAAAATCTTGCCATGTTTAAGTAGTCTGACTGATAATATAAATAATTTGGAATTGTACTGTTAGTCTTTCTGAGTAATTCCATCAGTAGGCACTTTCTGAAACAATTAAGAAAGGGGTCTTAATATATTCAGCGCAGAATAACACACTTTAATATTATCGTTCTTCCCAACTCTTCCCTTCTAGTATTCATTCACGTTATGGTGCTGTCTAAAAGCCCATGCAAGTTTATAATCACATACTAGCCACTAGTACTTGCTAGAAGAGACTGTAGGCAAATTCCGGTAGGTATGATTTATCTGAGGCCATATTCCAGCCAACAGCGGAATCTGCAATAGAAAGCTGCATCTGTCAAACCCAAATCGAGTTTCTTATACAACATGTTCTCCAACACCTCTTAGAAATAGAAATTATTGTCTTTACACAACAGCTGCACCAGGCAGGAATTTTGTACTTGTTTCTTGTATCACTAAAGTTGAGAGAAAGAGACAAGCAGGCAAACAGGCCCAGAGGTGTACAGGGAAAGAAAATTATTGTAAAGAAGGACCATGAACAAATGAAGAAGGGAAACTAAGATAAAAATTATCACATATCAGTGATAGAGAGTTCTACTTCCTGTTTAACCTACACATCTCCTTCAATCTTGTTGATGAAAAATACAGCAATTAACATTCAAATGATTGCCTCAAGGCTATATCTGCAAGGGAAAAAAAAGTGTTTAATTTTTTTCTTTGATTAATTTATTTCAAGCCCCAAATAAACATTTTCTTAAATTAATCTGGACTTTCTTTTGCCAGTTCTGATCTGACAACATGGCTTTAAAAATTGTGGGAAATCATAATGAAGAGGAAAAAGTCTTCAATAAAGCTCTTGATACTTCTGAGGGATAGTTTTTAGTCTTCCAAAGTGATAAGAATAATGAGAAAGGACGACAAAAAAGCCATCTGAAATCAAGTCTTTGGGGACTGTAAAATCGCATGTATTCCATTTTAATATTGCCTTAACATATCTAGAATGTTTATGTTTGGTATATAACCAAAATATAAAACTGCACAGTAAAATTTATCAAACCTCTGCCTGTTGATTATCAGAAGAGAAGAGTTTGAATTTTAGTGTTATGTGTATTTCCAGCATGGATACTTTATTTTAGAAAGCCATCATATTCATTATCATCATCTCTGTATATTCTTGAGTAAAATTTTTGGGCTTAGTTTCTTATGTAAGAGATACTTTGAATCAATCTAAAATTATTTGTGAATAGTAGAAGCTGACTAAAGACTAAGTTTTTCATACAAACCAGATTTAAGATCCTTTCAACATTATAACGATGCCTTATTTAAAAATCTATCTTTAGTATTACCGTATCAAAATCCTCAGGCAAGGTTGTCATGAAACCTTCCTTGGAGTGAACAGAATTTACAGCTAATGTCTGGAAACACCAGCTAGTGAAAATTTATGTTCAGATGCCGCATATTACCCGAGAGTTGAAGTGAAAAGCAAGTAAGACCAGGCTGATTACCCGAAAAAAATGACCATCCCGCTTCTTAGATGAGAGATGCTGGAAATGTAAGCTAAAAATACTTCCATACAACCAATCTACAAGGTGAAAAACACATTTTATACCTTCATTGATAAAGCAAACCTTTTTTCTTCTTTAGCTGATGAAAGAAAATAATAAAAGATAGGGGTTTAATTTCATTAACAAACTATATTTTTTTCTCGATGAAAACAAGATAAAAAATTAGATCCAATTTAGAGAATAATTAAGGCAAAGACAGCTATATACGTGTTTTGCAGTTGGGTTAGCGGTACCTTACAATAATTCTGCACAATCTTACTGAACTCTTAATTCTTTATTGATATAAGAAAGCTACTTTTTAATTCAAATTGGAATTTATACAGTGCTAAATCATGCATGACAAAATTACAGAATAGAAAATTTATACAGATTACAAAAGTCAGTTCTGATCTTCAGCCCTGGTGTTTTCACCACGGAGTATGAAAGCCATAAAAATTGCTCACACAATAGAAAGAGAAACCCACCGAATCAAAGCTTATGTTGAGAGCAGGCACCTTTAAAATATTCTGATTTTTCAACATTTCTCTCAACTTTAAACCAACAGACCCAATTCTGCCTTTATTTTATCTGATGAATTAATCATATTAAGGACACTGTAATTTTTATTATTTTACAAACAGGATAGGCCTATTAGCCAATCTTTTGAATACCATGTTTTGGAAAATACAGCGATATCTGTGGGAAACAAATGCCAAGGAACCATGAGTAAAAGACTTGTTTATTCATCTCATGCAGCCAGTTGTACTGATTCTATATAAACATTAAATTTGCTTTCAAGCAGGGATTAAGACCGGTTTACATTTGTAGAGTTTTGTACATAAAAGGTACAACTCCATCAGTGTCCTTGTTCAGACTGCACTTCTGAATCATATTTTGCAGTCATCTCTGTCTTGCTATCCACTGATTTGTGATGTGAACTGGATTCCTTATAGTTAAAAAGTAAAACTGGAAGATGCACTGCAGGAGTCCACTTAATGCATTGTAAACACAAAAGGGCATTTAGACTGAAACTTTTACCAAAGTAAAACCCCCTGAAATGTGTGTGTTATGAAATTAAGGAACAGCACTTACCTAATGCAGGAAGAGTGAAGAGAACCACAATGTCCAGTTCAAATTAGAACTTCTATCCATGAAAAAATTTAACTTTTCATGGAAGATCAAGTAAATCAAACAATATCCAGAGTCTTTTTAAGGGAGGGAGAATAAAAGGGGGGAAAGAGCTTGACTTTCTAGCTTGAGGCTTTGTACTTTTATCCAAAGCAAGCCACAACTGGGTTCTAATCCCTGTTCTGGTGAATATTTAATTACTCATATGAAGTAGAAACATTTCAAAAGTGGGGCTGAGAGTAGTCTTTTGCTCAATGTTCATCAGACTCCATTAGAAAGGACAGGTTAAAATCTCCTTACAAATAAGTAGAAATTGAGTTCATTTCTCCAACCAGCATGTTTTTGTGCCAAAATTTTGGTCCAAAATTTAATCCTAAAGATTTTTTTCTGGCTAAAGTTACTTGAAAAATTCTACCCAGTTTTGCAGATAGCATCTGGATTACCATAGTCATTTACTTATCCATCCTATGTGTGTGTGGGGAGGGAGGGGGATGGAGCTTCATTTGAGTTATTCTTGGGTATCCCACAATCCTGCCAGTCCACACAGTAGAAAGGTAGGCTGTTGCAACAGCTGGTTAGAAATCAAATGCTGCTCTGAGTATGTGTCTGCCTGAGCATTTTAGTTCAGATCAGGAATGCACTCTTGAACTGAATCCTGATTTTTCCCACTCCGGCTCTGTGGTTCACATCAGAGAACAATCTTGAGGGATATAAACAGGTTTCCTTTCAGAGAAAACTAAATTGGAAGATGCACTACAGAAATTAACTTAATGTGCTTCAGCTGCTGGTAAATCCAACAGATCAGACTAAATTAGACTAGATCTATTCCGAAGTAAAATCGCCAAAATGCAGTATGGATTTTGGATCCTCAACACCAACTGCTTCACTCTACAGCTTTGCTCCTATTACTCCAAAATATTTATTAATAAGCATGCAGCCAGAGTCACAAATGTCCCTTTCTTTCATTTTAAAAACAAGGTCTTGTCTCTGCCATCTATCAGATTTACTTGAGGCTTTTAGTTTCTAATTAACATTGAATTCAAAAAGTTAAGTTTACAGCTTACACATAGTAGCAAACAAAAATCTATGTATGCTGACACCACATACACAATTTCGGTGTTGACATTAAGCTTAAGTGATTATCAGCTTTTCCACAGCCAGGAAAACTTTAGTACTTCAATTACTTTTCCTTTTGAAAGCTTAATGAGCACATTTTTTGCTACTTACTTCTAGCTAAGCTTTAAAAAAAAAAAAAAAAAGAAAAGAAAAGAAACCCAGCAAAAGATAATGCTTTCAGGAAGCTAAAGAATGTAAAGATCATGTTGAAGTGGCATCTAAGTAAAGAGATAGCAGAGCTATAAAAACTGGTGACACTCTAAGTAGAACATTTCAGTTTACTTTTTGTAAATAAATGTAAATAATAGCTCAAATTTCAGTTTTAAGTGCCTTCTGCATGCTTGAAAGCTTTTCTTATTTAACATTTGCCAAAAGAAACCTTTTCCTCTCAAGCTACTGTGCTTACAGGGTGCTCTCTGGAATTACATGAGAATACTATTTTTCCTCTTGCCTGGTTTGTTACAGTGATACAAATGCAAAACCATTTCCATCCTGATTGACGTTTAACAATGATAACACCTACTTATTTTACACTCTACAACAACAATTTAATTTTATAATTGTGTACTTAATGATGAATTGGACAATTACCTCCCGAACAATTTGTATCAATATAGTCCTGATTCACATTCCAGAAAAGGAAGGTCAAGCGCTAACCCTCAAATAATGAAAAGAAACGGCTGAGGATGAAAGCCTATTTGAAAGCACAAACCTTAGGCTAACATATTAGTTTCTCCTCAAAGGAAGTTTTATGGGTTTGAAAATTGCTGTGTAGCAGTGTCTAGTTGCTTGTAAACCCAAGCCTCAGATACAAGGCATGTCAAAGGAAAAGAATTTCCAGTATGGGGACAATAAGTAGATGTCAACTTATGCCTTTTTTTTTCAAATGTATTTCTGAAAGAAGATAATAAATCCTTTGGAGTTTAGGCTGATTTGAAAATTTAAGCTTTCAAAGTTCAAACTCCTACTTAATTTTGCAAACCTCAATATTGCATAACCTCAAACACTTTGATCTTTTTTAGCTGCTTTACACTGGGACTTTGAGCTTCTAGGTTTTTTTATATAACTAAAACATCATATAAAAGTACATGATGGAAAACTATTTTTCTAATTGTATATATACAAAAGTATAGGACAGATCCACATTTCCACAATGCAACATTTTGCCCATTTTTTTTTTTATGTGTGTGTGTTTGTGCGCTGGATCCCACCCTTTTTATGAGTTCTTCACACTACCTAAGAAAACCACAATCAGGGCTGCTCTTTCAGACAAACTGATGTCCTGGACTTTATGGTCGTTATATGTCCCATAGCATATTTTTAGCTGGATGCTCTGTACTTCATGTACTCAAATAGAATGTTCCTAATTGCATTGTGCCCCTATTATTGTGTCTCTGCATAATTTTCTAATAGCGAAGGGAATATTTTGCCACTAAAGTGGTTGTGTATTACTGCTATGTTGTTGTGCACAATTAAACAGCTGTTGCATAAGTAATGTTGCAAAGGTGACTGCATTTTATTATGCTCAGTGAATACATTTTCTTCTATGCATCTACGATAAGGATAGCCATGAGACAAATTTTGTTCATCATGTATGTCTCCTAACCTTCACTCTGCCCACTAATTCATCTCCCTTAGAGCTATGTCTAGTTTATGTGAACTTTCTAACAAGCCTCAAAAAAGTGTTTTGGAGAGGTATTCCTGGGCACAAAAACTTATTCTCCACAGTCTTATGTGAGGAGAATAGTGAATAGACAGAATTCAACTGATTTTCAATCTAGTTTCTGAAACTGCACTAAACCAAAGGACACATAGTCAAAAGAAAAAAAAAACAAAACACCACACAACCAAACACAGAAAGATGACCTAAATCCAATAGTATGTGGCTTTTTCTGGCTGAAACACTTTTTCCTTTACTGAATTTTGTCTGAAAGAAACATTTTGTATGCCATGAAAAATCTAAACATATACAAATATACTTGGGGCTTCTGTGAGGAAAAAAAAAACCCACAGATTTTTGGAGGAGGAGCAATCTCTCCCTCATCCAGTAACGTACCAGTCCTCCTCTTAGTCATAAGCTCTACAGGAATAAAAATTCTTATAAACCATTAGTTAAGATAATCACCCAAGACAATGCCAAAGAGAGAATTAAAATCAAAGATGCTCAGGTGAGCATCTCAACAATCAACTCTACAGGAGACGGCTTAGTGTGTAGAATAAAAATGAAAATAAATACATGATAAATGTAATTTTTTCAAGGGCTATCCCTATCATATATGCAATAGAAAAATATATTCACTGAGCATAATAAATGCCAGCAACTGAGCTTCACAGACAGAGCTCTCTGTCTGGAAAAATCCTTTATATATAAAATATATAAATAGTCATTGAAATAGCTATAATGATCCTACAGCTCAGTAAAATAATTTTGAAGATATAGTTTAACTATTCTTTAACAGAAGATGGAATTATATATAAATTTTCTTTTTCCTAGATGAAGACTCTCATGTCCTCCTGGAGTTAGTAAACAAAAAACATGTACCAACATACATTCCAACAATTCTGTGAGTATAGTCATAAAGAACATTTTTATCCATCTTTATAATTCAAATGTTGAGTTTCCAGCTCCAATCTCCAGTAAATCATTGTCAACAAAGCTTACAGAAACTCATAAGAAGGCAGCGAAGGCAAAGACAGGGACTGGGAGAATGAAGAGCCGCCCACTGTAGGAGAAAATCACATTCAAGACCATCGAAGGCACCTGAAGGTGCACAAGTCCATGGGACCCGATGAGATCCATCCGTGGGTCCTGAGGGAACTGACAGATGAAGTTGCTAAGCCACTATCCATCGTATTTGAGAAGTCATGACAGTGCGGTGAAGTTCCCACTGACTGGAAAAGGGGAAACATAACCCCCATTTTTAAAAAGGGAAAAAAGGAAGACCCGGGGAACTACAGGCCGGTCTGTCTCACTTCTGTGCCTGGGAAGATCATGGAACAGATCCTCCTGGAAGCTATGCTAAGGCACATGGAGGACAGGGAGGTGATTTGAGACAGCCAGCATGGCTTCACCAAGCGCAAGTCCTGCCTGACCAATCTAGTGGCCTTCTATGATGGAGTGACTACATCAGCGGACAAGGGAAGAGCTACGGATGTCATCTATCTGGACCTCTGTAAGGCCTTTCACACAGTCCCCCACAACAGCCTTCTCTCTAAACTGGAGAGGTATGGATTTGATGGGTGGACTGTCTGGTGGGTGAGGAACTGGTTAGATGGTCGCATCCAGAGGGTAGTGGTCAACAGCTCAATGTCCAGATGGAGGTTGGTGACGGGTGGCGTCCCTCAGGGGTCTGTATTGGGATCGGTCCTGTTTAATATATTCATCAATGACATAGACAGTGGGATCGAGGGCACCCTCAGCAAGTTTGCAGATGACACCAAGCTGAGTGGTGCAGTCGACATGCCAGAGGGATGGGATGCCATCCAGAGGGACCTGGACAAGCTTGAGAAGTGGGCCTGTGTGAACCTCATGAGGTTTACCAAGGCCAAGTGCAAGGTCCTGCACCTGGGTCGGGGCAACCCCCGGTATCATTACAGGCTGGGGGATGAAGGGATTGAGAGCAGCCAGGCAGAGAAGGACTTGGGGGTACTGGTGGATGAAAAGCTGGACAGGAGCCAGCAATGTGTGCTCACAGCCCAGAAGGCAAATCGTATCCTGGGCTGCATCCAAAGCGTGGCCAGCAAGGTCAAGGGAGGTGGTTCTGCCCCTCTACTCTGCTCTGCTCTGGTGAGACCCCACCTGGAGTACTGCATCCAGTTCTGGGGTCCTCAGTACAAGACAGACAAGGACCTGTTGGAGCAGGTCCGGAGGAGAGCCACAAAAATGATCAGGGGGCTGGAGTACCTCCCATATGAGAACAGGCTGAGAGATTTGGGGGTTTTCAGCCTGGAGAAGAAAAGGCTCCAGGGAGACCTTATTGCGGCCTTCCACTACCTAAAGGGGGCCTACAGGAAAAATGAGGAGGGACTCTTTATCAGGGAGTGTAGTAATAGAATGAGGGGTAATGGTTTTAAACTAGAAGAGGGTAGATTCAGACTAGATATAGGGAAGAAATCTTTTACGCTGAGGGTGGTGAGACACTGGAACAGGTTGCCCAGAGAGGTGGTGGATGCCCCATCCCTGGAAACATTCAAAGTCAGGTTGGATGGGGCTCTGAGCAACCTGATCTAGTTGAAGATGTGCCTGCTCATTGCAGGGGGGGTTGGACTAGATGACCTTTAAAGGTCCCTTCCAACCCAAACTATTCTATGATTCTATGATTCTATAAATACTCTTTTGCATCTTTAAGTCTTGTTGAACACAAGATCAACAGTCCTGAGACTTCAGTTTGGCTGGCAAAGCCATCAGAATAGTGTCCCAAATGAAGAACTGTATTTCTCCAGTCAACCTGTGCAGTCTTTCAAAAATTTAAGTTTACAAATGTCCTGGTTTTGGCTGGGGTAGAGTTAATTTTCTTCCTAGTAGCTGGTACAGTGCTGTGTTCTGGATTTGGGATGAGAATAATGTTGATAACACACCGATGTTTTAGTTGTTGCTAGGTAATGCTTGCACTAGTAAAGGACTTTTCAGCTGCCCATGCTCTACCGACTGAGAAGGCTGGAGGTGCACAAGAAGCTGGGAGGGGGCACAGCCAGGACAGCTGACCCAAACTGGCCCAAGGGATATTCCATACCATGTGACGTCATGCTCAGTACATAAACTGGGGAAAGCTGGCCAGGGGGAGCCGCTGCTCGGGGCCTGGCTGGGCATCGGTCAGCAGGTGGTGAGCAATTGCATTGCGCATTACTTGCTTTGTATATTATTATTATTTTCTATATCAATTTTTAAACTGTTTTTATCTCAACCCACGAGTTTTCTCACTTTTAGTCTTCCGATTCTCTCCCCCATCCCACCAGGGTGTGGGGGGAGTGCGTGAGCAGCTGTGTGGTGCTCAGTTGCTGACTGAGGTTAAACCACAACAACAAATAAATGGACTAAAAGAAAAAAAACTAACTCCTCCCCTAAACAGTAATATTTTTTTCCATCTATTAAATATTTTCCAAGTCTTTTTTTTGCTTTCTTTGCAAAATGTGTTGTAACTGGAATACGTGATGGTGTATTTTATAAGTTTGACTGGTAGTTGTCTGGAGTAAGCCAATAAGCCATTGTTCTGTATGTCACTGAAGGAGGATGAAAACTCTTCATGAGTTCCAGTACATTGAGAATGAAGGAGGCTTATTGAATTATATATGCAAATGAGTAACATAATCAGTACAGTGCTTGATTTAATTTCTTATTAAATTCTGCTTACTATAGACTGTCCCCAAACTCTCACTTTTGATGTGCTGCATAATTTTGCACTGAAAATACTTACTACTCTGTTAAGGTTGTTAAGGGGCAATTTATCACACAGAAGATTCACTGTGGATTCTGAGAGATATATTGTGTGAAACATTTTTAGGAATGATGGGAGATGTGATAGGTGAAACGCATGCACAAGCGATCCTTCATAATGAGACGTATTAGAAGGCAGTGTCTATAGTAAAGGAGTTTCTACATTCAACAGCAGTAGCTCTTCCCAGGTTGGCTGTGCCAAGGACTGAAGCAATAAGTTATACTAAAGGAGTTCATTGATGTTCAGCAACCCAAAAAAGTGTGTCTGCCTTTCACTCTCTTATAGGCATTTATGGGTTTTTTGCATATAAACAGTATAGCATTCTAGGGGCCCAAGTGTAGCCAAGGTACAAATATTCTTTCCATAAACCTTTGCCTCTCTAGTAAATGTTCTGTCTCATGAGAAAAGTGCTAACTAGGTCTGAAAGGCCCTTGGAAAAAATTAAGTATGCTATTTAAGTGAAATAATGATAACAGAACTACCATATTATTTAATACATCAGAAATATTTTTATGGGCTCCTAATTTAGATCTCCCTCAAAATATTTTCTTTGATCTAAGGAAAATAAGGTTGTTGACTGAATCATAATAAGCCATTTTCTGGTTTTCTAGGAACATTTTTAAAAGACTATAGTTTTTCTTTGTGATTCAAAAGCTCTCTTTCTTTGCTTTTTTTTTTTTTTTTTTTTTTTTTTTTAACTTAGGTATTGTGTTAACAAATACATGACTACTTAAGAAACATAAATATTGGCAGATGGAAGGACCTGGTAGCAAGACACCTCTAAGAACTCTTCCTTCAACAACATTGAAATCTATTCATTATTTTATTTAGTAAGTTTCCAATCTCTTCATGAATCATGTATGAAAGTAGAGCTTAGTATTTCAAGAGCTGGCCAGTTTATGAAACCAGGTAAAATGAAGTAAAATCAAAACCATACACATTAAGAGACTGCAACGTTATCATAAATCTAGATGTATGATGTTGGTTCAAACAAATTGCAACAAACTTTGCAAGTAAAACTCAGGTATACCATATTGTACTTTATGATACCACACCAATCAGTCCAAAATAATCCATACAAATTCTCATCCACCAGTAAACACTGTTAGCTCAAGAATCTTAGGACAAAAGACAATATTTCAGTTAAAGTAGAGATGTCTCGCTTATCCTCATGATTGCTAATAAGATGTGAGACAAGCATACTGTTGAGAAGTGTAAAATGCCTGTTATGCAAAACTTATCTGTAATTTAATTTAATATAAGAGTTACTTATAGGTTGATAAGAAGCAGAGACATCTGTAGGGGGCAAATCAACCACAGGAAGCGGCAACCTACAGATTCGGAACCTCTCATAAAGGTATATAAATGTGTTCTAATCTCAAATAGAAGAAAATCTAAAGGAGCCAGTGGAAACATTTACTGCATAAAAATGTGAACAGACTGCACCCTACTACAGATAAAAGGATTTTCTCCCTAAAGGTATGAGCCCTTTCATCTTTATAAACACAGCATTAAAGAACAAAAACAGAATGCACTTTAATTATTTTTGGCCACATTAATTACACGTCTAGTTTTGCTCATATGAGCAATCTCTTTGAGTTTAAAGGTAGTGTAGTTAAAATTTGTGTATAAATCCAGTTTTTACCCCTAGATGTGTATATCATTATCTTTTATACATAATTTATGCAAACAAATAAATGGATAATGAAAATGAGAATTCGGAACTCTGAAGATGCCGGAATCAGTAAATACTTTTTTTGCTTGTTCATTGTTTCGCTTTGCCTTACTTTATGTAATACAATACGTTGATGTACTTCAACCTTCTCTCCAATGTGCCAGTGTCCTCCTTCTGGACCATCTTTATTGCTCTTCTGTCACCTAATACTGCCTAAACATCTCTTCTAGGTTTGCTAAAAGAGTGTATCCTCATACAGTGCTTTTCCTGGTCTGCTCCATTACCTCTGAAAGTGTTTACACTTAGAAAACACAGGACTTTTAAAGTATCCATAGAAATATAAAAAATAGAATTAATATAAATCTATTTAAAATAACAATGAAAATTTCTGAATTGAATTTTTTTTTCAAAATATTGATGCAAAATTTTCTAAGATGAGGTCTTTCCATTTAAATTAATTTTTATTAGATAATACATTCCATTCCTTGGAGTTATTTCTCTATAGGATTATTGTAACTTAACATCCATTTCTATTAAATTTCTTGCCCAAATTTTATGAACAGCAGTACCATCCTATCTCTACAAGCATCTGCTTTACCCTAGTGAGAAATGAAACTATAGTTACTTTTTAAAATTAGGGCTTAGTCATGTATATAATATTCACATGGCACATACATGCATTTCTTTTATCTAGAAAGGTACATTTGTGTGTATTTGAATCTTAACCCTTATAATGAGTCCCTGGAAAAAATGCTTACTATCCCTGTGCCTCAGTCTTTCTAGGTGCAAAGAAGCTGATATTCATGTTTTCTATATCTGTATTTTTTGTTTACAAGTGGAAGGATAAAAAAAAAATCCTCTGAGCTTCTTTTACATGGATTTTTGCACTAGGCTCCTCAGCTCAGTGATTTGAACTAGTGAAGTTGGTTGCTGTCAGGACAGAGTTACCTAAAACCAAAAGGGTAATGAGTTTATTCCTGAGATATTCCTGAATACAATGGAATAATCACAAGGACTAAATTAATAATAAGGTTTCATATATGTATGTATATTTATAAAACATAGGTTTGTGTTTTGAAATTTTTACTAAAATCATTGTTCCATAACATATATCTATTGTGCACAGATATCCACTATATGTTTAAAGACATTTTAAAAATAAATAAGAATTTTTTTTTCCCCCTTCTGTCTTTGAAGGTAAATAAAATTGTAGCAATGTGTTTCATTCACATAAACAAAGGATATATAAAGAGAAAGTTTTGAAAGCTCTAAAATGAACTAAAACAGCTTTTCCAATAATATTAATGAAATAAACCTAGCCTATAAAACTTATATATGAACCTACCATACTCCTTATCTCTGACGCTGGTGTGTCCAGCCAACCAGAAATTCAATGAAAGATCATATGATTCTGTGCCATTGTCCCTTCAGTTTACCCTGTAGCTTGAAAAAGGTTCATGGCAAAAGACCTTTTTATGACTGTTCAGTCTTTCCAAGATATATACTAATTTCTGCAAACTCAGTTCAATTTGATCTAAATTGTAAAATCAACTAAGCTAATTTACAAATTGCCCAACTTTCAAACCACCTCCGCTTCTGCCTTTTTTTGACTAAAGGTCCAATGGTCTACATTTGACATCAATCTGTGTATACTTTTAAGTATACTTTTAAGGTGCAACTAAGTATCACTTGTTCAAGAAGGAAGCCCACCCATGCTCCAAAAAATATATTAAGAACACAAAACTATTACTAGATTATATGTAAACTGAGTACCACATGGCCGATATGCTCTACAGTTTAAATAACCTACTATGTTATTTAAATATATTGGTACACTGTCAAATAACTGTTGTCAGTTGCCAGTATATTTATGTATTTAATTTAGACCAACTGTAGAAATACACTTTTAAAAATAACAAGATATCTGAATAACAATTGTCAGTACCCTGCTTACTTTAAATGGGGCATGGGAGAAAATGTTCCCCAAATACTATCACCATGCATCTGTACCTCAATATTTAAATTTTGATTTCATTTTCATATTTTATTTGGCCTAAAGGAGGTAAAAAAGAATTAAAGCTGTGGGAAAAAAAAAAACAAAACAACCTGTTCTTCCTGTCACGGATAAGCCTTTTTCCTGTACAATGTGGATGACCGCAGGGAAGAAAAAATAATTTAGATTTTGTGACAAAACCATGATGTCAGACACAATATAAATGGGAAAAGGACAAAAGATTTCTGAAAGGGCTGTGTGTGTTCAGCAAGATCCTCCAAACCAGCAGTACCTGGCTACATGATGCTTTACTATGTTACTTTTCCACGACCAGTGTCAATTAGAGTAAATACCAGCAAATTATTGCCTGCTGAGGAGCGATTTCAAGCCACAGTAGTAGGAAATGAACTGACACCAGCAGCAAGTGAAAACTACCTCCCAGGTATGGTACAGTCCTTGGAACTTAGACAAACAATTGTGTTAAAGTTTATACAATGTAAAGCTGTTGCTGTAATGAAGCACTAAAAAAGTTTTGTACTGTTAGAATTGTCCTTAACAAATCAGTTAAAACTTTTCTTGTCCTCCAATACTGAAAAATTTAGTAGACATCAAACAAATCATAGCAGTGGTCAAAGCATGTATGCATAGGCATAACTGAATATTTTTGTTCTACTTTCCACTTCATTCCTTATACTGCCAGTTAGTATTTCTTAAGTCTGTAGCATGCTTTTGCCTTGTTTAGTCTGAAATTTCAGTAAGGAGTTAATTTCAGAAATACTGATGCATGTAATCCATGACTTCTGAAGACAGTAAGATTGATTATTTAGAATGTTTATAATTATGTTTAGAAATAAGGAAGTAGAAATCTGAGAGCTTTTTCTAAATCTATTGTGTACAGTGTAGCTATTGACATGAAGACAAAGTTCTTAATTTATTTTATGAGTCAATATAATAATCTGTGCTCTGCAGGCAGGTCCTCACTCCTAAAGGATAACAAAAAAAAACAAAACCAAACAAACCCTGATGTGCCATACTTAGAAAAAAACTAAGCAGTTGCCAAGAGACTTCCTTTTCCAGATTAAAAATGTAATAAATGCAGAATCATTTATGTGTTTGTAGACAATTTAGGGTAACTATTAAGCTTCTGTAACTCAGCAGGGAGTTATGTTAAGGCTGTTTCATGAAAACTGTTGTTATGAAGCACTCAATAGCAACATTTTATTTGTCTGCTACTCTTATGATTATTGCCATTCTCCTCCTAAACGAGGCAGCAATGCACAACCCTTGAAGAGCATGTCTTATTCAAGACAGCATAGGGTTTAAGAAGTTGCACAACCTGTCTGTTTTGTCATTTCCACAGCTTGCTCTGAAACCCACTGAAAGTAAGTATGCTGAGGAAAAAAATACCTGAAATGTTATGTACCCATTTCAGAGTCTTAAGGACCAACAGCAGCACCTTAGACACTAATCTTTCTTTCATCCTAATGGCCATCTAGACATCTTTGCTGCACTATCCTCTAGTCAAAAGCAGTATTTACCACACTAACCCCAGGCCAAGTGTATCATGAGAGGCAGTAGCCTTTCACTATCTAATGCTGCAAACTGTAAAAAAAAATGAAAACAAAACAAAACAAAAAAACAGCAAAAAAACCCTTTATGGTATTGGCTTGTTTGGATGCAGAAAACTGGTTCGGCCTGAAAATTCTTAACTATTTCCTTTTGTCCATTCCTAAATTACTCTATCACTAAAACTCATATTTTAAGTACAACTGGTTAAAACAACAATACTTGAATGCCATTTGTGTATTGGTTATACTGTCCAATTAACTAAATCTCTCTGTTAGGACAGCCTCACCCTGCCATTGTGATCAAGCATCAGAGGAATAAGCAATAGGTCTTTGTGCAGGGAAAGTAACATAAACACCTAGCTTTGTTGCTCAGCGTCCTGACAAAATATGCGAACTGTTTTGAGGGCTTTGAATCGCTGATTCTCATTATCTAAATGGTAAGTCATATATACATATGAATCAGGTGAAAAAGATGCTTAGAGTTTTGATGACTTTGGCTGAAATGTACAGATCATGGTTTTTTTAAGGTTAGGTCCATAACATCACTGTCCGTAACAGAAGTGCTGGATGATTTTTCAGAAAGTATCATACCTGGTCCTATGCTTTGGTCTACATACTCTCCAAGGTTTAAGGCTCCTGGAAAAAGTGAAGACTTGACACTGGCTGTAAATCCTGGTTAAAGAATTTTCTCTTATCAGCATCTCTGTCTGAACACTACTGTGTAAGAAGGAGAGGCTGTTATGATTGTTCGCTAGACTCCCTATAGAATCATAGAATCATTAAGGTGGGAAAAGACCTCTAAGATCATCAAGTCCAACTGTCAACCCAACACCACCATGCCCACTAAACCATGTCCCTAAGCACCTCATCTACACGTCTTTTAAATACTTCCAGGGATGGGGACTCAACCACTTCCCTGGGCAGCCTGGTCCAACGTTTAACCACTCTGTCAGTAAAGAAATTTTTCCTCATGTCCAATCTAAACCTCCCCTGGCACAACTTGAGGCCATTTCCTCTCGTCCTATCGCTAGTTATTTGGGAGAAGAGACCGACACCCACCTCGCTACAACCTCCTTTCAGGTAGTTGTAGAGAGCGATGAGGTCTCCCCTCAGCCTCCTTTTCTCCAGGCTAAACAACCCCAGTTCCCTCAGCCGCTCCTCATAAGACTTGTTCTCCAGACCCTTCACCAGCCTCGTTGCCCTTCTCTGGACACGCTCCAGCACCTTGATGTCCTTCCTGTACTGAGGGGCCCAAAACTGAACACAGTAGTCAAGGGGCGGCCTCACCAGTGCCAAGTACAGGGGAAAAATCTCTTCCCTACTTCTGCTGGCCACACTATTTCTGATACAGGCCAGGATGCCATTGGCCTTCTTGGCCACCTGGGCACACTGCCAGCTCATGTTCAGCCAGCTCTCAACCAACAGCCCCAGGTCCTTCTCTGCTGGGCAGCTTTCCAGCCACTCTTCCCCAAGCCTGTAGCGCTGCATGGGGTTGTTGTGGCTGAAATGCAGGGCCCGGCACTTGGCCTTGTGGAACCTCATACGATTGGCCTTGGCCCATCGATCCAGCCTGTCCAGGTCCCTCTGCAGAGCCTTCCCACCCTCGAGCAGATCAACACTCCTGCCCAACTTGGTGTCATCTGCAAACTTACTGAGGGTGCACTCAGTCCCCTCATCCAGATCATCGATAAAGATATTGAACAAGACCGGCCCCAAAACTGAGCCCTGGGGAACACCGCTCGTGACCGGCCGCCAACTGGATGTAACTCCATTTACCACAACTCTCTGGGCCCGGCCATCCAGCCAGTTTCTGACCCAGCGCAGAGTCCACCTGTCTAAGCCGTGAGCCACCAGCTTCTCGAGGAGGATGCTGTGGGAGACGGTGTCAAAGGCTTTACTGAAGTCCAGGTAGACCACATCCACAGCCTTTCCCTCATCCACTAGGTAGGTCACCTGGTCATAGAAGGAGATCAGGTTGGTCAAGCAGGACCTGCCTTTCATGAACCCGTGCTGGCTGGGCCTGATCCCCTGGTTGTCCCGCACATGCCTCGTGAGCGCCCTCAAGATGAACCGCTCCATAATCTTCCCCGGCACCGAGGTCAGGCTGACAGGCCTGTAGTTCCCCGAATCCTCCTTCTGGCCCTTCTTGTAGATGGGCGTCACATTGGCAAGCCTCCAGTTGTCCGGGACCTCCCCTGTTAACCAGGACTGCTGATAAATGATGGAGAGTGGCTTGGCGAGCTCCTCCGCCAGCTCCCTCAGCACTCTCGGGTGGATCCCATCCAGCCCCATAGACTTGTGAGCATCCAGGTGGCGTAGCAGGTCGTTAACTGCTTCCTCTTGGATTACGGGGGGTTTATCCTGCTCACTGTCCCTGTCTTCCAGCTCAGGGGGCTGAGTACCCTGAGGATAACTGGTCTGCCTGTTAAAGACTGAGGCAAAGAAGGCATTAAGTACCTCAGCCTTTTCCTCATCCTCGGTGACAATGTTCCCCCCTGCTTCCAATAAAGGATGGAGATTCTCCTTGGCTCTCTTCTTGTCATTAATATATTTGTAAAAACATTTTTTTGTTGTCTTTAACGACAGAGGCCAGATTGTGTTCTAGCTGGGCTTTTGCCTTTCTCACTTCCTCTCTGCATGACCTAACGAGATCCCTGTACTCTTCTTGAGTTGCCTGCCCCTTCTTCCACAAGTGGTAAACTCTCCTTTTTTTCCTGAGTCCCAGCAAGAGCCAGGCCGGTCGTCTTCCCCGCCCGTTCTTCTTACGGCGTACAGGGACAGCCTGCTCCTGCGCCTTTAAGACTTCCTTCCTGAAGAATGTTCAGCCTTCCTGGACCCCTTTGGCCTTCAGGACTATCTCCCAAGGGACTCTCTCAACCAGTGTCCTGAACAGGCCAAAGTCCACCCTCCAGAAGTCCATGGTTGCGGTTTTGCTGCCCCCCCTCCTTACTTCACCAAGAGTCGAGAATTCTACCATTTCATGGTCACTAAGCCCAAGATGGCCTCCGACCACCACATCTCCCACCAGTCCTTCTCTGTTAGTAAACAGCAGGTCAAGAGAGGCACCTCCCCTGGTAGGCTCACTTACCAGCTGTGTCAGGAAGTTGTCTTCCACACACTCCAGGAACCTCCTAGACTGTTTCCTCTCTGCCGTGTTGTATTTCCAGCAGACATCCAGGAAGTTGAAGTCCCCCACGAGAACAAGGGCTAGCGATTGTGAGACTTCTGCCAGCCGCTTGTAGAATGCTCCATCTGCCTCTTCATCCTGGTTGGGTGGTCTAGTACAGACTCACAGCAGGATATCTGCCTCGTTGGCCTTCCCCCTCATCCTTACCCATAAACACTCGACTGTATCATCATCACAATCGTTGAGCTCTAGACAATCGAAACACTCCCTAACAGACAGAGCCACCCCACCGCCTCTCCTTCCTCGCCTGTCCCTTCTGAAGAGTCTATAGCCATCCATTGCAGCACTCCAACCGTGAGAGTCACCCCACCATGTTTCTGTGATGGCGACTAAGCCATAGCTATCCCGCTGCACAATGGCTTCCAGCTCCTCCTGTTTGCCACCCATGCTGCGTGCATTGGTGTAGATGCACTTGAGCTGGGCTATCGATTTCGCCCCCAGCATTGGCATGCCACCCCTAGGCTCATCTCTAGTGAGCCTGGTTTTATCCCCTTCCCCCTTTGAACCTAGTTTAAAGCCCTCTCAATGAGCCCTGCCAATTCATGAGCCATGATCCTTTTCCCCCTGTGAGACAGCTGGACTCCATCTGTCGCCAGCAGGCCCGGTGCCGTGTAAACCTCCCCATGATCAAAAAAGCCACAATTCCTCCGATGGCACCAGCCCCTGAGCCACGTGTTGATCAGGTGTGTTTTCCTGTTCCCTTCAGTATTCTTCCCTGCCACTGTAGGGATTGAGGAAAACACTACCTGTGCTCCTGATCCTTCAACCAGTTGCCCCAGTGCCCTGAAATCCCTTTTGATCCCTTCAGGACTTCTCTCTGCAACCTCATCACTGCCAGCCTGTATAACCAGCAGCGGGTAGTAATCAGAAGGCCGTACCAGACCAGGGAGTTTCCTAGTGATGTCTCTGACCCGGGTCCCAGGGAGGCAGCAGACTTCCCTGTGGGATGGGTCCGGTCGGCATATTGGGCCCTCTGTTCCCCTCAGAAGGGAATCACCTACGACAATTACCCTCCTTTTTTTCTTAGCAGAGGCAGTCATAATGCGTGGGGCTGACTGCCTCGCCCTAGGCAACCCCCTGGATGGACCTTCGTCTACATCCTCATTTGCCTGGCCCTCAAGTTCCAGGCCCCATATCTCTTCTGTAAGGGTAACTGGGAACGTGAGGGAGGCCGGGCTGGGGTTCGCCTGGCACCCTGAGCAGGGACCTGTTTCCATTCCCCCCCATCACTTAGGTCCCCTCCTTCTGCCTGGTGGCAAGAGGGCAGGGGATCCTCTGCTTCTTGTGGAGCCTCCGTCTGCTGCCTTTGCCCCAGGGATGGTAGGGTGCGGCTCCACCAATCTATCTCCCTCTCACACTCCCGGATACTCCTTAACCTTTCCACTTCCTCCTTCAGCTCTGCCACCAGGCCGAGCAGATCATCCACCTGGTCACACCGCACACAGGTGGTGTCCCTGCTGCCCTCCGGTACAACTGACAGGCTCGGGCACTCCCTGCAGCCAGAGACCTGGACAGCTGTATGCCTGTGTGAGGGCTCCGTCTGGGTCGCCACATTCCTTCTGGCGACGGCTTTTGGCCGAGTGGAAACCATAGCTGGTCCTCTTCTGGGAGGGCAACGACTACTAGTTGAGTTGGCCTCTAGAGCCAGGAGGGGGACTGCACCCTGCCCGCTCGCCTTCCCTGCGCGAGCTGCCGCGCTGCGCCACGCCCTGTTCACCGCGCTCTGGGTCACTTGCGCTCCCTGGGGGCTGCTCTTGTATGTGAGGGGGTTTGGCCGCCGTCCCTCCTGTCCCTGCCCACACTGAGTCAGAGCTGCCGCTCGTCAGGAGCTCCCTCCTCTGGCTCGGGGTGCAGGGCTGGGGCACCCCCTCACCCCCTGCGCTTTTGCCTTTGCAGTTTTTGCCGCGGTTTTGCCGCTGCAGGAAGGGTCCCCCGGCGCGATCCTCCGCTCCGGAGCCCTTCGCCTCGGTGGCTTCGGTGGCTAAGGCTACTTAAGCCTTAGCTTAAAAATTCATCTGCTTGCTTGCTTCAGTTTGGCCCTCCATATTTGGATCCTGTCTCAGTGCTTCACTAGACCATTCAGCTGTTCTTAACAAGTACATTGATAACATGAATACTCTGCAAGGACATCAAAACCATTTTTTGCTGGCCCTTGACTCTTTCAGATATCTTCTTTCTTTGCAGATTGATGGTATTATACAGTTGTGTTATTCACAGGCAAAAAGTGAAATGAAGTGCCGTTCACTTTCCTGACATATACTAGAGAAGTTGCTTTTGCTGCACCATCTCTTGGGAGTAATGTAATAAAAAGCCCACTTTTGGGCTAACCTATTCGAATTGGCCCTCAGAGCCTCTAGATATATTCTTGACATTTGTATCTATAGCCTTTCCATCCTTACCTTCTAAATAAAATGTAAAATAAAACTTGTTTAATTTAGCTGAAGGTAAATTTAATGCTGCAAAATTATTGACTTGAGAATTTAAATTTAAACCCTCTCATCAGAGAAGCGGTGCAAGCTTTTTAGCAAAATTCTGCCTGCGGGTGTAGCACGTGATAAATGGAGCAGAGTGTTCCCATCACTTTTTATTTTATGTGGATTATAATTTTCTGTGATCAATTTCCACTCATTTATCTTTGTCTCCCTGATATGCGCATCCTGACTATTCCTTTTCTTGTACCTTTTGCCTAGATTCTCCATCTTCTTTAGGGCACTTGGTTTCAGCTTTATTAAAATTTATGGACTATAGAAAATTGTTTCAGACTACACCCTTTACTCAGCTTGCGACAACGATGTGCATGAATATACATTCAAATGATTTAAACTAAAAGGTTTCCTAAAATATCAGATTATGTTCCCTATTCAGAAACATTGTCTCCCATTAATTTTTGAGAGTTTTCTGCTGAAGATGTGGCTATAATGTAACATTTGCTTTACTATAGTCAAATTTACAATATTAAAAATAAAAGAATTCATTATGGTAACAAAGCTAAGGAGGCAAGGAAGAAAGAGAAGTGAGCAGGTATAGATTTACTAAACTCAACTATCTGTAACATTCATTATTAACAATGGAGAAGAAACCTAAACATGTATTTAAAATTATCATTAATAAAATTAGTATAATTCCATAGAAAATATAGGTCTTTACAAGCTTGCTCATCCCTTGGCTGAAGTATGCTATATTACAAATATTTCTACACACTTGAGAGATGGAGAATATTTTGCTTACCTTTACGGTCAGGTAAATTAAAGAAATCACAGGAATTTGTATCTTCTGTCATCCAAACCATCTGGAGTAGGATACTTACATGAATCAGGGAATTATGTATATAACTAAGAAACTTGTTTTGTTCCACTTTGTTCTGACACTGCCTTTCAAAGTAAGTGCAACCCATCCCACAACAGAATGATCAGCTAATTTTATGAGGCTACACCCTATTCCATTATCAAGCCATTAACCAAAAATACTCAGTAAAACTTGAAAAGACATCTTCAGAATAGATTAACTCATCTGGTACTACAACAATGCTATTTAAATTTTGTAATCACTTATGCATTTGTCTTTTCCTGGCTACACTTAAAGAGTACATTAACGTGTTTATAAGAGGGTTAATTTAAAAAAAAAAAAAAAAAAAAGTCTTACTTAAGCTGTATGCAGTCAGGTTTAAGCACTCAGTCACTTTGGACTCTTTCCTGGGGACTCTGAACATGTGACTCCTTACAAAATTAATTTTTCAAAGTCACCGAAGTCCTGCCTGTGCACTAATTGGTGGTTTTGTGGCTATCTGTACTCCTGCTCGAAGTAGAAAAAATCTGTCATGAATGTCCATAAGTAGCTCTGCAAAGCAAGAACTTGTACCTACATTAACTAATAAAGCATTCACCCACTTGTCTTAGGCCAGATATAAAGAACTCAATTTACCTTTTGGCTTCAGATTTTTATATTCAGTCATGGCTTCATGACATGAATTATTAATACACTAAGACTCAGGATATATGTAAAGGGCTCTACCAAGAAATGAAAGTAACATTGCTAGAAGGTTACAGAAAAAGCACTAAGAGAGCATGAGTTTAATGGAAAAACTCTAGTACAAGTGGAAAATAGGGTCATTTTATAAACACAAAATTATTCTAATTTCTTATTTAAAAAATGAAGCATACACTGAGATACAATGGTACCAATAGATACAATAACATCCAGCAGAATATTCTTTGTAGACTGAGATGTTCATTGTGAGTGCTATGTCCTTATATCACAACAAAGGAAAGACAATGCAAAACAACCAGTTAGACATAAACAGTCTGGGCTTTGCTTCAAAAATTAATTTACTTGAATTAATAGCAGAATTACCCATGATAGAGGAATTACTTGAAAGCAGACTTGAAATTTAACAAATTCAATAGGTGATCAAGTGTTCACTAACATATTTAATAGTTACACTTCTTTATAGCTTTTAGAAAAGATTTCAAACTTGATAACTTTGTTCAGACCTACTCCAGTTACTCCAGGTTTGTGCTACCTTTTCAAATTCTCTTTCTGCATTTTCTTCTAAATATTTATCATTTCTTCTAACATCTGGCCAATTTTTAAGTAGTGTTTTTATTACCAAGCATACTGTATAATCAGTCTGATTGGATGTTCAGAGAATAAACTCAAATTTTGTTGCCTTTATTTAAAGTTGAACTACATTAGCTTACTTCATGAGCAGGATAGCTGATACATTTTATTTTGCATGGATAAGAATGAAAATCCTAGCCCAAAATACAATTTGTATTTGACAAAATTTGTTTGTTTGTTTGTTTCTTGATGTGTGTGTTTTGGTTGGTTTGTTGCTTTTTTTTCCTCCCTCTATTGGACAGTATGGCTGCCGAAACACAAGTGTTTTTCAGTTGAATTGCAGCTAATTTTCAGTGACTCAAAAGTAGAAGTATACTCTGTGGTAATGCTTACTTCTCAGTACTACAAAAGATGTTTTATGACAGATTAAGGGAACACATACATTGAAGCTTTAAAGCTTCACTTTTGAAATTGCAGCTGTCTCCTTGATCTTGAACACTTTGGCAGGTGCTTTCACACTTTTTATTAAGTCAACCTTGGGATTACCTTTCCCTTCAAAGTTTTGAAACTTTTACAGAGAAAGAAGGAAGCCCACTTTTGAAATTTGCAATGGAAGACAGAAAGCAGGAGCAAAATCTTTAAAAATATTGTCACTGGGAAGCTCAAAGGAAGGCATTATTCCAATTTCATAAGAATCAATGACATCAAGCAAATGCTACATTTGTTTAGAAAGATAGATGATGATCAGACATCAAAAGGTTATCTGAAGATTAAAACCTCTAACTCTTCAAAAGGTATTTTTTAAAATGCAAACTTTGACAGCATAACAGCTGATCTAAAAATGAAAACTCTCAGATTTTAAAAACATTTATCTTCCTAAATAATTATAAAATGTGTAATTTATAGTGCTGTAACACATGAGTAACTATTATTTACAATACATTTCACATTTTACAACAACTAATTCTGTCATTTAATGTTAATGATGTTATAAGTCCCTAACTGATGTCCTATCTGGTAAATACAAAGAAGGAACACCAGAAATAAGTAGATCAAGTCATATGGGGCAATTTTTTCCAAAGCACGTAATTGATTCCCGTGCCTGCATGTTATTGCCATTTGGGCTGCACTCAAAATCACCTTCTAGCTGTGGAAGCCAATATTAGGAAGTGAATGTGTGACATCTATATATAAAGGACAGCTGCAATTTTCAAAGTAGAAGAAGGGGTATAGGACCATCTTCTTACTGGAAGTTAACAGAAGCCCAAATCTAACTCCCTTTGGCCCTTTAAAAGCCTAAAATTTAAGTCATATGAAGCATTATCAAAATTAATAGATTCAATAAATTATGCAGCCAGGAGGCCCTGTCACCGTCACCCTTGATCACCACCTACATGACACAGACCGTAGGAAATTCCTGAATTAGTTCCTTCTGCAATTCCAATGGACGTGGTTTAATTGGAGTATATCATTTCCAGAGTACATCCAAACAAATTGTTTTTAACAGTTTTTAGTTCATTAAATGTGTGTGTGACTCTGTACTGTATCATTCAATTTTCCAAATCAAGATGTTATGCAGTACCAATATTTGCAGAAGTCTCTGTGTATTTATCAGTTGGTTTTCATCATTGTTATGTGAATTCCTATAATAAAGATACCAGGTTAGTTTTACAACATTTATTTTATGTAAAACATATGATGTTAATTATGTTTTGCTCCTTAAGTCTTCATTAACTTAATTTCTTGATAGCCATCCCATTCCTTTGTGTGTCATCACTGAGTGCAGCAGAGATCATTCCCCTCCAGACTTTGAAGATTTTGGCAAAATGTGTGTATTTTTTTACTTCTCTCAAGCGTCTTCACTTTTCCGGAATTCATTAGATCTGCCCAAATGATCTAGAGAGTTCCAAACAATTTTTTTTTTTTTTAATTCTGATAAATACTGATATATACATACTGTTATTTACAGGCATATATACATATATATATGTATACATATATATACATATATAATCATGTGGTCTGCTGAATTAAAAAAAGACAGCTTTAGGACTTACTCCTGACATCTTATTATATTAATTCTAGAACAGAAACTACTCTCTGTCACTGGCACCATCATTAATAAAAATACATTACCTGCCTATTTTCCAGGAAAATATGAATAATTCTGTTTTTTCTGCAATATTGGCAATTCTGTAACTCTACCATTTATTAAAGGTCCAAAACCTACTGAGCATACCCTTTAAACCAGATATGTTTCAGATATTAATTCTTAGAGTCCTTAATTCTCCTGGCCACATATTTCCACTGTGTGCTTAAAATCCTCCACCATTTTATATTTTGCACTTTCTAGTACCTAGGGTATAATTATTAATTTTCTTTTTCACATATGTGGTGGTTTAACCCGGTAATACAGCTCAGCCCCACACAGCTGCTTGCTCACTCCCCCCCGGTGGGACGGGGGAGAGAATCGGAAGGGCAAAAGTGAGAAAACTCGTGGGTTGACACAAAGACAGTTTAACAGGGAAAGCAAAAGCTGCACACACAAGCAAAGCAAAACAAGGCATTCATTCACTCCTTCCCATGGGCAGGCAGGTGTTCAGCCATCTCCAGGAAAGCAGGGCTCCATCACGCGTAATGGTTACTTGGGAAGACAAGCGCCATCACTCCAAACGTCCCCCCCTTCCTTCTTCTTCCCCAGCCTTTATTGCTGAGCATGACGCCATATGGTGTGGAATATCCCTTTGGTCAGCTGGGGTCAGCTGTCCCAGCTGTGTCTCCTCCCAACTTCTGCACCCCCAGCCTACTCGCTGGTGGGGTGGTGTGAGAAGCAGAAAAGGCCTTGACCCTGTGTAAGCACTACTCGGCAATAATGAAAACATCCCTATGTTATCAACACTGCTTTCAACACATATCCAAAACATAGCCCCATACAAGCTACTATGAAGAAAATTAACTCTATCCCAGCCAAAACCAGTACAACATATTACTTTAATTCTATTTTTATTTTTTATGGCCACTTCTCCTTAAAGATAGCCCAATTTTTAAAGCCAGTATGGGAAGCTCTTTTAACATGGAATTGCCTTTTTTCTATTTAACAATTAATGCTGTTAGATATTTCTCAATTATTATTACTACTTCTTAGTTTCAACTTTTTCTCCTAGTTGATTTGCATCACAATAATTTAGCTTCTGAAGTGCCAAAAATTTACATTTCTGTTTCGGACTTTGCTCTCTATGCCCATAATGTGTGTCATCAAGTCATTGTCACCTGAGACAGCAGCTGCAAGTTTTATAGTTCTGTGATGAACTCACCTTTGTTGCTCTAAAACACAGACTAAAGCAAATTTTACTGTGATGTATGCAGCTCTTTCTAAAGTTAGGAAAATGCCATCTCTAAGTTCAGCAGGTGATACAGGCCTTGTAAGAGGTGTTAATCAAGTAACCCACACTGAAGTCTCAGTAATAACGTAGTTTTTCCCCACCACTACATTTTATAAATCAGTGCTTAGGGGTGTAACTTATCTTCTTTAGCAGGATTTGATGATCTGTAGTAGATGTAGTGTCTATCAGATTAGAGACATCTTGTGTTTCATTTGCTAAGATGTAGACCCATAATAAAATAAAATCATTTATTTCTGAGCTCTCAATCAATGTTCTGGAAACACAGAATGTCGTTTTTCACTCCAGTTGACTCCCCCAAAACTTTTTGCCCACTCAATATAAGTAGATTATGAACAATTATTTTAATATGCAGATGTTATGAGTTTTCCTACCTGGTAGGTAGTTCCTCCTGTTTATTACTCAACTGCCCATTGCATTTAAATAATTTCTCCTCTTTGCATTTCTTATGGTCTTGATTAATAGTTCTTGACATCTTGATTTTGTACTGGGCATTGCCATTATAATTCAATGTTTTTCTCCACTCATAACTGTCATAGATTTATTACACTGCACTAATCAAACGTCTTCTATATCTTTCTCCATTTTCTGTTCAGCTAGATATACATTCAAGGTGGGTGCCAATGGACTTCAAATAACTATTCTCTTAAGCAAATTGAAAATCCTGCTTTTTCTTTTTCAGTTTTATTCCTTTACTGAAGCATGTCTTATACTGTTTTTGAATAAAATTATTTTGCTATGTCCATTTTTCCCCTTAATAACAAATTTAATAGTATAATACTGAATATCTTTGCTTTCAACATAATCCACAATGAGAGTGAAATTAATGCCACTGCTCTATGTGTCCAGTGCACTAAGGAATAGATATGGTAGAGCTTAAATTTTTTAAAAAAAACAACAAAATAACAACTGAAAACCACCCCCCAAAAAAAACCCCAAAAACAAGAAACCAAACACCCCCCCAACCTATATAAAAAATTATTTTCTTTAGTTTTACACTGTAGCACTGTAAATGACAATTAAAATAGGAATTTCTGACATAGTACACAAATGAAATAACCAGTACTTTTTAGTCACTCTTCCATCTGAATCCAGAAATGGTTACAAGGTGTAAGTCTGAGCAGGAAAGAGCAAGTGAGCAAAAGGGTGAACAACCGGAAGAACAAGTGAGTGAAAGAAGGATAGAGAAACTGAGGTTAGCTTCAGACCATGGTTAAAGATTCCTTCAGATCTGGGCCTGAGCTTCTGGCTTCTCTCAAAAAATCTAGAAGAAAAATCTGGTTCTAAACAGCCCTCAGCTTTCAGAGTCCAAAGGACCCAGAAACTTCTTATGTTCCCCAGTCCTGAACTTTTAAGGGCTATAATACCCTTCTCACTATTGTTAATTCTTAAAGTCAAAATGAATCTGAAGTGAGTGATCCATACGTGCAACTCTAAATCTGGCAATCCAGATTTCTATTTGCTTCCAACCTTCTTAGGATTTATATTGCAATCCATTTCAGAGCAATGAGGAATTCAAGCTATAAAATAGAAAGCTGCAATAAGAGCAGCCATCTTGAACCAGTGTATCATTATGGCATAAATGAAGGTGCTTGCAAGATTTCTGTCTTTTTTTTTTTTTTAAGAGCAGGATAGTTTTAATTAAATAATATTCCAATTTTTAAATGAAAAAGTGAAACTAATTGAATTTCAGGGTAAGCACTCAATCTCTCAGTATTGGTGATACTTTTCATTTTTGTTCAATTACACATCAGCTGACACAAACTACTGCAAAAGTGAAAGGAGTGTATTTAGTGATTATCTACTCTTGAAGTGGCCTAAGTCATCTTCTATAAGCACCGCACAAGCATAGTTTTACAAGTGGATGAAAAACTAAAGCTAGACATTCATTAAACCTGATTCCATCAAAACTAGGAAATAGAGCATGACTTTTGTTGGGTTTTGGTTTTGCAGTGAAGAAAACTATTTAGGTATCTAATGGACTCCTTGTTGCTTGAACTCTTAAATTCAGAACAGTGCATCTTCCTCATAAATTTCATATTGCTGCAGCAAAGTTTCAAAGCTTAAAATTAGCTAGTAAAGTTATGAGCGTTGTAGGAGGCAAGGGCAGACGATCTCTTCAGGCTGAGTATCTCTGTCCAAAGCTAAAGGCACATAATCAGCCTGGCCAATAAACGGAACAGGGGAGGAGCAAGTGTTCTATTGCTCTCTTCATGGAAAACACTAACATAGAAATGCATAAAAACAATATATGTATTTCCTTCTCAAAGTTTAAATGAATCTTTCAGTCACAAAATGAAATATTACTATTCAAAAATGTTTCCTGATGTATTACTGTGGTTGTATTCTTCATGTTCCTTTTCTCCTTTATTGGTATCTATTGCTGCTCAGACTCTACTTCTTTTCTTGTACAGACATCCTTTCCTGGACCAGAGCAGTGGTGCGGTACAAGAGCTGTTACCTGGGACCCCCTTTACCAATTGATAATCATAACATTTCCACTGCATCTTTACTTTTCTCCCACAAGTTCACCTCTAAATCATGTTGGTATTATTCATTTTATTTCATTTATTCTTAATTAAATTGTACAACAGTGTTTGGATTGTTCTTTCTTCTTGGAAGCTCTAGAGGAAAGAGAATGATATAGTTTAATTTTATTGCAATTCTTGCACATTAAAAAAAAATATGTTTGCTTAGCTACATTAGAGATGAGAAGTCTTTTCTACAATGTCTAGCAACTATAATCCAGTTAAATATCTTGAGAAAGTTTGATTAGTCTACAATTTAATTATTTGACAACAAAAATCTTTACTGGAACATTTTTATGTTATGACAGGTAGCTGCAATGAGAGAATCAAGAAATGAATCGAAGGTCAGTTGCTTCTGAAAAGCAAATAAGTTTGGCCAAAATTTTCACCAACCCCTAATGCCTCTCAGACTTAAAGGTAGACTTGGATACTTCTTCTCTCCCAGTGTGACAGTAGACCTGGGACAGGCATCCTACAGGTGCCTCACTTCCCTTTTGCTGATTAGGTTCAAAGAATGTTGCCAATATTCATACTCATACAGTCTTATTCCTTTCCTACTTGATAAAATCCTACTTAACAGCCCTTTCCCTGCCTTTCTATGCACTTCTGAAGGTCCTTTTGCTGCTTGCGGCTCTGTTAAACTCTCTATTCTCTCTCACTTAATAGTGAACTTAAATTTCTGGTATACTTTGGCACACAGCACAGAATGTCCTCAGTGACCTTTCATTTTCCTGACAACTATAACAGCCAACAAAAAATCAACAGGAAGCAAAGAGCAGTGGAGAAGCTCGCTTTCTTGACATAAACACAAATAAGAAATCAGACCAGAAAAACCCAAGGAAAAAAGTTGGCTTTCTCTTTTCAAGGAGGTTGGATATGTGAAGAACCAGCAATTTCATGTTTGCTTCAGGAGAAAAAAAAAAAAAAAAGGCTTCAAGCACACACCCTCTAATATTATGTAAAATCATACTGAGCTAGCCTACTAGCAAAGACACGGCCTGTGCACACTGTTCCCATAACATTTTGTACGTTCTCGCCATATGTGACACAGCAACAATGTCAAAGTCCTGCAAGGTCTAACCTTGCTGTAGTCACTGGATCTGAGCCTGGACTGCCACCTCCCTCCACCTCCTCCATCCCCCCTGGGAGCCTGGCATCTGCCCTCTCTGTTCCCCCAGCACCCCACATGCACCCCCTTGCCAGCTTCGGCAGAAAGGTCCTGAGAAGCATGCTCGGCGTTCAAAGCCCGAGAGCAAAGCAGCGCACCCTTCTTGCATGTGAGCAACCGCAGCCCCTGTAAGCCAAGCTCTGCCACAAGGGACCGCACAGACCTGCTGTCCGGGCAGTGACAAATCTATTGAGATCACAGGCAGTCTGTATGTATGGGCTTCTTGTATTAGCTCTGCTACGAATTAACTGCTCCTTTCTTGATGACTCACTTTTGCAGACATAGGATGTTAATAGTAAAAGCCACACCTTTCTATGGCCGATGCCATTTTCCTAGATTTGTTTTCCATGAGGAAAAAACAAAACAAACAAACCACTATAATTACGCAGGCTCTGCATTATTTCCAGTAGGAATATGAAAAACACCTGCAGAACATTCCCCTGTTTTCCTTCCTCCCCTCTTCCCTACAGAGGTTTCCTTTTATCACTCCCAAAGCTGTCAAGCTTGTTAGGAAATAATCGGGCTTGACAGTTCTGGGGTTAAGAATAATATCTTGTCGTCTTACGTCCCAGCAGATGCACACAGAGCAATTTATCACAGTCCAAACATCAGGGTTGTACTATCTTATATTAAATGCAAAAGCCTTATCTAAAAATGTGATCCCATATGTGGTTAGTGAATTTGGTTTGAAATACCATGTATTTATTCAGATCTTTGTTTCAGCATTAATCCTCCATCTGACAGCACCTCGGATCTCTTTGCTAAGCATTCCTATACAAATGCCACTTTATGCTAATTAAAATAAAAGATTTCAGCTATTATTTATTTATTAATTCAACTGAGACGTTTGTAAATAAGACAGAACCAGGGCAGGGGGATGGAGAGGAGGGGGAAAAAAAAAAGCTTGCATTAGACTTGCAAATTATATCTGTAGAGTGTCAACTTTGGTCCATGAAAATTAATGGTTTGTAACAGAGCTAGTTATTTCCTCTTAGATTACATCATTTATTATAGACCAATTATAAACAAACAGTAACTCTGATACAATTACAAGCGTAATAAATACAGTAAAATATAACATTCTTTTGTGGATCACAAAACAAAACAAAAAAGCATAGCTTGTGGAAAGGATTATCCAAAATTTCACTGGTTTTGGTAGTATCATAGTATCATTGTAGTGACTTGGTTGCTGGCACTGGGATATGTAAAGTAAAGTAGTTAATGATGTATTGTCTTTATCGTGTATAGATCCTAAAGGATTTTCCCTGTCTCTTGCTCTTAATTTCCACCATCCTCTCTTTTTATATACATATACATGACATGTATGTGTATGTATATACATACACAGATCTGCATAATTTGTCTACATAGAGCTTACACAAAAGGTTTGGCACAGATTCTTCCTGCTCATTTGCACCTGACTAGAGCAGCACTTTGTGTGTTTCTTCTCTGCTGCATTGTGCTCCTCTTTTAAGACAAAAGTCAGGAGGGAATGACAAGGAAAGCACAGGGTGGACAACAGAAGATTGCTCAGCTTTGGCACTCGTCCACTTTAACAGAGCAGGCTCAGAGAAAAAGATGGCTACTCGGCAGAGCAAACAATTTTTTTTTTCATTGTGTACAGCAAGGAGATTACTAACAGTCAGATCACCTACAGCATAGATTCTCATTAACTATTTTAGAGAAAAAGAGGACAATGAAACCCATCTTGAAGCCTGAGCAGGAAAATTCATGGTATGAAAAAAATGGTTGTTTCCAGAAGGGGCATTTTCAAGGCCTTGGAAGACCATCCTAACTCTAAGGAACATTCAAATGTTCCTTAGAACAAAGAAATCCAGACTAAAAACAAGCATAGAAATCTGAGTCTCTTTAGCTTTCTGCCAGCCCGGACTACTCAGTATCACAGCCACATTGGTACAACATTTCTCTGTGCTTAGTCTAACGAAACGACAGGACATGTGCACCTGATGAACAAGGGAAAAACTAATGAAAAAACCCTCTGTATCCCAGCAAGGCATAGAATCAAAGAATCATAGAATCATTAAGGTTGGAAAAGACCTCTAAGATCATCGAGTCCAACCGTCAACCCAACACCACCATGCCCACTAAACCATGTCCCTAAGCACCTCATCTACTCGTCTTTTAAACACTTCCAGGGATGGGGACTCCACCACTTCCCTGGGCAGCCTCTTCCAATGTTTCACCACTCTTTCAGTAAAGAAATTTTTCCTCATGTCCAATCTAAACCTCCCCTGGCACAACTTGAGGCCATTTCCTCTCATCCTATCGCTTGTTACTTGGGAGAAGAGACCAACACCCACCTCGCTACAACCTCCTTTCAGGGAGTTGTAGAGAGCGATGAGGTCTCCCCTCAGCCCCCTTTTCTCCAGGCTAAACAGCCCCAGTTCCCTCAGCCACTCCTCATAAGACTTGTTCTCCAGACCCCTCACCAGTCTCGTTGCCCTTCTCTGGACACGCTCCAGCACCTCAACGTCCTTCTTGTAGTGAGGGGCCCAAAACTGAACACAGTATTCGAGGTGCGGCCTCACCAGTGCCAAGTACAGGGGCATCATCACTTCCCTACTCCTGCTGGCCACACTATTTCTGATACAGGCCAGGATGCCATTGGCCTTCTTGGCCACCTGGGCACACTGCTGGCTCATGTTCAGCCGGCTGTCAACCAACAGCCCCAGGTTCTTTTCCTCCGGGCAGCTTTCCAGCCACTCTTCCCCAAGCCTGTAGCGCTGCATGGGGTTGTTGTGGCCAAAGTGCAGGACCCGGCACTTGGCCTTGTTGAACCTCATACAGTTGGCCTGGGCCCATCGATCCAGCCTGTCCAGGTCCCTCTGCAGAGCCTTCCTACCCTCCAGCACATCAACACTCCCGCCCAACTTGGTGTCGTCTGCAAACTTACTGAGGGTGCACTCAATCCCCTCATCCAGATCATTGATAAAGATATTGAACAAGACCGGCCCCAAAACTGAGCCCTGGGGAACACCGCTCGTGACCGGCCGCCAACTGGATTGAACTCCATTTACCACAACTCTCTGGGCCCGGCCGTCCAGCCAGTTTTTGACCCAGCGCAGAGTACACCTGTCTAAGCCGTGAGCTGTGGGAGACGGTGTCAAAGGCCTTACTGAAGTCCAGGTAGACCACATCCACAGCCTTTCCCTCATCCACTAGGCGGGTCACCTGGTCATAGAAGGAGATCAGGTTGGTCAAGCAGGACCTGCCTTTCATGAACCCGTGCTGGCTGGGCCTGATCCCCTGGTTGTCCCGCACATGCCTTGTGAGTGCCCTCAAGATGAACCACTCCATAATCTTCCCCGGCACCAAGGTCAGGCTGACAGGCCTGTAGTTCCCCAGATCCTCCTTCTGGCCCTTCTTGTAGATGGGCGTCACATTGGCAAGCCTCCAGTCGCCTGGGACCTCCCCCGTTAACCAGGACTGCTGATAAATGATGGAGAGTGTCTTAGCGAGCTCCTCCGCCAGCTCCCTCAGCACTCTCGGGTGGATCCCATCTAGCCCCATAGACTCGTGAGCATCCAGGTGGCGTAGCAGGTCGTTAACTGCTTCCTCTTGGATTATGGGGGGTTTATCCTGCTCACTGTCCCTGTCTTCCAGCTCGGGGGGCTGAGTACCCTGAGGATAACTGGTCTGCCTGTTAAAGACTGAGGCAAAGAAGGCATTAACTACCTCAGCCTTTTCCTCATCCTCAGTGACAATGTTTCCCCCCAGCATCCAATAAAGGACGGAGATTCTCCTTGGCTCTCTTCTTGTCATTAACATATTTGTAAAAACTTTTTTTGTTGTCTCTAATGTCAGCAGCCAGATTGTGTTCTAGCTGGGCTTCTGCCTTTCTAATTTCCTCTCTTCATGACCTAACAAGATCCCTGCACTCTTCTTGAGTTGCCTGCCCCTTCTTCCACAAGTGGTAAACTCTCCTTTTTTTATGCATGCAACATTATCCACCCATGTGTTTAAAAAACAACGCACCTGTATATGAAGTAAGTACACTGCATTCCTACCCATTTTTGAGGAACATCTCCCTGAAAATAAGGCTGAATTTATTCTTCTCCCTCTTTTATGGATTGCAGATCTACTTAAATTTATCATTTTCCTTTGAGCTCCTTTTGTGGCTCCTAAACTAACTTCTTCTAGAATTCCAGTTATTGACAGGTGAGTCCTATTTAATGATGTACTTAATTACACAAGGGGATAAAGACATCCTTTGTCTTACTTACATAAATAAAGAAGCAGTATGATGATATTCCCACAGGATTTTATTGTGGCTTTCAGATAACTGCCTTCACCAATTGAAGCTACATCATAATTCTAAAAAAGGATTTTTTAAAGAAGAACCAGACCATGTAGCAATTTTGTATTAGTATACATGCACCCAGGTATGAGAATTCAAATCCTAACTTTTCTGCATGTTTACCTGTAGCCAGAACATCATACTTACAAGGAGGACTGATCACTCACCTGAGTTGGCTATCACTATGGTTTCTTCTATCCTTGTGACTCTTCTTTCATCTGAGTTTCTCAGTCTGTTACAGTTTTGTGTAGAAAATATTGAAAACTGCAAATTGCAGGTTTTAGTATGAGCCAGAAAAACTTCAGATATATTTCCTTTAGGCACTGCTGGCCTCTAAAGTGTTAATCCATTTCACTCTTTGTAGTGAAAAAGTCACTAATCAGAATACCTTTACCATATTGTTTTGTATTCTATTGGCATTTTATATTAAAAAAATCTCCTATATTCAAGTATATTTTATTACAGGGTGCCTTCAAGCCAAATCCTCCAGACTAGAGCAGTATTCTATTGTTAATGTTCTCATTTGGAAGAGAGGATTAAGGAAATTTCTATGAGAAAAGACTGAACAATGAAGGGATCAATAAAGCGACTAAATGTTGAGAATACTGAAAGAGGGACAAATCAGTCACATCTTGCATGAAGCTAGAGTGAGCAAAGGGACTACAGCAATAACAGTGAGAGGCAAGAGACTGGAAAAGAGTCTGCAGTCTTGCCGTCAGGGCTACATGGGAGAAAACTCTTATGCCTGCTTTTAGTCTATTGGTCTATAGCTTAGCTCTGACTGAATACTTGAAGTGATGGGACCACCATGACCATCTTTTTCTTCAATGTTCAAACTTTTTTAAAGTTTGACATTTTAGCACTGTTTTTACTAGCTCTATTTACATTAATTATCTTAACACCCTTCTCCTTCTGTGACATTAACTGTGAACACTGTACTAAGGCCTGAATCTTAGATACATGTATCCTCCAGAGAGTAATATGCACAAATCATTGCAGCTGTAGTTGTCCCCTACATACACTGAAATGAACATAATTCACTATTCAGCTCTATAGCATAAGATTTCATTGAAGCCACAAAGGCAAACTCTGCCCATGCAGAGTAATTGCAATATGGGAATTTAAATCATTGGCAAGGATTTTCAATATCGTTGAAAATGAAGGGTTAAACATGTTTCTAATAACAGGCTAAATGTAGAATAGGAAGCAGAAAGCAAGGATCTGAAAATGAAAGAGTCTGTAGGAGACACAGAGTTGCCAACTACAGTAAAGAGTATAGAGAGATTCAAATAACAAGGTTAATAGCCAAGTTCCTGTATAAATGACTGTGTTGGTCTACAATGAAAATAAAGGTGATTAAAGCATTCCCAGCTCTGATTTAAGGTGTCACACTCCCTTGGGAACATAGATCAGAGCTTCCACAGCACTCTTCAACTGCTTTCAGGTAGAGAAAATGGTTAGTGGTGTACCAAACCATTTATCAGAATTAAAGAAATACTGGGGGGGGGGGGGGGAACCTGAACAAAAATCCAGTGTAATTTTCTTGCTTTGTCTGAACTGGTATCAAAATATTTTTTTGTAGACAGCAAAATTCACTGCAGTGAAAAAAGTTTGTGTTGTCACAAATATGAACGGAACCAATGTTTAATGAACTGGCAGAAGAGAGGGTAAGTAACAAGTGGAAATATTTCCATGATTTTACACATCTTTTGGGTTTCAACAAGTGCAAGCAGAAGGAAGACAAATAGCAATTTTAAAATATGGCCACAGTGTTCACATGAATGTACCTGAATTCAGGTGTTGGTACTGCTGATTTTTTAAAATGTTATCACCTAATTTCAGAATCTACTGTTTACTATTCAGATCTGCTGAAAATGAGGCCCTACATTTATGTCTGTGTGTGAGCAGATTCCTACTTCCACCATTTTTGAAGGGAGTCGGAAATCTTCTCACAAAAGGATTATCTCTGTCTCTGTACATTCTTATACAATGAGGTACTTGAACAACTGTATGCCACACCATAAGTGAAAAACAAAGGTGAACTAAGAGACAAGATGCTAGCCTGGACTTAGGAGATCTTTGGAGACCTCCTTTGCTGTGCTGGAAGCTTTCTGTGTGAGGAGCTCAAGTCCATGGTGATGAATGGAAACATATCAGTATCTTAGATAGACAGGGTGCTAACAGAGGTTTTCATCTGAACATTCATCCCCAAATTTTCTTGATAAAAATCTTCTAGGTGTCTTGCTTTTTGGTGTTTCCTTGCAGATTTTTGTCTTATTTTATAACAACAGGCAAGCAGAAGGATTATCTTGTGTCCTCTGTCCTGAGACAGAAACTTTAATTTTTTTCCAGAGGTAGTGAAGTAGAATCTGACCTTTAATTGTTGTTCAAGATTGGGGCCATTCAGACAGAATTGTATTTCAACATAGTTTAGAAAATAAAAATACCTTATTTGACCTAGTAACTGTTTGAAGAATGCAAAGAGATTTCTAAAATTGATGCAAGAAATTCTGGAAGAAATTCTGTTATTCATACCTTGGAAGTAAGTCTGATACTGTATGCTTTTCTCAGGCTAGAATCCCAATGACTTCAATAGATTGGCATGGCTTAATACTCAACACTACAAATATCACACATACATAATTTTACTTATGTCATTTCCTCAAAGGGAAATTCAATAGCTAAAGTGAGAATAATGAGCATACACAAGTTATTCTGAGTATTCAGGCCATTTTTACAGTCATCTATTCAAAACAAGAGACATTTAAAATCAATGGGACACTACTAACAAACTGAGGCAAAGTATCCAGTCCATCAGCAAACAGAAATAAACAGCAAGTTGTTTCTTATGCAGTGCACACATTAGCCAATATCAATATTGAAATCTTAACTTTAGTATCCACAAACAACAAACCCCTAGCATTTAACTGAACAACATTTATGTTATGCAAATGCAAGGGAGTTTGTATTCTGTATTTTAATCTTTTTTTTAACAAAAAAGGTGAAGCTAAAAATCCAATACATGAATTAATTAAAATAAACTGGGGGGGAGGGGGGGGGGGGGGGGGGAGATGTTTAAAAGTTTCTGTAGTTCGTATTAGGTTTTTTTAGTTCATTTGTTATTTAATCAGGAGGACCTCTGAGTCAGTCATTTATTTGAGTATTGAACTAGGTTTTCATGTGTACATAGGTCAACAATCTTTTAATGGCTATCTGTAGATCAAAAATAGCTTGAGGTGAAACCTCAGTAAACAATATTCAGAAACAATAATTACTAGGCTAAATCTTCTTCTCCACTTAAAATTGCTGATCTGTATGTTCCATATTTTAGCTTTAAGCATTAAAAAAAAAAAAAAAAAAAAAAGATTACTTTTATAGAAATAGTGCTTCTGGAATTGATTTGGGGAAATGGCAAGAAACTAAGCTGTGACATGATTTGGAGAAACTCTGCAAGCTTATAATGGATTCAACATCTTTTATGGCCAGTGGCCTCTGTATAAGAAATACTGTAAAGAAAAAAACAGTTCTCTCTAAGACCAAGGTCCGAGGGAACTGATTTTTGGGTAAAAAAGTTTATGCCCTGAAGAGCCTGAATAACCACCAAGCAAACATTTTATTCCATATATTAATCCCTGCCTACTGGCTTCTTAGAATTTGCCAACTATGTTATACTATTTGCAACTTACACACTAGCAACGTGTTTTGTATTATAGTCTTCCTAAAAATTTGAGCTAAGTGAAAAATGGCAAAACTAAGGAACATGTGTCTTAAGGTAACTTAAAATAACTGTGACACCTTCTGCATCAAGTCCTTCAACTTGTGTCTTCTACAAATCATTTCTGGAGCCAGTAATGCCATGGCTGATTATATAGCTGGGTTTGTGGGAGTGAATTTAAGATCTCAAAGAAGCAAGCTGCATACACACCACATTTATGGTTATATATGTGGTTGAGTACCCACACAGACAAACCACAGTCTTCATTTCTATACTATATTGTATCTCTGCAGTATATCTACCCCTTTTTGATCTCCTGACTGTAGTTACTTCTACACCATTTGAACTTGGGCTTTGTTAAGAACACCATTTTGGACCTGACCAGACTTCTAAAAAAAACGTTAAAAGAAAAATCAAGGTACCTTGTGCTATTGTTTAGTTTAAATAGATATAATATTGCCTCCTCTTACAGGTTTATTACAAGTATGAGTTAATATTTATGTGTTTTAGCTTATTACATATATATGCCACAAAAGATATACATAAATGACAGTGACAATGGGATTTCCAGTGACACAATAACATTTCTAATTGCCTCTGACAAAATCTCTAATTTCAAAATACTTGGTGACTGTCAAGATAAGCTTAAAGGTCTGAACTCTTCTCCCTCGCTGTTTTTTGAAAAGTAGTCTCTATAGAGGAAGGAAGGAAGGACACCTTCAAAATCCCAATTTCTAATTTGATTTTCAATTCTCATAAAAAGGTTTCTTTTCATTGCTCATTTCTGTAGGCTCCTGAGAATGCTTTTCAAATTTCCAAAGCAGCAGCGCTGGAATTCGAAAAAGACTATACAGCATCTAAAAATAATAGGAAACATTCAGTTTTACAATAATTGCAGTAATTAAATAACCAGCTTTGCCAACCTCAATGTAAATGAGATTACTTATGGATGAGGTTTTTTCTCCCCCTTGGTCCTATCAAAATAAGCCCTATGTTTCTTTAAATGAAGCTTGCTGATAATACATACCTGTCATGCCATTCCCTTTGAGTGCTTGGGGAAATAAAAATTCATAGCAATTGATTGCCCTGTGTAGCCATGGATCCAGATGCCTTTTCAAATATTCATAAAGATCTTAAAGGGGTCCCTGTGGATCCCATTTGTCTGCTGTATATTTATACATCCCTCCAGTCTTCAGGAAAATTGTCAAACAAAAATCACTTTTGCAGCTAGATATTATTGACTCTTTTTACCTTGTAGATTTTTGTATTCTCATGCTGTGTATTGTGAGTGAAAAATGGAACAAGATGAAGAAATGTTTATGAATATCATATACCAAGTCTTAAAAGTTCTTCATTAAAGCTGGAGGCTTGAAAGCTGCTACTGATCATAAATGGATGAAAGAAAAGGACAAAAGTGCTAAAATTGGAGTCAAGTGGAGCAAAAACTGAGATAAAAATAAAGGACAAAAATGTCACATTTGCACTCAAAGTCAGACCACTAAATTCAGATCTACATGCCTGCTGAGCATTTAAAACCTCTCACTGAGATCAATGTAAAGATTGAGTACAAATATAAAGCAATTTTTTTAAAGTTTAACTCTCTACATGGTACTAAGTGTGTGAAACATATCTTATTCAACTGGCAATTTAATGGGATCTTCCTTTCCCCCCTCTCCCTAGTAAGTTATCCATTTGCAGAATCCCAAGAAAGTTGGGAAGAACCTTGAAACCCTTCTGTAAATGCTTTGTCCTATCCGTTCTATTCAAAAAGTCATGGAGCAGAAGCTGCTCATCCAGCCTCATAAAAAAATCCATACCGGTTTGCAGGATGGAATTCTGGCCACATAACAATTTAGGAGTTAGCAGCCTGTTTCCATTTCCATCTTTCATACTTACTGAGATTTTCAACTTCTATTTGTTTCTCTTTTTAAGGGAATATTCCAAAACTATGTTAAAAAAAAGGTTCTAAACAGAAGACAGTGGAAACGCAGAGTGCTCCCTGAACTCTTCAATCCTTACCCTGTTCTGCATCAGCTGCTATTAACTTGAACAGGCCACCGTATTGACACTGCTCCCATATCCTTGCGCCAGCAGAGCATGACAACAGGAGAAAGAGCCAGAACCTGGTCAGGAAATGAGTCTTGTCTGTCACCAGTCATTTGCATTCTGCTGCTTAGGTAATAATGGCAGTTCAGAGTCCAGGAGTTAATTAGAAATGTAGCAGCTATTATATCATCTATGAAGTAATGGTATAAGCTAAGCTAATGTCCATAATGCAGAATACCAGTGAAAGACAATTGTGTATCATGATACCTGTCATGACTTCTCACCATCTAGAGCTATGAGTTGAGACGCAAAATTTTAAGTACATCACCATCAGTACACATTAAGATAGATATCAGGAGATGTATTCTGAGACTGTACTGTTACCCATCAGATTCTGCGGGCTTTTGTCAAGTGATTTTTCACTGTCTTCAAAAGTATACCGACAAATATAACAACACATGAAACAGACTTCAACAAACCTCAGTAGAAGGGATGTGGTGATGTTTGTTGCTGTTTTTAGTTTTTAAAAAAATGAAAAGAAGGAGGGATTTGGTTTGAATTAAAGTGACTAGAAGAGAAAATAAACAGCGTATATGGCTCTAAGTTCTATGATATTGTACAAAAGGATACTGTACAAAAGGACCCAGTGACACACTCGGTATGTAAAGTGTATGTGCTATGCACTTATTTTCCACTTAAAAAGCAGCTGTTTGTTTATGTAGTATCTTTCCCAGGATGAAAGATACTTTTCATCAGGATGCAAACCACCATGCCGTGAATGTTCACTGTAGGCAGATTTCCTTCTGCTCTTGCTGGATTGGATGAATCCACAACAGCAGGAGTTTGGTCCTCTCTCACATACTTAAGGAAACTCACAGAAAAAATGGAGAAAGCAAATGTAACACTATGGGGCTAATTTAAACCTGCAAAATAGGGAAATGAAGACACAAGTCTCTCCCAATAATGTATGAAAAACAGCAGGGGGTCATCATATGGACTGCAAAACATTTTGTAGAATGATTTAATTAAAATAAAATTAAAGTATCTCCTCTAAGCTCTATTGCTTTTGTGAGTTTTGTCAGATAGTCCACATAGCCTTAGCAAAGAAATGTAAGACAAAAGGCTAACGATAAGTGCTAGCCATTATCATTTTATGTGTTGAGTATGCTAATGTCCCCCTCTGTTACCTTAGTGGGCAAAATCCATTTGCTGAAACCAAGGAAGACTTTATTTCTTAAGGTTAACACTATTAAATATGAATGAAGAGAAAGTGGAAAAACTTGTCCTGAATGTATTGGATAACATCAAGGCCTTGGAAATTCTCTCGCAAGTGGTACCTGTACTACTAAAATTTTCAGTAAAGATTCTGGGATACATGCTGCAGGAGTTTCTCTTTACGGTGCAGTTCACAATGCAATGTGAAGTCCAGTGGAAGAATGATTGTCTCCTCCTAATGCAAATTTCAGTGGAATTACCTCTGTTAGTTTCAACATGTCGTCAATGACTCTTTGCAATGTGTGCACCTGCAAAACAATTATTTGTTTCCTCATGATAATAATTGTGATGAAAAGATATTTAATAAATGGGGGGGGGGGGGGGGGGGGAGAGAAAATACAGCATAATCAGCACATTTGATAGATTTCACCGGACAGAAGAAAACTCCAGTCTTCTGCATTTTAGGTCATAGCTCCCCATTTCTTCTTTCTACTTCTCACTTTTTATATTGCAGAAGTAAAAATACTTCTAATGAAACATTTGTTATCTGGTGGGTTGACATTTGCTGGCTGCCAGGTACCCACCAAGCCGCTCTATCACTCCCCCTTCTCTACAGGAGAGGGGGAGAAAATACTATGAAAAGCTTGTGGGTCGAGATAAGGATAGGGAGATCATTTGCCAATAACTGTCATGGCAAAACAGACTTGACTTGGGGAAAACTTGGTGAAACACTGGCACAGGTTGCCCAAAGAGGTGGTAGATGCCCCATCCCTGGAAACATTCAACGTCAGGTTGGACGGGGCTCTGAGCAAGCTGATCGAGTTGAAGATGTCCCTGCTCATTGCAGGGGCAGTTGGACTAGATGACCTTTAGAGGTCCCTTCCAACCCAAACTATTCTATGATTCTATGATTCTATGATAAGATTAATTTATTGTCAATTAAACAGAGTATGATAATGAGAACTAAGAATAAATCTAAAAACACCTTCTCCCCACTCTTCCCTTCTTCCCAGGCTCAACTTCACTCTCAACTTCTCTACCTCCTCCTCTGAGCGGCGCAGGGGGACGGGGAATGGGGGTTGTGGTCAGTTCATAATGCTTTCACTGCCACTCCTTTCTCCTCACACTCTTCCCCTGCTCCAGCATGGGGTCCCACCCACGGGAGACCTCTCCGTGAGGTACAGTCCTTCAGGAACAGACCACTCCAGCATGGCTTCCCCACAGGGTCACAGGTCCTGCCAGAAAACCTGCTGCTGCATAGGTTCCTGCTGGCAGCCTGTTCCAGCATGGGCTCTCCACAGGCTGCAGCTCAGTGCATGTCCACCTGCTCCAGCATGGGGTCCTCCACAGGCTGCAGGGTGGATTTCTGCTGCACCATGGACCTCCATGAGCTGCAGGGGGACAGCCTGTATCATCATGGTCTTCACCATGGGCTGCAGGGGAATCTGTTGTGCTCCAGTGCCTGGAGCACCTCCTCCCCCTCCTTCTTCACCGACCTTGGTGTCTGCAGGGCTGTTTCCCTCACATATTCTCACTCCTCTCTCCCAGCTGCTGTTGCACAGCAGTTTTTACCCTTTCTTAAATATGTTATCACAGAGGCACTACCAACGTCACTGATGGGCTCAGCTTTGGCCAGCAGCAAGTCTGTCTTGGAGCTGGAGCTGATTAGAACAGGCTCTTTCTGACACGAGGGCTGCTCCTGATGTCTTCTCATGGAAGCCACCCCTACAGTCCCCCACTACCAAAACCTTGCCACATAAACCCAATACAGTTAATTTGATGCCACATTGTGACACTCATCAGCTGGAGGGAAACTGAATTTTTTTAGGTTAAAATATTCAGACAAAATCTTAAGAGAGAATCTTGTGTAGATGAGACAGTCAGTACATGTGTAAATACACTCCACATTGAAACACTTACTTACTAAATTTCTAAACTTCTGAGTTCCAAAACAGACATAATGTTTAGATTTTAGATAAAATTTTCTTCAAACAAGTCATGAGAGGAAAAAAAGAAATATTACATTTGTCATTCAAATTCCTTTGTTTTTACTGAGAAATTGTAGATTAATCAATATTCTTTGAAATCAGATTTGATTATTGTATGCCAAAACATTGCCCTGTCCAAAAATGGGAGGAAAAATAGAAATTGCTTATATCTTTTATGCATAGTTAACAGTGTTAGATTGAACAAGTCTAACATAGTCTTGAGAAACTAGGCAAGTAAAAATTAATGTTTAATCAATTAATGTGATTTGTTCTATTTAATTACATCACTGATGGTGCTCAAGAGCACCTGCTGTGCTGCTACTGTCATTTTAGACATGCTCCATGAAATCAATAAAAGGAACATAAGGTTATGGTGAGTTCATCAACAGTCCTCTCAGACCCTTGGTTTGGTGTGACTCATTCTTTTGTGACTAAATAATTAGTTTGGAACGGTGTGTAAAAATCTATTGCTTCGCTAATCAAGCTGATTTAAAGTATTGCCTAGCAGCAGAATTACCCTATAAGGAAACAAGGGGGAAAAAATGGCAAGAAACTTTTTCTTTTTAAATGCTTTCATCAAAGAAATTGTTTGGCTGCATGTGTACCAAGGAGAGTATGTAAAGATATGAACCTGAATTTGAGACCTCCTGTACATAAAAAACAAAGACAAAGAATAGGCATGTTCCTTCATTCCAGCCACAATGTTTCAGAGGAAATTTTTTAAAAGCATCTATTTAAATGAATTGATAATTAGAAATGTATGCCCAATGCATTTCCTATGCAATCAAAATTAAGTGTCCTCTATCTGATACTCCTCCAGCTTTTATGTGCTCGCATACTAATTTTCCAGAAGCCATGATTGATGCTTCATTCAACACACAGATTGGACTGTGCTTTGGGGTGGAATAATTTGTCACCAAAGGTGGCAAGAGCATACAGAATGAAGCAAGGATTAAAAGAAAAGAAGCCATAGCCTTACACATTAATAAGTTAAGTGCTGCTGGAAAATCACGTTTTTTCTCTAAATCTGCCCCTGAGCTGGTGTGTTATTGGAAGAAAAATCACCTAAAATTAATCTTTCCCTGGATGCCTGGTAATTGATGCTTCTGTATGCTGAGAATTCTAAACCTGAGCCCCTAAAATGTTCGTGCACTGAGAAGAAAAATGTTCTAAATTGTTAATTTTGAGAAACAGATTTCAGATTATTTAAATTAGCCCAAGTTAATTGATACTTTTGATTTTAGTCTCTTTTTTATTTGTCATTTGTAAAAATGGTGAGGTAATACTTGGAAATTGTGAAAATAAAGTCACCAGTCCATGAAGTATGCCAGTATAATTCAATATCTCCCTATTTCTTGTGGGAAATTCATGCCTAATCTTAGACCCATCGTCTCCATACTTGACACCTTGTGTTTGTCATATTGAAGCATTTACCTCCTTGGACAGACAAGCAGACACCTCATTATTATCACCTGACAGCAATAACTTCAGTGTGAAGTATCTACTTGTGTCATTGACAAAACTATCTGTTTTCTTTTGCTGAGAAGGTGGCTGTAATCCTACTCTGCTGACCAGGGTACACTCCAAAATTTTATTTACATCTTCAGCTCATGGTTACTGACACAAAAGAACTATATTTATATCACTCTCATCTGAGATTTCTGATTTGTGACTTTACAATGTTAACAGTCTAAGAGATGGTAATGGCTAAGGCGATCTGTGCTTGTTGCTGTATAAGAGGCTTGCTACTGCAAAGTGTTTAGAGACAGACTTTTACAAGTACCTTGATCTCTATCTACCTATCACTCATTTCAACACTTAAAATCCTTTAGTAATTCAAGATATGAATGGGAAGAAAACTGCACAGAGAAGGGTGGAAGTACATGTCTAAATTTTATAGAAGACTTCATAAGAGGTAACACAGAACAGAAAAGCAAAGATTTTCTTAATTTCATTAAGAAAATGAGTCTACTACTCACTACAGTTTTCAGATTTTACTGTTAGAATTTTTCAGTGTGAGTATATACATTGATTTTGTGCAACCTGCCTGGTTTTATGTCTTATTCCATTGTTACCAAGACTTTTTGTAAAAATGCTAAAACTCTAAAAAAGACTTAATTTCTGTTGGATTGGTAAATATCTACTGCAACATACCAGGATCTTCAGAGCACTTGAAAGAATTAAAAAAATGTCTGACATTGGAGAAGAAGACAACATTAGTAGGAGAGATTGAGTATTTGCAATAAAAAACTGAAACAGGAATTGTTGCACTTTGTCAATGGTGAAATTTCCAAACACATTAACACTTTTGGCATTTTATGTCCCAAATGCCTAAGAAAACAATAAATTGATTTGGTGTTTTATTACCACTGCTTATCTTTAGGGGATGACAATAAATCTCATTAAAGGCAAAATAAAATCAAAGTAATCTGTTTAAAGTGTGGACCACTAAGACCAAAGTGGAAAGAAAAATAAGTCCTAGAAGGCCATGATGTCAGATACAAATCCTGCACCAGGCATTTTACTATACATATGATGTTGAGGTAAACAATCTCTTTCCCAAGCTGTTCAGCTGGAAAATTATGTTCTGGGTCCAGTGAGACAGAAATATGCTTCTTAGTCAACCATTTCAGTGGAGGAAACAGCGCATCCATATTCAGCCCCTGACACGCTGATTTCTGCACACACTGAGGAAAAATAGAACTTCTATTTCCATATTTGTTCCAATACTGTTCACAGGTAAATACAATGTCCGTTGTAATGAAACTATTTGGAAAAACTACCATGCCCTTGAATTTATACTTCACGGCTGCATTGATGATATGTTTTAAGATTAAGTCCATTTGAGATGAAAAATTTCAATCTTAGTTTTAATTTCATCATAAAGCAGAAAAGGCCAATACTGATTCTAACATAAGTCTCTGTTTCTTCATTGTAAACAAGACCAAACCAAAGATACTTGGAACTTCTATTTCAAAGTATTAACTATTTTACTTACTTGGAGGAAGAACCTCGACTGACCTTCAATGCCTTAGACTAAACATTCATATACATTCTGCTTTGGACCAGTTTTATTTAGTGCCTTATTAACAACTTAGGTATAGAATAAAATGTCTGTGGACCAAACTAGATGGACAGCATCAGAATTCAAAGTGGTCTTGATACACAATACAGTGATCAATGAGATGATCTTTGACAAAGTATGCTGTATTTTACCTTAGGTAGGAGGTGAAAACCAAAGCACAAATACGAAGGTAGCAGCATAGCAGGAAAGAATCTGTTGGTGTAATGAATAACAGACAAGGGCAAGTCATTATTCTACCCTGTTCTATACCTGCTAATTAAAACTTTAGCACAAGAACTACACCAAGTCTGGGACATCTACTTAAAAAAAGATCTAGAGGAGTTGAGAAAAATCTAAATGAGCAGCAAAAATGTAAGAGATTTTGGGAATAAAGTGTAGGGAAATTATCAGATTCTTTGATGTTGTTTTGATGGTTATTTCACAATTTGTCTAGACAAGAGAAATGAGAGAAATATGATTTCACAAAAAAAAAAAAAATAGTTGACAGAAAAAGTTGTTAATTCTGTTTGATATCTCCATCAATATGTCCAGTAGGACTAAGCAAATTTCACAAAAAATAATTTTATAGTAAAGATTTTACCAGATATTATAACAACTTCCTAATTATTAAGACAAGAATAAATAATAGAGAAGTTGTGGAATTTCCTTTACTGCAGATTTTTCTGAATACGCAGATTCACATAGATAATCTATAAACAGTTATCCTGCCTCAAACTATTGATAAAGAGTAAATAATCCCTCTCTGATGATAATATTATCTGGCCTTATGAGGAAAATCCATTCTTTCAGTTTGGACTTTCTCTGTTCTTTGAAAGCATTTTTAAGTAGCATCAGCAAACTTAAAAAAAAAAAAAAAAGCAGTCTGTGCACAAGAAATATTATTGAATTTATACTCATGCAGATAACAAAAATCAGGAGTTAAGTATGAACTCATTTCCTTTAACCATGCCATAGCATTAATGGAATTTATACTTTTGAGATATGTGGTAGTAATCTCATTTACTTTGGAATGAGTTAGCTAATTCACATTATCCATACTCTTTATATCACGCAAGTGCTGACCATGTTTTCAGCAATCGCTACCACAATAACATTTTCTATTATTTTAGTTCTCAAAATGGATGCTCAAAGCTTGATGCACAGAAAGATTGTCTTGCTTCTCTCATATTTGTTGTGGACATGAAATTTGTTTAGATTTGCTTCAAGCTAGCTAGCTTCTCGATGATTAAGAGATTGGAGCATCTGTCATATGAGGAGAGGCTGAGGGAGCTGGGACTGTTCAGCCCGGACAAGAGGATGCTCAGGGGTGATCTCATTAATGTATATAAATACCCTATAGAAGGGAGTAAAAAAAAAGGAGTAAAACTCTTCTTAGTGGTGCCCAAAGACAAGGCAAGAGGCAATGGGTACAATGTGAAATACAGGAATTTCCATTTAAAAATAAGAAGAAACTTTTTCACTGTGAGGGCAGTCAAATACTGGAACAGGTTGCCCAGAGAAGTTGTGCCATCTCCATCCCTGGGGATAATTAAAACCTGACTGGGTACAACCTTGAACATCCTGCTCGAGTTGACCCTGATCTAAACAGGGGGATTGGACTAAACGATCTCCAGAGGTTTCTTCCAACCTCAGCTGTTCTGTGATTCTAAATCACACATAACTGGCACTAAAGCAAATGAAGGAATTAAAAAAGGATAGGTAGATAGCTAGAAAGAAAGTCAAATACTTTCTGTTTTTACCAAGAAGACAAAAAATGTTTTTTAGAAGAAAAAAGTGAATTATTTTGTAAAACAGAAAATTATATGAGCAATTTTATGTAATACATCATTTATTAAACTTTTTTTCACTGTTAGTAACATTAACTTCTTTATTCTCTATTAAATCTGGTAAAACTGGTAAAATGGCATGGATTTGTTATTTTCACAGCCCAGCTTTTGGTAGGATGTTATGGCACTTCATGCCTTGTTTGTTTTTTTTTTTTTTTTTTAAATTGAATTATTTAAAAATATATATCAATAAATATGAAATTGTGGTCTATTTTTATTATCTTTTTGAAAAGCAACATCTTGTGTATTTGAAGGACTTAATTATAGGCTATTCAGACAAATATAACAAAGCTTCTGCTCATTCCTGACACAATATGTTTTCTGAACATAGTCAAGCCAAGTGAGGGAAAGTTTACCAGGGAAACTGAATCTCCCTTTCTTGCCCTTATTGCATTTTAACATCCAAGGCCACAGAGTCCCTGTTGCTGTAAACCCATGAATACCCCCTGTAGCCTCTGAAATAATGTCAAACTTCTCAAAAATGAAAATCATAATCTGAGAAGTAGCGGACTCTTCTGTTTAATCTAAGCACTAAAGTAGATACCTGTAAAGCTAGTCTTCATGGACAAAGATATGCATTTCATACATTTGATTCGATTAATTGACTCTACTGTAAGAGAAAGTAGGACTTGGCATAATGTCTAAGAATAAAGTAATTTTTATTATTTGCAAACATTTTCAGGATGGCAGTTAATAAGTTAAGCAAAGCTGTGCACACAAGCAAAGCAAAATAAGGAATTTATTCACATTGGCAGGAAGATGCCCACCCACTTCCTGGAGAGCAGGGCCTCAGCACACATAATGGTTATTTGGGAAGACAAACTACATAGCCACAAAGGAAGCCTCTGCTTCCTCTTCTTTTGCCCAAGGTTTTATCACCAAACACAACATCATATGCTATACAATATCCCTTTGGTCAGTTCAGGTTGGCTGTCCTGGAGGCACACTTCCAGCCTGCTCACTGGTGGGACAGAGTGGGAAAAATGAAAAAAAAAAAGAAAACCTTGACGCTGTGCAAGCACTGTTCAGCAAGAGCCAAAACATCGGTGTATTATCAATACTGTATTGTCACAAATCCAAAACACGGCACCAAACGGACTGCTATGAAGAAAATTAACTCCACCCCAGCCAGACCCAGTACACTGTAACAAACAATTTTGAGAGTATTAGGGCTTTCAAATGCAAAAAGTATATCTGGAATTTCATGGTGATCTATATTTTTAAGATTTCAATTAAAGAAAATAAAATGAACAAAAATTCTCTTAAATTTCCACAAAAAATCTGAGCAAAGTTAACACTAAGCCAAATGCTCAACTCATGTAAAAGGGTGCCTCTAACTCATTCCAACCAAGCCATGGGGCTGATTTGCCCCTAAAAAAATCAGGCCCCAGACATCGAACTGTTGCACATTATGTTAAACATTATGAGAAAGAGGCATAGATGAAATCCAGCAATAAAAAATGTCTCACAGCAAAGGACATTTGTGAGTTAGATTTTCAATATTAACATTCATCACATGCTTTTCTGGATAGAATAACTCATTAGCAGTGTGGCTGTGTGTTAATGGTCTAGAGCAACCTGTCCAAGGGCTTGCTGGTCATATTTCAGCAGTGTACACTAGTGGTCAGATTATAACGAGACCTGTGGGTTTCCATATCCTATTCATGTTGTGTTCTTATCCATGGTCAGAAACATTTGTTTTACTTATCATTAAAGTGAAAGATTGCTTCTTTACCAGGGAAAAGGGAAATGATGGTTCTGGTATGCAGTCTAGATTTAATTCTCTTACTAAATATTCAACAAATAATGTCCATAATTTAAAATCTGTAGGATTCACCACAGAGAAATATAGACAAGCACATACATACACATATGAAAAAAAAAGCAAAAATAGTTTCAAGGAGAAGAAGCGCTCCCCTCAGTACTATCTATGCACATGAGAAGTAGTTAGGCTGGATTACAACTGATATTAAGTTGATTTAAGAGAGAAAACCAGCAGAATCATAGAATCATAGAATCATTTAGGTTGCAAAAGACCTGTAATATCCTTGAGTCCAAGAGAGAAAACCAGCAGAATCAGAATGCTTAATATTCTTTAGTTAAATAAAATACAAATTATTCACTACTGTGTATTATACGCCATAATACAGCTTCTTTTCTATTCTATAGTTTCATCTAAATTTAAGCATATGTTTTCTTTTTGTCAGCGCTAAATTCAGATCTATGGAAAGGGAACTCTGCTGTTAAAAGTTTGTCTCGTCACAAGAACACATTTGACAATATACTGTCTGCTGCAATTGCTATTAACTTCATCTGAAGTTCACTTCATCACATACATTGAACTCCAGAATTCCCTGCAGTAGACTGATATTTAAGAAGGAAAAAATATCTGCACTGGTGTAATCAGAGAAAAATAACAAATCAGTGCAACAGCAAAAATCAAATAACGTGATAAGTTATTATGATGATCATGTTTTCTGTTTTCTTACCATATATTCTCTCAGAAGTCTCAGATTGCTGTCATTTTATGAAGAGTTGATCCATCAAGTTACAAGATGTGAAACATAATTAAGGTTTATTTATCCTAAAAAAGTGTTATTAATTATTCTTTTTAATCTAGTGCCCAAACTGAAAGTATAAAAAGTTTTTCAGTCTAGGAAAAAAAAATAATAAAATAGCAATTGCTTATATTTTGCTTTTTCTAGATCTACCTTTTGTCTCCTGGATTTGTTGGTTCTTTTATAGTTACTTTAATTGTCAGTTCTCTCACCTCAGAACATTCTTATAATTCATAAAATTACTCTTCCCTATAGTGGCAATGATTCTTCTCTGTGCGATTTCTTGGCATTTTAGAAAATGTTAGTAGGTCAGCAAAGTTTTGGGTTTCAGAAATTATGAATCATATAAACACCATTTGTTATCGTGTATAAGTGTTATTGTATTTGAAGACATTGATTCATCCAGGCAAAGTACGGGAACAATGCCTTAAGTGACCGAACACACAGCATGAACAGCAACTACACAATACTGGAGTAAGCAGTTCACCAACACACTAAAGCTTGTAAAAATTTCCTCTAAACTACATTGCATGTATTTTGAAAGCCTGTATTTCTACATACTAGGTCTGCTTGTTAATCAAGAAGACTATAAATGTGTTAATTACAAATTATTAAAACAATATGATCATAAATAAAAACTGAATCCATTTGTTTTCAGAAACGTCATCGTTCAAAACACCTCTGCAAAGGAAATACTTACTGTTAAGGAAACATAATGAAAAACATTCTGTATGTTCAACAGTTTCATGATATACCCCTCTCAGCCTTCTGATATACAGCAATTTTATTGTCACAATGAATGATTGCAGCTGTGCTGTGAGTTTTCTACTGAAACAGAATATGAGCCTTTCTTCCTCATGTTTTGTTTTAATATCCAAATTCTGATCATATGAGAATCTTTCTGGTTTTGCCTTGGAAACCATCTAGTTTCTGTATACTTACTTTTTATATGCGTATTTACTTTTCATCTGGCAATATTATTTGCAATATTATTTATAAATGTATGAATCTTTTTCTCTCTAATATATTCTATTGAATATACATTTGTGCAAGTGTTTTAATGAAAATATAAATTACTAGACCAATGTTGAATTCCATCTAAATTTCATATGATCTCACATCAGTGATGATACTCAGTCATTCTTTATCGTCTTGCTTGTGGATGCATTTAGCAGAAAATCCAAGGAAAGAGTAGGTATTTGTTGACCAAACCTGGTGCCGCAAGAATAGAAGATAGAAAGATCATGGGGAACTATGTATTTGGGAAACCAAGCGTACAGAACACTAAAGCACCTGGAACTATTAAACCACAGAGTTACTTTAAAATAGAGTAAATGTACTCTGAGATATGAATCCCCTCTTTTCACTTTGAGAAATGTCATAATTACCTGTTGTGCTGTTGAAGGCGAGAAGTGCAAGTTCTCATAAGGAAGTATAATGGCACAAATATCTACAAGCCAGAGCTAATGCCATGTCTTACAGACTTTTTTTTTTTGCTTTTTTTTATTTTAAATAGTTATTTTTCCACTGTAATAACATCACAAATCCCCATTTTGGGGGCCCAGCCCTCAATCCAGGAGCCATAAACTACATGTAGGGAAGCCACGATCATGCCTATAGTGGACTTGCTTGTCCCAAGCTACACTCCAGCTACTAGGACACACGAATTGTAAGACTGTACGGTGATAGGGTACACCTGTGTTGAATAACACATGCAGAAAGATCTCAAATGTTTCTCTCTTCATCTAGATATCCAGATCTACTGATGGCCATAACAAGTATATGAACCAATGTGATCTTATTTTAAAACACCACTTTTTCAAGATCCAAAATGTCCTTCCTGCAGACATGGTTGCAAATGCAATCCATTGTGACCTGAAGACATATTGGTTTGTATCTGTGGAATTAATTTCCATATTCTGAAAGTTCTAGATTACTGTTTCTACCAGAATGAAGAATCTGGTCAGGCAGCAGTGGCTCATCTAACTCGGTCTTGAAGAATGAGACACAACTAAAATCATATCATGGCTTCCTGAGCACTACGAACAAAACGAGTCAGGAGCACTAGAGGTGCTAGTGTTATATCAGATGTGGTCTCTCATGAAGTCTGCTGTTTCACAGTCACACAAGGAGGAGGCTGGAAAAGGCCTGTGGCTGGTTCATAAATATCGCAGATGGCAATTCCATTCTGTATAGGTCATATATTAAACACTTCATTACAATATTATGTGTTAAAACTGAAACGGTAATTAAATAGGTACCATTTGGGTGTGTTCCCTGTGGAACGCATGTTGGTTGGTACATTCCAGAAATGTCTACCCTAGAGCAACATGGATGCAAAGACTATATCAAAGACTAGGACTGGTACCTCTAAAGTGTAGACATCATGAGATGAACCCAACACAGGCCATAAAATCAGTTGCAACTGTGTCTAGAGTGAACTGAGTTTGCTTTGTTTGCAGTACGTCTAAAGATAACAACCTCAAGTGCCTAAGGAAGATTTAAGAGAATTCAAACAACAAGCTAAAGAGCTCAGTCAAACAATATTTCTAGGCTATATTAGAATTAGAAAGAGTGAAATGGAACCATCCTGAAGGCTGTAAAATAATGAGATTTTTAGATATCAACAGATGTTAGAACATGTAACGGCTCTTTTATGATGCATTCTCTAGCACACATTAAATACCTCTATATACTGTTCAATTAAAACAATGGAAAACTGAATATGCCAAAGCAGGGGATAATTACCTTGACATATCCAAATAAAGTCACTATTCTGTTAGTAATAACTTTGAAATTAACACAGATATGGAAAAGAAGTTAGTCAAAACTTAGTTGTGGCTCTTTTTCATTTAGTAAAACCAAACAATTTCAAATGATATTTTTCTTTCTCAAAAACTGACGTAATGACAACAAACATTTGCAGCCTATTATTCTACGACTAAGGCAAAAGTGGTAAAGCCTAATAATAACCCAGGATGAGACAATAACAGATAACAAGGGGATGTGTGATATGTAAATTACAAGGATGACTGGAATTAAGATGTTTTCTCAAACCAGCACTCACAGATTTTTTTAAAGAGAGAGAATGTAGCAGCATGTTACAGGTAACCCACACAGACATAGAAGTAATTTGTAACAGAGAAAGTAAATTCTTACAAATTAAAAAGTAATACAGGTAGTCTCTGGCCTAGATAAGATATATTTTTAAAAGTGAGAAATAAAGATACTCCCATAATAATACATTTTACGTGGCAGGAAGCGCACCATATCATCATTAATACAGCATGAGAAAAGATAGCTTGGATTAGAAGGTAACTTCCATTTCTCTGCACACATATAGCTAATCTTTTGTCAATCGGAGAGCAATACCTATTACAGTGATGCCATTTGGGAGATGGCAAATACCTACTCAGTTTTCATTTTCTCCCCAAACCAGGTAACACAGAATTCAGTAGCAAAAATTAAAATAAAGGCCTGATGCATCAAATAAAAAATAGTTATGAGACACCAAAGTTGTGTAGCGAGCTACCTAGGAAAACAAATTTGTAGTATGCTCACTACAGGACAACAAAAGAAAAGGAAGAAAAAGGGTAATAGATCTCAAAGTCCTGAGTTTTTTATGTTTTTATTTTTTTTAGTTTTCATCTAGTTTCTGGTGGAAGAAGTACTGACAGAAAAAATGCAAAGGAGGAAAAAGACTAAAGGATTAGTAGCAGCGAGAAGATGGGGAAAAGTTTGACTGTGGCAAGGTACTGACACAGATGGGGTAGGAAGCAAAGAGAAGCTTCATGGACCTGAAGCAACTTACCGGATTCAAAAAACGATTTGTCAGTGAATAAGGCGTTCAGGATGGTGACTCACAGGATTAGATCCATTCGGTGTTCATCAGAAAGTGTTCTTTATACAGCATTTTAGCAAAAGTTTTACTTTAAGAGACCAAGCTAGAAACGGGCTTTAGGTCCCACTAGCTTTTGAGGAAAACCTGCATTGTTCCTGAAAAAAGGAAGGAGAAGCTCTTAAAACTGAGGTGCAAAGATTTGTGCATCCACTAGGTGGTATTCACATGCAAATGAATGGCATGTCTAGGAGACATAAATATATACAAGGTTGGAGTGAGATACGATTGCTTCATGTAGATCTTGTAGAGAAAAGATCCTCATGGCTAAATATGTATTCTGAGCAGAGTTATTCCTTTCTTCTGGCCCGTATTCTGAAAAATTCAGCACAGTCAAAGTAGAACCACTTAACATTTTTCATGATATTTTCTATTGCAAAACCAAATGCCAGCTTCTGTTAATTATGTTACATAGTTTATTCCACTATAGAAATAGACCTCGAACCCAGGAAGTGAGACAGAGAGAAAAATTTTAAAACTGCATGCCAGGATGCTATAATGCCAGTTTTTTGCAGTACAGCTATTTTTATTGCAAAGAAAACATTGTTCTTCTATAAAAAGATTATAGGTGAACTATTGCTATCCCTTTCCTGGAAAAATCAATTACAGAGGCCCTATTAATGTGTGAGGGTTTTTTATAATGTGTTTCTCTGCTGCTAAGAGACTGTCATTCTGATGTTATTTACTTAATGATTGTTTTATCATGACAGGTGTTATCATTCCTAATGTCTCAAATTGAGAATAGAAAATTCAGCTGAGATTTCAACTCCGAAATATCAGCTGGCCATAACTGAGTAACACTACTTTAATTTTTTAGAGAAGCAACAAATAACCTAGTATCCATTGAGTCAATGCATCTACTGCTCCACTGGTCAGAAGTGACCCAGGCAGCGTATTTTCTATACAAGAACGGTTTGATACTGTTATCCTTGTACATCCATGGCACTGAAATGAACAGTCGCAACTATATCAATGAGTATCTGTAATTGATGCTATGAGGTCTAGGTTTAAGAAGTGAGCAATCTCTGCTAGTTATCTGTACATGTCAACTGATTTTACTGTGAAAAGGGTAAACCAGGAAAGGAAGAAAAAGGACCTGCTGACTAGATTAGAAAACGACAGAAACAGTGAGCTGGGTGTGTTGTCATAGGAACTGCAAGAGACAGAAATCTCAGCTTCCATGATTCTGAATAGCCAAAATAGGAATCTGTATTTTACAGTAATACTAAGAGTAATAGCAAAAAAAAGGTAAAAAATAATCTAAGGTTCAAAATTCAGTTTGGTTAAGACTTGTCAGAACTGATGTGGCTAGAATTCTTACATTCATGTGTTTTGATATAATTTGCAACTGTAGCCTGATATGATATTTTTCACACCTGTTATTTTTCTTCCATCATTCAATATTATATTTGCCCTAGTATAATATGTATCTCCAGACTAACAAAATATAGTATTTAAACCCTGAGCTGAACATTAAATTATTAATTTCTTCAAACATATTTCTCCTGTACTCTCACTACAGAAAACCATTTTACAAGCATTAATATATTTCTCTTTACAGTGTATCAGTGGGGTAAATTCCTGACTTTATAAATAAGAAACTGAGTCAAAAAGAAATTAAGAACAAAATAATTTAAAATATCCAAGAATTTGCAGTACTTAGTTGGAAATGCCTAGGACTTGATATTTCAGAGAACTTGGCACTTGCACATTATTTCCTATGCAGCTGCACTAACATAAGAGTTTCACAAAATGTGTGTAGGCATCTCCTGTTGAAAACCCAGAAAATGGGCGGTGGCCAATTCCAAAAAGTTTGTTTCACATGAACCAAGCAGCCACCTACAGGAATCCTGCACCAAAAAAGGAAACAAAATCAAAGTTTAACCATGAGACCAGACTTTCTGTTTCTTCAGTCGTATAAAATATGCTTAATAATACATAATATATTACATAATATATACCTCTACCGCAACTGAACATAGGTCATAAAATAGCCTCTTTCACTACATACCTGAATTTAGTCCCAAAATATTTCATGTTGGGTCCTGAACTACACAAGGATATTTGTAAAAAAAAAAAAAAAAGTTATCATATTTATTACGGAAACTATTTTACAGACAGTCTTGAGCAAATAAAGCTAAATTCACAGGTAATCTTTTTAAAGCACTTTTTGATTTTCAAAACCAGACTTACTAAATTAGTGTGTCTCTAATATTGCCTAGCTCTTAACTTATTTCATTCCAGTGTAGTTTCCTAATGCTTAAAAAAAAAAAAAAAAGAGCAAAACAGTTGTACACAGTTGTCAGCCTTTGAAACTTTTGCTTCTACAGCCTGGAACTCAGTCAAGTTAAAATAATAACTGACAGCAGCAGTAGGCTTTTGCCTTTCCATGGACTCTCCCATAAAATGGAGTGGGACATAAATCTCGTCATTTAACTTCACAAATATGTGCTAGTAGCAGCAAAGTGTAAATATCAGCAGTCTTGCATTCACTTCTAGGTTTTGAAGGAGAATTTTCTGTAGTGATCAGCAATCATTCAGCCTATCCCATAGCTTCTTATGTTGCCCTTCCTCCTTGTTCTGTCTCTAGCTTCTGCCCTTACACAGCATGCTTACCGACATCCTTCTACACGCCCACCCCATGCTCCTCTTCTTCTCGCCTTTTGGTCTTGTCAGTTCTCAGCCTCGTCCTGATTTATATTGTGCTCCACCATTTACCCTCGCTTACTTCCCAACTCTTGTCCTTGCAACTTTTTCCTCTTGTTTCCTCCAAATCTGTCCATTACTCCTTTCTCACCTTTCCCATCACATCCTTTCTCTTATTCTCTATGCTCACTAGCTACCAACAGCAGATGTAATGGAAACTGAAGGCAGAGACTCTTCCCAATTCTTTTCAGCTCTTTTACTCCCAAACACGGACAATAACAGCCTAGAGGAACAACTGGGAAAAAAGGCAGGAAGAGAAAGGCCTGGAAATAGCATGCATGTCTTCTACAGTCCTATCAACACTTACAAAATTATATTTTCTTGTCGGTTAGCTAAGATATAAGAAATCTCTGTGTGGGCAACAAATAGTTTTTGTACCTTTTATAATGTGACTAAAGTTGGGTAAATCACATTACTGCTATTAATACGCTATTTAATTTTAAGTTAAAAAAAATAATAAAAGCTTTTCAATGTAAAATTGAACCAATTTTTTCCAACAGGGATACAAGAATATTTTTTCCCTAACCTGGTTCTCAGAAATGTCAATTATTGTTTTTTAATCTGAACTATTCCTTGAAAGTTTCTGCATATGCCAGAAATCTCTTTTTGAAAATGTCTACTTAAATTAATTAAACTTTAATAAAACTGTAAGGAACTGAAAACAGATATCTGTAGAAAGTACCTGAAAAATTCAAATACAGACTTTAAACCACTTGCATGCACTTAAATATAGTAGAAATGGTCATATAAGAAACAAAAATCAACCTGGGAATAATTCCTGTTATATTAGTTAGAAATACAATCAAGAGCAAATCATAAACTTTATAATAATTTTTTGCATGTTAAGCATCTATTAAAACTGTGAGTTTTCCATCAGCCAAGAGGGGAAAGTAAACGCCTCTGTGGTACTTTAATCTTGTCTACATACACTTTTTATGAAGGTAATGCCACACCTGAGAATTTAGTAAGACGGAAGAAAGTAGACTGCAATGGTATCTTTCAAATCTGAACAAGGTGCGTCAATGAACTACACCCTTTTACACTGACAACAGAAGACTAGCAAACATTTGCACTGCCATAGATTAAGATGGTAAAGTATTAGCTAAATCTCAATGTATACAATTATGTAGATGCCCTGTCATCTTTGCTATTCAATATTGATAATTTTCCTATTGATTCTTCCTCTGGGGTTACTACTGCAGCTCTGGCTGTGACTTTATTGGGTTCCTGTCCCCTGCTCCTGCTCAGCCCTAGACTTTCATATATTCGGGAAGAATAACATAGGCTATGCTTAAATGATTTGATAGGGCAGATTATCCACTGCATCTACTGAGGGCCAGAGAGCTTCATCTTTACACCTCACAGATTAGGAGTTGATTTGTTTCTGAGTGCAGCCTCCAGAGCAGGGAATAAAATGCTCAAAACAGAGTTACCACAGAACCCCATGCTCATCCCACCCCTTCTCAATAGAAGTGGAGCCCTAATTGATGTCCTAAATGCTGAAAGTAACCAGGCTACTACCAAGAGTGCTACATTTTTCAACTGCTTTCAGAATGATCAGAAGTGATAAGGAAAACTCACGTAACAACGTGGTGATTCAAGAACATGCCTCACTTCAAACTACATAAATGATTACCAATACACGCAGGTCATCTACTTTCTATCATGGTTCATTTAGCTAATGAAATGTTTTGGCAGCTAGTCATAGATTTGCAACACAAACCCTATGTTGTGGTTTAACCTCAGCTGGCAACTAAGCACCACACAGCCGCTCGCTTGCTCCCCCCCCGGTGGGATGGGGGAGAGAATCGGAAGGGTAAAAGTGAGAAAACTCGTGGGTTGAGATAAAGACAGTTTAATAGGGAAAGCAAAAGCCGTGCACGCAAGCAAAGCAAAACAAGGAATTCATTCACTCCTTCCCATGGGCAGGCAGGTGTTCAGCCATCTCCAGGAAAGCAGGGCTCCATCACACGTGATGGTTACTTGGGAAGACAAACGCCATCACTCCAAACGTCCCCCCCCACCTCCTTCTTCTTCCCCCAGCTTTATATGCTGAGCATGACGTCACATGGTATGGAATATCCCTTTGGGTCAGCTGTCCTGGCTGTGCCCCCTCCCAGCTTCTTGTGCACCTCCAGCCTTCTCAGTTGGTAGAGCATGGGAAGCTGAAAAGTCCTTGACAGTGTAAGTACTACTTAGCAACAACTAAAACATCAGTGCGTTATCAACTTTGTTTTCATCCTAAATCCAAAACACAGCACTGTACCAGCTACTAGGAAGGAAACTAACTCTATACCTGCCAAAACCAGGACACCCTACTAACAGAAAATATATTATGAAGTAATGGGATATTTTAGCACATAACTGATCAGCTGCACATTGTGTTTAATACACAGGAGTTTCTTTTGACTATAATCTCATCTTACTGAAAGGCAGTGGGTTTTTATAAATATCTAAATGTCACCACTGCTAACTCTTTTATTGACAACAATTTCACTAAGAAACACCACAGGTATTTCTAAACTAATTTTCAAAATAGCAAATGGCAGAGACATGGTGTGGTATTGGCAATGTACTGTTATGAAAGCAGAAAAAAAATTATTTGTTTAGTGGATTAAAAGCTTGCAGTGATAAGCAACTTTTGCAAACAAGAACCACAAAAATATGCTAGTTTAAGTGATGAAAGGTTTAAGGAAAGATAGCTCCTATAAAATCTGCCCCTTCTGGTGCTTAAATCACTAAACTAAAAAAAAGCTGCAATCACAGAAAAAATAGAAGATTAGTAATCAGATCTTCCTGTTCTGTTTCTGACTTTCTAAACCCTCACTGTACCTGTGAAAGGGAGCACAGGAAGAGGAAAAGCTCTTCAGAAATCTGAAGCACACTTGCTTCAAAGTTATTCCATGAGAGCGTGGTAGTTGGTCTTCATATGAGGAATGAACTACAGTCTCCTCCTAAACCTCTGCAGCAGGTCAACTCCTCTCTTAAAGTTGTCCGCCCTTTTAGGTGGTGTTTACCAGTTTTAACAGTCCTGGAGTGAGGAGCTGTATTGACAAGCTAATAGAAAGCAAAGGAGGCTTTCAGATAGTCAATGGAGAAAGTGGCCCATGGGGATGGTAGTTTGGATCAGAAACTTAATCTAGATGTTGTGAGTCTCCCTATGGATAAAACTATAACAGGACACTTCTGCACTGAAAATTGCTTTGACCTGTGTTTTTATCTAATGTTTATTTGTATCTGTCATCAACAAGTCTCAGCAAGTCTCAACAGCATTTAAAGGAAGAGGCATGCTGATGTCTGAAGAGGTAGAGCATGAATTTATGTTTTAGACACTTTCATCCCAGAAACTGAAGGGGCAGAGGGGTACATGGAGCCAAAGAAGGTTTTAATAAACACTCCCTACCTGTAAAAGTACTATTAATCAATGGTAAAGAACAGATCCTTCTTTCATGTGTCATTTTGAGTTGTTGAATTTTGTATTAATTACATGGGAGATACTGGATGCTGAACACCCTGAAACATAGCATTGTAGTTAATATTAAACATCAGCCTAGGTGTTTGATTTCTGCAGTGAAAGAATTTGAGATTTTCCATCAGCTTTAAAACAGGATAAGGTTCCTAAATAAGGTACCTTTTTAAACTTTTAACTGAGCAAGTGCGGTGAATCTGAGACCAACATTTGACAATTTTCATTCAGGATTTCTGGAAAATATCATTCAATCACTCTACTGCCTAAATATAATCCTTCTTCCTATCCACCATATATTTTATACACCTATCAATACTATATGTACCAGATAAGTACTACAGATAGTACTATATACACCAAGTAAGATTCTGCTGTAGTCCTTTGGGAAAATAAATACCAATGCAATTACAAAATGCAAATAAAGTTGTATGCCTTAAAAAAATGTTGCCTTCTTCTGAGGAATCTGAAAACCAAATCAAACCAATACAAACCATCTTCCTGATAAAGTTATTCAGGATGCATAGTATATTTTAAGTACTTCACTTGTGTACCTACAGTGGAAGCAGAATTCAATCAGCCCCACATGGAAATATTATTGGTTGCATTTAGATTTATGTGAGAATTAACCTTGTGTCAACTAACCATATTTTTGAAAAATTATCTTTTTTGATGGTCAGAATGTTACTGTACAAGAAACTATATAAAAATATAAAGGGGACTGGCAAGATAATATCTGGTTTTTGAGGGGTACTTTAACGAAGTAAAAATTGTCTCTGAGAAAATAAGTGTCCTTGAGTGTCCCAACTTACTTTAAAAAATAATTTTATCATCAGATTTCTTTATTTTTCTAAGTATTTTCTCTCTTATTTGGGAGTGTAAGAGATACAAACAACCAAGTCCAATACTTCAGGCACTTGTAAGTAACCTTACTCATGACATTAGTCCTCTAATATCTTGAGGAATACTCAAGTGAGTCAACTCTTTCCGTATTTTCATTACTTCTGCCACATACTTACGAATAAACTTAATTTTGATGTCAGAAAAAGAACTACTTTCATGCTTCAGCTAAGCACATTTTTAAGCAGATGCTAAAAGTTAATTTTTGAGGAAAAGTCAAAGCAATTTTACCAAAATGTGTGTCCTTAAAGCTGTGGTTAATTGTTACTTCAGGTACACAGGCTTTATTTTCAAATGGACAATGACTGTGGCCTGTCTCCTACTGGGACGGGATGAATGTTCCTGCATCTTTGCTAATGTCTCTGAAACTCAGAATACTGTTTGATGTATCTTGTATTTACTTGATAATTCAAATGTCTCACACAAGCTTAAAATTATCCATTATGCCTATTACATCCAAAATATTTTATTATTTTTTCTGATAGTGTTGTTTTAACAAGATAGTAGGCAGTGCCAAAAAAACAAAGCAAAATCAAAGAAAAATTGCTAGAGTATTATCAGGCAGAGATATGGTGGACTGATAATAAAGCTTTAGATAAGATTAAATGTCAGGTCCTCTTTAACATGAGGTATTAATGTCCTGCACATCCTGGATAATGTGCATGTACATGTGATAAATTAATTGGGTTCTGCACATGCAGAAGAATTGAAATTTGCCTATCACAAAATTATATTTATAGTTACAAAATATATTGAAATAACTTTTCATTAAGTTATTCTGCCACCTAAGTAGCATTCAGCTATTTCTAAAATGCTAGGGACACTGAATTGGTGTTGCATTGTAATAAGAAGCACAGTCTCATACAGCCTGTCCTTTTATCACCCAAACTCACCACATGGGAACTCACAAGATCTTGGATGGAATCCAGGTTAAAGCTAGTGAAATCTGCAGGGTTTCATTCCTGAGGTTCATATTTTTCCAAGTGAAGTCCACACTGATTCTTTTCCCTGTTCAGAGTTTAAATCCTTGCAAGGAATATATGAGCTAAGCCATCATACACAGCCTTCTGAGTCCAGAACAGATTAGAAAGTTTAATATTAACTATAAATTGACAACAATAATAAATATAAACCAATTCAGAAAAAAAAAGTACATGTAGTGATTTTGTTCACAGAGAGCCTAATTAATTCAGTATGACTGCTAAAGTGAATTAAGATACTCAAATACAAATAAACACAAAATCAGTAGCATGGATTTGAAAATCATGGGCCAATCTGTGACCTCAGATAAGAACATGCCCGTGCCAGTGTTATCCATTAAAGTAGCTGTTACTGAGGGCAGATTCTGGACACCATATCTCCAGAATGACCACATTCATGTTATTGTACGTACAGCGGTATAAATCCAACTTCTGGGAAAACAAGTTCAGGTGTTACGCACTTGTCGTGGTTTAATCTCAGTCGGCAACTAAGCACCACGCAGCCGCTCGCTCACTCCCCCCCCCTCCCCTGGTGGGATGGGGGAGAGAATTGGAAGAGCACAAGTGAGAAAAAGTCGTGGGTTGAGATAAAAACAGTTTAATAATTGAAATAAAATAATAATAATAATAATAATAATAATATGATAATAATAATAATACACAAAGCAAGTGATGCACAGTACAATTGCTCACCACCCGCCGACCGATGCCCAGCCAGTCCCCGAGCAGCGGCCCCCCCGGCCAGCTTTCCCCAGTTTATGCACTGAGCATGACGTCACATGGTATGGAATGTCCCTTGGGCCAGTTTGGCTGTGCCCCCTCCCAGCTTCTTGTGCACCTCCAGCCTTCTCAGTCGGTAGGGCATGGGAAACTGAAAAGTCCTTGGCTAGTGTAAGCACTACCTAGCAACAACTAAAACATCGGTGCATTATCAACTTTGTTCTCATCCTAAATCCAAAAGACAGCACTGTACCAGCTACTAGGAAGGAAATTAACTTTATCCCTGCCGAAACCAGGACAGCACTGAATTACCCCTTCCAGTTAAGTCATAATATTAAAAATCACATCTATTGTTCCCACAGTCATAAGATGACTTTTTAAAAGAAAAATCTTGTGCTATCTTTCCTTAAGAATACCATCTTTTTTCAGATATCTAAAACTGTTATAACTTAGTATTAAGTCACCTCAAAGAAAAATGTTTGTTTGATGTCTTAGTTTGTTCCTTCATATTTCATTTCACTTGCAAGTTAATTAAGCATTATGTCAAGTAAAAATATCTTTTATTTTTTTGTTCTAGAAAGAGCAAAACTGTGTATTGTTTATGCAATGATCCAACTTTGAATACCTTGTGAGATCCCTGCGTTCTCAGATTAAATAAATAGATAGCTCTCTCTGTAGGTTGCTGAGAAGAGAAAATTAAATCTAAAACCAGATTTAGATTTCAGAATACTTTGAAATGTAGATGACTGGCTACAAATTTAAAATATTTTGTTTCATGCAGTGTTGTGGAGTGAACGGAGCTGTCCCCCTATTTCCTGTTAATTATGTGGAAGAAAATGAAAACAGGGAGTGGTACAGCCATCCAGATGAATTCTGCAATATTTGCAAGGCAACTCTTTAAGTTCTACTAATCTTTTTTACCAAGCAGTAATCATATGATTTTGAAGTAGCATTTAAAATTTCAAAGGTTAAACAAGATCAGAGAAACTTTTTTTTCCCCAGAAATGGATACCAGATCTGATTTAGCATAGGTTCCAGGAAGTGGGAGAAAACACCTAAGGAGCCCTATTAGTATGCTAACAGAACTGTTTGAAGGACAGTGTGACAGCATGAAAACAATTTTTTTTTGGATGCCAGACACAAAGATAGAAAGTCTGTTCTGTGGTAGAAGCTGGTCAAGAGATTGTATTTAAGGCAAAAATTAACATTCTGCAGGTAATTCTGCACATAATCAACTATGTGAAAATCACTTGAGAGAAATAAAATGTCTCTGTTGGTGGAGAGGAAGACTTTGTACCTATATTTCTTGTAGTCTCTTCTCTATCTCATTCTTTGGTTAAAGAATATTCTACTATTTTTAGATCTGCACTGACACAGCTGTCTTCCAATTTTAACCAACTTCAAATGATGTTTTTTATCTGTGATGGAAGAAATAAGGTACATTCCTATTGTACTTTAGACTGAGTTAACCAAATTTGGTCTAGCTTGGTGAACTACACTTCTTAGGGACTTTGTTATGTGATCTATCTTTTATTTTAGAATGTTGATATCAAGAGATTGCTCTGTTTTTTGTCATAACAGTATGGTTCTGTCTTCATAAATCAATAATTCTTTTGTTTATTTAGTGGGATTGTGAAATCAACTAGAGAAAAAAAAAATAAATAAAAGAAATCTTAGGAAGCCAACAAGTCGTCTTCATACTTTTAAAACAGCAAAGAGGTTTTTGCAAAGTTCATAATAAATTTTAAGTTTTTTATTTAGTACATAGAAACATCAGAGATATGTAACCTTGGAATCACTTATTGTGTAGCTATGGCCTTGAGCATCCTAATTTAACTTTGAAATTAGACAAGTTTGGACTAGGTGATCTACAATACCTCTTTTCCCTTTTTGACCTATTTTTTCCTATGAATATAAGTAGTGGAGAATATAACCAAGGAGGGAAGAAAACATTCAAATTTACAACATCTGAAACCATTCTAATCTTCAAATGTCACTTACATTGTATAGGTGACTTAATAGAGTAAGATTACTTTTTTCAGATGGCATAAAATGTTTAGTATTATTTTTTATATACATATATATATTTAAATGCAAATTAGAGTTTCTAAAATGGTTAATAGGCATCCTAACTGCCATAAGCTCTAAGGTTTTTGGTCATTTCTCTACAGGAAAGAGTGTTTCACTGTAAGGAATTTCTGTAAGCATGCAGGGAAAACATACCCCAAAACCCAAGTGAAATTATGTATCTGAGATCTTTATTGTCCTTACCCCTTATGTTATAGCAAAAAGACAAGCTAAGAGTGAATTTATTAAGATGTATATTTAATTGAAATGAGAGCTTAGTGTAAAATTTGTAGGCTTCTGAAATTACAGTTATTCCAGAGTTTGGAGAGGGCAGGGATGTTTGTTAGTTTTTAAATATCTAGGAAATGCCTTCATCTATCTCAGGATTCCACACATAAACAAACATATTTACAGCTGTGGGATAATCACTGACAGGTAATGTTTGTTTAATTGATAAAAAGTATCACATGCTCTATTGTTATTCACAACATGCAAAATATTGTTCCCTTTTACCAAAAGATGTCATGACCTACCCTCTCCCAAGCCATTAGTCTTTCTGATGCTGAGCACATCAAAATGACCACAACTTTAAACAGACCAACACCACCTTATTTTTGTGCACAAGATATCAAGTGTCTCATCTCCTTTAGACTTTGTAGATTTTAAACTTTTAGACTTTGTACATTTTAAACCATTTCTAGCTTTTCTTGATTAACATTGATCAGGAAGGAACATTATCTTCTGTATGATTAGCCCCTTAATTTAGAAATCTAAAGAGAGTTGGGCATGTTCTCCTTCTGGAAGTTTTCAAAGGCATTCATGTCTATTAACTACTTAAGAAATTTCAGCATTATTTTAGATGCAATACCAAATTTCACTGCATCCTTGAAATTTATGACGTTACTTGAGCTACGTAGACTAGATTTCCATTATAAATTCCTGAATCATGTTTTAGAAGACTTCCTCTTGTTCCATTTGGTGTACAGGTGACATAGAGAGATTGGCACTCTAACCACATTTCCTTAAAGTTTGGTAGTGGGTTTATCCGTTCATTATCGTCAGAGTGTCTGTAATAATGATCTCAGATTAATGAGGAATAATCAGTGCCACCTTGTAGATCAGCAACAGTAGGGCCAGAGTGGGGGATCCCTCCTATTCTAAAAATGCAAGCCTTCAGATATCAGAGGGGAAAATTTCAGCTATACTTTCTGAGACAGAGACTTGCTCAGCACACTATTCAATGTCTGTAAACAAATATTCAGTTCCAAATAACTGCAAGCAAACCTTAATTGAAGAAAGAAACTTCATGAGATTCAAAATTGTGGGATTTAATATGTTTTACGAGGTCTGCCTGCTGAACTACACATTCTGATATGATGTCCTTCACATTTAACTCAAAAGTATTAAAAACTCCCCTTCTAGATACATATTTAAAGCAGTGAATAAAAATCAAACAGGTGGCAAAATCCTTTGTGCAATATCAGCACAGATGAATAATCCATCATAGTGTTTGGTTGTTAATGGCCACCAGATGTCGAGCCAAAGAAGAAGAGACAAAAAAAAATCTTATCAGCCCTGTTGTACTGCAGTTCTGTAAATAACTTACTGATGTAGCTAATAACACTAGCATCAATGTAAAAGAAAAACCAAAACAAACCAAGAAAAAAGTAGAAATCTAATTTCTAACAGGATCACAACAGTTGTTCAGTCTCACAGATTTTTGAATGAGGAATAAAACAGAATCTTCCAAAGCTGTAAGTAATAAGCATTAATATATATATGTTAGACTCATAATCAGAAGCAAATAATTTGAAGTCAGTCTGATGGGCAATGAACCATTGAAAGGGAGAGAATTTGATTTTATTTACTAGTCTTTCTAAATATCTGAGTCATACATGCAATATTAAACCAATATGTAGATAAAAAATGTAATTTCTTAATTTTATATCAGACACAATTATTCTAAAACAACAGTTGATATTCATATAGAGCATCCAGGTTTCATGATAACATTCCAAGAAGTGTATGGGAGACACTGAAATGTTATGACACAGAACATCATTCAGATGAAAGCTTTTTATTTTGTTTTTCCCACACAGACAGATATAAAAAAGAATAAAATTAAAGTTCATGTTTAATATATTCAATTGATCTAAATGTATAGTTATCTAGCTATCAATAACTAAAATGGTCTTTGAAAACTGATTCCCTGAGAAATTCATTGTACCTACAGAATTCCAAACTAAATAGTTAAGACACTATAACAGGGATTTCATAGTAGGCCAAGAACACTGATTTTTTTTTCTATTTTATACGTTACTCAGGTAAAACTCTGAAACCCTCTAGAGAAATACCAAAACCTTGTGCAGTACCCTCCTTTCTATATAACAGTAATATCTGCACTTAAATATAATGCAGATAGAGGCAGCACTTGAATAGCATCCTCTGAGGAGCTCTTCTACATAAAGCAATTATATGTGATTGTAACCACTGATGTGAAGCTGAATAGGGTCAACTGTGTGGATTCTGTGTGTTTTCCCTGAAAAACCAGAACTGGAGAATAGTGTCACTGAAGAAGAGAAATCATTTGGCTCTCTCTAGCAGAGTCTGTAAAACACAGTTAGCCTTTTCTAAAAAACAGTATGAAGTAATCTTAATTTCATTGGACACTTTCTCTGAAACCACAGTTAATTAGAGCATCTTTATCAACAGATACTTCAAATTCCTTCTTTTTTTTTTAATCTTTAGAATTTGCCCAGGAATTGAGAGTCAAAAAGAACTAAAAAGTTTTAAGATGGCTGTCCTGGTTTCGGCAGGGATAGAGTTAATTTCCTTCCTAGCAGCTGGTACAGTGCTGTCTTTTGGATTTAGGACCAGAACAAAGTTGATAACGCACCGATGTTTTAGTTGTTGCTAGGTAGTGCTTGCACTAGCCAAGGACTTTTCAGCTTCCCATGCTCTGCCGACTGAGAAGGCTGGAGGTGCACAAGAAGCTGGGAGGGGGCACAGCCAAACTGGCCAAAGGGACATTCCATACCATGTGACGTCATGCTCAGTACATAAACTGGGGAAAGCTGGCCGGGGGGGCCGCTGCTGGGGGACTGGCTGGGCATCGGTCGGCGGGTGGTGAGCAATTGTACTGTGCATCACTTGCTTTGTGTATTATTATTATTATTATCATATTATTATTATTAACATTTTATTTCAATTATTAAACTGTTTTTATCTCAACCCACGAGTTTTTCTCACTTGTGCTCTTCCAATTCTCTCCCCCATCCCACCAGGGGAGGGGGGGGAGTGAGCGAGCGGCTGCGTGGTGCTTAGTTGCCGACTGAGATTAAACCATGACAATGGCATAATCTCCAGATTATGCAGGTTAAAAACTATCTTCACTCTTCTCTTCTTCTGCAGGAAAACAGAACTTGATTGAAACTTTCATTTTGTGTTAGTAGCTCCAAGAGTTTAACTACAGGAGTCCATGATCTTTACATGAGAGGGATAACTCAAATGATCCAATATTTTAAATATAATTTATTCCATTAATTAATAAATGCTTTTATATCCTGAAAGATTACAGCAACTGCAAGCAACAGGGGAGAAATTCACTGTTAAATTACTCCGATAACTTTGTACAAGAAGTAGTAGAATACAGTTTTCGCCCAAATTACAGTTCAGTTCTCAAGCGTCTAACACAGTACTTTTATATCAATAAAGAAGTCCTTCATACTGATGAAGTAAAGTTACAAGTCTCCCATGAGTTCAATAACATTTATTCCATACTCAGTTTTAGTATGTTCATACCATCATATTCATCTAATATACACAAGAAAGGCAAAAGTGAAGTGTATTTTTAGGCTTTCTAGCGACCATCTTCTTATGAATTAGAATGACATATATGGAAGTGATTTTCAAAAAAGGCATTGCTAGAAATTGGTAGGTTATAGGTCACAATTTTACTATAAAAGGTATGCTTAATAAAAATCCAAATAATAAGGAAAGAAAACTATGAGAAGAGAGATAAAATACAGACCTTGCTTTCATAGTAATGTCACTGAGGCTGAGTGGTAATAAAGATGTTTTAAGCTATTTGTTATGCTCAGAATTCTCTGTTGTATGCAAGTTTATCTGACTAGTCAAGCAAATTCTGCTCTTGAAAGTAAATGGTATATCTTTTGTAGTGGGGAAGCGCTGAAATACCAAAATGCTGCTGTGGCAAGATTACCATCCTTTAGAAAAACATAATTACATTAAATGTGAATATAGTAGCTATAGTAATATATAGTAATATAGTTATATATAGTTATAGTAACTAGAAAAGCAATGAAGCTAAATCAAGTTAAAATTAACAGATAAATTTCTGCCTTTACTGAGACGCTTAGCTGAAACCAGGGACTTGAGCATTCAGTGTTATGGACCGTTCTTAGCTCTCTCTTCTGCCTGATGTTAGTGAAAAGAAAGACCTTTCTTTAAAGAGATAAGTTAAAAAATACCCAGTGGGAGTAAACAAACTGTCTAGAATGGTAAAATCACAATGACTGCAATGATATCTCATCTTCAGAAGCATGATAAAGTATTAACAACAGTGAGAAAGAAGAAAGAGATGACACACAAAGGTAGCAGGATTTTTGTCTTCCCCAAGCCAAGCCCAGTCATGCAAGTGTGGAGGGAAAAACTGACAATAAAGAAAATAGGCTCCCTAGAATTAAAAAAGAATATCTATAGCAGACAAACTATATTCAGCTTTATCCAAGCAAGCATGAATTACATACAATAAAGCCATTTTTCCTCTTGCCTTTGGAGACTCACTTGAAAGAGAACCTGGACACAGCTGAAGGTACATGACCAACTGCCTAAATTAAAGCAAGTTTGAAAAAGAATTGACTTGTCACTCTTCCCTCTCTTTCTCTGTCGTTTCATATCTAATTAAAAATCTTTCACATAATTATCTTTTCTTTGTGAACGTAGTTTGACTTTGATGCTACAAGGATTTAATTTGTTGACTTCAAAGGACTTCACATGCTGACTTGTAATGTAAATGCTAGTTTTATCCATAAACTGTTAATATATCCCAGCATTTGCCTTCCACTGAACTTTCAGGATTTACACTTCCTTATCTTTTGTTATACAAACAGCTGTTTTTGAAACGGAACAGGAGCTGCTTTGGATTAATCTAATTGGTGACATTTTCATTAATTATAGACTAATTTTAAGGGACTTCAAGGGCCCAGTTTCTCGCTGCTTAATGTTACAGAGATTTCAGTGGAACTATGCAAATTTTAAAAGACCTGTGGCTATAGCTATATGTATAATAAAATCTATATTTCAGAAAACTCTGTTTCTAAAGTAGAGTTAGATATTTTACAAATGTTTTCAAAATAGGACAGAGTTAAAGGTTCTTACTAAAATGGGTAGAGAAGATTTAATTTGCAAAATATGTTATAAATTAGAAAATATTTATCTTAACATTTATATAGGTTTTTGTATTCCAAACTTGAATTGCATTAGTTTGTTCTTCAGTGACAAGGTTTTTGTTAATTACTAGAACAAACTTCACTGTAAATTAAGTTTATGTGGAAATACTATAAGCAGTAATAAACACAAAAGTATTTCTTATAAGTAAATATAAATTAAAGTTGAAAAAGTACATTTTGTATTGCTTTATTCTCATTTTCATTTTCAGAGGTTTTGCTGTATGCTTTTACTTACCAATTTCCAAAATTATGTAAATCAGGGGGTAACTCAGTAATTAGTATAAATGACTTGTTTCTACTTGTCCATGAGGTTGCTGTAACTTTTCACAGGATATCATACTCTAGAAAAAAGACTTTTATATTCCCTGGGACTGTACACAATAGTTTGCAGAAAACAGTGACTGTACTACTTAAAGACAAAGAAATACATATATACACAAAAGGCTGTAAATATTAGTTAAGCTATCTTCAGACTATTGTTGTATTTTGCTGTGAATTTATGTCTCTTGAAAGGTGAAATACATCTTGGATTTAAAAGCAGCTAAAATGTATTTAGGATTAAACATTTTCCTGCGCACTGTTGTCATTTTTAGAGAGACTAAAAAATTGTAGCTAAATAAGGTTTAATTAAATTACAATTTCTGTTTTAACTATATAATGAAGCAAAAGTGTAAGAAAAATACTCAGAATAGGGTGAAGTCCCTTCTGAAGGGTTTAAAGGATAGGTTTACCATTGTATTAGAATCACAGAACCACAGAATATCCTGAGCTAGAAGGAACCCACAAGGATCACCAAGTCCAACTCCTGACTCCACACAGGGCAAACTAAAAATTAAACCATGTATCTAAGAGCGTTGTCCAAACACTTCTTGAACACTGACAGGCTTGGGGTCATGACCACTTCCCTGGGGATCTTGTTCCAGTGCTTGACCATCCTCAGTAAAACCTTTTTTCTAATATTCAGTCTGAACTTCCCCAATGCAGCTTTAAGCCATTCCTTCATGTCCTATCACCAGACACCAGAGACCAGCACCTCCACCTCTTCTCCCCGTCATGAGGAAGTTGTAGACAGCAATGAGGTCATCCTTCAGTCTCCTCTAAGCTGAACAAACCCAGTATCCTCACCCACTCCTCGTAAGTCATGCCCTCTACTCCTTTCACCATCTTTGTTGCCCGCTTTTGGACACATTCTGTTTTTATATCCTGCTTATGTTATGGACCTCAAAACTGCACAGAGTACTCCAGTTGAGGTCGCACCAATGCTGAGGTATAGGACAAGTAGGTATAGGTCTGCTGAGGTATAGGACAAGAGGTAAGGACAAGCACTTCCTTCAACTGGTAGCTATACTTTGCTTAATGCACCCCAGGAAAGGGTTGGCCCTTTTGGCCGCCAGGGCACATTGTTGGCTCATATTGAACTTTCCATCAACCAAAACCCCCAGATCCCTTTCTGCAGGGCTGCACTCCAGTTTCTTGTCCCCTAATCTATACCTACATCCAGGCATCCAGGATTACACTGCCGCAGGCGCAGAATCCAGCATTTGTTCTTTTTTCATGTGGTTATACTGTGAGGAAAAAGCTAATACTGCAATTAAGGAGAAACCTGAGAGAAAAGTGTTTTCAACTACACATCATACAAAACTATTATTAGGGAGCAATTAAAAGCAAATTCTTTGAGTTATTTCAAGTACATATTAATGAGAAAATATTTTAGCCAGTTCATTTCTCCGCTGAAATCAAAACTGAGAGGACTGCATTATTTTGTCAGCCAGACAGCTTCCTCTCCCAAAGGAAAAATTAGTAGCAGGTAAAAAGTAGCTAATAACACAGGATAGATGGCTGCTTACCATGGGAAGACTTCAGAAAAGTTTAGAGACCTTCCTCATGTAATGCAATAAGTATTGCGTTGTGCACCAAGCCCTCATTACTCTTGTGGATTGGTTAGGAACTTGGGGCATGCTTTGGCTGTACTTAACCATCCTACTTCCTGGCAGCAAAGCAACTAATCCAAAAGATATTTTATACTACTCTCAAGTGATATTTTTAAAGGAGCTAGTTAACGAACTGTGTCATTAAAAATAGGCTGAAAATTGCTGTGAGTTAAAAAAAAAACAAACCCAACCAACCAAAAAAAAAAAAAAACCCCAAAAACCCCACAAAAAACATAAGGAGCTGAGAAATTCCTTTTATTCTTAGCTAAAACTTTTACTTTCACCATCCTTGTCAGGAAATGGCTACCAATTTAGACAACACCTGTCTGTAAATGTCTGTAAATGTGGCAGGGGTTTCTGTTCAGAGGTATTTGTCCAGTATCTAAAGGCAATAGGGTCTATAGGGGTTTAACCCCAAATGAGTCTTTAAGCTACAGTATACGCATTGCAAAAATAACAGAAGAAGGAATTACATTTTCATTGGGGTGAAAATGGGTTTCAGGGTTAACATCTTGCTACAAAATTCAAGTCAGTGAAGAAAGTATAAAACAATAACCTTCCAGATGCTGCAAGCTGAAATGGCTCTTGGTCCCACGGATGTGTCTTGTCAGCACTGAGCTCCAAGATGAGCTAGGCCAGCTACAGGTGAAGACAGCAACTTACTGCTTACACATACTTTAGGAAGAGCTCTTTCTAGCAATCCATTTAAGTGTTTAATAAAACTGAAAAAGAAATGTAAAGCATAATGCAAGGGTTTGGAAGACCTTAAGATGTCCTTTTGCATGAGACCTTGTGCATAAGATGACCTTGTGCATGGAGCTGTGCCTGGGGATGGATGAGGAGCCGACCGAGAGCTTATGGGTCAGGATTAAAGGGAGGGCAGGGACAGGTGACATTACAGGGGGGGTCTGCTATAGGCCACCTGACCAGGAAGACCGAGCGGGTGAGGCCCTCTATAGACAGATAGGAGCAGCCTCATGCTCAAAAACCCTGGTCCTCATGGGGGACTTCAACCACCCTGACATCTGTTGGAGGGACAACACGGCAGGGCAGAAGCAATCCGAGAGGTTCCTGGAATGCGTCGATGATGGCTTCCTTCTCCAAGTGGTAGAGGAACCAAGGAGGAGAGGTGCTATGCTGGACCTTGTTCTCACCAACAAGGAGGGGCTGGTGGGGAATGTGAAGCTCAAGGGCAGCCTGGGCTGCAGTGACCACGAAACGGTGGAGTTCAAGATCCTTAAGGCACTGAGGAGGGCGCACAGCAAGCTCACTACCCTGGACTTCAAAGGAGTGGACTTTGGCCTCCTCAGGGATCTGCTTGGTAGAATGCCATGGGACAAAGCCCTGGAGGGAAGAGGGGCCCAGGAAAGCTGGGTAATATTCAAGGATCATCTCCTCCAAGCTCAGGAGCAATGCATCCCAACAAAGAGGAAGTCAGGCAAAAACGCCAGGAGGCCTGCATGGATGAACAAGGAGCTCCCGGACAAACTCAAACACAAAAAGGAAGCCTACAGAGGGTGGAAGCAAGGACAGGTAGCCTGGGAGGAATACAGAGAAATTGTCCGAGCAGCCAGGGATCAGGTTAGGAAAGCTAAAGCCCTGATAGAATTCAATCTGGCCAAGGACGTCAAGGGCAACAAGAAAAGATTCTATAGGTACGTCGGGGATAAAAGGAAGAAAAGGGAAAATGTGGGCTCTCTCCAGAACGAAATGGGAGACCTGGTTACCCAGGACACAGAGAAGGCAGAGGTACTCAATGACTTTTTTGCCTCGGTCTTCACCGGCAAGTGCTTGAGCCTCACCGCCCAAGCCACAGAAGGCAAAGGCGGGGACTGGGAGAATGAAGAGCCGCCCGCTGTGGGACAACATCAGGTTTGAGACCATCTAAGGCACCTGAAGGTGCACAAGTCCATGGGACCCGATGAGATCCATCCATGGGTCCTGAAGGAACTGGCGGAGGAAGTTGCTAAGCCACTATCCATCCTATTTGAGAAGTCATGGCAGTCCAATGAAGTTCCCACTGACTGGAAAAGGGGAAACATAATCCCCATTTTTAAAAAGGGAAAAAAGGAAGACCCGGGGAACTACAGGCCGGTCAGTCTCACCTCTGTGCCTGGGAAGATCATGGAACAGATCCTCCTGGAAGCTATGCTAAGGCACATGGAGGACAGGGAGGTGATTTGAGACAGCCAGCATGGCTTCACCAAGCACATGTCCTGCCTGACTAACCTAGTGGCCTTCTATGATGGAGTGACTACATCAGTGGACACAGGAAGGGCTACAGATGTCATCTATCTGGACCTCTGCAAGGCCTTTGACATGGTGCCCCACAACATCCTTCTCTCTAAACTGGAGACATGGATTTGATGGGTGGACTGTCTGGTGGGTGAGGAACTGGTTAGATGGTCGCATCCAGAGGGTAGTGGTCAACAGCTCAATATCCAGATGGAGGTTGGTGACAAGTGGCGTCCCACAGGGGTCTGTATTAGGACCGGTCCTGTTTAATATCTTCATCAATGACATAGACAGTGGGATCGGGTGCACCCTCAGCAACTTTGCAGATGACACTAAGCTGAGTGGTGTGGTCGACACACCAGAGGGACGGGATGCCATCCAGAGGGACCTGGACAAGCTGGAGAAGTGGGCCTGTGTGAACCTCATGAGGTTTACCAAGGCCAAGTGCAAGGTCCTGCACCTGAGTCGGGGCAACCCCCAAGTATCACTACAGGCTGGGGGATGAAGGGATTGAGAGCAGCCCTGCCGAGAAGGACTTGGGGGTACTGGTGGATGAAAAGCTGGACAGGAGCCAGCAATGTGTGCTCGCAGCCCAGAAGGCCAATCGTCTCCTGGGCTGCATCAAAAGAAGCATGGCCAGCAGGTCGAGGGAGGTGATTCTGCCCCTCTACTCTGCTCTGGGGAGACCCCCCCTGGAGAACTGTGTCCAGCTCTGGAGCCCTCAGCATAAGACAGACAAGGACCTGTTGGAGGGGGTCCAGAAGAGGGCCACAAAAATGATCAGGGGGATGGAAGACCTCTCCTATGAAGAAAGGCTGAGAGAGTTGGGGTTGTTCAGCCTCGAGAAGAGAAGGCTTCGGGGAGACCTTATTGCAGCCTATCAGTACTTAAAGGGGGCTTATAAGAAAGATGGGGGCAAACTTTTTAGTAGGGCCTGTTGCTACAGGACAAGGGGGAATGGCTTTCAACTAAAGGGGGGTAGATTTAGACTAGATACAAGGAAGGAATTTTTTATGCTGAGGGTGGTGAAACACTGGAACAGGTTGTCCAGAGAGGTGGTGGATGCCCCATCCCTGGAAGCATTGAAGGTCAGGTTGGATGGGGCTCTGAGCAACCTGATGTAGTTGAAGATGTCCCTGCCCACGGCAGGGGAGTTGGACTAGATGACCTTTAGAGGTCCCTTCCAACCCAAGCTATTCTGTGATTCTATGATTCTATTTCAAATATGAGAGAAAGACCGTGGCAGAACTTTATTTTCATTTTTTTATTATTATTTCCTGTTTATTAAGACAAAGAAAGGCTCTATTCTACCACTGTAAGGTGAAATTCACAATCTAGTTTCTTATGCTGAGTGTAAGTATTAACTCCATATGTAATTTTAGGAAAAGTTATGCACCTCAGAGAAGGATTTAACAGGCATTAGAACTAGATGTTAAAAAACACTGAAAAAACTGAAGTGTCTTGCAGTTCTACCCTCTTAGGAAGAAGGTAAGAGGGCTTCCTGCACCCCTTTAGGATTCATAAACACCTAGTCATTGTTGCCTAAAATGCCTTTTTGGCAGTAGAGATGGGATTACACCTTTATTCTAAAAGAGGTTGAGAGGAGAGGTTGATGGTAGTAGTGCAATACCTCACAAGCACTCCACTGATCAGCGCTATTCTCAGTCCAAAGGCATTCAAACCCATATCGTCATCCTGTGGTGACTGTCCTAGACACTTGGTTACAGACGATTCTGCACCCCTCCTTCTGTTCAAATTTTGCTGTACTGCAAAAAAAACCCACCTGAAGAGTTACTGTATGGGAGAAAAGGAGCATAAGGATTGTCAATCTCCTGTTAACGTCTAGTCTGCTCACTCACAGGGCTGAGAACTAGATTCTGGTAGAGTATGTCCATATGAGCATGTAGTGTTGTATCAGGGTTATGGCTGTGAAATGAAACCTTCCACTGTCTCCCTTACCACACTGTGGTTCACATCCTGGAGCCGTCTCTGGCACATAAACTGGGTTCCTTTTGCCTCACTGTGCAGATCTGTTCCTATTCTGCTGTGCTGCTTGCTAATGAAGATATATCCAAATGCAACTCAAAAGTCAGATTAAATATTTATTTGGAGAATAGGTTTAATTCCAGCCTGTTAGGGAGGAAATTCCCTAAGAGATGGAAGGTGTGTGTTTGAACACCTCAGGATGAGGCAGTGCTTGATCTGAATTCCTTTACAGCCTTATGCACTCTCACTCCTTTATAGAAGGAGAGCTGCACTTCTTCAGAGGAAAGCAGTGGTGGATACTGTGTTTCAGGGGAATTTAATTCTGTCAGTTTGCCCTGGTGCCATACTCCTCCCTCCACAACACGCAGCAGAACCAAAGCACTGCCACACTAGGCCACATCAAAGGTCCACACAGCCCAACATCCTGTCCCCAACAGAAGCCCATAGGAAATGCCTTGGGAAGAGTATAATTATAGGACAGAAGAATACCAGTTCTTCACTCACTTGAAGCTATTTCATACCTTTGATCATTCTTACTGCCCTTCCCTGGACACTTTGAAGGTGTAATATTTTTGAGGAGAAAAAAACAAGAATGGTGCAGAGTATAACAGATGTTAGTGCACCATGATTTTAAATAAAGACATAGTGGTATTTCTATCATGTTTCTCTTCCTAATAATTTCTAATATCCTGTCTGCTTCCGACTGCTACTGGGCATGGAGTTCATATAATTTTTTCACACGCTATTTATTACAACTCCAAGATGTCATTCCTGATGTAGTTAAGCTACATCACTGCATAGGTAAAGATAGGTTTCAGGGTAGGAGTTCTCTGCACATCATTTCACATTCATCTACATTGACATTCTTCTGCCATTTTGTCCCCAGCTGACTCAGGCAGCCCTTTCGCAGTTTCTCACAGCCTTTTTCTTACTTTAACACTTTACATTATTAGGACACTTTTTCACCTTACTTCCCATATCATTTTCCAAATCATAACTGAATATTCTGAAAAACACAGGTTCACTGCAAATCTCTGTTGGAAAATGTCCTGGTTTTGGCAGGGATAGAGTTAATTTCCTTCCTAGTAGCTGGTACAGTGCTGTCTTTTGGATTTAGGATGAGAACAAAGTTGATAACGCACCCATGTTTTAGTTGTTGCTAGGTAATGTTTACACTAGCCAAGGACTTTTCAGCTTCCCATGCTCTACCCACTGAGAAGGCTGGAGGTGCACAAGAAGCTGGGAGGGGGCACAGCCAAACTGGCCCAAGGGACATTCCATACCATGTGACGTCATGCTCAGTACATAAACTGGGGAAAGCTGGCCGGGGGGGCCGCTGCTCGGGGACTGGCTGGGCATCGGTCAGCGGGTGGTGAGCGATTGCACTGTGCATCACTTGCTTTGTGTATTATTATTATTATCATATTATTGTTATTATTATTATCATTTTATTTCAATTATTAAACTGTTTTTATCTCAACCCACGAGTTTTTCTCACTTGTGCTCTTCCAATTCTCTCCCCGATCCCACCGGGTCGGGAGGAGTGAGCGAGCGGCTGCGTGGTGCTCAGTTGCCGACTGAGATTAAACCACGACAGAAAACATGAACATTTATTCCTATGCTTATTTTACAGGCTTTTATGCTATTACTTATCCATGTAAGGACCTTCCCTTTTATTCCAAGACACTTAGGTTCTTAGCTGTTAGTGGCTCCTTGTGAGACAATATTTAATTGCTTTATCTTCTTTCTTTAGACGAATCCAGTCTTTAGCTTTATGCACAGAAGCAGAATTTTGGGCATCGAAAATACTTTCAGGGCTGCCTGTAGATGTAGTTGAAGTAAGGAACTGTGTTTGTCAACAGACTCAACTCATTCTCATTAATGGCAAAAACCTCGAAGCGAAGTGGGTGGCTGCTGCCATTACAGGCTACTGAGGGAGTAAGAGATGCAGAGCAGAAGCTGTATCGGGGTAGAAGCAAGTGGAGTTCTCTTCCAGTGGCAGTGTCCTTTATGCCAGGGATACAAATGAAAACCTGACTCTGCTCTGAGCTTTCTCCTGATTCACAATCTCCTCTTAGAGGTCACACTAGCAGATGGACTAGATGATCGTTGTAGGTCTCTTCCAACTGAAATTATTCTATTCTATTCTATTCTATTCTATTCTATTCTATTCTATTCTATTCTATTCTATTCTATTCACCCTTAGTGATCACACCACACATTTTTTTGGCAATGTGGCAAAGCACGGAGGCCTAATTCTTAGGTAGAAAAATTTAATTTTACTCACCTTTCCTATGACTTTCAAGCTATTCCTGTGTCCATAGAAAAAAAAAGAAATATTGACTCCGGTTTCACTTTAGGCATTTGTATAAACTTGTCTGGTCTAGACATCTCATGTCAGCCTTTTGCAAAAGACTAACAGCATCTCTCGGTTTATCTAGACAGCTCAGTATTATCACAACAAACTCCATTTCCTACCTGTGCTTCTGAAATTTCATTTCCCTTGACCAGAAATCCTTTTATGCAAGAGTACACATCTGAAAATAAAAGGCTCAAGAAAAGCGAGAATCCTTGGAGAATTCAGTCTGGTTTAAATATCAGATAATGGTTTGGATCTTAGCATTGTTTTAAACCAAAAAATTTTCAGTCCTCCATGCAGATAGGGTTTGTTTTATTTCAGAGAGAAATACAGAGTTTATTTTGACATGTAATCTTCTAGAGCATCCAGATTCATTGGTAGTACAGCCCATTAGTATCTAACTTACCTGTCAGTCTGTATCATTATCATCAGCAGCATCTGCTACCAAACTGCATAGAGCGAGCTACAGATTTAATAAGCAGGTGTTTATTTAATACTGAATTTATTTTAAAGGTGTTCTGTTATCAATTGATATGCTTCCAGCAACACCAAGATGCTTCAGGAATAAAAATATCAGGCATTTAATGAGAATTCTGTCTATAATGGGTGAAAAGACTATGAAACAGGTCAAATTCATTCCTTGGCAACACTGGTTAAAAAAGTTTTCCTAGCAATACACAAAACCAAGGCAACAAAAGTTATAGCTGCTAATAACAATAACCCTTCATTGCACACTGTCTCAACATAACTCAAGCACTAAGAATGCCAGGGGAAAATCTGAACTCTTTCAAGGGTGTAGAAGAACTACAGAAAGCCAAAATTATTATTATTAGCCTTTGTGTAACACTCCTTTATGACTGACAGCAGAGAATATGCAAAACCATTAACTAAGCTGTATAACTGGATGAAACTTGCAGGCTAAACAACTCCAAAATAAAAACAGAAAATGTATAAATTGTCTACATGAAATTTTGAGGCAAGTAGTAGCTCCAGCCTCATCAGAATCCTATGTGCTTATGGCCCCCCTTTTTAAGCCAGAGTTTACTTTATACCTCTCTTGACCTGGTATAGACCATGTCTATAGGAATGATATATGAAATAAGTGAAATATTATTCCTTCTTTCGCATATACTGGAGAGAACTAATCTACAGAATTAATCTACAAGAGATCTCCACCTTATATGGATTTGTGCAAAAAGCTGTAATCATGGTGATATACAAAGATCCTGAATTAAAGGTAAGAATAATAATCTTCCTCTACTTAAATTTCCTTTGATGTGTAAAAGAATGGCCATTTTTTTGCTGGTAAAAGGAAAGACTGATAGGTATGTATGTTAATGACTGTGGTAATGACAAGATATGAGGTTACTACAGCTGACAGAATCTCATGGAATTCTTGAGTAATTTTTTAATTAAAATATGGACACAAAGGTCTTTAGTTAAATATAACCATAATAAATATCCATTCAAAAAATTCCTGTTGTGTCCAGAGTATGTCACAGAGAAATTTACTCATTAGTGAAGTACCCGAGAGTATATGTTTTGAAGAGTGGAGGTAAGGAGAGCAGAGACAGAAATATTTTTAAGGTGCTTATTTTTTTCATCTTCCTCTTTTTCTAACAGTATTTCATCCTTAGCTTTTCTTTCCTTCGCATCCATTTCCTTATATAAGTTTTCTCAGTGCCAGCCCAGAAGATAAGCAGTAACTAGCTTTCTTGCAACAGGAATGTTGTTTATAATTTATAAAGTATTGACACTGAAAGATATGGGGAGAAAGAGAAGAGGAAGAGGAGAGAGAGAGAGAGAGAGAGAAGAGAAACACAGAAAAGTGAACGGTAACCTGCAATAAAGCAGTCATTCTTCTTAAGCTAATGGAAAAAACATGGCCATGAAACAATGATCGTTCTTGTAGTCCATTTGCTGACATTTTTAAATAAGGCATAGTAAGCATTAGCGGGCTAATTTAAAGTATTAATTGTAAATTGGGGCTTGAAACAGGGAAGAAGATGGAGGAGAGAGACAGGCTCAGGACCGACTGGTGGTACTGACAACTGAGATGGGGACTGGGAACTACCCAAGACACATCAGTGCAGCCAACTCCAAAATGAAACTGCTGTCAGCTTCACTTCATATACACCACTGTCAGCACTGCACTCCCTCAGTTATACAGTAGCCTCCTATTCTCTCTCTCTCTTTTCTGATTGCTATGGGAGTTTATACCTCAGGGAATAATGCCACATTATTATTCACTTTGTGGGTAATCATGTGTCTCTTTAAATCAACATCAGGTGACAGCTCAGGACCTTCACAGCAAAAACCTCTTACTGACTCGGTGGAAAGTAAGACTTATATCCCAATGCTTAATCAGTTTTTTTAGCAGCTGCTTTATGAGAGCAGCCTCACAGAAGGCTCCTGTTTTCACCTGTTTCCCTCACCCTGACGCCATTGTTTTCTGTGTGGAAGCATGTTCCTCTGGCTTAATTTGCTTTACTAACACACAGTGCACTGGGGCTTTTACAGTTGTTACTGCCTTGTGAAACAATTACTTGCAATGACAGCAGTGCCATATTTCTGTGGGTTTTTTTTCTCCCTAGGATGTGTGGATAATTTAGGTTGGGAAAATCCAAGATCTTATTGTTGAATATGTCCAATCAGAAAAAAAAAAACAAACATAAAATACAATAAGGACAGATGAAAATCATGTCATTCCATTAAAAAAAGTACTTACAGGGCTATTATTCCTGCTCAGAAGAAGGGAAGACCAGGAAGTGGAAATCTGACCATTGAGGAGATACAAAATGAAACTCTCTAGATGCAGCTAGATAATTAGCAGGCAGACAGGAACCAGGTCCTGCTGGTTGGAGAGTGTTAGGCTTCATGCACTGCCCCTGCCTGAGGCAACTCATTGAGTCCCAGGAACTGGCCACAGCAACAAAAGTTCAGCCAAGAAGACATGCATTCATGCCAAGCAACTAATCAAGGGCAAAACGTTTATTTTCTCCAGGCAGACAGTGGAACCTTCTCTAGATCTGTATTGCATGTCCTTTTTCCATCTGATATACTGGTCAACTGGTATTTTACATTTTAAGACCCTTCTAGGGTCTTAGGTCTTAATAATACCTTATTCTAGGTAATAAAGGTGAAAGAGTGTGATTTCTGCCTTTATTTCTTTAGAAATCCCAGAGGATCCTCTGGACAAAGAAAAAGAAGGAGAAAGAAGAGGGAGTAAGAAGCAAGACAAATTATTAAAAGCAGGTTCAGCAGTCGCTGTATACCTTTTGAATGGCTCATGATGATGTATACCTGTCCCATTTTCAGCTAAGGAGTATTTGAGGTGTCTGAGAAGATGAAAGGATTGAAAATGAAGGTGATTTAACAACAACAACAAAAATAGCATCATTTCTGCAGATAAGAGAGAGGGACTGCTGGTAGAGCTGAGAAAGTAGGGAATGGAAGGGCATAGCTGGTACAGTTCAAGGTGAAGAAATCTGCAGGTAGAGAAGAGAACTGAGGATAAAAAACATGGAAAGTAGGAAGTGCCAGAGGAAATAAGCTAAGTGATGAAGATGAGAAAGGAGTAGCAAAATGGGAGGATTATGGCACAACATGCCTTTGGTGGAGAGGGAAACATTTGTTGAGTTATTCAGAGCAGTCGTTGGCCGCAGATACTCTGTACTGTCAGAGGTGTTGTGCTGGGTCCATGGGGTCTGTGGTGACACAAAAGAGGCTGGTGAAGGTCAAAGTGCAGTACTTCCAGAAAGCACACTAGATCCTGCTTCATTGCATGGGGACAGATAAAACTGAGTAGAGAAATTAACGATGCTGGTTTTATGGAGAGACCATTGGCATCTTTTGTGGCCTCCTTTCTTTGGGCCCTACCTTCTTTTTTTTTTTTTTTTGAGAGGTTGGTGTCATGGCCAAAACAGTACCAACTCAGGGAATTTTACTTAATTTAATTTACTGACAGTTAAAACAAACTTTTGATGACTGTTTTGGGTATTGAGAAAAAAAAAAACAACACCAAAACATAAACAATTAAACAAACACTTAGGGAAACACTCTCCGTCCACCTTCCCCAGGCTAACTTCAATCCAACACTTCTCCTCCCCGTTCCCTGTTCTCACCTCCCCTTGGTTTTTGCTGCTTGTTTACACTTAGGTCCCCTCAGTCCCTTTGCTGAGGCAAGGGCCAGAGCAGGAGGTTGGGGCTGTGTGTGACATGGTTTCTTTCTGCCACTCTTTGCTTCATTTTCCTTCACTGCTCATGGCTTCTTCCTTGTTTCCCTCTCCCCCAGTGTGGGTCGACCATGGCTGCAGTCCCATGGGAGTGTCCCCTCCCTGGTGTGGGTCACCCACAGCCGTGGTCCCTCAACAGTCCCTCCTCTGGCAGGGAGCACATCCTTGCCAGAGTGTGTCTCCAGCCACGTCCCCAACCATGACCCCAGCAATGGCCCATCCATTTCTCCTCACCTATTTCCTCATATGTCCTCTCCCCACAGTGGCTGCAGCTCTTTCTTAAATATGTCAGGGTCAGGGCACCAGGGATCCCCGATGGGCTGCAGGCCTGTTCCCATTGGCATTGGAGCCAGTTGGGACCATTCATGAGTGGCACATGCGGATCATGGCCTCCCACGCAGGACACCTGCAGCCCCCTGCCCAAACCCTGCCAGGTGTGTCCAGCGCACGACTGACACAGAGCAGAGCACAGAATAACAAGGATACTGAGTCAAGGACAGACCTTTCCTAGCATTAAGTAAGAGGCATTCACATATAACTCAACTGATTTCCAAAGACATTTATAAACAAGAGCCCATATTCATGAGGAATAAAATCAAAGGAGAATGATTAACTGAGCCCCCCAAAACCAGTAGTCATTACAAAAAATACCCACTTTTCACAGTCAAGTTTGAAATCGAGAAGTCTTTTGTATTCCTATACACAGTCTGCTGTTAATTACAGGCCTAAAATTGTTATCAATGATAAGACTCATTCATTTCAACAACAAATAAAGACTAAATTGCAGGTTTTGCTGCATAAACAGTAAATACATATTGTTGCAGTCTCAACTTACCTCTGTCCTATGTTTAACCTGTCAATTAACTACAGTAATTATGATTGATTTCGGCACCTACCTTTCCTCTACAACTAGAATTAATCCTTCCACTCTATGCTCCTTAGTGAATAACCAGTATGCTTGGAAAGATTTCTCGTTTGCTTATATGTATCTGTCTTGACAGTGAAGAAGGGAATTCCCTGTACCATTTTTTTAAATGTAATGCTATACTTTTGCCCATATAGGTCAATATCACACGTGTTGCTCTGGAGGATTAAGACACTATCATTAAACTCCACTTGGCATAAACAGCCTTGAAGATAGTTCAGATCTCTCACCTCAGCATTTAATTCTCAGTTTTAGCACCAGTTACTGAAGTAATGAGAAACTAGGGATTTCTCTAAGATGTACTTAAGAAACAAATGTTCAAACTACTGACTTTAATTTATACACTTACTAAATAATTGAAGAGGAGAAGCTACTACAGTGCCCATGAGAGCATTTCCCTGGAGAAGAAATAAAGAGAAGATTTTGATAGTATACAGGAGCATGAAAGCCTTTAAAAGAACAAAATGTCACCTAAGCAGGTGACACACTGCCTTCAAACCAGCCTCAACCACAGGACCACAGGACAGCTAATGTAAGTAGAGTTTCAGGTGCTGTGCTCTCCAAATTTCACATGAAATGTTGCATTTCACTGAATTAGTTTAACTTCTCTCTCTTTACTTTCTGAATTTATTTCCATAGGTGTTCATGTACAACATGAGGGGGCAGGGGTGAAAGGGAAGAGTGTGCTCTGCAAAAGTCAGTTCTGAGCAAACATTTTAAAATCTAATTGTTTATGCTGTGCAGTGCAGTTTGGTGTAATTTACATGCTTGTTTTCTTAACCAGGAAGATAAAAGACATCTGAATAGTAACACAAAAGTAGAAAATCAGACAAACAAACAAGAAACAAACCTACACCCTGCTGTCATGGGGCATTGCTAAGGTTTGGAAGAAAGAGATTTCTTTGCAAAAAATGTTGGTGAGCATCATCTTGCTGTTGTGGTTTAACCTGGCAGGCAGCTAAACACCGCACAGCTGTTCGCTCACTGCCCCCCCCCCCCCCGCAGTGGGATGGGGGAGAGAATCAGGAAAGAAAAAGTAAAAATCGTGGGTTGAGATAAAGACAGTTTAATAGGACAGAGAAGGAAGGGAAAATAGTAATAATAATGATAAAAGAATATACAAAGCAAGTGATGCACGACATCATATGGTATGGAATATCCCTTTGGCCAGTTTGGGTCAGCTGTCCTGGCTGTGCCCCCCAGTTTCTCACTGGCAGGGCATGGGAAGCCGCAAAGTCCTTGACTAGTGTAAGCACTACCTAGCAACAAGTAAAACATCGGTGTGTTATCAACATTATTCTCATCCTAAATCCAAAACACAGCACTGTACCAGCTACTAGGAAGAAAATTAACTCTATCCCAGCTGAAACCAGGGTTCTTGGAAATGGACATCTGATCCAAGAGGGAAGGAATTATACAGAAACCAGAGCAAATGAAGTGAAGGAGAAGAAATATCAGAACTGAGCGTAACTTCAGAGCTGTGTCTTATCCTTTGGTTGTCTGAAGCAAGTTACCCCTTACTGAGCTACTTAGAAACATTATTGTACTAACATTTGAGCCTTAAAGGGACAAGGTGTGCTTCTAAGTTAAAACACAGTCTAGATGCACTTAAACTCCTGTTTGCCAAACTATTGCTGTTTAACCAGTTTGTTCACAACATCACACACTGTACGTGAAAGAACTGACTGAAGTACATACGCTGTCAAGAGCACAGCCATTCTCCGGATGTAACCAACATAAAACATTGCCTTTGTTATAGAACCATACTAGTATTGTCTTCTGGTACATAGCTTCTAATAATAGTACTCTTTTCAGTACCAGAGTTATTCTTGGATGCACTGTTTTGAAAAGGCACATTTATCCACAGACAGAACATAGAGTTTAGAAAGAAAAAAATTGCTTTAAAAGGTTCATGATGTCCTGCTGACAAACAGTACAAGTCATCCTTACTTGCTAAATGACCAGGTTATTTGCTGAATGACCAGGTGATGGAATTAGGTAAAATTTTGCTTTAAAACCTGACATGCCACTGTTGCCTTTTAATTTTCTTGACACAAATTGCAGAGGTTTTAATTACAAATTTCTTAACAGCTGTCTTTCCCCTTGGCTGCCCTACACTACAGATTCATTTCACAAATGTATATATACTCCATCTCCTGAGACATATGCAAGTTAATATTACCTTGCTTGAACATCTGCAGCCACCCAGTAGTGAAATTCCTCACAGCCCTCATTGATTTCCTCATTCTTACAGTTTGCTCCAATCCTCCAATTCTCCATTAACAGTCACTTTAACTACCTTAAAATGAGTCCAAGTTCTGCATATTCGTATGTAACAGCTTATATATAATAACATGTCCCCTTCTGCATGAGTTAAAGCCTTCCCTTTCTACTTAGAGCGTGATTAACAAAGCTAAACACATACTCTTCAGTGTTTATAAGCAGGACAAAAAGGAGAGAAATTGGAGGAGTTTCTCTTGAACAGAAATTCTTTTTTTTTCCTCTTTTTTTTTTTTTTTTTTTTTTTTTGGTGGGGAGATACGTTCTGTGCCAGCTGTTTATTACCCAAAAACTGAAGAACAACAAAACTGAAAACAGATACAAAGCAGCGCACACACAGAGACAGAATCACACCCAGTTTTAATAACAGCTGCCTCCTGTCCCCACCCATTGCCCCTGGCTTTTTTTAATGCACAACATTGACTGTCCATCTTAAGTCATTCTGAGGAAGAAATAATAGAGCTTCTTTTTATTTGGCATAGAAGGTCTTGCAAAATGAAAGTGGAAAGAGTGTTTGAAAGGCTTTCGGAGTCTGTAGTGCTATTTTCAGAGAGCCTTTGTAAGTGTTTTCAGAGACAACAACAACAATCTAGGCTCTGATTCCTCGTCCTTATGGCAGTAGGGAAATTCATAACTCTCTTCTCAGGCTTCCTGAGCACCTGCATGCCTGGCTTTCACAAAGCATGGTATATTTTTGAAATTTCTACAGTTAAAAAAAAAGTAACACCACACAAAGGAATATTGCATTCTGTGTCTGCCCACTGAGATGCCTTCAGTCCACTATGCCTAATTCTGACAAAGTTTAAAGTTATTGTATTACTATCAAAGCGTACTGGAGGACTTTTTAGATATATTTTTTTTCCTCTCAGGTTTTCGGCACAAGCACATTTAATGGGAGGAAGACTTAGTGCATTCACACTTGTGATAAACACTGAAATCTAGTTTTTTCAAGCAGCTAATGCCTCTGATTTAAAATTATCAACTTGAGAATCAGGAAACATATTTTTATATTTCTGACTTAAAAACAATTCCTTAAAGTTGTTTAAAGATAAGTAGTCAACTATTTGGAGCTCCAGATGGGCTTGTGAAAATTTAAGCTCCAAAATTTCCATGGTATTACACACGATATTACACTTCAGCACTATTTTGTCTGCTATAATATACCTTTATATTTCAAAATGGTGAAATGCTATCTGTTATCATGGTATGAATATCCTCTAAGCCCATTTTTTGACAGAAATAATACAGTTCTGAGAGGAACTCATGGAACGTTCTCCCTTTTTTTAAGTAAAAAAAATCTGCTTAACATACTGTTTGTTGATTAGCTTTTTGAAATGCTCTAAGGGTGAAACTCTTTATGTATTTTTATATGGCTTATTTTTCTAAGGCTTTTCCTACTCAGCCCCAGCAGTATATTTTAATTGTTTCCCAAACTCTGTTCTTCTGATTTGTTTTATAAATCACATAAATAGAATAACAATTTTTCTTTAATTTTGTTCTCTGCATGCCTGCTTCAAAGTATGCTGTATTTTATTTATCTTACCACAGTTCTATTAAAGAACAACAGCAGTTTACATATATCTTCCATAGTGACTTACAATAAAGAGACAAAAATTACATAAACCTCAAGTGAATTACAAATAATGTATGTGAAATACTTTTGTTATCTGTTGGTATTTTATTTTTTCGAAGGCTTGTACCTACCTACTTTGCATGTGGTGGCTTCTGCTGAAGCTTGATTTCTGCAGAAAACATCAGAGTTAAACCAAGCATACATACATACATTCACAAAATTCAGTAACTGTCAAAGTTTTGCCTCATTACAAAGGACCATCCACATGCCAAAGCAATGGAACATAGTCTACTAGAGGCAGCATCTGGCACTTTGGCAAACTCAGCTGGCAGACGGTTTTACATTTGCTTCTCCTGCTATTCCTTTTACTGCCATATTCTCAGGTTTTTTTCTTGATACAACTTCATTCTAGAAAACTAGCCACTGTTCATGTAGCTGCTCTGTTCTATCCAAATATTTCATTACTTTTAAAAAAATACTAAAAATAAAAGACTAGAATAAAATAAAAAAATATTGTTTCTGCAACTATATTGCAATTACAGTGAATTCCTCCATGTAGTATGCATTTACTTATGTGTAGACATTGAAATCTGAATTCAGACATCCTGTTGATTTTTTTAAGCAGAAGTGATTCATGTGTCTTCTTACACACAGTTGACACTCCACCTCATAATAAGTTTATATCTGAGAAGCACAAGTCAAGTTCTAAAATCGGGAAAGTTTATAAACTTCTAAGTTTTCATACACTTGTAATAAATTAAAAAAACCACTTCTATCTTCATTTTTAAGAATAAGCTAATTTATAGCTACGATGAACAACTCTAAACCAATGAGTTTGCTTTTGCCCAGCATTTTAGAGTGAAAGTACTATGTATCTGATACTCCTGTTATTTACATTCCTGAGCAAAAAGCTCAGGCCTTGCCACTCACTATGAAAAGAGGAAAATAGCGGGTCTGGATTTCAAATCTGAAGCTTCATAATCAAGTTCTACCTCTTCCAAGGAAGGAACGACTAAGACAGACCCCAGTGATGGAACAAGTCTATATATAGTTTAAATGATTCCAGGTCTACCTCAACATCCAAACTAAATAGCTGAACACTGAGTTTTGCAAGCATCTCTAATATTAACCAAAACTAACTAACTAACAGTAGTTTGCATCTGCAAAGTGGTGTGGCATTTGCTGATCCACACTGATTCATCAAAAGTCATTTCATGGTGCCTAAATATGCAACCTTACTACTTAAATAGTATTGTTATGTGCTCTACGATCTATGTCTTTATATGTATGTGTCTCTACTGCCACCTACTTGTGCTAGCACTACGAAAGCTTTTCTTTCCACCTTTGAAAAGCTGTAAAGAAAATATCATGAATTACAGATGGCTTTTCTAAACTTTCTATTTAAGTTTCATCTCTATTCTCTATTAAAAAAAAAAAATCTTAACAAAACCTATAGAACCAATGCAGGCAGCAATAAAAAATATGCCAGAGATCTTCCAAAACTGTACAAAAAGGCAATGTTTTTCTACTTTCTGCCAGGCAGAAAGGACCTGCATCTAAACATATTGTTGCACAAAGGTAAAATTATCTGAATTTGGCACACAAGTGGGGAAAACAAGTGAGGAAGCCCTCCAGAATTGAGAGGAGTTATTGCCATGAGAATGATATGACTTGGATTTACTACAAGAGTTGTCAAATATACGCTCATTCACTTTGACTCACGAAGTCATTGGCATGAGCCCAAGCACTTGAGAAGTGCAGTCTGAATTACGTGGTCAGATACACAAATACAATGTGGTCATTTGCTAAGGCCAGTACCAGCACGTTATGTTTGTTCAATATGTTTGCAGCATAGACTTTTGATTGCCTTCAGAATTTTAACTTTTCTGTACATAGATAAGCTCTGGGTCCTGAAAAGTTGAATATCTTTGAGAGTTTTGCCATCACTGTACAAAGGTGATGACTACTATACTGAGGCTTCTGCTAATACCTTTCTTGTAAATAGCTGACAGAAAATATGTAATTTCAAAACACAGCAAGAACACCAACTGCAGTAAATAAAAAGGTTCTTTCTGCACAAAGCTTTTTTTCAGTGTTTTCCCATTTCAGTGGGGAGTGAATTCAATGACTGTACTAAAGAAGAAAGAAAACATAAGAGAGAAACCATAATAGGTCCTGAGAACTAAAGGAGGGTAGATTTAGACTAGATATAAGGAAGAAATTTTTTACGCTGAGGGTGGTGAAACACTGGCACAGGTTGCCCAGAGAGGTGGTGGATGCCCCATCCCTGGAAACATTCAAGGTCAGGTTGCATGGGGCTCTGAGCAAGCTGATCTAGTTAAAGATGTCCCTGCCCACGGCAGAGGGTTGGACTAGACGACCTTTAGAGGTCCCTCCCAACCCAAACTATTCTATGATCCTATGATTCTATGAACATTGTGACTGGCCGCAGACATTTCTATGTGCCTATAAGATCCTACAGTCTTTATGTCATTAGTTATGACATACTCAACATATTATTCTAATGTTGGCTGTAATTTACTTCCCAATGCACTTGTAATGCTGGCGTGAAAGGCTGGACTCCTAACAACTGCTGTTTGACAGATTTTCAGATAATACCATGTTTTCACACAGAGTATTTGTATGTGTGAGCTAAAGTTACTGGCCAAATTTTGTCTGAGAAGACCCTGATGAGGAAGGGGAAGAAAGCTTCTTGGTTTCATACCTGGAACATGTTGACAGTGAATACCAGTGACACAGTCATAGCTGTGAGCTTTTATTGCCACAAGTTAATGACCAAGACACAAACGACCTCCATTAGCCAGGAGAGCACCACTGCTTGTCAAGGACCACCAGTCAGGCACTGTAAGAGGTCTCCTCCAAGGGCAAACCAGCCAACATGGACCTGAAATGGAGCCCTTTTGCTCACAGGAGAAACCCACTGCCAGAAAAAGGGTGGCTGGTCCCTGTGCAGAGCTGAGCGGCTGCCAGATGCTATCCCCATGGGCTGTAGGCAGTCAGCAGCTCAGCTAATCTGGATGAAGAGAAATAAGTGCTGCCTTTCCACGAAATGTGTTCCCAGAGCAAGGCCAGAGCTGACCCATCTCCATGGAAAGTATTTGATGAGTGGGAAAACAGTGCAAGTGCACGATAGCTGTCACCTCATCTCGGTGTAGACAGGGTTTGGCTGATGTATTGCAGGCTGGGCTCCAGGACAACTCTCTGGGACATTAACTTCACAAAAACAAAAAGGGCATGGGAATGCTCCTGAGGCCTAAATACCATTTGTCCCTCCTAGAGGTACTGTAGGTTTCCAGCTCCCCAACCTGACAAACATGAATCTGGAGAAGAAAGGTCACTTTGCTGAGTGGTAGAGTGCCAGGGAACAGCAAGGGTGGGTGGCTCTGCAAGGGAAGGTGAAAAGGGAGCCAAGGGTGACAGCAGGACTGGCAGGGCAGGGATCTCACTCGCAGAGGCACCAGATGAGGCTTCCCACAGCTCTTTCTCCCAAATCGGGTGTTTTCACGGCAATCTGATGCTCCGAGATTACAGCTGCAGTATCTCTGAGCAGAGCTTGCGCACAGGCTGCAAATCTCCTGGGGGGTGGGGAGGAGGTTGCAGAGGGAGGGGATTGCAAGAAAAGGACATTACAGACCAATGAGGGCAATCAGAGCCTGTCTTGCCTCCAGAACCCTGACAGTTTGGGTAGTACCTTATATATTTACAAGAAACTGTTGGGAGGGAGGTGGAAGTCACAAGATGTGTGCAGCACAGACAAGGTGGGATGAACCGATTGCTGTGAGAGCTTTGGTGACACAAGTAGGTCTCTATACAGTCAGGTGCCAGGTGACACCCTCTCTAGGGTGGACACTGTTAGGATATTTAGAATGTTGCAGTTTGGACACAAAAGCATTTTCCGGAATGAGCTGCTACTGACAGAACCATTTGGGAAACACACAGTGGCAAACCAGAGCAGTTAATTACCCAGAAGTATAAGGTAAACCAGTTATCTTATTCTCTTCTTCCTGGAAAAAAAAAAAAAACAAACCAAAACATAAAAAAACCACACACAACTATGCCTCCCTGATGTTTAAAAGCTCTTATTTGGAATTTGAAATACAGCATATGAATTCATAAAAGTTTAATTGGAATACGTCTATTCCTCAAGGGTATTTCTGTAGTTTTTCAGCAATCTGGTGTTCAAAAGCTGTCACTGAAATAAAAGACAAACAAGTTCACGTTCTGCAATCCTGGGTGGCCGAGCATTGTCGACTGCAAAAGTCAGACACCAAATTTGTGGTTCCCTATTTGTGGCTACACTGTGTGGCAATCCCAGCCTCCAAAAGCAGCATCCAAGACATACTGAGGAAAAGGTTTACCTCTGTTCTAACTCCTTTACCTCATGGGGACACACTGGCACCAGCAGGGACACTACAAATGTGGCCATCTGTTATAACTGAATATTATAATTCATCTCTAAGGGAAAAAGTCGAGTAGCCCAAATAACAGCATCCCACAAGTCATATGCAGTAAGATGTATATCTTTCTTTTAAAACTCAGAAACTAAATGTTATATGACAGAATGTAAGATTTTTAGACCAGCTTAAAATGTGTTTAGGGTGATGTCCATCTCCACCTTCAATACACAACTATTAAAAGAACATACTCTCGAATGTTGTGTGTCTCTAAAAAGAAAAATCTGAGCATCTTACAAGGTTTGAAAATCCAGTTAGCTTTGACTTTCAGTTATTCTCTTAGCTGTGACTTAGCTTCCCCACCCCACTTAAGCTGATTACTAAAGTACACAGAAAAGACAGAATAATAAAGGATCAAATATTCCAACTTCAGAATTCTATATCAAATACAACAGTAGCTTAAACAATATTATTATTCAGTACAAAACAAAAACTCTTGCTTACTACACTACGTTATATAGTCAACAGAGTCAGAAATTCTAACTTGCAGGATCTATTGGGACTTCCACAAACCACAGTATCATAAAACCATCATATGTCATATATGTTAAACCAGACATTTCAATTCCAGTCGTAGCTATAATGTTCCACCAAAACATCCCACTCACATCAAATGTGCAAAAATCACAATACAGTGAACACCGGGGCTATCTTTCTTTGGAAAACTTAACTAAACATTGAATAAACAACTGAGCAGATGTTCTTGTTTATTACACAGTATTTTACTGGTCTAAAGCTGCACGGGGCTAGAAATCAGTTGATTAAGGCAGCTGTGAGTGCCCTCAGCAAGAGGGGGAATCTTAACAGATGCAGAATAACCTATCTGACCTCCTCGTTACAAGGGATGCATGGGTGATACTGCAAGTGTATCAGAGAATGCAAGCACCAAATTCAGGCTGTCTCTAGCTGGTGAATGATCCCTTGCAGAAGGTGCCAGCTGGCATGAGCTATAGGAATCAGAACGTGAACTGTCCTAAACAGCACTGCAGATCTGCTGTCAGAATTGGGGAACCATAACAGGCTCCCTGAAGACCTTCTGCAGGATTTTTTTTTGGTCTGAATTAAATGTTTTCAGAATACAAACCCAAAACTTTCAGTATTTCTCAGATTCTTTTTTATTTTCCCCATCTGCAACAATTTGTTTGTACATTTGTCCTACATTTGGCCAATTGTGCAATTTTTGGCCGAGAATGGCATGGCAGCTGTGGCTAAAAAAAAAATGAAAAAAACTCCACTACTAGCCCTGCAGGATAGAAAGTATATGGACATTATAGAGGAAAGGGTGATGTCACATCACGTAACCCAAGTTAGGTGTCTAAGTTAATGTAAGCCAATATGCAGCAAAAAGTTCCTGCCTAGTGTCAAGAGGAGTGTGTCCTGCCACGCTGTTGAACAGTTAGACATATAAAGATGGTACAGATGGTAGGCAAACATCTGTCCTGATGCCTTACCTACTCCTTGTCCCAGCTCAACCACTCTTTTCCTTTCTGTGCACATAGCAGCATTTGTCAGCATGCCAAGATAAAGTGTACAGAAGGGCTGAAGAAGCAAGTTTGATCTGTTCTTTCCTCAGAGAAAAAGGAAATTTTAAGGAGCAAAATTATAGGAGGGAGTGCTACAAGTTTCCATAGTTAAAAGCTGTATGTTTATACACTGACGTTTGGAGGGATCTGTCAGTTACAGAACTCAGTAAGTCTTTTTGATCTCAGCTAACAGACTTGGCTAACCTTATGTTAAAATCAGATTCACTCTTTTTCATTACTAGGTAAACTGAAAGATTAAGTTCTGTGTGTTTACTAGGTGGAGTTGCTTTTCAATATTAGCATATATGCTTAAAAAGAAACCAATTTATAGCACCACAAAATGGACACGCACAGATTGCATCTGGCTCTGCACTGTGTAGTATGTAAACCCCATTTCTCATGCATCGCAAGAGAGAAGCCAATTCCAGAGCTCCCAGCTGGGTCCCCGGTCCCTCAGGCGACCTTGTTAGCAGCCTCCCTGCCGGCTCAGTCCCTCACCCCGCACCCCTCAGTCCCTCTCTCTCTGATAAATACCAGGTATCCTAACAAAACACTGATTGTCTGTCAGCAGGGAATGTGAAACATTGCTTGTCTTCATTTTATGCTTTAAACACATCGTTTGTTTCGTTGTTTTCCTTCTCCTTCCCAGTCATTACCTGCTGTCATGTCATCCTGTCTCCATTCTTCCCTGGTGCTTTATGTTTCATTGCTCTCCTTTCACTCTCTTTCCATGCTCTGCTAAGCGCCTTGGCTGCAACTAGCTTAAGGAGATGCTCTCCCCTCTTTTGTAGCTTAATAACCGTTATGCCAATCCCTGTTCAGTTTCACTGGGTGCATTGGGATTAATAACCATTTGTTGTCTCCACACCTTTTTACTCTATCACTGATTTCATGGAGAAAAACTATTTTTACTGGAAGATAAAAACTACAGTAAATTACATCATTTTTTAGCTATATCAAATCCATTTTACTCCATTAACTGCAAAATATATTTTCATACAATTTTACATCTGTGCAAAATGCTCTGTGTAAATGTGCCTTAAAATCTACATCGGTCTTAGGTTGAAATATATAGAAAATCAGGGATGAACACGACAAATGTGGAGACCATTTTGAAAGGATAGGACATAAATTTTGCCTATAAACATGGAGAGGCAAAAAATGAGGCAATAGCTTGTTTGCCACTTTTCTTTCCACCATGCTTCTATCTTCACCTTCTCTTGGCAGTACATCACACTCAAAACAGGACATGCAGCAGGTTCAGTTTCTCTGCAGCTGTTGCTGATCTCCTGTTTGGTGACTCAGCTCAGCTACTAGTCTCTTCCCAGTCGTATTTACATTCCAAAATAGAAGACTCAATGTATGTCGTGTCCGTACAATGGAAATATTTAAGGTGATGCTACACCCTGTACTTCCTGATGCTTATAAACTTGCCTGGGAAAGTAATGTTAACTTCAGCTGTGCCTTGCTGGTGGAGCAGAGAGGGAATTTTGGCATGGCTTTTTTATGTCTTGGCAGGGAGTTCCCAGTGGCTTAGATATGCAATCTTGACACTTAATAGTTTCTTGAACTAATTGTATAGATTTAAATAGTTAAAAAATGTAAGCCATATGTTTTTTTTCAGGTTTGCAGCAAAATGGTGTATACATGAAATACTTAGGTTCTTTCAGGTTCTTTCTCTTAAAAAGCAGTTAGAGTAAGGAATTAATCCTGACAAAAGTCATACAGGTTTGTGTGAGTCAGGAATTATTGTGACTGATAGGCCCTTAACTTGACTGAAATCATCTTCTCTTACTGAAGCGTGAGTTCAATGCACGGCATATGCAATGTTTCCAGCTGGTGAATGAATATGTTTGTAGCATTTCTCAACGGTATGCTGACAGGACGCAGCGTGACATAGTCTGCTGTGTGAAGAATTGATAAGGAAAAATCATGCCTATTCAAGCAGCCACAAACAATTGCTTCTGCAATTGCAGTCAGAGGAAAAACCTAGAAAGCATTCATGGAAAGATATATTTCATTCACCTAATATTTTAACATGACGTGAAGGTGACAGTGAAACCAAGTACGGACAAAGAACTGCCCAGCTGACTACAGGCGGAGGCCTTAGGGAATGCATTGCAGGGGAGTGAATACAATGCCCAGTAGTGCAAGATCACTGTGTGATACATACACATATGTTTACAGTATTTGAGGTGCATTTACACTAGAATTATGGGACAGAGATGTGCTTTTAAAGCTAATCTCTCAAATCTCAATTATGAGCTTTGGTTTATATTTCAAAGTCATCTTAGAACACATGAACAATATTTCTTTTGGGTGAGCTGACCTGGAAGATCAGCTTCGCCCACTTATATGCACTCTTGAAGCACATATTCTTGGGATATTGGATCCTCAGCATCAACTGTTCTGCTTTACAAATTCACTTCTATTCACTTGCATTGCTACGTAGACATACTTTTTAGAGCCAAGGGGAATGCTAGTAGGCACAATGATCTGTATAGACTGTACTCAGTGAAGCTTCTTCAGTACCCAGGGAGGTTAGTGTACTTCTTAGGATGCAGCTCCTATTTCCTGATACCCTAGTACAGGTCTACCTGGAATAGGAATAATGCAACGCATCAGTTGTCTCTTTTTTTTTTTTTTTTAATTTGGAATTGCATGAACATGTTTCAGTAGAATAATTAATTCTGAGTCATTTTTAACTTACTGTTATGTGTTCTCTTCATTTCTCTTCATTAAATAACATTTTTCCTGTACTGGATGACTGCAATTTTTATAAGCAGAGGAAGGACCCTGGAAAGGTTCAAAGATGGACACATAGACATCTGGACTAAGTTCTTAATGGCATGAGCATTCACAAACATATCCTTTCTTAAATATTCTCAGGATTAAAAATTGCTTGTGTTGGGTTTTTTTCTGTATTTGTTTAAGAAAAATGGCTGCAAATGTTATCCAAGTGACTCAGACTCACTTATTCAAATAAACATTTGCAAATACTTCCTGCTCTCACTTGCCCTACACATTTTATTAGAGAAAGCATTCAGATTATTCTGACTACTTGCCTGCACACAGAAAAACTAAGCATTTCTGAGGAACATTCTTTGATGTTTTTATATATTCTACACAGTAAAACAGGCATATAAGTTTATAATTACGTACTTATATTTGCAGTGAAAACTCTTGCTCGTAACTCCTTGAGGGAGAGTATGGCTTTGTCTTTCTTAGTTTTTGTAAAGAAATCTCCTATACTATTCAGGTAAAAGCCAAGAAAATGAGTCAGACTCAGAGGAATGTTCAAATAGATGTTATGGTAGTAAACACACTCGTCAAACTCTCCAAAGCACAGAGCAGGCGCTACCAGCTAAATGATCTTCATGAAGAAGGACAGTTACTAACTCCATAGGTATCCTGCTGGAAAAAAAATAAAGCTCTAAGTTTGAATGAGAAGTTCTATTAAAGTCACAGATATTCTGAGAAAACAGAAGAGTACAATTACTTGCCTGCTGAACTTCATTTCGTACATCTTCTCATGTATACGTGTCTACTTGTCAAAATCCATTCAGAAATAAATAATAGTAGGATCATTTTAGTGGCAACTATGTTTATCTAACTTCATTCCTCTACTATTCCTGTTTTTGCTCATTGCTGTTGTGTAAATTGTAGAACTTATAGTATTCTATGAATTATAGAAATAGACCCTGACTATCATGTTTAAATGGAGTAGTTGACACTGCAGTTTCATAACCAGTTTAATATGACATGAGCCAGCTCAACCGTCAAAGAGTCATCCCACCACCCCCTCATTCCTGGGTGCTTATTTCTCCACCCATAACTGCAGGCACATGCAGTCATACAACTTTGCATTGAATTACCTGAGGGAAGTCACCTGAGATAATTAACCTACAGAAAAAAAAAACAACAACAAAAAAAGACATTTAAACCTTCCTCTCCCAACCGGGTGTTTTTTCAAAGAACCCTCTTTGGCTGTCTGGTTTTTGTTTTGTTTTTTTTTATTTATTTTTTTATTTTTGACAGCACAAGGCAAAATGTTTTGAGCAAGAAAAAACTGCTAAGAATTTCAGGTAGTAGTGCCACTTTATGCAGATTTAAACTAACATAAAATGATGACATCATCATTCTGTCGATTCTGCGCACTTCAAAGAGCTATTAACTAAAATGAATACAATGCTACTCAAAACAAAGAGAAAATAAGCTGGCTTAAAGTAAACCAATAAAATCTGAAGTAAAAAAAAAATGTATCACATAGACTGCTTGCCATATAAAATGGAAAAATGCAATGCCAGCATATATATCTGTGGTTTAAAAAAGCAGCAGGAAATCTGTAAATATTTCATATACGAAAAAGCAAATTAGCTGTGTGATTTTGCAGTCCAGCTTCTGTTTCCTGCATAAGTAAGGAAATAGAGTCAGGTATTGGTTATTTTTTAGCATTGGTTATTTTTTTCCTGAAATAAAGGTGAATTTCACAATGGGTTTAAGCTTTTAAAGTGAGATACTGACAAATGCAGGCACCTACATGCAGAGTTCTGAGGACTTCATCTTGGAGGCAATGTAATTCTTTATGTGCCTAGTTTGTTCCTCTACATTTGCCAAACCTTGCAGTTTGTACATCCCACTCATGCTAGCTGAGCAGTGTAAGCAGCTGTCTCGTGCCAAAACCAGGTCAAGATCCGCAAGCTAAGCATTCTTAGACACACTTGACGCTGATAGGGTTGATCTTCCTATAAAGTGCAGCTACTGTTTTCCTTTAAGGGGGAGGAGATGATGTTAGCTCTTTTATTCCGTAGACTATTGGTTAGCTCATCCTCACAGGAGATGGAAATATCCTTAACCAGCAGAATGATATAGCACTTCATCATAGGCTATTTTGTACAACATACCTTTCACTTCTCAATTTGAAATTCAGCTACTGAACTGAAAGAAATGCAAGAGCTACGAAATTTCTGAGCTATAAAGTGGCAATGAGCATGTCTCTGTAACCAAATATTTAGGATATTAACCTGGGAACAAAGAAGCCCTGTTTTCCTGTCCCCACTCCAAAATCCTCTTCTGTTTTGGCTTTTCTTATATACTTTAGCAGCTACTGGGTAAAATATAGAGGTGGTGCTGAGGACCAAATACCCCCTCCACTTTAACCTCTACACTGTAAAATCATAGTGTATCTCAGTCTGAGTCACCTATAGTTCCCCATAGTTTGTTCTTCTACTCAGTATTTCCTAGTAGATAGTTCCAGAGTCATTTGGTACACTTGAGTTTGATGGGATAATTTTGAGACAAGCAATTTCCATTGTTCATTGTGTGGGAACTTATGTTATCGTTTTGGGTGTTTGGGGAATTAGATCACTAAAAAGTCAGCACTGAGGCAGTCTGTCTATCTGGGAAGGGTCTGTCCTTATTCTTGCCAGTTTCTGTAAATTATCTATACTATATATCAAGGGGCCTAAACTGCTAGATCATAGTAATTAATAATAATTGTTACTAAATAAATAATAATAATAATAATAATAATAATAATAATAATAATAATAATAATTACTATTATAGTCATAATAATAAAAGTAGTAACTGATGCACAAGTTAAAAGCCTGATCATTATTATAGAATAAAGTTATGGAGGGAGAGGAAAAAAAGATTTCTTTAAGAACTTCTGCCTTTCAAGCAGATAACTATATTTTTCAACAAAAAACATTTGTTATGCAAGTATAGATCACTTCAAGTATAAAATCGGCTTATTATTTTATCTCAGGTTTATTCTTTCTAAAGTTCTACTATATACGTTTTTAGTTTGAGGCACATTTTCTCTCTCAATATTTATTATGAATAAAGCTGTGACTGATATTTATTCCTCACAGGCACGCACAAAGGTTGAAAATTTATTGGAGGTATGGATGCTAACATCTCATTGCCAAAGCTCTACGTTATCCCAATTTTCCAGGGATTTTGTCAGTAATTAGTCTATTTCTGTGTCAATAAAACATTTGTATTTTCATTCTGAAAGATCATTTCAGCCCAGAGAGAGACTGTAATAAATACTTATTATGCACATGATGTATTGCTAATGAAGAAAATGATATATTGCTAATGAGAAAAAAAAAAAAAGATGTATTTTGAAAACCTTGCTGAAATATACGTAATGAATATTACACTTAGAATACAATTTTTCAGGTGCTCAAACATCATTATTCTATTTCATACCCCCTTCATACATACCGAGCTCATCCCCTACAATTCCACAGGTTTTTTCCTGCTCCACTGAACACGGCGGTTCTTGGGACATTGGCATCTGTAGGAGACACATCAAGCTGTGAATTAGTCGAGGAAGAAAGACATGTAACATGATTTTGCATGTCAGCAGGTTGTTCCACATGATGCTGGGTCGGAAATAAAAGCAGATTGTCCAAGTAATATTTGGCAAAACCAGTCTTAGGAAAAAATGGGAGGAATTAAAATTCTGTATGGAGGTCAGCGTGCTTGTCAGGGAGCTGCGAGGGAGGTGAGCCAAGAGCCAAGTGCGACAGCACTGCCAGCAGGGCAGGGACCTCACCAGCGTGGGAGCTGGTCCCACAGTTCCCAAGCAAGGGGGGCAGAGCAGGGCCAGAGCAGGGGTCACAGCCCCAGGATGGCTGGGCAGGGACATGGGGACAGGGATGGGCTGAAGCAAGGCTGGGGTGTCAGCCCATGGGTGGTGGTCAGGGTCAGGAATGGGGAGGTAGGAGGCTCAGGGGTACCTGCCACCTAGCTTAGGCAAGACCAAGGGCGAGAGCTGCAGCTTCAAAGCAGGTCCCGAGCGAAACCAGGGAGGACCTCACCTCTCTCAGCAGCTTGCACACAGCTCTGCTTCATGGCTACGCAGCTGCATCAGGCTGGACCCCAACCCAGGCCAAGCCCCTACATGTGTGTGGGTGAGGGGAGATCTGCACGCAGGAAGGCTTTCAAGTGTTATGCTATTACTTCTTGGGGTTTTAGTCATATGGTCATAAACTATAAGATAACATTTCCAGAGTGAAAGACCAGATACCAAAGCAATTACAAAAGGCCAGACAACTAACATCATCACTTATATATTACACAAATTAAAATTTCTTAGAATCTTAAAAAGGAAAAATATTCCCAGTGAATATCTGTCAAACGAATTGTTTGATGCCTAGTTCAATAGCCTTGGAAATAAATAACATAAAATGAAGTAAGACTCACTTTAATGCAAAATCCTTAATCCAGCAAACTTAAACCCGTGGATTTTAACATCAACAGATGTTAGCCAAGGTCAAAAATTGGAGTACGAGTTCTGCATTCGCAAAAATCTCAAGCAGATTTTCTTAATGTTAAATCAAGTATTTTCAACCCAAATCTTTCCTCTTTTGAGAGTATGTACAATCTACCAGCCATTGAAAAGTAGATGTCAAAATTTCTTCATTAAAAGAGGCTATTTAAGCATCTTTACATTCTGATCTTGGAAACTAGGAATGTCCACGAGAGGATGTCAATTATTTCCTCCCTAATAGCTTACTTCAACGTTTTGATGAAGCTTAATTTTCAGGTCCTTCACATTCAAGCTCTAAATACTTTAATGCTGTAGTGTTATCCCTCACAATGTTTTTTTAGACAAAAATACACATCTTGGTCCTGCCTCCCAAGTCCCTTGGACTTCTGAATCATCACGAAGGATGTTTTCTAGTTACAGCACAATAAAAATACTCAAGTGCTTATGTTACCTTTTTTCTCTTTAGTAATTATTTCAGTCAGACTTTGTGCCATAAAAATTCTCAATACAGGGCATTTTTTGTAACATACTATATTGGTTTTAAACAAAACCAAATAATTATTTTCTTCCAATCCAATATCATGAACCACTTACAATTTTCTTTCTTTTAATATCTGAGGCATATGGTTTAGAATTAAAATGCTCTTACTTCACTCTCTCTCAGATATAGCATTCACACTTTATTTACTAGGGATTTATTTATAAAGGGAATAGTAGCATTACATCACATAGGACTCAGTCAAATAATTAAGCAGTCGCTGTATTTTAAATGTACATTTCAGTCCCAGTGAGACAGATGAAGATAATGCTTACTCTCTTACTTAAACACTATCTTACTTAAGTGCACTTAACACAGATTTATAAGACAGGTATCCTGATTTGTAATAGCAACTCAAATCCAAGTAGTTATTTGCCTAATGTCATTATGTTTTAGTCAAACATAACATTGTGCCAAATAATGAGGCAGTGCTCAGACCTCTCATTAATGCAGAGTTTCTTTTTTTTCAGAATAATAATATTAGGGGTTTATCAGTTACAATTTACACTTTAATAATTTGACAAAACTATTGTGCTCACATAAAAGTTTAGCAAAAACATCTTAAAATTTGCAATCCAAATTAAGTTTGCCCCCTCAATTTTTTTGTTAATGCAGAAAAGTCTAGCTGTCTTAAGTATAGGTTGTCAAATTTTGTCTTATTCCTACCTGAGTTCTAAGATGACAAACAATTTGCACTATATCCAATCTGTATTGCTGGAGATTTCCATGTTCTCACCTCTGACGTGCTTTAAAATGAACTGATAATAACAAAAAAAAGTACTATCTCCTTTCCATTATCTGCTTTTATAATAAACATATTAGATTTTTTTCATTTTTATTTTCAGATGTTTGCCGATTAAAAAAAAAAAAAAAATCAGATAATTTGGCAATTTAAAATACTGTTTACAATTTTAAGAGATTAACTGTTGAGGCAATACTCCACTGTAGAGATGTCAAATAATTCCTTACATTACAACAGAGATTATAACCTTTTAACTTTTAAAAATTTATATGCAAGATATTTTTAGCTCCAACATACCAATATATGTGTGTGTCTATACTTATGAAAGGAAGATCATCAGTGTCTTAGCCCTATTATAATTTATTTTCAAACTCAAGACCAAATCGAGTAGAACTAAACTTTTTAACAAAAACTTGGTCAATAAATCACAAGCTTTGAAATTAACAGAAAATTATCATCCACACATTCAGCACTTGTTTTGCCTTACTTTTATTAACACTATTAGTATTATTTACTACTACTCTTAGTACTACTAGTTGTTCTACTGAAACAAAAAAAACCAGGAGAAATAAGTTAAAGGTACTTAGCTCTTCTATATAACCAAAATGAATGTAAACTATTTAATACCTCCACCACTTGACCTTAAATACAGATTCCCAAATAATTTTAAGCAATTACCACCCCAAATTTGCCTGTTCTCCAGATATGTCACCTCTCTGTCCAGAATACCTGTGTGTGTTCATCCTTTAGACATGGCAGTAGCAAGACCCACGGAGCTGAAGGCATCTGTTAACCTTCTGTACATGATTGAGACTCTCTGCTGCACTGACTGAATGACTGCAGACTGCTGCTGTGAGGAAATTTTATATGCAATTAACATTTTTCTACTGAATTTTACATCTTATGCAGATGGTAATATATATATATTTACTATAAAAATTATTTCATCTTGAAAGACAGTACCTGGAAGAAGTTTTTCACAATGATTTTCCTCTGTCAGATTTCTAGAGCTCTATCAGCCGGGATAGAGAAACTGAATATTAGATCTAAAAGCAACTCTTGCTAAAAAGCAGCATACAGGCCAAGCTTTGAAATAAAGCAACTGAGAGATGAATGTATTTAGGACAGAAAAGCATTTGCACTTATTTATATTTATTATTTGTATTTGCATGAAGACTTCCAGTTCCTTGAAAGTCCTCGCTCCTTTCATACTTCATTGACATAAAATCCCCTTCAGACATCAGAGTGGTTGCCATACTCATAAAAGGATAGGTATAGCTTCATCCTTTCAGGGTAGCCATGGCTTGTAAGGAAAAAGTTCAGTAGTGAAACCAATCCGCAATGACAGATTTGGACAACCTTCCTCTGTGAACTTCATTTGGTAGAGTGTGAATAGCTGTGTTATCTCATACTACAAGGCTTGGATCAACAAACAACTGTCTTCTTTTTTCCCACCACAAAAATTCATACAAACTTAATTTTTGCCCTTCTGGAGAATGCATTTTCTTGCGATTAAGGAAACAGGTTTCAATTCAAGTAAGTATGGGAAGAATTGAACAAGAAACTTCTATTGAGCAGGAGATGCCTTTTCTACATAATCACTGTAGCGACTAATGTTTAGGAGTTTTCCCCCTCATTCACCCCTTTCCCTCTAAAATAAATCAAGAATATGATGCTATGTGGATGGCGAGAGTGTTAGTGGCCCAGACAAGGAGCCAGCGAATGCTGACAAGTAGCCATAACAGTTTGCCTTCACCTCTTTAGAGACAGCCAAGAAGAAAACATTTAGCAAACAAGCATGTGGAAAAACTTTATGTTATGGGGATTACGCAGCTCACTTGGAGCAATAGTCACATCCATCCCTCTGGGAATCAGCAGAACAAGGCTAAACCTTTCCCTTAAAGTACAACCAGCACCAAGTGCCTGGAACATTTATATCGAGAAGTAGTTTCCTATTTGATTCTTTGCTTACCGGAACTGAATGGGTCTTTTGTCTCCAGAAATGCCCTCCCAAGAGAAATTTACTGTCTCTTTTGTAACGGGGAAGAGAAAGACAGCACCCTTCTGCTACAGCTGGGAAAAAAACATGTAACGGGAAAAAACAGAAGGAAAGTTAAGTCCTTTGGCATGTTGATAAGGCACTTAGCTGTGTATGTAAGTCCTGGATTTTGAGTCTAGCTTAGAACTGTGCTTGCATTTTGCATTAAACTATAGATGAACAATAAAGAGTAGATAAAATACAAATGATGAAAACTATTTCCAAACTTTGTGGATATGCTTACGTTATATGCATTCTGACTACCTCAAGGATTAGACCACTAAGGGAATTTAGGCTGGAAGTACCTAGCTTCTGGACCTTGATTTGGCTTAAGAGTAATAAGGAGCACCAGGATCAATCCAGCTTTGACTGGGACAAAATTCTATACATATTGGGGCACAAATCTCAAGATTTTAAACCTCAAGATTTTGAAGAGAAAAGTAAGGCTCCTGCAGGGCTTGGATGTTACCAGGATTAAGCAGTATCCATCACAAAATTTTCAGAATTTTAATTTTGGGCATTCAGTGCCTAATTTTTGCCTTATGTATCAGATAACCCTTCTACATCTTATTTCTATTTGATCCATAGTCTTTGAATAAACTTCATACCTAGTTTTATAGGAGCATATGAAGTTTCACTGTGAAGTTACTATAGACCAGATCTCAGTGAATCCTGTTTATCATTCTTTCTGCATTGATATTGTCCTTGGCAAATGGCCTCAGTCAGTCATACAGAAAAGTGCACGTTAGTATTTGGCTAATGTGCAGTTGGGACTCCTAACGACTCATGATATTACATAATTGACTGAGATCACCTAAAGGAAAGAAACAAGATCATTACAAAAACCTCAGTATTCTCTCTGTCTTATAATGTTTGTGCTGCAAGGACAGTATTCCTTATTAGAGACTCTGAAATGTCTATTGAAGGCTGTTGTAGCAATTTTGATGATATTTGCATTTGAGCAGTCTTCAGCTATTCTAATTGTTCCACCTGCGTGGAAAAGGGATGAAGGCCAGAAAAGGTCAAAATGAAATTAAGGGTAAGCAAAAATTAGAAGATGAAGATGCTACATTTAGCTTAGCCAGAATTATAGAGTATTTTTAGGTCAGGGTTAATATCCACTGTCTGAGCTCTATACCCAGAAACTGCTGTAGATGATGGATTAGGTTTGCTGGTATATTTTAATATATTGGAGCAGCAAGGATTCCTGGTAATATTTATCTCAAACATCAACATTTCTCTATTTCTAATTAATCTAAAGCTAACTTGACATACTGTCATAGCTTTAATAAAATTTGAGGTTTGATATTCAGAAAGAGGGATCAGAGAACACCAGAATCACAGAAGAGATTTTCTAAAAGTAAATGGTGTATAGTGGTGACATTTCTTTACACGGTAAAGATTTTCCCTACTTTACATATAACTCCCGGTTTTCTAGATATTATTTCATTTTATTAATTTTTGCAACCAATTCATGCATATCAATGAATGGTCTTTATCCAAACCCTGTAGCACTGATAGATAGCCTGCACTAAACATGCCTCGTGGAGAAAACACACATGCAGTTCAGATGTATGATGGCTGGAAGTGAACATACAAAAAAGTAGAGGTTGCTCAAATAGCTAATGCAGCATCAATGGCAACTTTTCTCAGGAGAGAAGAACAGGAAAAAAAATATGGTTAGTTGAAAAGTTAAACAGGTGTGGCCAGTTAGTATATCTGAAACAAATAGATTTAAAATCCAAATTAATGTGGTAGCAGACTTAATTATTACTATAAACAAGCAACAGAATAGTAATGAGGGCTCAGCTGTGCACGTACACTGTATTTGATCCTTGGGCCGGGAACACTTTCTGTTTTCAGTCTCCTGCACAAAACTTTTATTCTGGTGTTAGTCAGAGAGTCAGAAAATTACCCAGTACAGATGAGCAGATGTGCACATAACATACCTCGCAGTTCAAAGAGAAAGAATGTAAAAGCTGGAACAAGATCATCCAGGAAGAATATACAAAGGCGTGGAAGAAATTCCTCCCATCTAAGACATCAAAAGGAAGAAAGAGCTGGGATGCCTGTAAAATACTTGAATAGGATTTCCTTCTACAAATATAGACTTTCCCTTATAAAAACACTTCTGCAAATGCAGTATGAAGAAATGGAGTTTTGAAAATTCAGATATAATGGAAATGTACAACAGATGACATAAAATTGCTGCATAACAAAAAAAGAAATCCTTGTTGTCTTTTGCATTTTGAATATTTTCATATGTTTTCCTGGTCAGCCTATTTCATTTCTTTATTTTTATACACTTCATAGCACGTTCCAAAAGATTTTGTTTGGTTTTAACACTAAGTAAAATGAACATAGTTTCCCTAATTTAATCTTCTTGTCTGATACAATATATCAAATTTAATGTAGCTTTATAACTAATGCTTGGTAGGAAATTGGTTCATTGAGTTACACATTTCAATATTTTTCTTGCAGGTAATGGAATATATAAAAATAAATCACATTTCACTCAGGCATTTTATGGTACGTCACCAGCAAATGTCCAAAGAAGCACAAACCTCAAGCATTTAAAGTTTAAAACAGTTAACTTGCAGCTAAATCTTCATAACTTCTCATCTAAAAAAAGATTTGTAACGGTCTAATGAACTGTTAGGGATGAGAACTGAAAATTATCACATACTAGGTTCTTCTTCATCTTTAAAAGAAATACAACCTTATTTTAGTTGCACACAAAAATAAATGCCAGTACTCCCATTTATTATGTTAAATCATAGAAAGGGTAACTATAATAATGCATGAGAAATTGCCTTTTTTCACCTTCACTGGCCTAGAAACAAGTTAATATATTTCCCTCACTTAAATAAAATACATGTCTAAACGTAGATTAAAATTAGAAATGTATTCCTGAACACATAAATATGATAGTACTGTATTCAACACCTGATGATAACAACTGTCATGTTTGAGTTGGCCTCCCATTCTCTAAAATAGACTTCTTTATGTATCACACCTCATTACAGAATACTGTTAATCTTCAATGTGTTAAATACACTAGGCAAAAAGAAACATTTAATTTCTTGGGGGTTCTACTTCAAGAAATTGCATTTGAGACAGCCAAACATGTCAGTTTTGGGAAAAAAAAACAAAACAAAACGAAACACGAACAAACCAACCCACAACAAAACAAAACAGAACAGAAATTTTGTGGAAATTTAAACCATGCCTCCCGTGATAGGAGATACCTTATAAAACATCGGTTGGAGCCTTTCACTCATGAACATTTAAGGAAGAGATAATTTAAATCCTGTTGTTTGGTGTGGTTTTTTGTTGTTATTCATTTTGTTTTGTTTTTTTTTAATTTAGGGTTCCCCCCTCCCAAATGAATATGAGGCTGTAAAATGGACTTTGCTAGGAGACTACAACCTACTGTCTGTTATTACTAGGATGTACGCGACAACAACTCACTCAAGATAATTTCTTTAGTATTAGAATAATTTTGAACTTTAAAGGATTTCTGTTATCCTCTATGGCTCTAATTATAATGTACTTGTTACAGTTTTAAAAAGCAATGTGTATTCAGCATATACGGCAAGAAGAGTGGGGAGTAAAGTTTGCACACGCTCTTGACAACTCCAGTGACATTAATAGGTTGGGACCAAATCTTTGGAGTTTCTGAAATATGGAATCAGGCTCCTTCTCAGAAATGAGGAAAATCAGAGAAGTCAAACCACTACTGGGAAAAGAAATCTGAAATGTTACTTGGTAATGATGTAGGTGCCACATACTATTAACACTTTCTCAAAAAAACCCACATTTTTTCTTAAGTAGATAGTGTTGGTATCTTTTGTATCTCTTCCTCTGCCACCCAAAGATTTGTTCATTTTGGCATTTCTGTGGATTGCGAGTTTTGCAGGCCATGAAAGCAAAGGAAAAACTCATGCAGCATCTGCAAGTGGAAAGCTTTATTGTGAGCAAAGAGGATGGCTGAATTTTTCCTCTAATACCAAACTGAGTATTTCAGGTATAGTAGGAAATCTATAGATTTCCCTTAACTTCAGATCTTGTTTTGAAACCTTGGTTTCAGACTTTAGGGAAGGGAAGAGAATATAACAGAAACAGATATGGAGTGGAAGGAAGATTTCACATTCCAGTGCATCTGGAGAGACTTATTCCCCACTTTTGAAGAGGTATTACAAAAAGAAAAAAAAAAACACAAAACACCCAAACCACAAACCCAAAACAACAGAATTACAGGTGTTTTTTAAATTTCTATTTTTATTGTCAGTCTGGCAAAGAAATTCTCAGCAAATACGTAACAGAGACTATAGAAACTGCGTAAAAAACAAGTCACTGAGTTATGACCACTCTACTACAATATGCAGGCAAATATTTTTTCTACCATACTTAGAATTACTACGCAGTTGATAGTGTTAGCATGTTCATAGCTACCATCTGACACCACACCTTTTCAAAATCCCCGGAAGGTTACTTAATCTCATCACAGAGCATAGGGGTGTGAACTACAGTGATACTACTGAAATACTATTGCTACATGACTGAAGATTCTGCAGCACCAGCAAAATTCTCTTACCACAAAACCCCACTAACATTTGCTACTAAAAATAATGGAACACTAGAGGAAAATAATGGAGGGATGGGAGGTGTTGTCAGTAAATCCCAAATTCTTGTGAACAAATCCAAAATTTGGGGACAGTTCCATTATGACAACATATGATTTTGATTCCTAAAACACTGGGAGAATGTTAGCATTGAAACAGTACCAATTATCTGAAGAAGACATAATACATTTTCATTCACTTTCTTAACCTTTCAGTTGGGAGGGCTGAGCGGTGGAAAGAAAGGATAACGTCATACTTCCTTCTCTACTGCAGGTCTGGTGACAGAAGTTTCCTAGCTATATTGAATCAAAAAAGCACAGCCTTGGAATTAGAGCTTTTCCCATGAACCTAAATGCATGCAATATAGATGAGTAAATTTTTTGAATATGCTACATGAAAAACATGCAGTTGTGAAAGCCAGTAAATTGATATTAATCGTTCATTGAGTTTTGCAGTCTTTCTAATCTGACCTTTGGATTTCTGATACTGGAACTGTAATACGTCAAGAGTAGTAATATTAAATTTATTGTAATCGCCTTTTTTTTTTTTTTTTAAACTCTTCAGTTGATTTGTAACGATTTAGTTACTCCATGACCCCCACAGTTTTCATTGCCTCATAACTAAGGAAATATGAGTGCATGCAGGACTGACTTGAGCCACAACAATACCGGGACTCAGGGGCCCAATGTCTGTTAGGCAAGATGTAAGGCAGGTCTGCTGCCACCTCTTTGCAGCGTCCCAAGGACAGCACATTTCATGCAGGGGGAGAGATTTGCTACGAGTATTGTGGCCCAGGGAGATCTGAGAAATAGGCGTTGCAAGAAATCAAGAGAAGAGAGAATGAAAGCACATAATTTATAAAACAGTTTGACTGAGCAAGTAAGTCCAATTACCTGCACTGTGCAACTATTGTCATGATGGCTCCATGGGGAGCACGTTCATTTGTCACTTCCACCGTACCGTATCTCAAGACATGCGAGTGTTACATCAAATGCATCCCTCAGCAGTCGGCTAGCAGCCTGCTTTCTGGCACATCTCAAATGTGTGGATAAATACTCAGGACTACGCACGCTGCTCTCCATCACTCTATTTCTAACCCCTTTCAGTGTCTGCACATGGGCTTTAATTCACTGGCTTTGGCTTTTCACCAGGTTACTCTCCATTACAGGTATTTGCGTTTGAAGTAGGTGAGAGTGCTCCTCCCGGGGCTCCAGGGTGTGAGGGACCCTGCACGGGGCAGGGTGCTGCCGGAGGGGCGTGACCCAGAGCGGGACAGGGTGGCATAGGCAGAGGGAGAGGTGGAACGGGGTAGGGTGGTGTAGGCAGAGCGGGACAAGGTGTTGTAGGAGGAGCGGGACAAGGAGCTGTACGGAGGGCGCGTGAGCATGCCATAGGCAGTGCGGGACAAGGGGGAGTAGCCTGAGCGCCCTGCAGGGCTCCACGCTGAGCGGGAGGCAGTAGCCCATGTGGAGTGGGAGCCGGAGCGAGTGGTGGTGTCGCAGGAGGGGCCCCACTGAGGCCCACACACCGAGCGAGACCCTGGGGTGCCCGTGACACGGGAGACCGAGCGAGAGGTGGGGGCACAGAGGGAGCGGGCTGTGGCAGCTGCCAGGGGGTGTGGGGCTGGGGGGCACGGGAGGCAGGCTGCCGACGAGTCCTCGGCGCGAGCGGTGGGCGAGCTGGAGGGGCGGGCCCCCGCGGTCCCCAGCGAGACAGAGGTGGGGGAGCAGAGCGAGTGGGCCGCAGGGGGTCCCACGGGGCGGGGGGCCGGGGAGCACAGCGAGTGGGCTGCCGGGGGTCCCACGGGGCGGGGGGCCGGAGCCGGGGCACTCCCTATCTGCAGCCCTGCTGGGGTGGCGCTACGGGTGGCAGAGTGGGGCACCGGGGAAGCCGCTGGGCAGGGGCTTGGGGAACACACACCGTGGGCTACCGTGGTGCTCAGGGGTTGGGAGGGCAGGGTGGCCATTGGGCCACATGGAGGCTGGGTGGTGGTAGAAGGCGCAGAGCCGCAGACAACATGCGAGATGGAGGCAGCAGGCACTGAAAGGGGAGCTGGTGGTGGCATTGGACTGCCAACAGCGTGGGCTACCGGAGAGCACACAGGGTGGGATGGTGGAGCAGACGTGTGGGTAGGGACTGCCTGGGTTGCCGTAGTGGGACTGGAGCCAGCCATGAAGTGGGTCAGCAGGGCACTCACCGCATTATTCGCAGGGACAGAGACAGAGTAGGACATTGGCCCCCCCCCACCTCCAGGCTGGTGCACAGGAGCAGGACCCGTCTCAAACATCACGTGAGGCATAGGGGGGCACATGGGGTTGGATGTTGGGGCAGGCATGGAGCCGTACATGGACGGAGGCATCGGGGCGCACGTAGCAGGAGGCACGGTCTCACATATGACACGGAAGCCAGGATCACATCCCAGGTCAAAACCAGTATTGACGCTTGGATTGAAGCCTTGGTTGCAGATGGAGTTGCATAAGGGATGGCCCGCAGGGAGGTACACGAAGTCGTACACAGGCTGGCCCCCTGCACTGCAGTTTGGGTTGCACACCGGTATACATATATATTCACACATGGAGTTGAACGCAGGGTCTGCCACGGGTACAGGCCCAGAGCTGTTCACGGGGAGGGAGCCATTCTCACACACTGGGAGTGACCCGTTCTGGCTGACGGGCAGGGTGCCGTTCTGCCCTGCAGGGCAACACACTTCGGCCTTGGTGCATCCCTTGCAGTAGGCAAACTTGTGGCATCCGAAGTTGGCCAGGAGCCGGTGGCTGCCAAGCCTGTAAGGTGTGAACTCCACAATGGTCCGTGCCTGTTGGTTGGATGCCAGCGTTCCCAAACTGGACCAAGAGAAGGAAAAGAATTAGGACCATGGGTAGCTCAGAGACTTGAAGCGGCACAAGATGAGCGCACACGATTAAGTTTGATTTGCTATGACATGTTTTCAGAGAAAAACTGCTATGGCAACTTTGTTATTCTTGCCTTCCTCCAAAAAAACACATTCTGTGTTGTGAAAAGCATGGTAACAACTTCTGTCCCAAAAGATCTGGAAAACTCCCATAGTCAGTTCTGTAATTGGAACTGGAAACTCATTCATGATCCTCTCTTGAATTCTTCAAAAAATGTAACACCCTTCTGCCTCAAAGATGTATTTACTGCTTCCCATTTCCAGTAGTCTAAGTTGGATTGGGCAGCTTTGTGGAATCAAGTTCATTATTATTCAGCGAGAACAATTCCTAATAGCTTCCCCTCAAAACTAGTCATATTTCTGTCAGTTCTCCTTGTCATGAAGAACAGCAATGCATATTAATGAACAGCCACTTTTCCTAGGATATTATAGCATCCTGGAAGTTTCCAGCTTCCTGTGATTAACGTGTTATGAGCTTAGAATGCATATTGCTATTTCTTACTGTCGTTTTCTAATTGTTCATGTATGTGGTGCCAGTTCATGAATATTTAGAGGAATTCTATTATAAACTCAATAGGATTATAAGGTATAGGGGACCCAGCTAGAATTTCTTGTAAAGAAAAGAGTGCATTCCCTTTCAGACAGAAATTTGAAACACACACTTAAATTAAATCTTGAGAAAAATTAAGCAGCAGCATATCTTGCCAGCTTTAAATGATCCATCAGTTTCAAGAGGAGTGAGGCTTTTAATGAAGTCTCAAAGTAATAAGGGGCAAAAAGTCCTGTTCAGGTCCTAAACACCAAAAATATCAGAACTATTGTCTTCCTCAAAACCTGCTCTGATCTAGCACACCTTAGTCAGCCCCCAATATTATCCCCATTTAAATAATTGATGATCTTACTCAATGGTCATCGGCTCTTTGAATAAACCACAGCCTTCTAACGTCATTACGCAGTTCTTCATATCTTCCTGGAGAGGATTGCAGAAGGAGATCTCTGCAGTACATGGTACTTTCAGCCTCGGCTGGCTCAGTAGCTAGTCAGAAAATAAACAAACACATTTTATGTTTTGTAACCCTTACAAAATTAACAATGAAGTAAATAAACATAAGAAAAAAAAATTAAAAAAGGATTATTCATACACGTTTCTTTCTGATTTACTTCTGTGATCTTTATACATCACTCTAGTTAAGAGTTATGTCAAATGTTATACATTTAAAATCACACTGATCTTGCTAAACTAAAAAAAAAAAAACAAAAAAAAACCCACCACACAATAAAAAGAAAAGAAAAAAAGAATTTCAAGTTTATCGGCATTGTACCTAGGAAGTGGCCAACAGGAGTCCCTAAGTCTGTTCCTTAGATCACAAATCCCATAATTAAAGTTCTTTACCTTTACAATAACAGGTGGCCTGTTGATCACAATATCCCTGCTCACCATCAGAACTTCTCCACACTCTGGGTCTGAGACAGCAACTACTTTCATAATGTTGTGATCACAGAGATAAGGTCCATATTGACTATATGATATACACAGTGGAATTTTTTTCACTGTAAAACAAATGTATTTTAATTATTTTTTTCTGATTTTTTGGCTAATATTTCCACTTTCCTTCCTCCTAAAGTTTAACTGGCATTTACAATCGCTTAATTAAATATTAAGTTATCACAGCATCTTTGAAAACAGACATGATTTTTCCTGGCTTAGGGTGATACATTGCTACTTTCAACAAACAGCTTCATAGTTTCCAGTTAATATAACTATATCAGTGCATTTACAAGGAGGTTGGTGTATTATTATTATTATTATTATTATTATTATTATTATTAAAAAATTTGGAAACTTTCATTCCAGTGTAATTCGTAAAGCAATAATTCAAATATAGGCAAATTAAAGCTTTGTAAAACAGAATGTTAATATCAGGTATGAAATTTTGTCTGATAATGAAGTTTTAATTAAAGGGATTAACCATGAAAACAAGTGTTTATGTTCTGATACATCTTTGCACTTCCCAGCATATGGTGTATCTAGAAATAATTACTTTAGTGCTCAAAACAAGTGTTTTACACTGGCTAATGTAAAACATTACATTCCTTCTGGCCAAAGGAAACAAATTGCTTTTCTGATAGACAGCTGCAACTTTATCTTTGTATTGAATATAGAATCCAGAATTGAACTTTTAGCGGAAACAAGTTTTTAAATGATCATAAGAATCTCTAAGGCTTGAGAAATTAAAGAAAGACTACGATTTACCTGTCACTATACATGCAGTATTGACATTGTGTTGATTTTTGAGTAATCACCCTAAAGTGAATTCAGCTATCAATATTTAACATTGTATTCATTTCACTTCCCACCACTATTAGGAAGTCTCCACTAATCCTAAAAAACAAACTATCTCCTGAAAAGAACAGTGGACAAAAGGGTATTAGACAAATTCACCTTCTTACCTTCCCTTGGACCCAATGTGACATTCACAGTGTCTTTCCAAAATTGATCCATTGGGCAACCACTGTAGGTTATTATTTGTGCGCACAAATTAAACCTCAGGTTTTTGTTTTCACTATGCAAATTTTCAAGCAGCCAGTGCAGTTGGACATCTTCACCATACATTGGGCAGTTAGCCATCTTTAACCTCATGTTAATACCAGAGTCACTCAAAAATGGGTTTTTCAGAGATGATAACTCTCTCTCAATATGACAGTTGGAAGCATTGCAGTACCCTGGGTGAATTCTTCTGTAAGCCCGGTAATAGGCTTCTTTGTTTTTCACAGAACCTGTTGAAGAAGATACATGAAAATGAATTTGCTGGAAGCACAAAAAGTCATATTTACCCAAATAATAAAGATAATTAAATTTCTTCCTCATCCTTCCTGAAACCTCATGTAGTGACTGGGTGTAGAACAAATCCACCAGATAATGAAACACAAGATACGGTAGTCTGAATGCATATAAGAAAATAAATATCTCAGAAAAACATTCAAAAAATTTATTTGACTTTTATTAGTTAAATTTAAAAATGTTCATGTAAATCTCAAAATGTATAGTTAGTGCAAAACTCAAAATATAACTCTTTATAAGGGTTAGGGTGAATATGAAATGCTACCATGTCTCTCAAAAGGCAAAATACACCATTCAAACAAAGAAACTATCAGTTGTTTTCTTTTTTGTTCCTGCTCAAAAAAAAAAAACAAAAAACCCCAGAGCTTGCGGTTTTACAATCAACTGTGATCCACTCTTCATTCCTTTGGGCAATTTTGCTGGTTGAACTCCTCCCTACTACTGGAAGATGAAAATCAGTAATCAGTAGCTCAAAGTAAGAACAACAAAATATCCTAATAATACATGAATTTAGTAAGTAAGCATATTTTCTGACAGACCTGGTACAAGAAACAAGAAGTAAGAAGTTAATCCTGGGTTTAAAAGAATATAGGGTTTTTTAGATTAACTGAAGTCTGCTAATATTTTAAACGACTGTACAGGGGAGACCAAAACATGTACATACTAATAGTGGTATTAAAAGGGCTGGAAGGCATGTCCTGTGAGGAGTGGCTAAGGACTTTGGGTTTGTCTAGTTTGGAGAAGAGGAGGCTGAAGGGCGACCTCACTGCTCTCTACAGCTTCCTGAGGAGGGGAAGTGGAGAGGGAGGTGCTGATCTCTTTTCCCTGGGATCCAGTGATAGGACGCGTGGGAATGGTTCAAAGCTGCACCAGGGGAGGTTTAGACTGGACATTTCTTTACCGAGAGGGTGGTCAAACACTGGAACAGGCTTCCTAGAGAGGTGGTCGATGCCCCAAGCCTGTCAGTGTTTAAGAGACATTTGGACAATGCCCTTAATAACATGCTTTAACTTTTTGTCAGCCCTGAAGTGGTCAGGCAGTTGGACTAGATGATCATTGTAGGTCCTTTCCAACTGAAATATCCTATCCTGTCCTAAATGGATGTAATTACGGTGTGTTTTCTTTGAATCATCTAAATATGTTTAGAAGTTCAAGAATCAAGATCTTTGAACAGAAAGGCATCTTCCTCTTTCTCAAAAAAAGACAACTTCAGGTTGTTCTACTCATTTTAACACAGGACAGATTACACTGATAATCTTATATGATTAGCATTTAAAATTTCCTCTAACCCATTTAATGACTTTTCATCATACCTAGTTCATACTTGTAAGCCCCAGTGATATCTTCGAATTGCTCACTACCCACACTCTTGGTGATTAGATGTTGTCCACATGGCCAAGCGTCACAGAAAAATTTTGTTTTTTTGGTATTATTTTGGGAAAGCCAGCCAACATAGTTTGAATTTACTCGAGAAAACATATGATGACCATCATAGTCCAAGTCCAGTTCCCCTTCTCTGATGCTTCGAACCCATGTAGGACCGCTGCAAGCTGAACCTAAGCCAGACAACAAAAATGTTATAATAGGTTATAACCTGAGTAGTAGAGAAACTCAGCAACATAAGCTGAGGAAAACAATTACGGTTTTAGTAAACTTGTTACCTCTGCCCGTTTCCAAAGGTGTCGGATCTAAACACTGCCAATCACCACAGCATTGATTTATGTCTCTGCGAGCCATCCAAGATTCATTCCAGCAGTGATATCGCCTGTAGGGTGCAGGAATATAGGATTAAAGACACCTCTCAGATCATCAAGTTCAATGCCTTACGATGGAGGAAAACCATGCCAGAGAGAACCTTTTAATCAACTGAAGACTCTCTGTCTTAATACTGTTAATGATGTTTGGGGACAGGAGTTGTTTGTTTTGCTTTATATCACTCAGACTGGAAATTTGTTCCAGGACCCTGAAGACCTGATTGCAAAACATTCTTCCTATAGCCCTTTTTTTTAGTTGATAACATGTCAACACAGTTCTTTTGTTTAACTAGTTTATTTTCTTAACATTTTCCTCCTGGTTCTTTAGAGGAAAATCACACACTGTCTTAGTCTTCTTTTTAATGGTTTAACAAAGAATAAACCCTTAAGTCTTTTGTGCTAAAATCAAAGATCCTCATTCCCTTACTATTTCAGTTTGACCTCATCTTTTTGACATGTGAAAGGGCAGAAAATTCATTAAAAGCTCTCACAGGTAAGACTTGCACACAAACAAAATTCTGGTGCAGTGAAACTATGAATGTACAGGCCAAGGGTGAAAACGCAAAATTCTGCTATGATGAGTGATAATGTCACAGTTATATGAACATGAATTGAAAGGTTTACAAGAATGAAGCCATCCATGATAAGGAACCTCAGGAAGACAACATAATTATCAACCAAGTGATTATGACTGAAGATATACTCCTAATTTGTGATAAATTTTCCCTTCCATTTCATGAACTACTTAATGTTTTTACAGCTACTAAGATTGATGGCCTTATTCTTTCAACTGAGAAGTATAAGCAGGTAGCATCGATTCTCACAAGTGTTGTTTTTTTTTTTCTTTTTTTTTTGAAAATGTAGATTGAGCAGACTGCCTCTTCAGTAACTTCATGTTTTTGAAATGCATTATTAGGAAACTGAACAGTCTTGCCACACCAAAGATAGATATTCACTGATCTGCTAGATTTATACTAGTCTTTCTATCATTTAATTTTTGACAAAACCAAAAGAGCTTGTTTATTTCTTATTTACCATAGCTTGTCTTTACCACACAGGTTTTTTCCAGTACAGTCAAAGATCTCATTGATACCAAGGGGATTCTCAATTGAGCATGGAAAACAGAAGTTCGTGACAACACGGCTTGGGATTCCCAAACATCTCATTACTATAAGGAAAAAAAATATTCATGAGTCATTATAAATTGTAATTAATCAAGCAAATCCTTCACTTATTATATAAATAAGTCTCCTATAGTCTACTTTGCAATTACATAAACACAATGGATAGGAGGCAATATTTGGGATGCAGTGATTCTGTCTTCAAAACTTTTTAGTGGTTGAAAAGTAGTCTGAAAAGAGCCTAGCAGAAAGGAATGGCTTGTTATTCTTCCAGTTTAAAAACAAAACAAAACAAACAAAAAAACCCCAATCTGTTATAAGTTCAGAAACAATGCACCTGATCCTGGATTAATAAAACACCTTAATTTTTTTTTGTAAACAGCGTAGACTTTCATAGATTCATCTAGGGAATATCAATTTATTTTTCTTCAATGTAGAAGCAGGTTCAGTAAATAAATGGTATGAAGTTGGAACTCAAATCTTTTGTCTGTAGAGTTTAGTTCACTATTATCTCATCCTCTGCAGTAAAAGAACATAGTAGCCTGCTGCTTTTATGTTTTGGAGGAGACATTGCTAGAGGTCTTCTTCCTGTTCATAACTTAGTGTTTTTTCTCATCCTTCAAACTTCACCCAAAGGATAAATTTTGGCTCCACGATGCTGCACTTGCTCTGTGTTTTAATAAAAGCTGAAGTATTGATAGCTGCGTGGTAAAAAGGTCACAGAAAAGACAGTATTGCTTTTCTTCTTGCTCTTCATGCTGTATAGGAAAGCAACAGGTTGATAATAAACACTATGTTAGGAGCCATGCCATATCATAACAAGAGGAAAATATTCCATTTCTTTTCTAGTAAAATGCTTATGTAATATTCTTCCAGTGGGTTTTAGGGTCAGAGGTTTTTGATCCTGGTTTTCTCTCTTCCTTTTTGGATAACTAGGTAAGGGCAGACTGAAATATCATACCTGTGCACATTACTGAAGCAAGAGACCCACAGTACCCATATCTGACAGGCCTGCATCTGCCGTTGTACCACTGCTGAAGAATAGGGACACTTCCATTCCAGGAAAATGGTTTTGTTCCTTTCAGGTAATCATTGTTTTCTGGAATCTTCATGATACTGTTAGTGGTATGGCTGCTTATCTAGAAAGAGAAAAGAAAAATAACCTTTTCAAATAGCTGACCATGTCTTCACATCGTAAGCATATCACAAAATCATCAGAGATTAGTGTTACAAGTTAGTTTTTCCTGTGAATCTGAGCACAGAAAGGATTTCCCCTGCTACTCGTACTGTGTTAGATTACAGAGCAATTTGTCCTTCTGCTATATAATGAAGCGTGACCCAATCTATTCAGAGGTGACACACCACTAGAGGTCTTACCATGTGATTTACCACCATGCTGACATGTACAGGATCATTGCGCCAACAATGGTCGCGATCAGAGCCGTGATGGTAACTCGCACCCATGTCTAGTATCTTCAAGCAGATATCCAGAATCCCATCTTCAAACTGAGGAAAGAGAAGTTAACACAGGCATCATGGTATTCTGACATTGATAAAGTTCCTTTCTTGTCAATAATCCAGTCTTTTTCATGTATACGAGCTACCCTCTCTCTTCCCCTGCCCTTTTTTTTTTTTTTTCCTTCCCTATCAAGCACAGCTTCTAGTGGTCTGCATGGTTTTGTCTATCTGCCTGAAGGAAAACCAAAGGGAAAAACATGTCATTTTTGCTTATGTTTGACCAACGGAATAATTTTCCTTCAGAAGCACAATATTCTGTTTCACCTTTTCTAAGAAAATTCTGCAGTTTCCTTAATTTTATTACAGAAAACTTCCTTCCAATTGTTTGGGCTACAGTGAGATTCTCAAACATTTTATTTTGTGCATGCATAGTCTGGACTGGACCTAAAAACCTTTCGCACTCCCTAACATAGAACGCATTTCTGAAAAAATATGGATAATGCTTCATTTATCCGTATATGGATGACATCTACTTCTAAACAAGTCTTCAAAAAGTACCTGTCCAAAGTGCCATGGTCGAGAGGTAATATGCTTGTGAACTCCTTCATACAGTATCCCATGTTCATTCAGAACATATTCTTCTCTATGGGCCTGATTGTCCATATATACAGGGTCATCTGGAAAAGGTGCAGAGATATCAGTCAGACAATATGTACATCTCTAACACTTCTGTATCTTCTGCTTCACTGGATCCCTCTTTCTTTTCCTACCTATTTTTGATTTATACTTTTAAACATGTTCAAGGGTGTGGGCTCTTTAAATATTCACAAACCATTAATTTCGACTTACAGCTAGATATTATCTTTATCAAGCCTCTCCCTGCTGTAGTACACCTGAATTACAGAGCTTGCAATTTATCTTCACACTAAGCTGTTCTAGGTGTCAAACACTGTGCACTTGTTGGGTATCTGACTTTGATCAAATCAAAAGCACAGACAATGTGAATATTTGCCATGTAATGATTTTGGCAAGGTCCTACAGGCTCCAGAATCGCTTGCTACCAGAACCAGATCTACAGAATTTAATTTGTATTTGTACTATATTATTCCATGGTGATACCACAGAATTCACAGAATCACAGAATTGTTGGGGTTGGAAGGGACTTCTGGAGGTCATCTGGTCTAAACCCCCCTGCTCAAGTAGGGACACCTGGAGCCAATTGCTCAAGACCATGTCCAGATGGCTTTTGAATGTCTTCAAAGATGGAGAATCCACAACCTCTCTGGGCAACCTGTGCCAGTGCTCAGTCACCCTCACAGTAAAAAAGTGTTTCCTGATCAGAGGAAACCTCCTGTATTTCAGTTTGTGCCCATTGCTTCTTGTCTTGTCAAGCCATTGTAAAAGTGGGGGGAAAAAATTACACTCCATCCCTACTACCATTAAGAAATCAAATCAAAACACTGGCTTGAGACAGTCTTGAACTTGGAGGAAAAGATAAAAAATGACAAAAAAAAAATCCCTCCCTGTTTCTCATTATGTCTGTGATTCCATCTGTTACTTACCAGCTAAGTAATAAATATGTTCTACGTTTTTACTCATCACCAGCGTTTTTCTTAAAACTATCTAATCATCACTAGAATTCTTACCTGCACACCAAGGGTTAAAAAGGACATAAAAATCTCCAAGACATCGCTGATATGTGTGACCACAAGAAGTGATTTGCATATTGAGAATATAACGGCCAATGCAGGCGTTGGAGGGAGGAAACACGCTGATATTGATGCATTTTGGCTGATGAATTTTGTGGGAAGCACTCCAGCAGGTTTGATCTAGACATCTGCCCATTGGGAAGGTACATTTCGTCTCATTTGATTCGCAGGGTCTGAGGCCTTTTCAGGAAAATAAATACAACTTCAGTCAGATTAAACAAAGCACATGTAAAAGGCAAGTAATTTGCTTAGCCATTATTTGCAATGCAAAGCTCCCAAGGGTGGATTTCTTTTTTCACTTGTCACTTCTGTAGCAGAGTGAGAAAACTTTACATGTGTGAAGGTAGTCTCTTCACACAGAAGATGAATGAGTAGATACTAATTGTCACTGAAGACTATGGGAAATACTACTTACCAGCAAAGGACTGGGAAAGACTACACAGAGTTTGGGAGTGGCTACCTGTCTCCACGGTGAAAACGGCCTGGTCCACGGAGTCATCCCATTCCCGATTTTGGAAGCGAGCATAAAAGCTGAAGGCTTGCCCTCTCCTTATTATTTGTCTGTCAGTTCCGAAGAAATGGGTATTATGAATTTGGCAGTTGGAAGGACAATTTAGGTCAACTTCTCCCAGCTCAATGACTGCAGGAGGGAGAAAGGAACACAAAGGAAAAAACAGATAATCGAGTTCCCATCATTGGCTGAGGTCAAGATTACATGAAAGAGGAGATAATGATGAAAGACAGAGATAACTGTTTTGAAAAATTCATTCAAGAGTTTGTTCAAAATTCAGCAACACTGAGATTGAGACATACATCCATAAAAGTATCCTTACAAGTTCACCACTTCCCTAGCTTGCAGGTGGAAACTTATATAATGCTTTGATTTATAAAGCTGTGCTACAAGTTTCACATCTTTCATATAGTGCCTTCTGGCTTTATAAATACCTGATGCTGAGGGACGATATTAGTATCTCTACTTGAAAAATTGATTTTGCGTTGTAATATTCTCTTCACATTAAACACGCTGTCTACAGACAGTTACTTTTCAACCACAGCTAGACAGCAAACGTTTTGCACATGCTATCAGTTGAGAGTTGTTTTTTATACAAGTAATAAAATAATAAAGTAAATTGAATAAATAAAAGATTTGATAACAAATGTAGGTGTTTGAAAGCTTAAGTGACACTCAAATGAGTTATGAAAAAAATAGATACGAATAAATGTCCCCCTCAAATTGTAAATACTGTTAAATACTCATGCAAATGTCTCAGTCTGCATTTCCCAAAGTCAAAAGGTTTGCAGACATCTTTGAGAAACCTAATGGAGAAGGAAATATTCACAAATTGTGACATTTAAAAAATGCTGACAACCTATCCCAAGTGCTATGATTAGCTTGACAAAAATCTTAGCTGATCCCCCCTTAGACATCCTGCCTGGATATCAGTCATTGCATAGGGGTAATTATGATCCTGGTGCCAGAAGGATGGGTGGCAACACTCATTTTTACTTATTTGCATACAACTTTTTATTTTCAAAAGTGCTTCACTCTAATTGAAGACAATGGGAGCCACAGATTCTCAGCAGTTTTGGAAATGGGGCTTACTGAACTGCAACGTCTTGTATATTATTTTAATTCTAAAGGGTTAAGTTTGGTCCTGCTAAGCCTGCAGACAAACCAAACAATGCAACTTCTCTAACTATGTTCACACTAAGTTGAATACAGAGTTGGTATTTAGGGGAAACTAATTTTTCCCATCCAGAACCAAGGGTGTATCCACATAAAAGAAGACACATAGCTAAGCCCATGGGACCGGGACACTTTCAACACAAACCAGTGGAGCTTCCCAGGATCACATCCTGAAGTAAATCATAATTGAAATGAATTGGGAGGGGACAGTGGGTAGGAAAGGAAAAAAAAAAAAAGCATGCAGCTTTTTCTGATTTGTTTCCTTGAACCAAAATAATTTCATTTTTCATCTAACCATTTAAATTTGGTAATGAATTGGTCATTCAGCTCTTCAGCAAAGATCAGCAGATAAATGCAGACCTGGGCATTACCCATGTTAAAAACATACACACTATCAACAACAACCAAAATATATGGCAATGCATTACATCATTATTGCTCATGAACACATCATACCTGCTGACAAGAAAGAGTAACAGAATTGAACTGAAAACCTCATATCTTAATGAGAGTTGTCAACCATAACACAAAGTGTTCTGGTTGAACAGGAAGGATTAGAAGTGCTTATAGCGCACATGATGAATTCCTGTGGTCAAGAACACTGTAAGAACCTGACAGATCCTTGCCCATCCTCTGGAGGCGTTTATAAACCAAGACAATGACACTTCATCCACTCATTAATCCAGCTGAACCGGATCATCAGCGAGTTGAGATATTACATGTTTCCCAAGGAAGTTCTCTAAAGTCAGCCCACAGTTTGCTTATCAGAGTTAATTATCACAACTGGATCACAAAGGAGCTAACAATTGCCTTCTTAAACAAAGGCAGCTCAGAGAAAATACTAAAGGCTAATCAATTTCACACCTCTTACGGGTTTTCTCTCCCTGGTAGAAACCCGACCTTCAATACCAGTCACTGGGTTTTCTCTATCAATTCACATTTTTCCTTCATTCCAGAGAGAATGCTTCAGGTATCCATTGTGAAATAATTGCTTCTAGCATGAGAATACTGAAAACTAGTACTTTGCAGTTTATACTGGAAATAAAATGCATTCTTTTCAGTGCTCTTTCTTATTCTCAGAATTGGCTGTTGTTTCACCAATTCTTCTCCATAGCTCTCTTTTTCCTTTATAAAAGGAAAGTTTTTTTCAAAAGTTGTTTTTTTTTTTCTTTCTCACTAAGTCCACAAATAAAATCTAAACCATAGAAATAATCCCTAGACTTGATTCCACACAGCAATATGTACAATTTTTTTTTGTCTTTACACCTGACCGTTTAATTATTTCTGCTTTCAGTACTGAGTCAAATGATAGTAAACTTTCAAGACACTCACCTTCCATTTTTCTTCTACATGTACTAGTATCTGAAGCACAGTACTGGTGGAGGTACCTGCTCCTCAGCAAGATGCACTGCAAGGTCTGGCTGATCTCCTCTGTGAACCAACCTAATTTCCTCTCAGTAACATTTATATTCGGAACTAAAAGGCTGTCACACATATTGCATCAACAAAATACCAGTTTACAAAGAAGCCCCACCCATGTGTCTACTGATGCTCATAAATGATTCATTTTAACTTCCAGCATTATTAGGGAGAGTCCTGCAGCTGAAGGGAGGGAGAGATCTTGGTACCTCACTATAGCATAGTACTCTCAACGTCCCACATCTTGCCATGTCTCAAAATTTTTTTAAGACCAGGATGAATCTAAACACATTTCAGTGTAAGCCATTATTTTTAGCCATTTAAAGTTCCCATAAATCCCAGCACCTACTGTTCCCTTCTGGCTAGACATCTTCAATCACCTATAGGAAAACAACAAGAACACTAGACTTAACCTGAATTTAGACTCTCTGAATATGATCAGCAGTGGACATTTTTATTATAATATAATCAGAAATCCCAGCTTTCAGAAAGTCTGCATAGCACTCCCTCCAAGTGGAGGTCAGAGTAAAATGAACAGTTACAAACTTTCCCAGCAAAATCGTAAAATAAACGGAGGACATGCATTAAATGTTTTTGAAGTTCGCAGTAAAATTTAATCTAAAAATTAGAAAATTTATTTATACTTTGTGTGTATTTATGTTCTAGCACACAGTTTTGCGGCTTCTTAGCTTACTCCACCTCCCTTCCCCCCAAAATTATGAAAATCATTTGAGATTTTTCCAATAATTTCTGGGAACAGAAAACACGTAAATATTTTGACACAAAAATGTATTATTTTATTTAGGTTCCAGGCATATTTAAAAAAAAAAAAACAAAACACAAAACAACTACAACAGTGTTCTCTCTGCACTCTCAGTGATGAGGACATCGGCCTGCAAATGGGAGAGGTGGATTGAAATTTCCTCTGCCAAAACCAGAATGAACATTTGCTACAGTTGCCTCCTACCCCTCTTATGCCTCTATGCCAAGCTTTAGTCCATAAGATATCCTTTGAATCCCTCCAAGTTATTCTACTTTGGATTAAAAAAAACCCAGACAACTAAAACTAAACAAACAAACAAAAAACCCCCAAACGAAAAAATCATTCATTGATATAGAAATAACACGACTGAAGTTCAGTGATTTGCATAACAGCCTGGATTCTAGACAGTGCTTTAAGAAATCATAAAAAGAAACAGCTTAACTAACAGTGAAATAACTTAGTAAGCATAACTTAACAGCTCAGGTATTACAAAATAACTTCACAGAAATTAAAGCAAAGAAAAAAATCAGCACATCAACAATGGGTTTGGAAGAGAGTGGTGAAAATAGTTGTATGACTGATGCATATGAAAGTATGCATAATATTCAATAATATACAAAAACATTCAATAACAATAATATTCAATAACATAATATTCAACGTGTTCATATTTGAAATTTGTAAATATTTAGCTAGTCAGTAGGCAGACATGAAAAAATATGTGAATCCTAAGTATTTCATTCATTTCTCATATCTGAAACTTTCTTTTTCTTAGTATTTGTCATTTGACTATTAAACTTCAACTCATTGAAAAATGAAAAATTAAAACCAATACTATTCCATAAGAAATAATTTAGCAGCCATAAACACATAATCGACTTTAAATCAACCTGTAAAATGGGAATGGTAGTGGTCTAGTCATCCATCGGAGACCTGCCTACAAACGTATGCCCATACCAGCATCCAGAGAACAGAACAGAAAAGTACCAAAGTCAATCACAGTTTCCAAGAATAGATTAAAATCCCCTCAAATACCTCTAGTTCAATCATCCGCCTAAAATATTTTGGTAAATGAAAGCCTGTGACAAATAAAAGAAAACAAATAAGCATCAGTAAGTGGCTGCACCTGTGGGTTCAAAGAGACTTAATTAAGAGTTTATAGTAATAAAGGCCTGAATCAGGAGAGGAACACTTTCTGTATGGATGTGAGTCACTGACTTTAGTAAGTATGGTGGCTTAGATCCCTGAAGCTGCTTTGGTGCCTATCTGTCTCTGCAGGATCACTATATAGATACCCAGCGCCAAAGCAAAGCCTCCCAAATACCCAAGTTCCTGCCTATCGGTGTTTGCAAAGCCATCCAATTGCTGTTGCCAGCTCACAGCTATCAGACTGGTTGGTCCTCTCACTCAAGCCCAAGTCCCAAGTGCCTAAAGTAAGAATCTTGAACAAGGTAGAAAATCATAGCATACTAGCTCTCTAGGTGCACTCAGTCTACTCTTACCCCTCTTGCCTTCCAAGCTCTGCATCATGGACTCAGGTAGTCCATGCAACAGGGCCACCACCCTAAAGAAAGAGGCGTGGGAGACTGAGCACAAACAGGAAATAGAGGTATGGTTCAAAGAAAGGTTTTGCCTCTCAGCTTATGGCCTGTCTAAACAACTGATGCGTCCTGATTGCTGACCTCCAAAGCAGGTTGTTGCCCTCTATCCAAGGAGTCTCCTCCTGTATAGAAACGGTTCCCCTCCCTGCCTGACAGCGAGGTACGCCAAGCTAAGGTTGATAGTCCCTTGGTCCCAGCTGGGGGTGCTTTTCCCCTCTGCCTCCATCTTTTTCCCTAACGCTTCACTCATCTTCACTCAAGCTGTCCTCTCCACATTACTACAGTATCTTACTTACACATCCAACATTCCCTGAAATGTACAAAGAAGCAGATATGCCAGGTGCAGGCCTGAAAATTCTGCAGGATAGCACATTTATGAGGATTTAGGCACTTCCAGAATTTAAGCCATTCAGGTTACTAAGTTTCTTTAAAGACCCTGACTTTGGCCCTTACTGCACAAGCATCTACACGATAATAGTTTAGCGTGGATTTTTTAATTTCTGGAGTAATTGGTACTTACGATGTTACAGACTACATTTACCTTTTACAACAGGTTTTTTTTTTTAAATATTACTTGCATTACAATAGACTGACATATGATGAACATTGACAAAGTCAAGTGGTGCGCCTGTTAAGGCTCTGAAATCTTCATAGCTTTCAATTGCCCATCATGCCACTAGGAAAGGGCAAGGATTGAAGAACAGGGCATCGCAATCACGGAAAGAACACTTGTGAACGGCACTGTCCCACAGCATCACTAATATATTCGGGAACAACAGAGAAGTCGCAATAATCCAGCATCCAAGGAATCCTTTCAAAGAAAAAGGAACACAAAATGACAGCTCAACAGGGGATAAAGGAAAGAATCAGAAAATATGTGAATTGAGATTAAAGTGTTTTGGTGAAAGTGTCATCTAGTGGGAAGATGGGGTAACTACAGTGCTTAAAACATTTTAGCTACTCAACTTAAGCATGTGTCAATAGGCAGCCCTAAAGTCCACTTTTTGCACTTGGTTGTATAATTGTATTCCTTTGATCACTGGACCTGGAGTTCACCTTATTAACGAACTTACAATTTTGTAGAAATAGCAATGAGTGATGGAGTAAAAAGTTACCTGTCAAGTTGGGATATTTGAAGTCATTAACTGGCATTGCTATCTGCTCCCAAGAGTTCAGGAATATTCATGTCTAACAAGGAAAGGGGATAGAGAAGAAAAAAATTGGATGCCATAGGTTAACTCTAAAATAAGCACGTCTGTTAGAAATCCACATCCGACATTTAGAAGCTTCATATTACAAGGGCAATAGGCTGCCAAACTAACACGAACTCTGTCACAGAACACACCCAGAAGTTTCTTAAAATTCATAAATCAGTTTGCAGCAAGGGTGCCTTTCATTAAAGAACCTGAAAGCACTGGCAGCTTACTGTTGACTGTAAGCAAGTATTACAACACCCTATTTACAGATGAATTAGGACAAAGAAATGCTTCAAATGAAATCTTAAACGAGAAGTCTGTGTGTTTTAAGAAGTACATGGCAGCTTTGTCTTTCTAGAACATGGAGGAAATTAGTAGCATTAAATAATTATAGGTGGTTTCTGACACAACAAAACCACCAGTCTTCACACAAAGAAACCAAAAACTCCTTCAAGGCAGCTCCCATCCAAGCTGGTCCATAGGACTCGCTTTGCGTTCTGATGGAGCTACTTGCTCTCTCGTCTCTTAGCCTTTTACTGGGTTTCCATTAACTGTGTAAGCCACTTTTTTGCTCCATTTAATAGGATGTTTTTTCTCAATATCCACAGTGCTGATGAGAAAGACACACACCTAAAATGTTGCAGTATATGCAGAATGCAAAAAGGTCAAACAATTATAGGATGTGTACCTCATAAGAGCAAGCAACAACATCATTTGTGCTTAAGGCAAATTGTCATCATATTTAGAACAGAACCCAGGTAAAATGCTAACCTGAATCATACTGTAGGCCTCGCTTCTGTACATCACCTTTGCTCTATAGCACTTCCAAAGTTTTGTTTTTTTTTTTTTTTTAATTGGCTCTTTTTTCATGTACCTTAATAACAGTAGCAAAGGTGACTGGGTTAACTTAATAGAATAAAACTATAAACATTGCATAAATTGCAATTAATAAGTTTCAACAAAAAGAAAAAAAATATTTTTCTACTGAAAAAAACCGAAAACAACCCCTTTTCACAAACTGAAGCTAGACTTTATAGCTGAGTAATTTGCCAGGTAACCTATTCTGAGTACTGTAAGTTCACTTTCAAATGAGCTTGTTCGCAACTGTATTTAAAAATGGAAGTGAAATAAGCTAGCAGTACTGTAAATTCAAACCTCAGCTCACTGAGCAGTAACTTTCCCACACACAGAGAAATCTGTAAATCACCAGGCCTGTGATTATAACCCACCAGTCTAACTGCCCAAGCAATGGAGTAGATACCACGGATCTTTTACCTGGACAGGCAATGCTAATTGGAAAAGATTCAGTCTGAGCAGCGTGAGTTGAAAGAATAAAACAAAGAGGGACATTTACTGGGTTGGATCACAGGAGGTTTGAGGCTCTCTGGAAGAATGCAAGTTGGCTCCTATTCTGTTCCTTAATTTAAAGCTTCAACTTTTAATGAAGCCTGCTTGTTGTTTAAAAAAAATCCATTTTATCCTCTAGTGCTTTTTTGTAGATGTTCATTTAAAAGTTCTTTATATAAGAGTAGAGCTCAACATCTTGAGGCACAGGTCTAAAAATATAGATCTCCATCCCAGCAAAAAAGTAAGAGTCTCGAGTACTGATATTTACAACATAAAGAGCTCTTGCTTTTACCTGGGAACTATCTAATATTAAAAATAGAGATGAGGAAATATTTTTGTTCTGACAAACTGAGTTCAATACCTGCCGGATATAACTTTTTCAAGATTTCTAAAATTTCACATGCATTGCTTAATTAGAAGTTAAAAAATATGTAGTTATGTTCTGTTTTTATTTTAAGCAATTGGGAGTAGAAGACTCGTAAGTTAAAATTAACAGGGACAGACTCTTAAAATTCTTGACTGTTTCAGATCTCTGTAGTGGATATCTTACACATATACACAACATGGTATATAAAGAAGATACTGTTGTGGACGAAGAGTAAGGAAGATCCCATGTACCAGAAATGCAAACCCCAATTTTTATTCTTTTTTGAAATACATATACAGACACACGCTTTCTTCAATGAGAAATAGCATAGTAACTCACTTGTAGGCTCCAATGTGGCATATTTTTTTGGGGAAAGAAACAAATACATTTCAATTCATTTGCAAACCTTTTAAATTTTTTTTTTTTTTTTTTTTAGATCATCAGGCCTGACAGCTGGTGATTTCTCTGCTCATTCAGGAATGATTAGACAGCAGGTTTGGGCAGACAAACTAACACATTTGCTGCAACACCAGGCAATGACATTGCTCTAATGGTATTTGCCTCAGCTTTCAGAGCCTTCCCAATAGTAGGGGATTAGCAATTGATTTTAGTGAAACATGGAGCTCTGTTTTCAGCAGTATAAATACAACACAAGATCTAGAAAGAAAAGCATCAAAGAGGGATAGGGAGCTGGAAGCGCTGGTTTAGATGGAGGCAGGCAGCAGTGCAAGTCAAAACAATAGCTACTGTTCTCCCATGTTGGAAGTATGGATTGGTTTTAGATGCGTAATAGGCTCTATTCCACTTCTGATTGCTCATCCAACTCAAACTCTGCTCCTCCAACAGATTTTTAGCTCTAGTTCATCACTGTGTCATAAGGGACAGGCAGCTCAACTCAAACGCTAATGGCAATATATGAAAGGAGGTCAAAACATAAGCCAGGACTAGCATGAAGACAGCTGATGTCTCTCAATATGAAGCAGTAAATACTTCCAGCCCCTGTACAAGCACGGTGTACAATCATAATCTTAGAATGACGCAGCAAATACTTCCAACTCTTTTACAAACACAGCTGTACAAACACAGGTATAAATGCCAACACCTTTCTTTGAAGGCCCTTGTCTCCCTTTACTAGAAGTTCCTGAGTCAGTAGGCCTTCTCTACTTCAATAAACATTCTTGCTTTGAGATCTCTGCCTTTTGGCAAGATGATCCTTGATGTGTCATTTAGCATCTTAATATATAGTGACCACGATCAGATTTTTGACAAGACCATTTCATAGTATCTAATCTTTTCTACAATAGTTTCTGATACACACTTCAGTTTAGATCTATTAAGCTTTACTAAACAAAATACCCATTAACATGTTCTATAAAAGCTATGTAGGTGCTACCATCTTCAAAATGAAAAGATATCATAACAAAAGGAACTACCTTAGCTTAACTTAGATTAAATATACAGCTTTTATTCAGCAAGCATTAGACATAGAAAAGCTGTGCAAATGTTTTGGCAAAACATTGTGGCAAAACATTGTGTAGTTATTATTGAGTCAGCATCAATTTATACTATCAAAAGATATTAGAGAGTTCAAAAGAAGATAGCTGGTTTGGTTGGTTGGTTGGTTGGGTTTTTTTAGCAGGATGCTATATAATGTCATTATGCTCACTGGACTGAATTTTAAGTTAGTTAATGATCTAAGTTAAGACAACTGTAAGATGCTAGTTTGATCTAGCCATCCTTTGTTTTGTCCTGAAAATTGGCATGGACAACTTGTTTTCACAATTCATAATGAAATTCCTTCACACATTATAGAAAAAAATAGCATAGGACTGAATATGCATCCTTTTATACCAAGTTGACCAGTAATTCAGGTATGATTTGCTAAGTGCTGTTCCCCATTATATGCAGGCCACTTCTTCACCTAACACATCTGAGCAAAAATTCATGATGCTGAATTTTTCACTTATCGAATTATTTTCGTTAGAAAATCCAGAGTAAGATTCTGCTTTCAGTTACTTTTATAGTTGTTTTAATACATTCCTAAGTGCACAAACCTTCCAAATTTCAGCTGATACACAGAAAGAAAATCCAGCTCACACCTTTCTTCTTGGCACTTCACTATCAGAACAGTGAAAAATACTTCATTAACCCAGTAAAAAAAAAAAAAAAAAGTGGAACAACAACTTAATTGCATCATGAAAATAAGCAGGGAGACATCTACACACCCAGGTATCACATATTTCAAGCAGCACCTTCCAGTTTTTCTTGTCAGCTTTTAAATAGGACTATATTTTAAGGACATGCTAAACCGCTTTGGGCTAGTTTACTACATACAAGCATGGATTCTCTGCATGCTGAAGTTACAGTAGCCATAATTTTGGTTTGCTGCCATTTAAACTAATCCAGCTGTCTTCAGTAACGTCTTTGTCTAATCCTGCTTTCAATTATGTTTTAAAACTTTTTTTTAACATCAAGTTTCTCAGTTTCTGTGCAAAGAAACTGAATATTCACAAGATCTATTGCAAATAATTTTGCTACACTTACAAATCAGTAAGAATATCAAGTCTATTTGCTGGTTTCAAACATCACACATTAGAGAGTGCCATCCTAAAATCCTATACAATAATCTGAAATGAGTTCTTTTTTCAGAAGCACACATCCAGCTGAGCAATAATTACAGTGAAATGTGCTGTCATCTTTCCAAAGAATAGTAATTAGGGATATGAGTCTGGATGTCTTGTATGCTTATGGAATCATTTTTTCTTTCCAGCTAATGATCATCCAAATAGTAAAACATTAAAAGGAAAATGGCAAAGGGTGTGGACAGTGGCTGTCATCAGCCTTGTGCACCAGCTCCAAACTCTGTCACCTTCCCTTGGAAGAGAAAGCATGATGATGCAAAAGTTAAAATTCTTCATGCTTCTTTGGAGAAGAAAACAAGTACAGGTAATTCATCTTTTTATTTATTATTGATAATACTTAAAGACAAATCTCCCATGATTGTCTTCCTTTATTGATCTGGGAAAACATCTTTATATTAGACTATCCTTATTATGTGTGGCAAAGAGAGTCAAAGACTGTCTCATACAAAAAGTAGCTGTGTATCTATGATTATACGATTATAATAATTTAAATCAACACCTAAGAGCACAGGCATGTAAGTACCTCTCTGTCTGAAACCTTAGAAACATCACCAGCTTTCCTTTTTCTGATCAGACCAATTTTTAATTAATACTCATATACTAGTGTGAACTGATTGCCAAGAGGAATGAAAAAGACCTCCTGGGCTGTATCACCGCTCCATTGCGCTGGAAACAGGAATCATTCCTGTTACGTACATGGGTAACAAGTACCTAATGAACAAGAATCTGAAGCTCTTTTCTTTTTAATATCCCAATGTCAAATAAACATTTAAACAAAGTAATTACTACCAACTATTGGTATGATTTTTATTATTTTTCAATTAATGCTACAAGGGTAACGGGTACCTTCTTTGCAGTTTTTCAAGTGATACATGCCAATCTGTTATATGACCAATGCACCAATAACAATAATGTTTTCTTGGGACTTAGGAGAACCAGCTTCCAGAGTTCTAGGAGAAGCTACTTCAAACCAAACAGCATAGGTGTGACTTTAACTCTTATCTCCCAAATCGTATGTGATTGAATCCTAAAGCCCTTACAGCAAAGTTTTCTCCTCTCCACCATTTAGATGAAAAATCAGCGTTAATTAAATAAGCACCTCTTTTTTTCTCCCTCCCTCCCCCCCCCTTTTTTTTATCTGAAGTACAGCAAATTTCTGTGAATTTCCTCCTCAGTGAGTGAGCACATTCCAATGAAAACCACTTTTTTCATCTACTGCTAATTTTGAACTTGTTCAGAAAAATATTTTTTAGAACAAAGGACATGTCAGCACTGAAAGAAAGCTTGATAAAAACTGTAAAGAAGGAGACAGCAAAGGACTTCGACACTACTGTTTAATTAAAAAATGTTCCCCTCTTCCAAATACTTTGATCCATTTTTTTTTTTTTTTTTTTTTTTTTAAGAACAAGTAAATGTCATTAATTCTATTCAAAATTATTCCCCTTCCAAGTATTTATTTTTCTTCCTCCAAGCAATAATACATTTCAGGTTTTGCATTTGTTAACCAGTATACTGCATACAAACCACAGGCATGTTAAGACACAAAGCAACACATTATATTTCATCAACCTCACCGTGACGAAGCAGGTTCGTACATATTCCTGAAGCATGTTATTGCCCACTTTGAAGAAATTCCAAAAGTGTGATGGCTGCTACTCATGCTTGAGATATAAAAAGTTTTAAAACTGATAATGCTCCACAGCAATATAATTTAAACAAAAACCCAGTAAAATATTATAAAAGTTAGGACACAAGATTAGAGCAATAATGTGATAGGGCATTATGCAAGATTTACAAACACCATAGTTACAACCTGCATTAAGCACTACAAGCAAGCTAATAACACACAGCTCATGGTTTAACCCCAACACAATAACCAGAGATATATATTTTTTAAGTGTTTGATGTTTGACATACAAAACTGTAATTATAGGGATATTCCCATTTAGCTGTGTGTAAGTAACAGCGAACACTTTATAAAAGCCTCATGCACAGAAAGAACAGGCCTAGCAGCACCTCAAAGAGCATGTCTATCTAACTTTTGTCATTTACCATGGTCAACAAATCACTCTTGCAGAACAGGTTACACATTATACTGAAATTCCACTGCCTTCATTATGACATCAAAGAGCTTCCAATCTAGGAAAACATCAGGGCTGATCTGGATCTCAGAACTGGTTTGTCATTATGACAGTATTTTTCTTGAACCTTTTTTATTTTTATGGACAAATATGTATCATAAATTACATATTATATGTTATACTAGGATAGACATACACTTTACCAGTCTTCTAATACTGAATGTAAGCCTAAGTCCCCCATTGGCCTTTTTTTCCCTTTTGTGTAAAAAAGTTGCAACAGATTTTCCACATTGAAAAACAGACCTACTGTAAAAGTTTTTATTGTCTACCCAGCAGTTCCTACAGGAACTTTTTCCTACAGGAAAAAGTCATATACAGCTCATGGTCAGACTGCCAAAGTATCTAACATTTATGTATTATAAGCATGATACAGACATAAAACGTGTTGTATGAACAGCATTCAAGCACATAAGCAGCTGAGACTGTTGGCTTCCTTTACATTGGCATTCCCTTTTTTTGGTGAAGAAAGTTGGCTTAAAGATCTTACATACTGCTCTACTGAGTTCTCAGAAAAGGAATCTAAAAGTACTATTGGAAAAATGGGTAAAAAGTAGCTCACAACTCATTGTCTTGAAGTATGTAAAAAAAGAAGTTAGCAGGCAGCTCTAAAAGTTGCATTTTAGTAGAAAATATGATGTAAGAGTCCCAGAAATTCAGTTTGCGACAATTTCATAGAGCATCAGAAACGTTTCTAGAACAGGACAGACTATCTTCATACTAGAAATGCATACATTCACAAACTACGGTTGAGTAGAGTATGAGGAGAAAAATACTGACATTAATAGACATCTAAATACAATCCACTTTGTTTTGCTGCCTCTATCTTAAAGACATACAATTGAAGAGTATCCCAGCATGGAGAAAAATAGCATATTCATGGATGGGCCACAACAGTAAAAACAAATGCATTGAGTTACAGTAGTCGAATGCTCCAGTAAAAAAATTAGGGTTGGTTTGGGGTTTTTTTTGTTTGTTTGGAAATGGCATCATCCTCAACATTCTGTAAGGCCACTTGGAACAGCACAGCAGAGTAATTTTCAAGCAAATTCACCATTTTAGGTGCGTGCATGCATTCATTACCTGTCTCCATTAAGGTATTATTTTGGATTTCTCAAAAGACAGCTCAAGATGGTAATCAAAGCATTTTAAAAAACTTGTTCGTAAAAATCAAACAAATGGTTTGCAGCAGATAACTTAGCTCTACAGCTAATATTACAACTTTAAGTTAAACCTCTAACAGTTAAACACAGAATGCACGGAACTATTTTAGAGCTGAATCAAACCCACGATTCATTGTAGCAATGTAGTCTCTTTTGATTAGTAGGGGTTTTAGTTGACAATCATCTTTCTCTCAAATGTATATGTTAGAATTTTAAACTGTGTTGGCCAATTATTTTCAAATATAAAGCATTAAAATCCACTTCTGGGTTTTGTTAGTCGGTTGTAACTAATGAGTCACAAAGCGCTTTCTAAGTGGTGGGGATCATGAGAGGAACGTTAGAACATTTGCAAAGAGAAAACATCAAAGGAAGAGACTTGAAAACATTATTTTTTGAAAATTCTTTGGAAAAACACTATGCTTTTTTCCATTGAATTATTTCTAAATATGTAATTATATTTCAGAGGCTTCCAGTGACCTTGCACTAGGAGGACTGGATTAGGCTGTTAATTATTAAGATCCCAGATTAATACACAGAGTTAGATTCAGAGACTTGGCATTTACTAATATTACCATATTAACAGAGAGGCATTGCTGGAAGATTAAGACTTGAAATCCCAATTAAATTCCATGGTCTGTTTTCACAAGCAACTGTCCAGAACTGTCTTAATTTTTGTTGAAAAATGCATAGCGTTAACTACATAGATGTTCTTTTAATTTTCTGTGGAACAGACCACCCATGGTATTCTAAATCTATTTTTCAGGGAAGACAATCTACATTTTCTTTATTAACCTCCCCAGTAATTGAGTCAAATACTGTTAAAAAATTGAAGTATACAAATGATTGACAAATTATTTTTCTCTTTTTATTCACCAGTGTGATTTTTTCCTGAATCTTAGAAGACTTAAAGAATGGATAATTAAACAATCCTTAAATATTGCCCCTGTGTGAATATATGAAACTGAAAAGACATAGATATTAATTTAAATAAGTATATTATCATTGTCACCTGGGTGATCTAGTAACACCTATGTGATCTAGGTATGAAATTTTATTTTATTAATGATAAATTTATTTTGAAGTTTTATATTTTGTCTCTCATTGGGATTCTCAGTTTTAGAGACAGTTCAATTGTTTCTATACTTACACTGTCCACATTTAAAGAAGTTTCACAGTAACTGTGTAGATACATGGAGACCATAAAATTATAAATTTAGATTATTTACCATTACGCAGCAAGTTACTCTAGAACAGCATAATGGTGGTGAACAACCTGATAGTCAATGGAATGCAAAAGCATTGAGACAGAAGTAAATTACCTTAGAATTCTACAGCTGTTTCTTACAGCTGTGTCTCAGAGTTGACAGGGAGAGGTTATTTTGCTTTGAACAATCTGTAGATCAACTTCTGTTAAAGTTAAGTATTACCTTAGTTCTTCATCTCCAGAGACCATGGTTCAAACTGACCTCAACTATGGTGCTGCAGGACCAGACTAATACAATTTTTTTCTGGGGGACCTGAGCTGTGGCATAGCCTAAACAGCACCATATAAAAATCAAACATTTCAGCTCATTGCAGCAGACACAAATACTAGAAATTACGCTAACTAGCAGTCTTAATGCCTAAGCTTTAAGAATCACAAGCAAATTAACTTTTAATTTGTGATATTTGGGTGTTGCATTGTACAAGAGAGAGTTTGCCAAATCATCATTTTTCCTGTTCCAATTCTGTAATCTGCACAGAAATTTAGAACTTGCACAACCAGAACTTTGCTAAAATAATGTCATTGACAAACAAGCAATTCACAAAAAAAATTAACTTGCAAAAAGGTAATAAACTGCAATAGTAGAAAGCTTTGAAGAATCCATAGAGATCTTATAGTTCTGCTCAAGCATAAACTATTTGGACTAATTGGGAATTATTCTTGTGAATATTACAGAAGCACTGGTCATGTCTAAAACAAGCAAAATGAGATATGTTCATTATGAGAACTACCTACACAGCTTATCAGTTGCACGGGGCCCAGTAGTTTGTTTCTATGCTGATATTTACATTAACGAAGAAGGGTAAGGTGAAAGATGTCTCTGAACATGCCTTGGCTAGATGAGAATCAGAGCACCGTTATGGCATTCTGGAAAAGCAAAGAGCATTAGTTATGCTCAGTTAAAATAGTTTTGCCAAGAGAACAAACATATCAACTGCTTTTCGACAGCAACCATTGTGCTTTCCACAGATGTTGTGCCATTGCATTAAAATTACTCGCTTCTAGATCACGTTATTATCTGATTTCTCTAGATTTCACTCAAAACTATAAAAACAGGAGACAGGGATGAAAGAAAAGCCCTTTGAAAAAATCTTTTTTTTTTTTTCAATCTGAAATATATAGGTGCTCTGCATCCATATTCTAATTAACCAGACATCAATTGCTGATCCAAAGATTAACTATATGAACAACAGGAGTAGCAGATAAGTTTGTATCTGCAGTATTTTAAACACAGAAATTAATAATTGGCTAGAGGGAAAGAAGAAATTTGCAAGACTGTTTATCATCTGAGGTCAAGACAAAATTAATCAGCAAATGCTTATCTGTATGGTCTTCATTGAAAGGAAGCCTCAAATTTTTCATTAACTGTAGTAAAAATTCAAAAGAGGCAAATCTAAAATTCTCCTGTTTTCTAAATATAGGAGTGAAATGTGACAACTCCCAAGAGGAAGGCTCAAAGACAAGACATTTTATGTACTGCATATAAATCTGTTAAATCTCAAATCTGTAAGCTACCTATAACAAGCTTTCCCCTTATTTTAATAAAATATCCTATTAATTTCAACTCAGTCAGTCAAAATTAACGAACAAACCTACGTAAGACACCAGAAAATTGAGCATGTTCAGCTATTAAGGAAACAACATGATTATGAAACAGCCCGAGAGGTCATGCAGTAGCCTGAATGAAGATTTTTAACTGCAGATTGTTTCATCATTATCTGATATTTTCTGTATATTTCTGACTGCTAATGTATAGTGAGGGAAAGAAAGGAGAATCAAAAAAATATTGGAAAAGGGCAGGGAAAGTGAGATGGTAAAAGAATTAGAGGATACAATACAAAAGGAAAAGAACAATGAAACTTAGAGGAAAGGGAAAAAGAAGGGAAACAAAATAGAGTAAGTTAATGGATATAATAGGCAAGTGACCAATTGCTTGAAGAAAGCAGTCTTTTCAGCCAAGAGGAATGGTCAAGGCTGTCGCTAGTCATCAGCATACATCTCTGGCCACTGCTGGTTAAAGGTGCCTTTTGCTTTTCTGTCAAGTTATTAGGAACATAACAGATACAGCATTTGGTACTGTATCCTCTGTTTCTCCAAGGTTACAACAACAATATTCTCATCTAACTTGGGAAAAGTGCTTCCAAAATAAAGCATTGCAGACATTTTAGATTTTCATTTGACCTTCTCTTGCAACAGTTCTTAGATCTGTCCACCTCATAAAGCTCTTAGATTCTCATATGGAAAACTCTACCAAAAAAATTGCAATTGCTACATGCCAGACAGATTAGTCTAAAATTCATGTAGTTATCTTTCTCTGTACATGAAACAAATTTCTCTCCTAAAATGCAAGTCTGAAACCCCTGTCCTTTTCTATAACGTAGCTCCTGTTTCTCTTAGTTATTTGCATAGGTTGTCATGCACAAATGAAAAGGATTGCCGAGTCTGGACTCGGACTTCAAGCATTCTGTGGTTTTAAAAGTGCACGCAGAACTGTAAAGCAGAATTTATCTACAAATATATAACCTAGTGAGTCATCCTGTCACTGACAGTGATAGCCCACAGTTACACTCTGAGAAGTGCATCCTTCCCACTCTTACCTAGTTATATCCTGTGCAAGACGCATTTTGCCTAACATGACAAGACTTAAGATTTTTTCCTCTTCCATTTTAACTGTCTCCTAGCAAGGAGAGGTTAAGATACATTACAAACAATATTACTGCACTACTGAAAGAGGGATCATGGGATAGCAACCCACAGTTTCTTCGCTGTAAGGACTTGGCCAAATCCCCTTTGTTTTCTGGAGGAAGCAAGCAAGGGATGAAATAAACACTTAAGTCAGTATAGCCAGCTTGTCAGGAAATACCCTTAAAGAGTTTCCCACTCTGCTGCTGCCTCCAAACCCGTTGCTCTCTCATACCCTGGCATGCTGCTCTGTCCAAAGAGTTGTATTCACCTGGATCAGTTAATTTATCCACTTACAGCACTGCTTTTCCAACAGCTTGTGGTGGCCATAATTTGAAGGGCAGCATACAAAGGCATGAGGATAGAAACTCCTTAAGCCAGCACTGTCATTAATGTTGCAGTATAATGAAACTATGGCCTAAGTAACTTGCCCAAAACTGAACTCCACGTCAAAGGAAGATGGCCAGAAATTGAACTTAATGCCCCATGGCATGTCTACACTCTAATTTAAACATGACAGGGCAAGTTCACTGCCCAAGGACCAACAGGCACAGACCAACCTACATCTATGATCATGAACTCGCTGTCCCCAAAACGGAGTGGCCTTGTCCTAGCTTCAAACGAGCGTGCATGGGCCTGAGCAGAGGAAATACCCCACAGGCTTTTGTGTCTGCTTACCTCTATACCTCATGTATTCTTCCTCACCTTATGATACACCATCACAGTGATGCAATGATGATTTTTTAAAGTGTTTAGAAAGAGTCCCTTCCCCTGTGTCTTCTGATGGTCATTAAAACTATCCACAGCAGCACACATCCTGCATGTCAAAGCTGAGGCTCCTGAAGTCTGCTACGGCTCATGCTCATTGTGGCCAACTGCCAACTCTTTCTGAAAACCACTGGGGCTAGTGCGACAGAGGCTACAAGAGCCACTGCTCACCAGAGACACTGCTCTGTACAGTCGAGCTCCTGCTTCTGGGAAGTGATGCAGGAAATGAAACTGGTGTTGGAGCTCAGCCGTGCTGGTTCACACCAAGGGTCTGCACTGAGCCTTTTTTTCTTCTAAAGGGAAGAAGTAAAAAGAACTGCCAGTGCTATGGAAACTTTTCACTTTTTCTTACCGATACGGTGCATCGTATCCTGATATAACCTCAGGCTTATCAACACTCTTTTCAGAAGACTGGCATGATAGAGTAGCGTATTATTTGAATGTGAATCTTACAAGCCTCATTATTTTATTATGCACTTCCTTTATAACTCTTTCTCAGCCTCCATTGCACCTTAACACGAGGAATAGTCTTACTTTAAGATCATCGTGCCTTTACCCCTCATTGCGAAGTCCATTCCCCTATGAGCCTTGCTGCATGTTTCTAGCCAAGATCACACCTTTTGGATGCAACAGTTAAGGATGCCAGTATGAAAATTCCTCCCACCTCATAACCGTTATTTACAAAACTAAAAGAAGGCTTGTAACTTCTTGGGACTGTTTAAGCCATAGATAACCGTTCTCCGTTAGCTAACACACAACGCCTACGTTTGATTAATTCTCCATACATGGCTTGAGCCTTTGCAAAGTGAAGTGAGCAACTCGAGGTCTTATTTCTAGTATGTCTTAGCATTTAGACTTTTGACAACTGGAGCTGACGCAAAGTTACGGCCCACTGAAAGAACTCCATGCTTCTGCATTATGCTTGAATTCCAGGTGCTCTCTGGAAACTAAAACCCACCACAGATTCACATGAATGCACTGACAGCTTTCCTCTTGAAGACAGACCACTTAAATTATAACAACACATGATGCAAAGTGTAAAAATAGAAGTATACTATGCTCAGGTCAAGATTCATATCTGCATTTAAATCCTGTTCTAAAAATCAAGTATTACTTACTCTCACTCTGCTAGAAATCCTTCTATTTTAAATCATGACAATGTGATACAAGAAGCTCCCAGCTACTTTAAGATCCATTCCAAAGAGTATTTTTCGTATTCTGGTACACCTGTCTGTCAGAAGCACTCAACACAGAGCAACACTTCTGTTTACCTTTTAGAAAATATTTCCTCCTCTCCTTCAACCCACTCTGAAAGCCTTTTGATACTTCTTACTTAACAGTAGGATAAATCTTAAAAAGTTAACACCACAATATATTGCATCATCTCTTGCAACCTGTGGCATTTGGGATGGGACTGAAGCATTTTGGGATTTCATAAATGAGCCGTGAAGAATAAAAATATACATTCCTTCTGCATTTGTTATTTAAAAAGGTATATATTTTTAAAAGATGGGGAAAAGAGGGGGAGCATATACACCATAGTATTGCCATCTCAAGGTTTAACTCAATTCTCAAGTGTTTTTTATTTGCATAAAACATAGTTTTGCATGAAGGCACGGCATAATTTAGAATTATTTTCTCCACTGAGAGTCAGACACAGCTATTAGATGATAAATCTGCTGAAGGCAATTAATCTCTTTCTCCACCTCAGGAGCAACTAGTGCATTGTCAAGGACTTGTCTGGGCCAACAACTATTTCTCCCATCTTCTGCAGGAAATACCCTCAAATTTTCGTAGTGACTGAAAAGAAGGAAGCCTTAGCTTTCTTCCACTTGATGTAAAAGGAGATCTCTTTCTTCAAAGGGGAATTCTGTTCCAAGAAACTTTATGTTTCTATACAGACCATCTACACGCCTTCCCCTACTTGAGATGCAGTCTACCATAGAACCACCTTTTTTTCTATAATTCCTCCTGTTCTAACAAATGTTCTGTTTAAGGACAGGAAAGTTTTTCTCATAGTTGAAGATTTAAATGTTTGTTGACAAAAAGACTCTCCAAAAATGTCTTACAAAAACACTGATATTTTGATAGCTTCTAAGTGGTATTTTTTTTTTTTTGTTCTTCTTCAGAGTCTGCTTTTAGAAAATGTTACCTAATAAATTTTAACATAGACCTGAGGACAACAGCATGTATTTAGTGAGTTGTGTGATCCTGCACGAAGTGCTAAGTAGAAGCAGCTCAACTGGCTCAATGTACAAAGGTAAGATCAAAAAAAAAGACATATTTTACAAAAGCAAAGAGGAAATAAACAAAATTAGCTAGTGGCCATCCAAAACACCAGTCTGCATTTCAATTTTTAATGTACAATGTACTGTCAGGATATTCAGACAAATTCTTTTAGAGAAGCATACTAAGAAAAAAAAATATTAACTAAAAAGTGACAGTCAGTTCTAAGTCAAAATGACTCAATGATAAAAGGAAAAAAAATACTTTGGAAGGGGATTAAAAACTTAGGTACCTAAGTCCCAAAGTCTTTTTTTTTTCTTTTAAGTCACTTAAAATTTTTTACAGTCTATGAACAGTACGTTGTCTGCTTTGGATTAAGTCAACATTTACTATTCAGGTAAAAAGAATGAAATTGCAGCGACTGCTGCAATATTTTTTTTTATTATTTAAAAAAACAAAACCAAAAAACACTACTTTAAGATGAAAATACAAATCCTACATTATTGATTAGATCTCTAATTCCTGAAAGCATTAAGACTACAAGTTGCCAAGTTCTCTCTTTTGCTGAGAAACTGCAAAAACATCCCTAAGTAATCTTGGTTGGGTAGTAACGCTACTCGCTCTGTCAGGCAAACTTATCCAGCCAAAGGCTCTCTGTAAACTAAATGGAGATACAAGATTTCTTTTGGAAGGACTTAAACTCCCACTAGCTATGCATGTATGTTAAATGTAGCTCATCCATATCAAAACATAAGACAGATATGAGAATACATGGCCCTTCTCCATTCCTTTCTCCCATTCCCATTTCTCCTGTCTATGCATTTTCATCCCCTTCATGTGTCAGCCTTAGTGCTTACCAAAATTTCAATCTCTTAATTCAAGACAGCCTAAAACCACCCACCATTCTGGTCAGGACAGTCATTAACCCAGCTGAAGACTACGCCAATGTTGCAACAGGGGCTGCTGAGTAGTAGAAGCGATGCAATTGAAGTGACAGAAGCACACACCAGAAAAGCAAAACCATTTTCAGTGCAAATAACTTGTCAAGTTATACACTCATTTAGTGATGTTTTCTCTCTTCTCCAATCTAAGCTTATGGAGAAACTGAGCTACAAAGCAATACTACTCCTGTCATTAGTAATCATCTTAAAGGTTTCCTTGCTCCTTTTCAAAGGACCTTCTAATCTTTCAGGTTTTATTGTTAAAAGCCACAGTACTCCATTCAAAAATCTTTATGTAAAATACTTGTAGTCTATTTATCCTTGCTAAACAACCACAAACATTTCTATGCTCCTTGGTGTATAAGCAGAAGGAAGTTTGCTAGCAACAGGAGAGTTCACATCAGCTGCTAAATGGTGCTTTATGTCAGTAAATTGATATATAGGATAGTAGCAGTAATCCTTTAAAATGGTTAAAATTTCAGAAATCAGAGAAAGAATTGTTCCGGGAATGCGTTCACTGCCTAGGCAGACTACGAAAACCTTGCAAGTTAAAGAGTTCAACAAAGCATTCAACACAATATTTTCAAAATTGTCTTCGACGGTTACAGCAATATAACATGCAACAGCTTCATATGATTCAATCTGTTAGCAATGTACTCAGTGATGAGAACAAAACAGCAGAAAGCTGCTTTGCTCCCTGAGAAGATTTGAGAGCCAGTACCATTCTGTCACAGTATAATACCTGAAACATCTGTAGTCTCATGAGATTTTAACAGCTTAAGGGAAGTACATTCTGGTTTTGCACCCTTCGCACAGACGTGAGGTTTTGGCTGTCATCAGAACAACTCTCCACCCTCCCACTCCTCCAAGTACAACCACTTCTTCAAACATGCTGACAAAAAAGGAACAGGGTAAATTAGTTCTGGGCCAAAACAGAGCAAGCTAAACCTTTTACTTAAATATTTCATGAAAATTAAGCACTTCTGTGCCTTCAACACATCAGATCTACCAGAATGTAATCATTTCCATCCTTTAAGCAGCGCGCACCACAGTGTGGACAGTATCTATTAAAACAGCCTAGGTAAATAATGAAGCAGTAAGAGGTTGTGCATGTCCAAGTGTCAAGGCTACTCAAGTTCTTCCAGAAGGAGATGTATACTAGAACAGTCTGCCTCAGGTTCCCTTTGCTACTGAAACTCTTGTAAGAATTTGAGAGCATGCTAATGGAATGAACTGGTATTTTAAAACTTCTTTTTCAGAAATGCATTCGTTTTATACCGCTGGGATGCTCACTAAACAAAAGACAAGTAAAGACTAACTCCTACATCTAAAGAGTATTTTCAAAATATTGACGAGAAGGTATCAGACAGGACAAACTCATTTTTCTTTTTAAAAGCTACCAGCTGCACTTCTGTGCTGCGTCACTCGGGGCCTAAAGTATGCTTACAAGAAGTGTCCCAGGAAACATGGCTTCCTACACAATGTGTAATATCTAAGCTTAACACAGAGTAAATTAAGCAAAGGAAACAAGCTCTTTTAAATATTTTTATTACAGAAAAACAGAAGGCTTACACTTGACTTAAAAAAGCAGCATTATTTTGTGAATTCGAAGTTATTACAGTGAAGTTGCTTTTAGACTGAAGAAAAAAAATAAAATGCCAGATCTCCCCCCCTCAGACAGCATTCTAGATTACTTGCACGACCACAGCAAAACCCTTAATTTCAACATCACTTCTGACACCCAGTATATGACTTGTATGCTTTTCTTCTCCCCGTGTCTTGTTGAATATAGCTGGGAGAAGGATTTGTTGAAAATGGCAGTACATTTCAAGTTTAATTTTCAACAGTTTAGTACACATCTGAGTGGTATTACAGTTCAGAAGTGACCGAGACATGCGCTTTCCTCCTAACTCTAGCAGTTAAGTGTTACAGTTTTAAGAAACAGATCCCAGTGTGATCTGTTTCTTACACAGTATTTATCACATTCAGGTCCGTATCTCAGAAGATTTCTCAGCAAGATATTTGGCTACTACTGATTATACACACAAACAAAAATAACCACAAAAATGAAGGCTCATACTTGAAACAGTTCTTAGCAGTGCAGCAGAATTCAGAATTATGTTTTTATTATACACCATAGAAGGAACAGCAGTGTTCCAGTGACCACTTTATTTTTTTATTAACTAAAAAGCTGCAGGTTTCCAGCCTGAACCAAAATTAAATATGTAACTGATCTGTATTTGAAGTCTTAAGAGACAAATCAAGAAAACATATTACTGCCTTAATAGTCCTACATCTTTTACTATCAGCACTGAGTTGTGTTAAAGTCCAAAGAAATTTACAGGCTTGTCATTAAGTGATTTTTTTTTTTTTTTTAAAAAACAACTCAAGAGCTCTACACCATGTTAAAAAAAACACTTTCTAAACACATTTTTAAGCATCTCACTCAAATATACGGTAAAACTACACCTCAAAGATTCTGTCAAAAAAATCAAATCAAAAAGCAAGAAAACTCAAGTCACTATGTACAACTAGCTATAATGACAAAAAATGAAAAAGAGGGGAAAACAAAAAGGGAAAAAAAACCCAGACACCTGCTACTCTGTATTCTATGAACTTTTTTTTTTTCCTCTCCTCCCAAAAGGAAAAGGTTGGACTCAAAATCAGACATGGAATTTTTCTGGAAAAAAATTCCTAATCTCCTTAGATATTGTTTATACTGTTTGATAACAAAAATCTTTGAAGTCAGGCATCTACTTACTGTACTCTGCACTGCAACACGAAGCCAGCTGTTACCAAGCTACTTAAACAGAACAAACAAGTTTCTTTCCTACAAGGAAAAAGGATGCAATACATTTTCCCTGGTTATGATTTATATCATCATCAGGTTTACTCAAACACAGAACTTGTCTATTTAAGCTTACCCATGTTTTTTATTTAAAATTCATTAATTTAGTGCTATAGCATAGTAATTTCTTATGTGATCAAGCTGCCTTATAAGGAGGACATTATAATCTGTATCATACAGTAATATAGCCTGAAAAAACCCAAGAAACAAGCAAACAAAAAAAAAAAACAAGAAGAAAAAAAGCCAGCATGAATACTAAGAGGAAGAACAATGTAAGTTTTTTTTCTGTGGTACTTTCCATGACATCAACGCCAAAGGCTGCTTTATAGCTTATCCTTGGAAATTTTAACCCTGGACACAAATTAGTCCTTTTCACAGTCACGGGGTTGTATTAAAAGTGACTTTTATGATTAAACAGGTAACAAAAATGCATTACATTGACCAATCTCTACGAATGTTATTATTATGCTCTATTAATTCCCTCCTTCAGAGTAGGTAACAGTCTCAAACAAAAGTATCAACACCAACTACCTCAAAGATACATAACAATCTGAATTAAACACTAAAACACATTCACACCATTCAAAAAGCTTGTCATTAGAGAGGTATCCAAAGCAGTCAGAGGGTGTTTATATTTATGTCTTTCTTTATCAAGTTGTACTGTGGATTCAGAAAACTTAAAGATCATTTGAACTATAAGTTTGTGTAAGCACTCATACAAAACAATTTAACAGGCAATCATGTTCTAAAAGGTTTATAATGTAGTTTTCCAATATTTTTAGCTGCTAAAACACTAACAAAGACTTAATTTAGCATATAACTCCCACATCCTATAGCAAGTAAACATTCTTGACTGCCAATAATTATATTATTACATGGTAAAACACTCCTCCAATTCCTAACGATTTACATTTAACTTGAGAAAATAGAAAAGTTTGGGTTTTTTTTTTCCAAAATAATGTGCAACAGGTAGAACACGTGACTTCTTGGAAAACTCTAAGTTGTCTTTAGCTATCAGGCTCTGAAAGACTTTACAGATCTCAATCTTTCTTAGTTTTCAGCCTTAATTTTATATGAAAGAGTGTTTAGCTGGGCTATATTAGTAGTAGTTCATCACATACACTAAGGTCAAATAATGTTATCTTTATCTCACTGTTCTGGAAATGAACAATTCAAAACTCTTAAAAAAGGTGTAGAATTGTACCTGCAAATTTCTTCTGTTTAAATTGCTCTTTGCGAATCTAGTAAAGAAAATTAAGAGAACATCCTTTTTTTTTTTTCCTGTCGATTTCTGAGAAAATTTGAATACATGCAAGTCAAAACTACCGTAATGCAGACAAAAAGGTCCTCTTTCATGAAGATCATCAGTAAATGACTACCTTCAATAAATAAGTCTATTTGGAAATTCTAGAGAATTCTTTTGCTAAACAAGTTAGTCTTTTTTCTTTTCCATTGCATCTTTCTGTTTAAGCTCTCCATCTGAAAGTTCTGTATATTTTCCGTTCTTTTCCTCCTCTTGTTCTTCCTCACTGCCTTCGTCCGTGAGCTCCCGATCACTGTTTTCCTTTTTAGCTGCCTCATGTTCATCTACCCCTCCATCTGTATCAGCTGTGCAGATTCCGTAACACATAATGCTGATGACCCCAAGGGGCAACCCAAAGAGAAAGCATCCCAGAAGTGGTGAACTCTTGAACACAGACTGTTGAAACACAAATTTGAAGTAAAAAACACCTTCAGTGAATATACAAAATTACTGCGTTACTTCTCTGTATTTACAGAGTCAGTTGGGTTTTTTTTGGTTTTGTTTGTTTTTTTTTTTTCTTTTCCTCCATAAAGGAGGAGTCCTCATTTTTTTTTTAATGAGCTTATAGTAGGAATTGTTAAGACTTCAAAGTTCAAATATTACAATGTTGCATTGGGACAGTTAATATTAACATGCCAACCGTATATCCTATTCACTGTTTGAAGCTTGAGAAACAATTGTTCTAACAGCGTTAAAATAACACTTTGAAGCAACCAGTTTCATCTCTTATTTATGCCTCATTCTCGAAAATTAGTTTGAGTAATAAGGGATCTGCAGAAACATTCTGTTATTAGACAGCTTCCTATTGAAGAGTAGTTTAATGGCAGGACTTTTGGTTTCAGAAACTGATGGCTAAATGTTGCACATTCACAGAAGTTTGGAAGCCACTCATTCAGAAACATGTGAGTTTCAATTTAAATTCACAGCACAGGTTTTTTTGCTTGTGTAGGAGAAGTGAAGAAATGGATTTGTGTACATCTTCCCAACAAAATTCTGTTAAGCATAATTAACCTATAAGAAAGATGATAAAAATATTTGCTCTAAAACTACACCAAGTGTAGTATTTAATCCCCTTATGCTCTAACCAATTAGACTGAAACCATAACATTTCTCAGAACATGAAAGTGTTATCAATTTCAGTCAAAGGATGTCAAAAGGGTCAAGGAAAAGATTTTGAATTCTCCCTGTTCTATCCCTTAAAATACGTCAGACTAATACAGAAAAGGAGTGAAAAATGAAGAAACTAATCTATGTTGAATATTTAGCACATGGGAAAATATTATTAAAAACTTTAATCAAGAAGTTCATTTGGCTTAAACCTAATGTATATATACCTATAATATATACACAAGATATATAATATAAACAAACATATATAAAAATATTTCTAAACCCTCTGAAAACATTTGCATCTTGATTGACGAGGGCACCATCTAATTTAACGAAAAATAAAAGACTTACCACTACAGTAGACTTGGCATCATAGATTATTCTCTTGATTCGTTGCAGAAGTCCATCACCACCCTGTGCCTGAAATTTCAAATGGAACCATGTCAAAACTGCTGACACTTTTCAGTTATGATTCCAAAAGTTCATTCTTCAGACCTTGCAATCTTAAGTCCCTTTAGAAGGAAATGAAAAGTAATTATTTGTGCATCTCATGATGCCCAGACACTCCAACTTCTCAAGAATGGATAAACATTTCAAGTCTCATGAAAAATTCTCTCACAATTGTTTTAAACAATCAGTGCAAGCTTTAATAGTGGATTGGCACTCCACTCTCCTACCATAGAGGAACACTAACAGAAGCTACCAACTGTCCCGATGTAACAATTATAAAAGTGCAGAGATCTTCTGAACTTTCCTGCAGCTGATGGATATCTATTTATTGATTATGACAGAAGCAGTTAGAAAAATCTAAGAACTAAATAACAAGAAAATATGAAAGTATAATAAAGAAAACTTGTGTCAAGCAATGACAGACTATACCTACATTGCCACCTAATTTAGCAGTCTTCAAAATAACCACATGAATCCAAAGGCAATTTGTCTGTTGAACAGGACCAGTTTTCACCTGTCTTGAGTTGGCAGAGAAACAAATGGGAAGACAACCTACATTTTGGAAGTCAACTGATCAGCACTTGGCCCTGACCAAAACCTCTCAAATTACAAAAAAAGTCCACAAAGGTGAAACAGACTCACAGAAGGCTACCTATAGGGCCTTACAGAAAATAACAAGAAACTCAAGGTGAATAATCCAACATTTCCCAAGGAAGGAAGGGGGGGAATGTTATACTTCTCAGAAATTTCACTGTGGTTCAGAAAGTCTGCATCCTGTTACTTGTTTACCAGCATACTTTGAAGACTGTCATTCCTCAACAGCTGCACAATTTCTTGGGCCTGAATGTAGCCAAAGTAGTGCCATTTTATGTCCATAGACACCATTTAGCTTAAATGAAGTCACATTCTGTATTGTGTCTTTTATTAGCACTCTCACATACATAAAAAGATGTGAATTTAGATAGATCTTTAATCATTCTAGCTGAAATACTGCAAACAAAAGGTAGAAAGACTTAAGTGACACTATGGCAAAAAACACAAGGCATCACAAACGAATTTCCTCAAAGTTAAAAAACAGAGAGAAACCAGTTTCATTTGTTGTTTCAACCAGAAGGATATACTTAAATAGAGCCAAACAGATGTAGATTAACGTAATTCAATGCAATTAACAAAGCATTAAAAAAAATGAGAATTGAAGAACAAAGAACCGCCAGATAAATTGCAGGAATACCCCTCACCTTGCAACTGGAAGCATGGCCAGTAAAGTCATGAACAGCAAGCAAATCCACCTATATTATGCTGCTACACCAATTTGTCAGATTAAATAAACCAAAGTACCCCATATGACTGAAAGGATCTACAGCATTACTTGTCATTACCACCCGATGACCTAAAACTGCTGCCATAACGTAAAGTGGGATTGAGCTAACACAGTAAGCATTCAATATACAGTGAAATGGGGCTTAAACCAACATCGGCTTCTCCCAGGAGGCAGCCAAACGATTTGTTAGCACTGCCCCCCTTTGTGGCAAAGCCCTCCTGCCCCATAAGCACAAATGAAAGCTCTGATCCATGATCTCTTTCCTCATCCACACAACATAGCCTTCTGTTCAACTTACACTGAGGGAATAAGCAAACCTGAGTTTGTTTTGCCAACATTAAAAAAATGTCCAAGCCATCAATTCCAGATTTATTAATTTTGTTGTTTTAACAACAGACAGCTCATTTTTAGTCTTAGAGAAGAGAGAGAACAGTAAGCTTGTGTCCGTTTGTAATACGCAAAGCAAGTATAAAACTGGTTTTTGAATCTGAACCTATCATTCATCAAGCTATTGGATTTATTTAATTTACCACCCAAAAGAAAGGGCAGAGTTGAATTACGCACTATAATTTTAAACAAATGCATTTAAAGCAAACCAGGAGATTAATAAAAAGCTCTCCATTTACCAGTGACACCAGTAAAAGGAATATCAAGAGAAGTCAGCTAACATTATGCTATAAGCAAAAAAAAGCTTGCTTTCCACAAGAGGTTCTGCAGTCAGAACAGCAAGCAATGGCACACCTCAAGAATACACAATCACATATTCACTGACAGCACCCAAGACAGGAAGACAGACAGGACAGGAAGATAAAACACGTGGCATAGCAATCAGATTAAACAAATTTTTTCCCTGCTTTAGCATTTAAGGAAATAAACACCAAACAACATATTCCAAGTCACAATGAAGACTTACTTCAGCTGTACCATCCAAGATATTGTTAATAAACTGAACCATGTCTTCTGTGTTCTCAATGTGCCTATCTGGTAGAAAATACTGCTGATTGGAGGTATTCAATACAACAATAGTAGGGATTGTCAAGTCACTGGAAATATAAAACAGATAGTTTATACATTTAAAGAACTACTGTGTAAAACACTGCAATTCAAATAATTCCTACATAATTTAAAAGGGTATCCATTAATCTTCACTTTGCGTGTGTTCCTTATAGCAGTTCCTTAAAGGCAAGAGGGAAGGGGGAAGAGAATCACCTGAATGGTACGAGCATGTTTCTCATTAACATTTTTTCCTTCACATCTGTGTCAGCGACACTATTGAAGCTGATTGCATTTTACATACCCATAGTGACTGCAAATCAGGTACCTTATGACTTGCCAGTTAGTAAGAGATCACAGATAGTAGCCTTGTATATGAAATGTGCTATTAGCACAACTCATTAAGTGTTTTAGTGCACAAAGGCAAAAGTATAATCCAAAAGTTCAATCCCATACAGCCATGGTCCAACTGATCAGCTCTATCCGTCAACCTCTACCTGTCAAGTCAAAAGAATAAACCATACCAACCAAAGTTTTTCTACCAACCAGAGTTTTTCTACATCTCTTTTAGATATGGCAGATGAGTTACTGAGTTTTTAAACAGTCATTGCTCAGCAGTTGACCTTCACGTGCATAAGCATTGTTTAGTATAACAGAATCAGAAAGAAAGGAAAAAAAAAAAGAAAAAAGGTTAGAAATTAACTCCGGAAATAAACCAGTATAATCTACTGTTCAAAGTAGCCCTAAATTCAAAATTAGATCAGGTTTAGGAAAATTTAATACTGCACACGTACACAGAATCATAGACTCATTAAGGTTGGAAAATTCCTCTAAGATCATCGAGTCCAACCATCAACCCAACACCACCATGTCCACTAAACCATGTCCCTAAGCGCCTCATCTACACGTCTTTTAAATACTTCCAGGGATGGGGACTCCACCACTTCCCTGGGCAGCCTCTTCCAATGTTTCACCACTCTTTCAGTAAAGACATTTTTCCTCACGTCCAATCTAAACCTCCCCTGGCGCAACTTGAGGCCATTTCCTCTCGTCCTATCGCTTGTTACTTGGGAGAAGAGACCAACACCCACCTCGCTACAACCTCCTTTCAGGTAGTTGTAGAGTGCGGTAAGGTCTCCCCTCAGCCTCCTTTTCTCCAGGCTAAACAACCCCAGATTGTTCAACAAGAAAGATTTAAAATACATTAAGTAAGGTGAAAAATCTCCTGTACTGCCAGTTTTCTACAGTTCTGTCAATAATGAATTTTAATACTAGGTGGCTTTCCTTCACAGCAGAAGCAATGCAAACCTTGTTTTTCTACATTTTCACTCTTGTCTAATACTGCCCCACTCATGTACATTTGCAATCCACGTAATATTGATGATGATTTCAGCCTTAACTGTGGCTATCAATTATTTCATGAAACTACTGTTTAGCATTTACTCAAGATTCCCATTTTTCTTTGAAGTCATAGAAATTATTCTAAATTTTCCTCACACATTTTAGGTGTTTTGTTTCTTTGAATTTAAATTCAATTCCAAACCTAGAAGTGAACAAGTTTAATACTTATACATGAAAATTTTCTAAACTCCTAGAAAGCCAAATACTTCAAGATTTAAGGTGCAGACCACATTCCCAGTACTCAAGTTGAAAGCATGGTGGCACCTCAGAAAATGTAAGGCCAACTACAGAGATAACAAAATAATTTCATCCTTTCAAAGGAACTTTAAAAAAAAACAACCAACCAAACAACAAAGCTTTGCCAACAGTGACAACCTGCAACATAAGATTCTCTAAATACAATTTTTCCCTTGACATTTTTATTCTCTATTTATTAGGAACAAACAAGAAATATAAGTAGGAGGCAATCAAACCAAGTCAGGTGTTTTTGCAAGTGCCTGGTAACAAGTTATCAAACTCTGCCAAAACACCTCACCCCAGCCAAAACAGAACACGTTTTATTACTTGGATGAAGAAAAGATCCGCCCCCCCCCAAAAAAAAAAAAGGTGCTTCTATTGCATTTAACAGTCTGGCAACTGAGTTTCTTGGAGTTGGTTGTAGAGCAGCTGAAAGATAAACTTCATATACAAATTTTATATGCTATACAGAGATTTATAAAAAAAGTTTAATATGTTTCTTCCAAGAGCTGAGGAATTAATACTCTACATACACCTACAGTTGACATTCCAATAATGCTATATACCTTAGCTTACACAAAGACGTATCTTTGCTTTCAGTTTTCTTCTTTTGTGCACAGTTTTAACTACACCGTTTTTAATCCAACAAAAGCATATTCATCCACTGCAGAAGAGACAGATAAATTATAATGTCTACTAATGGAGTTAAGCCAAGTTCATAAGTGTACTTCTATCAGGGACTACTACTTCTATCCCCACGAATCATACAATATTTTGTCCTTTGTGAAGAAACAGAATTTGTTCCTATGTGCATCTAGCACACTAAAAAAAAGTATTCTGCAATAGATTTCTCACAATTAGGGAGAATTTCTCTATTTCCACTTACTGCCATCTAGTGGAAAACTGAAGCACTTGCAATACAGTTTTACTCGAATTACTCAAGTAGCCACATGAAGAGCAGGTACTTATAACACTGAATATATTTTGCTGCATTCTTTTGCTGCTTTCCACTTATGCTGGAAATGTATACACTCTGTTTAGAAAATAACTAAAAGCCTGTGAGTACTTTAACAGCAATGTCCCATACACTACAAATTATAAAATCAGGCATTTTGCAGATTAAGTTAAACAATCCAGCTGAACAGATCTTGCCACTACACCACTACTGCTGTAAGTGGCAGTTCTGTCTTCTTCCCCTTCATTTTCTTCCTCCCACAGACCTCATCTCCCTCCCCTGCTTCTTTGCACATCAGTTCTGGTACTGAGCAGAATACACAGGAAGACGTTTAAGGGTTTTGTTCGATCAGCAAAGTAACTCCCCTATTCGCCTAGCCAAAAAAGCAAATACTTTTCTGCCAGATAAACAGGACAAAACAGCTCAGCAGACAGTCAGACATAAAAGCCTGCACAGGAGAAGCAATTAATGAAGTGAGGAAGGTCTCACTTTTGGCAACTATAAAGCACTAGATCAATCACATTACTTAACTTCAATTGAGACACAGCTGTTTTTAAATTAATTGTATTCAGGTGTTAATCTACAGACATTCCACAGAAATACAGGCTTTGTGCCTCATGAATCCCCATGAAGCTCCTAGAACCTTTAGGGGCAGAAACACATGCTTTGATCCCCAAGAAAAGGGTTTGGAAAACTTACAGAGCTGTTGTATTGACCCCTGTTTTTCCCTTCTTTCACTCAAAATGCCAGAGGAGAACAAGTAGTCAACTGTAAATGCCAAGCAACTTAACTCTCTAATTACTGCATTTTTAGACAAGGATCATAATAAGGCAAATGTCATGCATCTTGTTAAGCTACTTATATATTTCAAAATGTACCATGTACATATCAAGTGCAGACAGCATCTTCCATGCATTTTATGCTTCTTCTCTGCAGAAGCATATTTCTATGCATGTCTTAAAAATGCTTCAAGAATGAAATGTGCCTCTCCAGAAATAAAAAAAATAGATAATGCATAACCATTATTTACATTTCCTGTTACAAATTGACATAACTTTTAATTTGTCTAGTGCCCTGTAAATTTAACAAAGGAAAAAAAAAAAACCACCACAGTTCTAATAGAGTAATTAATTTAACAAAGTACACATAAAAGATAAGCTTTGTCAATCAGCATTATCAGTAAACCAAACTTCTAACATTAAATTATGCAGTTTCATTTAACGAACAACTGATACTATGCTACATGCTGAATTCTGAGGACAGCAATTTTTTTTTTTAACCCATGAAAGGCAGGAGCTCTTCATAAGATTGTTTTCAATTAAATACACTTAGCAACAAATACAAGAGAAGAAAGAATATTCAAATAAAAATTTACTTACTCCATTAGTAAACTGTTAATGTAATCATTTCCATCCATATGGCCAAACTGGAAATCCCTGTAAAAGAAGCAGTGAACAACAGAATGATGAAAAAGAAAACAGAATAGTGAGTTTCAGCAAAAAGTTCCTCCTTAAATATTTTTCCTATAACTGAAGATGAGATCACACACTCAGCAATATAATTTGAAAATTGACGACCTAAAAGACGGTCAGCATCCCAAAACACACTTAGTTAATGGAATGGTCTTATTAAAAATCAGTATATGAATATAAAAGCAGGCACTATAACATTTTTCATGTAGAAATGACTGCTGTCTTAGAAAGGTTAATGCAGAAGTTCATTTAAGATATCATTGTACAACGTGTCCCTACCTGTGAAAGTGATCCCGATAATCTCTAGCAACTTCCTGAATAATAGATTTTAGTCTGGAGGGGAAAAAAAGTGACATTGATAATTCAGGATATACTCTGTCAAAATACAAACAATAACCATTGAGATTTCCCCAGTAAGCAGCAAATAGTACCTCATCAGCAATAAGGATTCCCTATTCCATTAACAAAAAACACCTCGTTCATCTTGCTTGGTTTCTAAGGTTTGAAAGGTTATCTACCACATAGTCTCAACACGAGAAAAACACAGTCAGGCTGCTTCACTCCATCTACTGCCTTCTGAAGATGCAGCACTGTGACTCTGAAGAAAATCCAAAGAAAATAGCATACACAGTACTTGAACAATATTTTCTTAGTCTAATTATGTATGCAATCAGAAAAGGACAGCAGAAGGTCTTGTTCCTCTCTTCAGCAAACTCCAACCCAACTGAAAACACCCCTTCTTAATATAAGTTCCACAGACAACTAATATATAAGCATCACTAAATTCATTTTTAATGCAACTGAGCTGAAGAACAGTCATTTGAGATGAACTTAGTAAGTTTAAACAAAGTCATCTGAACTCAAGTACTCTCGTCTATGTTTAAAATGTGACACAATAGCTTTAAAAAGCTATGCGATCACTGTTTGCTCCTGTGATCTCATTAACAAATGGCAGAAGAGTGATGCAGGAACTCCCATAATCTCATTGAACTCACATGTGCTTCAACAAAGCCATAAATTAAGTAAATTCAGTAGGCTGAAGTCATAAATTAGAGAACATCCACAAGTTAGCATTTCTTAATATTTAAGAAACTTTTCAAAAGTTCTCTATGTCATACCAGCACATTTCTCCCATAGTGTCACCAGTACTCAATTCTGTACCTGGTATGTTCCACTGAAGAGTTTTTATCATCAATGACTGCAATAGCCACAAGTTTTCCTAAAATAAGGAATAAAATACTTGAAACCATTTAAAAAGAAACACACGTTCTCAGATGGAAAATACTCCAACCTAGAAGATCAGATACTTTCCAGAGACAGGAATTAGTTTTAAGTATAAACTAACGTCAATGCCAAATAGCCTCTTCTAGCTGATCAAATTGTGGTTTTCTTAAAGCTACTGAAAATAAATTAAGATGTGGCTTAATGCCACACCACTAGCATTCTATGAAATGCCTACACCTATAGAAAGAAGTTAAAAGGGGAAAAACGCAGATAAAAATTAATTTCCTACTCAAGCTGCATAGTTGCATATACCTAAATATGAGGCTATGGAAACCTTTATTATATAATGGCAATTACAAGCTGATTCTAACTGATTGAATCACAATTGTATGGATTCAGTAACGACTATTTTTCACACTATTGAAAATTTGGAGTATTATCCTTACAGAAAAACACATGGAAAAATTTACTGGCAGAGCCCAGAATTCATTACATCAGAAAAACACAGACCTCTGTCAGAGGAGTTTGAAGACCAAACACCAGAATATACTGATCTTTTCAGGATTCACTTTGTGAAGTTTTTCTGATTAAAAGAAAAAAAAAAGCGCCTCCTAAGGTGAACCAGATCAAAATATGTTTAGAAAGCTGGCCAAAGGTACTCCAGATCAAGGACTTCCTGTTCGGAAAGCAGATCTGTTAACAGTGTAGTCATCAGCTGGATTAACCAAAGCCTCAGAGTGCAGAAGAACAGTTTGTTAAGTCTCTCTAGAGGCCATGACTCATTCAAAACCCTCCCCCCCAAACCAATCTATTGCTCAACGCTCACCTATCTCTATGCCACAGGAAGCATTCCCCTCAAAAAAAGAAACTCACTCTTGTTCATGTAATACTGAAGAGTTTTGAGGACAAGAACAATGATTCATTCCCAGGCTTTCTTGTGAAATAGCAATAGCTTTCCCCCACCCCACTTCTTCCATACCTCAGTTCTCACTTTTTCCCATTTCTTCCCACACCTTAAGACACTACCTAGTGAATACACTAAAAGACAACTACTTTTTAGACTGGAAAAGAAGATGTAGATAAATTCCAGGTACTGTGTATTTATACATAAAGCTCTTAAAAATAAATGATGGCTTCTCCATTGTATTAATAAAGTCGCAATTTTTTTTTTGATAATTTGAGGAATTGTTAGACCAAAATGTAACAAGGAAGAAATATGCTACATTTAAACAATTTGTAACAGCATTTCTGTAAATAACCTTTTAAAATGTAGATGTAACAATATTAGTTTCACAAACATGTAAGAACCTAGACATTTCATAATCTTTAAAGCCTGAAAGAACTCAATGTTGCATTGAATATAAACTCCTTTCTTTTGAAATGGAATGTAGATTATAAGGTATCCTGGCATGGAAAAATCAACACTTACAGCATTTCTTCTGCTACTTCAGAGTATTTATACCTTAAGAGCAGTACAAGTCATTTGCCTATTCCAGAAGTCACTTGGTTGCAAAGTTTTTATTTGGCTTGCAAAAAATTTTAGTAGAGAAAAGCTAAAGTATTCCAGGACAGGTCCACTTTGGTACATGCTCTCCTCCCTTCCTTACCATACCTACTTTAAAGATATCTGAATCCATTAGATTTAGGACATATCTAAATCCATCCATATTTGATACATATAAATCCAGTCATAAAATTCCCTGTAGGTATCCCAAGAGTTAATATGTAATTCATGCAAAACCTAAGCCACTCTTAAATTAAAAGTACTACTAATTTTTTGTGAATGCTACAGGATTAGACATACTAATTTTTATGTTGAGGAAAGGAGTAGTGTAGGCTTTGGATGAAGCCTCTAGTCAATAGAACAGGTCTCACCAACACCAAAAAAAGATTGGCGCTATCAACTCTAACTTTGAGATTAATTAATTTTCGAAGTTCAAAAAACACATTCTTAGTGCTCTTTAATTTTTCTTAGTGTTAAGTACAAGAGATGCCAAAGAGTTTAGCGGTAGCAGCATCTCACCTGTATCTCCAAGTTCATACAGTGTAAAGCCATCTACGTTAAGATAACCTTGAAATCTTTCTCTATTTATCCAGGATGACAAATCACCATCTTCATACTCTAAGAGGAAAAAAAGAAAAAAAAAAAAGGAATGTATTAAAAAGAATTTTTTTTTTTTTTTAAGGTGGGCAATCAGATTTATTTTTCAGTACTATAGAGGCAAACACTATTTTTTCCTATTTTTTCCTTTTATTGTTGTTAGACAAGATCTCTCACATTTCTGGACACTTCTCTTCAGTTTTAAAACTTGTAAAGCTGTTTTCAATTGTTGAACATAGCAAAGCATGAAAAGCGGATTTGATTATTTTTTCCCAAATCAAGGATAAACAATACTATTCTAGAAGATAACTGTGACCCAATGCAGAAAGGAACAGTTTCAGTCCCTGTTTTTAAAGGGGGTGTGTGTGTGAAGTTTCAAACAAAGTAAAGAGATACAAAAATACAGAAAGCAGTATTTGTGAGAGTCTTTAAATGAAATAGAAAGAAATCAAGAAAAAGTAGATGCATTAACAGCATTGTGAATGTAAATGAACAAATATTTACATATGATTCAGAATCAGTTATACTGAAGGCTACGGTTTCAGATGCTAGACATTTTAAACCCGTAAAAAATCAAATTCTAACACATACCACCAACACCATTATAATTAGAGCTTAATCACAAGTAAGAAAGAAAAATGTATATAAACATATATATGATGCATATATATATACTCACACATATAAATGCACATTAAATAAATTAATTTGTGTTAAATGCTATTGTATAGAGTGAATTATCAATAACTTCAGGTTACCAATTAATTGCCCTAAGTTTGTAGCAAGCAATTCCAAGCATGAAGCTTCCCATAGATCTGCATCCCATTCCCCTACTACGAGGAAGAAAAACAAAACACCAGACAGGGATTTTGCTAAACCTTTTTCTTATAGCGAGCTCTTCAAATTTCTGCCCAATCATAACAGTTGCACATATAACCTTATCCAGTCTCTTATACCATGTCTTCATAACTTGTTTGATTTACAATAATGTTTCTAGTACATTATAAAAGAGTAAAATTTTTACAAAGTAAATTAGAAGCCTGGATTATTACAAGTTTTGTGTTTGTTTTGAAAGGTGTGGAAAAAGCAAGCGGGCCACACAGCAAAAAGCAATTCAGAAGTGTTGCTCTTTGAAAAGCTTTCCTTCTCCAGACCCGTTAAAAAAAAAATAATCAACTGCAAATCAAGGAGGCTATAGAGTCAATTTTTATCTGGAGGACGATTGGTAAGGCAACAGACTGAAGAGGAAGACAAGTACAGCCATTCTATGAAATCACAAAGAATATCCTTGACAGCCCATCTGGAGTATTTTGCTGTGGTACTACTGATCCTCAGAAATTAAAACAGCAGAATAATCTTCTGAGTCATATGTTTTCAATTTAAAATAAAAACTTGCATTTAAAACAATCTAAATCAAGAGTAGATGTTTTTGTAAATAAGTGGTGTACTATAAGCCAACCCATGATATACAATATAAGTACGCATGTGTACGTGCACCTAACAGACTATAAAGCACAGGCTTTACAGTATAGTCTGAGTATAATCTAGCACTTATAAATGGATATCCATACATATGGATATACACTTTTTATATAAATGGCAGGTGTACTGCTGTCAGTGGTGTTATGAAACACTACTAGTCTCAGGTGGCCATTCTACAATCTACACGCTGAACAACCCAGTTAAAGCAGTTTATCCAGCTGAAAACTGCATATCAACTGCTCCAGTGACAACAGTCCACATCTCCGTAACCTCTTTTTGTGAGGGACACTTTCAGGAAGGGAAAAACAGACTGAATGGTCAACCATTCTATGTATGCATAGTACACTCCGTCAGTTATACAGGGAGAGGTTATGCTGTCTGATCCTTTCCTACTACCAATATCCAAGTAACACAAATGTGAAAGTTACATATGCTCAAAGCTATCAGTTAAGGCCCTCCAAATTTTAATATTGGGAATAAAGGCAGAATCAGTTTCCTCTTCCTTCACAGTTGTTGAAGGAAGACTTGCTGTACTAAGAAAGTATTGTATTGCCAAGACACAAAAAGCTCAAACTGGACTCTTTTGTGCGATCTCTCAGCAGAGTACACATTTGAAAAAAATCAAGTTAACTTCGAGAGAGAGATCTGACTGTCAGGAAGAGCACTTAGAGAAAATCTGATTAACTGTTTGGAACTGTAAATTCATCTTATGCGTGACTCCTCTTCAGCAAGAGTTTTCTTCTATTTTGTATACGAAGAATTTGGACAGTGAGTGAAGGGATAACTTTCATAAGTGCATTAATGCCAGCAAAGCAATAACATTAGAAGCTGCATCTTACTGATAACGCAAAGCAAATGACTTCTACTTCAGTATTGCTAAAACCAATTCCTTCTCAAATGCATTTTGTTCCATAAGAACTAATTAGTCTTTTCTCTTTTCCTTCATGAAGGAGCTGTTATTTATCATAAAATTGGGGAATTTCCCAACACCAACACAACCTTCAAAAAAATCCAACTGTTCCAGTTTCTCCATATATACTTTAAATATCTTGTCTTAAGGTAATGTCCACTTTTACTTACCATCATAAACAAAGTAAGTTCCATCTTTGAAGACCACAACAGCAGGCAATTCAGGCAATGTCACATACTGAAAGAGGTTGTTTTCAATTAATCCATGGAAGATTAAAAGATTTTTAAACAAACAAACAAACAAACAAACAATCTTAAAATGAGGAAATGTAGTCCATGGGGAAAATATCAAGTACATTTAAATGTTTTCTGTCTACATTTACTAAAATAAATTTATCAGCTTCTGCATATTAAAAAGTAACACAACATAAACACATTTTTGAGAGGTAGGTCTCACAAAGTGTAAATGAAGCAGGATTTTTACTAGTATCTGCAGTAGCATGAAGAATATTGGTTGGACCTGAACTTTAGATAAGCGATCATAACTTGAGGGTTTTATCAGTCATGCTCTCTGTTCCCAGTTCGTGCTGTTGTCAGCATACCTGTCATACCATTACTTCTACTAAATGGACAGTCAATATCATAGAGCAAAATAATAACATTGATAACACGTCTCACTAAATCTGGGCTACTTCCTGTGGTTCAGGCTGATAGGAATACAAAGACATAGCTCCAGCAGACAAAGCTACAAATAGCCCTATTTAGGCAAACAAAACAATGAATGCCTGCATTATCATTCTAAACATGATATTTAGGATGGTCAGCAACATACTCAAAAAAATACACGGTGTAGAAACCTTTTCCGTGGAACTTAAAAGAATCTTATTCAGCTCATGTTTTCAGTAAACTGCCACAGAAGAAATACTGCATCTACTCCGTACTGCTTGCTACCACTCTAAGTTAGAATTCTAATAGCATTTGTGGTTAAGAAAGGACTGTATCATGAGCTTAGTTTTGATGATGATGTTGGCTGAATTGTCTAATTTACCGGTATGTTTGGGAAACGTAAGAACAGTATCATGAGTGCTTTTCCAGATGACATGCCTTCTACAATCATTCTGCATTATCTTTCTTGGAAATAAATGTTAAAGCAGTAGGTTTATAATGTAACAGCTCACATGAATGAGCAAGAAGGTGGTAATTCTAGACGATGCTTTATTCTCTTATTTGCCCAAAACATAGTTTAGCATCTTTAAAGGGCAAATCAGTCTATGTACAGCTTATGGCTTGCAAAAGATGCCTGAAGCTTGGAACAAGATTACATAAGGTGACAAAACAAAGCCTAACAGTGAATATTGTCATGCAAAGCCTTGTTACAACTAGCGACCACTGATTTCATAACATTTTTGCTTCTCTCCATACAATATTGCATACCATCACTACTTCAGTTTAAATGACATTTGTGGGAAATTACATTCGGTGGGAAAAACAGCTCGCTGCTTATATCACTGTGATCACAGAATCTCAAAGAGTTCCAGCCTTTTACACTCTTTCCACTGCATGAGCGAACAGTACTTTTCTTGCTCAGCTGGGACTGAACTGCAAATAGCAATATTCAAATTGAGGTAGATTTTGATACAAGGCTTCTGGAAATCTAACAATGCACTATTTATAATGAGGCCTGTTCTATTTATGATGTTGGAAAATGCAGGCGCCTAAAAAAAAAATATAACTTACACTAGTTCTCACCCTGCTAATCCCAAACTAATTTCAAAGTCATGCGTTATCAGGCATGGAGTAGACTTAGTTCCCACTTGGAGATAACAATAAATGAAAAAGTCTCTCGATTTTGCTTCAACACATAAGCAACAATGGTTAGACTAACAACAGTAGTAACAATTTTTTCCACCCTTGTGACTAACTGTAAATAATTTCCTTGTTACGGAATCCTCCAGAGCCACATGAGAATTCTGCAGCCAGTAGACTGGATCAGTTGATCCCTGGGCAGACTAATGTTTTGATCAGCCGTACTGCACAAGGTGAAAAATAACTCACCTTTTCACTTACTTCTCTGATTATTAGGGTACCAGTCGTACTCCATGCCGTAGACCCCCAAACTAGCTATAAAAGTGGTTGGTGAAAGGGCTGTCAGGAGCAACAAGAGCTTTGCATTGGCTAAAAATCAAAGTATCTACCTTCTTGAGGAGGTTGTATAGTCCACATTGAGTTCTGCATATCTACTGTTTAATTTTATTAATATGAGTGAACAAGTAATTTGGCCAATACAAAGCAATGACAGACTGAAACTTGGTTTGTATTCTTTCCCCATATAGACTCAAAATTTAAATGTTTCAGTGTAATTAGTTTGAAATTTACCAAAGCCAAATACATTATAAGAAGTCATCTCTGTGTCATCAAAACAGCAAAATTACATATATGAGATGAACTATACCATTTCTGTGGAAGTAGTAGGAACCAAAACAGTTTACCTCAGGCAGCACATCTTCTGAGGCAGAAAAAAAGTATGTATAAACTATTAGTTCTGAAGCAACTTCAATGTATTTTTCCTGCAAAAATACAAACAATGTTTTTTATTTCTGAACTGTTAGTATGCTTCAAATGAAAGGTTTGTGACATAACTTATCTTCAAAGAGTAATTAGAAAATATGGTTATGACAAGATTGTAAAAACACTTCAATAAAAGTAAAAAAGGATGAGAATATTACAATCATGCACTTCAGTCTTTTAGAAGATATTTTAAAATACATCTGTGAATAGCCAAAAGAAGTAACTTTATTTAATCAAGCTTCAAACCTTTAAAGGAGATTCCCCACCAACATACACAAAAAGTACACGATGTCTTTTTTGCACGTGCTCGAACATATGGTGGCTAGGAAGTGCCCTGATAAGAGGTCTGGGAGGAGGGAAAAAAGAGAAAGAAAAAAATCTCAGTTTCTGCAAGCTGCAAAACCCAAATAAATAAAAAAACCCAAGAAAATGCCATAAAGTTTTTTGTGTTGTTTTTTTAAAAAACTGAATTCCCCAATGCAAATTAATTTAATTTTTCAATTTACTATTTCAGTTTCAACTAAAAGCAAAAAACCTAAAAATCCCCCCAAAATAAACTCATGTTCCTCAAATAGCACACTTAAATTTGAAATTAATATCTTAGTACAAAATGCTGCTATGATGTAAACAAGCATGCCATTTACTGGCCACAGAATCATAGACTGGATTGGGTTGGAAGGGGCCTTAAAGATCATCTAGTCCAACCCACCTGCCATGAGCAGGGACATCTTTCACTAGACCAGGTTGCTCAAAGCCCCATCCAACCTGACCTTGAACACTTCCAGGGATGGGGTGCCCACAGATTCTCTGGGCAACCTGTTTCAGTGTCTTACCACCCTTATAGCAAAAAATGTCCTCCTTACGTCCAATCTGAATCTACCCTCTTTCAGTTTAAAACCGTTGCCCCTTACCCTGTCAGTGCAGGCCCTGATAAAAAGTCTCTCTCCAATCTTTCTTCTAAGCCCTCTTTACACAGTGAAATACCACAATAAGGTCTTCCCAGCCACAATAACGTGGCTTAGACAGGTGTACTCTGTGCTGCGTAAAAAAACTGGCTGGACAGCCGGGCCCAGAGAGCTGTAGTGAATGGAGTTACAACCAGTTGGCGGCCAGTCACGAGCGGTGTTCCCCAGGGCTCAGTTTTGGGGCCGGTCTTCTTCAGTATCTTTATCAATGATCTGGATGAGGGGATCGAGGGCACCCTCAGTAAGTTTGCAGATGACACCAAGTTGGGCAGGAGTGTTGATCTGCTGGAGGGTAGGAAGGCTCTGCAGAGGGACCTGGACAGGCTGGATCGATGGGCCCAGGCCAACTGTATGAGGTTCAACAAGGCCAAGTGCCGGGTCCTGCATTTCGGCCACAACAACCCCATGCAGCGCTACAGGCTTGGGGAAGAGTGGCTGGAAAGCTGCCCAGCAGAGAAGGACCTGGGGGTGTTGGTTGACAGCCGGCTGAACATGAGCCGGCAGTGTGCCCAGGCGGCCAAGAAGGCCAATGGCATCCTGGCCTGTATCAGAAATAGTGTGGCCAGCAGGAGTAAGGAAGTGATCGTGCCCCTGTACTCGGCACTGGTGAGGCCGCACCTCGACTACTGTGTTCAGTTTTGGGCCCCTCACTACAAGAAGGACGTTGAGGTGCTGGAGCGTGTCCAGAGAAGGGCAACGAGGCTGGTGAGGGGTCTGGAGAACAAGTCTGATGAGGAGCGGCTGAGGGAACTGGGACTGTTTAGCCTGGAGAAGAGGAGGCTGAGGGGAGACCTCATCGCTCTCTACAACTACCTGAAAGGAGGTTGTAGCGAGGTGGGTGTCGGTCTCTTCTCCCAAGTAACTAGCGATAGGACGAGAGGAAATGGCCTCAAGTTGCGCCAGGGGAGGTTTAGATTGGACGTAAGGAAAAATTTCTTCACCGAAAGAGTGGTGAAACATTGGAACAGGCTGTCCAGGGAAGTGGCTGAGTCACCATCCCTGGAGGTATTTAAAAGACGAGTAGATGAGGCGCTTAGGGACATGGTTTAGTGGGTGGTGGTGTTGGGTCGATGATTGGACTCGATGATCTTAGAGGTCTTTTCCAACCTCAATGATTGGACTCGATGATCTTAGAGGTCTTTTCCAACCTCAATGATTCTATGATTCTAATAAGTTCTCAGTCATTTGAGAGATAAAATTCTGAATGTAAGCACAGCAGTTAGAAAACGTGGTCTTCGAAATAAATAATCTTACAAAATTTTGGTAAATTATTAGAGATCACTGATATTCCTAAACTACAGAATTCTGAACAATAATTATGTACCTATATGAATGCTTCTTAATTATATCTAAGAATGAAGTAAAGAAATGTGATTCTTTTTGCTCCCCAAAGATTACTGTCTATAACATTTTGAGGCCACAGGCTACTGCAAGGAAGGAGGAAAAAGCCAACAGAAATTGTTATGAACAATTCTGTAAAAGCAATTTCCTTATGTTGCCAATTGCCGCAACATTTCAGATGCATAAGCATATATTAAACTGGTATTTCTAAGATAACTTTTGAGTATTAAACAGCTTCTGCCTTAGTAATGATGTCTATCTATCAGACAACATTTAAGTCAGTATTCTTGTTTCTGGCTTCCATGAGTTTCATTTGTTCATAGTTTCCACTATTTTGAAAAGCCCTTAGTTCTTGCACTGTAAAGAAGGGATTGTGACTAGCCAGTCTCTACCTACTTCCTCCATGCCACTCGCCACCAGTCTCACATGTAACCACATGTATAGTACATATAGTTTTTAACTTCATGTCAGTGTCTTGTTCTTTTTTAAAGAGAGATAATTTTTGGCCCACCTCAAAATCCTACAGAAGTTTTAAGTCACCAGAACCAGTCTCACAGAAGAGTATACTTACCCTGCCACTCTATTAGCAAATTCAATTATATCATCTTTGGTTCTAGGTCCTCTATAGTTGTATGCCAAGTCACCTTTTAAGCTAGATAAATAGGAAAGACAAAAGAAGAACAGAATTGAAATCAATAAACTCTATCTGCACGTGTAAAATTACTCAATCTTCACATGTTTATTACAGTCACCTTTTAGCAAGCAATAAGCAAGGTAATTTTTCAAATAGTCAGATAAAAGAAGTGGTGAACAAAATCTAAAACTCAATAATGCAATACAACACAATTATGGAGTAAAAACTTATTTACACAATATCTGATTTACTGACTTTTAAAAATAATTAACATTCTTTTACAATTATTTTTTTCTAGTGCACAGCAGTCATTTACCTTGTAAACACACAGATCATTTGGAACATTTGCTTATGACCACACAAAAAACCCCACCCACCCAAACCAAATCCCAAACATTCAGCATTTTTACAAGGACTAATCCCGAAGCAGTATAAGACAAACATATAAACTTCTCTAATGCTTTTTTGTAATTGAAAAGTATCAAATGACCTGCAAAACCTTCTGAATTTATGTATTAAATTAAGATTCCATGAAGTGTTGGTCAGTTTACTGTACTCTGCTGACAGGGGATGTAGCACGCTTGCATTGTAAGAATATTCAAGTGAGTTTTACTAATTCTAACAGGCTTTCTTTGAATCCATATAGGTTTAGGAAACTCACAGGAAAAAAGTAATCATAAACCAAATTTTCTATGCCTCTATATGCCAATAAAGTTTTTCATCCTTAAAGATTAATAAGCTAAACATCTCTGCCGCCTTTTTGAGAAACTAACTTGACAAGATTTATAATATATAATGAATACTATTTGCTTAAACAATAACCTGCTAATAAACCCAGTATGTTCATAGTAAAAACTACTTTAAATTGTTAAGTCTTTATTTAACATGACCTTGTACTGGACTATACACTATATGTGTTACAAGCAAGTACATATAATATCCTTATGGACTGGTATTTTCCTATAAAATTTGTCCTCTGTTGATTTTTTTTTTTTTTTTTAAATTACGTGAAGAAAAAAAATCTACATATACTTCTCTTGTCAAACAACTGCTCTCACACTTCACCCTATATAGTAACCACTACTGTCATTTACGTAAGATTTTCGGGTACACTGAAGAGAAGAGAGAGGTAATTAAAAATAAGAAAATGCAATCAGCAACTCACAAAAAATTAACAGTAAGACTCAGGTATGCACTTACTGCCTGAATCACTCTAAAGGTGTCAAATCAATTGGTGCATGAAATTCCTTTTAATAATAACAATTTAATATATATGTATTTGAAATATTTATACGCACACACTTTTATGAAGTTGCATAGAAAACAGCAGTTAAATGAATTCCAAATTTACTAACCTGCCTTTAAGAATTCTGTTTCTAAATAAGATGCTTGATATTACTGAATTTCAAAGCAAAACAGTCCAACAGAAATCAAAGATAATGTCAAAATGAGATGGTGGAGTATTTTTGTTTGTTTGTTTTTCGTTTGGGTTTTGGGACTTTTTTGTGGTTTGTTCGTTTGGTATTTTTAAGCAGAGAGGACTATTTTTTTTGTTGTCATGAAATCAGTGGCAGGATAGGTAACTGTTAGAAATTCAATGAGAAGCATCAACTTACAGCTTAATTGTTGGATAGCCTCGCACTCCAAATTCAGATGCAATACCTGAAAGAAATGTGTTAATGCCAAAGTGAACCAAGGCTTTCTTGCTCTCCTACCTTAATCTTTAAACATAGTTTACTATTCAAGCCACATAAATAAATGAAAAACCTACCACCTAGTTCAGTATGAATTATTTTACTTGCTTTCAAGAAGCTGCTGTTATGAAGCTGCATCATTAAATTTTGGACCTCTTTCAGAGGTACTGCAGGGTCCCAGCATAGGCTCTCAATTCATATGCCACAAGTCAAATGGCATGAGAATCCTCTAAATAGACATGCTTCGTCAGTTTTCACCAAAAGGTAGTATGCATTTAATATGCACATATAATTGGCTGAAAATACCAGAGACAAGAATTAAGCATCATGGATGTAGGGTTGTAAATACTAATGCTTAAGAGAGATATAAAAGACAATTAACTACTCATGTGCTACAGTACTGGGTAACAACAAAAGTGCAGTATCATACTGTAGCAGTTACAAAAAAGTCAGTTTTTAAAGCATATTCTGCAGAGGTAAATGTCTACAGTCATCAACTTCACCAGAAATAGACACTTCCTATGCAGTTACTTAGCTGCTGCTTACTAAAGTGGTAAAAAGTAAGACAATTGCAGAACTTTTTCCCACACCTCATATTTGCTTAAAACCTTGTATCTTGCTCCCATCAGTCAGAGGAGTAAAATTTGCAACCCCCCTTCCAGTTGCGAACATAGTAACTGCCACCTTAAACTACACTTTCCAGTCAATTCAGTGTTTTCCAAAAGTTAAACTAAGTTGTCTTCAAAAAAGGCTAAAATTCTGACAATGCTTGTGCAATTCCCTACTGAAAAACAACCCCTGCGCTCACAATGCACCAAGATTCAATACTTTTAACATAAACATTCTAAAGCTACCAACCACATGCCAGAGCAGCAGATGTGGGAGGATTTGTGTGCAGGGCTCTGAATAACAGTGTAGAAATTGTGACCCTAAGGTTGTTTGCCTGCATAAAATCCTAATCGCACAGAACTACAACTAAAACTAGCAGCTCACCTACCAGCATCTTAGTCAAAGGAGACTGATCTAAAAACTATGCGTACTAAGATCAATTTGATTCTGATCCTTTTCTCTCATAGCTGTACTACATAGAACTAAAATGAATTAAAACGTGTATTACAACACTCAATCACAACAGCTGTCGACAGGCAGTTAGTTTCTCCTTGTACAGCTCTTGAGCACAGTCAGGAGAACTACAAAATAGACTTTTTTTTACTATATTTTTTAAAACATCCCAGCCGTGGAGATCACTAAAATCCTCTCAACATCATGGAAGTGACTGACTTATTTACACCATCATCTCCACTTGTCATATGAAGAATGCAGTATAGGCAAACAGCAGCAATTGTGCCAGCCCAGGTGTGACGTATTTCTACTTTGATCACATTCAGTGGACTTCTGAGGCTAATCCCCATGAAAATTCAACTGTTACCACACCAGGTCACTCTTCTGTTGATAACTGCTGTATCCTCATTCCACACAGCTACCAGAGGCAACACATTGGATGCTTTATATGTTCATCCGTGATCTCAACTCTCTGATGACAAGCTACCCAAAGTTCAGGTTTTTCACACTACTTCACATTCTTATTAGGAACACAAACTATGCAGAGCCAACCATTCATGTTCCTTCCTAGTTACACGTGTGTGCCCAGCTGCACTTCCTTCTGATATTCTCAAGATTGAATTACTTTGATTTCGGAGAATCTTTAGATCGGGAATACATTAAGCAGAGTTGACTGAGCTTTTCATATCCAGATGTTGTAAAATTTCCACTTTCAAAATAAAAGCATGAAACTATTTCAAAAGATTTATCGGACTCTGTTATTCATAAAACTGGTAACAAATCTGAGAAAAAAAAACACTTCCAGGGCACAAAGGAACCCTTGCAGTTTTTAGTACTTTTGAAATATGCAAAACTGAATTTAGAACAAAAACAAAGTGCCAATTCTGTTCCAGGTATCAAATACAAAAATTTAGTATCAGGATGACAGATGCAAATATTTCAGGGTAAGAGTTTATACAATTTATATGATTCAGAATTTTATATACGAGTGGAATGTTACAGATCCATCAAATTTATTCCCAATTTTGAAGCTATCTGGTTGCATGATCTTGAAATTTTTAATTCTCCAGACTTATTTTTCTTTAGCAAATAAGTATCTTTAAGATGAAACATGAGGTCAAATTTATGTGGTTTTACAGAAAGAGCTACATACAATAAATTGGTGTTTGAGACAAGATCATTTTTATCTCAAAAGACCAAACTCGGCTATATGTAAGCACAGAAAAACTGGAATATCACTGCAAAAAGTATTCTGCACAATATTTCATGTAAATATAACAATCCTGAATAATCAGGTTTAAAGGGTATTAACTAAAAACATTACATGTATTAGAGTTTTATTACATTCAGATCTCACTTGGGCTCCACTGCTACCTATGCCTTCCCTCTTAAATATCCTCATGGTTCAACATAGATTTAAGTGAAATGACAATAAACAAGCACACTAAAATTAAGAAAATACTGTTAAGCATGCAACAATCCTCTCATTTCGACCCAAACTACTTCTCTGAATACCTAAAGTTTTGGGTTTTCTCTGAAAAGGCCAGTACATATGAAAGGCATCATCAAAAAAGAAAGCGTTAGAATAGCTGAAATTGGTTCTGCAAGAAGGCATTTACAGAGAAACATGGGGAGAAATTGGCTCAACACTGATGTAATGACTTCAGTGATTTCTACAGGCTTTTGGTGTAACACCTTAAGGACTGATTACTCGAAAAGAATAACAGCAAGAACACAAGCACTTGTCCAACAGTAATACAAGGAACCTAAAATTGGTGCTGTCAAGAGACGCACCACATAAAGATGCTTGTATAATGGTACTCTAAGAAGCGTATCAAAAGCGGATCTTTGAAAAGCTTTTACCTTCCATTTGTCAGGAAGAATTCCCTACACAAGCAGAAACAAGTGTGATAAAAACACATACTACAGCATGTTGTCACTTTCAGAAAGAAAAAAAGTTCAGGAAATTGTTCTCCAATGACTGTTTGCGTACATTTGCTATGACACAGAACAGAAGAATGCCTTAATGAAAAAAAATTAAGAACCGTTTCAAAACAGAGGCTGTCATGAAATTACCCCTAACCAAACCATACTTACTAGAAAAGGAAGTTGCATCCATCTTCCCAACTTTTACGGGAGAGCCCATGTTTTTCATTTCTATACCCACTTCATTCCACACAGGTTCCAGTTTCTTGCAGTGGCCACACCAAGGCGCATAAAACTGAGAAGCAAATACATTTGATTTAAAAAAAAAAAGTTAATGAAGAGGAATAATTAAGAGAAGTTGATTCTATGATTAACCCTAAAATACATTAGCAAGGCTTATTTTCCAGTTGTGGTGTTCTTCAAGTCTTAATAATACTGCAAGTTAATTACAAAGCTGGAATGACAGACAGAGTTTTTATGATTTGGTGCTACTTTTAATATGAAAGCACAAGTTTGAAAAGAATACATTCAACTGCTGTACTATTGATTTCTTATTTAAAAATAGACTGTGTGGTAATATTTTTTTTTAAATCTCTTTTGGAATATTTTCCTCTTTTTTGGAAAGTTAAAAGATCATGTAATCAATCTGTCCGGGAATATGAATTTATTCACCAATAGGGGAACACTACTCTTTGAAAGGAAGGGATATATATAGAAAGAGATATATATGTATACTTCCCCAAGCTGCCCTCTGGATTTCAGTTCTTCAGCAACTACTTTTACACAAGCACACTGTAAAACTGATCCTGTTTTCTCAGGGCCAAGCAGAGCTGAGAGACTTCATTTCATCTTTCTGCCTATGTCTTGCTGCAACACCTCAGTGAAATTAATAGGGAAGATATCAATGTTTTGGTATAACAACATCAGGTCACAAATTGACAAAGTTGGATTTTGTTTTCCTATACATTACTGATCAATTCTGAATCAGCATATATAGTTTTCCCCACTGAAAAATCACAAATCTGAATTTTACAATTTGGGAATTACGGTTCATATTTGGGTGAGCTAAGAAAAATTTTATCTCACTCCCAAAGAAGCTCAATCTTTTTAATAATTCCTTGCCTCTGAAATAAGGAGCACTGAATCTTTCCAAATATGTTAGAAAAGTAAAAGAAGCCTCTCATATATTTGATGTTGTAGCGCTAAATGTCTAGAACACAAATTAGCTGGTATAACTAGAGGATGGAACTGTAAAAATTCTGAACAGAGGTTATTACTTCCTGACTGTAAGCGTTAGGTAATCTGCTTTCCTTCTTTAAGGACTGTAAAATATAGGATGAAGCCTGTCTGCATCCAGTACTCAGTCTAATTCCTGGTTCATCCTGAACAATACAGATTGCCTATCCATCCTGTCAGAAGAATTACTGTCACGTAATTTTTCTGCACCATGTACAAACGATTTTCCAAACGATGAAGCCGCCTTACTACAGTGTGTAGCATTGTACATTTTGTGTTTTGATTTCCACTAGCAGGTCTTCCCATTTTTCTCGTATACTCACATCTACAAGCCAAATATCATCTTTACGGTTTTCTTTAAACCTAGGAGGGGAAAAAAATGAAATCAATATATGATATATCTGAAAATAAATCAGTGAAGTGCATGTGTGAAACAGGCAAAGTCTACAAGTAAGTTGGTATAAAACTATAGATACAAGAATTCTGTTTTGTTTCTTTCTTTGGGGGTGGGGGGAAGGAAGAAATAGTTATTTTTCAGTATTAAGGTTGCCCCTGCACATGATACTACATACACAGTTGTACAAATTAGGTTTCTATAACTATTTCCTAAGACAAAAAACCCCACAGAAAAACAGTAAGAAATCAGAAAACACACCAAAACACACAAAAGACATTTGATTAGGATATGTTATCTAAGGGGAAGAAGTATTTTGCAGCTGTTCTAGTTATAATAAATACTATTGTTGACTGCTTAGAAACTGTTGCATTTTTACAGATCTTCAAACATTGGTTTACACTGTTAATCTTAGCTTTACTGAATGTAGACTAAATTATCTTTAATGTTAACATGCAAAGCAATTTTAGTTCAACCTCCTTCAACATTCTACTACAGGTGTGTCAGTTTATGTTTTTATCAAAGGTGCATACAAGAAACCAACTTATTGGAATAAAAATGTTCAAGTTATTCATAAAAACCAGAGATACACAGGTACTACTGAATACTCTTAATGCTAGACAAATGACATCTTAATGAACTGACTAGCTTTATTAACTGTGAATCTGTCACTAAATGCTAAAACCTCTAAACCAAAAATAGAACATGATAAATCAAAGTTCCTTGGTACCTCTTGAAGTGTTGCTTACACACTTCACTGAACTGTTGTCACTACAAGATCATAGAAATTATCGCATTACTTAACTATTTCTATGTTGAGAGTTAAATAGGACAGAATTTTAACATAAGGTTTATTTTTGTCAAAGGTGAGCTTTGTCAAAGTGACTAGAACTGGGAGTAATGTCACATGCTATAAAATACATTATACAACAGTCTTACTGTAACACTGTTGTGGTTTAACCCAGCAGGCAGCTAAACACCACACAGCCATTCGCTCACTCCCCGCCCCGCCCCAGTCGGATGGGGGAGAGAAATGGGAAAAAAAAAAGAGAGAAATTCATGGGTTGAGATAAAGACAGTTTAATAGGACAGAAAAGGAAGGAATAATAATAATAATGATAAAAGAATATACAAAGTAAGTGATGCACAATGCAATTGCTCACCATCTGCCAACCGATGCCCCGACAGGTCCTAAGCAGCAGTCACCCCTCCCCCGGCTAACTCCCCCCAGTTTATATACTGAGCATGACATCACATGGTATGGAATATCCCTTTGGCCAGTTTGGGTCAGCTGTCCTGGCTGTGCCCCCTCCCAGCTTCTCGCTGGCAGGGCATGACAAGCTGCAAAGTCCTTGACTAGTGTAAGCATTACTTAGCGACAACTAAAACATCAGTGTGTTATCAACATTGTTCTTGTCCTAAATCCAAAACACAGCACTGTACCAGCTACTAGGAAAAAAATTAACTTTATCCCAGCCGAAACCAGGACAAACACTCTTATCATGAAAGGAGATGAATATATATATAAAATTACACAGTAAGTGTGTGATCTACACTCTAAATTAACATCCAATTAATAGAAGTTATAGCCCAACTCATCCATTCCCAATATGCAGCATGCCTATAAATGGCTCATAGGCAGTAAGCAGAATCAGAGAACACTTATTATATTTTATTTAAAATTGAATACATTTGTAATGGTCCATAATGGTCTTGAAGAACTACTAATGCTGATGCCGGCCTACTGTTTGAAAGAAATAATTCAGAAATCATGAATATAATCTAATTACAGCACTGAGTATTTGAAACTTAGAATTGCAGCATTTCACTGGTAAATTCAAGCCTTTTTTGTTTTATTGATGGCATACCAATGTTGCAATGCTTGTACAGCAGAAAAGGTATTTGCAGGGGACTAACATAAAACTGCTACAGGAAAGCAACATTTTTAAGTCACAAAATTGCTTAGTCGACCACCTCACTAAAAATTTACTTCACCACCTTAAGTGCCACAGAGCTAATGAAAGAAGTAGAATCTAGCATCTCTTGAGAACTCTAATGAAGCTCCAGCTAACTTCCAATTACAATGTCAAATGATGCAAGAGGCTGAAAGCAGCTACTGAATCATCAGATCCTGGGCCGTGCTTCAATTTAGAGTATCACCTTTGGTTTATAAAAGAAGAAATTACAATGAAATGTTCTCCTCCCCCTGCCACAGTATGACTGTTACGGGAGATTGCAAAGAGCATTAAAGCACTGAGAAAAGTAGACTGAAATCTTACAAAACCAGTAGACAGCAAGGAAAAGAGGGAAAGAAAGGAAACATCTGGAGGCAGAACATTCCAATGGAATTTAATAACTTTGGCCTAAGATATTATAAAGAATACTGTAGTTTTTACAATAATAAATTTCAAGTTGTACCACTCATTTACAAGCACCTATTTAATCAACTTCCACAGAAACTAAAATCTGTAGTGTGACAAAAACCAACTATCTAAACTCATTCTAGTTTTGGTAATGTCAATGATTAAATTATTAGACAATAATAAGAAAGTTCAACATACTGTTGAAGAAAAACTGAAATCTCTATATAAATGTGTATTTAAGCATTTTCTGAAGGTGCTGTTTCTAGGCCCTGTAAATACATTTAGGAGCATAAAATTTCAGTGTCTCTATTTAACTGTCCTATGCAACCCTCTCTGTCAGCTGACATAGGCACAATCATACTGGTGGAAAGATGACATAGGTGTTGCATATCCTGGAATCAAAATTATTTGCCTCAAATACATACAACTTCCCAACACTTGGCACTACATTATCAAATGTTGCCTCAACCTCCACTTAATCCACGCACTCCACTTAATCATTAATGGTTAAAAGAAACCAGCATAAAGCAAAACTGAAGACCAAGGTCACAATTCCAAGGGCCTTAAACCAAACCAGCTGCTCTTTCTATTCCTCCCTGTCTCCCTTCTCACCCCCCTCGCACCGTTTCTGATGCTTCTGATCCTGGGTTGAGCCACCAATGCATCCTCACAGACAGAAAAATATTTCCTTTTTTAGTCAGGTTACTTATTTGCTTCATTATCACACCAGAACAAGTCAGCAAATATCGCAAGATGAGTACTGATCTGAGGCAGCTAGCAGTTCGATCAGCATAAGCTGATAGGAACCATAGCTCTTATTTTCCATCCCTTCCACAGCCCAGTTGAGTGATGCTGGGTAACTTGCACCTCTGTTAGTTCTCCTCTGCTACTTGTTTTCCTATACCTTGTAAACTTGGGAAAGGGAACTGCACCTTGTGCTAGTAGGCATTGTTTGCAACTACCAAAATTCAAATAAACCCCAAAGTTTTCAGCAACAGCAAAAACTCCATAATGTTTAGGTATCTATAAAATGGAAAACTTGAAACTTTCACCAGTCACTGCTCGCAATTTATTTTTTTTTTAAATTGTTTTCCTGACCTTTTTCACCGTTTGCCAATTAGCTAAAAAGAAAAAAAGAAAAACAAAAACAACTTATCCTGAACAACTCACCATTTAATTCTTATTCCCAATTACAAATACAGGCATCTGTATAATTTTGTAGTTGAAAAATCCAAGTGTTCTAAAATAGGATTTTCTTTTATCAGTTATTTCAAAAAAGATATGTGACTACAGAATTATGCTTCTTCACTCCAAAACAGCAATTACTTTTAAATTTACACCTGTGGAAACATGATATGGGAACACGATGTGGGAGCAAAGATACACGATATTTTATTCACTTAGACTCTTTATCTTCAGTCCTTGAAAATATGAGGCATGTTTCAAAAACAAGCTTTGAAAATCAAGTCCAAGCAGTTCCTGTGCTTCAGTTGCTTTTTCACAACACTTTAAACACGTCAGAGATGCTGATGTATCTCTCTTCAGTACCCCTTCCATACATACCCATTCCCTGCCCCATAATTCTACTGCACCTCATTTGATCCTATGATTATCTGCTCTTGCTGAATAAGGAATACAGTAAAAAAGTGAATGGTTTTCTGACTGTTTAGCTATATGATGCAATTTATCACGGATTGAACCCTCATGAAAACATCACCTTTGACTGGCTTAAATTTATGATAAAGCGGCCATCTAATGCCACCTTCTCCTCCCCTACCAGCTAGTATTTTCTATACCTTCTATTTCAATTCTAATAATCGTACTGCTTTGTAGCACTTTAGATGAACCTGCTGATCTGACAAAAAAAAAAATTCATTTTTGGGAAGTTAGTTTTTATTGGGAACATCAAGTACGTAGCCATGAAACTGCTAAAGCAAGGCAGTACACGAACAATGACACCACACAACCAAGGACAGGACTACCCATTTCAACACCTCCACAGTCTCACGGTTAAATCTTTTGTACAAGCACATTTTTACACTGGAATATAACTGGCACTTCAAGCAGCCATGAACTAATCCTAAAGGCCTCCTTCTCTCTTCCGTTTCTGGCCATGCATGAATGCATTTATACTCATTCTCCCAACTCCTTGTGGCAGCTACGCAGCAAATTCTAATGAAGAATTTGGTTAATCACATTCAGCTTTTATTTGGGGCAGGCATCAATCCACCAATATATTTACTCTACCAAAAAGAAAGAAAGAGCAAGGAAGCCTGAGAATGTTTTTGGCAACAGCACTCGTAATAACTTTAAACAAATTGCAAAATTAAAGTGTTCCTCAGCTTCATTAATTGCACCTACTTAACACAGGCCATAATCTTTCTGCCATTCCTTCTAAGAAAAAGACAAACTTTTCCAGTGTTGCTTTCTTGACAACGACACTCTGCACAAAGCTGTCGGTCTGGGGTCACCCCCCCCCACAAAAAGACAAACAATAATTAAGTAATAAGGCAAGACACCCCAGTACTTACGACTCATCTAGATCCTCCACAAAACCCGCACCTGATGCCACCACATGTGCAACCACTGCGAGGTAAGGAAAAGCGTACCGTGAGTGACCTCCCAACCAAACCGGGGGTGCTCACCCACGCCAGCTGACAGGCTCACCGCCAGCGCGCCCTTCCCCTTCTCCCCTCACGCCTCCAACGCTTTCCCACAGCCCCAGCCTTCCCCGCACCTCCCTCCCGGCCGCCGCAGGGCTGCCCGCTGCTCCCCTCAGCCCTTCTCCCGCCTCCGAAGCCCACCGCTTTTCCCCCCTCCGCCCGCCAGGCCACAGCCCCCAGCCCGGAACGGCTGGCAGCCTCCCGGCCGTTACCTGCCGCCCAGAGGAGCCGCCGCCCGCCCGCCGCTGCCATGTTGACAGGAGCCCCGGCACGGCCGGAAGGGGAAGCGGCCAGCGGCGGCGTCGACCTTTCCCCACTGCGCAGGCGCGGAGGCCGCGGGCGGGGGGCGGTCAGCGGCAGTTGCGGGCCGGTTTCGGCACGAGCTGAGGCGGAGTGCGCGTGGGCAGGCGGAGGGCGGTTCTGCTTGAGGAGAGTAAGGCCGGCTGCGGCCCGGCCCGGGGGCGGCGTGCCCCCCGCCGACTCCCGGGTCTCCGCGCCGCCGAAAGGCCCTCTTGGAGGCGGGGGGGCTGGAGGGGCAATTGTGAAACCCTGACGCGGTGACGGGACGCGGCGTGGGTGGACGTTGTCATCTCCCCAGTGGTTTCCAGGGTTGGGGCCCGCCAGACTCTCTCATTCGGTAAAATCAGTGCTCTGGTTCTTTGGAAGGTGAGTTCAGCAGAAAAACGTGTACCACCTGTCACGTTGCCAGCTGTCCTCCATGGGTAGAGCTCATCCCGTACCGCTTACTGATACTGCTATGTCAGCAGCCCTCCTTCAGCAGGTTTATGAAAAACACTGCTTGGTCGCTGCTGCTTAATGTCCGTATCATGCACTTCAGCTTTCCTCATTCTTTCAAACCTGTTACAGTCTTTCCTATCTTCAACTAGCTTGTCTGTCTTTCAGTACAGATCTGCAGGTCCTGGAAGGGCAAGTAATCCAACTGAGAAACCTTTTTTAAAAAAGTTCAGTTAAAGCAGTTCTGGGACTATTCAGCCTGGAGAAGAGAAGGCTCGGGGGGATCTTACTAATGTGTGTAAGTATCTGAAGAGAGGGTACAAAAAGGATGGAGCCAGGCTCTTTCCAGTGGTGCCGAGTGGCAGGACAAGAGGCAACGGGCCCATAGTGAAACATAGGAGGTTCCCTCTGAACATCAGGAAACACTTTTTCACTGTGAGGGTGACCGAGCACTGTCCACCAGTCTCCCACCTTGGAGATACTCAAAAGCTGCTTGGACATGGTCCTGAACAACCAGGTGACCCTGCTTGAGCAGGGGGATTGGACCAGATGACCTCCAGAGGTCCCTTCCAACCTCAGCCATTCTGTGGTTCCATGATCTGTTCCTTTTCAGTTTTGACTCCTTCAGCATAAGTTCTTACCTACGCCTTTCTCCCCTGTACTGGAGTTACTTGCCTCAGCTGTACATGCAAATGTTTGAGGTCTGTTGGAGAAGGATAGATTCTTTCCAGTGACAATTCAGTTCCTCTGACTTCAGTGTTCAAGTCTTTTCTTCTAATGATAGGGTCTACAAGCAGCAAACATTGCAGTTGCCTCACTTTTGGGCTGCTCTGTGTGTGTGTGCATGCATGCGTGTATCTACACATGTAGATACATGCTCTCCTTCTCTAGCAATAAAAATGAACTGGCTGTTCATTACCTTCCTCACTGGGCCATACCTGGCCTGTTGAGGACCTCCCCTTCACTTAATGCTTTGTGGGCATAGCATGTTGGATTCATCAAACGATCCCCAGAGTTGTCCAGCCCTTTGGAAAAGCCAACTACCATATCATAGGTTTATTGGCTGAGAAATAGGTCAAGATCTGCGAGTGTATGTCATAGCTCACGTTAGAATTCAGAAGTATCTGACTCTGGCCTATGGTTGACATATCTTTTCCTTACCCGCATTTGACTGAAAGATTATGCAGCATTATTATCAAGACTCACTTTTTTTCCCCCCTCTCCTCTTCCCCCCCCCCCCCCCCTATCAATAGGAGAACTAGTAAGTTGCTAACAGCTGTATTGGATAAATTACGAGAATTATTCACTGAATACATAGAATTTCTGTTCCACGGCATTTCACTTTCTGTATACCACATTTAGCTAAGCGATGTCTGTATGCCTGACCAAATGAGAGCTGGCATCTGTTTTGATCCTAATCTAGCTGCTGTCTAGACTGAGACAATGAAAACAATTTACCCCATCAATCCTTTAGTGGAAAATCCATATGGAAGAAAATGGGAATAGCCGAGTAACTGTTAAATTAGTATAATCCTGTTGTCTTACTCAGACAGTTCACTGTTGGCTTTAAATAACTTTTAAAGTGAAAGGAACAGTTTATATAGTTTTCTGTAGATTTGAATAAAGCTATTTTCACATCCTTTAAGTCCTTTCTGTCAGCTTTGAAGTTTATTCTCTTTGCAAATAATGGAATATGATTTTTCTAACTTTTGCATTTTGCGAGCCAAAGTCGTCTTCTACAAGCCTGTACGCTGTTCTTGAACTATATTATTTTGAAATTGAAGGGGTCACTGTATATTTACTTCTTTGTAACTAAATTTATGTACACCCACATATACAACACTATGCTATATTTATTTATACAATTCATAGTGTGGCTTTACTGCCTAAAATGTGATATGCATATAAAAGAGAGTTCTTGCACTGAAGCCAAGTAACAAAGTATCGTGGGAAAAGCACGTGACATGCAAAAGAAATAAATAGGATAATGATGGATGAGGTCTAGAGAAATCTCAAGGGTTTTTTGTGTTTGTATTTTTTCTACTATGAACATTGCATTTGAAAAAAATACGGCATTAATAGATTACTATTAATAGATTACTAAACTCACTGGAGTTTAGTGTAAGAAAGATAATTAGAGAAGAAAAGGGATGACTTTGGTACGTGAACTGAGCAAGAGGTATGAAAAAAAAGACGAGAAGGATAAGAAGCAAAAAGCACAGAGAATACTGTTGGAATCCTGGGAGGTACTGCAGGAAAAAGTGGGAATTATAGGGACATCAGCGATCAGTGAAACACTGGAAATTGAACAGATGAGTTCACACACAAGGTTTCAAAGGCCCCTTCCAATCCATACTGTGTAGGAAGATTTAATGGTCCTCCTGTCCCAGATGGTTCTTCTTTTGAATCTGATAGAAGGCGAGGTTCAACAAAGGCAAGATACAAGCTTTTCCTCGTGGCCTGCTGAAGGCTGCTTTTCAGAGCTTTTTTGCTGTTGCAAGATTCTCATTTTGTTTGTGCAGGTTGTCCACTCTTATTGCCCTGTATGAAGGGTAGGGAAAAGGACTTATCTGTAACTCTCTCTAAATTATACAATGTGGACTTATTTTCACTGGAATGTGTGGAATTTTTGCCTTAACAGAAATAATCTCTTTCAAATAATTTCCTGTCTAAGATTCATTAACATTGTAAACAGAATACCAAGGTCGGTTTCAATACACATAGGCATAAATAAAATAGTTAGAATATTAAAGCTCTTTGTGCACATCTTTATTGTTATTATTATACAGTGAACAGTGTATCTGTGACACCATGCTGAAGGAGACTTGCCAGCACTGCCCAGCCAGGCGTGAAAGGTCCTAGGGAAGGATCAGACTGAAAGTGTAGAGAGGGGATGGAAGAGTGGAAAGAAAGAAAAGAAGAAAGATGGGGGGGGGGGAAGAGGAAAGAAGACAAAATGAGAGCTTGAACAAGAAGAAGAGTCACAGAAGAAGGTGGAAGAGCATTCTGAGATGGACAAGGTTTTGGAGGTAGATTTAGTGGTGAGATGATAATGCAACCTATATCAAGAGCTTGTGGTAGGGAGGGAAGAAGTTACAAGTTACGAAAAGCCAAGAAGCCGAGATGCTGAAGAGAGAACAGGTTCTATCTAATGAAAAAGGCAAACCAAGAAATTCACATGCCTTCTAGTTTTGCCACCAGTAGTATCTCTCGATGATGATACTATTTTGGGGTATATTTTACTATTTGTTTTATATAAATTCTGTATATTTTCACTTCATTGTATATTGTTTACTAAATATATTTGCTATTATAGAACATGAAATGTGTAAACATCAAAATGAAGTTTACAAAATGCTATTTCTGAACATTTACACAAAGATTTTATACAAAACGTGTTCCAGCTATTCATGTTTTCCTTGCTGTTACATGAAATCTGAGAATGTGTGGAAAAATATATATTTTAATTTTATTAGAAGTAGTCCCAGAATTAACTTAGTAATTTAAAAATTAAAAAGATTTCTTTTTGAAAGTGTAGAAAAATATGTTTCTTATTACTTAATAAGGTACAGGTGTTCCATACTTTGAGAATATTCACCTCCTTGGTATTTACCTTTTGTTAAACAGTTAAGATTACAGTGCTCACAATTAAGAATTGCTGTCAAAGACACGTTAAGCAAAACAAAAATCTGAATAAATACTATTCAAGTAGCTTTTCACATAAACCAGACAGACTGTAGCAATGAAGGGGAAGGGAGGACATGTACTTTGGGTGTGATAAGTGCACATTTGTGAACAAACACTTCTTGTGTTGTTACATTTTTACGAAACACATCCGTGCACTCTTATAACTACATGCCAGCTACAGAAGTGTTTGTCTTCATGTGTAATACAAAGTACTACTACATCAAAAATATCAGTAACCGTATCATTCAGTATTGAATTTTGTAATAGACAATATGCAAAGTTATGCTGCTATAAATAGTTTATATTAGTGCTGTTTATTTCTCTTCCATTACAGGAATAAGCTGTACTGATGTGTAGTACCTTCCCATAGTGACTGCGTCTACGATAGGGGGTTTGTACCACTTTAACTCTGTCAGTACCTTCCTATAGATACAGCCTAAGTCTGTTTCATAAAATTAACTAAACCAGTAATACGGTTCTCATTAATCATAGTTAAATTCAAAGTAGTGATAAACTTGTAGTGAAATAATTTCGTGTCTGATTAGAAGAACAGGTAATTGCACATGTTCTGGTACACTTTGGGGACTTTTACATGCTTTGCATGAGAATACTTGCGGTTTTTGCAAGGCGCAACATGAAGTAGAATTGAATTAAAAACATAATTGTGATGGCATTAATACTGTTGACACTGGCGGCAGAATTTGGCAGACCTTGTATTAACATTTCACCTTTACATATAACTTTAGTTTTTAGAACAGCTTGAACTGACCGTTAGGGTTGTTTGGGGTTTTTTTGTGGGTTGGAGGTTGAATTTTTTTTTTAAAAAACATTACGTTTTTACATTCCTTTTATTACAGAGACACCTGGTGGTCTTTGGGTGTATTTACAAAAATATCTTTTTTTTTTTCTGGGTTTATTTTAAAGTTTGCTTTATCATTTATAATTTATCATTTATATTTAGAACCTCCTACATTATGATACTACATCATTTGAAAATTAAATTGAGAACATTTACTTATTATCCAGTATGTACTGGATATTGATTCTCATGGTTATCATGGGTATTTTTCTTGCATCTTCCCTATCAGTCAGAGAGCTATATGGAGGAGACACTTGAGCATATTTTAGGCTAAGTGAAGTAAAAATATATTTCTTGCAAAATTTAATGTTAGAATAATCCATATTTGGTTTTCATGTTTTCAGCTTTCAGTTTAAGTGTTTTGTTTCTGAGTTCTCTGTTTTAAGAGATTGAAATGATGACCAAAAAGATATGTCAGAACCAGTTTACTGTCCAGATTGACGTGTTAGTACATAAAGGAAGTGCTTTCTACACTAGAAACACTGACAAGAACAGGACTATGCTACCATAGAAAAGTTTTAATAATACTCAATGCAGATGGCATTTTATAAATAATAGGCAGTTACAGGTAATCACACAGCATAATAGGTAATTACACAGGATACTAACATTAGATCTCTTCTCACACCATGCCCAGACTGTCAGGCAGAGTCAATCGGATCCTGGAGCAACGCCTCTGGTGTTACAGCAGCTTCCTCCAGTTTCCATCCCTGTAGTCATCCTGCCGCAGCAGCTCTTGACACCCACCCACAGCAGAGACCTGTTGGCACAGCTCCAGCGGATTCATGACCTCCTCGTAAGGCAGCTGGGCCATAAGCACGGCCGTTAGCAGCTGCAAGCAGATGGACAGGCGCTGTCATCCAGCCACAGCCTTCTTAACCACCAGCTAGGTTTGGCTTTTAGGTAAAAAAGTCCCTACCCACTCTTTCTACATGGGCATGTACTGCAAAGTAAGTTTTAAATGCCAGGTATCTATATTTTACTCAGGGTGGGGGTGGGTGGGAGTCAAACTGAGTTTTTGCAGCTGAAATGGACATTATTCACTTCAAGGAATACAAGTAAAATAGGAACATTCTTATACAAATTTAGAATGTGGTTTTACAGCTTTTACCTTAGTGAAACAAAATTGGCATTGCAGTTATTTTTATTGGAAATTATCTTTGTGGGTTGTTTTTGTTTGTTTTTTTTTCATTTGGCAGTTATCAGACCTGTGCCCATGATGTCATTTGACAGTCTTTAAGGGCTAATTAATGCAGTCTCTTTTTTTTTTTCTTTTTTTTTTAAAGTTTACAGACACTTTGAAGTGAATTTTGCAATGCTTATAACTGCACTTCCATTGAGGAGTGGTTTTCACATCTGAATTTCTGTTACGCTTAGTGCAGTGATTTTCTGTATGTTGCAACACTGATTTGATATAGTTTGGAACTCCAAGAGAATAATTCATGCAAAAGAAATGTATGAAACTCTAGGGAGCTGTCCTATGCAAGATTTGTATTTAGCTTTATTATACTTTAATTTTCACTCTTCTGCTGGCTGCCAGAAAACTTGCCCGTCACTCTGACTATAGGAACCAGAAAAGATTCATGGTATTTTTGGGAGATCCAGAGGAAATGTAAAGACTTATTCAACAGTATTTTCTCCCCAACTTAGCCACATAACTTTCTAGCAAAAATATTCAGCATAGGAGGAAAGAACAAGAAAACAAAAGAAAAGGCGCTTTAAATTAATGTTAGTTAACATAGCTGGTGGTGTAATTTAAAGCATATTAGGAATGGTGTGGTCAGATAAATTTAGAAGTATTCTTGGTGTGCAGCAGATGCTGCCTAGCAAATAGGAACAGTGTAGTTTGGGTCAGGAGACAGGCAAAAAGTTGAAATGACACACAAAGTTATTAGTGAATTCTTAAGGACCTGATTCAGAGAAATTAAAACAAAGATTGCTTGTATGTCTTGATTTTTGGACCTGGTCTAGAAAACTGAATGCCTGTATCTGCAAGTTTTGTTTTTCTTTAACAGAGAAAGGTGGTTGCAGCCAAAGAAATAATGCTTTTGGAATTTACATCGACTCGTTTGGCAGGAAGTTATTCTTTAACTTGACGGAACTGCAGAATCCAGGATCTGAGAGCAAGCTTCCATTATTGTTACTCACTTCATAAGGGAATGGCTCCTAATGATACGGAGTAAATGACTTACATGTCCCATACGCTCTGAACCCACACCAGATGTAAAGTTAAACTAGAATACACTTTCCTATTAGGTTTTATCAGTTTAAAAAAAAAAAAACAAACCTAGCACTAGTAAGTAGAGTTATCTTTTCAGACTTTTCAGTTATGTCAGTATTTGACATAATAGAGTTACTAAAGCAATGGTTCCTTGCCAATAAACATTTACATAGCTTTTCTCTATCATCCTGATGACTGCCTGATTGGGTAGTGTCATGTAAGTGATGACACTTGCATGTCAAAAAGTTGCAAATCTGCAGGTGGAGCAGGAGCCATCCTCTGAGTGGCAGAAGTCACCACCTTCCAGCCTTCATGGGAGACTCCATTTTCCAACCTGATAAGCACAGACTCTACCTGCACCTCCTTCATTATTGTTGAAGGTTCAGACTCTTGAAGCTGCAGGGTCTTGGAGAAGATCCAGTTGTTAAGAGATGTGATAAGTGACCATCACCTCCATCAGCTCCGGGCACAGGGGTTCTTCCTGCCTGGCCAGTGGAACCCTGCCCAGTGTGCCCAGACAGATGGGGAACTCCGTCCCAGGCCAATGGATGTGGCTTCTGCTTTCCTGCTTGCATGTTCAACCAGCAGCAAAGCTGAATGTGTATCCCAGAGACACACACACATGCACAAACGACACTGACATGGCTGGCTACACAGACTGCCACAAGCAAGGTGCTGCCTTCAACAGCACCTACGTACAGGACTCACATAAATCATAAGTATAGATGGGCAAGTCTCCCTCCTCTTTGGCTGGTAGAGATAGAAGTTCATTAATGAAAGCACATACCACTCTAGATTCAGAAGCACGTGTACAGTCATAGATCCCTTAAGTATCAGCACAACCCCTCTGTCTGTCCAATAGCACTGTCCGGATCCCAGGTCCTCTTACCTGCTCTACAGCTCTCCTACTCGCTGGGTGGTCCAGCTCTGTGCTCACTAGCCAACATGTATGCACTCACAGACCCATCTCACAGGCACCCCACACTTGTGGGTCGCCCCCACATAGCAGCACAGACCCTCTGCCCAAACCCAGGGCCTCCTACTCACCACCTGGTCCAGCTTGAAGTTTGCTAGTGAATTACACTCCCATGCACACCAGGTTTGGGGAAGCTGCAAACACTCCAGCGACCCCCAGCAGCCAGCACCAGGCACATGGGCTGTGACCCACAGTCCTGCTGCAGCTACTGTCGCTGAGCCTCTCATTCGCTTTGCTCACCCCAGTCCCCCCAGTAGCTGTCCCTGGGACACCCACCAGTCCTGTCCCAGTGGCTGGAGCGAAGACCCCCATTCACTCCAGCTGCTGACACCACAGGCCAGGGCTGTCTGCGCCCTCAGTCTGTCTCCAGTTGCTGGCCCTGTCTGCACTCAGTGGTCCTTCCCATAGCTGGCACACCAGACACAAAGTCTGTGGGACCCATAGAGATGCTCCCAAGAGCTATGGCCCCCCTCCAGCTACTGATGCTAAGACCTTTGCCTGCTCCGGTAGCTGGCAACAAACCCACTGACACCTATCTCACCTGTAGCTGTCACCTAGCCCTTACAGCACTCACACACATGAGATAGAGAGTGAGATTCCACAGAAAGATAGTTAAGAAAGGATTTAATGAAAGGGGAGGACAGACTGCGGCGATCAGGCATAGGGCTTGGTCAGACAAGTGGGCTGGCCAGCCATGTTTTACATGTGACTGGTCCCTTTTATAGCCCTTTCTGTCTATTTCCCACTTTGTTCCTCCCCAATCCCCTTCCCCTAAACATTCCTTCAAAAGTTTTGCATGGTCCCACAGGCTGCCCTCGAATATCCCAAATCCTCATGTTCCTCTTGTTTCCTACTTCTTACCAGTTTCAAGGTCCGGTTGGCCCTTTCCAAAGCTGTGCCTGCAGTTTCTTGATGGCCCATCAGTTAGCAACTGGAGGCTTCTGGAGGCTTCTGGTCCTTGGCATTGTCTCTGTTATTCCTTGTTTGTGACCAGGTTTGTGTCTCTGTGGGCTCCTCTTTATGGTTTCTCGCTTTACTCATTATTGAGTAAATAATGATCAATGCATTGAAAAGGTCCTTGATCAGATGATGACCTTGATGAAGCAGGTGCTTCAAGGCACCTTCCACGTGCCCTTACACCAATCTATTTCTCATCATCTCTGATGCTGCACAGACTGGTGACCTCCTCCTGCAGCTCCTTTCCTTGGTCACAAGATGAGCAGGCAGGCAAGGAGCCCATCTGCCTCAGCCTCAGCAAGAGGCCCCAGGCATCCCTGCAGCCACAGCTCTGCAGAGCTTCGGCTGCTTTGGGACCTCACTCTGGGTCAAGGCCTCTGCTGTGCGGGGGTAGTTCCTCCGGTGGAGGTTGGGGACTGTGCCCTGTGGGACGTCACCACCACTGCTGAGCACAGGCACGCTCTTCTCAGCAGAGCATCTGGCCCTTTCTGTATGCCCTTCTGTGCCAACTGCTGTGTCTGTTGGCTGCCTCCACGTGCAGTGCCCTGTGTCTGCGAGCGTCCTTCACCAGTCACACCAGAGTGGATCTGTAACTGCTGATCATGAGGTCAAGAAGCAAACACTAAATTTGGTGCACTCTAGATTACATAAAGATTGCAGTCGTGGCCTAGGGACAAATCAGGTAGGTGGAGAGGGTTACCTTGACTAGTGCCATCAAGGGACTAAGAAGTCCCTCTGGGCTAGATCATGTTCTGGCCAGCTGGCACATGATAATACATTAACAAGCAGGTGGGGTTGAGATACAGCCTTTACAGAAGAGGAGTGCTCTGTCTGGACATGCTGTAGACCATCCTTGTTTGTTTGTTTTTAGGACCTCCATGTAACGGTTTCATTAATAAAACATAGCTGCCCTCTGATGATAAAGTTTACGTGTTTACCTGATTCTTTAGATGCAGAGAATATGTCAGATTTTCAAGTTTCTCGCTTCCCCCCACTCCTTGTTCCCATATAAGTAACAATATGTAGATTCTATAAAGCAAAATTCTCAGAAAATCTTAAAGCATTTTCCTGTTTTGGAGATGGGGAAACCGAGACACACACAAAAAAAAGTGAGGTGTCTATGCACTTCAGTTTTAAGAGATAACCTAGAGTCCTGTAATAAAACCACGTCAAAAAGCAAAACTAGCACCTGGAGTGCAAAATCACTAATTCTAACAAGTAGCCATTCAGCTACATGTTTGGAAAATATACTACATTGGTAAAGGAAAGATAAATGCAAATGAGCCAGGGGTGTCTTACATAAAAGGGAGAAATCTACAAAAATGATGCCAAAGGTCTTTTCTCCTGTGATAACTACACTGCCTTGAAAATAGTCACAGCATACGTTTAGAACTTACCTATGTTATATCTGACAATTAGTGACAAATACATTTGAAATATAAAGACTACATTTTCTGGTTTGACTTCATTCCTATTTCACCTACTCTGTAACATGGACATTTTGCTTGTGAAGAGTCCAGCTAATAATAATGTTATTTTATATAATTTTCATCTGAAGAAATTACTTATGCCTGTGCAGGCAAGGAGACAGCTTTAGTAGCTAAGTAGCTAGTAGAATTTTCTAATTATTCAATTGTTAAATATTGTATTCACTATAGGGTGAATAATGAGATACTAATAGTTTTCATTTTTAATCAATTTGCTTAAAATATACTTCTAGCAATTTTGAATTATTTTATATGCCCAATTTAATTCTCATAATTAGTCATCAGTAAGTAAATCTACATAAATATCACAGCTATTGACATAAAATGTAATAAACAAGCACTTGTATTAAAACTTGGATTTTAATTTTGTTTGATCCTACCAGCCAAAGCAGTCAGTTACTACTCACAATTAACTGTGTGCTCAGAATGCATAGGCTAGAAATTGCATAGATACAATTTGCCAGTTACATAAAGGGTAAATGGACAGAAATATTTTGAAGGAAACAATTGTAAACAAAAGCAAAGAAAGAAAAAAATTAAATTTATTTTAATGGTTTAGTATAAGTTATTATCCTGGTACTGTGAAAAATCTGATTTCGCCTCTCACTAGGCGCTATTTCATGTATGTGGAAAACATATTGCCAACGAGACACTGTGCAACATCTGCATGAGGAATTGGGACAAAACGTAATTATAATTGCTCTGTAGCATCCTTATTCTTTCTTTGGCAACTCCATGGTTAAAATTTTGTACAGTTAAAATAGAAAATTATTTTGCAATATCAGGTTAAGGTGCCATATCAGATTAAATGTGAGTAAAATAACTTCTTAATACTGACCACTGTAATTTCAGTACCTATAGATGTCATTAACCACACAAGAATAATCCCATTTAGTGTATGCAAGTTATGTGTGACTATGTGTTTGATGACCACTACCCTTCTTGAATTTGAATAGGTTAATTTGTTACTCTTGGTCTGCACATGTCCATGTATCACCAGATACCTAAGTATTTTCTTTCTCCTCCTTCTAATGGAGGGGTTTTATAGACATACTGTAGCATGGGCTGTAATATGCTTGCATGGTGAAAAAAAAATAAAGAAAAATAAATTAATTTTTGTTTAATAAGAACAATGTTATATTGTTTTAGATGGACATGCAAGCAGATTTTTATTTGTTTGCAATGATACTGGCATTTTTGCTCCTTCAAGGGCCCTTTGACAAAGAGGGTGATTAATTCCCAGGGTTTTTTTCCTTTGGTGAAATAGTTTCTAAATTGTGGATAATAGCAAACATCTGCAGAGCTCTATTTGTAGAGCCCACAGGATGCAGGCAGATTGTGGGGTGCTAATGTAATAGCTATGATAAAAAACAGACACTGTAGTAAAGAAAACCAACCCCTTTGGCTGGTAACTATTACGATTTCTGTATTGTATCCCTCTCTGTATACTTTCTGCACAAGAAAAGTTGTCTTCTTTTGAAAGAGAGTCGCTGCAGCATGTTACGAAGGACTTAAACCATGTTACATTCATCATCTTTCATGCAGGATGTCTTTCCACGGTTGCATATGGGCAGAAGAGCTGAAGAGCGCTCCACGGGAGCATCCATCAACAGCCCGAGCCTCTGAGACTGTGCAACACAAAGGGAGAAACCGTCAGGCCTCTGCAAGGGCTGGTGGCCCTGGGGGGCCGGGAGGGCAGGGGGGGCTCCCCGTGGACCGTCAGGGCAGGGCCTGGCAGCCAGGGCCCATCCCACCTCCCAGCCAGGAGCAGGGCAGCGGGGGGGCACCGGGGCAGCCCCAGCCCCGGGCATCGGGCACCTCCCTGGGCCCATGGGTGGGCAGGGCAGGGCTGTGGGGAGCTGGAGACCAGCCCTGCTGGGGTGTCGCTGGGGCAGGGGCTGGTGGCTGCAGAGAGCGAGTGGGATTGTTCCGTTTGAGTAGAAGGATACAGCAGAACCCACAAAGATTATTCTTGGTATTTTAAACATCCAAGTGAACATAACAGTACTGAGAATTTTGTTTTCGAGCCAGACATTTTCTGTCAGTAGGCATCCAGTCTGTGATGACCTTTGTTCTGTCCTAGTTTTGTTTGTAATCTCCCATTGTCCTGAGGTTAGAGGCTTAGAATTAAGGTTAATGGTTTCCCATGGTTCAAAAGTAAGATTGATTTTTCTTTAAAGTAATCTGAAAATATTAACATATTATCCATCCTTTTTGGGTTTTGAGATGCAATTACACATGCAAAAATTCAGCATTTGCCAGACAAGGGTTTCAATAGCAACTAGAGAGGTTTTTAGGATCCCAACCTCATGTAATTGACAGAAGTATAATTACAGAAGAATTTTCTAAATACTGTCCCGAAATACCAAAATTTCTAAAGGACACACTTATCTTGTCAGGAAAATACCTGCACAAGGTACAGAATTAGACAATACAATACACATGAATAAAACATTACTGTTTTACATAACTGGCAGTGCACAAAAACGACACACAGCTGGACACCAGGCTGAGGCCCCTAGGAAAAACTTTCTCAGCCTATTTTATACAGCCTCTGTAGAAAACAAGTCTGTTGCCAAATGTTTTGTTGAAGTTAGATCTGTGATATCCCCTCTGGAATGATGGCCAGCGTCTTTGTAAGGAAGAGCTTAGCTTATGCCTTAGCTTTCCAGCATCCCACTGATTTTCACAGAACTCTATGTCCTCCTTTCGGGCTTTGAAGCTGCAAAAGAAAGTAATGTTATGTTGGCTTGTGAACCAGTCTGTCAACATCTCAGGACTGTAAATTACAGCATGCTTACTACAGTTAGCTTGGATTGGCAGAAACTAGTTGTACACATGTCAGCATCCTGTGATTATTAGCAGCAGCAGAAACTGGAAGAGATAACATACTAAGGGACTAAATGAGATATGTGGTAAAAATATTTTTGAGAGTTGCTGTTACTCTGTTCTGATTCTCCCATCCGTGTGAGAAATTATTCTGCTTTTATTGCTCTAAAAACATTATGTTCTGGTAGGCAATCATACAATCTTGTTTGAATTTTAACAAAATAACTGCCAGCATTTTTATTTGTACTCTTTCAAATTTATTTGCTTGTTTTGGCACTCTTTTTCTCCTATATCTAAGAACTGGGTTTGTGCACATTTTTCTAAAGATTCTAATCTGACAGAGTCTAGAAGTCTGAATTCCATGTCATCTATGTCATTTGCTTCCTGTGACATACTTTGTATGCATTTATTTCATCTGCAAAGACACATAAAAATATTATTATCATAAGGGTGTTGTCAGATCTAATGTTTGTAAAGCACACTCTAATCCCTTCCATTCAGAAGTCTCATGAGAGAAAATTTATATTGTTCAGAATATTAACTCTGAAGAATATGAATGTATAAACTACACATATAATTAAAAATCTCACCCTGGGATGATTTACTTTGGCTTTGAGTTAAATAAGTCAATATTACATATGATTCATAGATATCCCCTCCATTATACCCATACCAATATGAAAAAAAAAAAAAAAAAAGGATTAAGGAGTTTAAATTCTTATACAGTGAAAAGGGAATGTGGGAGAATTTGACACATTACACGAAATAAAGTTTTTGTAATTTCTGTCATTCCTTTATCCTAGATATTACATTTCCCCTGATATCATTGCTTATAAAGTATAGTTATTTTTTTGTATTTGTAATACCATCTGTCTTCATAAGAATAGTTTTACCATTAAACCTCATAATACAATATGGATGAATTGTATGGATGAAGGAAAATGTGAGAGGCAGAGTCCCAGATAAAGTCTGGAGTAAGCTTTAAAGGACAGAATTCAATAAACTGCTATACCAGAGACTTTCTTTCTGAGAAGTCACAGTCACTGTGTCTTAGGGTCTTAGTCTCAAGGAAGGGAAATAGCGTGCTAACATAAATTTGCAAGAATTTAGATATTCTGAGAATGTTATGTTTCCAGATACCCGCAGGAATTTCTTAACAGGATTTCATCAGAATGGTTTGTGTCACTCCATGCTGATTTAGATGTACTTTTATTAGCTGCTTACATTGAGAACATGGGTGCCAGTAACTGAAAATTAGTTTCTATATGGATTCTTCCATAGTGTTGTTAGATGAATACACGGTTTCTAAAAACTTCAGTTTTGTAGAGCTATCGTGCCTTAATCTGCTTTATTTTAATGGAAGGCTCACACCAAATCCAAATACAAAGAACTAGGTAGGAATTTTCAGCAAAATGTTTTTCACTGACAATGCATATCAGCAACAAAACTCTTAATGTAAAAGTGCTGTCTTCAATGAACATTTCATAGGTGCAAAGAAAAGGGTGGCTTAAATTCTAAAAATGGGACTACTTTGAAAATGAATAAAATATCTTTACTTTTTCAGTCACTAATTTTGAATTTTGAGAAGTCTACATAAAGATACTAAGTGCTCTCATTTTACCCTTTCTAAATTTTTCCTCTATATTTTTATCTCTGTAGCAAGATACAACTGAGGAGTATGAAGGGATTGTTTGTTGGATAATACATGTGATGACGGGCTAGGACTAGCAAGCTCCTAGGTTAGATATTAATGTGCTCACCACCCCTTTGAGAGCGGCTGAGTCCTCACGGGCCAGACAATCTGCCAGTCGGCTGGGGAAGGGCCAGGCGCCTCCAAACGGGCTGACCCGCCCTGCTGCTGCTGCTGCCGAGTTACTGCCTTCCAGTTCCCTGGAGCTGGCAGGAGGGAAAGGTCTTACAGTTTTACGTCAGTACTTTTCCCTTTGAGTCCTGGAGCTGTTAATTGTTGCTGCTTCAACGGTTGCACTTCCTTCTGTTTTAACTTTCCTTATCTTGCCTAATTTTAGCTCGCCTGCTTTCACACACCTAAACAAGAGTTTCCTCAGTGAACTGGAGCCAAGGTCAGGTGGAGGGGCCATACAAACTAGGGCTGTGGATCTCGGATGGCTGAATCCCACAGCAGAGGGTCACGCAGCAATTAATGAGAGAAGTTACTGAGAGAAAAGTACTGGTAGAGAAGCCGAGAAGGCAGTGAAACAAAAAATGGAAGTCGGATATGGGAAAAATGGGCAAAAGAGCACAGCATAAATGATTTAAGACACTGGATTAATCTTATGAGTATGATCTATTCAAAGTCTAGCTTTGAATTTCATGTCCCTGCATGCAGGTATAAAGTCATGGCCAAGTATCAAGGTATCATGATGAAAGATAACTGTTAAAGGTATCAAAGATAATTATATCTTTTTAAATTCGTGTATGTAATTAGGTTGACTTCTGTAATGCATTTCTGGTTTATATGGATTTGTTTTAACATAGCCGATATTGACTGAATTGGGAAAAAAGACATCATTAGATGCCTCGTGTCATGGCCCTGAGGCGCCGCCAGCCCTGCCTGTCCCTGCCCACCCCTGGGGCTCCCCCCACCCTGCCCACGGCCCAGCACCCCATTGTGGCCCCTGCCCCAGCAACGCCCCAGCCAGGCCGGTCCCCAGCTCCCCACAGCCCTGCCCTGCCCGGCCACAGGCCCCCAGAGGCGGGCCCACATCCTGGTCTCAGCCCGTCCCCATCCCCATCCCCAGGGAGGTGCCTCATGCCCGGGGCTGGGACTGCCCCAGCGCCCCCAGCTGCCCTGCTCCTGGCTGGGGCAGGGCCCTAGCTGCCAAGCTCTGCCCTGACAGACCCGCGGGGAGCCCCTGCTGCCCTCCAGGCCCCCGTGGTGCCCTGACACCTTGCACGGAACTATATTCAGAGTATATTAGCAGTAAAAAGTCCTACCTACAGGACTATTCATCAAGACACAGGATGTCCAAAAGAAATGTTACAGTCTCATAATGAATGTACTAGTATCGATTCAAAGAGCAGGTGAAATTTAACCATGAGGGAGGTAAGATAGACTGGTTAGTACTACTGCATTGATGCTGAGGACATTCTTTTCTTTTTTTCATGGTTCTGCTATTGAGATGCTCATAAGTATGATAAAGTCAAATAACTTTCCACCTAATTTCCCTATGGAAAGATGAGAATAATACTTTTGCTTTTGTTGAAATCTGCTTTGTAGAGATTTGTTTGGGTTTTTTGTGCTGAGATCCGTGGACTGATAACTACTATTTCATACGTGTGCACGATGTGCCTTAGCCAAAATCTGCTGAAACAGTTTCACTAGCTATCGTGCTTTACAACACACAGGTTGAATTACTATTCAAATACCTCTGTATTGTCCCAGTCTCACAGCACGATGAGGTTGGGTAGAATTTGGTGAATAAGGCTGTTCATCTTCGCTTTCAGTGTCTTCTCACAGTGCTCATTTCTGGAAATGAACCAGTCAAGTCTTCTGACATTCATTATATGTGATTTGATTTTTAAGCTTATTTTGATGGTACAAAAGCTTTATATGGTCATACAGTAGTGCTGAGTTTGGACACTATAGTCTGACTCACAGTGCGCAAGGTACATAGTGTTCCACAGAACAGCAAAACATTGTTCGCTACTAATTTTTAAGTCTTGTAAACATCATTATGGATAAATAATTTACAAAGTTACTTAACTGTTTATCAATATTTCCTTGGTAACCTTCATTTGAAACAGGTTGTTCTTAAGCCCAAGTGCCTGTACCATTGTCTCAGCTTCACTAGTCAGCTCCAATCAGAATAACCTACCAGTAAGGACTTTCTTAACTAAACCATAAAAAGTTTTAATAAAACTGATATAGGAACTGATTTAATCTTTTCCCATGCAGGAGCCACATGGAGTAAAGTTGAAACAGAGTATGTTTCTAACTACCTGGAAACATGTAACCCTCCCAGAATGTAGCCATATAATTGAGCAAAAAACATCTGAAAACACTAATACGTGTATGTCCAGTCTTCAAAAGGTGTCACACATGATGTTTTTCACCTGTTTGGACATGATAGCACATGTGCTGAGTATTGTCCAGAACAGTTTTACTGCTGAGTCAGTTTTATTGGGAAGTTAAAAATTTTTCTATTTATAACATTTTTTCTCTTTGTATTTTGCCATGGTGACAAGAGCCATCATTTTAGTCTAACTATAGCCAAGGTTTCTTTGTCAGAATCTGAATCTGTAGTTTCATACCTTATTGGATTTATAAACAATGACTTCTGCAGCACAATTATTGCTCCAGAAGCAAGTATTTCCTAGAGAAAGTTTGGTCACTATCAGAAGAAACAAATAAATAGATAGGAAAATAGTTATCTCAAATATTATATAAATAATAATATAAATACAAAAATATTCTGAACAATTCTAGGTGTTTCCATAACTCAACACAGTTCAGCTTTGCAAGCTTGCAAATTATTTGTATCATAGTATATGCAGAAGATTTTATTTAAGCAAAGATTTTCTTGATTCAGCACAATTTCATATAGATAACATAAATGGTTTTTAAACTGCTTTATTAGCTGTTTCTATTAAAATTCTGCATTTCTCCTATTTTAGAATATTAATATTATTAGCAGAAAAAAATCTGAGCTAACAGTGGTTATGTGCTCACAGGGAAAAAAAGAGATACCAGAATAACTTCTAACTTTAGTTGTAGTCTGCTTCAGGAAACACATACAGAAAGCCTGATTATAACCTTATGCTGTTTAATATTAGATAACCTATTCTATTTCTTCGATGTATACTGTTGACTTTTACCAATCTCAATTTGTTTGTGTATTTAGTTATGTTAGTATGGCAACGGACACATCATAGATACATTAGGAGAATTATAAAATACATAAATACATAAATGTTGAGTAAGAAAGACAATATTGCACAGGTAGTTAACATTTTGTATTAGACATTTTTACATTTTTGCAAAAAAAAAGTCATATTTTTGGGCAAGCTCTTCTAAGGTATGTTACCTCTCCCAAAGATCTTCTTTTGTATATTTAGATGATCATGTATCTAACAAGGCTTTGAGGAGGGCTTGAATAGGAGATCTAATCAGCAAAATGCAAAATTGCTCAGTGTCTTCAAACATTAAAAATATTATACTTAGGCAAAGCAGGAGCAAGCTATCACCGCTTCTTTGGTTCTGTACATTATCCACTTTCCTCAAGTGAAGAGGAGTACGTTAAGATGACAAACGACATCAGTTCTACCTTTCAGGTTGCAGCTGTTGGCACTGGTTGACAGTGATTCCTTTGTAGCATAAAGTATCTGCATAATCATAGTCTTTTCTGCTTTTTAGCCTTAGTTAGAAGTTAAAAAATTCCTATCGAAGTTCTTTCTGACTTCAGTTAAATCTAGTTTTCAACTGGCAAAGAAAATATTTTTAGTTTAATCAAACATACCTCCAGTGAAATATTATACACTAGTAAACCATGCTAGTACAAGTTAGCTGTGTGCTCAGCCTTATATAGAAAACATGGAATGAACTTTATGAGAGCAAATTTTGTCATTTATCTCCTTGGTTTCATCTAGAGATATTGCACGAGTCAGGGAGAACTAAGGGGAAGTATTAAGTGACTGGGAGAGGATTGGAAGGAAGTAATTTTCTATCCTCATGGAGAAATCTAGGGCTCTCGTGCAAGGCACGCAGGCCGGGCACCTTTGGCAGTTCTACTTTCCCTGCCAGAGGGGATCTACAATTGGCTGAGTCTCCCCACAGCTGCCCAGGGACAGCCACAGCAGGAAATGCAGTAAAAGCTGGTACCAATGCAGGTGTTCTCACTCACCGTGAAAATCAGACATTTACAGATTTATAATCTGCTGAAAGCAGTTTTTCTGGCTTCTCTACTCTTCTGCTTGCTAATTAAATCTTGTAGAGCCATTTCCACATATTGCTCGGAATTTCAAGCTTTGGAAGATAATAATCTTTTAGATGAGATAAAGTAAGGTAAACATGCTCTGAAAGTAGTATCCTATCTTTAATGTGGAAATGGTATAACTTGGCCTTGGAGGGCACAAGACACCTGTGCACATATAAGGTATGTTCTAACTATATGTGATGTTGAAACTGGAAAAATTAATAACTAAGGACTAACAGGTCAAATTACAATTTCATTTAGATTTATAAAACAGAATTCATGGATTATTAGCCAGATGTCAGATCTTGGTACACATAAAGAACAGTTTAAAGCCAAAAGCATGTGGTTGATTTTAAATAACCTGATGTCATGTGTCTCCTCTTAGGATTTAACATTTGCTACAGCCGACAAGGAAGAAAAAGCTCATGCCAAAGATAAGGTGTTTTTATGACTTCATGAGTGCTTTTTTGAGTATGAAAGCATATTAGTATCAGGATTATGAATCTTTTTGATTCAATTGAATTGTCTCTGCCTTACATACTTGTATGTTCTCCTTTTATTTATACACGGCACCTTCAGGAATGGTAATCAGCTCTTAGTAGGCTTTATCTCCTATTTCAGTGAATATCAGCTTGCCATCTAATTTCTCTTTTCATATAAACTAAAATACTTTGTAGCCAGGCTATAAAATTAATTTTAACTAAAATATACCCACGGTCATATGCATGAGTGTGGGGTTTTTTTCTGCATTGGAGAGAGAATTTTGTCACAAGATACATAACAGAACACTGCACTTACCTGTGAAAAAAGGCAAGGCTAAAACCACACATAATTTAAAGTAACAACTTAACTTCTTCAGATTGACCTCAATGGATTCAAATCAGCCACAGATATAGAAAAAATGTAATCCCACTGCCTAGAAAATATGTGCATATGAAAAAAATCAATGGAAAAATCAATGGTCTATCTGTCTTTTAAATCTGTTCTTTTCATCATGGGACTGTTGACAACTAGATCACTCAAGTTTAGGGTTGCAAACAGATGTATTTAGCCAAAGGGAAATAGTGAAACTTCTACCACTTAACTTCATCAGCAGTAATTCTTACTGCCAGATGAATACAAGCAAGTACTGACAATTTAACAGAAAGTGGCATTGTTTCTTTTTTCTTAAGAAAAAGGTTATAATATCCAACGTTTGGAGAGCAGAATTGTAGTTGCTTTTCTAAATGCCATATACATTGGACAAAATTAAGACTTACTTAGAATGTTTCTTGTTTTGCTTGTTTGAGAAGTCAAATGACGATTTCCTCTTCACTTGATGCCATCATCCCTTCACAATACTGTCTACATTTCAATTTGTCTACTTTAGCTTAAAAAGATAAATACTTGCGTGGTTTTGATTTATAATCAATAAGACATTCCTGTTGTCACTAAATCTTTTCATTGGTAAATTGTTAAATACCTCACATAATACATCAAAATATCAGACAGGTATAATGGTAATTTTTTGTTTTTAAATCTTCTTTTATTTTCCTTTCTTACCACCTTTCTGTCTTTAATTGCTCTCTTGGAGGGTGGGTGGAGAGAAGAAAAAGAAACAGTGGAGCAGGAAGGTGCAATAGAAGTTGTATATTGAGTTTTTCTGTGTCTTCAGAGACATATCATCAGCAAAATTTTATAATATTTTTTATACAGATCCTTTGATCTTTGTAGAGAAAAACTCTAGATGTACAGATATGATTACGAATCTCTTATAACATTTCCATAAGACTTTTTGTAATTAATTTATTTCAACATTTTTCAAGACATTACCTAGATGATTTCTACTATACCTTAAACTTCTAGCACTAGGTGAAGTCAGACTTGGCTAAGGCCAAGTCAAAATGGTGCTGATCCTAGCCAAACTCTGACAAGTGAAAAGCAGATCACCTGTTCAGGTTCAGGCAGGCCTTAATTCTCAGTCCCTGTTTGTAGAACAGTAGAACTCATCAGGCGCTAAAAGATTTAAGGCTTATCACTGTGACAGACTGATGGTAGCCACCACCCATCAAAAAATAAATTTATCAGGAATAGAAGTATGCTTGAGTTACTGAATTAGTTTATTGATGGTTTCTGTTTCTAATTCTGATATCTGAATTTACCCGCATATTTCTTCTCATTGCAAATCCATAATGTTGAAGCATGTTTTTGATTTACAACAACAAAGTTTTCAGTGATTATTAAAGCTGAATCTTCATAGCTAATTTATGAGGGGTGGAAAACAGAACTCTTTTTGTGTTAGAAAGTGATTTCTCCCAAATCTAGCACTGATTTTCTTTAGGCAAGGAATGGAGTGGAGATTTAGCTGAGAAAGGAATGGAAAAGTCTCCCCAAAGAATACTTTCTGAGTGGATGTTTGCACTGTAAGACAAAACTATTTTTTGTACAATACAAATAAAGATGCTGCTGTAAGGGTGAAGGGATCCTTACTTACAGATATTTTCATACATATATTTGGTTGGTTTGCTTTAGTTCCCCCCCGCACACCCACACTTTCCATATGTTATTCCCACCTTCATTTAACTATCCCAAATGTTAGAATGAGGGATTAAGTTACTAATATTTTAGATTTTTGAAAATGATCCTTGTAGCTGCTCACATTATCTGTCTGAATTTCATTAATGAGCAAAGTTTCTACGGAATAGTTTTTATTCTGTTTCTTGCTTTCCTGTCCTTTTCTTCTTGTTCAGGAGAAATGCTAGCCATCAACTTAGGTCAAGTTAAACAGTACAGAATGTATTTCTTTGGCTTATCTGTGATAGGATCTTGAATATTGGGAAAGTTCATCTGTTCATTTCTGCTGGGCATTCATGTGCTTAATTATGATGGAAAGCCACTAAGAATAGAAAGAAAGAATTAGATTAAGCAGAATACATTAGTGAGAGGATACTCTGAAGCAGTACAAGATTGTGCTGAGCAGTTTGCTATTGAAAAAGGTGACGTTAAAATGTAAAAGAAAGTGTTACATGAGAGAGTAAACATTTTTAATGTATACACATCAGACTGTAGTACTCCTTTAGAAATGATGAAGACACATAAGTCCCTGACAAGCCCAGAGTGCAGATAATAAGCAGTGTCCTTTTCCATTTCAGTAAAAAAGTCATAAAACAACATAACCAAAGTTCTAGTCTCATTAATATGGAAAATAAAGTTTAAACTGGACTCAGGTTTCCCATTGATATGTTCTCATTGAACATAACCATTCAAAATAAAATTCAACCAACTCAGTAGTAATCTTAATGATTTCCTGGGAAATGGATGTACTTCTCAAGCTAATCCATAGCAGCCACTTTCATATCTGTTAACTTTAGGGTTCTCAAGGGTACAGTTAGAATGGCTTAGTTTACCGAGGGGCTCCTTGTTACTGAGGGATTATGTGGAAGAGGTTTTTTTAAAAAAGACGTTCTGCAAGAAGTGTGGGTTATCTTAGATGCAGGACATTTGCGACAATCTTGACCCTCAGCTGCGTCATGCTGTCTTCATGGGTATTCACCTGCTCAGACCATTGCTGAGAGGTAAACTTTGAAATGTTAATAGAGATGGCTGTGAGACTACATGGAAAAAGCCGGATAAATTGTGTTTACTACTTTTAATAAGAGGGTATTTTTAAACTATAATAAAGATTCATGTCTTTAGACTAATGTCAACTCTCTTTTACAACCACTTCTAAGCACATGGTATGGTGTAGTACTGGCAGCTTATTTGTAACATACAAGTACATCCACAAATACTGTTCCTGCTGTCATAACTGAATAGTGACTTGCACCATAACTTTAATTCAAGACATTTGCCTGACACTCTGCCCAGAGCAATGCATTCTTCTTTTTTTATGCTCTTTGGTAATACTGTTGGAAGTAGTTAGCGTATCTCTTCGTAGTACTGTCTTATGCTGTATATAATAGTCTTAGATTATTAGTAATGTTTGTTTTGAAGCTGTGATTGATTTTTACAACAATAACCAGTAGGTTAACAAACAATAGAGTAAAAGCTTGCAAGAAGAGATTACTGTGTTTCTCATTAGGCTGCTGAGAAATTACTTATTAACTAAAATTGGTTATTGAATTATCCAAAAGATGTACATTTTTGATCATGCTTTAGTGGTGCAGAATAGCCTTGAGTAAAGAAAACTGCAGAAAGATAAAAGTATTCTATTCCTGTAATTATTATTTGTGTATGAAAAATGAAAAAAAAAATTACATTGATCCTATCCAAAACCAAAAAACAGACTCATGCTTGACTTTCTACATATAAATGTGATCTGGGCTCTAATTTTGATTTAATCCTGGGTAAGGACAACTGAACTAATCAGTCATCACAGGAGTGTGGAGCAAGGTCTTAAATACATTCATGCTTTTTATGGACTCTTTAACTGCTGTTGACCTATAAGTAGTGCTAAGACACTAACTTTCAACATCTGTATGCAGCTAATGTTCATCTTCATTTTGGACTACAGTAAAAAATCAAGAACACATCTTCCTTCGGTTGTTATTTATAATCTGCTCATTTAAAGATCTAATTATGATAGCTTCTTTTCTGAAATAGATACAGATGAAGTCGAGATATTCAGAAACCTAAATGAAAACATTCTTTTTATTATTAACATAGAACCTTCAATCTTGCCAAATTTTGTCACTTAAAATGCTGAAGATACAAGAAGTTTTCATTATTGAGAATAGCAACCCTACAGCCAGAGAGATACTGTTGCTTGTAAAAGAATAAACCATAACTTTTTAACTCAGTAACTGTATTTACAGTTATTAAAGTCTTTGTGGCAGTCACTTGCTGTTTGAATATTGAATACCTGCAGTAATGCTATCCTAGTAAAAGAAATAACTACTTTTAGATCAAAAAGGAAAATCATGAGTTTTCATTTACTGTGAAAAATTGGAAATAAACATTTTTTCAGAATGGGATAAGCTGTGTTTATAATACAAACTTAGACATCTTCCCTGCTTTAGGTATGGTCTGCTAAAACACTAGTCACAACACGTTGCTATTACAATCCCTTGTATAGAGCAGAGGTATTCTTGTGGAAGATACTATTATTCTTAGGTTATAGGAGTGGGAAAAAGAAAAGGTTGTTTCTAAAGCTGTGCTCACTTATAGGAGTCACATTCTAAGGATGCGTCTCAACCTGCAGCCTTCCCAACGTGATGTTGGAAGATACACATACTTCTTGTACACTTCATTGCTGTATTTGTCAACCTTTTTTGAAAAAAACCCCACATTTATGTTATAATTGATATCTGAGGAAAACAAACTGAGATATCTGAGCATATAAATGATTCATCAGGAAATGTATTTTCCCTAAAAACGGGAGGCTTCATAATTTTTATTATAGTGTGGGACCTTTCCCTTTTTTCGTCAGAAATATACGTAGAGATTACTTGATTTCTTTTATAGGAATGTGTTGTTTAGTACTGATTCATTCAGAGTTTTGTGTTTGATTGAAGGTGATGAAATGAAAAATTGTGCTACGTCTCTGTCTTCTTTGCAGCAACGTGCACGTGTCTTTCTAATCAGTGCATTAGTGAACAAATCTGTGAACAGCAGCATCACACCTGTGTGCAGTGAATGAAAGGTTTGACAAGGCGACCTCTCCATACATTCTGGTTACACTGAAGAGCAAGAATAACCATATCTCTTTGACTCAACCGGTTTTAGGTTTTTGTATTGAAATATCAGACTAGACACAATATATTTTCCTTCATAAAAAAGAAACTGCTTAATTTATTCTTAATTTGATTCCCTTTAAAATTCTTCTAAAGTATGTTGCTGCTATTTCAACATTACACTATTTCAACAGTAAACTGTAGCCATAAATATAAATTATGACGTTATATTAATGTTTTCTCCATCAGATGTACCAGAATTTTTTAATGATATTCTTATTGAGACTTTATTTGGAAACTGTTTTGCTGAGTTGCTTATAACGTATGGAAAAGAGAAACATTTCTGTAGGCATTCCGTAGAAAATAATATGAATATCACAAAAGGAGAACAATTCTTGCATTTTTACATCTATTTCTCATCTTAAAATTGTTGGAATGTTGTCCTCTTGCAAGTTCCATAACTTCTTTAAAAAATAACCATCAACTGGTCAGGAGATGCCTGGAATAAAATCAGGAACAGTTGAAATAACTGAGCTGGTTTCTCTTGATTTCTTTCTTTTTTTTTTTTTTTTTTTTTAAAAAAAGATAAAACACAAATTCTGCAACCATGTGGAAATAAATTCCAGTGCACAGGAATCTTCAACTTCAGAATCTGTTTTATAACCTGCTCTGTTCATATTTCATGGATGTTAGGAATCAGTGGTAGTTCTGCCAAGCTGAGGCCTGTTGAAGTATACTTATCTATAGTGAGCAATCCAGCTTCAGGTGTTATGTGTTAATTTTCACTAAAGAATGTAATGAACTACAGAGAGTGAAGCTTATATTTACAGTGAATCTTTAAGAAAAAAAGTAATTTTATCACAACTTTGCTATATGTGCTGTGAAGTATTGAATAACTTAACACCACTCAAATGTAATATGTAGTTTTTTCCTGTTTTGCTCCTAATAAGCCAATCAGCAGCACAGACCTGTACAAGTTAAACTGTTTACATTTATCTGCTGTAACTGTGAATCAATTTAACTTGCACAGGTGAAGTCAGAATTGGACTAACAAGCTGAGCGAAGTATTACCTCTAGATAAACTTCTTCCTGTTATGCTTTATGACTGTGACAGAATAAAGCTAAGAAGTTTTCTCAAGGCATTGCTGTTTGATATTGCTTGTAAGTTTTGTGTTCTTTTTTAAAGTTACTTAGGTAGGAGGGAGGTGTTAAATGCATAAGTGGTTTTATTCATGTAATCCTGTTATGCCTGTGTGTAACCTATTGTTGCTTGCTTTGAAGGTTTTATGACAAATACCCTTGTTATGTGATGATTATTTTGTTCAAAGATCACTACCTAAGTTGTTAGGTTAGTATTGTTAATGGGTAATGTCAAATTAATACTACTGAATTGAAAATCTATAAAAGCAAATTTTTCTTATGATTGCTTGTTTAGTACATGCTAGAACTTAGAAGAAAATGAGGGGAAAAATATTATTCCTCTTTTGAATTTCTAATTTTAGAGAGAGATTCTAGAAAATAATTATACTGACTGTGTCTTCTTCCTAGTCTGCGTATCAAAGAAACAGACCTGTTTTCAGAAACAGACAAAGAAACGCCATGTTTTTTCCACACTGACTGGTCTATGCATAAGGTTTGGTGGTGTCTCATTTTTGGTGGTTTTGGTTACTGACTTATTCTAATCATAACTAATCATATCTAATCATAACTAATCATATCTTCACAGGTTTGCTTTTTTTGTTATGTAAGTCTGGGCTTTTCTGCTGCTGCAGAGATGAGATTAAAAATTATATGACTTTTTTTGCCCCTATATTCTCCATCATGCCTTGAAGGTACCTTCTACTATCAAATTGTTTTCTATTTATTTTCATTGTCTAAGGGAGCATGTCTGGGGTTGAGATACAGTAAAGGATGACCTCCTATCCTTATATATTCAAATGCATTGTGATGTTTATTGCTTCACTTGTATGGAATTGTGTGGATCCATATTATTATGAAATAATAGTAAGATTAAAAGTGAGTTTCATCAACGAAGAAGAACTGGTGTATTTATGTGTTTTTTGAGAATACTTGAGGAAGCCTAATTTCAAAAGGTTACAATTTTAGTGCTTCATGCCCCTCTCTATTTGCCCTTTTAGTTAATAGGAATGTTCCGATTTATTGCTATTTGTGCTTGAAGACCTTTTTTGTTTTAAACAGTAATGCAACTTAACTTCTTACATCTGCCAAGGAAATTGCATCAATTTAGCAAATATTAACTTCTATGTTTTGAAAAAGACTTGCTCTAACTTTCTCCTCTGAGACAAATTAAATAATCTTCTTCATTGGCTCAGTAATCCTGAAAAGGATCAGGTCTCTTCCTTTGTGACCCCAAAGGGATGGGTCTTGACATTTAAAAACTCAAAACTTGGCTTTCATGTTCTGTTAATGCTCCTCTGTGGGTCTTGGAAAAAGGAGGTCAGGCATGCTGCCAAAGTTCAAATGTACTCAAAATGAAGGGAGTCTATCCCACACTAGTCAGGGGTGCAACAGTCCAGTTGACAGCTAATGCCATGTATTAAAACATATATTCTAGATTATTGATGCTGCCTACAGTCTTTAGCATATTTTCTCAGTACAATTTTCTTACAAAAATAATGACCGCAGTCTCATTCTCTTGATGAGCGTATGAATGTTCTTAATATGAACTTGCTAAGAATTGTTTACATATCTGGAAGTTTCTAGGAAAACAATTCATCTCCCTATGTGAAGACCATGTGTTAGCAAGCTTGCATGTTGGCAACATCTGTTCTGTAATTATTACAGTGATAGGCCTAACATCAATGCCAATGGTCAAATGAGACTAAAAAGGAAGAATATATTTGCAAGTAAAATATAAAAATAACTGACTATTCCACTTGTTTTTCTTCAGTAAACATTTAAAATTGCTTATCAAATCTAGCACCATAGGTGTGTCAGGTTCCCTGCTACCTTTCCCTAATAGTACCTCGCAGTACTTTCCCTGTGTTGTGGCTTAACCTGGGAGGCAGCTAAACACCACACAGCAGTTTGCTCGCTCTCCCACCTGCAGTGGGATGGGGGAGAGAATCGGGGGGAAAAAAAGTAAAATTTGTGGGTTGAGATAAAGACAGTTTAATAGGACAGAAGAGGAAGGAATAATAATAATGATAAAAGAATATACAAAATAAGTGATGCACGGTGCAATTGCTCACCACCCGTTGACCGATGCCCAGCCAGTTTCCGAGCAGCGGTCACCCCTCCCCCGGCTAACTCCCTCCAGTTTATATACTGAGCATGACGTCACATGGTATGGAATGTCCCTTGGGCCAGTTTGGCTGTGCCCCCTCCCAGCTTCTTGTGCACCCCCAGCCTTCTCAGTCGGTAGAGCATGGGGAGCTGGAAAGTCCTTGACTAGTGTAAGCACTACCTAACAGCAACTAAAACATCGGTGTGTTATCAACATTATTCTCATGCTAAACCCAAAACACAGCACTGTACCAGCTACTAGGAAGAGAATTAACTCTATCCCAGCCAAAACCAGGACACCCTAGTAGTTCCCTAGCATCATAAAGAGTTGCAATCCACAAGTTTGTTTAGTATGAAAAGTTTTTGGTTTTGTTGTGTTTTTTTTTTTTTTTTTTAAATTTGATTCTCTTATCAAAGTTGATGATATATTTCATCAAAGTTTATAGCACGTCATCTGCATAGTTTGGTTCATACAATTTCACATGGTAACTTCCCAAAATTACAGTGTAATTTTTTTAATTAAATTTGAATGCATGATTAACAATGGTATAAAATCAAGATTCCTCCAAGATTGATGATTACTACAGAGTGTAACAGGATAGAACCTGTGTTTTGGTTATAGCTTTGCTATTGGTCTATTATGCATAATTCTTTTTTGTGCCTTTTTTTCCTGATGAGTGTGGTTTTCCTTCCCAAAAAGTAGTTAATGACAGTGGTCTTTTTTTTTTTTTTTTTTTTTTTTTTTTTTTTTTTTTATGGTTGTCCAGGAGAAAAGTACTGAAAAAGAGGCTTTGGGGATTTTTAAGACATCCATAGCAAAGAATTCAACATATACTTAACAGTACTTCCAACAGTACTACTTCCTTCACATGGTGTACTGACACTTTTTTCATTATTTTTTTTTTATTTCAATTTTTGAATGATAAATTCTCTGTTACAGATCTTCACTTGTGAAGATGTTTTCAGTTGTGATCAAAGTTGCTTAACTTCCTTTTGGATAAAATGAATGTGCATCAATTTCTTTAGAAACTGAGAATTTGCATGTGGGCAATGGAACAGGTTTCTTGGACTTATTCAGAGATTGCGGTAAGTGAAGAATGGTGGAAACTGAGTTCTGTATCTCGTGAATGGGTTGACATGTTACTAGTTATAAAGGAATAACATACCATGTAAATTATGATGTGTACATAACTTGATTTTCAAAATGCAAATTGATTTTCTACAGTGGGGATAATGGAATGTAGCCAGAGAGCATTCTAGTGGGAGGTGAGATATATGTAGTTGCTAAAGAAACCATGGAAGATGCATAAAGTAGCTGTTCTCTTACTATTTTACTGTTTGGATTTGGGTTTTGTTGGTTTTAATTTGATACAAACTTGAGGTGTTTCGTATTGTGGTGGTTTTTTTGTTTTGGTGGTCTGTTGCTTTGGGTTTGGGGTTTTTTTCATTGGTTTGGTTGGGGGGGGGTTGTTCAGTTGCTTGGTTTTGGTTTGTTTGGGTTTGTTGTGTTGGATTTTTTTTTTTTATAGAAATGTTTAGGGGTTTTTTTTTCACCTTTTTTACTGAATGTCTTTTGTCTCCTAGCAGTGGAATAGATTTTGTGAGTAACCAAAGTCACATAATACCCATGTAATTGATGGGAGTGGAAGGTTTTGCTTGTTCATTTCTTTAAAATAAATTTAAAAAATCCTAGTATCAGACAATCCCCTTATTTAAGTGAAGAGTCCTGCAGCCATAGCTACTATTCATGATGAAAAGACTATCTGCTATAAATCTGTTAAAAGGTGGTGGGGTGTTAGTAGGGAAGTAGAGATAAGTTCCTTAAAACTATGAGTAAAGAAATCTGGCTTCTCAGTCCGAGATCGTGACATAGGAATTGTCAGTATTCTGTACATGATGAGGTTTTTTTGTTTTCTTTTTTTTTTTTTTAATTAGAAATATTTAGCTTTTCAGGGCTATGGCAAATCATTTCAGCTGTGTCTAACTATATCAGTTTTATGCCTCGAGGACCTGCCATTTAGGTGGCCTGTGATATCAGTCTTGGGACAGTGGTGTCATGCTTTGTCACGTGTCAGTTACAAAAACATTTGATCTTATATTCTTTAAAGAAATATTTCTTGCCTCCTATTTTAATACTGTAACTATAAATTTTAATGCAAAGGTATTTAATTTTTCAGAAATGAGCCTTTCAAAATCCATATTTTTTTTTTTATCTTTCCTTACCATGTTCTTTTCATGTCTCTGATAATCTAAAATACTACAATTCTTCATAATAATATCCAACAGCCTCTGGCTAATTACTGAGTCAATTATGAAAATATATGTATTAGCTAGATGACATACAGTCATACAGAGGGAAAAACTAGGCTTATTATAGGATATTTAAAACTCAGGAGATATACTAAGATGAAGTAGTGGTATAAGAATCCATCCAACCTGGAAAAGACTAGTACCTGTGCATAACTACTGTGATTAGAATGATTAATTTAAGCTTATACATAATATTTGGTGAACTGGAGTCACAGTCTTCAGTTTAGAAAGGGAGGGAGAAATAAAAACTGAATAAAGCAATATTTAGTGAAGAACAATATGGCAAAAAGTTTTATTTTGGATAAATGACTTGTACTTAGTACTTAAAAGAAAAATGTGGTTTTAGTTTTGATAAAGCCTGACCAATGAGAATCTTTCTCAAGTTACTGTGGAGTGGCCTTAATGCTGTAAATAATCCCGTTGGCCAAGTCCCAGTACCGTGCAGATGAGAAAAGGATGCAGGAAATTCTGTTGTTTACACATGTGTCTGTAACTGAGAAGCAAGAGGAGCCCAGCAAACCCAGAGGGTAAGGGGTCTTAAGCTTGTGGGTTTACTGTTTAATTTTTGTATTTCTCTTCAGGGACAAAGTATGGGTTACCATCACGCTGATGGTAAGGAGGAAAACAATCTGAAATACCCAGCAAAAGTATCGAAGATCAGAAAACAGATAGTATTTGAAGTATGTGGCTAAGTTAGATCTAGCTAGATTTTTCTTTTCTGTCCTTTTCACTACTATCGGGTAGAATTAATTGTAACACCCCATTAAACATAGCTTGTTTTTCAGATATAGGTGGATCCTTACTTACCATAACCAGGTGAGTTTTAAAATTTTTCAAAGTGGCAGTTTGTTAAATGGTTATTTCTTATTTTTGATTTAGAAATTAGTATAAAGGCAGAAAGGTTAAGGATTATACTGTTTTAATACTGAAAACCTTTTTTTAAATCACTATGTGAAATTCATCTGCAATAGGATAAACTGGTAAAGCTTTGGTAACTTTTAATCATTATTGGTATTATGATCATAAGTGTCATGAGAATACTGTTATGGGTTTGCAGCAGTTTATGTTGCGGTTTTTTGTTAGAAAGCAATGTTTTCACAGTGTTTCTATTTTCATAAATTCCACTAATCAGTTGTATAATCTTAACTTCCTTCAGAAAATATGTGATGATAGGATAAGAAAAAAGTGTGTTCTTGGCTATATGATATTACTCTAATGCAGTGAAATATAATTTATTGATACTATGATTTGTTGATGCTGGACAAAGATATTTAGTTTGTCATTATTTGAGAGGCAAATATCCCAGATGATATGAGACTGTATGGATGATCCATCGCCAATGAGAACCAAGGGTCAAATTTCAAAAGTAACGTTGATGAGTTTAGTAAGCATATATAACAAACAATACTAACAGGCCTCCTACTGACTATCCAGATAGCTGCATTTTTGTCTCTTAGTTGTCACTGATTCTCACAACCATTTTGTGAAGCAGAATCTGCTATAAATAATCCTATTGCTAGAAGCCTAGCTTTTGTTTTGAATTACCTATGTTAGAAAATTTCCTTTTTTTTTTTTTTTTTTGAGTTTCTGAATGCAATTCTTTGGATAATATAATGAAGATAAAAGAATTTCTATAATATATTAGGTATTGTTAATAGAACAGTCATATCATTCTGTCATGAAACCTCCCAGAGAATTCTGTGAAAGACTTAGTGAAAAATGTGAAATAATATGTCTGACGCTTTCATGTATTTGCATGTAACCAGTTTTGAATTTGAATCTTTCACCTTAAATATAAAGTATTAATGTTAACTTCAGGTAGATCTGAGAACTAAATCATTAGAAAATGAATACTCTAAAGCAGCTGGTAATGAACAGAAAAACACTGTCATTGACTTCAGCACCAAGAGGGGTAGATCTTGGAATCATTTAAAGTGTACAAATTTGGTTGTTGATAGTTGACTCTTCTGTGGGTTGAAGAGACTAGAAAATGTTACCCACAATAATAATTCCGTATTGATAACCATTATTCCATTAGTATCTGCTAAATTTAACAAAACAAAAAAATAAAATTTTATGTTCCAAATTGCTTTTCATAAAGCATTCAGAATAAAGCAATGTCTACTATCACTTTTATTAAACAAGTTTTATTTTACCCTTTTCCTCTGAAGTATGATTGGCAAGAACATATGGACATTTAAGGCAATATTCTATCAGGAAAAACTACTAGTGCAAATTTTAATTCAACTAGCCATATTTTTGTAGCCTATAAAATATTCTTGCAATGAAGCATATATTGGTTTTTATTTAAATACTGTTTTCTACTTTTTTTTGCCTTTTTTTCTATATCAAATACTTATACCGATTGCTAATAAATGAAGAAGTCACTACAATAGTATAGCTGAATAAAGTATAAGCAGAATTCCAAGGTAAAAGCGATTCTAACATTGACATTCAGGCTACGTTATTTGGATCTGTGAACAGGCATATGTAACGTTCTCTGAAGTGTATAGTGCAGCTTTTCATTGTTGGGTTTGATTTTGTCCACTTTAACAACTCCAAACAACACACTGAACACTCCAGCATCAAGAAAAGGAATACAGGGCACTGTGGTGCGTACAAGCTTTTCAGTTGCTCGGTAGACTTGTCTTGCTGTCCATCACTAACAGTTTCATCAAGATATTTAAAAAAGGTCAGACAAGCATGAACTCTGTTCCAAGGATCCCTGTTTGTGCAATGCAAGGTACTTCAGAGAGAGAGGTGAAATTTGGCTCCCTAGAGGAGGTAGGAAACAGTTCCTTCTATGCCAGTAAATCATTTATAGACATGTGAAAGGTGCTGTTACTAATGTCATTATTGTTACTTTAATTGAAAAGGCTGTGGGTCTGGTTACAGTGCATTGTGAATTCCATAAACGTGATCCATCTTGTAAGTAGTCGCCAGTGGGTCTAAAGGCAATTGCCTTTCTATGATGGCGGTATCCCAAGCGAACTGCATTTGGAAATGGCAGTTTTAAGGGAAGTCCCATGGAAAACAGGGAAAAGTACTTTATTTGCATTTATATTAAACTATTTTTTAGCAAAATGGAGAAAAGAGAAGAAAGAATAACAACAGACTTTTGAGTAATATCGAAATCCTCAATTTAAGTTTGTGTGTTTTGTTTTCCTAACGCGGATTGATTCATAACATGTATTCCTATAAATTCCCAGTGTCCATACTCTTTAATGATTGTCTAACTCTTTAGTTTCCTTGTTCTGACTCTTCTTTCTCAGCTTTGAATCTTCCACTCTACTTAACTGAGTGAGCTACAATGGTAATTGAAAACCGAGCATTAATGTCACAATTTTGTAAGGGCTGCTTTAGTGTCAAAGATTTTCCTGCATTCCCAAGACAGGACATCTTTGTTGCAGTTACAATTATGTCTGGTAAGCTTCTATATAACTAACAAAATAGGCAAATTAGCTTCTAAACCACACTTTTATTGTTATTAATAGTCCATTCCATTTGTAGGGACCCTTACTGGGCTTTTCTTTTCCAAGTTGTTAAAAACCCCTTTTTTCCCCCCCCTGTGTATTTTAATAAGGTATTAACAGGATTGTACAACAGAGATTTACTTTTTATTTAACTGACATTACATAAAGATGTATCAGTATATAGAAACTGCATTATCGATATTAATTTTCTGTTAAGGCATACTAGAAACCATATTCCGCATTCCTTTGGAAAAGCAGGTCTCTAAGCAAAGGACACTTTTGCTCCTATTCCCTTTTTAGTCCATACAATCATCTTTCATTGACTGGTTTATTCTGAATATGATCCTCCCTGAACAGCTTGATTCTCTGCTCATGCTGATTTGAGTAATCTAGGTCTGATTTATATTGGGTTAAATAATGCAGGTTTTATGCCAAATCCATTCTTATTTAACGTCAATCACATTACTGGAGGAATACCAGGGAGGAAGTGCCATGAAAGCTCTTATTGTTTTGATTATTTTTTTTTAAATGTATTTTCAGTTGACTTGAAGGTTTCTCCATAACTTTTGTAGGTATCCATGTTGGCAAAAGGATGCCAACTTCCCGTCTGTCTGAAGGACAGTATTCAAAAGAAAATTTGCAGTATACTTATACAATTAATTTCTTCTCTTTTGATGGGGCTACTCAATGGCCTACTGTGGGCACTGTAGAGAATAAATAGAGATGCTTCTCTATGCATTTAAGTGACCTCTAGGGTACAGCACATGGTACTTTGTGGATTATTTTATGTGACCACTCTAGTAATTGTAAAACCATGGCTTATATGACAATATGAATTATTTCTTAAGTACCTTTCCCTCAAAGACGACGTAGTGGAGTTGGAGTCATCACAGGATTCTATCTTACAGCATTAAATCCCACAAAGGAGTCCTTGAACTGTTCAAAGACATAAGATGGTGTTAAAATACTACAGTGGTTAAGGACAATTAAGGATAATTACATATAAATGTCCAAGAAGTAATCTTTTTTTAAAGAACATTCTTTAAAGACTTAATTCTAGAAGAAACGGCTTCTAAAACTATTCTGATAAAACTGAGCATATCTCTGCACAACAGAATTGTTAATTCTGATACAACTATATCAAAGTAGTTGAACAAGCCAAAGGGATAGGCTCTGACCCAGAGAAAACAAAATATTCATGAACGTTCTTACTTGTCTGCTTATGTGGGTGGGAAAAAAATCACTTGTTTCCAGATTGACTCTGAGTAGTGTTTTGAAGAAAAATTGTTTTATGTCCTAATAAGCACTGGAATGTTTTATGTCTTGGTCAGAAACAATGCATCAGATATCTGTGATTAATGTTCCCTACTCCCAGTGTTATGAAATTGCTTTTCAAAGTAGGTCATGTTTTGAATAAAAAAGATCATAATGATTACAACTATAACAAGACAATTATTAATCTCTCACTTCATAAAGCATATGATTTTAAGACACTGTCAAGAATTTTACAAAACTGAAGAATTTCTCAGAATATAAGCAGGCATTAAAAACTTAATTTTTCAGGGATATGCCTTTACATCTTCACACATTGGAGAAAAAAAACCCAAAACCCAAACAACCCTGTGTTGTTTTGTTAGTAAACAAAAAAGCCTGTAGATGAAAGCGAAGCTATCCAGTTTAAAGACAATTTCCAACTGAGTAACATACAAAAAATTGTTAGAAATGTGGTATAAACTGTAGAAATAAACTTGTGATAATTTTTTTTTAAATAATGAAGCTTTTCTATACATTTAAGTGACCTCTACTGTTTGGATGGATGGGTTTTAGCATTGTGTCTAACCTAATTCTTGTTCAGTAAAGTGCTCTTCACGATGGTTAAAGAAGCCTGTCTTCAGTTGCCTTTTTTAACTTCCTTTTGAAACTGAAAGGAGCCCAGCTGACCTGTTCTATAGCCCAATCTGAAAAATGTGAAAAAAACCCCACAGGTCTTTCAAGTCCTCAGCGCCATTTGGGAGTAGCTGGGCATCTTAAATTTTGGCTGTACCCAATAAGAACTTACAGAGGCTCTCACAAAGAGAATAATTTGGCTTTTTAAGAGAAACAAACAAATAAATAAAACATTAAATGGTAGAATGCTAATGTTAGTAATGACTGGAAAAGGAAACTAACCATTGAGGACCTGACACAATACAAAGGTCTTTGGTCAGAATAGCGTCCTGTAAGCTTATTTAAAGCTTACTTGCAAATATTTGTTTTGGATATCTTAAATTGATTAACAAACACCCTGGATGAAAATGAACAGCTGAATGAAATGTTTTTAGCTTCCTTTTCTTTGACTTTAACTTACAGCTGGCTTTAATGCTTGCAAATTTTAAAAAGACTTTTAAAACCGATAATGAATGACATGCTTAAAGACAGATCTAACCTTGTGGATGATGTATGTCTTGGATATTATTCCCATAAAATTCTGGAGTCTTCCCTCTTTCTGGAAAGTTCAGAGCAAATCCATAAAAGAGAGTCTTCTGTGTCCTGTCAAAGGGCTGTCTGTCAGTATGAGCAAGATGATAGTGTATGTGTGTACTGGCTGAGCTGCATATCCTGTAACAACACACTGACAATTCTGTTTGTGTGGAGTCTTTTGAGATTCTGTGTTGTTGACTGACAACCGGTTCTGTTGCAACTGAGCTGAGCAGTGTAAGAAGCTACCTGCTTAGCCTACTTGCCTCCAATAAAGGGGTTATGACACCTTTAACACTGTTGTTCATTTCAATGTGGAGTAAAAAATATATGTCACATTAAACACTCACTGAAACTAACTTACTTTGCTTTTTGTGGAGACAAGAAGAAGACTCATGCACTTGGTTATTCTTTGCCTCAGCTGTGGAACTGCTGAAAAAAAAAAATAATCGGAAACCATTTTAATGTGATTAAGAGTAAATCTCATTGTGTCTGAAGAACAAGATGCCTATTATTCTAAAAAAAACTCTATTCATTTGTATGAATTAATATTGCCTTAGTTTAAATACACTATGAATTGAAGTTATTATTCAGATTATTATTCATAGCCTGTCTTTTCTAACAATCATACAGAGCATCATTCAGAAAATAAACGTATTTCATGGTAGATTACCAATCTCCACACAGAATCAATGAGATTAGATTAGAACTCAGATTGTATCTGATGTATACAATTTATTTTTTCAAGTGTAGTAACTGAGAAATGATTATCAATTCTACAGACTCAAATGTATAAAACTATAGTTGATATATTATGAAGGTTTGTAATCAAAACATTCTTGGGGAAATTAAGTTACTGTAAATGATATTTAAAACAGTACTTCAGAGCTTCTTTTGGCCTTATGGGTAGTAAATGACAACATCTGTATGTACAAATATTTGTTACCCATATTTAACCTTAAGGATTTTAATACAACTTCAAAGACATGTGAAGAAACATCAGCTTGTCTGTGTAAAAGCTCTTGGAAGATATTGCAATGATATGTAATGACTTGTGGTTAACCAGTAGACCTAAATCACAATGAGTATATAATACTGGTTCTCATCTTGAAGTAGTATCCAAACTGCTTATAGTTTATTGACAGTAGCAGCCAAAAAAGGAAAAAAAAGTAGAATTTTTTTAGTCTTTAAATTTATTGTAATCTATGACTACCTTCCAAGCTGTCTTTTTTATGAATGTGTATGTGCACAGTATGTAGATAATCTGTATAATATTATATAAAATATATTCATGTGTTTAAAAAGAAATTGAAACAGTGAACAGGATTTTACTTTAAAATGGATATTTAGACATGGGCAGAAAATGTTAAAAGGAAAAGCAGTACATAGGACCACAGAGAAGTGGACCAAGTTCTCTTCTGGTACATCCTTTTACAAAGAGAATTACAGCATTTCATTTTGAGCAAGAGCCTCTAAAAAGACCATTGGCAACAATAATGTAAGATAAGCTGTGAAAGAATTCTTCTTCTTGGTTACTGCTTTTAATTGTTGGCACCTTATGTCTTACCGTAACTTAAAAGAATAAAATGTCTTTACCTAGGGGTGTTTTTATTCTTTTAATGTGGAAAGAAAAAAAACACTTAGTTCTTAAAAGCTTTTAGCCATCCTGGTTTGACTGCTTCTGTGGTCAAATTCTCCTATTGGCATAGAAAGTTTCCACTATATTTTACAGAAGCAATTCACACATTGAGAGAAATATGTTATACCTCATGGTTACAGGAATCACAGTAAAGGTAATAGTTTCAATAAAAGCATCAGTCCAAATATAAAATTTTGTGGAACTTTATGGAGAATTAAATGTTTCCTGCAAGTCACTAATTGCTGCTGCTACAGACATATCTTTTCTGGATTGTTTCCACCTGTGCTTAGAATTGACCTTCAGCCTGGGAAGTATCTGGGAATGCTTGATTATCTTGTTCACCACTTTCTTCACACACAGTGCTCTGCACATTTGCAGTTTATGTTGGCAGAACAGGTTTATGGGGATAAAGCCAAGGCTTATACACATTCTTCTTTCTTCTTTTTCCTTGTGCCTTACAGCTGTGCCTTTCCACATTACTATATCAGGGCCCACCCCATAGTGGAAATAAGACTATTAGTTTGCTTCTAATTCAATTAACTTAGAAAATGATGAAGAGGGACAAAAGAAAATTTTGTGGCGTCATATCTCTATAAGAAGCCAAGTGGATGCCTGAGAATAATAAGTATTAGACATGCACCACAGATCTTTCTCAGAAAGGAAGAGAAATATCTAAAGATGAAAAAGGGTAATCTTTCATAGGGATTTGTCTTGCAGATCTGAACAAACAATCTGGCTAACCCTTCACCCTTCAACATGTGAAATATAATGTAACAGTCCTTATTTTCAGAGTAGTCCTGTATTGTAGTACTTATTTGGATTTAGTTTTTCTTAAAATTTTTGCTCATACTTAACTAAATAAATCTCTGGTTTTGCATATATCCAGTGTCTGTCTTGCTAGTTGCTGCTTGATTCCAAACTAGCCAAGTATTGCATTATTCCAAGCTTTAAATACTTAACGCTTGAATCTGTAAATGAGTTTATCTGGTGTGTGAATAGTAGATGTTCTTTTGAGTGTCTCTTGCTTTCTGCAAACTTGTTTTAAGAACAAACCATTTTTTTTGTGTATCAGCATTTCTACTCCTCTATCTCCTGAAAACAAGAAGCAAAGAGACTTGCAATAATAGAAATGGGAAAGTTACCCAGTTGAATTTTATGTTGCTAATATGCAAATAGGTTTCATATCTCAAGATATTTTAAAACGGCGTTTCTTTCTACAATATATGCATTTGATGCACGGATGAGAGTGTGTAGACCCTGATACCTATTACAGAAGCAATATAAATGTAATCCCATAAAATGATCAAATTCCTAGCAAATTAGAGATTTTCAAGAGTGGGCTGTAGCAGTCTTAGATATGTCAGCGTTAACTGTTGCGTGCTTTGTGGCTTTTTTACTTGTTTGGTTGTGGTTTGGGGTTTTTTTAGTTTGGAACGGAAGCAAGCAAATTCCTAGAAAACACATCAGTGTCCTTGAAACATAAGACAAATTGGCAGTTTTTTTGAAGCAAAAGTGGATTAAATGGGAATATAGTTAAGAGAAAATCTTTTCCATATGTCGCTGAATTCTTAAGGAGACACAATGTGTTTATTTTTTCTGTAACTGTGTGAGGGAATTCTGATACTAATATATGTAATGGAATATCAACATCTTGTTGTTTAGAAGTATGTAAATAACAAATCATTATTTATAATATGCAACATTGAAAACAAAAAAAACATCAGCAGATTACATGAAAAAAAGTATTAAAAGTTCAAGAATCAAGTTGGTTAGAACAAAGTTCTAGAGCATGAATACATTCACATGAAAAACAATAAATCAGGATATTCCTGTATTCTTCAGATTAAAAGTTATTTACATTATAAAATTACTCGATTTAAAAAAAGAAATTAGCTGGAAGTGTTGCAGAACTCAAAAATATGGATATACTGTACGTTCTTGACAACAATGCAGAATTGCTGCTTCTAAGGTGGTTCAGTGTTATCATAAAATGGGTTTATTTCTTATGGCACTTGTCTACTTACATGGTGTTTTGTGAACCTTTTGGCTAAAAGTTATGTATTCAGAGATTCAAAATCCGTGATCTTGATTTCTTCTGGTTTCCTGGCTGTTATGGCAATGTTGTTAAAACTGGAAGAAGCAGGCATGCACAGTTCCTCAGAAATCACGCTGCTCAGAGAATCATGGAATGGCTGAGGTTAGAGGGGACCTCTAGAGATCATCTGCTCACAGCAGATTACTCAGGACTTCTATATAGCATGCCTTTGTTTCAACAGAATTGCTGTCAGACTAGAGATTTTTTTCTCTAAAATGGGCAGGACCACTTCCACTTGGAATTGTAAATCTTATTTCAAAGGGTTGGAGTATGTTATGGGGAAGGATAGGAAATGAGGATAAACTGGCAATGCGACTGGTGTGGTCAGCCTAAGGGCTGTTTCAGGGCTACTTCACATTTCTTTTTGTGAAGTTATAAATTTATATATATAAAATTTTACCCTATGTATCTTCATATGAATTATGAAAACCTTCAGGAGAAGCAAGCTACTATTAACAATAGAAAGAATTCCTCCTCTGGAGTCAGAGAATTTTTGTTTCCTACTATGAATACTGGAATACCAAGTAGCAGTATACCTAATATTGTTATACAGTGGAAAATGCTTATTTCAGCGTTCTGGTCATTGCTTTATTTTCCTTTGGTTTCTGGATAATCCTGTCTTGTTCCTGACTAAAACAGTAAAAACTTCATGTATTCCTGAGTAGTCCTTTCACTTACTAATCCCTCTGTGGCTTATTGCATTTCAGTCACTACCTTTAATGTGCTCATCCTTTGCTTTTTCTCCTGAGAATTTAGCTATACGTGGACTGCTAATGTAATAGTATACTTTCTGGGGGTACTTCAGAATTATAGAGTCATAGAATGGTTTGGGTTGGAAGGGACCTCTAAAGGTCATCTAGTCCAACCCCCTTGCTGTGGGCAGGGACATTTTCAACTCGATCAGCTTGCTCAGAGCCCCATCCAACCTGACCTTGAATGTTTCTAGAGATGGGGCATCTACCACCTCTCTGGGCAACCTGTTCCAGTGTCTCACCACCCTCAGTGTAAAAAAAATGTCTTCCTTACATCTAGTCTGAATCTATCCTCTTGTAGTTTAAAACCATTACCCCTCATCCTATTACTACACTCCCTGATAAAGAGTCCCTCCTCATCTTTCCTGTAGGCCCCCTTTAGGTACTGGAAGGCCACAATAAGGTCTCCCTGGAGCCTTTTTCTCTCCAGGCTGAACAACCCCAACTCTCTCAGCCTTTCTTCATAGGAGAGGTGTTCCATCCCCCTGATCATTTTCCTGGCCCTCTTCTGGACCCCCTCCAACAGGTCCATGTCTGTCTTATGCTGAGGGCTCCAGAGCTGGACACAGTACTCCAGGTGGGGTCTCCCCAGAGCAGAGGGGCAGAATCACCTCCCTTGACCTGCTGGCCACGCTTCTTTGGATGCAGCCCAGGAGACGATTGGCCTTCTGGGCTGCAAGCGCACATTGCTGGCTCCTGTCCAGCTTTTCATCCACCAGTACCCCCAAGTCCTTCTTGGTAGGGCTGCTCTCAATCCCCTCATCACCCAGCCTGTACTGATACCGGGGGTTGCCCTGACCTAAGTTCAGGCCCTTGCACATGGCCTTGTTGAACCTCATGAGGTTCACATGGGCCTACTTCTTGAGCTTGTAACCTTGACTGTCACAACATTTTATATAGTAGTAAAATGCAATTTTTCCTACAGAACTACCATTTTCCTGAAGTTACTTTGTGTTTTTGAACTTTTTAGGCTTGATAGAGCAGTTAACAAACTTTGTTTCTGGATTTTTCAATATCAATAGAAGGCCAAGCTGAATCTTGGGTCTCTTTTTTTTTTTTTTTTTTGCCACCTTACTCTCTGTCATATTATTCCCTCACTGATCATCATCTAGCAACTCAGAAGTGGGATCTGACTTCAGTTTTGCACAGATTCTACTAACAAGTGCTGACTTACATTTGGTCCTACTCCTTTTACTGCCTCTGGAACTTTTTAAACTCTTCTGAGATTAAATTTATTCATTTATTTATTTGCAAGGCAAAGGTGTTTATAACACAAGGAAATAGTGAAAAAATAGTGATATTCAGTTTTCCCAAGATTTTATATTTGGCCAGACCTATAGGAAATGTATAAGACTTTACTCAGCACTTCTGTGTTTACTCCTTCTCAGCCAGTCTAAATGTTTTGGGTTTATTTTCCCTCAGTTTTATCTTTGTTTTCTTCTTTTTTTTTTTTTTTTTTTTTTTGATAAAAGATCTGAGTTTTAATCCTGCCCTTTAAGAACTTTTAAAATTAAGGAAATTAAGATTTAGGTATGACACTGTCTCTTAGGCTTCAAAAGTTCAGGTTGAGGATAGGTTACAGAAGAAAGATGAGGTTGCACAATTTTTATCTTATGTGTCAGGACATTAATGAATTGTGGCTGTGATTTCATTTGATCTCAAAGACACACTTAACAAACCATACTTTCCAAATTGGTACGGTGAGAAAACCTGCTTTTTTTCAGGCACTTTACAGATTTCATAATGGGACAAAAATCCCAAAAACAAAACCCCATAAACCCACAAACTTTTCTCTTTGTGAAGTTAGAAACATAACTTTATATTTAATGGTTTTCACAGCATAAGTGTTTTTAGTTACCAGCCATGAGAAATAAATAAAGTGGGTTTTGGAAATAAATTAGATTTCTATTGATATTTTGATATTAAAAGGAATGCAGCTAGAGAAATATAAAAAGGAAAAAAAATATCATAACTCCTGGCAGGAAGTAAATAATTTACATTGTTTGTCTCTTCAGGACATTTTTTTTGGCTGATTTTTAGTTATGACACATGTAAAGAATATAATGTTTAGGACAAACATAAACTTAAAAATATACCATATGGTTTAATATTGCTATGTTTTAAAGCTGTGGAAAAAATAAATAGAATGATCTTTGGCTGTGCCTTGAAAAGTCTTGAAATCACCTTCTTTAATTTTCAGTTCTGAAATAACAATTTTCTTAACTTACTAACAAACACCATGATCAGACCCAGATGGGTCTAATGTGGAATTATGATAATCTGCATATGTTGTCATGGTCTGTTTGGATCTTTTAAATTTACAACGCAATGTACTCTGTAAATTAAACTTTATTTTATGAGCTCATTAAAAAAAAAAAACAACCCAACAAAAAACCAAACACCTCCCCCCCTTAAAAAAACCCCACCACAACATACAAAGACATCGAACAATGGCTGAATCATTGTACAGAGTAGTCCAACGTGAATTCACTAGTTCATTAGTTTGTTAATTCATGAACTCTCTAACTCACATGTTCTTTAATTTGTAACTCGCCTATGAACAAAACAGCTACTGAGCTGATGGTGAGGGTGCTCATTCTTTCTCTTCTGTCATGGTGGGGGTGTTCCCAGTATCACACTGGCAAGCACGAAAGCCTCAGCAGTCCGACTGATGTTGGATCTGCTTCAAAAACTTTAGGTGTAAGCTGATGTATTTATACTTTTCATCTCGGAAGTTTGGTCTATAGCATTTCCATGAGTTAATGGATTCTGAAGAAACTGCTGGACAGTTACTTTGCAAAGATGCAGGAGATGATGGCTGCAGGTGATACCAGCCCTTATCTCTTCCTGTCCACTGTGTTTTAGGTAGATGTTGCTCTCGCTTTGACCTGATGGCACTGCTTTAACATGAGCAGTGTGTTCATTATTATCATATTTTTACTTCTTTTTCCTCTAAGCATTTTCCAGGTCATTCTGGTTACCCTAGCTTCAGTTTCTCCTAATACTGATGACTTATTTGCTAGGATTTCAGTATGAAATTAATTCAGTTCTTATACCAATTTCACCCAACAGAGTTTGACTAATATCTCTTTTAGTTCTATGTCCTATTGGTCTATGACTTTGTAGGCACCAGTCATAAAGATGGTCCCTATAATCAGTAAAAGTTTTATTCTATGCAGTAGTGTATACATTGGTTAAGTTCAAATGTACGTTCATTGTCATTAATTTTGGAGCCATAATCATAGGCTCTTGTCCATCATGCAATTGCATTAAGTGAAGGGTACTTTTATTAAGAAGTTGTCTGGATTGTTTTTTTAAGATACACAATCAGGAACAAATGGTATCTTAATTTTGTCCATTTATATTGACTTGCCCAGAGATTATTGAGTGTTTATGAAAAAATTGCCATGTATTATTTTCTCATTGTGTACAGTTAGTGCAATTATTGTGGGCCACTAGTGTATGATTAGTTACCTTACATGTCTGTAGTAGCCATTTCACTCTTGTCACAACCATGTACAGCTTCACATCCAGTGTTACTACGTATACTTAAATTCAGGTTAACTTTAGATCTTAAGGTTAATGTAACATTATCACCTACTGTCAATACTTGTCCTTATGGTGTTATAGATGGTATTTCTCATGTAACTAGTTTTAAAGGTGGGTTATGACTGATCTGCAATACCCGAGTTGTTCCATGGGCAATGTTAAAAGGCAAAATCTGTTAGAGACAAGTTTTGGGTATATGTTCCAGTTATCAGTGTTGCCATGGTGATGCGGTAAGGCCACAGTTTCTGCAAGAGAAAACACTCAGGTCTTGGACGTAATCCAAATTTCAGTTGTTAACTTGCTCCCTTTAGCGTTACAGCATCCCATACTCCTTTTTCATTGTAAAAGGACGGTCACCCAGATAACCCCTGAGTTGGATGTTTAACTGCAATCTCATTTTATGGACTTCAGGAGGGTTTTAGTTCTGTTTTAACAGGAATTTGGGCAGCTACTGATATGAATCCCTTATCTATGGTACTTCCCATGGGGGTTTGTCACTTGTGTAGCCAACCTAGAAGGTCCCACAGATAGGATCCCCACTTAGAGTATTAATAGATATGCTCTTGTGTAGCTGCTGGTTTAGTAGTCCATTCCATTGGTCTACTGTCCCATTACTTTGAGGTTGATACAATAGGTGGAAAATCCATTGTACAACATTTGAACCACACCAAGCTTGTACTACTTTATTCTTAAGATGTTATCCCTTATAAGATTGTATTTCTCTGGATAAGGGAAAAGTAGCAAATCACTGGCTTAAAGCAGCAACTGTTGCAAGACCAGTGGTAGCTTAGGCAGGGTGCACGCTCCCTATACCACTATTTCTACTCCTGTAAGGATGTCTTTCCACCCTCCAGGTGTTCATTCTAAGGGATCATTATAATCTACATGCCAAGTTTCCCAGATTAGTTTACCTTCCCTGAAGATGGTAAAATGTTGGTGACGTGCTCTACCATTGTTTGACAAAAATGGCACAAATCTAGAGTTTGTTTTGCCAAAGCTTTTGCCACCAGGCATCCTCTCCTCTCAGCCTGTTGAAATAAATCATAAGTCCCAGTGTGTCCAAGCCATTCCTGTAACGAGGTACTTGTTCTGCCTCAGAGTCTTGTGCTACATTTATTCTAGCCAAATGATCAGCCACCTGACTCTGAGTTGCCTCAGGATTTTTAGGGTTTTGGTGACTAGATACATGTTCTATGGATATGTTCTTAGATTGAGCTATATCATAAATCACTTTCCAGTGTGGTGGTTTTTTTCCCCATACTTTTCTACCATTTACTTGTCAATATTTTTTCACCCAATTCTCTAGCCACTGGGTGGAACCCCTAAGGGTGACGGCTTACTGGTTAAAATCAGTTTTACAACAGGAATAGGCACACATAACTTGATCTTCTTTTCTTGAGTTGATAGCAGCCTTTTGTAAACAACCAAGTTTTCACGGAGTGACAGTCAGTTGCTTCCTATATTCTTCCCATAATGAGCCCATCACCCCTGTACATGTCCTCAAAGCCTTCTTCCTTTGTAGGGTTTGTTGATTGAGACAGTTGCAGCAGTATCATGGAAAGTTCTGACTTTACAGTAACATTTACGAAAGCACACATGCAGTTTTAATGGTTCATTTTGTCCTATTACATTTATAGATTAGACAAAAGAAAATCATCTGGCTTAACCTGAAGCAGACATTTTCTGTAAAGATATAGGATACCTTTAAAAAAATGTTTGGCTGAATTCTTCATAATTAAGAGTCATGTAACTAAAGATTACATCATGCAATTAATAAAAAGGTGTTGAAATATTATCCTCAAGCTGCTGACCTAGCTACTGAACTCACTGGAAAACCTGAGTTCAGTGAGCAGGTATTAATGTGGGGGAAGTGTAATAATCCTTTTCTCTCCTGGTGATTTTAATTGTGCTACCAAGGGTTAATACATTTCTCTGCCCATAACAATAATAGCCTGTAATAATAAATCAAGAGCTCTTTTTCTTACTGGTGTTTATGATCATTAGGTAAAGAAGCAAAGGTTGCAATATAATGAAATATGGTTTAGGCTTATATTCCTTGTAGTGTTTGCCACATATCTGCACCTTTGTTTTTCTCTGAGAACCATCAGATCTCCTTCTCTCTCTTTCTTTCATACTATCCCCATCCCACTCGCATGATACAATGAATGTTGCTTCCTATATTTTGTGCATACTTATATTAGATTATTCATCTAATAAAAACTACTCTAAAAGGGATTCTGTGTTACTTCTTATCCCTGAATTGTTAAGAGTGGAACTATCAGAAGGTTTCCCTGGACAGAAAATCCTCACTTTCATCCAATTCTCTAACTTTATCTTATCTTTCCACCCAGTTATCTTTTATTAAGTAATTATACTCACTGAGCTCTCTAGGCTGTGCTACCTAGTCTGCTGCTGCAAACTCAGGCTAGCAACTTTAAAACTAGCTACAGACTATTTTTTTTCACTCAGTTTTCAGACTTGTGAAACTTCTGATGTTTAGAGGTCTGTGTTTGTAACAATATTAACACATAGCTTTCTTCTCTTAGTTATCTTTAACATACACCTTAGAAATTATTCTTGTTCCTTCCTGGAACAGATTGGCAATGTTCTGTAGATGACAGTTTTCAAGGTTCAATGTAGATGCGTGATACTTTACTGTGAATTACTTTTCTATGAGGTGGTCATATACCAGAGAAGAGAATTTAAAAAAAAAAAAATATATCATGGTAACTATAGGGGTGATTAAAGATTCAGTATCAACTGATTCAGTATTACAACAGTCTTCAGTTTGGTTTTTTTTTTAATTATATTTATTTCATCAGTGCAGTATTTTTGAGGAAATGAAAGATCAGATTGATGTGAAGTGTAAAAAAAAAAAAAAAAAAAAAAAAAAAAGCCCATCCTAATCATATCTTTGGAACTGTGAGGTTCTGACCATTTCAGGCACTTTTATAATAATCAACACATTTTTGTTATTTGTAAATCTTTGCTTCCTTTCAAGACTAATATTTTAGTCTCTTTCTTGTAAAATAGATACAAGCACAAGTCTTAATTGTTCACAGCTGAAATAGAATTCCTATTACCATTTTTATCAGAGTTGCTCTACAATTCTGTAGCAACCGAGTTGCTCTGTTCAGACGTGGATATTAAACTAGCTGCATAAGAATATTCATCCTTGATGCTATTAGCCTTGTGTTTTAACACTCAGGGGAAGCTATTAGTCTTCTGATTAAATGTTTGTGAAAAATATATGCAGAAAACTTAAACATTACATTAAAATGTCCAATTCTAAATATTCTAGGATTTTTCTACAAAATAATTTAAAAAAAGTTTGGAAATACCATTACAATGATGTGTGGCAGTTTAAAGGGTAGTTCATTTGCTTTCATCACCCATGGTCTTAGAGGCTGCCTAATGTGACAGCTAGGGTTACCATAATGGATCAGCATGATACATCGTAGTTGTTTGCCAAGAAAGGAAGTTTGTAGGCAAAAACTCACTTTAGCCGAAAAGACGTTCCTGCCCAAGCCTTTTCTCCATAAGAGGGCAAATCTGCTCTAGTCATCACTGAAATACATTTTCCTCTTTCAGTTTCATACAATATTCTCACAAAAGTCAAATACCGTGTTTTAAGTATAATCTTGTATACAATATATAGATTTTTTTAGTTGTTGTTGTTTTGTTCACAAACTCTTGGCTGTTGCTCCCTGGATATTACTTATGTAATTCTACTAGCTATATAAATTGAATAGAGTTCTGTGATGCTGTCAAAAGGGACAGTCCTACTTTCTTTCCATCTTGTATTTCTAAGCCATGTTTTGTGGAAACACTAGGCTTCACGCAGCCACTAGTGAAATATGAGCACACTGATGAAGCTGAAAAATTACTAGCTGCAAATGTTGCATCTGTTTGATCTGATTACGTCACTACTTTTACTAAGAGGAAAAACTACCTAGTCAAGAACATGTAGATGCATGTGTGAGAAAGGAGGGGCTGCCTTTTCAGTAGCAGTGGATTTGTGCTGGGTTACACTGGTCATGAAAGTACAACACTTCTGCAAAGCAGAAAATCTTACTTTAATTAATGCCAGTGGGAAAACACCCTTTTACTTCAGTTAAACCAGGGCTGTATGCAGAAGACTTGTGGATGTTTCACTATAAAATGAAATGGAAATTCAGCAAAGTAAAAGCAGTAGTATGATTAGGTTTTTTTCTTTCTTGAGTTTATTATTAAATTATTAAAGTCAGAATAAGTCATGAATCACGCTTCCCACATTCTATGTACTCATGTTCTCTTGTGTTAAATATAATGTTAAATTATAAGGTATGTCTTAAATTAAGAGGCTGCCACTGCACCTTGCTCACTAATAAAAAAAAATAATAATCTAAAAGACTTCAATGAAACATTGCACTTCTGTACACCTTTATTGTTTATAGTAAGTGATAAAACTTCCAAGATAAATTGCATAGAAAAAAAATCCCATGGATTAAATAGAGATTTGAAAAGCCTTCAGTAAATCATGAGCTCTAGTTACATTTCATTCTTTTATTTTTGAGAATTTGGCTTCATCATTTCCTCTGTGCTTCAGTGATAACATTTGATTGTCTGCATTGTGTGCAAAGGGGACAGAATAAGACAATCTGTCCACAAGTGATGAAAGCTACTAATTATTTGTACATATAGCAGGGTGAAAATAGACTACCTGACCAAAGAAAGTTTGCATGTGTTTCTACATAGTGAAACACCAAGATATTTCAAAGCTGTATTTCCAATACAACAGTTATGGATTCAGGCGTAGACCCTTCAGTGCTGTCCTTCCATTTGAAAAGAAAAAAATATTTGCACACCTAGCAATAACAATGCATAATTCTTTGGGCAGTTCTTTTCAACAATTGTTTCAAACAGTAAATTACCCTTGTTTTATGTGTAGGGAAATTTAAGTGTGTATTGATGATTTGCTATTTGACTTATTTCTGTCAAAGGGGAGACCAAAGACAAGCTCTGTTTTTTTTCTGGTCATTAGCCTACTGTATCTCCTTCATCAATGTTTAAGATTGTTCATGGTCATATATTGGTTAAATGATAGTTTTAACCAATATAAATACAGTGTGCCTTCATAGGTGTCAGAGTTTTTCTTCAGTAAGCCCTAGCTGCTGAACAAAAGAATTGCTCCATGGTGCAGTTCTAGCTTTTTTTCCTCTTCTCCCCCACCCCCCTCCCCCAAGACTTTATCCTACAAACTGACAAGAATGTTCTTCAGTTTAGTCAACCTGTTCTACAAGTCTCTATTTGAATTACATTTTATGCACTAATAAGAAAAATTAGAGGGATTATTCTACAAAGCCACTAGATCTTGAATGGTTTTACAGGTTTTTATCACTTTACAATTTGATGTTTGGGTTTGTTTTTTTTTTTTCTTTTCAAATTAAGCAATTATATTGAAAAAAAAAATCCTTTTTGCTGAAGACCTTACTTCAAGATTAAAGAGCAAGTAACTCTTCAATAGTAAGAAATCTCCTCTGACTATCTTCCAGTTAAGAAATGTCCTCTCTTCACCTGAGATAAGTTTAATTTAGAAGTTTGTGGAGAAATCAAGACCTTGGGCAGGCATAATGTGTGTTATTAGGTGACATCTCTAGTACTTTGTTGAAACGTGTCTGTGTGTCTGAGCTTTACATCAGCAACATCAACCCTACTTATCTCTAAGAAATAATGAACAAAGCAGCTTAATGTTTATAAAGTTTATGCTGTGTTCTAAAAGTTGAGAAATCAATTAAAATAGATATAACAAATACAGTCCTATTTTCTAGGCTGCTCACTGTTTTATTTATTTAGTTGGATCATTTTGGCTTTATGAATGAATTCATAAATAGGTCTTAGCTATACGCTATGAAACCATTCTGTGGAGAAGTCTTTTTACATCATGTTCATCTTTATATAATAAACAATATGTAGAGATGTATCTTATTTGGAATGGGGTAACAGGGTTATTTCCCTGCCCTTAAGAATTTCTGGGAGTAGGTCACGCAACAAGAAAAAGACTCGACCTTGATCAAGCTTTGGCAGCAGCTGTTCTACATCTGTGTAATGTTGTTGTGGGGGTTAGTGGTGCTATACCAGACAGCAATAAGGGAGTTGTAGTCCTTTACTGTCCTCTTCTTTCTCTTCTCTCATATCCATACTTGACTACAACAGTTCTCCAGAAGCTTCTAACAAATGGCAAATAAATGTTCTGGAAAGCACTGCAAAGTTGAAAACAGCTGGGAAACTGGAACCATAAACTGCAAAAACTTCTATTCAGCTGAAATGAAACACAACTGAATGATAATGCTAACAGTATCTACTCTTCAGTATTTTGTTTACTGCATTGGCCTTCTACATTTAAACTACAGGTGTTAACACTAATCGCTGTAACATAAACATGAATTTTTTACAGATGGATGTTGGAATAGAGAAGCAATTTTTTTACTTTAAACAACTAAGTCTTCTACTGGTATAGTAAAGACTTTTAGTTTTTTTGTTTTTTTTTTTTCCTTAAGATACTCAAGAGGAAAAAACAAGGTATAAGTGACTAATCTCTACAAACTGTCCGCATGAATATTTTCTCAGCACTGGGGTGGGAAAGCAATTTCTGAGACATTGGTTTTCCTCTGGGCTGAATGAGTAATAGCAGATAAATAATGAAAAGAAACAAAACAAGATCTACTAACAGAGTCATATCATCATGATGTAGGCTATACAGTACAGTAGGATAGTGCTACCCTTTCAAAAATAATATAAGAATATACTTCCTGGACAGCTTCTGGAATGTAGACAGCAAAATAAAGCCCCTTATAAAAATGCTTGATTTTTCTCATGAAACAAAGAAACTCCAAAGGTCAGGGGTTTGGTGGCTTTTGTTTTTTGGTTTGGGTTTTTTTGGTGTGTGTGTGTGTGTTTTTGTTTCTTTTTGCTTAGGTAGGCAAATTATAAGGTAAGTTTTGCACGTGAATCTGTGATTGTGGTTCTAGACAAATACTTTCCTCTTACTAGACATTTAAAACATATATTGATTCAATTTAATCTTGTCTTGAAGGAAGAAAGCTTTTGCCTAGTTTCTCTAGACTCAAAAATTTTTGAGAGCACTATGATTATTTAATGACACTTCCTTTGCTAGCAATTCATGGTCAAGTAATAAGTATGTCTGTTTATGCTCTACTCAAAAAGTAGTACATAAAATATATTTTAATAACTATTTCTTGTTGATGAAGCACGTTTCTAAAACATCAACAGTATTATTAAGATTATCTCATTATTATAGCAGTAAAATAAACTACTGTTTGAGCTTATTCATATAATTTAATTGAGGGAAGATAAATTATTGTCTTTCTTTGTCTTTTTTAGGAGTGAAATTAGATTATGAATCAAAACATGAATTTAGGCTCCATTCAGAAACTAATGGAAGAGACGCAGGTTTTGGGGACCCAACCAAGACAACCTTATAAATTAGCTGGAGGTTGCCAAACAACTGGCCATCTGTGTAATTCAAATCTGCCATCTCAAAGTTTCTACCCATATTCACCTCATTATCCATACATGCATACAAATTACAGCAGTGATTGGGAAATTTTTGAAGCAGTAAGAATTCAGGAACTGGAAGAAGTCAAAGCCAGAGCTGCCCAAATGGAGAAGACCATGCGCTGGTGGTCAGATTGTACCGCGAACTGGAGGGAGAAATGGAGCAAAGTTAGAGCAGAAAGAAATAAAGCCCGAGAGGAAGCAAGACAATTGAGAATCAAATTAGACAGTGTTGTAAAAGAACTGAGTACGCTTAAAAAAAAAAATCACGATTTAGTAAGTGAGAAGAAAAATGTAACTGCTTGGAAAACAGAATTCAGTTGCTCAGAAAAATCTTGTATTAAAAAAGACCTAAACCAGTTAACATTTCTGGAACAAGAACCTGTGAAAGGACTGAGCAAAACCAACGAAATTCCTGGGACAGAAGACACAAAGAAGGTAAAGAATGGGGAAATTTTTTTTAGTTCATGAAGAAGTTGGAGATTATGGATGTGTATCTAGAAATTGAAATTTTCAAGCATTTTGACCAAAATATTACTTGACCCATTCAATAGTAAACCCACTTTTTTCACCTGTCTAAAATTCCTAATATAGAGAAATACAGAAAACATTTCATACCCTTCAACTATGGCTAAACATTTAAGTAACAAAGGCAGACTGTTATATCCAATAACTTAGAGTATTGTTCTGACTCTCTCTCATGTTTTAAGGTAACAGATTACCTCTGTTATCTGAATTCTCCATGTTTTGTGTACTTTTTTTTTTTTTACCTCCAAAAAAGCAATGTTGGTTCCTGGCTTCTAATTTAAAATCATTTCATTCTCCCTTAACGCAACTTCTGGAATGAGGGAAGAGGTGAGGCAAATTCTTCTGCAAAGTGGCAAGATTTTTATTTGGCAAGGAGAGCAATTACGTTGTTATGCAGAATTAAACAATCAAGTATGGGCATGGTTTAATACAGCTTCTAGTTCTGTACAACAGAACCAATTACATTCATCTAAATGGAACTATTTTCTCATGTTTTACCAATTTTAATTCTGTGCCTTGGCATGTATTCTACAGTCTTCATAGACAGCATTGTGTAAAAACTATACTTGTTAATTTTCTGATAGATAGCAGTCACTGTAGATGTAGGAATTTTTTTTCCTACGTTGTAGGAAAGATGTAGGAAGATTTTTACTTCAGTTCAATGAAAATTATCAGGATTTTAGGCCTGAATGTATTACATTCAGAATTTTCACTTACTCTGTAATGCACCTAAATTACATTATATTCCTGTGAATTCTGAAAAAACCCATCATAGTGTTAGTAGTGAGGATAAATTTGGCAAAAAAATCCATGCCTTTCATGCTTTTGGGCAGACAAATGGGCCATAGGAAGGAAATTACACAAAATATATTTTAACTCTTTCTCTTTCTCCTTAGTATAAAATAATGCAATACTTTAAAACTGAAACTTTATGAATGGAAAACAGTCCTATCTTTTCAGCAGCTTCTAGTATTTTCTGATATATATTTCAGGCATTCTTCTAAAAACTCAAAAGAACGGAGTGGCATGAAATAGTACCATTGGTAATCTGCTAAAATGAGATTAGCTTTTAAACACAATTCATCAGAGGTGATAAAACTTAAATACATTTCTAAAGGAAACTATTGTTTATAAGAGATATTCAGTCTTCCTAATAAAGATGTATTTTATTTTTCAATGATCTTTTTCTAATTGTTATTAGTTTTGCTTATGTTTTGTATGCAAAGCATGTATCTTCAAAATAGATATTATAGTGCTTTTAGTTTCTGAATGGGAACCAAATTGGTATGTTATGCAGGTAACTTTGGTCCTTATACAAAACTTGTATACGTCCCTCACCTGCTTCAACATGATTTACATTAGAAGTTTAAGAGTTCTAATGTAGAGTTTCTCCATATATTATTTGTATGCATTAATTGCATTCCTGGTTTTGTTAGTTCCAGGATTCTGTCTTCACGATGGTTATAGCCAACTAATGATAATTGGAATGTATTTCTTTAGTAAAGATACATTAGAAATATTTTGGATATGAAGCTTGTCATAACAGAGGGTGTGAGATGTCACAAAATGACAGTGATCTAACTACAATGACTTTTTTTGTACATTCTCTCCATATACAGTGCAACTGTATAAGATGTTACTTATTTCGTTTTTTCTCCTATATGACTTAAATGTCTAGAAGAGCCTTGGTAGGCCCTGCAGAAGTTATGTTAAACTCTTCCCTTCATTTATATTTTTCTCAGATGTCATATTTTTGTTTTCTCAGGATGTAGAGGTAATCAAAGACCAAAGCAATCACAATAAAAAAATCACTCCAAAGACTCCTGATTCCTTTCCCAATGGAGTTCCCAGCATCTGTTTGGAGGACCCTAAAAAAAGTTTGGACAGTACAGCTAAGACAACAGAGAATGATTTAATACACGTTTCAGCCTTGCGTTTGCATTTGGCTGAGATGCAGAAAATCTTACAGAAGGAAAGAGAGTAAGTGCAAAATATATACTTCTTGGGGAAATCTCTATTAAAAATAAAGGCTTTTAAGACACTTTCTAAAATAGATATGGTGATATTTGTATTTATATCTCATATGTTCTAATTTCTAAGCTTTATTAATTGCTATTTACAAGGCTTTGATAAGAATTTAGAGATGAAATTCAACATTGTGTGTTTAGTGTTTTCCTTGGCTTGTCTGTCATTTAAATAAGAAGTGCTCCATACAGAACTGTTAAGAATGTACAGTTAATTAAAAAAATTATACTTGCTAGCAATTTGGTATCAATGCAGTGGTATTTAATGTACGTTATGCTCAGTTATTGGAATGCTTTGTGCATAATAACAAATTTTCATATAGTCTACCAGCAGACTTTGAAAGAATCCAACTGCAGAATGACTAAAACTGTTTTTGAATTAAAAGTACATGAATACAGCTGCAAAATGCTGTTAATCTTAACCTCTTCACTTCTAGTAAGGTCTATGTCAAAAGCAGATGGCAGAGAGAGAATAACACGCTTATTGTATGCTTATTGTACCATATCAAATTTACCTCACATAAATAGTAAGCGTGCATTTTGGTGGCCTAAAAGAAGTCATGTGTTGATTACACACTATATGCTAGCATGTGAGTCTCTGTACTGGTAGGAATTCCTTGATGTTTCATACCGATGATCAGTATTAAGCAAGATTGAATCACACCAAAAAGGCTTTCCAAGGAAACACGCAGTATGTGATGTATGATGGATGTAGTAGGAGACTTCAGGCTCTGTGTGACTGTAACTTCAAAAACAGCTGAAGTTAACTAGAAAATGAAAAGGAAGAAAATGCCCCCTCTGTTGCAAATACATTCAACAGTTTCAGTTCAGGGAGTCTGTGATGGTAAGCTATGATGAAGAACTTCTTTCCTGTCAGATTTTTTCACAATTGTCCTGTAGATACTACAAGGCAGAGAGAAAAGAAAAAAAAAAAAAAAATCCTTTAAATTCCTAACTAGTATTTACTGTGTTCTGTTATATAAATTAGATAGCTGTAGAAAACACAATAATTCTTTCTTTGAATCATATTGCAGCAAATGACCAGAAGTATGTTTTATCTCATTAAAAAGGATTTAGTGTTTTGTGGAAACAGAAATCCCATAATGGCTAAATTTTCCAGTTTGTCATAGTATTTCATGTGAATTGAGAGACTGATGCCTCATGCATCCATTCTCCTCTGGTTGAAATATTTAGGGTCCTAGGTACTTAATTTTTCAACAGCAATCATACATGCATATATAAAACTTTCAATTTAAAAAGGTGATAACTTTTCAACTCTTATCTTTTAATCACTTCTTAGACAAAATGTTAATAAACCCTGGTTCTACCTCCTGGTTTTGGTTTGTTTGTTCACGTGTTTCTCTAGCCAATTTGTAACTATACTTCAGAGAGACAGATTTTGCCATTTATCGCTAGATATATACTGATTATGGTATACAGTAATAAATTTACTGGCACATGGTAAGGACTGAGGCATGTCTACATGGTGCAACATATGGCAGTGCCAACCTCAGACAGCAAATGCTCATAGAGCAGGGGTTTCCACATAACAGCGGGCATTGGTGTAACAACTCCCTCTCTAGGTCACTTTGAGCAACATTTCCCATGTGCAAAGATGTTCTGTAAGCAGAATATATGCAATTTAAAAGTATGAAGCAATTATTTTTGGCAATGCACACAATAAATAGCTAGGAATAATATTACTAGGATAAGCATTAACATAGTCACCAGTCTCCTGAGACACTCTATAAGTCTTTGTTGGACAGGTTATCATCTGCAAGCTCAGAAAGGGTTGGTCTGCATTGCTTACTGGAATGGGCTTATTTTGCTGAGTTTCCATCTTCAGATTCCCAGTTTTTCCTCTTAGGGTTTTATACTTGTTCATGTCAGTGTTTTTGCTCCTGGATTCTGGAGCTGTTAATAATGACTATCTCAACAATCTCACCCCTGTTTGCATTTTTACTTTTCTTATCTTGCATGGCTCTAGCTTAAGCACTTTCTCACAGCTTCTTCCTCACAACTTAGCAATTTTCTCAGTAAACTTGAGCCAAGGACACACAGCTGTGCTGCATCAAAAGCAAGCTTGGATCACAGACAGCTTGAACCCCAAGGCCAAAGGTTACCTTGGCAGTCAGTATGATCTTACTCATACAGCACAGGACTTCTCAGCAGAGTTTTCTGGTTTACATGCAGTACTCCCAAACTGTGGCCGCATTCTTTCCAGAGTCAATTTAGCTCATGCGGATCCAGTGTTTGGACTTGCCCCTCGTTACCTGACTAATCTCTCCATAAGATATTTTGCTTCTTCACCCTGAGAAGACCTATGCTTCTTGCATTCTGTTTAGAGCTATCTTCAGTAATGTCAATATACCCTTAAGCCATGGATCAGGCTTTGCAAAACACAAAAAGAAAGGAGCTCTAAAAAAAAAAAAAAAAAAAAAAAAAAAAAAAAAAAAAAAAAGCTCAATGCTTATGTTTTGACTTTCAAAGAACTTCAGGGTTGGGTTTACAATATAAAATCACACACCAAAATCCTCTACTAGGCACTATGGCTCATATCAAATACACATTTGAGGTCCCATTGGCATGAACGGGAATTAAAGACCTTATGAGTTGTTCAGCACTTTAAAGAATCATTTGCCTAAAATAACTATCTTTAGTCATCTTTTGGGCCAGTGTTCTCATCTAAATGTCTTCTAGTTTCAAGATCTTAATTTGTTTCATTTTGAACTTAAAAGTGTTTCTTTGGTCTAAAACCAAAAGCCTACCAACTACACTGGTAGTTGATAATACTGAAGAGGAATTGCTTAGGGTTGGATGGGTAGACTTAGGCAATGTACACAGGAGGCTCTGTCTGAGCATCAAGAAACAGTTTTTTTTCTGTGAAGGTGACCGAACACTGGCACAGGTTGTCCAGAGAGGTTGCTGAGTCTGCATCCTTGGAGACATTCAGACACTATCTGGACATGGTCCTGAGCAACCAGCTCTAGGTGACCCTGCTTGAGCAGGGGGATTGGACCAGCTGACCTCCAGAGGTCCCTTCCAACCTCACCCATTCTGTGATTTGACTAGATAATAAGGAGTTAAAATAGGTGGTTACAAGATTCATTAAAAATGCTCTGATCTTGATCTTTTGTTTAAGTATTAGTAAGCTGCTTCACCGATCTCTGCTATATTCTTTCTTCCACTCTGTGTTTTCTTTAGTTAAATAGTAAACTTCATGTAGTTAGGATCATCTGTTTCATTTAGTAGCATCAGAGGGACCTGATCTCACTTAAGAGGTACTGTAACACAAAAAAAAAATAGTATCTTCTAAGTAAGCACCACATACTGGACATTCCTCTTTTACTTTTCAAATTAGACCATTTCTAAGGACTTTCAATGCTTTCATACAGTCAGAAGACTATTGTTCAAAGTATTAAACTGTCGTCTTTCATGCTTTCACTTTCTACAGTATTAAGCGTCCCTCTTAATAATTCTTTTAGTTCCCCAATGAAGTCATGACACCATTCCACTGAAATATCCCATTATTTCAGAAGAAAAACTGTTCAGTTGAAATGCATGTCTTAGGTTCTTTACATATGACAGAAGTAATTTTGCTCCACTTTGCTTTGTGAGTGATGGTGTTTATTTTATTACTATAATGTTACGGGAGCCATAGGTGTTTACTAAGATAAGCTGTGCTATGTCCTATATCTGTGCAGAAAAAGGAGATCCCCGGTTCAAGAGCATTAAATTCAGTTGTAAAAGAACATGAAGATACTTCACTCAAGTGGATTGCTTCATTAATGTAGCTAACATTGCTTCCAGGACCTGAGCCAGACCAGTCAGTGGTAACTCTTGGTATCTCTGCGCAAGCCTGCAGTACGCTGCATAGACATGCCCCAGACAAATTTTATCAATACCTTTTGCTTTAATTCCTTAAGGTTAACAATACTGTTATGGAAGATGAACTTTAAATCAAATATTCTCAGAATGTAGCTATAGTCAGCCTGGCAGTAAAAATGTTGATGAATTCCATTAGCCTCATGTCGTGGTTTAATTTCAGTTGGCAACTAAGTACCATGCAGCCGCTCGCTCATTCCCCCCCACCCAGTGGGATGGGGGAGAGAATTGGAAGAGCACAAGTGAGAAAAACTCGTGGGTTGAGATAAAAACAGTTTAATAATTGAAATAAAATGATAATAATAATATGATAATAAAAATAATAATACACAAAACAAGTGATGCACAGTACAATTGCTCACCACCTGCCGACCGATGCCCAGCCAGTCCCCGAGCAGCGGCCCCCCCGGCCAGCTTTCCCCAGTTTATGTACTGAGCATGACGTCACATGGTATGGAATGTCCCTGGGGCCAGTTTGGGTCAGCTGTCCTGGCTGTGCCCCCTCCCAGCTTCTTGTGCACCTCCAGCCTTCTCAGTCGGTAGAGCATGGGGAGCTGAAAAGTCCTTGGCTAGTGTAAGCATCACCTAGCAACAACTAAAACATCGGTGCGTTATCAACTTTGTTCTCATCCTAAATCCAAAACACTGTACCAGCTACTAGAAAGGAAATTAACTCTATCCCTGCCAAAACCAGGACAATATCCACCCCTTATTCTATACCATCTGCGTCATGCTCAAGTCTCATATTTTCCAGTACATTTTCATTAATCACCACCCCTTTTTTTATATATATATATATATATGTATATATACACACACACAGATATCATTCCCTTCATCTGTGGGCCATCCCTCTAAAATGTTCGGTGAGTTCATTTAGTCCATGACTTCAGGCTCCATCTGTCATAATAATCTTTCAGGGCAGGAAAAATGGAGATGGTATGTGGTGTTGGATTGTTCCATGTTGAAGTCAGTTCTGGTACCATCATCACTGTGCTTTGCTTGGTTTCACTGAAGTTACTCTTCATTAGTCTGGGTGATTCTTATTGTAATAACATTAGTATGGCATATAATATTATTAGTATGGTTAGTATATCTGTGTATTATTAGTAAAACTATTATAACTATAATTAGTACTTAACATCACATAATTCAGATCATTGGCTATTCTCACCCAAAATCAAATCCCCTTGAGGTACACATCGGACTTCCCCATCCTTCCGCATTATCCACCAAGTGCACCCAGGTCCTTGAGCAAAAGCAATCCCATGGATGGGTCTGCCTCTGCCTGAGGCAGGAATAACCCAGACTGTCTTCCCCAGCATATTTTTTATGTGCACTACAGGGACTTTATTCCCATCTACAGTACGTAAAAGTTTTGACTGGGCAGGGCCAGCTCGATTGGCAGATCCCCTCGTGTTGACTAACCAGGTGGCCTTTGCTAAATGTGTGTCCCAATGTTTGAAGGTCCCACCACCCATTGCTCTCAGCGTAGTCTTTAACAGTCTATTGTATCATTCAATTTTCCCAGAGGCCGGTGCATGATAGGGGATGTGATACACCCACTCAATGCCGTGCTCTTTGGCCCAGGTGTCTATGAGGTTGTTTAGGAAATGAGTCCCATTGTCTGACTCAATTCTTTCTGGGGTGCCATGTCGCCATAGGACTTGCTTTTCAAGGCCCAGGATAGTGTTCCGGGCAGTGGCATGGGGCACGGGATACGTTTCCAGCCATCCGGTGGTTGCTTCCACCATTGTAAGCACGTGGCGCTTGCCTTGGTGGGTTTGTGGGAGTGTGATATAATCGATCTGCCAGGCCTCCCCATATTAATATTTCAGCCATCGACCTCCATACCAAAAAGGCTTTAACCGCTTGGCTTGCTTGATTGCAGCGCATGTTTTGCATTCATGGATAACCTGTGCTATAGTGTCGATGGTCAAGTCCACCCCTCGATCACGAGCCCATCTATATGTTGCATCTCTTCCTTGGTGGCCTGAGGTGTCATGGGCCCACCGAGCTAGAAATAATTCACCCTGATGTTGCCAGTCCAGATCCACCTGAGCCACTTCAATCTTAGCAGCCTGATCCACCTGCTGGTTATTTTGATGTTCTTCAGTGGCCTAACTCTTGGGTACGTGAGCATCTACGTGACGGACTTTTACAACCAGGTTCTCCACCCGGGCAGCAATATCTTGCCACAGTGCGACAGCCCAGATGGGTTTGCCTCTGCGCTGCCAGTTGCTCTGCTTCCATTGCTGCAACCACCCCCACAGGGCATTTGCCACCATCCATGAGTCAGTATAGAGATAGAGCACTGGCCACTTTTCTCGGTCAGCAATGTCTAAAGCCAGCTGGATGGCCTTTACTTCTGCAAATTGGCTCGATTCACCTTCTCCTTCAGCAGTTTCTGTGACTTGTCATATAGGACTCCACACAGCAGCTTTCCACCTCCGATGCTTTCCCACAAGACGACAGGACCCATCAGTGACCAGGGCATATTGCTTCTCATTTTCTGGTAGTTCATTATACATTGGGGCCTCTTCAGCACGCGTCACCTCCCCCTCTGGCAATATTCCAAAATCTTTGCCCTCTGGCCAATCCATGATCACTTCCAGGATTCCTGGGCGACTGGGGTTTCCTATTCGAGCCCATTGTGTGATCAGTGCGACCCACTTACTCCATGTAGCATCAGTTGCATGATGTGTACAGGGGACCCTCCCTCTGAACATCCAGCCCAGCACTGGCAGTCGGGGTGCCAGGAGGAGCTGTGCTTCAGTGCCGATCATTTCTGAAGCAGCTCGAACCCCTTCATATGCTGCTAATATCTCTTTTTCAGTTGGAGTATAGCGGGCCTCGGATCCTCTGTATCCCTGACTCCAAAACCCTAGGGGTCGACCTCGAGTCTCCCCTGGTGCTTTCTGCCAGAGGCTCCAGGTAGGGCCATTCTCCCCGGCTGCGGTGTAGAGCACATTTTTTACCTCTTGCCCTGCCCGGACTGGCCCCAGGGCTACTGCATGAACTATCTCCCGTTTAATTTGTTCAAATGCTTGTCGTTGCTCAGGGCCCCATTTGAAATCGTTCTTCTTCCGGGTCACTTGATAGAGAGGGTTTACAATCAGACTGTAATTTGGAATGTGCATTCTCCAAAAACCCACGACGCCTAAGAAAGCTTGTGTTTCCTTTTTGCTAGTTGGTGGAGACATGGCTGTTATTTTGTTGATCACATCCATTGGGATCTGACGACATCCATCTTGCCATTTTATTCCTAAAAGCTGGATGTCCTGTGCAGGTCCCTTGACCTTACTTTGTTTTATGGCAAAACCGGCCTTCAGCAGGATTTGGACTATTTCCTTCCCTTTTTCAAAAACTCCTGCTGTGTTGCCCCACACGATGATATCATCAATGTATTGCAGGTGTTCTGGAGCTCCACCCTGTTCTAGTGCAGTCTGGATTAGTCCATGGCAAATGGTAGGGCTGTGTTTCCACCCCTGGGGCAGTCGGTTCCAGGTGTACTGAACGCCCCTCCAAGTGAAAGCAAATTGTGGCCTGCACTCCGCTGCCAAAGGGATTGAGAAAAACGCATTAGCAATATCAACTGTGGCATACCACTTGGCTGCCTTTGACTCCAATTCATACTGAAGTTCTAGCATGTCTGGCACAGCAGCACTCAGCGGTGGCATGACTTCGTTCAGGCCACGATAGTCTACTGTCAGTCTCCACTCTCCATTAGACTTCTGCACTGGCCATATGGGACTGTTAAAGGGTGAGCGGGTCTTGCTGATCACTCCTTGGCTCTCCAGTCGACGAATCAGCTCATGAATGGGAATCAGGGAGTCTCGGTTGGTGCGATATTGCCGCTGGTGCACCGTGGTGGTAGCGATTGGCACTTGTTGGTCTTCGACCTTCAGCAACCCCACAACAGAGGGGTCTTCCGAGAGACCAGGCAAGGTGGACAGCTGTTTAATTTCCTCCATCTCCAAGGCAGCTATACCAAAAGCCCACCGGTACCCTTTTGGGTCCTTGAAATACCCTCTTCTGAGGTAGTCTATACCCAGGATGCACGGAGCCTCTGGGCCAGTCACAATGGGGTGCTTCTGCCACCCATTCCCAGTTAGACTTACTTCGGCTTCCAATACAGTTAGCTGTTGGGATCCCCCCGTCACCCCAGAAATACAGATGGGTTCTGTCCCTATATATCTTGATGGCATTAGGGTACACTGTGCACCGGTGTCTACCAGAGCCTTATACTTCTGTGGGTCTGATGTGCCAGGCCACCAAATCCACACAGTCCAGTAAACCCAGTTGTCCCTTTCCTCCCCCTGGCTGGAGGCAGGGCCCCTCTAGTCCTCATCACAGTACTCATTACTCACTTCTTGTAAATACGAGTCAGAAGTCTCTTCATTAAGATCAGGAGTAAGATCAGCCCTTCTACTCTCTCTGGGGAACTGCCCGCTGGAAACTGGAGCAGCAATTTTCCTGGAAGAACCTCTTTCTGTGATTGTTTTCCCTTGCAATTCGCGTACCCGTGCCCCTAGGGCTGCAGTAGGTTTCCCATCCCACTTCCTCATGTCCTCTCCGTGGTCATGCAGATAAAACCATAGGGTGCCCCGTGGTGTGTACCCTTTATATTCTCTCTATTGAGCAAAAGAATGCTTCCTCCTAATAGCCGAGATACTGGTCCGTACAGGTGAGGAGTAGGACCTATCCTCTCTGAGTTGCTGGGTCTCCCGGGACAGTTTTTCAGACAGTTTCTCCACAGCCGAGACGATGGAGGAAGAAAGACTTTCCTCGTATTGCCGGAGTTGACTAGCCAATTCATCCACTGTTTGTTCCTCTCCATCTTTCCAGGTTATCACTGCCAATGAATTGGCGTATGATGATGGTGCGCTCCTTATAAACTTCCGCCACATGGGTCGTGTGCACTTGACTTCGTCTGGATCTTTGGATAGTTGTTCATTGTTCAGGTCATCATAAATCACCTCCAGCACAGCTAATTCTCTCAGAAACTGGATACCCTTCTCCATGGTGGCCCATTTGCTTGGGCAACATACGACATCTTCCTTAAAGGGATACCTTTCTTTCACGCTTGACAAGAGTCGCCTCCAAAGGCTGAGGACTTGTGTCCCTTTTCCAATTGCTTTATCAATGCCCCCTTCCCTAGAAAGGGATCCCAGCTGCTTGGCTTCCCTACCCTCTAATTCCAGGCTACTGGCCCCATTATCCCAGCATCGGAGCAGCCAGGTGACAATATGCTCGCCTGGACGGCGGCTGAAATCTTTTCATATATCTCGCAGCTCACACAGGGATAGGGGTCGGGTGGTCACTGCCTCGTTTATGAGTTCTTCCTCTTCCTCCTCCCCGATCAGCGGCCGGGTCTCCTCCTCCCGTTCTCGTGATGGCCCTTCTCCAGGGTACTCGTACAGTTCTTCCTCCGGTTCCCTTTTAGAAGAAGCTTCTTCCTCCCTTACTAAACGAGCCGACTTCTGCTTCCAAAATTTCTTCTTGTGTACAGGGGCGACTGATACCGGCACAGGCTGGTTCTTTGGTTCAGCCACAGGGCGTGTTGCTGGGATTGGAGTGGCCGCAGTGCAAGTGCATGTCACCGGAGTCTGAGTGGCCACAGGGCCTGTTGCCGGGGTTGGAGTGACCACAGTGCATGTTACCAGGGTTGGAGTGGCCACAGGGCCTGTCGCCGGGGTCGGAGTGGACACAGGGCCTGTCGCCGGGATTGGAGTGGCCGCATTGCGTGTCGCCGGGGTCTGAGTGGCCTCAGTGCATGTCGCTTTACTGTCAGAGCCAGAGACCTTCTCTTCCCTTTGAGGGCACTGAATGGTGTTGAACAGGGCTCGGTAGGCATGGGCCAGGCCCCAGCACGTTGCAATGAGCTGCAGACCACAGCAAACTGCAAAACCCAACACCAATCTTTAACATGTACAGCAGGAAAAAGAGCGCAATGCAGATTATACAAATCAATATCGAGAACAGAGAAACCAACATTGTGACCCACAACTACTAACAGATATAAGTTCTTTAATACACTACGGTTAACCTGTAATTATCTCAAACCCTTCGTGCCCCACGTTGGGCGCCAAAAAGGACTGTCGTGGTTTAACATCAGTCGGCAACTAAGCACCACGCAGCCGCTCGCTCACTCCCCCCCACCCAGTGGGATGGGGGAGAGAATTGGAAGAGCACAAGTGAGAAAAACTCGTGGGTTGAGATAAAAACAGTTTAATAATTGAAATAAAATGATAATAATAATATGATAATAATAATAATAATACACAAAACAAGTGATGCACAGTACAATTGCTCACCACCTGCCGACCGATGCCCAGCCAGTCCCCGAGCAGCGGCCCCCCCGGCCAGCTTCCCCCAGTTTATGTACTGAGCATGACGTCACATGGTATGGAATGTCCCTGGGGCCAGTTTGGCTGTGCCCCCTCCCAGCTTCTTGTGCACCTCCAGCCTTCTCAGTCGGTAGAGCATGGGAAGCTGAAAAGTCCTTGGCTAGTGTAAGCATTACCTAGCAACAACTAAAACATCGGTGCGTTATCAACTTTGTTCTGATCCTAAATCCAAAACACTGTACCAGCTACTAGAAAGGAAATTAACTCTATCCCTGCCAAAACCAGGACACCTCAGAAGAGAAAATAACTATTGTTGCCTACAACAGTTTCTTTGATCGCCAGGATTAAAATTTTCTTTTCAACTATTTCAATATTTTTTTCTCTTTTCTGGTATAGTAGCCCTTCATCCCTCCATTTTCATAGAATTTATATAATGTAAAATTTTCATCTCCCAACATAATAGTACTTATGCAGTTCTACTGTTTTTTGGATTTTAGATTTCTTCTGCATCCTGACCTTATAGGCTTTATTCCTATATTGATGTTTATAGTCAATGGAATATTCCAGAATTTTAAGCTGTGATTTGATTTCATAGAAATGTTAGAAATATAATTTGAAAGCTTTTATTTGTAATTAAGAATTTTTTTTCTTTCACTTTTAATTAAGTTCCAAATTCTATTTTGTTGCAAAATTGCAAATTATGCATGTGCATTACACAAATATAAAATGAAATTATGAAGGAATTTCATAAAATGAAATTATGAGAAGTTTATTCTTGTCTTTGGAACTTGGCTAATAGTGTTTCCTGTGAACACAGAAATGAATTTTTAATCAGTCTCAAAGACAAAAACATCAGTACTGCTTATGCTGCTTCATATTCCTTTCATTATTTCCTGAATGACTGAAAATATTTTAATTGGTTAGAAGAGGGGTAAAAGTAAATATCAAAAAGTTCATTGTTTCAGTAATACAGTACCTTTCTCCAAGGAATCATTGTCCATTCTTTGTGAATTGTGTATCCTAAAAATTTCTGAATGTAGCAATGGACTTTATGCTCAAATAGCATTCCAAAAGCAAATGCTTAATGAGGGTGTAGTACCTCTTAGCTAAGTAATCCATTTTCCTAAAATTCTTCTAGCATTTTCTTTCAAAAGCAATTATTTTTTGAAACATGAAAATACATATTTTAATAATTTTAATTTTTTTTTACATCTAAAATAGATCATCTTTGGTTTCAGTACTGTCTACATACTGTATATATTCCCCTGTATATGTGTGTTTAAAATAATCTTCTGTCTGTGCCCAACTAAAAGTGATACAGTACCTTTTCTCTGAGCATCTTCACTAACTCATCATGTATTAGGTGACCTGAATCACTAACTGAAGTCCATTTCCAAATTTTCTCTAGTTTATCCCAAAATTTTATTTCATCTAAAATTTTAATTCTATATTACTGGATTATTTTGTTCTCTTTAGCTATTATTTTTGGTAAATCTCTTGGAATTATTATATGATGATAGTATAGGTTTTTTAATAAAAATCAGATATACAGTTGACAAAGGCAGAAAAATATAACTCAAACTATGAAAAGGAAATTCAAAATAATTTGTCTGTTGTCAACTTCAAAAAGATGTAATGCTAACTTTTAAAATACTTTTTCAGAATGAATGTATTTCTGGAAAAAGAAATGGATAAGATAGAAAATGAATTATTTCTTTGGAAATGGAAATATGAAGAACTGAGACAAACCAAACTGGATAGCCTGAAACAGGTATGTTAGCAGTACATCGTTATCACATGGAGTAAGAAACAATATTGAGACTTCTGATTTCTTGTAACTAAGAGTAAAATCATATCTAGGGTTTATGAAAGTGATAAATGGTTGATTTATCAACTATTTATCCCTGTAGCCTGGGGGGAGGGACCTGCCGAGGGTGTGTGGAGAAGCCCAGCCCTGGCACAGCCACCATGTCCTGCCATGGTGGCACAGGTGCTGGGGAGCTGCGAGGGTGGCACTAGGGTAGCTCTGTAGTCTCACAGGAAGGGACCAGCCAGAAGAGGCAGGTGCTGGTGCCCCGTCTCCATGTGTGGTGAGGGTGGTGGCCCTGATGTACAGTGAGACGTGGTCAGGGTTCAGCTGGACTTGTGTTTGGACAGAAGGGGCCCATGCAGGGCAAGGGGGTGTGTGGGGAAGCCCCGCCACCATAAGGACATTGCTGCCAGGCTACCGAGTGGGCATGGTGGGGGTGGCAGCCTGGCAAGAAGGGGGGCGGCATCCTCAGAGGTGGTGGGGGCATCCCCAGATCCAGGCTGTGGCCAAGAGAGGTGAATCCTGGTTAGGGAGAGCTGAGTGCCCATTCAGGTGGCACTGTGGGAGAGCTGTGTAGCTGCCAGGTCCAGCACACAGGTCCCAGGCTGTATCTGTGGGGAACGGTGGCTTGTCCAGCAGTTTGCATGTGGGAGGGAAATGTGCTGACGGCAGCATGAGACACATCAACAACAGTAGTGGCACACCGTGGGACATGATCCTCAGCATGAGCTGGGGCTGCTGTTGCTGGCACAGTAGAGACCTTGGCTCAGAGATGCTAAGGGAGGATGCAGGTCCCCAGGCTTTGGGCTGCAGGCAGTGCCTGATACCTTCCCTTGAGGTTGGGGCAGGGGAAAGGGGTGTCCATGCCTACAAGAGGTGTACGTTGATTGAGGAAATGTGTTGCCCCTTTTGAGCTGCAGGAGGAAGTGAGCAGGCTGGGCAGGCTCAGGGAAGGTAAAGAGGAGATTAACAGGATCTTCACAGGGTCCCCAGAGGTAAGAGTCTGACCCACACAGGAGGGGCAGCCAGAGACCACAATCAGTTGAGAGGTAAATAGAGTCCCATAACAGGAAGGCTGGAAACTTATGATCTCCAGCAAGTGGAGGATGGCTCTTTTTCCACGTGCGGATCTGCAGTTGCAGAATAGGTTCAAAAGTCTGGTAGCAGGGTAGGAGAAGAAAGCCATGACTGGGGAGGCATCAGAGCCAGCTTTAACCTGAACTGTGCATTAACATCAGGAGGAAGCAGTGAGTGGTAGTAGTAGGAGACTCCCTCCTGTGGGGAGAGAAACCCCTGTGTCCCCTCTTGCCTTTTTGAGCGTTCTATGGCTTGCTGTGGGCTTGGATCCAGAACATTGCAGAGAGATTGCCAAGGTCTGTCCAGTCCTTAGACTACTCCTGTTCCCTGCTGCTCATCCACATGGGCACCAGCTCAGGGCATACTGGGAATGGCCACACAGCTCTGGGGTTGAGGTCGTGGAGACTCAGGTGTTGACTCCTTGATCCAACAATCTGACCAACCTAATGAGGAGAGCTTTGAACTACGAATGGTGGGGGTGGCAGATTACAGACCACAGTAAAGTGAAGAAGTGGTGCTCAGGAGTGGAAAATTCAGGGTGTGGGTTGATAAGAGCAAGAAAGACTTCAGGAATGATAAAACAAGGTGAAGGGACACCTGCCTCAAGTGTTGGTACAGAAATGCACGCATCCTGGGAAACAAGCAGGAAGAATTAGAGCTGTATGTGGTTACAGAACTATGATATTGTTGGAGCAATTAAGATACTGTGCCAAGTTCATGCAACTGGAGTACTGTGAAGGACTTCAGGAAAGACTGGCAAGGAAGGGCTGGGGGGATGGAAGTTGCCCTCAGATCTGTAAACAGCTCAGATGTTTTGAGCTCTCCTGCAGGATGGATGATAGTCAGACTTGTGGCTCAGGATCAGAGGAGAGGCCAGTAAGGGTGACATTGTGGTGGGAGTTTGTTACAGGCCACCTTGATGAAGCAAATAAAGTGTTTAAAGAACTCAAGTCTCTGAGTTGTAGACCTTGCTTTTCATGGGGGACTTACTGTACAACTGCTAGAAAGACAACATGGCTGCTGCAAAGAGATTTTTGGAGGGTTTCAGGAATAATTTCTTGCTGTAGGTATTAAATGGACCAACCAGTGGAATGGCATAGCTGGATCTGTTGTTGACTAATTTGAAGGAAACTAGCTGGGCATGTGATGATGAATAATTTCTTTGTCTGTAGTAACTTTGAAATAGTGGTGTTCGTGGTCCTGAAGGAAGTGAGAAAAGCAAGTAGCAGAGTAGAGACCCTGAACCTAAGGAAAGCAGGATGTTGGCTTAGTCAGGGAACTGTTGGGTAGGATCCCATGGGAGGCAGCTCTGACTGGTAAACAAAGGAGTTCACCAAAGCTGGCAGGTCTTGAAGTACAGGATCTTCCAAGTGCAACAAAGGTTTGCCCTAATTCTCAGGAGAAAAGGTAAATGTGTCAGGAGACTGATTTAGCTTAGCAGGGAACTCTTGGTGGAGGTCTGATGCCAGAAAGCAATGTAATTTTATAAAGGAGATCAGCCTTCAAAGGAGTAATTTAAGAACATTGCCTGGTTATGTAGGAATGGTGTTAGGAAAGAAGTGCTCATTTCAATCCAAGTTCTTGAGTAGAAGAATAAGAAATATTTGTGTTGCAGCTTTCAGGATTTATCTTTCAGAACAATGGGTTGAGGACCTCTTAGATCCAACAAAACTCAAAATATGTATCTATATAACTAAATATAGATAGAGAATTTAAGATTTCCTATAAACTTAACATCTCAGATTTTGAATAATCCAGGAAAATTAATTATCTTTCTTTTCATGTTTTGGAAAAGATTGCAAGCAGTCTGTTAAATTCCAAGTTCTAGTTACAAGGTGGTGCCTATGTAAATGGAATTTCCTTCATAGATGAACATCCACAGCAACAAATTTAACATCTATCTGTCATACCTGAGTTCCTTTAGATTTCAGTTCTTTATTTTCTGCCTGCGCATTAAGTAGGATTTTAGCTTGTCATACTTCTGCACAACAGAGGAAGTCTAGTTTTAGTTAATTGTTTTACTTAAGAAAAGTAGTCTTTATGTTTTATGGCACTGTCAGCAGGAATAGAACAAAAAGAAGTAAAAACTTTCTGAGAATTAGTTGGAGATTGATAGATTCCAATTTTTGTATATGTGCATGCATATACATATATATATGTGTTCCTGTTTTTTTCTTGGGAACATACTGAATTGCTTTAATTGCTAACAGCAGGTGATATTTTGAGCATTCTGTTTGTCTTCTGAGATTTATAAGACTTATACATGTAGTTTTTAAATTATAGGAAAACTTTGGTCTTGATGAATCTGACTAATGTGAATTAAATTACTTACATTTGTGGGTTTTTTTGTAAGTGAAAATTCTTCCTTTATTGAAAAAAAAAATCTTGTGTGTTGGCGATATGTGTGTGAATGTCACTTACTATATATTACTGTTGAGAACTGGATGCTGGAACACCATACAAGGTTTTTGACAGTGAAAAATTTGAAAGTGAAATAAAGGAAAGTGTAGACACGTACTAGGCTAAGCATGGAATCTGATTTGTAGACACACTTGCAATATTAAATCACAAAGGAATTTCTAGATTAATAACAGATTAATCATTACCTCTGGATTATTTTCATGTCCTTAACTAAGAGTTTTTGGTTTCAGTCATGCATAAATTAATCTGCTATTTCCTTTGGTAGATCACCTGACAGTCCCACTGGGAATGTGGAAAAAAAAATCTTGGTTTACAAGTGACAATGCCACTGCAAATTAAACCATTTTTAGGAATGGCTAGCTCTGCTAGTCTTTTGGAAGTTTGAGAGGTTTTGTGTAATGTTAGAAACATCACAGCTGCCAAGTTTTGAGTATTAGTGCTCCCAGTAACCAATTATTTTCTGTGAAAAGATGAGTATTCACTCACCTTGGAACAAACTAAATATGAAAAGCCTTGGTGATCTTGATAATCATCTTTGTTTAAAAAATTATGCATTCTGCATCAATTTGGAAATTGTAAAAAAGTTTTCAATGCATTGAGTTAACTAAAAAAAGTAGTAAAGTGGCAATTTATGTTTGTAGTAACTACAAGCATTATATATAGCTTTGTGTGACACTAGCATTGAACTTGTCCTGTTTGGGGTCATAAATTAGATCATTTTAACAAATACAACAGGAAGTTGCATTTAGTGTTGAAATTGATAATTTCTTTTTCTGTTATAAAAATTCTGCTCTCCCATTAAATAGTAAAATAAGAAGTTAAGATTAACACTTACAAGCTTATTCAAATCTTGATTGATGTTTGACAGCACTCAGTTTCTTTATTTGCAAGCAGTCAAATGTCATCTGTTTTTACAGCACACGATTTTGTCTGTTTCTCTAAGGACACTCAGAAGTCCTTATTCATTTAGCTTTCTCTGGCCTTTCCTAATTTCAAGTATTCTTTCATTATAACAGTTTCAAACCAAGTCCTAATTGGCTATTCTTAAAGATTACCTCCTCACTACAGATTAGGGCTTAAATTTTACCTTACTTGGCTGACTAGATAGTGAAAATTGTCTTGGCTTTCTTTAGAGAGCTAGTGAACTAAGACTTTATGTCCATCAAATATTTTTCCAGGGAGAAAGGAAGTGGAGTGTCCCTTCGTTACGTTTTGTGTTTATTGCAGGAAAAATGTATTGTACTATCTGGAGCCTATCTTACAAATTCTTGTGAATTTGTGGCCTAACAATGTTATCGGTATGAGTTAAATACATTTGGGGCTTTTGAAGAGACCTATTTATGGGCTTGTTACACAATATTCAGTCCATAAGATCACATCTTAAACTAAGATTTATGTGTCTACATTTCTTAGCTGTCAAAAACACTTTGTATGTACTGTCTAGCTAATAAGCTTCAGTTCTACTTCTAGAAGACCTTGCAGCTCTTAGTGGGATACTAAATCAATTAATATTTCTTCTGCTTTGCTTTCCACATATATTACAAATAACCTACTAACAACCATAAAACACTTTGTTATTCTTAAAAAGGGGGAAGCAATTGCTCACTATAAAATCATGCTCACATTAGTGTTGTGTTTGCACGAGAATCCACAGAAGGGCAAAGATCAAGTCTGTAAAACCATTGAATAAATAAAGCGTGTTGACATTAGGTATATTTGTTTTTAAAGTAATATTTGTAGGAAAAACTAAGAATCTTTAAGTTCTCTGAAGAACACGAAAATTTTGACATCAATGACATTGCTAGTTGAATGTCCCCAGAAATAGGCTATCCGATTTTGTCCGATACAGCTTAGTTAACAGATCAATTAACTAACCTTACAGTCTGAAAGACACAAAAAGTGTATCTGAGTCTGATTAGTTAGGTCTTTGGAGTCTTCATAAAACAGATCAAATCCTTGGTGTGATGCCCTGATGTTTGTAAACACAGAATTATAGTTAGCAAGACTTAAAGTTTTAGGTTTTAGAATGCTCATTTAATCTTATAACATGCACAATAAAACGTTCTTGTTTACACTCTCTGCAAGTCTTCCTCAACATTTTATATCTGTCTTTATTATTTCTGAAGGACATGCTTTTCTGGTGGTTTAAAAGTTAAATAAGATGGAATATTTACAAAGCAATTTTGCATTATACTGAAAACAGTGGAAAAAATGCATATACTGCTATATTCCACTGGTGTGCACTGTCGACTTACAAATGCCACTATAGGCAGTGACTTCTGTGTTGTTTAAAATAATTTTCTGCTAGCTGAAGTACAGAATGTGCCCTTACTCTACATTGTCTAGTGTGTTGGTAATTAATGAGGGAAATTCATATTCCAGTTTGTGGGGATATGAGGCAAAAATTACACTAATTGGTACTTAAAGCCTATTGGAATGTCAGTATCAAAAGAAGTATCCTTAGATGAAAAGAATCACAGGCTAAATTAGCATTTTGTATCTTAGGCAGAGACATTTCTGTTCTTCCTTTTTTTGGCGCAGAGTTGAAGGTAAGTCACTAGCGCTGTTGATTTTGCACTAGAGCCAAAGCAATATCTTTAAACATCTTTTAAAACAAACGTTTTCTGTTCTCTCTCTCAGTATATGGATGTTTTACACTGTATATTATGGCAATCTATGTATTGTTACTTAGATGCATCACTTTCTTTAAGAGAACGGTAACAGTTCCCTACCTGTTGTTCCCCAGGTGGAGGAAACTCCACTGAGGCAAGTGAGGCTTCTGGATAAATCAAGTCTTCTACTTTCACTGTAGACATTTAAAGGCTGTTTAAAATGGAACAGCCTTTTTGGAGACTCAGGTGGTTAACAGCTAGTTCTTGTTAAAGATTCTGCATTATTTCTACCTTTTCCAGAATTCTTTATTCTGCAATTACCTTATAGTGTGAAAATGCTGCAGAGCTGCTTACCTATAATTGCTATTTTCATTCACTTAGTATATACGTGAATTAGACATAGTGATACTCTGATAATCTTACAGGAAATTTAGATATACGTAGTAAGACCATCTATTTTGTCCCATACTCTTTGCCTGACCCCAAAAATGCCTTCTGATTGTCCCCTGAATCCTGCAGAAAACATAATTATTATCGGATATAAAACAGTAGTCTTATGGCTATATTGGCTACTGTAAATTGTTCTGCTTAATTCTTACCTAAGATGCACAGAAATATTGCATACTGTGTATAGCTATCATAGGAATAAAACCATGTCCCAAAATATAAATCTGTGATGATTTTATATACTACCGAATAGCCAGTAGTCTGTTTGAGTGAGGTAAAGGATTCTTTATAAAATTTGATATCCGAATCCTCAAGGCTGAGTTTTAAAATATCATTAGGCAATTTTCTGAGAACAATGTCTGAATTATTTGAGAACTCAAATGACTATAGAGTGGGAACTCAGTGCAGTTAATTTTTCCGTGGTAAAATCTCATTATTTTTAGACTAGATCTAGAATTTGGAATGTTCCTTACTGGGCTCAGTCCTTCATTTGTTTGAGAGGCTGGTGTGATTTTCAGACTGAGTGAAATGGGATGATGGTGTTACCACACATATAACTCGTGGTTTGATAAAAGTACTCAAAAAATTACTTTAGATATACACATTTCTTTTTCCTGCCTAAATTACAATACCTTACAGGTAGTTTGAGAGTAAGGAAACAATTCTGGAGCGTTGCTAAAGCAAGGATTCTTGTAGACCCTTAACTATTCTTTCCATTGTTTTCATAAATCAGGTACCAGTTCATATTTAGTGTTATCTCTAGAAATTATGTACTTAATGTGAATGTTTTTCCTGTCCAACATAAAGTATAATTTGTGATGGTGCATAACATCAAGGTTCCATTTGATTGCCTATTTCCCTACAAATGTAATTTGGAAAGTGCTGGTAAAATCTACTGTTTCACTGACCTTTTTTTCTTTCCCTATACTGGCTTCTAACAAGATATTTCATTGAGTTGTACTTGCCAATATTTCCTGGATCTTCATTACATGTTTGGCAATGAAAATACAGACCAAGACCAGGATGTTTTTATTTAAGGGCATTCTGTTACAACTGAAAGATGAAAACTCATACTTATTTCTGTGAAGAAATGTGTTTAGAAGAAGCATATGTGTGCATACTGAAACATATCTGTGCATACTGATTTTCTGTGAAAGGAATACCATGCCAAAGCTGCATCATTTGTAGAAGTTTGTTTTGCCTGTTGGTCTGCCACCTGGTGAGGAAATGTTTTGAAGATGAGGAAGGAATATGCACACACACACACACACATATATATATGTGTGTGTGTGTGTGTGTGTGTGTGTATGTGTTTGTGTGTTTATATACATGAAGCAATCTTTGTCCTAGGGATTAGCATTACATTTTTAACAAAAACAGGTTTTCATAGCTTAGACTGAGAAGTCCAAAACAATGTATTAGTGTGGTCAGCTCACCATATGGTTCTGTATCAGAGATTATTTTTTTGCAGTGTATAATTGCGCTAGTTTCAGCTGGGATAGAGTTAATTTTCTTCCTAGTAGCTGGTACAGTGCTGTGTTTTGGATTTAGCATGAGAATAATGTGATAACACACTGATGTTTTAGCTGTTGCTAAGCAGTGTTTATACTAAGTCAAGGACTTTTCAGCTTCCCATACTCTGCCAGCGAAGAGGTGCACAAGAAGCTGGGAGGGAGTATAGCCAGGAAAGCTGGCCTGAACTGGCCAAAGGGGTATTTCATACCATCTGACGTCATGCTCAGTATATAAGCTGGGGGGAGTTGGCCAGGGAGCAGCGACCGCTGCTTGGGGACTGGCTGGGAATCGGTCTGCAGGTGGTGAGCAATTGCATCATATGTCACTTGCTTTGTATATTTTACTATTATTATTATTATTATTACTGCTACTACTATTTTACTTTATTTTATTTCAATTATTAAACTGTTCTTTTCTCACTTGTGCTTTTCCGATTCTCTCCCCCATCCCACCGGGAAGGGGGGAGTGAGTGAGCGGCTGCGTGGCGCTCAGTTGCCGGCTGAGGTTAAACCACGACAATAGTTTAAAAAGAAAAAAAAAATATTAAATATGTTTAAATACCCTGAATTTGCATTTCAGGATTATATTTCATTCTTGCTTAAGTAAATATTTCTGCTAGTAGGCTTGCTTATTATTCTTTCACATAAAATCAACTTGGGCTAAAATAAGCAGTTTCTTTTTAAAAAAACCCACACTGATGAATTAAATGCAACAACTGGTAGAATGTACAAAATTGAATTTGATGTCTGACATGATAAAGACATTGAATTAAAGATATAAGTATTTTGTACTTAATGATGTAGTTGCTTTTTGTCTATCCTTATCCAGATAAGGATAGCAATGTGTCACTTAAAAAATAAAAATATAATTTAGGGGGAGGTTTGATTGGAAAAATAACCTTAGCTCATTCTCTTTCTTAGTTTTTGAAAATAAAATGCTCTTTTTTAGGCATGACAAATATTTGATCTTCCTATTAAAAAAAAAAAAAAGCTTCATTTTCTTGGGGGAAAAAAAAAAACCAAACAAATTCCTACCTCTTGGTTTCCCGTCCCCCTCCCCCCCCCCCCCCCCCAACCTAACCCTGTCACCTTGCAAGCTCTTGTCATAATGCTAATAAGAAATGCATAAGTGGTACTTTATTCATCCAGGATCTAACACCTTTGTACTTATGAACAGTTTCCATTGTGGACTCAGCAGGACTGTTGGGAATCACTGCCTATGTTGAGTCACAAGTCTATGCAAGCCATGAAGGCTTGTGAAATCCATTGCTATGTAGTAATCTAGAGTTTCAGGTTTGCTCTATGGCAAATGGATTAAGTAATTTTTTTGCGTGCCTTTGAAGGAAAACACATGAAGAACTGGAATGAATTTTCTTGGTTTTAAAGGATCTTGTCACATTCCATGAAATAAAGAAGGTGCTTAAACATTTAGTGTTAGAATTAATGTAGCTTCATGCCTGCCATCTAGGATACAGTTATATTCATAGAACTTTCAGGTTGATTAGGTAATTTTGCTTCTTAACTAATGCATATAAAGTCATACTTGCTGTTTCATTGTGGCTGCCGAAATGGAATTTTCTTTTTGACTCAGCTATAACATATACAAGAGAGCTGTATTGCTTCTGGAACAAAGTAGTACTTTTATGGGAGGTAGGAAGGGAAGAGAACCAGCCATGCTCTCCCCCCCCCCCCCCCGCCTCCTTTTTTCCCTCCTCGCTTTCTTTTTTCTATTTAATGTGTAATAGGAATTTTCCTCTTTGGTCTTCATGCTTAAAGAGAACTGTCTGGCACTGAAGTAAGTGCCTCTGCACTGAAGCATTAAATTTTCAGTTTACTTTCAAACAAAGGATTCAATCTTAGAAAAAAATAATGAGTGTTTTGTTTGGATACAGTTAAAAACTTTCCTTGTTTACATCAGCAGAGTACTGCATATTTCTTTGAGCAACAACATGAGTGATATCCTGAAGTCAATGAGAAATCTGCTGATGTCAATGGACTTTGGATCAGTTCGTAATTTAAACTGTGTAGTAACAGGTGATTAAAAACTGTGCCAGCAGATTCTTCAGGGACTTTTGTAACTTCAAAATACCAAGATAATGTGTTATTGTAGGTATGGTTCAGATAAAACAGAAGAGGTGTTATGTAAACCATACTGAAAACAGTAGAACTATTTCTACAGGCACTTGCCACCAGACCACTGAGCTATAGAAATTATCTTATGTAATTGCTTATCTAGATCAAGTGACTAAAGCTCTATATTTCAGGTTCATATTCTGTGGAGGTAATGTTCTGTACCATATTTATCTGAAGTCTAAACAACACAACACTTTAAAATTTATTTGAACAAAGTCAGCTCCTGCATTTCTTGAATCATGTTGAACTTTCAGTTTGGAAGAGAAAATAAGCTTAAATACTGTTTTAATCTGTCCCTTCTAGCATAGGCTGTTGTTTAAGGAGAAAGCTCACTGCACCAGAACATGGCAACTTTTGGAATCTGGTGTATAGTACAAATTACCTGCACTTTAAGTAATGTTGGTGTAATAGTCTGGTATTCATCTAGCACTTTGATGCAGTCTTGATTTTCCTGAAAATTTAGTATTATGTCCAGTCAGGCTTGCAAATTTTCATTAAGTATGTTGGTATGGATTGTTTTGCCTACAGGAAAGTAATGATTACAAATTCTAGTGTGATTTCACACTATTTAGTATTCTAGTAATCTAAGATGTATTTATTTTTAGAGATCTACAATTACAGCAAACATCTTATTCCCAGCACCACTTAACTATTAATTTGAAAAGTCAACAAACTTCATCTGTAAGATAAGTGATCTTGCATAGTTCCTGACTTAAATGTAGAGTACTTTGTTGCTGTTGGTTTTGATGTATTGTTGGTATGATTCATTAGCAGTTACATCGAAAAATGTACTGTAAACTGAGATAATTTTACTTAGTATTTTCTTCTCCTGTCTATCAATTAAGATTCTTGTTACATCTTTAATATTATTAATTTAATAATTTCTAATAAATTGGGTTGAACAGTGTTCTGATCTGCAGCACATTGTACTGATACAGTCTAGGAAATTCTTGAGACTGATGACGATTGGAACTTGCTTTGAGTGCTTCCAATCATGCTGACCACTATTGATTTACTGTTTTATTACAGTTCCTAATTTATCTGTACGTTTTGCTCAATAAAGCAATATAAAGTCAGGATGGAAGTTTGGCTAAGAAATCGGTTGGAAACAGAGAGGTGTTGACGTTCTGTATGGCAAATAAACCCTTTAAAAATAAAAAAAAGTAAAGAGAGAGATTACCCATTGCATTGTTTACTTCTGTTTTCTGGTGATTTTCTGCATGTCTACATTCATCTTTTTGTGACAAATCCCTGTATTTTTTGAGTAAGGGTTATCATTTTCCTTTTACAGTGCTTATTAGAATGGTTCATGGCTTATTCTAGTCCCTGAATTAGTTACTAATAATAACTAATAGCATTACTAAACACACAGCAATAGATAACTACTTGAAGCAAAGTGAGGTAGGCTGTTATTGTCTGCACTACAATTAAATTTGTATGATTTTTATCTGTAAAAATCCCAATTTTTTAAATTCCCTTTTGGTAAATTATAGAAAAATTATCATTGTTCTGAGAGTTAAGACTAAATATTTAATCAGTCATCCTTTTCCATAGAACAGAAGCTTATTTTTGCTTCCAATACAGTCTGTACATGTATTTCTACTCATAGGTATACAAACTGACAAATCTATTCTTTATCTTGATGTTGAAAAAGATTTGCATTAGTCAGTCTCAGCTCTCTAAAGGGTTAGTCTGTGTTCCTTATTTTGGGAAGAACTTTGTGTTAGATCTGGGAAGGAAAAAAATCCCCAAAGCCACACACCCCCCCAATCCCCTCCCCCTGATAACAGCACTAGTAAAAGAAGTAAACTAACTTCAGATCATAAAAACTCTTAAACTGGGTAACTTCAGTTTGCCATTACAACAAAACTTAGATTAAAAGGGAAATAAGCAGATTTTAATAAAAGGTTTCAAGTGTCATTTAAAAAAAAATGTTCTCAGCAGAGGCCTATTATACCTTCTTTTGAAATATAAACCAAAATGTCTAGTATTGAACCTTTAAGCACACTGGGGGACTAGTAAGCAGTCCTTTTTTTTTTTTTTTTTTTTTTTTTTTTTTCCCTTTAAAGCTAAGATGTCACTGAGACAAATTAAGGGATGAAAGCTCATGCTTTGCTTCAGATCTTTTTGGTTAAGAATGCTCCAAACCAGCTGCCCTTTGAGATTTCAAATTAAATTAGGAGAAATAATTGCTATAATCCCTGTGCCTAAAAAAATCTTTGCCATTTACTTAGGTTTTTTAACACAGTTTGTTTAATCTATTACCACTGTCACCCCTGCTGTGCTCTGTCATAATCCAATCAACTGCAAGAAAAGCATGCTACTGTTTGTAAAGCAAACAAAGAACACCCTTTTGGTATGAAAGTCGAGAGCTCCAGTTTTCCCTTGCTCAGTAGTGAAAAATAAAGATTAAAGTGTGATTTATTTTTTTTTTAAAGAAATTAATTTCAGATACATGTCCTAGATCAGTTCATTGTTAGTTAATATGGGAATTTTTATGTTACCTGGATTTACTTGTTTACCCTGGATTAAGAATTCAACCTCTCCATGCATAGTAGCAAAAGCAACTATGCACTTGGTAGCATATTGGCGTTCTGATTCTCCAGATGAGTGATGGCTTGTCAAGTTTTGAGAGTTTTGGTTGACGTGTGTCCCTTATAAATTTCAAGCAATGTTCTCCAAGGGATTAACTGAAATGTGAATCGTTTTCTTGACTGAGATTAGAGAACACTTTAAATTCACCTAAACCACTGTATAATGTTCATTTAGATTAATGTTGTTGGAACTATAATTATTATGCTCAGCTTTAGGCAAAAAAGGAAATGCAGTTTGAGAATTAAGTCATATTAATCCCATCTCAAATATCACTTGCATTTAGGAATATAACAAATGGGCATGTTGTACATGCCATTTTTATGTAAGGTCATGCTTATCTAGGCACTAATATTTTGCTAAACATAACAAAAAATTAATAACTTGAAGAACTTGCAGTAAAAAAAATGTAACAAACAGATGCCCACTACATTCAAAGGAGTTTAGAATCAGTCTCTGTTTCTAATTATGGTAAGCAAATCTGAACGTTTTTGTCATTATTCAAAAAAGTAACCTTCAAGTCAAAGGCTACTTAAAGGATGCCTAATATTAAAGCTATGAGTATATAGTTACTGAATTCTGTTGGAACCAAGGCTTCGACTGGTTTCTGCAGTCAGGAATTACTCTGAGGGTCACTCTCTTCAGATTTGTACAAGGAGGAATGAAAAGTGTTTGACTTATGAACAATTTCAAAGAACTGGGAAACCTTTAGAAGTGGCTAGTATGACGAAGAAGTAGGCTAGAATGGATCCCAAGTAGAAAGTTAATATTGGATAGCCTGAAAGACCATAGCAAAAGGGGATTTTCTTAAGACGTAGTAAATTTGCAGGGTCAAATTACTGAAGTAAGCTAGTGTAGCAACTTTTTGGCATAGCCGAGTAAGGCCAATATGACCTTTGATGTACTTCTTGGTACATTTTCTAGCACAAGCATTACTTTTAAAATACAGCAAATCCATAGAAATAGGAGGGCAGCATACCTGAACAGTGTCTAAAATAGAAACAGAGCAGGTGAGGTTGCAAGTGATACTGACAGAAGTTCTGGAGGTGAGGTTCTTTGTCCCAGTCTGAGCCAGAAGCTTGGGTTAGGGTTGAGCAAAAGAGAAAGCTTAGAGGTGCTGTTGGAGTGGGGCTGGAGCTGGGCAGCCAAAGGAAAGTTAGGACAGCTGAAAGATCTGTACTGCAAGGGCCTTTGTGGTGTGAGCCAGAGGTGGGAGTTTTAGTCCCTGTCAGAACTGGAAAATAAGATTCAGGTTGAGCAAAAGAGAAAGCCTAGTAATGTTGTTGGTGTTGAGGCATGGTGAAGAAAAAAGTAGAGCATATTAAATAAAATTTGGATATGAGTCAGCAATATGCCCTTGCAGCAAAGAATTGTAAAGGTATCGTGGGCTGTATTAGGAGGAGTGTTGCCAGCAGGTCAAGCAAACTGATCCTTCCCCTCTACTCAGCTCTAGTGAGGCCACACCTGGGGTGCTGGGTCCAGTTCTAGGCTCCCCAGTACAGGAGAGACACGGACATACTGGAGAGAGTTCAGCGAAGGGTCACAAAGATGATGAAGGGACTGGAGCATCTTCTGCCTGAGGAAGGGCTGAGAGAGCTGGGACTGTTTAGCCTGGAGAAAATAAGGCTCAGGGGGATCTTATAAATGTTTGTAAATACCTGAAGGGAAGGTGTAGAGAAGATGGAGCCAGGCTCTTTTCAGTGGTGCCCAGTGACAGGACCAGAGGCAATGGGCACAAACTGAAACACAGGAGGCTCCCTCTGAACATCAGGAAACATTTTTATACTGTGAGGGTGACCGAGCACTGGCACAGATTGCCCAGAGAAGTTGCTGAGTCTCCCACCTTGGAGATATTCAAAAGCCATCTGGACATGGTCCTAGGCAACCAGCTCTGGGAGGTGCGGCTTGAGTCAGGGGGTTTAGACCAGATGACCTCCAGAGGTCCCTTCCAAACTCAACCATTCTGTGATTCTAGGATACTATTTGCAGAATGAAAAGGAGACAGGGAATTGCTATTGGTAAGGTATCCTCTACTTTTTCTTCAAGTCATAAAACCTTTCAGTACATCTACTGTTGCCCATAACGTAATATAGCTATAAGGTCAATTGATGTGTCTGCATAAAATTATATGTGTATATATGGGTTTGGTACATATAAAATGAGACAATATGAGTATTTTGTTCTAAAAACAACAGTATAAATTTTAAAGGAACAAATTCCTTGATGGACCATTTATTATTGTTTGTTTTTGTTTTTGGTTTTTTTTTCTGTAGGTAAATAGGTCTCACTTATCACATTCATCTTATGGGGAAAGGGAGGAAAATTTCAGGATGTTTCCCAGTGTCTTAATAGATAGGATATTTGTAATGGAGAGATATTATTAAATCAGCTTAAAAAAAGTAAAACATTATGGCAAATTTGTCAAAATATAGGAGGAACAGAACTCAGACATCCTGCAGAGATTTCTTATCTTTTTTCTAATTTAGAAATCTAGATTTTCATTTTTCTTGTGGGGACATTCTTTCTATCTAAGATGCAGCAAACAGCAAGCAGCAAACCTCCAAGTCACATCAGCAGATGGGTGTCCCTATTCCCCTCAGCAGGGATTCTCCTATTGCTATTATTCACCGCTTCCTTCTAGTGATCCTGAGTGGCTCAGGCTCACCCACCAGAGAGGCTTCTCATCAACAGCAAGGGCAGTGAACCTGTTCTGAAAGTGCAAGTTATCTGGTGGGACATGAACCTTCTTCCTAGTGTGAGAAGTCACCGGCTTCCAGCCTTCATCATCATGGAAGTTTCCACTTACCATCTTCATAAGCATAGGCTTTTCCTGCCCCTCCCCTACAGCTGAAGGTTTGGGCTCTCGAAGCTGTGAGGTCTCAGAGAAGATCTGGTCCATTTGTTTCTCATCATCTCTGATGCTGTGCGGCCTGGCGACCTCTTCCCACAGCTCTTTCACAGGGAAGAACAACCTCTTGACAAGTGCATACCTACTGCAGGCTTGGAGACCGTGTGCCCAACGAGAGGCTCAGGGGACTCCCTGCAGCCTGACACTTGCAGAGCTGCATCCTCCTTCTGAAGCTCTGTCTGAGTCCAAGAGTCTGATAGTGAAGGGACAGTTATTCAGTGGCTCTTTATGTGGCGGCAGCAGCAGGTACCCACAAGTTCCTCAGAGGGTTCCCGTGAATCCCCCAACAATCCCTGACAAAGTGCCCAGAAACTCCGGAAGAGACTTAAACCAGAATACTTTCAACTTCAACCTGGAGAATGTACTCACAGTGATTATTTCCTCTAGGTTACTTGGAAATTCAGTCAATATCAATATTGATGTTAAAATTCAGGAATGGTTCTTACACAAATATTTTATTTTGAGGTATGCAAATATATGGCCTGCTACCTTTTTGACTGCAAACAGGCATAAAATATGAGAGCTCTCCAACCAGGAATGGTGATAAAATATTGAAATATTTATGTTAACAGATATAAGACAAAGCTGCACCGAGAATGACCACTGAGATGAGGCAGATAATCTGTTTTATTTTGCAAGGTGGATGAAGATCTTCATGTTCAGGTTTTATTATTTTTATTATTTTCACTAATTACATTTGCATATAGACGATACATTAGTGCTCATAATAATAAAGTGTACTTTTTTAATATATATGTGATCAAGGAATCAGTTTTGTCTGTGACTTCTTTCAGCTGAAACACACCTTGCTGATAAGAAAAATGACAAATATTTGTGTGGACTGGTAATGGTAATGATGAGGTTTACATCTTGAACTACAGAATGCTGAGTTCTGTTCTGAAACATAATAAAGTACATGGTTCATTTTCCATGTGCATTAGTAACTTAGTTGATCAGGACATATTGATGTGTTTGATATACTGCCTGGCCATAAAAATCAATAAAGTATTTATGTATTTGTTCACTTTACACCATGGGTGAAAGCCCCTCAGTTTCCAAGACAGCCTACAAATGGTTTACCATTTGGCTTATATCTCAGTAGAACTGTTTTCTTATGTAAGAAGACTTCATTCTTCAGTATTCTTGTCTGGAAAAATTCTTTAATGTTATGTAGCTATTAAAATGTGTGTCATCATCCTTTTTCCCCTGGATACTTTCATTAAAATAAAGGACATGAGATGTGTGATTTTTCCACGTAGTGTGAGTGTGAAAGCTAATTTCAGTATTTCAAGAATACATCCCTTTTATCAGATTTTTTTTTTTTTTAATGTGAGAAAGCAGACCAAACAAAAACATTGAATGGGAACCTCTGTTGTTTGGTGGTCTTCTTATTTATTTATTTGTTTTGTTTTTAATTTAAATTATGATTGATATCTCCTTTTGATACCAGTTGGTCTTCTGGAAAGCTGATTTTCATATTAGGTTGGGCTAAGTACACAGGTGCTTTGTATAAATTCTTTGTCAGTCTGTAGCTTCTGATTATGTACAAAGAATTGGCAGCAGCACTTCATAAAGCTTATTTACTTCAGAAACAAAGTGTATTATTGTTGCCATAAAATATCCCATCTCTCCACCTCCCTCCCCCATTTGAAAAATGATTTCTGTTGATACCACTGTTTCGCATACAGTTTGTTGCTATACTGGTCACCAGCTATTAGAGAAAGACTGAAGAGAGACAATCAGAATTACAAGCATCCTGAATCCTTGTGGCAGAATTTATTATTTATTTATTTATTTATTTATCGATTGATTGATTCCTAAAAAGGAGTAACTTATTTCAGGATACTATAAATCAGACTCTCATAATTAGGGCTGTAGAATTAAAGACCACAGCTTTATGGGGCTACTGTCTCTTGAAGAGACTGTCGATGCTTTTCAGTGGACCTAGTTTTGTTAAGGCTCATTGGGTTTAGCTGCAAAATGAAATATACTTGTAGCAAGCATCTTAATCATTAATTGTAATAATTTAAACACTGCAGTGTTTTGGCTATGTAAGATGTATTTTCAGTTTCTGATAGGAGACCTTTCAGTCAATCTGGTTACCACCAAGTTTTGGGCACTGGCAAGTATTGTTATTGTAGACCCGTTTTCGCCCTGAAGATAGCACAAGTGCAGAATTCTTTCTCCTGCAGGTGTAACTAAGGCAGATATTTTGTCTTTTAATTTCATTTGATAGACCTAGATTTCAGAAGGAACCCAACTACTTTCCTTCAGTTTTAAATCCTAACTCTAATCATCAGCTAGGTCATAGTTTACTTGACAGATTTACTGTTCTTCTCCATCAACAGTAAAATCTATCTCAGGGGCCAGTAGGGATACAGAATTTTTTATTTACTTAATGTTATACTGAATCAGGGGGAATCTGAGATAGTAGAGCTCTAAGGGGGATCATGTAATTAATTATGTAAATATGAAAATAGACATTATGTGGGAGAAGAGGCAGCTAAAATAGCACAAGATGTATCAAAAAAAATAATCATACTCTTATTTGTTTTTAAATATCCATTCAAACATTCATGCTTTTTTGGCAAGCCTACAAGAATGGCTACTTGACAGAATTGACCTTACATCTTATGGTTCTCAGATATTTTATTTATAGTATGTGTTTGTATATCTTTATTCTAACAGTCCTTTCTAGTTCTAACTGGTTTCTTTGATATTTTTTGTGATAGCTTGTTATTCACCTGTGAAAACGTGAACTAAGTAAGCAGTACTGTACAACTTGGTAGACACTGACAGTTTGGATATTCCTCTAGTCTCAATCTTTTTATGAATTGTGATTACAGTGAAGAAGGCTAGCATACAGCAAGAAGATTTCTGTATTTGTTTAGTCATCTTCCTCATTTTTTCCAGCTGAAAAATGTAAATATCTCTTTTGTTTAAAATAAGATAAAACATAAAAACACTTCATAATTTTACAGTAAAAATGAGTGTGTGATGTGTTGGTGTTCTCTTTACTGATCTCAACAGTTTAGATAGGTAAAAGTAGTTACTCTGAACTTTTTAATTATTTTCAGATAATGGTGAAAGCAGAATATTGGACAGGCACTGTGGCTAATTTTCTCTGATACTCATTGACAGAAAAAACTTTTTCCTTGAATGCATAGTAGATTCTTCTGAACAGCAGGTGGTTGATGTTAACCAATTCTTCATGTGAATTCACTGATTTAAGTGGAGCTCCACCAGATGCCTTACAATCCATCCAGATGCTATGTTTGAGACATGATTGCAGCAAACAACAATCTGAAATATCAGGACTATGATGTGCTAATAAACATGTTAATGTGGACTGTTAAAGCTGCATTAAGGATTATTTAAGATGGACACCGTCCCTAGTTTTTCAGTGAAGATGTTAATGTTTATTTAGTTTAATGTAATACATAGTCCATATCAACTTGAACTTAAAAGAAACTCATAAAAGCAGTGCCAGAATCAACATATAAAGAAAGATCTGTGAGATCAAGGGTAATTTCCCCCCCCATCTCACTCACAGCATTTTCCTTTTCTTGAACTTATTTATGCCTCTCTGCATATATTATTCATGATTGTTGTAAAGTTTCAGCCATTAAGTTTTTTTATGTATCTATGGACAACTTATATTCCTGCATAAATCACTTGTGATAAATTAGTCACACACACAAAATAATTTTCTCTGTGTGCAGGTGGGGAAGAGGAAAATAAATGCCAGTAAATCAGCAACTTTTCTTTTACTGTCACAATAGTGCAATGATATCAGTTTGCAGCAGACAAATGTTTGAGTAGTACCAGAAGCAAGAAATATTTGATCACTAAACATGCTGGAGCTCAGATACATGCATTGTTATGAATATAAACATTCATTAAAATGTTCAATTTGTTGCAAGGCTTGGTATCTCAAGATATTGTCAGGAATAAGCACATTTATCACGCTTTCAGTATAGTTTCTGAGGGACTAAGTGGTGTTCTTGGCAGACTTGCTCACAATAAGAAAAAAAGCAGAGGAAATTTATTTTTTCCTATATTGAATATTGAAGTACTTGTCAAATAAAAAGGTAGCCAACATGTGTCTTCCCTTTCCTGTGGAAGGAGTGCTATGGATTCTGGTAGTCTTTGATTACTACTTTTAGATGAAAAAGGAAAAGAATTCTAGAAACAGTCACATACGCTGTAAATAACTGCCTAGTGTCACACATGGTGAGTAATAGTTTTGCTTGCCAGCAAGAATCACACCTCTGCACAGCAGTGCTGGGTTTGGAAGCAGGCAAGCTGATGGGTTTCCTTTCAGACCTAGGAGCTTTTGCAGTTGTCACCAAGCTCTTACAGACTTCTAGCAGTAGAAATCTCAAAACAAATAAAATAAATTAAAAAACTACACCCCACCCCCCACCCCCCAATAAAATAAAGGGTATATTGCAGGTAATGAAGATTCTTGAAAGTATTTTCTATCTGCTTGGACATGGGTGTCTTGCTTACGTGAAGTCTGTCTTCCTTTTACACTTTTCCCAAACGGAGATACGCAATGAGATGGAACCACTGTCATCTTCCAAGTTCTGTAGACACTTCTGACCTAAAACCAAAAGGAATTTCAGAGAATCAGATTCAGCCATCAAACTGATCTCTTCTGCTTGTATATAATATCTCTTTGAAGATGCTTCTGCCTGTATCAGGTTTTTCCTGATCTTCCAGTACAGACATTTTTTTTTCTTCCAGTTGAGTTGAGAGAGTATCTAACAGTTTGATACCATTCCTTTTAGACCATTGATAAAAGAGCTTCAGACCCAGTATTATAACTATGTTACCAATTGTAATGGTGTTTCACAATGCACTTGTAATGAAGAAATGTGACGCTTCCACTTGATGGTAGACCCCTCAGGCAGAGCTTGTTTTTTAATTTATTTGATTCAATCTACCAAGGTGCCATATTCAAGGAAATTGCACTTTTGCTCTTCTTTCTAGCAGCTGCAACAAATTCAATACTTTAGAAGTTGACGACATCTCGTAAATAAACAAAACTACCACTGTGGAATGGCAGATTCTCTGTCCTTGCATTTTTTGTCAATGTGCAATAACTTGGAAGACAGTTGGCAAAAATTACACAACTATTGAGTTCTTGGCTCTGGCTTTGAAAAAGTCATTGGATATGACTTTTTTTTGAGAGATAGTATTCCTGTCTGAGTTACAAAAAAGGAACGTTTGCTTCAGAAACAAAGAGCTTTCTTGTGCTTATTTTTTATAAGTAACTGTGGGGACGAGATCTGTAAGAGTCAAATTCACTAATTTCTTTACAAAGCTGTATAGTTATTTCAATAGATTTTCTTTTTTAGGGGGGGTGACATGATCAAAGTCTGGCTCATTTAACTTTCAGTTCAATCTTTCTTTTGCTTTTTAAGTTTGTAGAATAATTTGTAGTGTAGATGAGTGGAAATTACTTCCGTGCACAATATAGTGAGGATATCAAGAATCTTGAAAATGTGTATTCATTCATATTGCTGTAAAACCCAAAAAAGCCCTGTGCAGTCATTTAAAGCACACAAAAGCATATTGTTTTTAAATTTTCATTTTTGATCTGTGCAAACTGAAACAGATGTTTTACAGTTATTTGAATGAGGCTGCCAGAGGTTTCTTTTTATTAGTTTAAACAGCAGTTCTTGCCTCTCTGGGTCACAAGTCTGTAGGCCATATCTGGCTTGCCTGTAGATTATTAGTATGAAGACAGATAGCATTAGAAGTTAAAGTTTTGGTGTGGCTGACTAAGGTTCAGATTATAAATAAATAAATTAAACTCTTCTGGTTTTGAGTCAATCCTGCTGTGGAAAAGGCCTTGCATGTAATGTGAAGTATCTTGTATGGATAACTTTTATTTAAGATGTTTGGATAATCTTCTCAGAAAATGTTGTTAAAAAGTGCCAGTTTTGTAAAAGAAAAAACTTTTGCAGAGAGAATTTCTAGTTGAATTAGCATTTTTTATTTCTGATATCATTGTCATTCAGATCAAATCAAAACTACAGCTTTTTACCATAATGATTGTCTTCTGTCCATCTCTATTTTAAATGCTTCCTTTAGAAAGCTGGGGATCATAACTCCCTAAGTACACTTTCCTAATTTTTCCCAAGTTTTATAGGAAGCTAACAAAACTTTGTGCTAAAACCAAACAAAAATTGCTGCTTTCTTAATCTCCCTTGCTCCTGAGGGGTGTGTGGAAAATTTTCTGTTTTCCATCTGAAATCATATTGACCATTATGTCTCCTCTTCGTCATCCTTTTTTTTTTTTTCTGTCAGTACTCCCATTAAAAATGGGTAGGCAGCTAATTGTTGTCGTCCATCCTAATCCATCTTGCCTTGACTGAAGGGAAGGAGAAAAATCTTGTTTCAATAAAACTTTTTGAGCCTCAACCACTGTTATGTTGCCTTAAACTGAACTACAGCATTAAGATTTTCCTGCTAATGAACTGTACCAGGAGGAGTTACTTTTTCTGTGCCTGTTTTTCTCAGGGCCTCTGTCTTTTATATTAGTCATAAAATGGTGTAGGTTAGCTCTAAGACATAATTATCCAGTTTCAAAAGGTCAGTACACTGTACTTCATTTCTACCATTCACCTTAGCAATTATCCACTTCACTGACAGTACTTTGACCTCACTCTATGCTTCCACCATTATTCTGGTCTTCCTATTGAAAAGTAAAATTCAGTGCAAGTTTGTGGAGACATTTTCTGGAGAGAAAATATTCACATGTAAATGGAAAACGTAACATCCTGAGTTTTTTTCACATGTAACATTGAGTTGCAAATTTTCTCTTTCACTTGTTGCTTTCAATTCCTTTATAAATAAGAATCTGTAGTTCCACCCAAGAGCATATAAAATACTTATTTTCTGTACACATATGACATTGTATATTTTACGTGGAAAAAAAACCCCTGAAATTCTTTTCAGTGTAGATGTGAGATAGGTATCACTGCTATTCAGTCAATTTGCATTTTTTAATTGAAGTTTCAGTAATAAATTTCAAAATGAAAAATAAATATTACTGTTCCTGTGAAATGTTTTTGCGTGAAGAGTGAAAAGAGACAGTAGACTTTAAGGCAGCAATAGATTAATTTAAAGGCTGTATTTTTTTTCATGTAATGAAGAAGGAAAAAGAAAATTTAAAAAATGCCAGGTTCCCTTTAAAGAAACACAGGAACATGTCTATGCGTACACACGTATACATACGTGTATGTACTGTATATACACTTATATACTCACAGAAATTTAATTTACTTGTTTCAAAGCAGCTAACGCTTTTTGAACATTTGCCTTGTGTTGCATTTTCAATAGCATCTGACTCAACTTCCTTGCTGAGAAAAGTTCCTCTAGCTGCTTTCCTCATCTTGCTGTATTAGGTCTCGCAACACTTGTTTTCTCTGGCTGCATACTGGAAAGGAAAGCAGGTCTGCACAAATTACTTGCACAATGGATGAGGTGATTTTCAGCCTTTTGAAACTGTGTAGCATGGAGTAGATCAAAAGATCCCAGGGGTGCATTCAAGCTCAGTGAGGGGGAACGTGTCCCTCACAGAGCAGCTCTAGTTGTACAGTTATGAAACAGTCTACAAAGCCCTTCAGCATACGTAGCTACTCTTTTTTTTTTTTCTTCCCCCTTTTTTTTTTAAGTGAGAAAGTTACTTTTTCTAGAGGCAGGGAACTCATAGTTGGAAAATAAGGTTTGTGAGTTTTTTCAATTGAAAAACAAACAACATTCCAAATCTTGTTTCTAGAGGGAAACAAATCCCTGAAGCTTGTCTTGTTTTGTTTTGCTTTGTTTTAATGAGAGGAATACATTCTCAAAAATCTGAGTTAACACCTAACATTGCCTTTAGTCATTGAATTTAATCTTTTCCGGAAGCTAAAGCACCAAGTCATAAAAAGACCCTTCTTACAACATCTCAAAGGGGGCTGAGCAGACTTGGATGTGTTCTAAAAGACCATAAACCTGCAAGATTTTGTGCACAAAATTACAATGAAGAGATCATGAAATACTTAATTTTGCTTGTTCTTCCTAACTTAATTCCAGACCTGATTTTTTGCTTCGCTTTAGTCTCCCTACTCATTTTGGAAGAATGACATGAATGATAGAGAAGCATCTTCCCAAAGTGTTTAAGTTTATATGTTTTATATGAAAGTACCTTCACCTCTTACTTAAAAATACAACTCATAGAATCATAGAATCATTTAGGTTGGAAAAGTCCTCTAAGATCATCGAGTCCAACCGTCAACCTAGCACTGCCAAGTCCACCACTAAACCATGTCCCTAAGCACCACATCTACACGTCTTTTAAATACCTCCAGGGATGGGGACTCAACCACTTTCCCTGGGCAGCCTGGTCCAATGCTTGACAACCCTGTCGGTGAAGAAATTTTTCCTAATATCCAATCTAAACCTCCCCTGACACAACTTGAGGCCATTTCCTCTCGTCCTATCACTTGTTACTTGGGAGAAGAGGCTGACACCCACTTTGCTACAACCTCCTTTCAGGTAGTTGTAGAGAGCGATGAGGTCTCCCCTCAGCCTCCTTTTCTCCAGGCTAAACAGTCCCAGTTCCCTCAGCTGCTCCTCATAAGACATGTGCTCCAGACCCTTCACCAGCTTTGTTACCCTTCTTTGGACATGCTCCAGCACCTCAATGTCTTTCTTGTAGTGAGGGGCCCAAAACTGAACACAGTGTTTGAGGTGCGGCTTCACCAGTGCCGAGTACATGGGGACGATCACTTCCCTAGTGCTGCTGGCCACACTATTTCTGATACAAGCCAGGATACTGTTGGCCTTCTTGGCCACCTGCGCACACTGCCGGCTCATATTCAGCCGGCTGTCAACCAGCACCCCCAGGTCCTTTTCTGACAGGCAGCTTTCCAGCCACTCTTCCCCAAGCCTGTAGCGTTGCATGGGGTTGTTGTGGCCGAAGTGCAGGACCCGGCACTTGGCCTTATGGAGTCATGAAGTGCAATTCTTGAATGGTATATTACTGCTGTGAATATCTGTATTTCATCTTTGAAGCAAGGTGAACAGCAAAAGAATATAGCATTGTAACTTCTAACTCACTTTAAAAAAAAATAAATGAATATGTATAACTGACACAACTTTTTTTATGGAATCAAAAGCATAACTAAAAGCTGTAATAATACTGTACATTCACAGGTTTTCTGAGGCCTTTGTAGTGAACATACTGTTGCTTCTATCATAAGCAATCAGTAAGACATTAAGATGTTTTAATTCCTAATTAAATTAAGAGAGTCAAGCTAATTCATGGAACAAGTAGCTGAACTTGCATAGGAAATATTTCTCACACCTGATATGTGCAGTACCCATACTGCTTAAAGAGTTAAGAGTTGCTTAAATTGTTTTGAAAATATGACTAACAAATGATAAATAAAATCAGATTCATGTATGTCATTGGACAAATATTGTAAGCAGTAAATATTTTTCCTTTGTTTGAATTTTTGTTCTGCAAATATCAACATATGTCTTTACACATGCTTATTATTCTGCATGCCAGAAGTATCCTGCTTAACGATTGTAATGACTTGATTAGATTATCTATTAATATAAAACAAAAAAAAATCAGAAAAATTAATTAATTTATTAATTAAAATAAATAAAAACTTTAATTTAATAAAAATTAAAATAATATTCTTTACTTCTCAATGAAAGTAATACTCTTTAATTCTCAATGAAAATAAATGCATGCACCCTTCTTCATTTTGGAAGATTAGCAAAGATATTACCAACAAATACTTGGTCAGTATTTTTCAGTTATTTTCATACTTAAAAAAAAAATAATTCTCCTTCATGGCCTTTTTAATAGCAATATTTGGGTTTTCCACTAATTGAGTTAAAATATGTAATTAATTTTATTTGATTCAAGATAAAATATGTTTAAAAGTTCATATAGAAAGGTGAGACTAGTCAGTTCAGGAACACCTGTGTTCCTCATAAAACAATAGGGTTATCAAAGCTGTTTTCTGCAATCTATATTACATTTGTATGAACCTCTCCTGTTTGTTTTAAATGCAAATATGTAAATATTTGCAACATAGCTCTGTCAAAGATGGAGTGTGGAATATTCAGATTAAAAGCGGCCCTGAGGCAAAAAGAGACTTCCCTCTGCTGAGTCTTCTTCCAGCTCTTTACAACAGCTCTTTACAACAGCTCATATCAGCTAGCTGGCCTTGAGTGCTGCCAGTTGAACTCCTGGAGCTGGAAGGGCCCTGACAGGGGTTTTGGGGTGCGGGTGGGATGAGGAATGCATTGCACAAGTGTGAGAGACAAATTCTGTCTACTTAAGAGAAAGTTGATCTTTTTAGCTGGCAGTGACAAAATTACACATGATGACTTTGTGAAGTTGGTGTTCTGACTTGAAATCTGAAAGTTGGGATCTGGCACCTCACTTTTTTTTGCACATTCTTTAACAAAGAGGAAAAAGAGAGCAAATACTTCCTATGAGAACATTATATGAAAAGTGTTATTTGGAATAAGCATAAGGTATAGTTTGGGAGAACTCTTAATGAACAACAAACCAACCCTGATTACTAACACTCTGAAAATTAGTATTTCAGAAAATATGAGTTCTAGTACTTTGCTGAACAATGATTTATAGTAAATTCAGCGATACCAAAATTGTCTAGTCATGATTTTGTACAAGTTAGTATTTTTTTCTGACTTTATTATGGAGTTCTTTGTGTATATGGTATATTAAATATTTAAATTTATCATTATTAGAGCTTGTAGACATCTTGGGTGCAATGAATTGAAATTTTACAGACACAGAGATAAGAAAGTTTATCTTTGACATCAGATCTTGGTTTGGTAGTAATTTTGTGCTTAATTGCCTGACTGAAATTCAACCTTGGATGGCTTTGTGATTTCTCTCTACTTGAAGTCTGCCAAAAATGAATTGGTATTGATTACTGTCATCACTGTGAAAAGGTGAACTTTCAAGCTTAAATTTTGAGTTGTGTCTTTTGGCAGATGTTTTGTAAGAACATAGGGCTTTCTTATGTTCCAAATCTTTCGTAGGTACTTGTAAGACATTATGCCTGCATATTTAGAAAAATACAGTTTTTGTGATTGTAGTCCAGTAGATGGTATTTGAACAACTATAAATCTGCACAAATTGGGGGGGGGGGGGGGGGGGGGGGGAGATTTGGTGCTAAATAGAAGTGTGTGATCCCTTCTTTTCCAGGTATTGTACAGAAATTCAGTGGATAGAGTTTAAAGACCTCATTAGGAACATATGAGCTTCTAACATTGTCTTGTGTATTGGAGTTAACATCTTGTACTCTATCACCAGTGGGTAGACCATGCCAAAAAAAACCCAAACCCAAAAACAAGGGTACAAAATTATCCTTCCCTGATTCCCTGTTTAATCTCAGTACAGATGTTTATCGCATTCTAAGGAATTTAACCTGGTAAATAACCTCTAAAGACTGTGAGGTAGCATGAATATAAAATACATAGGCCTTTTACTCTGTTGTATTTTTCTTTACCCAGATGGACCACCCCCCAAAACTAGTAGTTTTGTAGCTGTGTAAAGTCTTTTCATACAAGAACAAGTCCATAATGTAAAGGCAACTGCTGAATAGCATAATTGTTTAAAAAGTTAAAATTAGTTCCCAGTTAGTCTGCCAATATGATAGAGTATGAAAGGAATATATTCCTTTCTTTTACTTGCTAGTTTGCCTAATCTTAGATCAAAGGCCCATTTTATTTTTAAGAACTGTTTCAGAGTTCTCTCCAAATAGTACCCTCCAACAGTGTATCATGATGTTAAGACTGGCCAAGGTTTTAGGAATTCTGTTGGGTGTGTGTGGGGAGGGTTGTTCATTTGTTGTTCTTCTTGTTGTTTTCTTTGTTAAGGGGAGCAAATAATCCATGATGAGAAGGAACAGCCTGTCTTTTGTTGGCCTTTAGACATAATCCATTCAGATTTTAACTCTTTGACAATTGACCTTTCTAAGTGAAATAGTTGGTACTCATCCTCTGTATTTAGAATCATAGAATATCTCAAGTTGGAAGAGACCCATAAGGATCATTGAGTCCAACTCCCTGCTCCTCACAGGACTACCTAAAGCTAAACCATATGTCTAAGAGCGTCTTCCAGATGCTCCTTGAACTCCGACAGGCTTGGTAGTATGACCACTTCCCTGGGGAACCTGTTCCAGTGACCGACAACCCTTTCAGTGAAGAACCTTTTCCTAATGTCCCATCTGAACTTCCCCTGATGCAGCTTCATGCCATTTTCTCATGTCCTGTCATTGGTCACCAGAGAGAGGAGATCAGCACCTCCCCCTTGAGGAAGTTGTAGGCTGCAATAAGGTCACCCTCTTCTCCAAGCTGAACAAACCAAGTGACCTCAGCCACTTCTCATAAGTCTTGCCCTCGAGACCTTTCACTATCTTGGTCATCCTCCTCTGGACACACTCTAATATGTCGATGTCCTTCTTATATTGAGGCACACAAAACTGCACATAGTACTCAAGGTGACGCCACACCAGTGCAGTATGGAGTGGGACAATCACCTCTTTCGACCGGCCAGCTATGCTGTGCTTGATGCACCCCAGCACACGGTTAGCCCTTTTGGCTGCCAGGGCACATTGTTGACTTGTATTCAACTTGCCATCAACCCAAACCCCCAGATCTCTTTCCGTGGGGCTGCTTTCCAGTCTCTTGTCCTCCAATTTGTACATATAACCAGGATTACCCCATCCCAGGTGGAGAATCCAGCATTTGCTCTTGTTAAATTTCATACAGGCGGTGATTGCCATACGGTATGTGAATTGGTTTAGAAATGGAATTTGGAGATGGTTCTAATTAATTTGTTAATGAAGTATTTTCTGGTAATGTATTAGTTCTTTTGTCTTTGATTTCCTATTTATTCCAAGGATTATACTTTACTATTTAGATGCAACTTTAGTTCATAAAGTGTGCGTACATAAATAATGTAAGCCTTTGGACATTATAGACTTCATTTTCAAATGGATAAGCTTATGGTCGGGGTCTGATTTATACATGGAAACTGTTTGAAACATCAGCACTGCTGTTTGTCTTTTATCGTTCATTATAAGAAGATGAAGCTTGTGGAGCTTTTTGCTTCCCCCTACTTTACTTAGGCTTTTGGGGAATCCTCTAGCTTATCATATGTAGAATACTAGCTAGGGAAATATCTAGAAAAAATATTATAATTGTTAGTAAACAATCACTTGTTATTTTCCATTGAATGTGATTTTTGGTCCTTTCTAGAGAGACTCAAAAAGCATTTCTACTTTCCTCTGAAAATCTGAATGATCCTCTTTAACTTTATAGAGTTTTTAATTTTTTTTTATTTGCTCAGAAATAAGGTGGGAACAGACAAGTTTACTATTTGATTTAACTAGATAGTCACATTGTTACAATTCACAGGGTCTGAATTATGTTTCTCTGCTGCTGTAACACCTCATTCTCTTTGCTTCATGTTCAGTAGCTTTTCATTGTTTGCCAGAAATTGATTTTAAAATAAAAGTAACCAATATCTGAAAAAGTATACCTCTCTGGCTCTTTCTAAAGCCTTGTTGGCACAGACATTCTGTTTCTTCAATGAAGAAGTGCCTTGCACTGCTGTCAGTCTCTACTTTCATCAAATAATTGATTTTAGTTCTCACAAAACTGAAAATTGTAAAGTTCTTAAAATTTTGACTTTTATGTATTAGCATTTCTCTTCTTTTTTCATCTCAGTTGAAAGAACTAGAATCTTTCATTTTCACAGTTTTTAATCTATCTTAATCTCTTTCAATCTTCTCATAAGTACCGGTTAATAATAACTTGTTAATAGTAAGTACTTATCAATAATAATCTTCTGGTAAGTACCTTTTAGAACCTGATAAGTACCTGTTTTGTGCTATAAAAATCAATTCATTTTACCAGTTTTTCTTTTGAAATCTGAGGAACATTTCATATGTTCTTGACAAAACCTCTGTCTAGTTGTCTCTGAAGAATAAATAAAATCAGTTGTTAGATAATTGTTTTATATGACTTAGTAACATTGCTTTTTGTTGATATATTTAATTCATCCTGTATGTGGATTAGATAAATGAATTCAGAAAGCTTGGTTACAGCATTGGCCATAAAAGATAGTATTTCCCTTAAGACTATTAATTGTGACCTCAAGAAGCAGAGTAGTGTGAAAACTTAAAAATCCTTCCTCTGGTTATTAGGATAGCTGTTTCTAGTACTGAAGACATACTTTAGAACTTCTTCAGTTTAATGAATATTCATTATAGTCCTTCTAAAGTGTAAACAGACTCTAACTAAAAACATGCTGATTTTTCATCTTTTGGGGAATAAAACATGAACTTTGACACTATCAGACCAAAATCAGTCTAAATGTTATTTAAAACAAATTCTTTTACTAAATTTCTTTTTTTTAATACTGTTGTTCCATAAATAGCAGGGAAAGAAATAAGATTTGGTTACCAGTTACTATATTAAAACATTACCTATGCTTCACTTTTATAAAGGTACAATTAATGTACCTCTTGTTTTTTTTCTTTTCAAATTTACGTACTTAACTTTATGAAACATGGAAAACTTATATCTTGGACTGATTTCTAAGATGCCCACTTTACTCTAGGTGAGGCCATTAGCCTCACCCTGTAAAGAACAGGGGGTTTTAACCATATTATTCCTCTTTCTTTTTCTCTCTTTCGGTTGTTCTTCCCCCACACCCCAACCCTTCCCAGCTGGAAAGACTGCAGTTTGAGAATACTTCTGAATGGGGAAAGAGAGAGAGACTTGAAGCAGAAAAGCAAAGTTTGGAAGAAGAGAACAGAAGATTGAAGTTGCAGGTAAAAGAAATTCAGGGACTTTTGAAGATGAAAAATAAAGCAACACTAACTAAATCGAGTTGTGATCACCAAAATGCACAAAGTAAGCTGCTGGTTAAAGATAAGGTATGTGCATTGCTTCATTTGAATACTTGGGGAGCATTCCCAAAAAGAATTACTATTTCACTATGTCAAAATGTGTCCCTAAAACAAGGGTTGTGCAAGACAGAACAGCCCTGGCTACATCTCAGACCTGGACAATTACAACTCAGTGGCTTTGAATTTCTGTAGGGTACAGAAACAGAAAGAAATATCTTTTCATTTTTAAAAGGAGCAGGGGGAAATGACAAGTTTGACAAGACTAGGGAGCAAAAGTGAATACTGGGAGGAACAGAAGAGATTATGTAAGCTTTGGTAGCTACAGAGTCCTGATGTGATGAAGGTCAAAGCAAAAAAAGCTGTGAGACAAATCATTTCTCTGTCTTGCTGAATATTGAATCTCTTCTCAGGGAAGTGAGAACTGAGGGAAGAGCCTTATTTCTTATTTTTTATTCCTCTAAAGATCTGTTCACTTTTAAACCTTATTGTACTGCTAAAAATGATGTGATAAATTATTCAGAGACTCTTATCTGTGGGTATTTCCTTTATTTTATGGTTTTCTGTGCCAATAATTAAGTAGTAATCCAGAAGGCTCCCACTTTCATTGACACACTGAAAGATGTGTAAGAGAAAGCAAAAAAAAACCCAACCCCAACCAATCAGTAAATGTACATACTTGATGTTACAAGTTGGGCAGAGTGAGAGAGTAACATTCTTGTTTGCCTAAATAAGAAATAATTTAATGTCATTTATGTGCATTTACTGTTGAATAATCACAGTCTGAGTAACTAGGACCAGATTTGGGGTATAGTTAAACTTGGTAATTTCTCTTGGGAAAGATTAAGAGAGCGAGGTTCTGTACTTGAGGTCTGCTTTTAGATGTAATGATATGATTTTTCTATATTTCTGTGATGGCTCAGGAACAGCAAACTGCAATTCACACATTTAGCTTAGCTTTATAAAATTTATAAAATTTATAAAATATCTTACATAACAAACACCTGTTCTGGGTTTTTCTTTAGTGGTATTTATTTTATCATATCCTACCATATCATATCGGCATTTTCATGATTTCTTTGTAATGCAAGTAATTTGAGGTTGGAGATGTGGCCAGAAAAATGCTTATTTGCTAAGGCATGTTACTGTATTTCAAATATCTTTTAGTTATATGGATGTGTTAGGGGGGTTGGTTTGTTTGGTTTTTTACAATGTTACTTACATAGAATATTAGACATCTGTGATCAGCTCTGTTTGTAAGTATCACACCTCTAATTGACACAACTTCACATCTTTTTATCAAAGTCAAAAGGCGGAGACGGAGCGCAGTCATCTGTTTCCTTATCATAAAAGTGAATGTCCCTGAAGTGTTTGCCTTTTCATAGCTGATGATTTTAGGATAAGATTGTCTTCAAAACTATTGATTATCAGTTTAAAGGGGAAAATTAAAAATTGTATTTTAGTGTCAGCTGAAACTATGTAATCCATCATCTGGTGGATTGGTAACAGTTATCATCCAAAGACTAGGGTGGGAACTGATTTAATTGCAGCTGTTACTATCTCTGATTCACAAGAACTGCAAATCATGGAATCACAGAACAAGTCAGGCTGGAATGGACCTCAGGAGATCTTCAGTCCAACCTCCTGCTCAAAGCAAGGTCAGCTCTGAGGTCAGACCAGGTAGCTCAAGGCTTTGTCCAGTGGGGTCTCAAAAACCTCCAGGACTGCACAACCTCTCTGGGCAGCCTGTTTGTGATGGGTAAGCTCCCACCCAGTCCTCATTTACCCCCCAACAGTGGGATGAGGGAGAGAATTGGAAGGGCAAAATTGAGAAAAAACTAGTGAGTTGAGATAAAGACAGTTTAATAAGTGAAGCAAAAGAAAAAAAAAAAGAAAAAAAAAAGAAAAGAATTGATGCAAAAACAATCACACACCACCAGCAGACCAATGCCTAGCCAGTCACCAAGCAATAGCTACTTTGAAAAAACCACCACCCCTATATTGCTGCAAGGGACTCTTCCTTCCCAGGTGCAGGACTTTGTCACTGCTGAATTTCACAAGGTTCCTGTTGGTCCCTTCCTTCAGCTTGGTGACAGAGCTCCTTGACAGGAGCGCAGCATCTACAGGCAAGGATATTGCCTCTGCCTGCCCCAGCCTCAGAGGGAGATAGCATGACCTTGATGGGAGCATTTTTGATCCAGAGCTGTGAATTGAGGCATCTGCTGCACAAGGAGCAGTTTCTCCAGTTTTGGCTGGGAACCATGCCCTGTGGTGCATCACCACCAAGGTTGAGCAGTCCTGTAGTCTTCAGCAGCATTTCCAGCCAGGACTCCTTGCCAGGGCCTGCCATAGTATCTTAATCATACTTGCTCACTGTCTCCAAGGCTCCTGGTCTCTGGCTGCAGACAGGGCAAACTGTACCACCATGAACATTCTTCTGTGACAACAAAACCCCATTGACAACATGAGTAAAATAAAAGGTCAACAGTATTAGAGGAAAGAAGGAATGTGGTAAACCCTTAATGCCTCAATGAACTCTATCTTCACAGCAACAAAAAGTTAGTAAGACAGAAACACCCATCTGAGAAAAATGACTCTAAAGAGAGTTCATCTCCAAATCAGTCATGGCGTTGGAGACCTGGCCAGCCATATGTGGAGAAGACAGGGGTTTGTAGAGTTAGTTAGCATATTTTTTAACCTTGCTGTTGCCATTAAATGAAAAACAAGTTAAGGAAGGAGAAACTGGCTTTTTCAAAGATTCCAGCCTAACTCAAGTTATATCTTAGGTGGAACCTGTCTATTCCTATGTAGAGACATCCAAATGTCGCTGTTGAGCCTTTCTAATTTCTGAGACTGTCCCTGTCTAATTTGCTCTAATACCATCAATAACCTGTAAAGAATGGCTTTGACTTCTGATTCAGGAGCCTTTTTTCTGGGATGGTAGCTTGAGTTCAAATAAAATAACACGTTATATGCAGGGTTAGAGGAATGCAGAAGGATTATTTCTGTAAAATATGGGTGATGGCTAGATGTTTAAGTAAGCAAAGGGGAGCATACACAAAATTGAAACCACAGCTGTCTAAAGATCTTTGTGCATCTTAATCTGAGCAAAAACAAAAGAGCAAAACACAGTTACCTAAACACCCTAGCTGCTCCAAAACCTGTATTTGTGAGATGATTTGGGAGATCCATTGTAGTTATTTAGAAAAATATACAATGTTATTAATTGATGTATAGCTGATTTATACTTTTAAAGGTTATAAACAAACAATGGCAACATTTTTTCTTTAATAACAGTTTTAGTAAGATTAAAAATGGTATCAAAATACAGACATGAAGTCCTTACATCTTTGCCTAAATGATTTCATGCTAACACTTATTATCTTGCTCTTTAATATGTATACCTCCACAGAATATAGAATTTGTGTAATCTCTTGCCACTTATGGTAGTAAATCATGCAAATTGAAGTTCTGAACACAAAAGTTAATATTTATTATGTTTTGCACAAAATTTGAGTCCTTAATATTATTCTTAGCTGGCAGTATGTTGGTTTAAAATGTTTCTATATGCAGTTTTTGAAAGGTTAACTTCTGTTGTACAAAATGAGCAGAACTGATGAAACAATTGAGATCAGACATTGTTACTATGTGGTTTTATTGATTGTACTTCTTGGAATGGTGAATACTGTTTACATTAATAGCTGTATTGTTTGACAAATAGCATGGCAACAAATATTAAATGGATCTAACTGGTTCATCTAGGAAGGGATAAAATGAAGAAAAAAACCCTTGTTGATGGTATAGATCAATACCCAAAACGTGCTGTTTATGGAAAGAGATTTTCTATTTCATCTGATGAATATGACCTTGAAACAAACTTATAAATTAATTTTGAGGAATAGTAACTGTCCTTTTGTATTATCTCTAATTATTATTGTAAATATCTGGTTATTAAATATTTGATTCATTGAATATATTTTGTAGTGTACATGTACAGAATCTAAGTGCAAAATGATAAACTGGAGTTTCTGGATGCATAGAAAATCTTTTTTAAGTTTAATTTCCATCTTTAATATGATAAGGTTATAATGTTCGTAGGAAAAAAAATCCATAGATTTTAAAGATGGAATGATGGACAACATGTATTTTTAAGGAGAAACCATTTTAATTTAATATTGCCTAGCAAGATGGTTTTTAAATCATCAATATTTTAGGTTTGATTTTTCAAAAGGAGAAAGCACTCCATTTTTTATGCAAATAATTTGAAAAATTGTCTGATTGGGTTTACATGGCAAGGTTTTGGTAGTAGGGGGGCTGCAGGGTTGGCTTCTGTGAGAAGAGATCAGGAGCTGCCCCGTGCCAGACACAATCAGTTCCAACTGGCTCCAAAAGGAACCCACCACTGGCCAAAGTTGAGCCCATCAGTGATGCTGGTAGCAGTGAAAACACATTTAAGATACAGTAAAAACACTGAGCAGCAATGTGTGATAGGGAACAGTGAGGAAAAAATGTGAGAGAAAAAGCCCTGCAGACGCCAAGGTCAGAGAAGGAGGGGAGGAGGTGCTCCAGGCACTAAAGCAGATTTTCCCTGCAGGCCATGGAGAAGATCATGGTGAAGCAGGTTATCCCCCTGCAGCCCATAGAGGACCATGGTGGAACAGATATCCATACTTCAGCCCATGGATGATCCCACACCAAAGCAAGTGGACGTGCCCTAAAGGAAGCTGCAGCCTGAGGAGAGCCCACACAGGAGCAGGCTCCTGGCAGGAGCTGCGATCCGTGGGGGACTCACGCTGGAGCAATTTGTTCCTGAAAGACTTGCCCCATGGAAAGAACCCATTCTGAAGCAGTTCTTGAAGAACTGTAGCCTGTGGGAAGGACCCACGCTGGAGCAGTTCTTGGAGGACTGTCTTCCATGGGAGGGACCCCACGCTGGAGCAGGGGAGCAGCATGAGGAGGAAGGAGCGTCAGGGAGGATCAGTTATGGACTGACCCATAACCTGCCATTCCTCATCTCCCTGTGCCTCTGGCACGAAGGGGGGAGGTAGAAGAGCCAGGAGTGAAGGACTGAAGTTGAGCCTAGGAAGAAGGGTGAGGGAGAAATAAGATGGTTTTAGTTTCATCTTTGTTTCTCACCATCCTACTCTATTTTTAATTAGTGATAAATTAAATTAATTTTTCCCAAGTTGAGTCTGTTTTTCTTGTGAAAGTAGTTTAACTCAACCCATGAGCCCATCTGTCTTATTTTCTCCCCCTGTTCTGTAGAGGATGGGGGTGAGAGAGCAGCTGGGTGGGCATCTGGAAGCCAACCAAGATCATCCTACCACAATGTCAGAGGTGGGTGGATGTTCCTCACACTTTATAGGCAAAAAGCCATTTTTATGATAGCAACTTGAATGAGATTGGTTTTCTTCATATTTTTAACATAGACTCTTTCCTTTTCCTTAGATAAAAGATGTGAAAGATGTATTTCTTCCTCCTAATTACAAAACAAGATATTTGATGATGTGTTTCTTGTATGGGAGAAACTAGTTATCCTGGTGTAGTTATAAAGTCTTTGTAATTTCAATACAGGCAGCTAAAAAGATTGTTTATACTGTATTTTATTCTTCCCAGAAATATTTGGGTCATTTTAAAGTGTATTAATTTTTATTTGTTCCAGCTGTTTACTATTTACTGGAATGTAGATGTACTGGGTCTGGCTGGGATAGAGTTAACTTTCCTCATAGCAACCCATGCAGTGCTGTGCTTTGCACTTGTGGCTAGAAAGGGGTTGATAATGCACAAGTGTTTTGGCTGTTCCTGAGCAGTGCTTGGACAGCATCAAGGCTGTCCCTCCAACCTGCCGCGCAATGGATGGTAGGCTGGGGGTGGGCAAGAGGTTTGGACGGGGCACAACCAGGACAACTGACCCAAACTGATCAAAGGGATACTCCATACCATATGATGTTGTGCTCAGCGATAAAAGCTAAGAGAACTGGGCGGGTGGGGTGGCACTTGTTGTTAAGGTGTTTGTCTTCCGAAGTAACTTCTATGTGTACTGAAGCCCTGCTTCCCGGGAAGTGGCTGGACATCGCCTGCTGGTGGGAAGAAGGGAATGCATCTCCGTTGGTTTTTGGTTTGTTTTTTTTTTTTTGGGGGGGGGAGGGGGGAGAGTTGCTTTGTTTCTACATGCAGCCTTTGTTTTTTCATTAAACTTCCTTTATCTTGACCCATGAGGTTTCTCATCTTGTTTTCTCCCCCTGAGAAAACCTGCTGAGGTGGAGGAGTGAGAGAATGGCTTGGTGGGCACCTGGCAGCCAGCCAAGGTTAACCCACCACAGTAGAACACTTTTAACAAGAGGCAGCCTTATTACTCTAAGCTCCATACAAACTTGTCATAAATTATTAACTATAAAAGTATTTACAGGTACAGTTGTGAAATAAAATTTAAGAAGTGGTTGAGAAAAATAAATAGAATGAGATAAGGTGACAAATGCTGCAGCTGCATTAACATACTTTAACATTTTGGTTCAAAGAAGTAATGTGGCTTTAAGGCAGATTCCCTCATCATTCCCCCTTGAATTGATATTGCTTTAGTTCAGAGTGATTTTGTGCACACTTAATTCCTTCTGAAGGAAACCATGTGGGAAGCTCTGCTTCAGATATTCACGATCCTTGCTCCAAGGCCTAAGGGAGTGGACAGGGCTGGACCAATTCCAGTTTTGGGGATGGCCTCATACTGCATGTGGATTAAGGGCCATAAAAGCAGGCAAAACCTAGGCTCTTGTGCTTGTGCATGGGCCTCAGCACCTGCTGCTGTAGTCTACTTACTGACTTCTGCTGTGATGACTTACTGTTGCGATTATGGCCAAATACAAAAAGAGGTGCAAATTGCTTCCGTGTCAACAGTGATCACAGTAGACAGCGATCTGTCTACCCACTCTCTGAATGCACGTGATCTGCCAGAGGTGTTCCAAGGAGGCACCACAGTACAGAGGAGGAATTTTATAATTTGTCTGGATGATGTGGGAGAAGTTTGAATAGCAAGGGCTTATAGTAATTGACATGTGTTTCATTCCTGGTTTTGTGTCACAGATCTCTTGGCTTGAGTTTTTAACATATTTTTTACTCTTCAGAACAAAACTCAAGAGAAGACATAATTATGGTATTATTGTTAAACACTTTGATACTTCACTTAGCACTGTTCATCCAATGGAGAATTATCTTTGTTACAATGCAAACCTCTGGGGCTGGTTATTGTGATGGTAAGGCAGTACTGGCTGCACATTTTTCTCTCTTAACAGATTTTTAAAACGCAATATATTTTGTCAGAATTACCACTTGTGATACAGTTGTTTTTATACGATTTTTTTTTTCTAATTACTTTTCTGATGAAATGCTCATTTCAGTTCCTTAGAAAACTCACTAAAGTGTAGAGCTAAAAACAAATAAAAACAGAGTTTTATAGATGTGTTCATTTCCTGTAGCAAATTGTGCTGATGTTTAATAATAGCATGGAAAAAAATTACTAGATTACAAACTAGCACGGATCAACACTCAGCACTCTGTACTTCCCTCACCAAATTGTTTCCAGTTTCAAAAATATTTAATTCAGAATTCCTGACAAGAAGAAGCTGAAGGTCAAAGACCAGATTTAAAAATGAATGTCATTTGCGTGTGACTAGTGGCATAACTTTAAGAGTGCTAGTATGCTTAATTTTTTTCATTTAAGTTTAATATTTTAGCTCCTATTTTCTAACTTGTTGAATGGGTCTGTAAATTGTGGTGATAAAATTTTCAGATTGCATAAAAATTTTGGATTACACATTTTATAACAATGATAAAAACAGAAGAACTATAGGTTTTGCTCATGTGTGTGTATAATCAGCTATTCTGTATTGTATTTTTTCTTAATTAGGGAAAGATTTTGATTTCACTTAAAGGTACATATTTAGTATTGGCCTGTAGCTTTCATAGATAGTTTACTAAGGGATATTTTCTAATTATAAAATAATAGAAGTTCTAGTTGGAGGAGATCTCTTCAGTCATTCAACCTCAGTGATGAGACCAGAGTGACAAAACCTGTAGTTTTTCATGGAAATGTAAAAAGTATTACTTATACTGGTTAGAATATTTCCTGCTTTTTATACTGAATTTCTCAGTGTTGTCTTCTATTTAAAAGTCACTGGAGGTTATTTGTGGCAGGCTGAATATCTTGAAGTTCATATGGGAGACAAACACTTATTTGACTATCATCCTTGCAATTGTAGATGTTTACAAAATGCAATGTCTCCGCTCAAGCTTTTCATTAAGCAGTAAGTTACATATTTATAATAATGAGAGTTTTTGCAGTTCAGAAAAAAAAATTTGTCTTTTCTTTCTTACGAAGTTTATGAAGCCAATATTGGGGATTTTTTGCCCCTTCTTCATTTTTCTATACATAGCTTTTCAAAGGTTAGAATGCTCAAATGAAAAATTAAGGGAAAAAAGAAAATTTTAATGTCTCAACTTCATTGCACCATCTCTCTCCCTTTTTTCCAGCCAACTGGGGAAGCTTGCTTTTAAATGCCAGTTGCCTTTTTTTATTTTGGCAGAGTAGCATGACAGTACTTGCTTACCATCAGAACAAAAGTTCATCTAACCCTGTATCCCATTTCCAACATTGACCAAAAATGGATATGTATGGAAGACTTACTAAGAGCAGAGCAAAAATACTTTCCCAGAGCACTGTCATGGCTTCTTAGCAACTTATGGCTTAGAAAGTTCCAGAATGAGAGTGGTGTTTTTCAACTCTAATACTTACTGAATAATTCTTCTGTGAATTTTTTAAATTATTTTTTGAACACATGTAAATATTTAACATTCACTATGTCCTGCCATGAAAAATTATAAATTTAGCTGTACATTGGGTGAAGTATTTATGTTGTTTGCTTTAAATCTACATCTGCAAATTCATGATATTGGAATTGAAAATTAATTCAGTACCCTCTTCCTTCACTCCATCCACCCCAGGATCCTACATGTCAATTCACTTTGGTTTATTTTTGCTCCAACTGAAGTATCATATACCAGCAATTCCTTACTATCAATTGCTTATTATTATTTCTCTGACTTTCCAGTTCCAAACTTATATAATTGGAAGGTGTGTGTGTGGGGGGTTGGACACAGTAATAAACAGAAATACACTATTGAACATGTTAATATATGACTGGAATAATTATATTTTCTGTTATGTTTAACATTCTTTTCCTAATAACTCTTAATCGTCTGTTTACTTTTTTACTGCTATTGCACAATATTCTTTTTTTAAATAAAAAGCTGGTATTTTTAAATAAGGGTACCCTTTATAATTGTAAGATCACATTTTTAGTGATAATAGTAAACTCAGAGCTGCACCTCTATCAGTAGAATCAGAACTGTGTTTTGATTTTCATTACTTTATATTTTTTCTCTTTTCATCACTAAGTATTGAAGGCCATTACTATTTTTAATCCCCTAGCATCTTTGTTTCTGTTTGTATTTGCCTAACTTCCTAAATAATTTTGATTTTTTTTTTCTGTGGCAAAAGCCAAGCATGGTTCCCTTTGGGTGCCTACTGATATGATCTTCCTACGGCATGGAAACTAGTCATTTATTCCTCTCTTCTTGTCCCTTCTCTCTTATTTTTTCCTAATTTAATAACTAGGTATTCCAGCATGTGAGGGCCTTTTCTTTTTCAAAGTCAGCTAAGTTTCTGTAAGAATCATTGTGGAAGGCCTTTGTTAAATGCCTTTTGAAGGCCTGCCTAGACCTCTGACCCAGCAGAATCAATTTATTGACTCATTCAGAAAACTGAAATAGATTCATAAGACCTACGTTTTCTTGCATAAAAATTGTTTTGATTCTTCATCAGTATATCATATTTGTCATCTTATTTGTAATTAAGAATGTCAGTTTTCCTGTTACAGATATTAGGTCCTTGGGCTTTTTTGATCCCCTCTTGAAACATTTTAAAAATTTTTCTCATTCTAGATGTTTTCTAGGCCTTCTGAAGTCTTTAATGACTGGTACCTCTTCCCAGGGTTTTTAAACTACCCATTTTGTCTGTTTGTTTCATGACAATGTTCAATTTGAGACAGATCATATGATGTAGCCCACATACAAAATATGGGCACAGGATTATTTCCATGCTTCTCCTATGTGAATATAGAGGAAATTCAAGTAGCATTCTTGTTTCCTTCATTTTTCATATTGATTGTGTAATGCTCAGCAGACCATCAGGTTTCTTGCTGTTGATTTGTTAGAAAAAGGATTAATAATAATTTTTATAACTTCTGCGAGTTGTTCCTCATATCCTATTTGGCCTGCCTTACTACATCTTTTCAAAAAGACTACCAGATTTTAAGATCTTTTCTATTTCTCCTCTTTGTAAACAGCTAGTTATAATATATCATGATATAATATTTTATATAGTTCCCTTTATGAAATAAATACAGTATACTCCACCCCAGAATATACGTATGAAATTGATTTAACCTTTTTCTGCCCTAGTCTCAGACTTGAATGTGTTTTCAGACTATTCTCCAAAATCTGTGACAAAAATAAAATTCAGATCTTCTTTAATTCTTTAATGATAGAACAAGAGGAAATGGCCTCAAGTTGTGCCAGGGGAGGTTTAGATGGGGTATTAGGAAAAATTTCTTCACCAAAAGGTTTATCAAGCATTGGAACAGCTGCCCAGGGAAGTGGTTGAGTCCCCATCCCTGGAGGTATTTAAAAGATGTGTAGATGTGGCACTTAGGGACATGGTTTGGTGGTGGACTTGGCAGTGGTAGGTTAATGGTTGGATTCGATGATCTTAAAGGTCTTTTCCAACCTAAATGATTCTATGATTCTATGATTCTATGATTCTAATTCTGTTTTTTTTTCCCCACTATTTTATTCATTCCTGAAATACGTTCTATACATTATTGCTGTTCATAGAAGGTCAGGAATTTTCCCTTTTTTTTTTTGTCTCATGATTAAGTTGTCAGTTGGTAAAGGGGGATGTATGCATCAAAGTGTGTTGATGCTCAGTTCAAGTTTCACTCCTTTAAATTCAGCCTGTCAAATCTGGGTTTCAGTGATTAATCTTTTCACTTAGGTAGAATCTTTGGCCCTATGTGGAATATCTGAAAGCTTGTCTCATTTGGCAAGGCACTTCTTACAGTTACTGAATATTTGAAATTAGTTCTTCTGATTAACTTCTGACTTGTGACTTCTTTGAAGTAAGAGACTTTCAAATTCACTTGTTGACAAATTTCTTTTTAAGAAAAATAAAATAAAAAAACCCCCGAGAGGCTAATTCAGGAATTCAGCCTTCACTTTTGGGCATCTTTTAACAGTCTTGGAAAAAGAGAGGAAGGGATTGTTCTTCAGCAGTATGCCTCTTAAAAATGTATATTCATGGATTTGAACTGTATTTTGTGATATTTCTTACCAACTTTGGAAATTTCAGTTCTTTAAACAGCCAGCAGTAGATGCTTGGAATATCTTGTGCTTTGTCTTGCTGTGCTATGCATACCTCATTGCTTTCAGGACAGCTATCTTGGGTTATGATGTTCGTTGAGGAGACCATGGGCTCGGTTCTCCCTGAACTGCCCTCTCATATTCTAATCCTTTTAGCCAAGCTTGTGTAGAAGACATGTCTCTGTGTAACGCCTCATAACATTTCTTATTCCTTTTTTAATTTTTTTTATTTTTATTTTTATTTTTGGTTTACTTATCCCAGTATGTGGAAAGAGTAATCTAATTTGAAGTAGTCTGATTTTGGTTTGACACTTGCCTTTTGTGCTCCTTTGAGTTAATGTTGGAATCATTTAGTGCATGTAATTCTGGTTAAACCGTTAGTTACAGAAGATTGTCTTTTCATTATGCTACCATTTTTATTTCCATGCTTTTCAGAGGATATATTTCTTCCCTGACTCCTTATTTAAAAAAAAAGAACAACAAACCCAAGACTTAAGAATTGCATAAAAAAATTAAGGCTTGTGCCAAAGGAGATAACAGAAATAACAGCTTTTATTTTGTTATTAGATAAAGTAATTTTGTCAAGAGATTGCTTAAAAACAACTCTTGCTGTTTGTGTACATTGGAGCCAGATAGTCCCCAAATGGCATAAATATTGATTTATAGACCTGAACACCTCTTGTCTGACCCCATCACTTCCTGTATGCTTTGCTTTTCTCAATTTAGGGATATTGACCTCTCTGTCTTTCTCTGTTTCAGAAAATTTGTGAGGAAGAGAAATAATAGTTGATATAAGATAATCAAAGTTATTTTGCTATCTGAAATTAAAATCCTTTTTCTTGGTTGGCTTTTTTTTTCTTTTTTTAAGATGCTTTGACCAGAATTTTATTTAAAACTTGATGATGATAAAGGTGGTTCCTTAAAAGACAATATTGTACCCTACATCTGCCTTTCTTAATGCAGAAACATTGTGGAAGAAATCACTCTTTTTTGGTTTTGTAAGTGAAGAATATTTAATATTTCTAGTCTCTTTGTTTACTTATAGTTGAAAAGTGGATATGTTAAAAAAACCATTTCAAGACATTCTTAATCTGTGTTGTCACATAACATAATCACAAAAGAAAATAAATAATCTTCATTGTTATTTTTCCTTTTGTCTGTAGTCAGAAATATCAATCAAGAAGTCATTTAGCAGGAACCCTTAGATACCAAAATAAGTACTGGTTTATCCAGTTTCTAATTGGGATATTTGGGGTGATTGCTGTATTGTATAGCTCTCAGCTTGTGTTACACACATTTTCTTACTCACTGATTCATTCTATTTTGCTTTCACTTTCCTTTTTGCATCGTTTTTCTGTGCTTCTTTCAGATAGTTGACATTGTTTGGTTACTTACTTCAAGCCATGCATCTTATCAAGGACATTTATTTTCATATTACCAAATGTGTAATAAAAATGGATGGTAACCATGTTGGAAGGAGATTTCATTTCTCTAGTACCGAATAGTGTACTATATTTAATACACTATTGTGTAACCTGCCTGAACAAGGTTGTAGAAACCTTTCTGAAAGATGTCTAGAAAATATTTTTCTGTCGTTGTAGTGTTTGCAAGAGGTCTTTGTGACTCAGCAGGTGATTAGTCTTTGGAGACTGCTTTTTTTGCCGGTGTTGTATAGCTATGTTGTGGCTATAAGTGTTTGGAATCCAGAATTCCTCTTACATTGTACTACTGTAATTTTAGTATCAGTGTCAAAATGTTGACCTCTACACCAATATGTGCCCGTTCCCTAAGGGAAGGGGAGACAGGAGCTGAGCATGGGACCAAGGCCAGGAGAGGCAGAGACCTTACCCAGTCCCACAGCACCTGAGGAAGAAGAGCAGAGTAGATCTGGTGGTGGTATCCAGGGTCAGCTGAAAGTCCAGATCATCAGGCAAGTCCATAGTGACTCTGATGCATCTGAGGCTGGAGCTCAGGCAAGGCTCATGGGAGAGACTCAGCATAAAGGCTCCCAAGGCAAGGAGGAGCAGCCTTTGCTTTTGGTTTCCAGCAGAGCTTTCTGGAAGAGCTTCACTTAAGGTCCCTTCTAAGAGGGGAGTAGGGATATGCCCTCAGCTACACTCTCTAAATTGGCCCTGAGCCCAGGCAGCCAAATCTCAGCAAGGGGAGGATGCCCTTAGAGCCCTGATGTTCCCCACTTAGTATCAAATGACTGTATCGGCATTAGAGCATGGCTAAGAGGCTACAAAGCAATAGAACAGGGAGAGGTTCAACCCAGTCTAGACTAATTCACCAAAATATTAAGTTCCTTTTGTCTTCAGATTGATTATATATACTCTGTTTTTCAGTATTGTTTTGTGGTTGTTGGTTGTTCTGATAAATTCATAGATTAAAAACTTTTATGGTGATTGCTGACCTTCAAATGGAAACTACTGTAACAGGCTCCTGTATAGTTGAGTGGAAATACCTTTTACCAAGTCTAATGGCCTAGAACTGATTAAGTTTAAATCGGTTACTCTACATTCACACTCTTGTGGTTTTATGATTGCTAGGTGTAAAGGTATCTGCAGTTCTGAATTGTCTTAGACATTTACATCTCATCACATGACATACAGAAGCCATGTACCATGATTGAAGAAGCTGTTTTTTCATAAAAGTTATATTTACAGCTAACTAAGTGGAAGTGAATGCTTTTAGCAGTTCTGCGTCCCTGGCTCCAGTGGTATAAGATGGATCAATTTACATGAAGAATATTGTTGATAAAATCTGAAAGGTCATGGTACTCACACATACATAATAGTCTGCTTTCTGAAAAATCAATCTGGCTACAGTGATTAGGTGAAGAAAGCTATTGATGCTTCTGTTTGTTTCAGAAACTGATGGTTCTGTTGAGGGTAAAAATTTTTTCCATTGGCTTTATTGGGACTTCTTAAATCTAATAAAGAAGTTTTCTTGTTTTTACATACAAGAATAATCTTTATGAATTAGAAAATATCAACTCCATAAATCTGAGGTTTTGAGGAAAATATGCTATGAAGAGAAAGAACATAAGGTCCTAGAATTAAATAACTTGAGAAATAGGAAATCTAAGCTATTATCTAGTCTGGGGTAGATCCTCTTAAGACTATTTCCGTGCTGCTCTTCCACATGTAATAAATCCCTGCAGATGTGACTGAGGTTGTTCAGTTCCTATCCAGCCTGAACAGTCTAACAGTTAAGCTACTCTGAAGACTGTGTGTATCTTATTTTTGTTCGTCTTTCATTGTATAGCTTTTCACACTGAAAGACATATAAGCAACATCCCGCTTAAGTCCTTGGGCTTATTCCAACATAAGCTGGCAATTTCTTGTCTTTCAGTTTTGTGGGTAGAAGCATAAAAACAACCTGAACACTTCTGTTTTGGTGGTGAGATCATCAATAGTTCCATGATTCCCTTTATTTGAAATAATGTATTGATTATTTGACAAGTTCTGTGGATACTCTGAAACTCTGCTGGAATTCTCAATATGACTCTTTTTGTTGATACAAGCTGTAAGAATAGCCTGTAAAAAGGCTGTATTTTCTTATATATTTTTCATCTGTCTCAACATCTATGCTGTCTCCATTTCTTCAAGTTTGTATGTTAGTAATAATCCCACTTTCAAATACAAATCTTAGCATTACATGCTTTAAATGGCAAGATGTAGCTATGTATAATTCTCTATACATACTGTGTGTTTCTGTTTATCTGTATATTTGTATAAAACTACAGGCCATATGTTATCTCTTTCCTTTAAACCAAAATTCATAAGTAGCTCTCTTTTTCCTGGAAGGGAGGGAGTACAGTTTAGCATTTTACACATTGTTTGTATGAAAAGAATTTCTCATTTTCATTACCACATGATTGCAGTGAATGCAGACCCCCCCCCCAAAAAAAAAAAAACAAAAAACCAACAAAAAACAACAGAGGCAACACATATATATTCTATTGAAAAGTTTATAGGGTTATAATACACCTTAATCTAATCTTGGATTGTGGACAGTCTTTTTTCTTCATTTTCAGCTATGAAGGAGGTAGCAAGGCATTATATTCTTTGAATTATATATTTTTTCAGAAGCAACACCATGAAAGTTACACTTCAGTCTTAATATACTGCAGTGATATGACTGAAGTAACACCACTGAGATACTGTGCTGTGGAATAAAATATTTCAAATAATCTTTATCAGAAATAGTTCATCGTGTGTGAACAAAATCCAGTGGTTTTGTTGGTGTAAGAAAAAATTATACCGAAGGTATAATTATAAATATGCATGCTTTTTAAAGAAAAAAAAAAAGTAAAATAGTTGCACTTGAAATTGAAAACTGAGCTCTTGCTGTTTAATAAAACAAAAGGAATCATATTGTCAAAAATAAGTGTTCTGTCACCATAGAAATTTACAATTTAGATTGGGATGAAAAATAAATTTTCTTTTGTTGTTTCATACAGCTGCAACTTTTAAACTCACCGTAGCATCTTTTTCCTCATCCTTTATTCAATATTATATTCTGAGGTAACTCAGCTGAATGTTCTATTTAGATGGTTATGCCATTAATTTCCTTTTCATTAATAAATTTAATTCAGAAGTAAATCTTTAATGAGTATGTATCAAGAAATAATGAATGCTTCAATAATGTCAAAAAATTGCGGTGTTAACACTAAGAGATGAAGTATATTGAAGATAATTAAAAGCCTTGAATGTTTTTTTTTCTTTGATTAATTGATGCATTCTCTGAAATAGGAAGAAATAAATATGTTAATGAGATGATATGCCCTGACACTGTTGTGACTAAAATTTACTAATCTGTTACTAATTTTTTAAGTAACAAAGGATTAGAAATCACATTTTTTGAATTTCCAGGCCCATTTTTCACTATACTAATTATTTCTTATCCAAGAACAATTTGTGTTTTTGTTTTTTTTTCCAAGTGCTTACTTTTCTGAAATATTACAGGTCATCAAATTCAGCTTATAATTTTTTATAAGGAATTTATTACTAATGACCCAGATATATGATGACAGCTCACAAGAGGTTTTCAAGGAGACCTTTCAGAGTGTGTGGTGTTTGCTAGCTTCTAAATGCAGATAGGTTAATTTCATTGAACAGTGGATGCAACTCGCACAGAAATATTAAATGAAATACTCCAGGATATTCTTATATTAAATTTCAGAAGAACAAATCAGGCTCACGTGTGTGAAACAGAAGTTTTGCACTCTGGAATGCTGAAGGTCATATGCCAATCAAACACAAGTTGTAAAAACTGGAGTTCATGAGGAGCAATGACTAGGAATATTTCAAATCCCATTTATTCCTCCTGTGGAGAAAGACTGTTTTTCTTCTTGATGAAATCAAGATTTGTCTCTAAACCTTGGATATGATTCCCTAACTTGCATATAGTACTGTGGAATATTAAAATATGTTCTATATCATCTTCTATAATTTTCTGAATAGGTTTATTCATCCCATGCATTTGTATATTGTCCATTATAAAGATGTGTCATTGTTTAACCCCAGTTGGCAACCAAGCACCACACAACTGCTCACTCACCCTCCCAGCCCCCCAGTGGGATGGGGGAGAGAATTGGAAGAGCACAAGTGAGAAAACTCGTGGGTTGAGATAAGAACAGTTTAATAATTGAAAGAAAATAAAGTAAAATAGTGATAGTAATAATAATATTAATAATAATAATTATAATGAAAAGAAAAACAACAAAAGAGAGAGAGAGGAACAAAACCCAGGAAAAACAAGTGATGCAACCACTCATCATCCGCCAACCGACATGCAGCCAGTCCCGGATGGAACTAGTGATCACTACCCCCTGGCCAACTCCCCCCAGCTTATATACTGAGCATGACGTCATATGGTATGGAATATCCCTTGGGCCAGTTTGGGTCAGCTGTCCTGGTTGTGCCCCCTCCCAGCTTCTTGTGCACTTCTTTGCTGGCAGAGTATGGGAAGCTGAAAGGTCCTTGACTTAGGATAAACGCTGCTTAGCAACAGCTAAAACATTAGTGTGTTATCACATTATTCTCATGCTAAATCCAAAACACAGCACTGTACCAGCTACTAGGAAGGAAATTAACTCTATCCCAGCCAAAAACAGGAAAAGATGTCTTCACATACTGAAATAATAAAATCAATGGATGAAAAAACCCAACACAACTATAATCAAAACAATGCAATACTAAAGTATTTGAAAAGGAGTTTTAAAAATATTGGTGTTCAGTAGAGTAAGCTAAGACTTAACTTGTTCTTTATGTTCTCTAAATTATTAAATGTTTAAATAAAGTACATTAATGGGTTTTCTTTATCCTGAAAAGGATTAAAAAAAAAAAAAGAAATTATGTTAAGACCACTTGTAATTACAAAACTTCTATAAATGGTCATACCAAGTTAGACACAGTAAAAAATAAGTTTGACTTATTTGGGGCTTCTTGTTTTGATCCAAGAATAGGAAAATGGAATTATGCTTTAAAATCACAAGGCCTAAAACAAACAAACAAACAAAAAGACTGTAAACCTGTTTGGCTTGCAAGCATATTACAAACTGCAACTGGGCTTTTTTATGAAAATGAAAGAGTTGCTAGCTGGTCTGCTGGAAATGTACATCTTATATCAAATATACTATTTTTTTGGTTAGGACTGTTGTTAAACAGAAGGTAAAAAAATAGCTAAGTATCTTTTCTGATCATGGGTGAGACATGGGAAGTACAAAACTTTGGGATTTTTTTTTAACCTGAAACATTTGATATGAATGACAGAGAAAGCAATCGATAAAATATAGCTGTTACATACTCCTAAGTAGTATATATAGTTTGTTTTTATATAAATATATATATTTAAATATAAATATAAACAAGCATGTTTTGTAGTCATGCAGAAACATAGGAAAAGTCTGAATCATCCAAGTCATGGCATGTTCCAAAAGTCAGGTACATTGATGTGAATCTATTTTCTTACAGCTCCAAGCAGTAAATCAGCATAATAGTAGAATCATTCATCAAAAATGCTTGACAGATACTATTTATGAACTCTGAAATAGATACTGTGCAATCTCTTATTCTATGTGGTGTATATTTCTTTTAACACAAGAATTATTATAAATTCTGATATTCAGTATCTGAAATAAAATGAGTGCTCTGTGTATAGACTAGTAAACTGTGGTTTTGGACTAGTGAGGGTAGGCTGATAAAGTCTGGCTTGGATGTGTATGTAGGTAGGAGTATTTCACATCCATCTTTGAACTGTGGACAAAATTAGAAGGCTTTATGTTTTTCTTATTCTCAGACAGTGCTGCTGGGCTAAGGAATTTCTGTTGTGCTAGAGTGTTTGTTCAGCTTTGGCTCTAGAGAAATAGGAGCTGTGTTTCATAAAATTTGCTAAATTGATATTTAGAAATGTCACCCATGATATGGTGGCATTTTCTAATATATCCCAAGGTAAATATAACCTTTCACTCAAAATTTTTGTTGTTGAAATTATGTGGTCATATAGCCTGTTTATTATTTAGAGGCTTTATTATTTAAATGATATTAAAAAAAATTAGATTTGCAAGCAGATTTACCTTTTTAGAGACACTTTATGCAGTAGTTACCCATGAATTATCTTTTATTATGCCAGTTAATAACAGGTAATATGAAGTATTTAAATATAAATATGCTGTAAACAGTCTCCAGAGAAAGAAAAACTGATTTATCAGTATTAGTTTCACAATGCTTTGTGTTAAGGTCATCAGCATCTGTGTGCTATGATTATACTTCATTTCAGACAAAAGATTTTTCTGTATTCCCTACTTAAAACATAAGAAACATCATTAAAATTATTCTCTTTCTAAAATAAAAATGATTTTTCAGCATGCCCACTGAACAAGGCTTTGGTAAGACCATAGCTGCTGCTAACGGTTTGGTTTTAGGGTAGTCTAGAGAATACAGAGAATGGAGAATACTCCATCTTTATAAATGTAGTTATTACCTAGGCACGGGGCCTTCTCAAGAAATAAAGAATACAGAGTAGTCTGCTGTCTTGCATGATCTGAAATAGCCACAAATTGTTGATGCTGCGTGTCAAATTGAAGATTATTCAGTGTCCTGCATATCTTTAAAAATCTCATTTACACAAGCAAAATACATTCTTTATTATTCATTCAAATTTTTAAAAATTTCAAATTTTTCTACGTCTATTATGGTCTTCATTGAATTCGCATATTCACATATTTTTGGGCCAGTGGTTACCATAACATTGTGTTAGTCACTTTATCCAGACTTTAAACATATTTATATCTTTTTGCCTCTCAAGATCACTGATTTCCACTATTTATACATGTGGTAGGGAGCCTATCATTATCATGGTAGGAAATGGTTGAGCAGAAGTTGAATGGTTGATCAAAGAATTCCCACTGAGGAGGGGAAAAATGGACCTTGTTAGACTGGGCAAAGAGGAATTTTTGGTATGAGAAACATATATGGGAAATGCTGGGAAAGCATACATACCAACTAGAAACTTTTATGAAACGGTGCTATCTTTCTATGCACAACCCTCAGAAACCAAGAATGTCATAAGACTTCCATCTTTAAACTTTTGACTTTTTCTGTGTATCGTGTCCTCTTACTCTTTTACCCTAGTCTGCTGCCAAACTAGAAAATAATTCCCTTGATGACACTAGCAAAAGTTGACAGGAAAATTATGCTGCTTTAGAATAGTCCTCAGGTAAACTGCTCGAGAGAGCTGTCAGAAGTGCCTTACTGGTTGCATAGCAAATGCATTAGAGGTACCTTCTGAGTGATCTGAGGGAAGAGTAATGCTACACAGTTTCTTTTTCAAGATTGGAAATAACAATATTATCCTGCAAGAAGGCTTTAGATGTGCTCTGAAAATTGTTTATTGTGAATTCTTTCCACCACACTGTACTAACTCAATGGCTTTTAGGAACATATCAAAATTATACAGTTTTCTTTTTTTTTTTTTTTTTTTTTGATCCTTTGAGCCAGGTAGCATTTCTGTGTGGTTACTGCAGAGATCTGTTGTTCACAAAAAGAAACGCAACCCAAAACAAAGAAACAACCACCCACCAAGGTTATTATATTGCTGTGAGGTGGGCAGCTCTCAGTTTACAAATATAGTCAGATACAGCGGATCAGTAAGACAGAAAAGTTTAACTAGAAAGTATGAGTAAAATAATATATTGTGCTAATATAATGTTCTAATGTGTATTTAGGAAAACTGTATGACATTGCTTACAAAAGTCAGTAAGATAATCTAGATGGGAAGGTTGCTTTTAACTTTTCCATATGTGTTAAATATGCAGCAGCTGCATGGAATTAGTAAATTGAACTAGACCAGACCAAGATATGCATTAGATATATAAGATAACGTATACTACAGAAGGACTGTACGTACAGAGGTACTGTAATTACGTAAGTGCACACTGGCAAAACTAATGGTTTTGTCAATGCGATAGCATCCAGCTCAAGATGTAGCACAAGGTTGTATTAAAAAAACAAGCAAACAAAAACCTTCTTGTTTTAGGCTAAGGCATTCATACCTCTTCTCCCCCGCCCCGACCCCAGAAATTGTATTCCAGTGGCATTCAAATGTCTTGTTTACAGATGTTTGGGAGTGGTCTTGTTCAAAGTACAAGTCTTGAATGGATTACAAAATTTCATAACTGAAAATCTGGGGATCTTGGACATGCCCATTATGCAGCTCAGAGTCATAAGACCTGTGCAGTGATGCCCTGATTTTGGGAAATGCAGAAGTTGTATTGCAGATGCTCTGCATCATTGGTCTGACCACACACGGTAAATTTGGCATGAGAAAAATGCGTTGGCTTTCCTGAATGTGCTCATACCATCTGTGCACATCATACCCAATAGATCTGACTTCTTGGAAATGTTGATTCACTGTATTCATGTGCTAAATAGGACACATACATGTTGCTGAACACTAGAGCAGTATGACTACCTGAGAAAGGTAAATAGTGATAAAAACAAATGCTTCTTATGTAGCTTTCCTACATATTCAAGGTGTGATACAATGGATGATTTGAAATATTTCCCTAGCATGATTCTGTTACTTTAAATATGTGTAGCTCTTTGTTAATGGCACAGAATGCAGTTATCTTCATGGCATGCCCAAGAAGTACTTACAATGATGTGGTGCGTGGATGTTTGTTAAAGCAGTTTTGCATTTTTCTCCCTTTCTTTTCATGCTGTGCATTGAGCTTATGACTGTTATATTCCTTTATTTTCTGTGCAGTCTTGCTTCTTGATACTATGATTAAAACCTGAAAATTACCTTAATAATCCAGTTATAATTCATGTAATCTATTGTTGTGGTTTAACCTGGGTAGGCAGCTCAGCCCCACACAGCCGCTCGCTCACTCCCTGCCTGGTGGGATGGGGGAGAGAATCAGAAGGGTAAAAGTGAGAAAACTCATGGGTGGAGATAAAGACAGTTTAATAGGTAAAGCAAAGCTGCACACACAAGCAAAGCAAAATAAGAAATTAATTCACTACTTTCTATCAGCATGCAGGTGTTTAGAGCCATCTCCAGGAAAGCAGGGCTCTATGACGCATAACAGTTACTTGGGAACACAAACGCTGTAACTCCGAACGTCCCCCCTTCCTTCTTCTTCCCCCAGATTTTACTGCTGAGCACGACGTCATATGACGTGGAATATCCCTTTGGTCAGTTGGGGTCAGCTGTCCTGGCTGCATCTCCTCCCAGACTCTTGCCCACCCCCAGCCTACTCGTTGGTGGGGCAACATGAGAAACAGAAAAGGCCATGACACTGTGCAGGCACTGCTCAGCAATAGCTAAAACACTGGTGTGTTATCAACACTGTTTGTGCCACAAATCCAAAACACAACACCATATGAGCTGCTATGAAGAAAATTGACTCTATCCCAACCCAAACCAGCACATCTATGAAAGATTCCTTCAGGTTACATTTTACTCTTTTTAAAAAACAAGTTAAAGCAGTATTACTTTGCTTAAAATGATACATTATTTGTCTGTTTAAAGCATCTACTTCAATAATTTATTTTACTTCTTTATGTTGATAGAATCTAGGCAATGAACAGAGAGAGTGGATGAAACTAAAGAATGTGAACAGCGTATACTTATATAATTATGTGTATGGAAAAACTATTATTACACATTTCTAATTGGACATTTGCTTTTAATAGTACATTTTTGTCAGATACAGATTCACAGGCTTTAGAACAACAGCTTTTAGTTATGATCTGGAGGTGGACCAGGATTCCTGTATTCATCTTTATTCAAAAATGTTCCATCTGCCTTTTTTTTACAACGTATGGTGACAATAGCAAAGTAATAATACCTAGGAAAAAAAGTACCATCTCCCTGTGTAATTAAGGATGACTACATAGTAGTGTGGGTTTCTGTTAGTATCGTTCCATTACAATATATTACAGAGGCAAAAAATATATTTTATTCATCCAAATCTATGATGGTTGTGGTAACATTATGGTAATATAGTAACATAAGAAGTTTTGTGGTTTGGACAGGATTGCATTACAAAATGGCTGGTATAATAATTCTAGCTAATTCAATGTTAACAAAGCCAAACTAAAGGAAGAAGAGACCAGAAATTCATGTTACAATTTAAATAGTAAAATGCACATGAAACTTTATTTGATATACATTTTTTTAATCTATTTAAAGATTAATTCTATCACATGGTTCCTGACTCACCCAAAAGCCCTTGTCCAGCATGCCAGAAATTCCATGCTCCTAATAAATAAAAATATGGAGCATCTCAGCTGTCACTTCAGTTTAAATAAATTTTATGTTTAGAATCTGGCATAAAAAAAGTTTAAAATATTGATTAAATGAGCCTGATACTATGGGGGGGGACACCATAGCTGAAATTCCACTGGAATATCAGTAGAACTTACAGATATATTTTTTTCCTCTCTAAAGTTTGTATTTTGACAGTCTAACCAGTCAACCTTAGAGTGGTAAAGATTGAATTTACAATACAAGTTAAAATGAGCTGCTTGGTTAGTTCTTAATTGGCTTATTTTCCTATTTAACAATTCTTCTGTGATAAAATTTGTCTTTTTAAAATAATTATTGTCTCTAATTACTTGACCATATTCAAAGATTCTCTTTTTCAAGATAATTCCTTCTTTGTTTGCCATAGTTCAACCTTAGCTGCAATGTCTGCATTTCATTATAGGCAGTTACTTCTTAAGACCATCTCTTCTGTTGGCAGGATTAAGGACAGAAAAAGAAAACCACTGCCAATTGCTGTCCCTTTGTGGTATTTTAGATTGTTCTTTAAAATCTTTTTATTCTTTGCCTGTGTACCATCAACGTAAAAAGATTATCTAAAATAACAGTAATTAGCGTTCAGCTTCGTTATTTCAGTTGCTACTTTATTATGTATCAACAGCATTCAGAATACTTAATGGGATTTTTTTTTTCCTTATTAATTGAGCTCTGGAAAGGCATTTAATCCATCTCTTCCTGTTCTTTGAGGGACATGCAGTTGTCATGCAATGCACTTTTTCTATAGGTGTGCAAAGTTCTCCTTCCAATCTCAAAATAAGAAGACTGGAATAAAGCAGAAAACATCTGATTAGGTCTGCCACGTCTATCAGTTTGTCAAATTATTACCTTAATAAATAAAATACCCATCCAAAGTAAAAAAAAAAAAAAGTGTTTTTTTCTTGTGCACCATAAATGGACATTTTTGTTAAAATCAATGAGGACATTCATTTTCAAACTTCATTTGCTTCTTGGTCCACAGCAATAAATGTTGCATAGGAATTTTTCTAGCTTCTCTGGTTTTTCTCTTCTACTAAGAGGAAGTAGAAACAGAATGAAGAATGTTACTGCTGGTGGTGGTTTTTTACTTTGAATTCTGTCAGTAAGCAATAGATTAGGTAAAGTAACAATTATTAGTATGTGACTAGATAACATTCAGGTGCTCCAGAATCTGAAGAATACCTGTCCTGTTAGAGGAAAGAAAAAAATCCAAGAAAAAAAATATGTAGTCTCTTCAGAATTCTGATTTGTTTGTCTGTTTGTTTTTTCTTTTACTGTCATAGTGGCATAAACACTAGAGAAGAAATCATTAATTAAATGCTATTTTATCACATTCTTCAGTGAAAATTAACTGTCATTCTGTTTAAGATTTGGACTTCACTACTGTGAGTTAATCACTGTTTGTTGGTGTTATTTTGAGCATAATGAACTATGAACTTCTCCTTAATTTATTTCCATTTCTTTTGGAGTGATTGATGAATGTTGTGGAGCGGTAGTTGTATCAGAATAAGACAATAAGAAAGAAAAGAGCAAAAATAGGATTTCATAACGAGGATATCTCGAACTTAGGAGGTGGATATGATGGTGGCACTAATTCAGGAAGCTCATCCACACTTTAGATTAAGTTATAATACCTCTGGAAGATGTTGCATATCTAGAGGCTTACCATCCAAAAGCTGCCGATGATATTTTAGTAGGAGCCGGGATAGCTCCTTAGCATAAAACGCTTTGCATATTTTCATGTACAGTATTCATCATCTTGCCTGTGCTTTGAATATTGCATTTAAAAATACATATGAGATCAAAAACATTTTTTGACAAAATATGTTCTCAGCTTTACTGCAGGAATTGCAGGCCTTATTTAGATATTCCTGGGAGGAAAGAATTGCATGACAGCATAAGTTAGTTTTCAGGCAACTCATTCTCTTTTGAAGTAAAAAATAACCACTTCTTTAAAATCTCTAATCATGCTTTATATCTCCTGCATATCACAGAACACAATGGGCAGTTTTATCTTGAAGGAATAAATCTAGTTGTCTGTGATCTAGGAGTAGTAGGCGGGGAGATGAACAGAGTGGTTTCAGTTCCCGAAGGGCTCCATTTACACAGAACTCCTGGTTTCCATTTAAACATATATGTACTCTGCACTACGTGCTATTTAAAGAGAGGTTGCTTAAAGCTTGAAGATTTAAGGGTAAAAAGGAACACACTGCACACAGAGAGCTGATAACTTACTGTTAGTCTAATTAAAGTCTTAACTGTGTAATCCAAATATGCAGTTACTATCCTAGCTACAATTACACTAACATTTACAAGCCAAAATATCTAGGTAATAAAGAAAATTTTCAGTAGTAATACAGTTAAATTTGTTGTACCAAAATTACCCAAGCTTTCCACTCCTTTTCTCTGATGTTTTGTCCATCTTTCTGGTGTCAGTCTAGTATCTAAGGTCGGTAGTCATCCTCAAGAGGAATGGGGTGAGGGTGAGCATTACAGAAAGTTATCTGTGTCCTGAGTATACGGCTGGTGGTGAGCATTTCTCTCTTCTCAGACTTGAGTCTGTCTTGGGATTATTTTTTTATGTTTTCAAACACCATCTCTTGATTTGATTTTTCTTCATTGGTTGCTACCTGAAGTGTGACTGTCTTCACCCCTTTGCTATTAGTTTAGGTTTTATGATAGTCTTCTCCAACCCCACTTAATATAAAGGGGTAGTGTTTATTACTCATTAACTTTATAGATTTGTTAGACCTTTGCCATAAATAATATTGAGAAGCAATAGTCACTTGACTGCTAGACATTATATCAAAACTAAACTCAGTTCTGGTCAAGGCAAAACCTGAGATGCTGCACTGCCATGATAATAGGAATCCTGTGGCCTTCTACTAGTAATAGCAAATCACTACATGTAGTGACATCACCACCATGCTCTCAGTATAAACTTTGAAATATATTCCATGTGGACACCCTTTACTGTGTGGATTTTTAAAATTTGGGGTTTTTTTTCTACTGTTTGGTTTGGGATTTTCTGGTTTTTTTTCCTGCTTTTTTGTTTGTTTCTTTGTTAGTTTCAATATAAATGAGTGAGACTACTTAATGAAAGAGAAATGTGTTGGAAGTTTAACTGCTGATTCTCTAGCAGGTAGTTATAGCCAATCTACAGTATAATTTTCATTGTATTTAGCTGAATGTTCCAAATCAAGTTGCACCAGGTTCATTGTCAATAGCTTAAGAGTATTTGAGAGAAAAAGACTAATAAAAATTTAATCTTTAAAAAAAATGGAAGTGAAGTATAAGTCAATATAGAATGCCAGAGGGAAACCTCTGAGCATATATGCATTCCTGTTTTTTTAAAGAGGCAAGGCTTGATATTCTACAGCCTTACTTGATGACCATTTTTCCTTTTTAATTTTTCATTTAAGAGGAGTGAGGGAAAATGATGTCTCCAGAGGTATACTGTGAAACTAAATAGCTTCAGTGGAAAGTCTGCCCTTCTCACTTTTTGCTTTCCCAGCTCCTAACTAATAACAAAAAGATTTGTCTCTTCCGTTGCTCTAAAATTCTTTCTTCCAGATTGTAATCACTTTTAGTTGTATTTATGTACATGTCCTAACACACCTGTTGCTCAAAATCCTTCTGCCTAAGGAACATTGGGAGCTGAACGAAAAATTTTGCCACAGTGCTGTAAATATCTATGACTAAATGGCTTGGGTTTTGTGGGTTCTTTTGAAGGTAGCTTGTTTAAACCCATATGTAACAGTTTATACCACATCCCAGCAGAGCCTGGTCATGTGATGTCCTATAAAAGCTGGAAAGTGGTTCAACTCATACCTGGAAGAGCAAGTGATTGGCTTGGGAGTAGCAGGAAAGGCTTATTCAGTCACAAATAACTTCTTTCCTAAGATATTTCCAAGACACTACTTGTAATGGAATTTGCTAGGACTGAGGCTGAGGAAAAAAGTCAAAAGGACAAGTTTATCTTGAAAGTTCGACCTTATGAGTGCTCATCAATAAATGTGGAAAACAAGCAAACAAAAATGTTTAGCAAGAAGCCTTGACTAGTAATTTTGGCTCTGTTCTTATGGCTTTGAATGGATTTAAACCTTTGAACAATATTTACTGCTTTTTTAACAGAGGAATATAGAAAAATCAAGAAAAGAAGGTTGTCATTCCAGTGTACATGTATTAATAGGTTTAAAAATTATCTTTGAATTACCTGTTTGTGCTATTAAGTATTTCTGTAGTGGAAGGTTGTAGCAATTGAAATTTCTTTCCCCAGTTTTTCTTTCTAACTCATTAAAATTCAAGAATTTTTAGATTCAGTAAACTGACAGTTCTTTATGTCCTCTGAGCAGAGAGGAGGAGAATTCTTTTATCTTGAAAATCTAGGTGTTTGATGCATTAAACTCCTGTGGGTAGAAAAACTAAGGCAATGCTGTGACTTAGGTCATATTTGATGGATTCTGCCTGTTCAGATTTGCAGGTATGGATCACTATACCACCATAAATGTCTGTACTTCAGTCTTAAAAGCTACGTTTGCTGTTGACTTTTATTTTCTGTTTCTGTGAAACAGATGATTGTATAAGAATTTCTGTTGTTTCTTCCTGTCATTCTCCGACAATTGTTGACAACAAACCTGAAGAACTGTCAAACAAATGAATCATAATGGTTAGTTGTGTGATTTTTAAGAGGAAAAGGGACTCATAATTTTACAATATTTGCATCAGTAAACTTGATAGCAATGTAATGCTGTTGTCAGGGTATACTTCATGCCTGGTAATCAGAATTTCTTATTTGGCATTTTACATCTGTGGAGACCTGCACTTTAGCAAAAGTCAGATGTAAAGTCAGGACGGTCTTAACTTGAATTCAATCCCCATGTAGACATATTTGTTAAAATACAAGTAATACAGTCAACTGGTTTTTGACCCAATTTAGGGGTATGTGGATCTACTCAGAGACTTCATTTTAGGCAAAGAAGATTGGTAGCATCAATTTCTTACACTCCTTTTTGCAAATTTGTGGATAAGACAATCATGCAGAGTAAATAATTTTCCTGCTCCCTGATTTTTCTTGGTCTTTTTGATACATCTGGTAATGATGCTGAAAATACCTCTGGGAGTTAAAAGAAATAATTATTGGAAGTAAATAATGATAGATTGAAGAAAACTTTCAGTGCATTAAGAGCAGTAAACTATATGATAATATGAGGGCTTTATTTACTGCATCTACCAAACTGACAATCAATAAGTATGGAAGGTTTTGATGTACACTGTATTTTATGCCTTCTATATGTCCCCTGGAGAATTTTCAAGAATTTTGAGAGGAATGCACATAAGTTACATCAATAAATAGACCATTTGCAGTCCTTTTTTTTACAGTACTCTATTCACTATTCTTTATTTGCTCCTGACCAAGTATGAAAGCAATTACAGTCCTTAACAGGAGGCATTAGTGGGAGGTCACAACAGTATTCACCATAAATATCTGCATGGCATCAATGTGACATAATTTCTTGTGTATAATTTTGAAAGACAGAACTGTATTACAGAGATGTCTCCAAACTTCTGAAGTTATGTGAAGTTTAAGAGGAGAACTCCTAGTTGAGCTCTGTAATGGTACATCTCCTCTGCCTCCCCCACACAATGATCTTATTGAGGGAATTGCCCCTTAAAGCTGCTGCATGTTGAATATCATTCTTTGTCAATCAGTAATGAGGTGGTCATTTAGAAAAGAAGCGCTGGATTAAGCCTTAGCAATGTATAAGTCCTGCTTACACAGCTTTCTGTAGAAGTTAATAAATGGCCTAAAGGATCAACAGAGACTGTTTGCTCTATCTCAAGCACATCATTCATTCAGCACAACTTCATCTTTCATAATACCTCAAATTCTGGTGATTGAATATCTGTATCTCATAAAATTGACTGCAAAATCAAATTTAACTCTTCCCAAATTTGTATATGAATGCAGAGGGCCTAAGAGGTACACTTAGAAGATAAAATATTTGGTTAATCGTTGTTCAGAATTTGATCTTGAGCAGTAATAATTAATAGACAACATAATTATATTAGATGAGTAGTGCTAAATAAATTGCAATGTTTCCTGTATCTACAGTAGCTCCAAGATATGATATCTGAATAAGGATTTAAAACAATACCCACACCAATAAAGCTTAGCTTTAGGATTATGTTTAGTCCTCTGTACTTTAGGGGCACTAATTTTGATTTACATTTACACAATCTGGCAACTGTAGCTGAAAAATCATTCAAAGGTAAGAAATTGCAAAGAAGAGATGACTATGAATGCAGTAGGAATAAAAGTGAAAAGAAGATTCTTGGCTTGCTTTAGTGTTGATATACTATGCTGTAAGTAACTGCAATAAACTCAGCAGATCTCTGCAAGGTAGTGATTTTTTAAGCATTAAACTTCTGGTTGTGTAGGTAATTTTAGCCACTGCTACAGTCCCTTTTATGATGGGGAAATTTTTTTAATCTCTGTGATTCTTTTCTGAGTGCTGCCATAAGAAATCAAAGAAAAATAGGGTAAAAGAACAGAGGATCTTTTGGTGTGAGTAACTGCCATATGTATGTATACTTTTATGTTCTACCAAAGCAAATAAGAAAGAAACCAGGAAAAGAATAATTTTCATTTTAAGAACGTTATTCATACTGGGTTATCATCAGTTCAGTTAAATTTCAGCATGCTGTATTTCAGTAGAGGACTCTTAGATTTAGAGTTTCTGTATCTTCAATGATTTTTTCGGTTTAAGTAATCAGTCTCCCCGAATAATCTTGTAACAGGAATTTGAAGGGAGTCTTCCACTAACAACAGGATAGGTTCTGAAATTGCTATATCTTGGTTTTCACCTAAGTTTTGCTTAGACAGCCTCCACTAATAGTTCTCCTAAGCAGAGAGGCATTTTTTTTTAATCTTGATTCTTAACTGAATTTTATTTGTAAAGATCTCTCCTTATTTTCATTACTTTGATTTAAAAACAAACTTTAAATACTTAAAGTGAGTTATAAAAATAATTGAAGTATCAATAAAACTGCAAATCTGTGGGTTTTAACGTATAAGAAATATACTGAATTCATTGGGATTCTGCATATTGATCATGCTGAGAATATCAAAACTTTGATAAAGTGGCAAAGATTGCAATTAAACAGGAGGAAATTAAGCAAAAAAAATTGAGCAAGCCTTTGGATTATCATCTGTAAATGAACTCTTAAAATTTATCCACATTCTAAACCTTTTTTTGTTTCATATAAACTGTAAAATATCAAAGCTGGAAATGAATCTAATCTTCTGTGAACATTAAGGATATATTGTTCATACTGAAAAATATTCTACGCCTAAGTACAGCTACTAAAATCAAAGAACAGGGAGAGAATATCAACTTGTATATAAAAATAATTTAAAAAAAATGCAGAGAGGATAGAGACATCATCTTCCCGTGGAATTTAACTTGGATACAATTCAGAAAGTCTTCAGATATTTTCAGGTGCCATTCAGACCAGTCATACAACAAACTGTTGAACAGATTAGAAAAGTGAAAGAGAACATCGTTAGAGTTGTGAGACCCTGAAGAATACTGCCCTACTAACAGGTGGCTTAGTCAGTTTGGTTGGAAACAAGCTTTTTGGCTATTGTTAAGTAGCAGCAGGGCTACTGCTGATTAGTTAACGTTGCCATTCTGCAAGAAGATAAATGGTTCTGTGCTGCTCTACCATTTCACCACCAGCATTTGTCTATCCTAGGTGTATAAACTTCTCCCTGCAGATACGTTTGCATCACCTGAACAATCTGCTGAGATTTTTTAATTTATTCACTGCACATTCGTCACCATAGTATTTTCTTTCTTTTTCGGTTTGCTTTGCCAAGTAATGACAGTAAGGCTACATGTATCTACACTTTCCCTCCAATAACTTTTGACCCTGTTAGTCAATAACAGTCAAATGATTAAATCAAATGACAAATGCTTCCTGATAACTGAGTTCCTACAGGCTTTGTGAAAATCGTCCTGCCTGCAAGAGGAAAAAGACCCAAATTAGTTTTCCTTCATGCTCCTCAGTGGGAGTGGGTAAAGAAAACAGACAAAATTTGAGTGGTATTTGTTATCTGTGGCAGCAGCTGACCAGCCAGTCAGCATTGCACATAAATTCTGGATTAGTCACAGTGTGTACTGTTTGTTATCCAGTATGTGTCCTATGGAAGATAAGAGAAATTAAAGAGCAAATCACACATAGGACAGCAGACTAATTCTACTATTCATAGAAATGTGTTTGGTCCCCAAAATAGCTGTGTAAAAATAATTAATTAGTATAACCATCACTTTGGACCTTGACTAATGCAACCTGGTTTTATGTCCTCATTTTTGTCATGATAAAGTTTCCAATTAATCATAAATATTTTATTTCTATGGAGCAAGTTTCTGTGCAATTGAAAGGGAGAGACTGTAGGAGACGAAAGGTAAAAACTATCATAGGTTGGTTTACGGTGTGACAGTTTGTGGAACTGAAGGTGGAAACTAAGTGGATTACACGAGAATTACATCCATAGCATTTATTTTGCTGTAGATGTTGTGATTGAGGGGGGAGACATGAGCCCCATGCTCCAAACACCTCTTAATGCTTGTAAGAAGAAAGAAATGTTTGATTCCAATAAAATACTCAGTAGTGCTTTGTTCTCCATCTCCCACTCTTGGGTGAAGATTATTTGAGGAGTCAGCTGCAGAAAACAGCTCTTACAGTGCCAAAAGTTCTTTTTAACCTCAGTCAATTAAGTTTTAGTTGTGGGTAGAATAAAGAAATAAATGTAATGTACTAAGATTCTGTTGGCAACAGATAACGGCAGAATATCAACAGTTCCTTTATTTTGTTGGTTACCATGGAAACAATCAAGTATGAGATGTTACTGAGAAAACTGCAGACTGCAGCAGCAATCATTAACTTTAGAAGGGCTGTGCTTTGTGCTTGGTATATCTGAAAAGTAACAGTGGGCATTTTTTCTTGCATTTGGTTGCTCTTTTCAATGGGATAAGCAGGGCTAAAAAAGGGAATGCTTGAAGTGTGGATTGTTGGGTATTCAGGCTCTAGCTACAGAAGTATTAATCCTTATATCTCACTTTTTCTGCTGGTGCATATACGTTTACATGTGGTCAGGTTTACTTGGCAGAAGCTCAATGGAATGTAATGGTGTAATACGTTTTATGTGAGAAGAAATGAAAATGAGATTTCGTCATGGTGCTCATGATTGATGAGATTTGTAAAATGAGAGGGAGTCCCATTACTAAACATTGTTTCAGGCGAAAATATCACTGAGTTTCTCAGTCACTGCTGACTGATAATTGATTTGTTGAGTGATTATTAAAATATTTTGCTTTGACCTAAAATGACTTAGCAGTTTGAGTCCTAGCTGAATGACTCTTTCTGATAAGGAACCACATTCCTCTTCTGTATATAAGCTCTCAGTTCCCTCTTTAAGAAGAAAAATTAGGAGTCACTCTTTTAGGGTTTTATAATTCTCTCCATTTTCACCTTATTCAAAACAGGAATTTGTCATCTTCGTAATACTTAAATCATTTTTTGTTCATGAAGGTGGAAAAAGAGGATGAAGTATGTCAGAGATGAAGAAGATGCTGATGTGTTAGGAATATTTTTTTAAGATCTTCCTCCTTAACATTTTGACATGTTCATTTTCTGTTTTATAAAGGGTTGTGGAGACAAGGGTGCAAAAAAGTACATATGTATATGCAGGTGACTCCATGTTCTATGGAGTCTATGGAGTCTATGGAGAACTCTATGGAGTTCTATGATAGGAAAATCACCTTTCTTAGAAAAGTCAAAAAAGATAAAACACACTAAATTGTAATAAAAAGCTTTTAGAATTGTTTTCTGTAAGAAAGATTCCGTGCAAGAGTGCCAGCATATTTTTTGCCAGCATGTTTTTGTCTGCATTTCTTAGACATTATTAGAAAATATATGATTGTATAGCGATTGTATTATTATATAACCAATTAAGCACAGCAACTTCCACAAAAAAAGAAAATGCTAATAGAGTAGTATCCCGTGTGCAGGTAGTCCAGATTTCAGCGCAGCTCTTCAGATGCATACAGGTGAAGCATGGGTACGATCCAGTTAAAATTCTGTAGAACAGAGGCATCATTCCTCATAGCCTCAGTAATCCTTTTGTAAGATTTATCTAACAGTCAGATAAGATCATACCAAAGTTTAACTTGTTTGGTCTGGAAAAAAATGCTGGTACATCAAAATGTCAAGGTAACTGATAACATTGAAGATAATAAACCTTTCCCTCAGAGTAACATATGAAACCCCGGAACCCATCACTTTCCAAAGTAGATTTATGATATAAAAGCTTTGTGCGGAAGTCAGGTATGATTCAAACACACAAAATTTTGGTCGAAGTCCCAGCTTAAAAACTGTAGCATTAAATCTATTACTGGTCTAAAATCCAGACTTCTTATAAGTGTCTGTGCTGTTTGTGAAGTGATTCAAAACCAAAAAAAGCTCTTAATACTCTTAAGCAGGTTTATTTAGGCAAAAGTTAAATTTGCTTTAATTTTTATTTTGAGGGAATGTTAGCTTAAACAAATTAGGATATATGCTAATTAGAGAATATATGCTAGTTTAGAGAACTGAAATGTCTTCGGAGAGCTCTAACAAAATATTTTGATAATTTTTTACTAGTCTGTATTTCACTATTAAAATGGCAGTGAATACAATTGTAGTAAATTTGTAGAATTCTTATTTTGGAGTTCATTTTCTTTTGGATTGATCATATTTAAGAGAGTGAATACTCTAATTCAGGGCATATGGAAATCAGTAAGAGTGTTACTTTCATATATTAAGAGAAAAAGTCATATTCCATATGTAGGGTTGTTTTGTTTTCCTCTTTCTGGATCTAACTAAAATCTTTAAGCACTGTAAATATTCCATTAAAATAAAAGATAGAAAGTCAAATGCAGTAAGCAGTATCAAGTCTTTATCTGTGTATGAACAACTATAAGAGCAGAACATGTAATATACAAACTTTCTTGAAAAGTGCAAAGGGGGGAAAAGCTGAATTAGCTTATCCACCACCTACTAGCAGAGTCAAGCTGTTCTTTGGAATCGTTTGCTTAGCCCACAGGCAGAAGTAGTGCCAGTGTTTTCCTCTCCACATTTACTCTAGGTAGCAGAGATTTTTTGGGAAACCACTCTAAGCAATGCTAAGCAGGAAGTTGGAATTGCAGACCAAGCAGACTGTTTGCTTGTGGGGAAATGACAATCTGGCTATGCTCGGAGGAGTAACATCTCACTTCAGCAAGATTTATTGCAGCTTCAAGCTGAAACAAATTTCTTAATAAAAAAAAGAAAACAAAAAAAGAGGATGTGGTGGTCTTGATCAAAGCACTGTCCTAATGATTAATTGATCTGTGCTGTATGTTCAGTTTTGTACAGGCTTGAAGAAGACTTGTTTCAGATTTCTCATCAATCAAAAGAGATACTTTCCTTCTTTGTTAGTTTGTTATAAACAAAAATTATCGCTCACAGGGCCTCTAGGTACTGTGGGTCCATAGTACCAGAGAGAAACTTAAAATACTAATATCCAATACCTCTACATACTTGCATACTAATACTTCTTCATTATGTTGTGATCTCTGCCATGTGATTGGCCCACTGGTTTGTTTGGCTTTTAAGCAATTCACCTGTGTGACACATAAATGGCTGTGAGTAGCTTTACCTTTCATTTCTATGTGCATACATGGAGATGAACTTTGTAGCTTGATTTTAGCTATACATCATTCATATACATAATTATATGAAAGCTGTTGCCCTTTTAAAACTGCAAATTAAAAAAAAAAAAAAAGGAAAAATGTATATAAACCTAGTCAGCCACAGATATACACTTAATAAACATTATGAATGAATCTGTAATGAATATATTTGTTCATACGAGATAAATAAAAACTCTCTATACTCACTGCATGATGAGGCATGCCTCCTTCTGTGTATTATCAAATATTTATAATTTTCCAGTTTTCTATGATAACCTTTAAACAGAGAAGTGGTGTAGCTTGAATCTCTTGAGCAAATCCCAGGTGACCTACCAGCAGAGAAGTATGACTTTAATGAATAAGCCCTTTAATTATATTCTTGTTCTGCTATATGCTCAAGATTGTAAAATTGCTGAAGAGAAGAGTAAGTAATTGAATAGCAATTTAAGTGTGAATTTATTAAATCAATTAAATTTACAAAAGTAATTTGAGACACAGTGCTGCTATATTGGACACATCAAGTATATAAAAATTTTAAATAGATGCTTTTAAGTGTAGCATAGTTTCTAATGGGAATTTGTCTTGGTTATAATAGTAAAAATGATTGATTCTACGTGTCTTGCAAAGCTTATTCTGTAAGTTATTCTTATCCTAATAGCACCTCAGAGGTAGGCCATTTCATTTCAGATTGCTGGGGAGTCTCTAGGCATAATAAAAGATTTCATAAACTGATGAAAATTTATAACAGGGATTCAAATATTTCTGTGCTTTTCTTTTCCTCTAAAACAAACAATATCTTCTGTATTAACTAGTTTGGTAAAGCTAGTCTTTTCTCTACACTCTGACCTTCCATGTACATTATGTTAAAATTTTCTGTTTATTGTACTATGCAACATTTTATATGGTACTTTAGAAAACTAAAAGAAAATGAATTTGTGCAGTTTGGTGGGTCTATGTACTGCAAGTAGCCAAACAGAAGGAGGGAAAATGGTTACGAGGACTTACATGACCAATAGCTACTTTAGCTTGCCTGAAGAGATGAACTCATACCTCATGTAATACACAGTGTCATGTGCATTATATCAGAGCGTGAGAGAAGTTACTGGATGTCAAAAACCTCAAGGACTGAGGCTAAGATGAGGAGTGTGACTACCTATTAATTTCTTACCTTTCCTACCTTCCAAATAGTGGGAGAGGGTATGTCTGTTCAAGCTTTCTTTAGTGTGATAAAATAAGATGTAATAGATGCAGACTTTATTGTCTCTTAATGGAAGCAGTACCTCACGATACAGTTTTCATTGTCCCTCCAGTTTGGTGACAATCTCCTTCCTCTTCTGTCTCCCATAAAATAGCTGCGATCCTCCAGAACATCTCGATCACATTTCCTATCCCGTGAGACTCTGTTTCACTGCTTGCTATCTGGAGATACACAAGATTTTGAAATACAACTTCATTCTTATGGATTATTTTCCTTTCCGCTTTCAAATGTCCTTTGACATCTGATAATTAAAACTCCAGTCACTGTTGTTATGTTCCTTCTCCTCCCCCTTACTGTACCTCCACCAGGTTGCTTGGATATTCAAGGTCCCCTCCCTCCTCTCTGATCAATCAATATTTTAGTTTCCAGGTTCTGTATATTAATTTTTCACTACTCTCCTCAGTCATCTGCATTCAGGAAGTTTTCAGTCTGAATAGGAAAGTATCAGGTTTGATGAACGCTTATTATTATAAGAATTTGTTCCTGATTACTCCACTGTGTACAAGGTAAATGTGGGGGCTACATATTAGTATTAACATCAAAATGGGGTTGGAGAGCAAAATTGAGAATATTGTTTGCTAGAGAGTACAAACATATTCCCCTGATGTACCGAAACCAGGACAGTGAAGTGTCATAAAGATCAAAACAGTAAATGAATGTGTTCAAGATTCACTAGGTAGATTGATCATTTATTTAACTAAAAGTGAGAGTTGAAAAACATTTAGTTTCAAAGCACAAAAGCGAGTAGGTGGAATAATACTGACATGCACAGTTAATTTTGTCCACAGAGGATGGTCTCAGAATACTAGTATAAGCAAATCCATTTACTATCTGTTTTTAAGGCAATAAAAGAGAAGTGTTTGTAGACTACCACTATCTGTATCTGCTTGTGTACTTTTTCTATGGCCTCTTTGGGTATTAGGCAATCATTTATGGAAGTAAAGTAATAAAATCCCTGGTCTTAAAATATTACAGATCAATGAATGTGGAAATATCCTGAAATTCAGAACCCATGCATCACCTTGTGTGCTCTCACATACTACACATACACAATCTCTGCCCCTCAGTAATTACTTGCATAAAGCCATTGCCTAGCTCATAGGCTAGGCAATTATTTACTAAAGCATAAGAGCCCCTTAACGCCCTTACTTCTTTCATTTTGTGAGGAAAGAACACACAACATACAGGAGTCAGCCAAAGAGCACTGATGGCTTAAGTAGACGCTGCTGCAGATTCTTACCCTAAGGAGTCTACTTGTTTAAGGATTCAGAAGTGCATGTCCTGCTGTGAAGTAGACAAGTAGCATGCTAGTCACTTTAGAGAAATTTTGTTGACCCTTTTGAGGGAATATGTCTGTTGTCGGTGTAAAGTAAGTGACGCCTAGTGGAAAAATTCCTGAAAACTGACTAGTAGTAGAAGCCATCAGGAAAAACTGAAGAAGCTTTAGGGACTCACAAGAGTTTGGAGTGGGGTGAAGGCCCTGAGATTTTGTTCTGTTTCTTTAGGGTCAATGATTTTTGTTCACTTTCTCTCTTCATCTAAAGTCCCAACACATCAAAATCTAGCAGCATCATAACTCAAGGAGAGAGTAAATTTGATGGAGAAGATATCCGTTACTTTTGTACCTGTAGATAAAGGGGTCACAGATGCAAGAAATGTTTTCTTCTGGTACAGTCTGACCAAATATGTGACCAATATCTTATTAACTAACACATTTTAGGTGTGAGCTCCTAGTTTCCCCAGAAAGAGTGTGAATTCTAGGGCTAGTAGATTCTGGATGTGAACAGTGATTCTCATGAAGGCAGATCCTATCCTCTATACACAAGATATTTAATAGCAGGCCTTTAAATTAACATCACCCTGATGGTATGCTTGAAGCCAGACAGGCATGATGCAGTAGTATTGATGCAACAGGTAATAACAATTCTGTCACTCTTCAGGCTGGTCTAGTAGAACAATTCCAGAAGTTAAGTCAAGACATATTGCACAGTTCTCAGGGGAATGACAAATAAGAAGACACTTCCTTTCTACTGACCTCATCGCTCATGGCTAAAATCTCACTGAGAGCAGTGCCAGGCCGCAGCAAATGTGGTAACAATCACAAGGATCCTGGGTAAAAAGTAGGAATTTACATTAGTGTCCTGTGGTATAAAAATGTGCCAGCAGAACCATTTCAAGAAGTGGACCATCTTATTTCTCCTGGAGGTTACCATATTTCTTGGGGATCTCTAAATAGTTATGGAATATAGTGAAAAAAAGGCATTACAGTTACAGTTAGGTGTCACTAAAAATGTCTTAATGAATGGTTTAGTCCAACTGTATTAATCCCATCTAATTTGAATTGCTTTTCATATACTGAAGGTAATGTTCAAACTTGATTCCTCAAACTGGTAAATGAAAGTTCTAAGGAAACTTGATCCAGCTGTCCCTTTCAAAAGAAAATGTGCAGGTTCCCTTTAAGTATGAAATGCTAGGCTGTTGGCTCTTAACAATTTTGGTACTGTCTGTCTGGACCACATCCTCTGATTTGAGTTCTAGAAAAGTTTAACAGAGGTATAAGCAGAATACCCCACCACACTTGCAGAACCGCACACACTAATAATGGCATGATGTTCTGAAACATTTTGTGATTTAAAAATCTACACTGAAGGTAAATTTACTGGAGGGGTAAAACATTGAATTGAGTGTCCAGATTAAAAAAAAAAAAAATAAAAAAAAAAAGTAATAATTAGGCAGTTTAGGATTTGGAAGAGTAAGGACTTTTTGTGAAGTCCTCCTAAACCCAGGAAGGATTTTGGCAGTAAGAACTTACCCAGAGTTCATACTGCAAAGGAGTTTAAAGTGTTGCAGCTATCTTAAGTTGCTGTGTGATAAAGCTCTAGAAAAGCATGTTTAGAAAGTACATCTTTAAAAATAGCATTTCTTTAAAGCCTGAATGTCATTAAAGAATTAATGTAGAATACTTTACATTCTGAATAGGGAATGAAGGCAGTACTCTCACAAGAGTGGGGGGATGGTGTACTACAACATCTGAACTAAAAGTTCCTGCTGTGAGAACAGAACTACATTGTTAGGAAAAAATGCCTGAATGTAATGTGGCAACTGAACTATTTGAGACCTTTTTAGCTTCTGTGATCGATAATAAAAATGGTTGCAGAGCCTCAACTTAGAGGCTAGTACAGATTAACATCGTGATTATCACTGGCAGGGACCAAACACATGGAAAGAATGTATGGAAATTTGGCATGGCACTTTTTGTGATCCTATATGTCACCATCACTAGTTTAATGTAAATTTGACTATGTAAAGCAGAAATGAATAGAAAATGATGAAACTAATATGGTCATTATAAAGTTGAGAGCCAACACTGGATATATTTGTTGATGACATTGCATATGAAGAAAATATCTGAGGGTTTTTTTTTTATTTTGTAGCATGTAATGTTAAAATAGGAAATGATATAAGAAAATACTGTAAGCAAATGGTCTTTACAGAATTTGAAAGACAATAATGAGGAAACTACTTTAAAAATATTGTGTGGTTTTTGCATTCTGTAGAACTACGGAATGAGGAATGAACTTGAAAGGACACAAATCAAGTCAAATATAGAACTGAGTATTTGAGAGTATGGATTTAAATGGCATTTTTAAAACAGTAGCACTACGCAATGAATTAGTGAATAATAGAAATTGTCTTGTTCGTATAATTTTTGTAAAAATAAATAAGATGTAACAATAAATGATTCACGCAAATCTGCTGGAAATATTGCATTCAACTATTCTTTCCTAGTTCTCACTGGTTAAACTTCTGTTCCCTTTTCTTTTTAGGAATTTCAATCTTGCATACTTGTTCTCCTTCTGAAGCTGACAAATAACAGGTTCTCTTCCAATTAAAAAAAATACTTTGGGAATCTCCTTGAGCCACTTGATAGTTTTACAAAGTATGAACAGAAACTTGGGCTAAACTTAGATTAATTATCAAATAAAACTTCAGTAGGTCTATGCTCCCTTTGCAAATATAAGTAAGTAGTTAAAATGTGAGTTTACTTGACAGGGTTTTTTTCCTTTTTTTAATCATTCTTTTAAAAAAAAATATTTTGGTGATAGGTGATTGTCATGTTATCACTTTTTACTAATTAGCTCTCTTGACTACTCATGCTGACCTTTCTAGAATTTTTGCTGTAGGTTTTCTAAAATCAGATGACAATGGAAAAGGAGAGAAATGTAATTTTTAATATAAACAAAGCTATTTCATAATAATGGTGGGAGACTGTTCAGGAAAAAAAAATTGTCCTAAAGAGAATTTTTATTACTTTTTTAAATTTTTATTGTTGGGGTTTTTTTAGTGCCTGAATTCTCATAATGAAGTTAATGTACGGTGGTATTCTTGGCTGAAGTTAAAGTTTGAATATGATAAGACTGAGCCCAGAGACACCAGACACACTTCAATACTCTGCATAATGCTTTGTCTGTTGTTGCTTTTTTTTCCTATCATGTGCTTCTTTTTGGCTTATGGTTGATGTGTCTAACTCATTTTCAAATAAACAGCTTTGATTATGGTGTTAATACATTCTGCACATGAGTCAACTTGTTTCCATGGAAGAATAACTGTTCCTGTATATGCCCCCGATTAAACCCAGCTGGAGTGTAACAAGGCTATCAGCACAATGCAGTCAAGCAGGACACAGTTTTGAAAGTATGGTTCTACTATAATTGTTGAACGAAGCATTATTATTCACTTGCAAATAGGTTCTCCCTGAAAAATGGCATAACTATAGTAATTATAACTGCAGATGGTACTCCTTTCCATCACATGGTGCTGATGCAATCAAGTTATTAAAAAAACAAATTAAAAAAAAATACTTAATACTTAATACTTAATACTTAATACTTAAACCACTTTTCTCTGAAATTGTTTTTTTTTTTTTTTCTTAGAGGACCACACTTGGTCTGCTCCTATACAACATTTTCAGTTTTACTGCACCTGTATTAGTGTTAGATATCTGGATGTATACTGTTCTCTTACCTTTTTCCAAAGTCTCAAAAAAAAAATTTAAAAAGGTTTTTTGTTAAAGAATGTTTTTTGCATGTCATAAATTTCATCCAAAAGTAAAGCTTTGTTCTTAATCATATCAAAACCAAAAATAACTTAAATGTCTTTATAAAAACCACAATTATGGATAATAGTAACTTACATTTCCTATGACTTTGACCACCCTTTATTCAGCTTTTAAATGATAGCAGTTAAAAGCTACCAAAAATCACCCAGAGTAGAGAGAGAATAAACATGGGTGTAAATAAACAAAATGCAAACATTCATCTTATGTTATAATTTACTCTTGGAAAGAGAGTAGGGTGGACAGGAAAGAACAACATGGGTAATTTCTGTTGAATCCAGCAACAGATGTTAAAAATTTAAATTTCAGTAGTATAATGTCGTCATATAACAACCAAAAAAAAACAAATAAAAAACCCCAAGTCCCAATGTATCTTGTTATTCTAGTAGGTGTTTCTTTCTCCCTTCTCTATCGTAACTAAGTTCTGAATCACGCTCTGTAAACTGACTATATAAAATATTTTTGGCAAGTAGTTAAAGTAAGGTTGGTTTTAAACGTCTGGCACTTCATTAATTGAATGAGTAGTCTGTCAGTTTGTTGTCTAAAATAAAGACTGCTGTCAAAAGGCCCAAAGAAGGCCTTTCTTTCTCCTCCTGCTTTCACGTTATATCACATGCTGCAACAGAAAGCAAAACTATTACTGCATCTTCAAGGAGGAATTTTTTTTGGTTGATAAATGGAGATCATGATAGTTGCCACACAACACAAAAAGGTGTTAGGAAATTATATTTTTCCCTGTCAGAACTGTCTGTATATGTTTTTTTCAACTTTTTCATAGTTGCCCAGTAGCCTAAGGTACAGACTTAGGTTATGATATGTCTGATAATGCAAAGTGGCAGATGTCAAAAAAAGATCACTGATTCTGCTTAATTATGAGATAAGTTAGATTTTGTAGGTTTCCTAGATTTCCAAGAAAGTTTTCCATGTTCTGGCAGTCCAGGATAATAGCTGATACTTATGTAATGGATTAACTTCACCTTTTGCTTTCTGATGCTTGATGTTAGAAGTTATATTTCAGCTTTGGAATGGCATTTCATCAGTGACAGCTGTCATTTAATTTTGTTTTCCTTTCGTATACTGGATGCAATTACAGCTATAATACTTAATTGCCAGTTTTCAATTTTCTGTTGTATTTTCATGTCTGTTGTTTTTTCTATTTCATATTCATATGAGAATATTTATTAATAGTTACGTAATAGGTAATCTAAAAGGACAATTGCTGACTGCAGAAAGGTAAGCCAAAGATGTACTTCCAAGTGAGTATTTATTTTTATTGCTGTAGTAGCTAAGCTCTCAGTCAGGGACCAGTGGTCCATAGTGTTCAGCATTTGTAAAACCACAGTGTATCAAATTCACTCTTATAGCTGTTCAAAAAAGTGTGGGTTCCTTTACTCTATCGTTCTTTCCTCTTCTGGGGGACTCTTCCAGTAATCACAATTATAACATGCGCTTTCTGGTATCACAGAATATTCTGACTACTAGGTGACCTAGGCAGAAAACAGGATCTCCACTGTAACAGGAATAGTGGAAGCTATGTAGGGTTAAGAGAAATACTGCAAGTGTGCTGATGTTCCTCAGTGAATCTATGTTAGCTCAATATGCTAGTGTCCTAAGCTCTAGTACAAGTGGCCTGAGAGGAATTAACACTTTTCCCTGAATCCTTTAAGCTCACAAACTAGCATAAAAGTTCAAATTCTCACCAACTTCCTTAACAATTAAATTGTGAATTGGAGGAATCAAACATAGGCATGTATTTCTTAAAATTCTGCTGTGGGGGTAGAAACCAAAAGATGAGGGGGTCAGGGGTAGTAGAAACCTCTTCAAACATTACAGCTAAATGCACCAGAGCTAAGTTACTGATGCTGATTTTTGACAGCTTTTGGGTAATAATTGATTTGAATTTAAGTAAAATGTATCTCTGTACAGATTTACACTTAGTCTTACAACGAATTACACAGTTCAAAATGAAATTACTATATTCTGGTGTTGTATTGGGTTTGCATGGCAAGGTTTTTGTAGCAGGAGGGCTACAGGGGTGGCTTCTGTGAGAAGCTGCTAGAAGCTTCCCCCATGTTCAAAAGAGCCAATGCCAGCCGGCTCCAAAATGGACCCATCACTGGCCAAGGCCGAGCCCATCAGTGATGGTGGTAACGCCTCTGTGATAACATATTTAAGAAGGGGGGAAAAACTGCAGCAAAACAGCAGCAGCCAGTGAGACGAGCGAGAATATGTGAGAGAAACAACTCTGCAGACACCACGGTCAGTGAAGAAGGAGGGGCAGGAGGTGCTCCAGGCGCCGGAGCAGAGATTCCCCTGCAACCCGTGGTGAAGACCATGGTAAGGCAGGTTGTTCCCCTGCAGCCATGGAGGTTAACAGTGGAGGAGATATCCACCTGCAGCCCATGGAGGACCCCACGCCGGAGCAGGTGGATGTGCCTGAAGGAGGCTGTGACCCTGTGGAGAGCCCACACTGGAGCAGGCTCCTGGAAGGACCTGTGGATCCATAGAGAGAGGAGCCCACGCTGGAGCAGGTTTGCTGGCAGGACTTGTGACCCTGTGGGGGACCCACGCTGGAGCAGTCTGTTCCTGAAGGACTGCACCCTGTGGAAAGGACCCACGCTGGAGCAGTTCGTGAAGAACTGCAGCTCATGGGAATGACCCACATTGGAGAAGTTCATGGAGGACTGTCTCCTGTAGCAGGGACCCTACACTGGAGCAGGGGAAGAGTGTGAGGAGGAAGGAGCAGCAGAGACAATGTGGGATGAACTGACTGCAACCCCCATTCCCCGTCCCCCTGTGCCACTCAGGGGGAGGAGGTAGAGGAAATTGGGAGTGAAGTTGAGCCCAGGAAGAAGGGAGGGGTGGGTGGAATGTATTTTTAAGATTTGGTTTTATTTTCTCATTACCCTACTCTGATTTGATTGGTAATAAATTAAATTCATTTTCCCCAAGTCAAATCTGTTTTGCCCGTGATGGTAATTGGTAGTGATCTCTCCCTGTCCTTATCTCGATCCATGAGCCTTTCATTTTATTTTCTCTCCCCTGTCCAGCTGAGGAGGGGGAGTGACAGAGCAGCTTTGGTCATCACCTGGTGTCCAGCCAAGGTCAACACACCACAGGTGTATGCATACTGTAATACAGACCTTGATGGTTTATTCCCATGCAGTTGTTTCTCCTGCTCCCTGTGTGGACACACGCACATGATGTGCATGTGCACAAACACACATGCACACACACACAGAGTCTTGCATTCACGCATTCATAGACAGAATTCTTTGCAACCCTTGGTTGTGCCATAGGGAGTTGTGATAGACATAAGTGTAAATAGCAGTCAAATTTTGTTGCTGCTGTTTTTCTGTTGCTGTTGTTTTGTTAGATTTTTTTTCAAACAAATGTTAATTTCACTGCAAGGCTTTTTTTTTACACATAGGCACTCCGCACTTCATGGCTTACCTATAGTCAGATTATTTTTGTGTTGGCTTCTCTGGTAGGTAAGAAGGATAAAAGTTTTAGTATTAAATACAGTTTTACCACTTTGTGTAAACAGCCAGCTTTCTTTGACAAAAGGATATTAGAAATTTTAGGAGATAACAGATCTAAGACTATCAGGATGGCTCATTATCTCACAATCTAAATTGATATGTTTGAATCCCACACCTGTGAATCAAAAGAAGGCAGCAAAAGGGAGTGTTTCTGCGGTTTCTTGGTACGCCTAGTATATCCAGTACACTCTGTATTGCACAAAACCTTGGCAAAACTTGTGGTACTGAACTGATAAAAGTGTCCTTGCTGTAATTTCCAGATTGAAAATTAGAGCCATGTTGAGAGATCATTTCTGTTAGATTACCACGTTTGTAAGACTGAAGCACTCTAGTGTGGATAAATAGTGTCACTGCTTGCCAATACTCAACTTTCCCCATTTCTTCACTTATGGGTTTGACTTACAAAGAAGAGGTCAAGTACTATCACCCTCAGAAAAAAATATTTTTCTTCAGTCACCCCAAAAGTAAACAGTGTGTTCTAGCTCTTAAGGAAATTCTTATTTCTCTGTCTCTGTGTGAAGAACCTGAATAAATGTTTATTTATGGCTGCTTTTCTGAGAAATGGTGATCTTCTGGGATTGATATTTAGGTGATTTCCTATGATTCTTCAAGATCTCATGAAATTCACAGCATCTATGTAAAATAAATTTCTAGTTCACTTCATAAGTAAGGACAGCTATCCTCATCTAGTCAATATTCTTACATCAGTTGAAATGGAATGCAGAACTGATAGAAAACTATAACCTGTTGCAGACATATTAATGCATGTGTTTATAGCAGCTGAACTAATTTACATCAGGTAAAATACAGACATATAGAGGAATTAAAACAATTTTTAAATTATGTGTCTGTTAACATTCAGAATTCAGAGACTGGAATTTTGTATACTAGTTTTCTGCAAGTCTTTTTACTTAATCATAACTTTTTACAGATACTGCTATCTCTAAAGTGCCTTTTGGTTCTGTCAGAGAATTGGACATAAATATTTCCAAGTATCTGGAGTGAATCTTGTCAACTTTGAAAGTCATAGATGCAGTAACCTATTTCAAGTCATGGTTCTTGAATTACTCCAGGCCATTTTTACTGACAATACTGTCTATACATATTTACATGTGTGAGGGAAGGGAAGGAATTAAGCACTGGTAATACTAAATGGCAGTAGAATTCCAATTTGTGTTTGTAGCTAACTAAACATTAATGATAAGGATCTGCTCTCTGAAGGAGGGTGAATGTTTTTACACCTTAGTTCAGACAGGACACGGGTTGCGTAAACTTGGTCTTCTGGATGTAGGCTGGTAACAGAGCAATTAGCTGAAAAATAGAGTGTATTTAGTAAAGTCATTTAACTGTGTTACACCATGATAGTAGTATTTCTCAGTTACTTTTAATTGAATAGAAATATTAATTTTGTCTGTCTTTCTGTTTGCAAGTTCTCTGCCTGCATGAATGCAGCTCAGGCTTCAAATGTAACTTTGGATACAAATAATGAAAATCATTTCACTTAATTTAGCGGAATGGGCTATTTTAGGATACAGTTCATTTAATCCTAAAGTGGATGTCTCTCTGAAAATTTCTGTTATCCAACAAGTCACACATGCAACATAAACATAGTAGATGAGGTACGAGTATGCAAGGTCTAGAAATGACTAGTTCACTGCACTTAGAGTCTCAAAACAAATTTTATTCGGTTCAGTCATTACAAATGTCATTCTGACATATTGTTGACCATTTGGGAACTACAGGAGCTGAAAATTACAGTAATAGATGGTGGAGATGGGAATTATGGACCATTTCTTTTATATAATCACTAATGCATTTTTTTCAATACTCAGAAAAATTAACAGTATGGTAGTCAATAATAATTGTTCAACTTTGCAGCTGATGGGCCAGATTTCTTCAAATTTTACTTTCAGTCAAGTTTCATTTTATTTATGCTCTAAGTTGTTCAGGGTAATGACCACTTTTTCTTCTTGCTCTTACCAGAGTGTAATGGTACTGCACTGTAGTCTAATGGTACCAAGCACCAAGACGGTAAGAAATATGGCTTTTGTTCTTAAGTCACTTTCACACATTTATAGGCTGTATTGCTTTTGTTTCTTTTAAAAGTTGGTTCCATGCTCTATCTTTACAAACTAAAGATATAAAATAAGCCCTGCTGTCATTTCCCCATTTGCACTGATTTTATGATTTCTGACCAAGTGCCAACTTTATCACAAGGGAGGTATGGTATTGTCTCAATGTACATATACAACACTAGTGCCCAGGAGGAAATAGAGTGTGCACAGGACTGGTAGGAAAGCACAGGATGACAGTGATAGCTAGATAGTTCTGTAATCTTTCTGCTGAAAGGACTATTCTTTTTCAGTGTCTGGAACAAGGGAATCACCATGCTGTGATAAACTGTGGTAGTGACATTTGACGATTTACACCACCTGCAAATATGTCACAGTGGGGTTTTTCTAAATCCCTTTCTCTTTTCCAAATAATCTCTGCCATTGCTTACATTCTAAATAGAGAAACATACTTGTTAGTATAAATAAAGAATGAATCTTTTAAAATAAGTCATAAATAAATCTTTGTCTCTGAAAGTCTTACCCTAGGAACCTAGATAATATAGGCAATGTGGTCAGATACTGATTTTAAAAAAAATACAATATATGTTTCAGTTATGTACCAATATACAGTGTGTTTGTCCATACATATTGGGAAATGTTATAATGCTTCTTTTTTTTTTTTCCCAGCAGCAGTCAGATTTCTTGCCATAACTCTAGACAAGGTCTTGGGGTCTCAGTTGTATTTTTTCTGTTCTTAATTAAAAGTAGTTCCAAAATCTGCAGCATGCTTACACCAAGTTAAAAAAGGAGTATCAAGAAAAAGTAGCAGAACTGCAACTGCAACAAAGTTCAACAAATGCAAAGAAAAAAGTAGAACAGCACAAAACTGAAGTTAAAGTACTGAGAATTCTTAGGAAATCTGAGGGAGCTAAAATAGTTAAAAGTTGAGGTAGGTCAAAGTAGAAGTGACCAGTAGTATACTATTTTGTTAGAAACAGTTGACTGGCATATAAAAAACCAATATTATTAATTTTGGAAATTTAAATATTTATCAGAAATTAATCAAGACTTATACTCTGAATTTAGACAAGGATCAGTCTAATCCATTGTTGATACTGTTCTTTCTATATCTCTCCCCTATACACATATTTGCTTTCCTACCTCTGTGTGTGTTTTTTTGTATACGCTTTGAAATTTTTGTCAGTTTTTATATGTCATTGAGACTATGACAGGGTAATTTATAAAACACTGCATTGTTTGATGGTAAAATGTTAATACGTGTTTTAAAATGTAATTAAGTTTCAACAGTCATGTTAATATAAATTAAAAGAAGTTGATTTTTGCTCAGTTCTCAGAATGATTTACTTTGAAGGGGACTGAAGGAGTTATAAATTAAAATTGTTGATGAGATGTGAATTAAACTAAAGTTTGGTATCTAGAAAATGGTATTGGGCAGAATCAATACACCTTTGTTAATTAACTGTAATTGTAAATAAACTTCAGCAGTTTCTTTAAATTAAGGTTTAAGATATTCATGAATATTTAATTTTACACTTCCCTCAGAAGAGTCATTATGAGAAAGAGAGATTAATCTTTGCCTTTAAAACTGTATGTGCAAGGTATGCATTCTTCCTTCTTTTCTGTCTGTCCTCTTTCTGAAAATAGTCTGGCTTAAAAAATGCTTTCTCACCAATCTCAGAGTAAAGGGTTTTTTTGTGTTTGTTTGTTTGGGTTTTGTTTGTGAGTAAAGTATTCTTAGCTAGCTCACAAAAGTAGCTGTCTTTCCCATTCTCTGCAAAATGGCTGGACTTACATTATTACACTTCACTTACATTATTACACTTCATTTCAAGGATCATTCTTCCTCTACAAGTGCATGGAAGTCACATATTCACTCTCTTCTGAATTCATGGAAAGGGTCAGGCAGAGGTGAAACACTAGCTGCATTTTGAAACCTATAAAAATCCTTTCTGTAATCATAGTCATGATACAGCGTGAAGAAGACCTCTCCCTACCATTCACCTTTGAGTTTTTCTCTCTTGTATAGAAGTGTGTAAAGATAAACATTTTCTCATGAAACAATGTGACCCTTGTAAAATAACACAATGTGCAGAAACTCAGGTGAAGATGACTAAAAAAAGAAGTTCTTCCCCTACCCTGAAGAATAAGTGGTTTTTTTCCCTTGAGCTTTTGTTAGAAGGCTTTTCATTTCCTGTGGTTGGCTTTCTGGTAGTTAAATACACCCAAAGACTAGACCCGAGCAAATGGATCTCAAAGAAAAGATAGGAATGGTAGGTTTAGTAGGAGAATACAAGATGGTGGTCATTGATAGTTTTTTTGGGTTTGTTGTTTGTCTTTTCTTTGTTTTTTGGGTTTTTTTTTTAAAGTTCAAACTTTTGCTCTATATATTCCTGTTTAAAAACTTCAATTGCCCTGCTCTAGCTGGAAAAACTGAAATTTATAGAATCATAGAATCATAGAATAGTTTGGGTTGGAAGGGACCTTGCTTGTTTATGATCTTCCTTAGTCTTGATCTGAACCTCACCTCCACTTTAACAGGTGACCAAACAGCTTGCTTGTAGACTAGTTGCACACATGCCACTGCTCATAACTTTAACTGCCACAGGCTCCAAGTTATTTAAAAATCTGGGTAGTATATAAAGAATCACAAACTATTGAGATACAGTCAGTAGGGTTATCTTTCCAGAGAAAAGACACTGACTGCAGAATGCATTAGGAACCACGTCTCTATACTTTTTATCAATAATGTTTGTACAGTATCAATAATGTATAGTAGTATATTATAAATAAATATACATACATTGGGGGTTCATGCTCAAACATTTTTTAATGATAAGGGTGCATGATCAAAAGTGTGTTGAGACCACTGGACAAGACCATCTCCAGAGGTGCCTTCCAACCTCAGCACTTCTGTGACTCTGTGATTCTGAAATTAATTGGCACATCTGCTGGAAGTGTCAGCAAAAGGTTTATGTAAGGAATTAATACAAAATAATTTAACTTCCTTTACTAAAATGTACAAGTTACAATACTGTAAGGGGATTTTATAAAACTACAGCTCATCTTGAACCTTTTTTTTGTGTGAAAAGGCAGATTTCTAGTCCACGATGTTGTTTACCTACTGAATTCCTTGATACTCAGTAAAAGTCTTCTCTCTGAATCTTTCTGGGGTAATAAATAGAACAAAGGAAAAATGCCTCCAGTAGTGGAGTAATACGTTTTCTCTTACTGCTTTAAAAAACTCTTGTATTAAGGGAGAGAGAGATACCTTGTATTTTTAGAGAAAGTATCACATTTATACTTATGTTCTTTTCCCTAACACAGCAGTTTATCAGTGATTTAGCAAAAGTATGAAGATCCTCTTTTCAGTTTAAATCTGAGTGGTAGGAATAAAGGGAGGAGACTAAATGCTAATGTAAGTTTCATTAGATAACACTTAACTACAGTATGTTCACTCTTAATATACATTGCACAGAAGAATTATACCTAACACTACAGGCAATATCTCTTTAACACACCACAAAAGTAGTTTGTTGTTTTCTCTGTTTCATTGCCAGGAAATTATCTTGTGTATTCAGATGAAATGTGCAATGTGTTTATTTGTATTCTCAGACTCATAGGAAGATGGAAAGTTCTCAGTCTTTCTGACTCTGCTACTTTTTATTTTACTATATGATCCATATTAATTTTCACTGACCTTCTTAGGAGTACATTTATATAGTCATAGCCTAACCTAGCAGGTTTTGAAGGGATATTTGACATGCAGTTAATACTCAATCTGATTTATGCAGATTAATGCAGCAATCTGAGGTGCTGTCAGATTTTCTCATTATTTTATGTACTGTTTAGGACATGAATCATTGAAGTGATCAAGTAATTTCTGGAGTAAGTGTGATTCCAAACACTATTGTCAGAGAGTTGATAGTAAACTCTCCAATTTCAAAAATAAAGGGGTTCATTTTTTCTTTAGATTTGTTATTCTCAAGTGAAATAAATTTTACAATGTGTGGTAACGATATGTAGTGCTTAAGTTTTGTATGTGAAGTTCTGTTTATGTACAGCTCTAGGTATTGCTGCAAATACTATTACCTTGTTTCAAACAAGGTAATTGCACATTATTATATCTTCTTGTACAATGGAGTATGTTTTCTTTTTTTCCTATGGTTATAAATGTTTAGATTCTAATCATGTGGCTATAGATGAACTTCTTTATGATGACTTAGGAAAAATATATTTTTCTCATGAGAGATGAGAAAGCGATACTCCTTTAAAGATTTACATCAAATATTTTTTCCTGTATAAAAACACACTTACACAACTAGAGTATACATGATGAACAAGATATAAGCAACACCAGTTATTTATAAACAAACAGAATGTTTTATCTCCAAAACAACATGACATGGACCTGTTTAGAAATGAAGAGAATTTTGCTGCAGAAAACTTTTTGGTCAATAAATAAAATCAGAAACACATATTTTATTCTATTACTAGGGTATTGTAGGATACTGCTTCATTAATTAATTTCTTTTGTTAGCATGAATTCTCATTTGATCTCTACTCTCTATAATGTCTCGTGGTCTGCCTTCTTAATGAATGAATAATTGGGGCATTCTATTCACGAAGTCATTTTAGAACTGTATTTACATTATTCCAAAATTTTTTGTGTTAACTATTTTGTGTTTTCACTTTAACTAAAAAAAAAAAAGTTAAGAATGAAAATGTCAAGAGTAATATTGAGCCTGTCTCATGTATTTTCTGACAGTAATCTGCAGTTAAGGATGCAGTGAGATTTGTGTTTCACGGAAGTGCCTGAACTGTTTTAAGTATTTCAAAGATAGGAAGTTTGCTTAAAGCATCATCTTTACTGATTTTAATCTCAGTGCAGAATGAGACTATTTACCCTTAACTTGAAAGCTGGCAGTTGGAATGGTAAGGAATAGAGAAAGAAGTATACCACAGAGAATGTGTGTAGGACTCTATAAACTAAGAAGCAGCAGGACAAGAGCAATAAATCCATGGATAGGAAATGACATCTACTAAGATCTTGCTTTAGGGATAGTAGATGAACAAGTGGATAAGGCCTTCTACATACAGCTAGAAGCAGCACCACATTCACAGGCCTTGGTCCTCCTGGAGGACTTCAACGACCCCAGTATCTGCTGAAGGGACAGCACAGCAGGGCATAAGTGATCCAGGAGGTTCCTGGAGAACATCAGTGACAACCTCTTGACCCAAGCAATAGAGGATCCAATGAGGACAGGTGGACCTATGCTGTACCTCATACTCACAAACAAGGAGGGACTCATTGGGGATGTGAAGGTCGAAGGCAACCTTGGCTGTAGTGATCATGAGGTGGTGGAGTTCAGGGTCCTGAGAGGAGGAGGAGGGCACAAAGCAAGATCACAATGCTGGATTTCAGGAGAGCAGACTTTGGCCCCTTCAGGGATCTTCTTGGTAGAGTCCCATGGGATCAGGCCCTGGAGGAAAGAGAGGCCCAAGAAAGCTGGTTAACATTCAATGATCTCCTCCAAGCTCAAGAGCGGTCCATCCCATTGAGCAGTAAATTGGGTAAAAATGTCAGGAGGCCTACACAGATGAACAAGGAGCTCCTGGCAAAACTCAAAAGCAAAAAGGAAGCCTACAGAGGGTGGAAGCAGGGACAGGTAACTTGGGAGGAATACAGACACTGCCCAAGCACGCAGAGGTGCAATTAGGAAAGTCAACACCCAAATGGAATTTAATCTGGCCAGGGATGTCAAAGGCAACAAGAAGGGCTTCTGTAAGTACATAGGCGACAAAAGGAAAACTAAGGAGAATTTGAGTTCACTGCTGAACGGGGCAGGGGTCCCAATGACACAGGACATGGAAAAGCCTAAGGTCCTGAATTCCTTCTTCGTCTCAGACTTTACTAGCAAGATCAGCTTTCAGGGATCCCAGGTCCCAGAGACCAGAGGGAAAATCTGGAGCAAGGAAGACGTACCCTTGCTGGAAGAGGATCAGGTCAGGGAATAGACAAGCAAACTGGACATACATAAATCTATGGGCCCTGACGGGATGCACCCACTAATTTTGAGGGATCTGGTTGGTGTCATTGCAAGGCCACTCAAAAATCTTTGAAAAATCATAGTGATTGAGAAAGGTGCCTGAGGACGGGAGGAAAGCCAATGACACTCCTATCTTCAAGAAGGGCAAGAAGGAGGACCTAGGGAACTACAGGCTAGTCAGCCTCATCTCGATCCCTGGAAAGCTGATGGAGCAAATAATCCTGGAAACCTTTTCCAGGCACATGAAGGTCAAGGTCATCAGGAGTAGTCAACATGGATTCACGAAGGGGAAGACATGCTTGACTAGCCTGCTGATCACCTTCTATGATGAAATGACTGGCTTGGTAGATGAGGGGAGAGCAATGCATATTGCCTACCCTAGCTTCATGATGGCTTTTGATACTGTCTCCTGCAAGATCCTTGTAGAGAAGGTGATGAAGTATGGACTGGTTGAGTAGACAGTAAGGTGGATTGAAAACTGGCTGAATGGATAGGCTGAGAGGGTGGTGATCAGTGGCATGAAGTCTAGTTGGTAGCCAGTAACTAGCAGTGTGCCCCAGGGGTCAATACTGGATCCAATCCTGTTCGACATCTTTATTAATCATCTGCATGATGGGGCAGAGTGTACCCTCAGCAAATTTGCTGATGACACTAAACTGGGAGGAGTGGTTGATCACCAAAGGGTTGTGCTGCCATCCAGAGGGACCTCAACAGGCTGGAGAAATGGACTGACAGGAACCTCATGCAGTTCAACAAGAGGAGTGCAAAGTCCTGCACCTGGGGAGGAACAACCCCGTGCACCAGTACATGCTGGAGGTCAAGGTGGAAAGCAGTTTTTCGGAAAAGGACCTGGGGATCTGGTAGACAGCAAGTTGAACATGAGCTATCAATGCGTACTTGCAGGAAAGAATTGTAAAGGTATCCTAGACTGCATTAGGAGGAGTGTTGCCAGCAGGTCAAGGGAAGTGATCCTTCTCCTCTACTCAGCTCTAGTGAGGCCACACCTGGAGTGCTGGGTCCAGTTCTAGGCTCCCCAGTACAGGAGAGACATGGACATACTGGAGAGAGTTCAGCAAAGGGCCACAAAGATGATGAAGGGACTGGAGCATCTTCTGCCTGAGGAAGGGCTGAGAGAGCTGGGACTGTTTAGCCTGGAGAAGGGAAAGGTCAGGGCGATCTCATCAATGTATATAAATACTTGAAGGGAGGGTACAAAGAGGACAGAGTCAGGCTCTTTTCAGTGATGCCCAGTGACAAAACAAGAGGCAATGGGCATGAAGTGAAACACAGGAGGTTCCCTCTGAACATCAGGAAACACTTTTTTACTGTGAAGGGGACCAAGTACTGGCACAGGTTGCCTAGAAAGTTTGTGGAGTCTCCCGCCTTGGAGATACTCAAACGCCTTCTAGACATGGTCTTGAGCAACCAGATGTTGAACAGGTGGTTTGGACCAGATGACCTCCAGAGGTCCCTTCCAACCTCAACCATTCTGTGATTCTATGATTCTGTAAAGACAAACTCTAAGGTGACTAGAACTGGGGCCAGAACATTGAACACTTATTTGTTTTTCAGACTGCTTTGAGTATTTTACAAGGACTAGGAAAAGATCATCTAGCAATAGAGACCAAAACAGTGTATTAAAATTCATACAGTAAAGCAGAATGATGAGATACACTACAAAGACAACACAGTTCTAAAATTTAATTTTGTGGATATAAAATATCTCTTAAATTAGCTTCTCAGCTAACATATTATGTCCTCTGGAGGGCAAAGTAGAAAGAATGAAAGAGGAGTTATATCCAGTTAGCAGTCCAAGAGGAAGGTGAGAAGCAATCAGCTACAACTAGCTGCTCCAACTTGGGCAGGAAGAACCTGTCAAACATAGTATGGTTCTAGATACTGGGTTAATTTTGTGAGTATCAGGATCTGAACCTGAGCAATATACAGTGCATATACATATGCATATGCAATGACAGGACTGTCTTCAAATAAAAAAACATTTGAAAAAAGAGAGTGGATTACATGAGAAATATTTACTTGTGGGTTTATTTTATTCAGGAATCTCATTGATGGGTTTTGCACTACAGTTAGTTGAAGGATGGATAACAGCATACTCCCTTTCTCACTTTCAACCATTTCTTTTCAAATGCCTCTCACAGCTCCAGTACTTACACAAGCTGCAAACATTAAACCAATTTGTGCCTTTTCTTTTTGTAGATTAGCAATTTTTCATAATGTTTTTTCCATTTGATGATCACATGGAACATTTCAAGAAAAAAAGCCTGTTAACCTTTCACTGAAAAGCAGAGAAAAACTTTCAACACCATAACTGTTTCCTTTCCTAGCTGTATTTGCCTGCTTTTGATCTCAATTCTGCTCCTCACTGTGATAAAGAGCCTCATTTTTCTATCCTACACACTTTACCTCACTCTGTATTGATGCTTTTGTAATACATTGTTAAAATAGTCTGTTCATTTTAATTTCTATCAAAACTATACCTTTCTTAAATGATAGCAGTTTGCAGAAACTAGTGATGCTAATTTTATTCATTCAGTTCAATGGGGTTTATTAAAATCTCATTAGACTGCCACCTTGAAGAACTATCAGAACCAGGTCATTCTCATGCATTTGTTTACAAACACCAGAAAACTCTGCTCTATATATTCTAGAATATAGGTTGAAACAGGTATGTGGAAATTCTGATATGTAAACAGTTCACCTAAGATATATATAAAATATTCTTATATGGTAGCATATATGTTTGTTTTAAGCAATGTTGGTATAGTCTACTGTCAAATGGCAGACAATAAAATGGTGGCAGATTTAAACTGACCAGGAAGACCGAGCAGGTGAGGCCCTCTATAGACAGATAGGAGCAGCCTCATGCTCAAAAACCCTGGTCCTCATGAGGGACTGCAACCACCCTGACATCTGTTGGAGGGACAACACGGCAGGGCAGAAGCAATCCGTGAGGTTCCTGGAATGCGTCGATGATAACTTCCTTCTCCAAGTAGTAGAGGAACCAAGGAGGAGAGGTGCTATGTTGGACCTTGTTCTCACCAACAAGGAGGGGCTGGTGGGGAATGTGAAGCTCAAGGGCAGCCTGGGCTGCAGTGACCACGGAATGGTGGAGTTCAAGATCCTTAGGGCACCGAGGAGGGCACACAGCAAGCTCACTCCCCTGGACTTCAGAGGAGTGGACTTTGGCCTCTTCAGGGATCTGCTTGGTAGAATGCCATGGGACAAAGCCCTGGAGGGAAGAGGGGCCCAGGAAAGCTGGGTAATATTCAAGGATCACCTCCTCCAAGCTCAGGAGCGATGCATCCCAACAAAGAGGAAGTCAGGCAAAAACGCCAGGAGGCCTGCATGGATGAACAAGGAGCTCCTGGACAAACTCAAACACAAAAAGGAAGCCTACAGAGGGTGGAAGCAAGGACAGGTAGCCTGGGAGGAATACAGAGAAATTGTCCGAGCAGCCAGGGATCAGGTTAGGAAAGCTAAAGCCCCGATAGAATTAAATCTGGCCAAGGACGTCAAGGGCAACAAGAAAAGATTCTATAGGTACATTGGGGATAAAAGGAAGACGAGGGAAAATGTGGGCCCTCTCCGGAACAAAACTGGAGACCTGGTTACCCAGGACACGGAGAAGGCAGAGGTACTCAATGACTTTTTTGCCTCGGTCTTCACTGGCAAGTGCTCGAGCCTCACCACCCAAGCCGCAGAAGGCAAAGGCAGGGCCTGGGAGAATGAAGAGCCGCCCACTGTGGGAGAACATCAGGTTCAAGACCATCTAAGGCACCTGAAGGTGCACAAGCCCATTGGACCCAATGAGATCCATCCATGGGTCCTGAAGGAACTGGCGGATGAAGTTGCTAAGCCACTATCCATCATATTTGAGAAGTCGTGGCAGTCCAGGGAAGTTCCCACTGACTGGAAAAGGGGAAACATAACCCCCATTTTTAAAAAGAGAAAAAAGGAAGACCCGGGGGATTACAGGCCGGTAGTCTCACTTCTGTGCCTGGGAAGATCATGGAACAGATCCTCCTGGAAGCTATGCTAAGGCACATGGAGGACAGGGAGGTGATTCGAGACAGCCAGCATGGCTTCACCAAGCACAAGTCCTGCCTGACTAACCTAGTGGCCTTCTATGATGGAGTGACTACATCGGTGGACATGGGAAGGGCTACAGATGCCATCTATCTGGACCTCTGCAAGGCCTTTGACACAGTCCCCCACAACAGCCTTCTCTCGAAACTGGAGAGGTATGGATTTGATGGGTGGACTGTCCAGTGGGTGAGGAATTGGTTAGATGGTTGCATCCAGAGGGTAGTGGTCAACGGCTCAGCGTCCAGATGGAGGTTGGTGACGAGTGGTGTCCCACAGGGGTCCGTATTGGGACCGGTCCTGTTTAATATCTTCATCAATGACATAGTGGGATCGGGTGCACCCTCAGCAAGTTTGCAGATGACACTAAGCTGAGTGGTGCGGTCAACACACCAGAGGGATGGGATGCCATCCAGAGGAACCTGGACAAGCTGGAGAAGTGGGCCTGTGTGAACCTCATGAGGTTTACCAAGGCCAAGTGCAAGCTCCTCCACCTGAGTCGGGGCAACCCCCGCTATCAATACAGGCTGGGGGATGAAGGGATTGAGATCATCCCTGACGAGAAGGACTTGGGGGTACTGGTGGATAAAAAGCTGGACAGGAGCCAGCAATGTGTGCTCGCAGCCCAGAAGGCCAATCGTCTCCTGGGCTGCATCCAAAGAAGCGTGGCCAGCAGGTCAAGGGAGGTGATTCTGCCCCTCTGCTCTGCTCTGGGGAGACCCCACCTGGGGTACTGTGTCCAGCTCTGGAGCCCTCAGCATAAGAAAGACACAGACCTGTTGGAGCGGGTCCAGAGGAGGGCCACAAAAATGGTCAGGGGGGTGGAACACCTCTCCTATGAAGAAAGGCTGAGAGAGTTGGGGTTGTTCAGCCTAGAGAAGAGAAGGCTTCAGGGAGACCTTATTGCAGCCTTTCAGTACTTCAAGGGGGCTTATAAAAAAGATGGGGGGCAAACTTTTTAGCAGGGCCTGTTGCAACAGGACAAGGGGGAATGGCTTTAAAGTAAAGGGGGGTAGATTTAGACTAGATATAAGGAAGGAATTTTTTACGCTGCGGGTGGTGAAACACTGGCACAGGTTGCCCAGAGAGGTGGTGGATGCCCCATCCCTGGAAACATTGAAGGTCAGGTTGGACGGGGCTCTGAGCAACTTGATTTAGTTGAAGATGTCCCTGCCCATGGCAGGGAGGTTGGACTAGATGACCTTTAGAGGTCCCTTCCAACCCAAACTATTCTATGATTCTGTAATAATTGTAAGAATAACTGTTTAACCATCCATGTTGATGCCACTCAAGTGAAAAAATGGTCAAGAAAAGTTTGAGGTTTTTTTTTACTGGGAAAAGCTGTAATATAAGAGAGCTCGTGGATAATGCAAATAGAAGGGATAGAAAATGCCTCAAAGCTAGTTCCTTTCTATGAACTCTTCTTCATTTACTTGATCTATCTTCAGTGAAATTAAATAGTTGATATACACAGAATTAAGTAAATGTAACCCCTTGTTTTGATGGAGTAGACATCAACAAACCAAGAGAGATTTGAAAATGACAGAATGACAGGTTAGCATCAGAACTAAACGTATAGCTAAAATAACACATCATGATAATTGAGGTGTTTCAATATTCACTGTAGACGAGAAGCATATGGAAATTGTTTGTTTCAACCATGTTAGCCCAGATTAAGGTTAAATCAATGAAATGCATTTGTTTTGAGGTATGACAAGCACAGAATGAAATTTAAAAAAAAAAAAAAAAAATTGAACGGCAAGTGGTATCAGTAACTAGTGATTTGTTTTAAAACAGTATGGTGTACAGAAACACAGAAACAGAGAAACAACTGACAGAGTGCATTCAGATTGATAAAGTGCATAAAGGTGAAGCCTTGGAGCCTCCAATTGCAAATGAGATAACAAAACTCCTGTTAGGCAGGATCATGACTCATGTTTTTCAGACTTTGGTATTAATTACAGTTCGTTTGCTAGATATAATTGCTCCAAAAGACAAACAAGAAGGGAAAGACACACTAAAGATACAAATTATTTTGGCCCACAGCATGCGAGGAAGAAAAATGTAGCAGGCTAACCAGTGACAAGTTTAAAAAAACAAAACAAAACAAAAAACCACAGAAAACACAAATGATTCTCTGTTAAGTGCAAAATCTTGTGGAGTGATGGAGTGAACTCATGTCCACCATCCTTTATACCTGGCACTGAGGAGATCCATTGATCAGGATGGATGTCCAAACAGAAGTAAAACAGTGTAGCATGTGGGGATCACTCAGAAGTGCTGCTCAGGGAGGGAGAGCAACAGATGGTGGTGATGATCCCATGCCCTGACAAATGTATCCACTGCTTCTGTCACTACTGTAAACTCAGGCTTCAGGGAGTGCCTGTTTCTCTTCACTGGGGCCAGGACCAAGACTAGTGGTGCTGGCAACCTCACCTTTGGGAGGTATGCTCTGTATACTCACTGTAACACCCAGAGAGACAGCTTTGTGAGGTGACAAAGTTCCCACCATCTCAGGGATGACAAACACGAGATTGGAAGAATCTTTGAAAGATTCTGCAGAGACAAGAGCCTAAACCTCAGGAGGACAAAAAAGAAGGCACAAATGAGGCAATGCAAGAGCAAGAAGATGACATGCACTTTCTGATAGTAGAAGCTTGTGACTTCTGCCAGCAGAAGGAAGGGTCTCCATCTCCACCTGGAATTGTTCCCCTAAAAGGTTCGGTGCCAAACAAGAATAATGTTCTACTTCACTTGCTGCTCCCAAGCAGTGACAAAGTGGTCATCATGGGCAACTTGGGCTGTGGCTACCATGATCTGCCTGAATTCAGGATTTGCAGGAAGTCTGCCAAGGTGAGCAGAAGAGTTCAGACTCTTAGGAAACTGGATTTCAGCTTGTTTAGGGAATTGTAAAGTAAAATCTTCTGGGAAGCTACCATAAAGGGAAGAATGCCTAGGGAAATTGTTTGAGTTCTAGAGAAAACTTACTGAATACTCAGAAACAAACCATCTCCTTGTGCAGGAAGGCTGGAAAATTTGGTGGAAGATCACATAACCTTCTTAACGAACTAAAATGTAAAGCATTCAAGATATGTAAATTGACCAAGTCTACAAAGGAGGAATCAAAAAACTCAGACCCTTAGAGATAAAATTAGGAAAGCAAAAGCCCAGCAGGATCTAAAACTGGAAAGGAATGCAAAGGATAACAAGAAGGGATTGTAGCAGCTACCATTCAAAAAAAAATATGGGCCCACTGCTGAATGGGGAAGACAACTTAGTGAACAAAAAAAAAAAAAAAAAAAGCTGAAATGCTTGCTGCCTTAATCTTTCAAAATTTGTATCTGTGATCAAAATCAAGTACAAGTGGAAGAAGAGATCTGAAAATTAACCACCAGGAAAATCATTTTACTGTCAACTGGCAGTTAGATACAAGTTTTGATAATAATTTACCTAGTCTATAAACCTTTTTTCATATCTTATGGGTGTTAAACTATATAACTTAGAAAACATCATAATAAGACCATGCTTGTTAGTACACTTTTCTAGGTTTAAAAATGTTGCTTTAAGGATTCTTTGGAGTGTCTAGAGTCAAAAGCTGTTCTTCTGAAGGAGGGCTGGAGAAAGTACCTTGGCTGTCCATCTTAATACTATTTGGTAGTAAAAAAGGAGGAAGAACAAAAGAAAAAACACGAAGTGGAAGGAAAAAACAGATATTAAAAATGTTGTAGAAGTAACAGAAACATTAATGGTTACTTTCTGATCAGTTGAACTTGCCATAAAGAATAGTTAAGAGTTTGGAGCTACAAAAATTCTTCACACTTATTTTTTAAACAGTTTAGAAGAGACCTATCCTTTCCATACATGTCTTCAGAAAGTTTTGTTGGTTATTTCTTATGGCAAATCTATCTAGAAGAAGCATATGGATAGTATCTGAGGAATTAGTCTAGATTATACTTGATATACTGCAATATTTATATTTGAGCGAGTCTATGTGATTAATCTAGCTGATTGATCACTGGGAGCAAATGCAGTTGTTTATAGCTTTTAAATGGGAAAGTCTATGAAAGGAATAAAAAGTTCTCTTTTTTTTTCCTTATTTCTTTTTAGTAGGATCATAGGGTGCACTAAAATACTGTGTAAATATGTGATAATTGTCCAAAAACAGGTGCATAGCTTCAATCTGGCAAATTTATAAGTTTGTTACTTGTGCTGATAAAGAATAGACATGGTAATGGCCCCACATCTCTCACAATGATCTCTAACACATAACTCACATAGCTGAGAAAGCTGATGAATTCTGAGAAGTTAAATATACAGTATCATGCTAACATTTATTTGAAAGGAAGCAAAGTTCTCAGACCAACAGACTTGAGAAGATGAATTGTCAGATTTTTTTTCACATTTCTTTTCTGCAGGATTCCAGGTGGCTTTGAATCTGCATAACAAGTTCAGCAGGAACTTCTCTGCACATACTTGATTATAATAAAGGGAAAATAATTTAAAACATGATATCCAAGCACAAGAAATTATTGAGTGGTCTTGGGCATTACTAACAGCATTTGATTTTAACAAATAATTCTGTTAGCAGAATATTTGGCCATCCACAAAGCTCTTAGGAGCAATATTGTTCCTGCAAAGTAAGAAAAAAAGGATGTCTATACCTGGAAGAGTATAAAGAAATTGTTTGTAGAGTCAGATCTTGTTATGAGTGAAAAAAATAGTTGGCACTGTTTCTGTTCTTAACGGCTTTTCCTGAAAATAGGTAATAATGTCTTTCATACCTCAAGAAATGATACCCCTCATATTTAGCTCAATATTGTCTGAGTAAGCCTTCCAAGATCTAATGGCAAAATCCTTACAGATTTATATTTTTATCTTTCACTGACTTGAAGACCATTGCAACTTTACACCTCTTACATTTTAAGACAAATACTAACAGAAAACTGGCTCAATGTATTTATTTCTGTTCAACAATTGCCAGAAGGTAGACTGTTTTAATATATGCTCACTGTGGTATACAGTTTATCAAGTTCCTTCACTATTTCAAACACAAACATTATTCAGGTGTCTGTAATAATAGTTCACTGTTGAGTATGTACAGTTTTAGATTTTGTTTTTATGGCTGGTTGGGTGAAGGTTTAAAATAAGCTTGCTATCATTGTCTAAACAGTAGTTTCATGGAAAAAGCAAGACCATCCCCCTTGCGAATGTCTTTCCCATAAGAAGGGCCACTTTTGTCTATTTGGAATTAAAATGTATCTTCCATTTATTGAACCATGAGTCCTTCAAAAGAGTATGAATTCACTTGACAGAGTGAAAGACAAGAAGTTTAAAAGTGAAAACTTTTAAACTTTAAAGTGAAACTTTAAAGACATATGAAAAGTAAGATTAATCAAATATTTTGATTAAATTATGTTTTAGATAAATGTCATAAAAACTTCTAAGAGACATTTCAGGTCATGGATGGCAGTGGTACGCAACAGATGATAGAGCACTGAATTAAGGCTCAGAAACCTTGAATTCTCATTGTAGTTCTGCCACTGAGGCATTATGATGTCAAGAGAGCCACTTCTCCATGCTTCGAATTGACACCCTTTAAAAAAGAGATAATCTGTGTCAGATTTTTTCTAATGTACTGATGTTTTTACAATGTACCATTTCAACTGGCTACAAACCATGGGACAAAACCAATTCAGAAATAAAAGATGACTTTTCTTTCAGAATTTTAATTCTCCAAAAGAAGTATTTTCAGTCTAAAATACAGCCCATTTCAGACGTGATACCTGGTTCTCCTACCCCACGCCTCCAGCCTGGCAGGTCATGTTCTAAGCCATTTGTGTGGCAATAGAAGTTTCTTATTGTTTAGAAGATTGGGAGGGTTTCTATGAGAGTCAGCTGTTTAAAGATAATCTATCGAATGTCTACTCCTTCTTTAAAAGAGGCACAGAACCTGACCACTTGCAGTGATTAAGTCCCATGACTCAAAGGGTTTAACCGGTGTTGAGCCAAACTGCCCCTTGATTTTAGTGAGATTATATGACTGTAACAGATGGCAGAATTTGTCTTGTGTTTCTCTGGCCTCCTTCCAAATTGGGTAATTACATTCTACATAACTATAGTTATGTAGAGTTTCAGTTCAGCTCAGTATTTTTCATTCCCTACATTGCTAAGCAGCCTTCATATTTCAGGAACCTGCATTTCTTTTGTATGTGTTGTATAGATAAAATTTTTCTATAGTTAAACCAGTATTTTTTATTTGTAGCAATGCAGCATACTCTTGCTCATGTTATTGCTAAGAATCTGTCTACACAGAACCAAACACAGTGCAGGTCTTGAGGATCTTAGAGTCTAATTAGTTTGTTACACTTCTAATATATTAAAGTCTGTTTGGGACCTCTGTTTATATAATGTCAAATGCATGACCACTGTAACAGCCACCAATTCCAGTCCTGCAACCCAACCTAATTAAGAATGCTGTACTTTGTAGAGGAACTTAGATAAATCATCTTGCCATCAAGTAACATTTATTTAATTTGGGAGAAAAAAAAAAAAAAACAAACAAAAAACAAAACCACAAAACAAAGCAAAACAAAACAAAACAAAATGCTTTTTATTAACAAAGTAGTATTATGTTCCAAAATGCATGTTGTGGTTTAACCTCAGTCGGCAACTAAGCACCACGCAGCCGCTCGCTCACTCCCCCCAACCCGGTGGGATGGGGGAGAGAATTGGAAGAGCACAAGTGAGAAAAACTCGTGGGTTGAGATAAAAACAGTTTAATAATTGAAATAAAATAATAATAATAATAGTAATGTAATAATAATAATAATACTACACAAAGCAAGTGATGCACAATGCAACTGCTCACCACCCACCGACTGATGCCCAGCCAGTCCCCAAGCAGCGGCCCCCCCGGTCAGCTTTCCCCAGTTTATGTACTGAGCATGACGTCACATGGTATGGAATGTCCCTTTGGCCAGTTTGGGTCAGCTGTCCTGGCTGTGCCCCCTCCCAGCTTCTTGTGCACCTCCAGCCTTCTCAGTCGGCAGAGCATGGGAAACTAAAAAGTCCTTGGCTAGTGCAAGCATTACCTAGCAACAACTAAAACATCGGTGTGTTATCAACTTTGTTCTCATCCTAAATCCAAAAGACAGCACTGTACCAGCTACTAGGAAGGAAATTAACTCTATCCCTGCCGAAACCAGGACAATGAATTACTATTGGCTTGCTTCACTCCTTTCATAATTATGGTTAGGAACAACAGATGCAAGATAAATTCTGCTGTAAGTTCTAGACTAAAATGTGATGCAAAAGCAATATCCAGAATAAATCATGTAAAGAAATGAGAGTACAGGAAATGAATACATCTATGTGCAGAAAAATTTGCACATTTAAGCATACGTTAAAAAAGTACTTGCAAAAGTAGTTATAATGATATCAGCAAATCTTACTGGTACTAATTTTAGACTTAGTGAGAGCCTTGATCTCATAGCTATTAATGTTATCTTAGAAACATCCTTTACAGAGTCCTTGAAGAATTCCCACTCCTCCTCCTCTAATCCCTGTCATAGGTGTCAAAAAAGAATTTTCACTTAAAGGTGCAGTTTTTTACCAGATATTAAGCTAATTATACTGTTTTGAGGTCTTTACTCTTTAGTCTTCACTGTTGGACTGTAAACATAACCTTAGTTTTAAATTAAATTCAGTAACAGTGAGATTCCTGTGTCTTTCTGTGTTCTCATGAAGGTATACTGAGATCTAAGGTTTTTGGATTTGAAGGCTTACAGTTCCAATAAATATTCCAAGTGATTTAGAGTCCATCACATCGGAGTACTTATCAGCTTTTCCAGTTTCTGTGTATTCATTTATTTTTTAATTATTACCTTCTTAACATCATCTATCATTACAAATCGTAAAGTATGTACCCCACCAAAAGTCCCCAGGTTTAACTTTGTCCTGGTTTTGGCTGGGATAGAGTTAATTATCTTCCTAGTAGCTGGTACAGTGCTGTGTTTTGGATTTAGGATGAGAACAATGTTGATAACGCACCAATGTTTTAGTTGTTGCTAGGTAGTGCTTACACTAGTCAAGAACTTTTCAGCTTCTCACATCCTGTCAGCGAGAAGCCGGGAGGGGGCACAGCCAGGACAGCTGACCCAAACTGGCCAAAGGGACATTCCATACCATGTGACGTCATGCTCAGTACATAAACTGGGGAAAGCTGGCTGGGGGAGGGGTGACCGCTGCTTGGGAACTGTCTGGGCATCGGTCGGTGGGTGGTGAGCAATTGCATTGTGCATCACTTATTTTGTATATTCTTTTATCATTATTATTATTATTGTTGTTGTTATTATTATTATTATTATTATTATTATTATTATTATTATTATTATTATTATTATTTTCCCTTCCTTTTCTATCCTATTAAACTGTCTTTATCTCAACCCATGAATTTTACTCTTTTTTTTTTCCCGATTCTCTCCCCCATCCCACTGGTGGGGGGAGAGGAGTGAGTGAACGGCTGTGTGGTGTTTAGCTGCCTGCCGGGTTTAACCACAACAAACTTTTACCTTTAGTTGATGCAATCAATGTAAATTTGTGTAGTTCTGCATAATTAGGGACATGGTTTAGTGGGCATGGTGGTGTTGGGTCGATGGTTGGACTCGATGATCTTAGAGGTCTTTTCGAACCTCAATTATTCTATGATTCTATATGATCTCATGGAGATATTGAGAGTGACTACATTCCTTTCCTTGCAGCCGAAGATTCACTATAGTAAGGAATTATGTTATATGTAGCATACCCATTGAACCCATTTATCTGAAACTGCTCAGAAATTCACAACATAACTTCAGGGATTTCAGAGGTCATGACTAGGAAAGGCAGTTACATATCTTCAGCTTTCTTAATTACTCCACTTTTAAAGAGCTTTATTCTCTTGACTCCTTTACTCTGACAAAACCACCTGGCTGGGACATGTTTTATTATTTCTTAGGGACTATGCTAACACAGCTCATTTTTGTGGCTTTTGTTTGCAATAAACATTCTGTAATGAGATCCTCCCAGATAAGATGTTATTTCAATGTGAATAGAACTTAAAGGAAATGATGCAGTCATGCTTCGGATGAAATGAGCTATTTGGGGTATTTTGTATACAGTGAAACTCCATACATGCATTATGTGTAGGAGGAACTCTCTTGTGCGCTGAAAACTCATAAAGAGAAGGGAATGACTGACTTCTCCCTCCACCAGCATGCTAGCCATTGTCACCAGTGTCACTAGTTATTGCCAGTAACATTCATGCAGACTTGGTGAGGGACATGAATTGCGCTGCTAGTTCTTGGGAGGTAATTTTAGAAATGAAGACACAAACATATGATCTTTTAAACTGAAGACTTGTCCATTACATCTAGACATGAAATGAGAGGGCATCAAAGTGGTAACACTCGGGTTTTTTTGTGTTCCGTCCAGTTTGAGTCTGGCAAATACCAGAACATGTCAGCTGCTGACATCCCAAACACTGTTGTGAATGGTTCTTAGAAAAACCTTTCTTTGTTTTAAAGTCTAGGTTGCCCATGCTTATTTCATTTGTTTTCCTTTTAAATAAATTATTTTCACTTTTCTGAGAAAACTACAGAATAGCACAAATGATTCCTTTCTCTCTCTCATTCAGAAGCTGCCTGTTTATTGTTTTTGATTCTTGAGAACAAGAAGTATTACTTTATTATTATCACTGAACATCATCAGTTTTCTTCAGTCTGTTGTAGAAAATTGCTTTCCTCATAGTGTTACTAGGATGCCTATCACTCTTATTTCTGTCAAGTTCTGACAATGAACTTTATTATCAAGATTTAGTTACTTCATGAAAACAATTAATTATAGATTTGCTCTAGGATATGCACATGAGAAACATAACAAGAAAAAGTTATTAATACTTGTGTGCAGAAATGACCCATATAATTATTACCTACTCAGCATTTTTTTTGTTTTGCGCTCACTTTCTAGGGACCTATTCACATTTGGCCAAAACGTGAAAGTGAGGCTGCTCTTTACTTGGAAATGAAGCCAGATAAAAGTGCTATATCTAGTAGAAAACTTAATGAATTCTGTGTGCCTTCTACTTGTAGGCAGAATAATTTAAAAAGTCAACAACATGGAAATGGTATTCTTTCTTCATGTTCCAAATTGGCCCAAGAGGTAGTGCTCCTTATACCGAAATATTTACATTAAGCAGAACTGCCAGTCTCTTTTCCCATCCACTTTTGAGTGCTCTGTTAAATTCAGTTCTAGTATATATATATATCTCACAGCTTGGTAACCAAGTACAATTTCACAAACAATTTAAATAACATTCCCCAGGTCTCCACTAGGCATTATGTCCTTTCTTTTTTAAAAACTACTGGACAAAAAGCCCATTTTGTCTCATTCTGACTGTCACAATAGGCTTAAATGTCTTATTTAGCAGGAAGAAACACATGCAACTCTTGCAGCAAAGGAGGCAGAACTCACTCAAAGAGGAATGAATGCACTCTCAACTAATGACCTAACATTGTCTTAGTTTTCACCAGGTTCATACATGTGGCTTATGTTTGATGGATTTATTTGTCTACAGTGTATAAATTATATAGGTGTTTTTTTCACTATATCCCATTATAGAAAAGATACCTTTATTCAGTTCTTTAAGATTAGTTCCTAAAATACTGTGCGACAACAAATCTGACACGATTTAGTAAACTGAATGTTGTCATGAAAGCTGGTACTAGTGACAGGAGTCAGCTACTGATAGAAAGTCAGTATGACAACTTCTAAAAGTTCATTGTTATTCAAATGATCTCAGTTTTCCTGAAAAGAAGTACTTCTGGTTTCTTCAACAGTGTGAGATTCTGCCAGCCCTAATTAAAAAAAAAAAAAAGTAAAAAAACCCTGCAAACAAACAAACAAAAAAACCCCAAACCCAACCCAAGATCAAGAACTGCATCTGGAATGTTTTGAAAATTTATCTCCTTAAGGAATCATGTGCAAAATTCCTGAAGACAAGAGTTTAATCTTAATTCTTTTTTCAGAGTGAATGACTACTTTCAGTTCCTATCTTTCAAAACTGGTGAGTCATCTAGTGAATAAAAGAAGAGTTAGGTCACTGAAATGATTGCATTCATTTTTTGATCAAAAAGAAATACACAAAATAACATTGTAAAGTTAGAAATAGAAATAAATGTCACATTAAATACCTGGGAGGAAATCTTATTTATTATGTCAATGGCAATGACCTGACAACTGATGGTGTAATATTTTATCCTTTTTTCCAAGGTAATCAAGTAACAGGATCTGCAGAATAGCAGTTTTTACTGTGACTGATAACAGTCAGAAATACAGTACAATCATAATAACTGAAAAATGTGCTATTTTTTGTATGGCGTCATAAGAATATGAGAATAGATCTGGAAGTCCTGGAGAACAGTTTATTCAATGGCATTTCATTTTTTTAGATGTTCTTTGTTTTAAATACAATTATTGTACACAAATTATGTCTCTTTAACAACTATTGGAATGAAAGCTGACAGAAATATAAGTTTTCTTTCCACTTAAAATTCTATTTCAAGTCACTTGTCCAATATGGGACATTGTTCATGGCTGAGTCATATTTGCTGTGATATAAATTTGTCTCATGTAATGCTGAGTAACACATATAGTTTGACTAATGAGAGCATACTAAACTATCAAGTACCATTACAGAAAATAAATATTTTTTAAACTAATTTGATATATATAATTTCATGTCAGTTTAGAGAACTAAACTAATTATTTTTTTTTTATTTAGGCATATCAAACATTTTTGTTTCCATTTTCAATAAGACGTTTTAAAAAATCGTAATTTATAACAATTTATGTAATATGACAAATTATGAAATGCTTTTGAATTATCTTGGACAAAATGACATATTGTTAACCAACAAGAAATAATTCAGGATACTAATAATTGTATTCTTTTACTCCTTTTTCTAGAAAAGAATCAGAATATTTTACAAGTAACTTGACAATGATTGCAAAGAAGCTCCTGAGTCAGAACTGTTTCTGAGCCATAATGTCAATCCTCTCATTAAAAGCTCTTCCTCTGTGTTAAGTTACTAAATCTTACCATTATGGGTAAGAAGACACATGAGTACACTCAGAATTATTTTCAGAAATATAAATGCAAGCTTTTGACTCCCCAGGTTAAGCCTTTTAGAAACTTAATTGCCACATTATATTCACTTCTCTCTTCGAGACTGATTTTTCTTCTTGAGAGTAAGAATGCAGGCCTCAGTCCCTCAACAATTTTCTGCAAGTATACAAAGCCATGCAGCACTGAAATCAGCTCAAGCTCAGATGGAACTTTTTTGATGAAGCCTTTACAGAAATGCTGGTCATACATCAGTTGTTTATTTATCAAGAACAGAAAAGAAGAGTTTCATCCATTATCAGTTTTCATTGCAGAGGTTTCATAGGGCTCAAATTACAGTTCTGGAATGAAAGTTATATGTGGCCTATTTCTAAACCATCTCTCTACTATATTGCATTTCCAGTCTTGTGACAAATATTTGACTGGCAGCGGCACACAAACTAGAGAAATACATTAAGAGAAAAAAATGTCCTTGTCTGTGATTAGAAGGAAAGTTGTATGTAATGTCTTGTTGTCCATAAAGTGTCACATAACATTTTAATGGAAGAATTTTGAGGTAGCTAAGACAGTGGGATTTCTGTGTATATCCTAGAATATACAGTACAACAATATACACGCAATAAAATCTGATGACTTTAGTTTAAGGCATGCAAAGCAGAATACTAGTCTTTGAAATTAAACATTTTAAAAAGTGAAACATACATATATAGAGAATAGCTTCAAATATTCTTGGATGTTATTTTGCATTATAACTAACATCAAAGTAAAAATGTGCTTAGGATATTTGAAAATCAGTCTATTTTCAGCTGGATATTTTGCTAAATTAGATTCAAAAGCTACAACAGTGCCTGGATAAGCAGACAGAAGCAAAAGAAAATCTGCAAAATCAGTTTAGGCATTTGAAAAGTATATAGATGACACTAACAGTTGGGTCTCAATGGTGATGTTAAAATAGGTAGATTAAGTGAAGATGCCCTATTCTTTGATTTGCTTTGCAGTTTACAACAATATTTACAGTGAAAATATTTTTTTTTTTAAATTCTATTCTGCATTTGTGTTTCAAATCTAAAATGCTGGTTTAGGGTCAGATGTAACAATGTTAAGACAAAACACAGGCAAATGGTGGTGTTGCTGAAGGAAAAAAAAATCATGTTCCCGGGGACAGAACTTCATGAGAGACAGATAATTGGGCTGTGTATATACATGTTGTGCTTATAGATGCTGTTCCTAATTGTTCCTGGAGAAAATAAAGGTATTTGGCATAGATAATACATAACTGGTATCAAAAATAAATTGCATGACAATGAAAAGACTAATTGAAAGGAAGTTGATGTGGAAAAGGATAATAGTCTGAACCCTGAAAGTATATCCCTTTGTGATAACCCAGTTAATAATTAGTTCGCTTCCCAATATAAGAGTACAACCTCAAAGAGGTCTTAGGCTGAATGAGGAGTGCTGATTCTTAGATAGTTTAATATAATAATAAACAATACTAACGCTATGCTTCTGTATAGTAATAAAAGCATGTTTGATTTTCCAGGAAGTTAATTAGAATGAAAATGTTCTGGAATAATATCCTGATGAAGAAATGTCAAAAAAACTCTTCAAAAAACCTTTCTTTTCCTAGAGAGGTTTGACTTAGCTTCATGCAAGAATGAACATCGATCCAGACAAACCTGTTCCTCCTACAGGTCATAGCTGACCTTAAGACTGTGCAGGCTCTCCTGCATTGTCACAGAAATATAACCAGTCACTATATCGAGTTTATCGTAGCATACTTTCATTGCATAAACATGGTTTGGCCACATCGAATACCTTTCATTTTACGCCAGAATTTGGTGTCCCTTGTGTTACCACATTCAGAATTAATTTCATTCTGTTAGATACAATGCAATGGTCAACTGCCTTATTCTTAAGTAACACTTTTTTTTTCTTTTTTTGTGGATGATCTCTATGAAGTCCAAGTGTTCACCTTATAATGCCAGATCATCCTAATAAACACGACAGCATGTTTTTGACAGAGCACAGTAGGCAATGAAGGGTCAGGGAAATAGCATTGTGTGATGGTAGTACAAATATATTTGTGACACAGCCAAATTAACAGCTGCTCTTTTTAACAGCACATTTATGTACTTTGCAGGTTTAGCAAACTCTGAACGCTATAGATCTCCTAAAGATTAAGTCTTCTGAATGAAAGCTCCTTTGTTAAGGAGACAATTAGCGATGTGTTAAATCAAAAAGATTTAACATTTACTCCATTTGTAAATATTCTTTTAGTTATTTGCCCCTACTTTACTAAACAGCAGAGCAGCTGGCAATGTGAGACTTTTTAATGTCAATGCTGCCAGCCATGCTACAGAAACTGGTTAGCACAAGTAAACAGGTAACCTCTTAAATGCAATATTCTTGTTGTTTTTGTGGTGTTACCTTCTTAGGATAGCTGAAGGCTTATGGATTTAATAAACGAAGAAAGTGTTAATTCATATACTAAAATTGGCAGACGTCTTTGTGGGGTCTGAGTGTATTTCTGACAGAATCTGTGGGTATTGGAAAAGCTCCAAACCACATAGCAGACCTCTATATTCATGTCAGCAGATGGGATTGTGTTTGAAAATGCAGGGTTACAATAAAAATTTGGGCTACTGCTGGAGTTCAGTTCCATGAGCTTTTAATGACCAGCTGTTTTTTGTATCTATGGTTACCCTGAATGTAAAAACATACTTTTCCCAACAATTTATCTGTATATTACTGTTTATTTATTTTGCAGTGCTACGTGTGACTATGGAACAATATTAAAGAAAGGTGTGCAATAGTACAATACTGTCTTTACCAAAGCAAATACACATAGGTGAAATACCCTAGGTACATCTAAATGAAAAAAGAGGCTTATTTCTTTATAGTTCTTTTCTTCTACTGGTTAATACTCATAAAGAAATCAGTCACTGTATAGTCTGATAATGTTCTTACATTAAAAAATGTGATAATAGAAGAGATATTTGCCATTTCAAGAAAAGGAATAAATTTAAATATTACACATTATAATATGTTGACATTTTTATTTAAGTACTGAAAAGCCAAATATTGCAGACTGCTTTTTCAAACTCTTGAGGATTTTTTCTTTTTTTCAATACTGATTCTTTAGCACCCAAGATGCAATTTTTGTGTTTTAATTGAGTTTCAGTAGAATAGCCGGAATCAGAAAATAAATATTCCTGCCGATGTTAAGTTACATAAGATAGAGTTGTGAAGTCCCAATAGACAATAACTAAATTTACAGGATTAATTGTCACAGAACATTATGTAGCTATTAAGATGCATAGAGATTTTTATGGCTATGACTGCCTTAGTCTTTGTACACAGCTTCAAAATATACCATTCCAGCAGAATTAAGTATCTTTTTAACATAAAGAATTATTTTTTCATAAGATTTGTAGCATATTAATTATGTTGCATTATGCTCATAAATAGAATTATACAGTTAAGCACTGTGTTTAACACTTTTCTGCAGCTTCCTATAAACTCAATTATTTTGAATTTTTAAATATATTCCTACACTGCCAACCAGTCCAAGATATTTTCCACAGTTTTTATGCTGAAAATGTCCTGTTGTTGTCATGCAGTCAACTAAAAGCTACTAAGCATCTTAAATTGAGTTAATAGTGAGGAGATGATAGTACGTCGAGAAGGAATCAAGATGCTTAAATAATTATGAAACAGTGTTCTTCATTAAAAGAGACTATCATGCTGAATCTGCTTCTCTCTGAATCTTAAGGGCAGCCAAATGAACTACCATCATGCATTTCAGAAGGAGAATCTTCAAGCCTCCTGAAGACCATTTTATGACAATATATTTCTTTTTTTATCTTTGGATAATAGATTTCATTTATTACCTAAAACCATAAAACCGATTTACATTATATAATAAACACAGATATGATTTATATTAGGAGTATGAGTGGTTATTCATTTTTGATACAAATTAAAATTGTTTTAGAAGTGTAGGTTACTTCAGAGATCTTTCCAGTTTTGGCTGATCTTTTTTTAAATTTTTTTGTGATTTATATTTAAAACTAACTAAAGAATATTTTCAAAAAGGTGACTTTTAATGCCTCCTAGATTTAATAGAATCATAGCTTCAGTTCAAGGAACCAGACTGTAAGGGACAAAGTTGATATGCAAATTTTACCCTACTCTTGCACATTACCTGTAACTAGACTAAGTTTAAAGTCCTAAGTAAATGTCTTCATCCACTGATTTCATTTGGAGGAACTTTACATTTCACTTTTGATTCAAGTAACTTTTTATTGACACAAGGTGTTCACAGTTTGGCCTTTAGACAGTCAGGATCTTGGCTGTAGTCATTACCCCCTTCGCTTATTTAGTTTCTGCCAGTATTCTAAGATTGGTAGCGCTTTGTAGTGTTACCTAGAAAAACAGACTTCAGCTTCCCAGTAAAGATGTGAATCAGCATACCTGTATTCAGCTTGGCTTTTGATGTCAAAAAGGTGACAACTTTTTATTGGGGATGGTACTGAAGTGTGTCTAAGCTCATAAAATCTACATAAAACTAAAAAACCTCCCTTAGAGCTGCTGTGACTTTTACAGGCAAAGGCAGTTCCCAGTTACTTTCAAGCTATAAGACTTTGAAAGATTCAGCTAAAGCATAGTGATGTCAAAAAGAAAAAGAAATGGGTTTATATATGAAAAGAGTATTACTCAATATAAAATTCTTTCAATTTCTTATTATGTATAATTATATATGTCTACTGGATAAGATATATTCATTGTATAATGAAAGCACCATTTCCCTTTGGTGATGTGAATGCTACTGCTCTGGGTCACCAGTCAACTGATTAGATTAGGATTTGGGACACGCTGTTCTCTGCCAGTAACTCTGCAGTAGATCTTGGATCAATCACTTCTTCTCTATGCCTGTTCTTCTCCCTTCTGCATCCTCTCTTTGTCTCTTCATTTTAGTTTCTTGTCTTTTTAGACTATGAAATACTCCTTATTATACTCTTCTGTAACATCTAGAACAGTTGGGATTTAAATTCAGCTGTAATTTTAGCACTTCAGGGTATAAATATTCCTGAAGGACTTAAAAATCACTGAGGTTGTGATAATTACAGTTATGTGAAGTGTTTAAGATAAAATAACTTTCCTGAGTCAATGCTGTAGAAATTAAGCCTGCTAGGTTCTAAAATATTTAGCATGAAGTTTCTCTCAAAATTTCTCTACATTTTATTGTTGGAGGCCACTCCAAATCTGATTTTCTTATTTGTGAACTTGGAGAGGAAAAAAGATATTGCAGCCAACCTCTTTCTCAGACTCTTTCTTTCTCTCTCCCCCTCTCCCCACCTATTTTCTTGTCTTTCTTTTCTTTTTGTTTTCTTCTTTTATTTTTTCCAAATGCAAATTTTCATTCTAGGTGAGAAGGAAGATTGTTAACACCTCTTTCTGTTTTGCGTGGTAGTTTGCTGGTTCCTCTACTTCCGTACTGATGGTGTTCTGGCAGCAAGTGGATAGTAACCCCTTATTCTCTCTTTCAGTCTCATTTTCTTGGTGGTTTTTTGTTGTTGTTGTTTTTGTGTTTAAGACAGACAAGAAGTTATCAGATGTCTTGATATCATGGGAATTGCTTCATGAAATTTTGACTTTGTTAGAAGTTAGATGATGTAAAAGGAAAATTGCTGTCTTCTCAAATACAGGTTACCACAATACTACATCCAGATATCAGTATTTGAATAACTGTGCCAGTGCATAAAATAAATGCATAAAAACAAGCTCCATCAAGTCAAATGTTGTTGCTGATTTTTGTGAGCTCCAGCTCAGTCATCTGGGAACCAAATGCCAACAAACATATCCACATATTTTACTCTGCACTGTTTAGACATGCTGGAAGTAAGAATCTGTATCTGGAATGCCTGTAGTGTACTGTACCCTTGTCCTCATAGTTAGCTGATGGTAACAATGTGCACTGATATTGTACTCTGAGAAGGAAGCTGCTTTGGTATTGTTTTGGAGAAGTAGCATTAAGTATAAAGAAATGTGCTGATTTTTGAACTTTGATGTTTTGCGTAAAGTAGAACTTTGATACTTAAATGTAAAGTAGAAAAATCAGTTAAAAATGTCCCACCAAAAAAACCCCAAAAAACCACAGTAATAAAATTGTAAGTATTTTGTGCAAATCTTGCTACAGTTCTAATCCTTGGTGGTCACAGTATTACAACACAATAGTTAAGTTCTTGTATATACAGTTTCTGGGCAGTCAGGATTATACTTTTAGCAATATATCTTAAGCTTAATTTATGTTAATATCTTAATTTCAACATCTTGACACAATCTAATCTGGCTACGTTTGGTATTAAAACAAAAAAATATTTTGAGGGGCTCATTTCAGTTTGAGTTGTTTTTATGTGTAAGTAGTTGTAACTTAGCTGTAACAAAGAATCCCAGCCTTTCACTAAACCATAAATTTTAATCATAGTTAAATTGCTAATAGATTTACCAAACAAAATGCAAGAATATTACTGTTTTGTGATACCAAATTTACAATGAGTCTAGGAAGGATAGGCAAGCTAGGTGATACCTGAGAATTGCATAGTGGCTCAGTTTCTCTGTATGGATAAATTTTCTGTGTGTTCTTTCTTGCTATAACTCTGCTCACTTGATTAAGAAATAAAGAAATAAATGTTTAAAGTTTAGATTTACTTTTCATTGACTTAATGTAGAAGCCTTCTTGGTAATACTAACTAAGCTATGGATTACAAATATCAATAATTCTCGGTGCATTATGGTCTTACTAACTTTTCCAAGTACTTTTATTCACAGGGTAGGACAATAACACTAGCTAACCATTTTTCTAGTAAATGAAGTCAAGTAAACCATAAATATGTTATTTGTTTCCTTCGAGAATGTGCTTTGTGGTTCTCCTGTTCATATGACGTATCTCAGCAAGGTCAGGCAGTAGGCTGTGTACCTCTCCAAGCATTTTATCTCATTTTAGAAAGGATACTGATAATAAATTATACAGAAACACTTTTATTCCCATTTTTTTCATTAGGGCCCTGTTCTCCAACTAGCTTAGTTTTTAATAGCCAACCATTTATATATTTTTATGTGTGTACTAAAATAGTTCTATTCCTTGAGCTCAGGGTCAGAGTCCATGAAACACACCTGTGAGCACTGACTAGTATGCTGCTTCATCTGAGAGAGAACAGTGAAATTGAGTATAATTTACTGTTTGCATTTGATGTACTCGTACTTTCTCAGTATATTGTTACTCCTGTATCTTTGTACATTTTGGGTTTGACTTTTGAAATCCTGCCCATACAGCTGTTTGAACTATGTAAATTTTTAAGGTGAACCATAAAAAATGGTTCAACTTGCTGTGTTTCACATTCATTTATGTGTAATAAATGTTGTGATCAAGTTTGTTATTCTTTTGTCAAATTCCTATGAAGGTAGCAGTTGTGACTTGGAGCCAGACGTCGGAAATAGTACTTATGTTTTCACAGACAGGAAGTTTTAGAAGAGAAAAACAAGACATGATTACTTGAATTTTCTTTTTTTTTATAGAAGTCACTCAGTATGTATGACAAACTTTTGAAGTTTCCAGACTATTTGGAGTGGGGCAGGATAAGAAGGGAGGTGTTTGTATGTTAGCCTGTATGTATAATACTTTTATGTAATAACTTGCTTTAAAATAATTTTGTAGAAAATCTGAAATAATTTCAATAGAAACTGCCAAAATAACTCTTTTGATAGTTGAAAATGAAATTATGCCAAATTTCTCTATGAAAATATGAAATGGCTCAGTAAAAAAAAGGTTTTATTTTAAATTAATGATTTTTCCAGTTATTTCTGACTACCTCATTCTTCCCATTATGTAAAATAGTGTCCCCTTGTGTAACATTTATGTAGCATTAGAAACCAAGGAAAAAAATGCTGAGCTTCAAATATGCAATACCTCATTTCAATAAGCATAATAACCTGTACTACCTTAGAATAGTACTATGTATTGGAATATTTGAAAGCTACAGACTTTCCTGTTTCCTTTAACTTCTGTATTCATTCTGAGTCTTACTCTCAGGTAAGATTTAAGAAAGAAATTGTTAAGCAAATGTGATTTGGCTTGTCCTAACAGACAAAAAGTTTTTATATTTAGTGTAAGTTTTATAATATGTTGTCTTTAGCAATCTAGAGCTGATGTCCAGTTGTAATTAAAGTTCTAGTGAAAAATGGGGACATGCTGCTGTGTGTTGGTGTTATTACAATGGAAAATCATAGACGCAGTAAGACCTCTTATGAAAAAGTCAGGTAAGAAAGAGCTGGAGTAGAATAATAAGAAACAAAAGATTCTGTAAATTAATCAAACAAGTTTCTCTTTGCACATTCAGTAGGCTGTTAACGTGTCTGTGGATATTGATTATTTAATACAAGGACAGAGTATTGAATAGTTTGTCTTTCAAAGTTCTTTGTCCTTAATGCTGGTATAAAATAGAGTGGATTTTAACTGAATATGTTTGATCTTCAAAGTGTATGGCTGTGTTTAGTAGATGAGCACAGATTTAGATGCGTGCATGGGGGTTCTTTTTAGTATTGATTACAAACCTCTACCTGCAGACAAAGATTTATGACTAACAGAGGCTTTGAAATCCAAATAGCAGAAATCTCAGCAAGTAAGAAACTTCTCTTTCTATCATACTGTAATTGTGTTAGGGCTAGGTTTTCTATTTGTTTGGATTTTTTTTAAATAAACTTTTTCCAGCTTTATTGCATGAATTGGCTGGGAAAAGTGCATAAATAAAAACTCCATGGTCTACTGGCTACGTTCTTTGTGTCCCAAAAGAATTAATATAAAAATCAGATTTAATTAAGTTGCATGAACAAATGATCAGGCTGTACATTAAATCTTAATTGCTTTTTCTAAAATGTAACAAAATTATTTGAAATCATTGTTGAAGTGAGGCAGCATTTACATTAGCACTACTCAGTCTGATAATAAGAACATTTCATGTTCCCTAATATGGTTAATGAGTGCCCTTTTTAATTCCTTTCATTACTTCAATATCTTTTATGTATCAAACTGTTTACATATTTTTTTTAGAATGGCATGGAGAAAAAACATTTCAGGACCTCATGGGTTTAGACTCTTCGTTATGTTTCGATGAACTATACAGCAACACAATGATCAAGCTGAATTGTTTCAGTAATTTTTTAATTTATATTCACTTTTGTTCTACACTTGGAATTATTTATTGTGTCTGATCCTACATATGTTGTATCTATCTTCTTTGCAATTGATCAAAAAAGCATTTAACAACTTTGGAAAATCAGCATACTTCTAATGAGCTAGGAAGATTAATAGAAGTGTTCTAGCTTGAAAAAAAGCAAATTTACATACAACTTTTTTTTAAGATTTAAGATTTAAAATTAAATTTGTGAAATTTAAAGAAAAACTGAAGGTTCATGTATATCCTGTAAATAGAACATATAGGTTATAAAAGGAAATAACCAATGTGGTGCTTGTAAATGACAGAAAATGCCAGCTTAAAACAAATAAAAGTAATAATGTGAATATTTGATAACAAAAGTTGAAGATTATTTTAATTAGAAATGCATACATTATTTTTTATTCATAATTAACAGGAAACACATGTTTCCCAGACGACAGTAGTGTTCAACTTAAAAAGGGTTGAATCTAGCTACTAGAGAACTTTTTTTTTTTTTTTTTTTTTTTTTTTTTTTTTTTTTTTTTTTTTTTTTTTGGTGAGGAATCACTTCTCACGTTACTAAGCACATCTAGCTGAATACTAGCTGGCTCCAGCTTGAAACTAAAACAGTTACTAACTAGCAGTTGTCTAACTGATAATAAGAAGTGGCATTTGTAATGTTGAACTGAATGCCAATATTCTCACATCTATCAAAACCAATAAAGAAAACAAGCAGCATAACTTGACTATGCTGTCAAACATAAATACAAATGTACTGATCCAGTCAAAGATTATGTTTGTGCCATGCCTACAGATGCACATTCTTTTCCTATAATTGTTGAAATGTGAATATCAATGGTTATAATGGCATATACGATGGAGCCACTAGAAGAAAAAGTTAATGGCTACCATCTAGAACCAGTTTCTGATAAATACACTTTTTCAAAGTATATGGGCTGTAATTGATGCAAAATATACTTTAAGTACTCCCACTGAAGTATTTCTGATCAAAAGTAGAAACATATGAATGGTTTTCTTTTTTCTGTTCTTAAGAAAACTTCTCACTGAATACCTGGATAATTCTGTCTAAGAAAAGCAAAGCATAATCACCGTGTAAGTTCGTGGAGAAATGTAAAGTGCATATACATAACATCCATTCTGTCCAAGCCACAGAAGCCATTTGTTAATACCTTTTCCCAAGGAACTTTTTCCCTCGTCCATTAATAAAGCTAATTTTTTAACTTTTAATTTTTAACATAGTCTATATTCTTATTCCTAATTTTCCTGTCACAGACATTTTGATGAGAAAAATTTACTACTGTAGGTGCTTCACTCTAACTTGCATCAAACTAACTGAAGCATTTGGTTTACCAGATATATTCCAGTTTATTAGTAAGAAGAAATCATTTTTAAAAATAAACTTTGGGAAAAGAGGGAGCAGACTTGAAGTTCCTTAGCCATTTCCATTTGTTTATATTCAAGTCAAATAATAATTTCATGTAACATAGTGAGACAGTCCTTCTCATGAAAGATAGAATCAAAGAATCTGTCCTCTTAGATGAGTAGCATTAGCCATGAAGTTCCTGTTTACTCTTGCCCTGAATTTTAATTTATTCATTACAGAATCAAACTATTCTGACACATAGTCTATTGATTTTATTTTACTTAGACATTTACTTTGTAACTTAGAGTTCCATTAAGTGGAAAATGTGGGTTCAAATCCATTTAGACAGAGAAGAAATTGAATCTAGATCTTTTACAACCTGAGTTCTAACCTCCAAAATAATTCAGCTGTATGTAACGTATGCAACAGCTGACTTTCCAGGCCTCCCTAAAAGCAGCATATCTTTTCCAAAACTTTAAGGGTAGTGAATTGCTAGCAAAGAATCATCTCCTGCTCAAGGTAAGATGTCTGAATCTGTGAGTGTATTATGGTCTGCTTTTTTGAATTATAAATGACAATGAAAAAATGTCCTGGTTATAACAAAAGTTTTCAGAGTTGAAATTTGCGTTTGCAAGGAGTTACTCTAGTTTGTTCTGATGACTTCATGGATTATGACACTTTCCTGTTTAATAACCTTGCCCAAGTAATTGTAATTCATGTGTATTTCATATCCCTAATAATGGTTCCTTTTAGTGACACCTTGTTTGACATAAAAGGATAATATTGAGTTATATAATGTTTTCAGTATATTTTAGGGTGCTTTTGCATTCCAGTTTAAGTCCTTAGGATGAAGAAATATTTCGACCTCAGTAACCATTGTCTTTTCTTCATATTGTGCATTTAACACATTATCTTGTTTAATGCATCAATGTTTTTTTTTTTCTTCCCCCTTTTTAATGGTGATCTCTCCTTTAGGATTATTACATTTGTTTGGTTGGTTGGTTGGTTGGTTGGTTTTTTGGTCCTTCATAATGCATTAAATACTGTGGCTTTAGTTGCCAAGACTCAGCTGTATTTCACACTGTCCTAGCTTTCCAACCTCAATTTTTGTAGATCATTAGTTTCATGTAAATCTGCTTATTGCATATAAAGCCAATGTTGCTTTGCACTTTATGGCATAACAATTCAAACATAATATATCTAAACTGCTGCAAGTTCATACTTCTCTGATTTTTGTGTTTAAGATTTCCAAGTTCAGTATTTGTTCTGTATAGTACAGCTTGATTATCCATGTTTTCTTCTTTTCTTTGTGCTAGGAAACAGTGTTTCCAAGAAATGGATTTTAGTCTCATTGCTCTAACACATCAATTTGTTAGTTTACTGATAAATTACTTTTGCTATTTGTGTCTATTGCAAAGATATAGTGGTTGTAAGTGCTTTGAGAGCCTTGTCTATTCCAATATACTGTTTTATGGCTCTGCAAGTTCAAATTTTGGCAGTATAAACCTGTAGATCTAAGGTTTATCTGCAGTAATAGATATTTTAATTGTATTTCTCTTTCCTAGAACTTCTGTATTTTGCTGTTACTACATAAAATAGTATTGGTTATTGTTATTTTCTTTTTCTGACAAGCCTAATTCATCAATTCTAAACACACCAAATTCTAGTGGGTTTATAGTCTATTAATTAGACCCAAACCACTTCCAGCCATTATGTGCAGCCTGGAACCAAATCAGAAAGCTCTTTGTAGGATCCATGTTCAAGGCTAGGCTGGTACATGAAAGCACTGATAATACAGATTTGTTTCTTCCCTTGGCTTTGCTGTAGCTTTCTTCCTTCCTGTATGTCACTCCCTCCAGAAACCAGCATCATTCTCGGAGCATGTGTCCATTCCCATCTTTTCACAGTTAATCAAAAAACAGAACTCTGATTCCTTCATTCATTTCATTAGTGTATTAATATTTTTCATTAGTATTTTTTTGCCTGTATTTTTATGGCAGGAACCAAAAGGATCTCTATTGTAGTAAAGATAACACCAGATAATCTGTTTGCATTGTAATGTAAAATGCATAGAATCGATAATTGGACTTGCTTATTTTATTTTATTTTATTTTATTTTATTTTACTTTATTTTATTTGTATTTATTTTAGTAGTCTCAGCAGGAAGCTTAGGGCTAGTGCTCTTATCAGAAGATATGACATATGGGGAAATGGCAGCAGAGACATTTTGCTATTACTGCTGCCATTATATGGATAAATAAAAAATATTAAATGCAATTCTATTCTAAAAGGGATTATTTAAATGTGACACTGTCATATGCTGTATATGTTGTTCCTCTGAGAATAAACTGTTAACTCCTACTTATTGGATGACATCTTTTTATGTAAGTATTCTCTTTCACTTACTCATCCACTGATCAAGATGAGTGATCAGTGTTTCTTTATAATTTCTTTTTTTTTTTAGGTAAACGTGCAGAGACAATTTGGGGTTTTTTTTGTTTGTTTCTCTGGGTTTTTTTCCTTCCCCAGAATCCTTCCTTATTGGACTGAAATTGCTGCTTAGGGAAAAGAGGGCGTAATGAGTATTTCAGGCTGTACTCATCAGAAGATTTCAATACTCTCTGACTCTCCAAGAATTCTGGGAAAGGGAGTTCTGTGTCTGCAGTAGAAGTTGAAGCACATTGTGTCTACATTACTCTTTCTTTGTTGTTACTCTTAGAAATGATCAGCCTACAAGACTTCTTGGTAAACATAAAAAGTCTATTTAAAGAAGGCAACTTGTGAACACAGGTCTCAAAAGACCAATCAACTGTTGCATAAAAGTAAATTTAGTTCAGAATATTCAGGAGAAGAGACTAAATAATGATTCTAGACTTGGGGGGGTGGGGGGGTGGGGGGGGAGAAAAAGAGAAAGACTATATTTTTATAGCCTGCTGAAAGAAGAATATTGTCTTTATACTTTAAATTGTATATCACACTTTTTTCTGTTTAAATTCTGTTTATATTGCCATTTTTCCTTAATATGAAGTGAAATTTATAGCATACAATTAGAAACATAACAGATTTTCAGTTTGTACAACAGAAGAACTGATTATTCTTAGTAAGTTATAGTTGTTACCTAAGCAAATGCATATTCATGCCTTGTGTCTTTAGAAATTTAAATCTTTTTTCCTTCAGAAATTAATAAGGAAGATAATTGAAGTTCTGGAACTCGTAGATTTTAGATGAAATTATGTTTTCAGGATTTTTCAAACCAAATTAATTGCAACTGATACAAATCTTGACTCAAATCTGATTGAATCATTGATCCCCGATCTACAAACAACCTCATACTAAAGTCTTTAACAGTAACTAAGCTGCAAATGATTAATCATCCACATTTCTTCCTTTTTATTATCAATCCAGTATATTTCTTCAAATCAGACTATTAAAATGTTAACTATGTGAACTTGTGCTTAATAACACACTGGAAAATAGTCAATGTACCTAAATGTACCTAAGATTCTCTGTTGTTGAATCAAGTATCATGTCTTATTTCTAATTACAATATTTGGTAATAAAAATCAATCAAAATGCTATGTTTTCCAAACATTTCAAAGTACTTAACAATCATTACTTTGTCAGCAGAAGGAAAAATTGAAAAATTAAGTTTTGTGTCTTAGTCAGACCTAAATATTCCAGGCAAGTTTTGTTAGCATTTTTGGAATCACAGAACAATTTAGGTTGGAAAGGACCTAAGAAAAGGAAGATATCTTGCCCAACCCTATGCTCAAAGCAGAGTGGACTTCAAGGATAAATGTGGTTGCTCAGAGCCTTACCCACTCAATGCTTTGAATGTTTCCAGCAACAGAGACTCCACAACTTCTCCAGGCAACCTCTTTTGTTGGAACTTTACGTGTGTGCATTCAACAACAGTCCCTGTGCTAAACACAAGATATGGTAAGCTTCTGAGAGGAAGCTAACTAATGAACAAATGATCAGTAAAATATTGTCTGAGAGAACAAGCACTTTGCTTCTGAGATGCCAGCTATCTATATATTTGCAACAGTTCTACGGTAATAAAGCAAAACTAAGTTTTTAAGAGGATGCTGAAAGATTGGAAGACAGTAAAAGAAATGGCTAAATTCATATCTAGTTTAAGCAAGCATAATACCATTGATTTAGTCAAAGCAATGCATTTTTACTTAGCCCAGGATCTTCCTTAAACTTTGTCAGTTGTAATCTCAAACTAAGGTGGGTTTTTTTTCCTGTTTTCTGTGGTTTTCCATCTACTTATTTCTTCATTTAATGTTATGTTTTATTTATCCAAGATCACTTAACTTTTATGTAAATAATTTTGATTTTTTTTTTTCTCACTGGTATTGATTATGACAATTGTTATTCATGAAAAATACTGCAAGCATGAATCATAGTTGGGCTTCAAAGTCCAGTGCTATAAAAGATTAAGAAATATCTTTGATAAAGTGGAAGAGGTGACCATAATTTCTACAATATGTGAGAGTAAAATAGAAGTTCCCTTTTTTATAAGAAACTCTGAAACTTAAAAATTGATACCTGTTACTGTATAATAGGATTAGGGCTAATACTGTTTCTGTTACAGTCAGGGAGAAAGATATCTGTCTCTAGCATTGAGGGAAAGGGCAAGATGGATATGTGTCTGGACTAGAGCTGGAACAAGAAGCTAGATATACAATTTAATTGTATAGACTTTTCTATGGTCAATATAGATTCTTGGTGTATGCCAAAGTGAATGTCTCTCAAGGGGGAAAAAAAAACCATCTTGGAGTTTGTGTTCTGAACAAAACAATTACCTTGAAGTCAAAATAAACAGACATCATTTCTGCAGCTGTCCAAATCATGGATGCTTACGGTATCATTTTTCCTTGTGGTCCAAGACTAAATGTTCCATCTGCAAAATGGTTAAATGAATTTCATAGGTAAACATATTTACTATTCCATTTTAATGGAGTTGCCCTTCATTAGAGGCTGTCATTCAAAATTAATATGAGAAGCTATTACTGAGATGTCTAAAATTAAGAGCTGAATGACTTAGTACTCATTTTTCAGAAGTATGGATGTTTTTGCAATGGGAATTGAACACTGATAGCAGATTGATGTAATACTTAGCTACATTTTTATGCCAATCGCTCCTGTCAGTCAAAGTGTGGCAAACTAAAGGAGAAAATACAGCAGAAGAAACATTCAAAGCAACAAGCATAGACAAAAGAATGTCCTTCTCTTGTCCATTTTTCTTATAACACTTCCATGAGCATGGAAGAAGGTTTGGGATTTGTTTTGTTGTGTTGTTTGGGTTTTTTTTTAAATAATAATAACTCAAATTATTGGCTATTCAATTAATATAAATTTCAAGAAAAACAATAGAAACTGAGGCTATATAAGCTTAATGAGCTAGAAGACAATTTGTATATCAATATTGGACCAATATTTTTATCTAGAGTTTTAGCTGACAAAGGAAAGGTAAAAAAAAAAGGAAAAACTTCAAGTACGATTATATTTTCAGTAAATATTGTGTGTAAAATATTTCTGTTAGGTTTTCTGATTTATTTGCTGAGGAATAGATCACCAGAATGATGTGATCTTATATATTACTCCATAATGTTATTAATTTAATTTTCTACTCTTCTTTCCTAGAAGATAATTATATTTCTGTTCTCTTGAACAGAAGTCTGTATTTCCCTTTATATGTAATCATAACTGTTAGAGTATGATCATATTATAGGCATATTTTGTGTGGGTCTTTTTTTGAGGTATGCATTTTTGTGTCCTTTTTATAGCATATGGCATCTTTGGCTGTCTGCTTGTCACGGGGAGGAAATATTTCTTGTAGCTGTTATCCTACCAATTCAGTTTATACTTTGTCATATCTTGATGCTATCAAAATTTATATATAATAATTAGTATTGTTTAGTTTGATTAGAGCATACATCTGCTCCTGAAAATTATGATGCTTCAGTTTTATTTTACTGTTTACTCTCATTACAATGACAATCCATTGCCAGTAATTAGATTATTGTTTACTTCAAGACCTGAAACTGAACAGTAGTCATCTGCCTTCAGCAGCATCTGTATGCACCTACCATCTGTTCTCCTCATGCAGTCATGAAGCATTATCTGTAAAAATTTCTTCCTTTCACTTTGTGAATGGTTTCTAAAATTTCTTAATATTTGCTGCTAAGCAAATAACAACTTTCTTTTGTTTAGAGTTAATAAGATATAATATAATATCCTTTTTTATTAAAAAAAAAAAAATCTTAGGAAAGACTATTTTTCATTACTGCTTTAGCATTTTATAAAAATTTCCATAAGAAAAGTATGCTGTAAAATTTAGATGGCAATAAACTGAAGCCTTCTGTAAGCTTAGAATTTATTTTAGTATCAGTAAAATTTAGTAAATTCTTTCATCATGACAACCTGTTGCTAGGTATATAAGATTACGTTTAAGATATTGATGCATCAGGTGGACCTGTTTTTTCTCTTGAGGAAGTAAGGAAGTAAAATAAAGACAGTTTAACATGTGCATCTCATTTATATTGTTACAAAAATCACATGTATGCTGGGAGAATCTGTACTAATCCTGGGACATGGCCAATAACCATGTTTGACATTTATATGGTAGAGAGGAATGAGCCACATTTTACCCATTTAAAATTATTTGATTTCATCAAAGTTTTTATGTCTTTAAAACAACAGTAAACTGTTAATGGTGTTGAATCCCTTGCTATTATCGCAAAATATGCAAGGCAGAACACTGTATAACTTCTGTATTGTAGTCTGAGTTTTCTTCTGTCGCTGTGACCTAATTAGTAATGAGGTTAGGGATGGAAGACTATAAACATAGCTTTACGGCAAACCTGTTTGGCAAATATAAGCTCTTCCTAAATCCAACTGAACTGGCCACATTTTGCATTTTATATCTTAGTTTGCTTTCTATAGCAAAATGTTCTTGTGTTTTGTTTGTACCATTGTTTGTCAGCAAGTGGATATGGATGTCTTTGTTGAAAATGTAGAACACAGAAAATAATGAAAAAAAGAAGAGGAAAAAAAAAGAAAGGAATATTATTAAAATGATGGTATTAAAATTCTAAAACTTCTTTCTTAAAATTAAAGTAAGAATGCAAGGGCAGGTACTTGATATAATTATTATCTCTGGTTCATATTTTAGCTTATTCCTTCTCTTCCCCCACAGACTGAATATAGCAAAATCTAAGGAATATAGAGAGGAAAGAGGTTGGCCGTGTACAACAGAATGTACACTTTATTATTTGGTAATGGTTTCTAGCTTCACACAAGCATAAAATTGACATTAACTATACTTAGTTAACCTGCAGTTCTTAATCTAAGTGCAAGGTTAATGATAAAACAAGTGATGGACAAAGGGATATGGTTACAGCAACCATTCTGCTTAGTCTTAATGTATCGTCAAAGGTTTTTTTCCCCCTACCTCACCTTTAAAAAATACACACGTAAAGAACTGTGTAAACATAAGTGATGAGAAAGGAAAACACTCAGTAATATTTTCATGGGAATTTAAATTTACATTATTAAAGTTCCGATCCTTCCTAATTCTAGACAATTTTCATCAGAATAAGTAAAGATTGATCTAGTGCCCAATGTAAGCTTTGTTTCAGGAAATTGGAAAGATGAAAAATGTCCACTTAATACATGCATTGAACTGGTAATTTAAGTAAGTTCTGTTGGTTTCATAAAGCTGAAGCCACATGTTCACATCAGTATTCAATGAGCATACATAACTAATGAGTAAAAGTGTTATTTCTATTAAAGATTCTTAATACACCATAAAGGGTAGATTGGAAAAATGATGGTTGTCCAATTTTAGCATAAATAAAAGAAAACCATGAGAAAATTAAAGTAATCTAATAATCTTTTATAGAGGCAAACCAAGTTTTTAAAAAATTTTCAGGAGGAAAAGCTAATATTTTGCTGATAAACTGTAATTTTCTGCTTAATAATTATCTTTTAGGGAACAGTCACATTTTATTAAAATGACTAATTAACTCACTGTACTGCCGTGCTAATAGTGAAGGAAGCACAATAACTGAATATTGATAGTGTGAGTTTTTAATAAGAGAAAAAAGTTAATTAGTAATGTGTTCCCCATATTCCATAACAGCAATTTAAATGCAAATGTACAACACAAAAAGGACCTCCATTCCTACATGGAAGGAATGTATGCATTCTGGTAAAGCACATTTTTATTCAGGAACCAGCCTGAGAAAAGAGACAAGCTAATGGGGAAATGTCAGTTGCTAATACACAGGTTAAAATCCTGGTCTTCTGAAGTAATGAGTTTAGCAGGGCCAGATTTCTCGCAGGGTTATTTTTCTTAAAGTGAGAATTCAAAAAGAGTAATTTCCAAAAATCTAATTTCCTGAGTCTTATGCTTCACAACAATTGCAAAATGCACTTGTCCTCTTGGAACAAAACTGGGACTACAGATATTTGGAGAACAGAAACCTTTTCTCTGGGAATGTAGTAGATGGATATAGTATATGACTAACCGAGGTTTCGTTGCTACCAACGGCACTTCTCTGACATAAGATTCAGAAGTCTTGCTCTACTTAATGAACAATTCATAGCACAAGGGGGGCCTACATAGAATATAAAGTAATGGCATGAGACTTGGGCTGATGAAAATTTTTGCTGAGAAAGAGAACTTGGGATAAACAGTAAAATAAAAGTGAAATGGAGTTGTTCATCAATCAGTATTTTCCCATGGCTAGTCAGGAACTGGTTGAGCTTGTGCATAGGCCTGTATGAATTTTGTAGTCAAATCAGAGTTCACACTAAAAAGGAATGTTAGAATTATGTGGTGCTTCAAGGCATATGTGAACAATAAATTAGAACTGTTCTATCCATTGTTTCCAACAAGCAATATTAATTTTCATAACAGCCCTTGCCTTCTGTAGAGAAAGATCTGACATCCAAATTTTACATCCAGCTAGATATTTCAACGCTACTGTCATACTCATAGCTTGATAACCTTACTTTGCTTTGGCATTTAATTTATAGCACAGGCAGTCATCTAAATAATTCAGTTCGAATGTTTGCACTTGCAAAGTGGAAAAAGTTGAAAGACTATGAAAGGAAAACCTACAATATTTTTCTAGTACCTTCCAATTATGCTTCCAAAAGGATGAAGGGAAAAATAGATACCAAACTGATACTTGGACATGTTAAACAGATTCAGTGCTACATTGCATACCAATACAAGATTTAACCCCATAGTTTTAGTTGTGCAACTACATAAGGTTGCTAACAAATAGTTTCCTAATATGGAAATCTAGTATGGAAGTACTTGCATCAGAAGGTAAGCAAAATACAAAGAAATATTGTCTATGCCATTTTCCTGATGATATTGGAGGTTTCTACCATTATTAGTAGGTTCCAATTTATTTTTTATGAAACAGCATCCTGGATTCACTGTCTTTCTCACATTGTGTCCAGCTCTCTAGTTGAGAGGAACCCTTTTTCTTTTCTTTTGTATCCTGTTTTATTTCCCTTGCCCTTAATACCCTCTAATTAGGGTAGCCACTAATGTGAAAACTATGGTTTCTCTATGTGAATTGAAGCAAGGATTGATGAAGGGACTTTCACCCTGAGTTTATAATGGGAGTTATAATAACCAGTTTCTTCACAATGTTGCATTTTACTATAACAGTTCATAGCTAAAAGTACTGAGAAATTATTCATGTCAAAATTAGAATAAAAAATGAAGCTCAAAAGTGCAGAAAGCGAAGAAAGCAAGAATTTGACTTTCATGCAAAACTGTAATCCAAGACTAGGACCTTTAGAAAACTGGAGGGACGGACAAGGATGGACATTAGCACTTACAAACCAAACAGTGTTATGTGTTGTTCCCAAGGCTAGAAATATGATTAAATACAGCATTTCACATAAATAATACTGCTAATCAAATGTAATCTGTTAATAACAGCCTCAGACAGCATCATACTAGACAAAGTGTGCTGTTATATACTAAATTCCTGCCAATCAGCCCCACATCATTAGTCAAAAAAGAGTTTTATCTTTACAAACATATCTGGAAAGAAGTTTTTCACTGGAAATTTGTTCTTAATTATTTTCAATTTGGAGCTACTCATGCTTTTAAACAATACCTGTTCTTTACAAAAGTATTATATTCCGAAATTCCTGTCACTTTGTAATAGCTCAGTGATGAGATCCCCATCAGGAGACCACGGGTTGGGTTCCTGCTTTGCTTTACTCAGATGAGCAATTTGCTGTTCCAGCTATGAAACTGAAAAGCAAATATTGGAGCCCCTATTTCAGTGCATTTCTCCAGCCTCAGTTCTATGGTAACCTTTCCTGTCTCTCAAATCATGGTCAGTGTGAGTATTCAAGTACAGAAGATCTCTTATTTTGCAAAAAGTAATTGTAATAATATTTGAGGTATAAAAAAAATGCTAATTCCTAGAGCTATTGGTCATATTTTTGAATCACAAACCAGTATGTTTATTTTTAAATTATCTCTACTTGGCAGCAAATTAATTGAATAAATAAACAGACTTTTCCTTGTACTGATACTCCATGAAAAGCATTTGATCAGAAGTTTGGCGGTAGTTTATAAATTAACTACCAGCATGATTTTTAGAGATACTGTGGTGACTGAGAATAAACAGGAAATACATACTGTGCCAGCCTGTAACCTTTCTTCAGTGAACGATTAAGTTGTGGTCTCCCTTTCTTCTTGCTCTTTTCTTACAGTGGGTCATCTTCAAACCTCCTCCATTTTAGCCATTAGGGAAGTAATGCTGAAGAGACTTATTTGAGATATAAACAAACAGAAATAGATTATATATGGAAATACTCACTATACAGGTCAAGGGCTTTCAAATAATTTAAATGGTCAAATCTATCAGCATTGTTTTTGCTCTTTTCTTTTGATGAATACATAAGCAAGAACCAATTCTTCTCCTGAGATTTTTGGTTTCGGAGTTTCTGATTGGAAAGACAAGTTGAATGTTTTCTGTCCTGTCATCTGTAGGAAATTAGGTTATGAAGGAAAGCATACTTGCATAGCTTCAAGACATTCATACTTACTGCAGTCAAAATGTAACATAGCCTCCATAATCTGTTTGACCTGTGTTGCAAATGACATCAGTTTATAAAATGCTCAGTTTTCCGAACAATCAAAGACTAGGTGTTCTTAGTGACTCAAGGCTAAACCCCTACAGATCTTGTTATCATAATATAAGGTGATATATTTGTCAACACATCTTTATGTAACATTTGTCATATGTTCTGAAATTTGATGCAGTTTGAGGTTAAGTTGTCATTCATTTAAGGAACTACCTATAACATACATTAACTTTCTCATCATTTTAATTTTGTTTCAAAAGCTAAAGATCTTTCCTAAACATTTACAGCACTAACAGGAAGTTAATCTACAGCTCTGTTTTAGGGAGTTTTGTTCTTTTTTTACATAAGAGATATCTGGAAGTCTCACCAGAATGTAGCAATGGTTTTCCTAGTAGTGTTGAGAAATTCTCATTTGTAGTATGGAAGCAACTGTTTGGACACATTGAGAAAAATCCATGGGAATATTTCATAAAGGTATACTTTCCAGTGTGAACAGTCAAATTTTTAGCTCTCTTGGACTGTGATATTCTGTTGGCTTAATAAGGAGTCTCAGACAGTGGGCAGTAAGCAGCCTTGTGTGGCTTGCAAAATCAGTTATGCTTCTTGAGTTTTCAGTTAACATTGCCTTGGATCCTTGTGAGTTTCTACTATATAAGCTCCAGAGTGATATTCTTTCAAATTCTGGAGGTCATCATCAAACCCTGAGCACTGGGGGGGGAGGGGGGGAAAGAATATGTAAAGTTGCTTTACTGAGTCTTTTGGGGGTTTTGTTGTATTTTTTTAATTAAAAGTTTGATGACTAGGAATGTAGTGCTTATGCAGTTCTTTAAAATTAATATGAGCTGCAAATGATTGCAGTAAACAATGATTAAAATGTATGACTCAAAACTATGGCTGCTGGGTTGGCTTTTTTGTAATTTACAAATATCAGCTAAACACAAAAGTATGTGCTCTATGTAGCAGAGCACCGTATAATTACTGTCAGGAGTGACATCACTCAGCCTGCTGAGTGAGAAGGCTGGGCTTTGGGTTGTTGTTTTTTCTTCAGTCTCCTATAATAGCTGTGTTTATATATTAAACTGCCAGACTGTCTGATTAAATTACTATTGTTGAGATGCCTTCTTCAGAGCTAAATGTTTTTGGAATAGCTGGGGTGTTGGCTTTGTTTTGTGTCAGTATTTTTAGATTTTTTGTAACACCAAGAACAACAACAAAACCCAAACTCTTTTCATTTCTGATGTTGTTGAAGTATACTTGCATCACATCATGGGAAAAGATTTTCATATTTGTTGTATTGGTTTATCTTAAAAAAAAAAAAGAATATATTGCAGGCTGCTTGACTTACTTCCACTGTTGCCATCCCCTAGTGATGTCTTATGCTCCCCAAAAAGTTTCTAGTTGCTTACTTGAATTTTTAATCTAAAGCGAATACTAATATGACTTGTGAATAATGATAGGTTCCTGGCACAAAGATTAAATCTAGAGGAAACCCTTTTCAGAAAGGCCATTGAAGAAAGTCAGATTTTATTTAAGGTTATATAGAAATATAAAGAAAATCTCTGAAAAAGCTTATCATATTCAAGCTTAAAAAATATTTTGAATAAACTTCATCGTAACACATACACACAAAATATAACATAGGAAAATAAAAAGCCTGAAAAATAGTCACAACCACTTTACCAAAGAAAGAAAAATTGCAATTAAGTAACTTATGAAGTTAATTACAGAATAAGTTATTTAAAGAGTTTAGGTTGGATATTACTGTGTCCTTTGCAAGTAGTGATTTGCCAAATGAATTAATAGAGGTTACAATAGTCAACAACTGTAAGGTTCCCGAAACATTTGTCTTTGTCTCATGGAAGATTAACAAGCCCTTTTATCATAAGGATCATCTGGTCCAACCTTTCTTGGGAAAAGCATGGTTTAGAGAAGATGGCCCAGCACCCTGTCCAGCCAAATCTTAAAAGTGTCCTATGTTGGGGAATCCACCACTTCCCTGGGGAGATTATTCCAATGGTTGATTGTTCCCATTGTGAGAAATTTTCTTCTTGTGTCCAATCAGAATCTCCCCAGAAGTAACTTGTACCCATTACCCCTCATCTTTTTCATATGACTCCTTGTAAAAAGGGAGTCTCCATCTTCTTTGTAGCCACCCTTTCAATACTGGAACATGGTGATAAGGTCTCCCCTAAGCCTTCTTTTCTCAAGGCTGAACAAACCCAGTTCTCTCAGCCTTTCCTCACACAGCAGGCTTCCCAGTCCTTTGATCATCTTTGTGGCCCTTCTCCAGACCCTCTTCAGCCAATCCACATCTTTTTTGTATAGCGGGGACCAAAACTCAACACAGTATTCCAGGTGTGGCCTGACTAGCGCTGAGTAGAGTGGGATAATGACTTCTTTAGCTCTGCTGGTGATGCCCTTGTTGATGCAACCCAGCATCCTGTTGGCTTTCTTTGCTGCAGCAGCACACTGTTCACTCATATTGACCTTATTGTCCATCAGGAGCCCCAGGTCCCTTTCCACAGAGCTGTTCCCCAGCCGGGTAGTTCCCAGCCTTTGCTGCACTTCTGGATTATGTTTTCCCAGGTGCAAGACCTTACACTTGTTGTTGTTGAACTTCATGAAGTTCTTGTTAGCCCACTCTTCCAGCCTATCCAGGTCTTCCTGCAGGGTGGCTCTCCCTTCCAAAGTGTCTGCTTCCCCACTCAGTTTGGTATCATCAGCAAACTTCATCAGGGTACACTTGATCTCATCATCCAGATCACATACGAAGATATTAAACAACGTTGGGCCCAATATAGATCCTTGGGGGACCCCACTTGTGACAGGTTGAAAGTTTGAAAAGGAGCTGTTTACCACCACCCTCTCTCTGGGTGTGGCCTGTCAGCCAGTTCCCCACCCACCGCACAGACCACTTGTCTAGACCGTAACGCATCAGTTTCTCTAGGAGGAGGCTGCGGGAAACTGTATCAAAACCCTTGGAGAAATCCAGGCAGACAATGTCCACCGCTCGCCCCACATCAACCGAGCAGGTTACTTTGTCATAGTGGGCAATCAGATTTGTCAAGCACGATTTGCCCTTAGTGAATTTGTGCTGGCTTTTCCCAATCACGTGCTTCATTTGACTTGTGATAGCCCCCAGGAGGATTCATTCCATAACTTTCCCAGTGACTGAAGTAAGACTGACGGGCCTATAATTTCCTGGATCCTCCTTTAAGCCCTTCTTGTAAATGAGAGTGACATTAGCCTTCTACCAGTCTTCTGGGACATCCCCTGATCTCCACAACTTCTCAAAGATTGTGGAGAGAGGCCTCGCAATGACATCAACCACCTCTCTTAACACCCTCAGGTGGATAACATCAGGGCCCATTGCTTTGTAGGGGTCAAACTTCTGTAATAGTTCACATACCAACTCTTCCTTCACTGACGATGGGTCTGTGTTTGCATCAACCTGGATTTTTGTTCCCAAGGCTTGGGGCCCAACAGTGCTGGTAAAGACAGAGGTGAAGAAAGTGTTGAGAACCTCTGCCTTTTCAGTGTTGTTGGTGACTAATTCACCTCTCCTGTTTAACAGCAGGCCAATATTTTCCTTCTCTTTCTGCTTGTTGTTTATGTACCTGAAGAACCCTTTCTGTAGTTTTTGACATCTCTGGCCAATTTCTATTTGAGCTGAGCTTTTGCTTTTCTAACTACATCTCTGCACATGCTGGCAACAACCTTGTAGTTCTCAATGGGTATTCGTCCGCTTTTCCATCTCTGGTACACTTCTCTTTTGGTTTTGAGCAGACTCAGAAGCTCGCAGTTAAGCCAAGGGGGTCTCTTGCTCTGCCTATTTCCCTTACCTTTAAAGGGGATGAACTGTTTTTGTGCTTCCAGGAGAGCGTTCTTGAAAAACTCCCAGCACTTGTTAGCTCCTTTATCCTCCATGGAAGCTTCTCATGGGATCCGTCCCAACTGAGCTCTGAGCAAGCTGAAGTTTGCTCCTCTAAAATCCAAAACCTTTGTCTTAGTACTAACCTTCAGCCTGCTCAGCAGAATCCTGAACAGAATATCTTGATCACTGCAGCCAAGTTTATCACTAACTGAGATATTACGAAGCAGGTTTTCTTGGTTTGTGAGTAGCAAGTCCAGCAGTGCTTTATTCCTGGTTTCCATCTAACATTTGTATGAGGAAGCAGTCCTCTATGCATTCCAGGAACTTGATGGATGACGTGAGCTGCTGTATTGCTCTTCCAACAAATGTCTGGGTAGTTGAAGTCACCCATAAGAACCAGGTTCTGTTGACCCAAAGCTTGCTTAAGTGACCCAAATATTGCTTTGTTGGCCTTATTGTCTTGGTTTGGAGGTCGGTAGCAGATGCTTATCTCCACTTGGAGACAACCCCTCTGATCTTGGCCCAGAGGCATTCAATAGGGATTCCACAATCACCGTAGTTGACTTCTATACGTACAAGGTTATCCTTAACATATCCTTAACATATAACTTTTGGAAGATAAAAAATGGCTGAGGAAGAAAGGGGTAGAAAAAAGGGGAGGTTTGGTGTTTTGGTAGATCAAATTTTGGTTAAACTCATCATCTTAATACTTAGTGGCTGTAGTCTTTCTATTTCCATAAAAACAACAAATGAACAATGATTAAAATAGACTGATTTATCCATAATGTCTGTTTTTCTTATAAAGCATAGCTGTGTATAAAGAGCAGTTAGTGGCACAACCATAGCATATTAAATTTTGTTTAAAATACTGTTAAAGAGCTTTTCTATCTCAAGTTTAAGAAGCAGTCACAGTGTTGTTGTTTGAAGTGTGTATTTCTTAGTACCTCCACAATTGATTTAAGAGAACAGTCCATTTTCTGAAATATAAGAGCAAACTGGGGTTGATATTTCACAATTATATAAAAACCTAGGTGATGCTGCCCATGTTAGATTGTGAAATAGCTGTCAAAATGCACTTTGTGAAACCTTAAATATTCTCCAAGTGTTTTCTAAAACTATTATATTTCCTGTGTCCTTATATAAATAACATTCAATGGTGGATAAGAAGTGAGCTGAACATACGAGGAATTGATGTATTTATATATGACCATGAAGAGTAGATATTCACAAAAACTAATATTAGTCAGTGACACTACCATTCCTAACCTTCCTTGATGTAAACCAAGTGGTCAGGATAGAATAGGAGTCTAACTTTGGTTGTCACCTTGGTATAACATTTTTTTCTCTCAGTTTACTATTAAAGGGTTCCCTTTGAACAAGCTTGCCTGGCTAGAATAAAGGTATTCTGTTATTAAGCCTCAGTTCTGCATTTCATATGTTATGGAAATAAAATATACCAAAATATGCTTCAGATATTTTTGTAATCTGGATTTGGGTTTTGGCTTTGTTTTGTTTGTAACATGCTTGCTAACTTGTCTGTCTGAATCTTTTGTTAATAGAAAGGGAAGAACAAAGTTTTTCCAGAATGTTTCTTTTTCTCTCTGTGATTTGAACGAGAGCCTTTCCTTAGGTGAGGACCATGTTAGTGCACTTTATTAGTTAGAGATTACACACCATCTTTCAGTTATGTAGGAAAATTTGCACATCTTTGGCAAAGCAGTTTAAGATAATAAAACCCCTGACAAACATAAAAATTGTTTGGTCTTTAACTTGACAGCTGTCCTCTAATGTAGTTTCTAGGAACATTTTGATGACGATATAGTGTATAGAAATAATTTCTTTAACTGATCGGTGTGCAATCATGTAAAAACAAACATCTGCCTAAATACACTTCAAAAAATTTTTAATTAAAAAAAATTAAGTATAGTAATGATGCAGTATGTTTCACACCAGCTGTATAAATTCAGAGTGACAGAGCTGCCTTGGCCGAACATTTAGGGGAAAATTGTGTTTTTCAGTGTGTCCTGAAAGTTGACAAATCCCAGTTCTGCCAGATCAAGGCAAAAGTACAAAAATGGAGAGCTGCTAAGAGAGAAGTACTATTAGCTCATTCCTGTCTCTCAAGCTCTCCTCCTCTCTTGCTCTCTTCCCTCCCTTCATTCTTCCCCCCCCGCCTTCTCTTCCCCCTTCCCTCTCTGTCTCTTTCCCTATTTTAATTTTTTAATTTTTTTAATAACATGGATCACCAGCTTCAATACTGCTTTTTTCAACTATGGCAGCAGCAGGCAAACCAGATGATTGTAAATCACGGAGTATCTAACGTGGCTGAGTTACCCTTGTTTGTTTAAAGCTCACGCAGACCACAGAACATTGACCTACCCAGACTGGTTGCAATGGTTGGTTGTCTAAACTTATTACGCCCTGCCCATGGTTTATAAATGCCATATGTCTTGCCCATAAATGCCATGGGATTTATATTTTATGTTAAGCAGAAATGCCCAAGAAAAGATTTCAGATTTGATTTCTTTTAATCTAAGTTCAATATTCTTGTGATTTTGACCTGACCATGTAAATATCATGGTCTGGCAAAAGGAACAAATTTCATGCTATTTAATCCCCAAAACACCAGTGAGGTTTTCAAATATAAAAAGTTTTAAAATTTGACCAATGGAAGTTTGAGGAAAACTTTTTATTTCAGATCCATTAGATGAAGATTTAGTTCTATGCTGTGAACATGAATAAGAAAGCTATGTAAGCGAAAACACTCTATGAACAAATAATGGTTTTGACTTTGATATATGAAACTAGACTGGAGGGGGGGATGTTTTTTTAAATTACCTATTAAAAAGTATAGAAAAATATTTGACATGTTATGAATGTTATGAATAAAATAAGTTAGAAATTTTAAAGAATCTTAAAAAGTTAAGATGGAAGAATCTGTTAGAATAAGATCTTTCTTTTGGAGGAAATAATTTAAACTGATAGTATAACATTTAATATACACTTTATAGTAATATATAGTAATATATAGTAATATACACTTTATAGTATTACCAAAGGGTGTACTTCTTTCTGGTATGAATAATGTCCAAGAATACTAATGCAATTTCTGCTGGAATTTTTCAAAAAAAAGTTAACTGAAATGGTTTTTCTGTACAATGTAATAGTATTCAAAAAATTAATGAAGTTTACAAGTAAAAGTTATTTCATTCCAGCATCTAGAAGGGTTTTTTTCTAAGAACCTAAGGAAATTGTATCTTTTAGACTCATATATTTGTTTTCTTAGATAAATTATTCTAAGTAAAAACCTTTAGAATCTTGTCACTTAAGATAATTAAATAAAAAAAAAGGAAAAGAATCCAAATAATAGCATGTAGTACTTATGTCTGTCTTACCTATTTAGGTCTTGCCCCTTGTAATTCTGCATGAGATCTGGAATCTCATCTCAGGGGCTAATGAAGGGCTAAATACTCTAGCAGGAATGTGTCAGTATGACAAGTACTGCTTATTTTTACCACAGAGAATTAAAGTACCATTTTTATTTCTTGCCTGCAGTATTTTCCATAGCACTGTTGACTACTCCTGATTATCCTAGATTGTCTGACTGAAATGAGATATTTATTCACTCATTGGCTCAGAACCTCCAGCAGTGTTTTGCTTCTCTGAAATTGGCATTAATATTGCCCATTGGGTTTCATAATTAAATTGTACACCTGTTCAAAAATAAGCACCAGATTGTTAATGATTCTTGGCCATCACACTGTCAGTAGTTTTCCAACAATATTTCTCTTCAAATTATCAGAACATTTTTGTATTCCTCTAATTGTGACATGAACTATTACAAGTCTTCCATGGCAATATATTGGTAACACCTTAAGTATCTGTATTCTAAATCAGTAACACTGTAGCTGAAGTGGGAAACCTGCTGAAAAGAGGGTCATTCTTATTAAGGGTTTCTTTAATTAATCAGCTCCTAATTACTCTTAATAAGACATAATTCATTTTGGTTATTTCTACAAAGATATAACAACTCTACATATAACTAAATCACTGGAGGTTAAGTAATTATAGTAAATTGAAATCCATCATATCATATTCTTTAAGAAAAATAACTTGCCTTATTATATTTAAAATTGCAGGTTATTGAGTAGCTATGAGGAGAATAGCAGAAGCAGAGAACAATGAAAATAAACTATCGCATAAATAAATGTTATTGCTTGTTATCTTTTTTCCATAATAGATGTGATCATACACTATCACTGTTAACATGTTAAAGCTTTATGAATAACCCTTTCTTGCATATTCCTTTACTCAATGTGTTATTACAAGACTTACAAGCTTTGTGTTTCATGTAGAACCTTTCCACCAGGTCAAGGTTTCATTGCACAAATTGATTGTTGAAAGAGCAAAGTGCAAAAAGGACTAATACAGTATATTAAAGCCTTTCATTATCCTCGTTCTTTGAATTTATTATATTATTATAGTCTGATCTACACATTTCTAGAGACCAGGAAGGCAGAAAGAAGTATCATTGGACACTTCCTGAGTATTATACAGAATAAAGTGCTGCTTCTGTTGTCATTCACTCTTTGCAAATCTGAGTTCCTTATACAGTTGAAGTTTGGCTTCTCAAGTATTGCCCTATTTTTTTTTTACGGCATTTCCTATATTTTAGAATTAATGTTTACTTCCTTTTAAACACAATTCCATCTTTCCTTCCCAGCTAATTTTTTACCTGATTACTTTTGGTCTAGGCAATCTCTAGAGCATGAACTGTTTTGCTCTCCATAGCATCTCATCCTGCTCAGTTGGGTCTCAGGTTGCTGGACCTCCCAGACCCAGAAGCAAAGGTATGGCAGCATATAAGTGTGTCTTTTCTGTTCCAAAGAGCCATCTGTGTGGTACTCTGAAGTTGGTCACTGCATCTGGCAACAATACTGCTTTTCCTGGGATATGCCTTATTCTCACCTTGCAGAGCTAGAATCTCAATAGCTGGCACTGCAGTTAAATGAGCATTGCGTTCAGTTGGGCCATCTTCATGATATATTCTAATAGCTTCTGCTCAGACTGCACATCTGCTGTATGGCCAAAGGCAAATTGATGAAACAGTCCATGCAAAACAGCATAACCAGTAACTCTTTCTCCATCCCCCATCCCCTTTATTATATGCCCAGGCTGACTCCTGCTGCCATACAGAGCACCAAGGAGCCTTCACCTGTTCCAGGGAGAGTCTTACTGCTTTCTTCCTTCATCAAAGTCCCTGATTTTTATCTTTTGTTCTGATTCAGTTTGTATTACCAGTCTCAGGGTTCTGCAAGCTTCAAATGAAAGTCAATGGAGAACAAAAAATACTGTTCACACCATATGCATCATTAGACTGTATTCATATCTGTCGGCCAAGAAATTTACAGCATAACTGGCACACTACCTAGACATCTCTCTATAATGTCCCCAGAGGTCAGTGTTTTAAAGGAAGGCTTATCTGGTTGTATGTTGCACCAATCCAAGCTGCTTTCTGTTGTGGAGCTGTGCCTCACTTTACCTGAACTAAAAATCCCTCATAACCTGGAGAAGAGGTACAAAGTCTGTACAGAGACACAAATATATAGTTGCAGGGTGCGGAGTTGCAATTTTGTTAGCTGAATAGTAGCTAGCTTGCTTCCCCACTTCATGTATTTCAGTAGTCTTATGTTAAAGTCACGTTACATATATTTCCATTTTTATGGATACAGCTTACAGAAAGCAAGCAAGCAAGCATCTACTGTGACATGAAAGGCTTCCCATTATCTACTTTATGCACCACAAGCTGTCTATATGCTGATCACTTATATTTCTGTTTCCCTTGTTGCTCTCCCTGCTATATTCATATGGCCATAAATTCTGAATTCTTATTTGTTCCATGCCTGTGGCATCTCTTGAAGCCTGTGAACCTGTACTAAATCCTGTTCCCTTTACTTAGATTGTGCCATTTTTACCTAGAAACATTATGTCCAAGGCTCCCCAGAATCTGTACCGGCTGTACTGTACTCTGGAATCACATGCCCTTCAACTAATCCTGTCTTTGACATGTCTGATACGTGTTTGGATGCCAGATCTCTCAGCTTTCCAACACATGCATTTAATTGTCTTCCCCACAGGAGTATATCTTGCACATTATAATCTAAAAGGTCTTGAGGGCAAGACTTATGAGGAGCAGGTGAGGTCACTTGGCTTGTTCAGCTTGGAGAAGAGAAGGCTGAGGGATGACATCATCACAGTCTACAACTTCCTCAAGGGAGGCAGCCGAGGAGGAGGTGCTGATCTCCTCTTTCTGGTGACCAGCGACAGGACATGAGAAAGTGGAATGAAGCTGCATCAGGAGAAGTTCAGATTAGACATTAGGAAAAGGTTCTTCACTGAGAGGGTGGTCGGTCCCTGGAACAAGCTTCCCAGGCATGTGGTCACGGCACCAAGCCTGTCAGAGTTCAAGGAGCATCTGGATGATGCTCTTAGTCATATGATTTAGTTTTAGGTAGTCTTGCAAGGAGCAGGGAGTTGGACTCGATGATCCTTATGGGTCCCTTCCAACTTGAGATATTCTATGATTCTATGTGACCTTGTTGACATCATTATTGCTTCTAGGCGGTGAGAATAAACCTTGACAACAGGTCTTATTTGTTGTTTTCTTCCCATTTCTACTGGGACCATAGAAAAGTTTTGTCCACTTTGTCCTGTTCCTCATCATCTCAACTAGTTAACCTATGTTAACTCTTAACCTGTGTTAAGAGTTACGTTAACTTGCCTTTTGTTCCACTAACTTGTGTTGTCCAAACCTTCTTCTTGGTTTGGAAATATGTCTTTGACAGCATTCTGAGGGCCTCCATGGTGCCCTCACAGCGTTTCTTATACACTTTGTTAATTATCCTTTCTTCTTTGCTGTGGCTTTCCTTAGCGTGACTGCTGACTCCAAGTTTTGTGTCCCACTTACCGTGCAATAGCATGAAAACTTTTTGTTTATAAAACCAAATAGGTTCCATTTGTTAGGATAAAGCCAGTTTAAATAGACTTGTGAATACAGCTAGTATTCCAGACAAACTTTCTTATACCCCCTCCAGTATTTTCCCTTCTGTAGTATGGGGTCTTTTGGTCTTTTATTTAACCTACAGATAGACTAGTGTCATCTGTCATCTGCAAAAGAATGTCCACACCCTCTCCAAAGATCTAGTTTGAAGACAAACAGAGAATAATCCTTTCTTCCTCCAATCACAGGCAAAAGAAAAGAAAGTATGTGAGGGAAAATGAGTTTTCTTAATCTTGTTGGAACTTTTGTCTGTATTAATTATTGTCTAAAACATTAGGGACTAAAAAGGAAGTTGCTCTCCATGGTCAGCATTTGATCCCTTTCCGAGCCTTGGTTACCTATATAGTCAATCATACTGAACATAAAAGGGTTATTCATGCTGACACTGCTTTTCTCACCATATTTGGAAATCCTCAGCTAGAAGAAACAGACTTTAAATACTGTTATAGAGTTCAAAAATGAAAAAAAAAAAAACAAACAACAGAACAAAACAACAACCTACCACCTATACAAACAGGCTGGCAGATAGTCGGGGAAGCTGAAAAATACATTTGTGGGGGAATTGCAGTCTGTGATGTGGAAAGAATGGGAGATTTGCTGGAAATGACAGCTAAAAATTAGTAATACCCAGTAGAACTTATAGAAGAGTGCTTGATGCTGGGTATTGTATCTCAGCATTTATCAATCCCAGCTGCAGCCATTATTTTTATTTTGGGGGGATTTTTTTTTTTTTTTTTTTTTTTTTTTTTTGACAAGGATATATCAAAATATTACTTCAATGTAGTGAGGTCATCTTCTGAGACACATTATAAAGTAATTTAAACCTGTATTCTCAAACAATGATGTGTCATTTTAATGAACTTAGGAAGCAGTTTGAGAAGCAACCACATTTCTATCCAGCAACAAAACTGAAAATATGAGTTTTGTTGCTATACAGGATTTTGTGGTTTGCATTTTTTTTTTTTTTCAACTTATGTGATAGCTGTTGTCATTTCCAACACAGCAACCATGAATGACAGTAGTCTAGAGCTGGTGAAGTAGCTGCATTATAAAAGCAGCTAGAAGCAGCTGGAGAAATATGATGGAATGACATGTGTATTCCAATATTAATGTGTCTGTTCAACAGAGGATAAAATGAATGATGACCAAAAGAATAACACCAAGAACAAGGAGAAACTTCTTAGGAACAAAGCATCAGCATTAGGAATGTAAAAAAACCACTTTCATATCAAAGTACAACCAAAGAGGAAAGCGATCATGTGTAATAATCTTCACTGAGTTCCTAGCATCTTTATCACAAAGAAGCCTAGGTTGTAAATGTCAGGCTACAATCATCAGGAGGTATATTTCAAACCTGTGACACCACTGATGCTGAAGGATACATTCTCAAATGCATTAGCAAGACTGGAAAGGGATTGGACATTTGCACGGATAACAAGACAGAGTCAACATATGTAAACAAATCATTTGGAAAGGGTGTATAAAACTCTTAAATCCAGGATTAAGGCAAGTACTAAATATCTTCTATTACACAAGCAGATTTTTCCCAATCAGCCTTTGGTAGAATTCATATATATTCTTGTAAAATGGCTGATACTATCTGAGGGGTGGGGGGAATTCTCACACTGAAAATATACTAGCTTGATCAACATAGACATCTTATAGAGCTATTGCAGTGCCTGAAGAAGGCTGCACTTTCAAACACAAAATCATTTTTGGAGGAAAATAAGTGACATGATTACATCTCCTTGTTAGAAAAGATACTAATATTGCAGCTCATTTTGCTTATTTGATGTATTGGATTTTCTAAAAATATAAACACTGTAATGTTATAAAATAGAACATTTTCAATTTAAAAGACTTTAGTGTTTTATTTTTTTCCCTGTGTGCATATAATATCCTGGAGAGCCACCAAGAAGATCCTGTCAGCTTTCTCAAGATTGTTGAAAATAATTTAGAAACACATAACCTGATTATTCAGATAACTATATCTATTTTAGGGGAGGCTCCCAATTTCTTTTTGTCTTTTCTGAATCAACTGGAAATTTTAGTAATGTTTGGTCCTATTAATTTTCAGGGGAAATAACTCCACAAATATATATATATTTATGGGAAATAAAATATATATAAATTTAAATCTTTTAAAAGCAAATGCATAGATTTCAGATTACTGGTGTGCTCTGTTTTTAAAATAATATTGTTAAAGCCTTTATCTAAAAAGTCAGTATTTATGCAATTTCACTGAAGCTGTTGGTATTGAATGGTAAAATGTAACTGCAACATATAGTAAGTAACAGAAAATTGAAACATTTAAGAGATGTCTCATTCTTTGAAATACTCATATGCTAAGTCTGTATTGGATATTACTGGTATTTAATTAAGGTTTTTGAAATAAAAAAAAAAGATCTTTGAATAAAGAAAAACATTTGCGGGTATTTCAGTCACCTGCATTTGTAGTGAAAACCTAAAATAACTAGGCAGGTGTTATTTTTAAGTTCTTTAGTCTTCAGGGGATGCAAAACATTTGACTTCTTGAACTGTAGGGTTTATTCAGTGTATTTATTTTTGGTTCATTTTTAGCTCAGTGTTGTCTCTAATGTTTTATCTGGTGAGGGTCCCCCTTACCCCTCCCACCTTGCACACTCAGGGCTACAGCTCTGACACAGTATCCTGCCTGTGCTAGCGTGTGCTTCCTCTTCCAGTGTGTGGTCGTGCCAGGCTTAGCACAGGTATGTTCCATCCAACAAGGAAATAAGTCTGAGAAAGAGTCAGCAGGTTATAGAGTTAATGGTGGGGGTGGACCTCACTGTCCCTGGTAATAAGAGTCTTCCTCTTTTAATTGATTAAGATTTACTTTTGGATAAATCAGCTGAAACAGAGTTAAAATCCATACTATTTGATAATTTCTATAGACACAGTGCTGGAGTTAAAGTGAGACATGGCACTTTAATATAGGGGTTAAATTATTTTATGTTTCTTAATAAATATATATATAAATAATGGGAAAATATCTAATATGATGAGATATGTAATTTTATATACATATAAAATCCGATAAATTTTATAAATTTTAGAAAAAAATATAAAATTGCATATGTCTCATTGTTATTAAAAGCAGATTTCTAAAATGGGTTAAATAAATAAAAAATGTTGGCATTTTGTATGTATCCATTTTTGTTAGTTAATTCAGTACTTACTACATACAATCAACAATTTATAAACAGTTATATGCCAGATTCTACATCAGTGAGGAGCTTGTTGCCCAGATATTATTCCTAAGTATCTTAATTAAGTCTTCAACGTTGAAACTAGTTTCTTAGGCAATGTTGTTATAGTGCAACCCATACGTTTGCCTGTTACTAACACATGAAAGTGAATACAGAGTGCATACAGGCAGCACAGAGAGCTGTCAATACTTTTCTGCATATTGCTCTTGCTATCCTGAGATCTATAAACTGACACCTTTCAAAAAAGTTTAGCAATTGTATAATAAATCTTAAAATAGTAGAGGAAAATCCCAGATAATTTTCCTGGAAGAAAGATTCATGTACCTCCAGCTTTATATATTTTCCTCTGCTACTGTTGCTATTGTTTATTTTGTAGTTTAAGAAAAGAGATTAAAATGATACCTACTTTATGATTTTTGTTCATTTAAATTGCTACAATAGCATAATTACCACCATATAAAACTTAAGGAAAAAGGAAAACCAAACCATTTTACACTTTTTCTCCCACACCACTTGCGCCACCCAGTGCTCTTCCTCAAATACATGTTGTCATTTTTAGTAAACTGGTTTTGATTTGGAGTACGAGTTCAACAGCTAGTTGACAAATCAATACTACAGAGCTTGCATTAGCACATTTTTCAACCTCATCTGTTTTGGACTTCAACTCTTGACTCATTTGTCCTTTGAAATCCCTTTTCACTAGCTATTCATCTAGTGTATGTCCCATTTACTTACAGATATTAGACAATGACTGAAAAGATGGAAAACAAACTAAACCAAACCAAAAGATCCCCAAATGCATTAGACCAGTACCCAAATGCACATTACACAATACAAAATATAGATGTGTTTTTGGAAGATTATATTTGAGAATATAATATAATGTGTATTTGCTTTTAGAAATGGCTCAACAGGAAAATGTTGGGCTTTCCCTTTCAAAATCAGTTCATCTCTTTTGAAATGCATGAATCAACATTGCTATTGTCTCAGTTCTTCCTGTTCTAATTTCACCAGTGACCAAGTAAGTGTGGGTTTTATTGCACACTGGAAAGCACGTCATAGCTTCATGTCCTCCTCTCCTGCAGGTTACAAGGGAAGGATGACAAGATTTTAGCTCCTGTAATCACTTCAGACTTTAAACCAGAGGAGACCATGCAGGCTATTAAGTAACCTACAGCTCTCTGAAATTAATGAAAAATGCAGCTGTGCAATGAGTACAGTTTTATTTCTGTGTTTAGTAGATTAGAAAAGAACCTCCTGGTAACAAAGAGAATTTCACAACAACTCTCCTGTGGACATCAGTAAAACTGTACCCATAAATGTTGAAAAGCTCTGCTCCAGCAGGGTAGTGTGCATGAACAGCTTGTAGACAACAGGAGACACCAATCTTGATATTCAGAACGTTGGATGGATCAGACTCTTACAAGGTAGATTCTTCTATTTTCAAAATCTCCTATGGTTGTTTGTATACAGAAAAAGACATTCTTTTTATATCGGTTTGCTTAAAAAAACAGCTTATGCTTATAGCAATCATTGTACCTGGATATGATAATAATAGTAACAATTAAAAACCTTTGTCTGCCATCTGCTTATAAGTTTGGCAAACTTCTATGGTAGAGCATTACATTGTCCCAGATGGCCTGAAGCTATGTGTGTATGTATGTGCCTCTGTGTGTGTATATAGCTATATAAAGCTGCTATAAAGGTTTGGCAGCCTCCAGGAAAATGCACTGATTTAGTTATGTTAAAATAATTCTTAAGTTTAAACTTTTTCACTCACAGTGCTTTGGAGTAGGGACTTTAAATTAGGCAGATTGATTATTCTGCTGTCAGGTATATGCCTTTTGCCTTCCCCATGAAAACTTGAATATTCTGATGAAGCCTGCAGAAATCAATTTCCCACATTCATTGGAGACTTGTTAGAGTTTTGCAGCAAAAGGCTTCATAGCTTCTCTGTGTACCTGGCATGCATCAGTCCTGACTCACGAGGTAATACAATATTTGCTACAATTGCTCCTTCCAGCCACAGAGGACATCTGGAAGCCGCAGTGTTTCGGGGCAGGTTCTGCTCTGTGCTTGCAACGCTCCCCCACTGAGGAAGTGTTCCCCCTCCACACCCTGAGGAAGAGCAGCATGGCTGAGACTGGCAAAGGGCAACAGGGCTGGGCCTGATGTGGTGCAGAGTGGAAGAACTGGGGGTAGAGGCAAAATAGGAAGGGGGGAAAAAAAAGAATCAGATAGTATGAGGCGATGGGACAGAGGGAGAGCAGGAGCAGAAAGGGTGATTAACAGGGCAGATGGGAATAGGGAAACAGTCTTCAACCATGCATGTAAGACTGTGTTGTAAGTAAAAGTTGGGTGCGCCAAAATGTTGGGAATCTCAATTCTGTAATTTTTAGCCTTTGAGATGTTTGACTTAGCAACCATACACCTCTATGGGTTTTGTAGCAACAGGCAATAGGACAGCCTAGCCATAAATCTTACTCTTCTATAAAACCTTTCCTCCATCATTTGAATTTTTCACTTTTTCCCTGTGCTAAGGGGAGGACAAAATCTGCAGTTCTGTATCACTTCCCTCTACCCAAAATGGCTCTAGAGACAAATTATTTCTCTGTCTTTTTGCCAGTAACAGTATGTCTTCCAAGAGCAAGGGAGGAGGAGAAGGGGGACTCAACTTTTCAGAATGACTGATCTGATTAAACTGATCAATATCTCCATCTTTACTGAAGAAAACTAACTTTTTATTATATAGGATTGAAAGAAATAAAATAAGTGTTTTGTCTGTATTAAGGGACCTCTTAACCTCCAGTCTATGGTCTTACGAATCATCTATCCAGTGTAATTCAGTTCTTTGTTGGAAGTATACAAGTTACCTCCATGGAAGAATAGTTTGAAGAGAATATAAAAAAAAATTCATTTCTTGAAATGAAATTTGGCATCTGGGAATAAGGTTCCAGGTTTCAGACTATATGAAAAATGAGTTATGCAATTGCTTACAGGGGCAGTAGTCTTATTTGATCTAGTTTAACTTTCTTTCACTGAAAACTTGCCTTCCCTAATAGCCATCAATCATTGATGTTCAGCCAATATTTAGATATTAATTACTCTGAGTTTGCTTTCTTTTCCATGTTTTGTGTTTACTGGATAAAAGCCTTCAATGAGGTTTTCATCATATTTTTTTAGATATTTACACACAAAGGAGAATGAAAAATGCTTAATTAAAATTATATAGTTGATTAGCTTATTGACAGCATTAAGCAACAAATCTATAGAATAAGTATTGAAATAATCATTTAAATAAGTCTTTCTGCTAAATATAAAAATGTATTTAAGCAGATCCTGCTATTCAGGGAATGACAAATAGTAAAGGTTTCGATAACGTAAAGCTAGATACTTGAGATTTGGAACTGACAAAGCCCAAAAGATGTAAAGTCTGATTGGTGTGCATTCTACAGTATTATCTCCTGCAGGAGCAGTAAATTATGGCTAAAAATTAATAGACTGTAACTTCAGCAAAGTTGCTAAAGGTTTATGCTTGTATAGAATTCAAACTGGAAAGTTTATTTGAAAGTTGGCTACAAAAAAGGATTTTTTTTCCCCTTAGCAAAACAGTGTGAAGAAATGCATTTGATGCTGTTGCCACTGCAGAGGGGATATTAAGTACCTTGAAAGGATATTTATTTTTTTATTTTATTTTATTTTATTTTATTTTATTTTATTTTATTTTATTTTATTTTAATGAATATATGTATTCATTTATCATAGTGGAGGTGACAATTCAAGGAACTGTGAATCAGTAGGTCTTGGGAAATGAGTCACTTCATGGGGATTGATTGATTCTAAACTTGTAGTACCATAGCAACTCTTCCTCTAATCTAGAGATTAAAACATTCATATTTTTTACTACTAAGTTGCAGCCAGGAATCACAAGGATACTATTTCAATGAACATGACAGATCATGTTATGTTGTGTAAAGTGAATGTGGGAAAAGAACATTGAGTGATATATAAGAGTTTTGTAAAGACAAGATCTTGCATACTTATTCTACCAGTTAAAAAATCCCAGGCAAAGGAAAAACTGTACAGCATCCTGGCACTATTAACTTCTGCAAAATAAGGAAATACTAATACTGTTTCTCTCTAGCTTTAGAATAAGTCTTCCAGAAAATTTAAATTCATAATTAAATATATTATATGTTCTTTAGCTTTCATTCTCAAAATTGAATGTTTTCTAAATTGACATCAGCAATGGATTTATCTCATGACATATTTATTAAGTCCTTGAATAACTTGTTTTCATTCATGGACTTTATGAGGAATTATCTGTCAGATGCAGATGGAAAAATGCATTTCCCCAGGTCCTTAATTCAATTAAGAAATCAGCTAAGGAAAGGAAATGATAAATTTTGCTTCTTTTTTACTTCTTTTTATATTCCTTTTATTTAATTGGAAAGTGTCTGAGCTAAATTGCCATTCTTTTTGAATACTTTCACCTATAGCTCTTTGAAAATGGGAAATACACTTGTGCAAAATGTTTTTGTTTGATACTTCTAAAATTTAAAAATGCAGGCTGATTTTGAGCAGGCATTTCGTAAGACATTGCTGTGTTGTTTGCATGCATACAATCTCTAAAAAAAAAGTCTTTATCACTAATTTTTAGTTTTCTGATGTTTAATAGAACCTATGCAGAAGCAAATGTAAGGAGATGGTGGATGGATTATTTATTAATATTTAGAGGAGCATAACAGAAAGAGAGTTTCCATGCTCTTTGAGTTGCATAGAACACTCTATAATTGTATTTGCCCTCTCTATTAAATTGGAAAGCCAAACAATAGTCTTCGGTCAATGATCTGTTGAAATTATAGCCTGCTTCTCTGCACTTAGCCCCTCTTATATGAAGGTTTCATTGGTCTCTTTAAAGCTTCAAAAGTTGCTAAACTGTTCATGTTAGTGATTTAATGTCAACACAGAAGTAACTTTCTATATTAGAAAAAAATATTTAGTAATCCAATAATGCAAGTCCAATTTTTTTTCATTGTGACTGATAATGTAGTAATGCCCACAGCATCACCCACATTGCTTCTTCTGTGTTTGGATAAGTTCAATATATGAGGATATTTTTATGTTATGCTGATTATCTCCAATATCAACAGTATATATGTTATGATCTACTTCTCTGAAAAGAATGGTTTTTTAACATTATTTTTCTTTTGTATTTTGTATCTGAACTAAATATCCACCCCAGTAAGCACAGGCATTTTGACATCATTCTATAAGTGATCCAAAAGGAAAAACCTGACGTACGATTCCATGAACAAGATGCATCCTTTCTATTTCACTTTATTATTTAGAAGTGATTAGGTCACTAGTGGAAGAAGTATTTGGTAAAATGCTAACATTTTCTAAGGCAACAAACAATTAGATTTAATATGTGATTTTTTTTTTTTCCTTAAACTTCTTGTTGATGGTAACAACCCATTTTTTCAATGGGATTGAATTCATTCAATTATTATTATATAAAGTAGCGATAACCAGTGTATTATTCTGAATGCTAACCTGAAGTAGCGGATGATTTTGTTAAAGATAGGATTCAAAAAAAGGTGGAGTATCACCATGATTGTTCTTAAAATGAGTCATTGATCTTTCCTGAAATTGTTCTGTCACTAAACACAAACACCATTTGTAGAATGATTAATAGAATTATTAGCTTGGTAATTAAACAGCCAAGTACTTTACTGCTGATACTATATATTATAAACTTGAAATGTAATTTTACAGAAAAGTTTTTTAAAGATCCAGATGGGTTGCATATCAGTTATAAAAGAAAGACATTTCTTCTTACAAATCATTTCAAATTTCAACTTTTCTGAATGTATTAGAGAAAGTGGATGACCTTATACTGAACATTATAAATGTGTATCATGGCCCAGATTAGCTAATTTTCTTCAGTAAGATTTTTAAAATATTTTCTGTAGTCAACTGTTTATTTTCTGGTTCTTAAAGATTCTTCAACAGATAATTTGTCATGACAGTTTCTGTGTCAGTAGCTCTTTTCTTTATTCCTGATGTGCTTATCATTTCTCAGCACATATTTCAATTATATTTTATTCTGGAGACCAGAAGAGTCACTTTCTTCTAGTTTTCAGACAGCAATGTGAAGCAAAGTTAAAGCTTACATTGCATACACTTTTTTTAGGGTAACACGTTTGTCATCCATCAGTTCCATACTTGAAAGCCTCCTACTGTGATTTGCATTTACTGTCACTTGCAAAAATATATTTGTGTATGTTACTTATTTTTCTTGAAAGAAGTTTCTGAGATACTTTTAAATAATTGATTTTTTTCTGCTTGCCTACACTGGAGGCATGGTTAAAGATATAGCAGCAAACAAAAACCATGGAAGATTCTTGAAGCATCATCACAGATCTGTGGTGGCCACCATTACAAGTTAAAATTCTATGACAAGTCTCACACATACAATCTGAGAAAATTCACCAGTGTGTGGTATCATCCAATCACAGCAGTACCTGTAGTAAAGTTACTTTTCAGTAAAACTTCTGTGTTTGCTATCACTGGCCTAAATATGAGGAAACCAGATGATCAATATTTAGATTTTGAAGAAGCATAAATTTTCAAAATTTAAGCCAAACTGTTTACTTGACACACAAAAATCAGTTTTTGATGACATGTTATTTCATTTAAGAAGCCAATTAGTAAATATAAATATAAATTCTTCATTGCATTGTAGTTTTAAATAGACAAATTCGAATTATTCAGAAGCACAAAAACTTTTGCGTTTTAGAGCTAAATGAAAAATTAGCACTTCTACCCAGAACTGAACTACCTGAAAACTTGTCATTTGTTGTAAAGTACATGAATTTAGAATAATTAAGAAATTAATTGATACAGTTGCAACAAAGAGACACAATAGAAAAGTGAGAATGTGGAAAGTAGTGTGAAAGAGGTACGCTAATTAGAAAGTGACGTATGACCAACTACTGGGATTTATAAGCAATAATGTACTTTGCAGAAGGTCCTGGAAACCTGTCATTTGAATGATTAATTATTTTCATAAGTACCTAGAAGATCTACTTCCATATTCTAGTGTCATGGCCCCTTTTAAGGAGGAAGCTTGCAACTAAAGCTGGTTCTGTAAGATATGAAAAATGAAATATCTTCTGATGGGATGATGGGAAACTGTAGAGCTAGAGAAGCAATATTGAAAAATTTGTGCCAAATGAGCTGTGCTGTGTGAAACTGGAGCATATATAGCAAAGTTGCAAGAGAGTTGTGATGCTTCCAGTTTTACATATTTTAGCAAGGTGCAGCTTTTTTGGAGCCCAGTACTATTCTAATGGATTTTAATTCTCAAGTTAGAAGTATTGAGATGTTATTTTGACATTTTTTAGGCCAGATTTAATCTCAAAAAGGAAATAAAATATAATTATATGAATTACTTAAATTCATCAAATTAACAAGAATATTAACATTGATTGCAATGAAATATAATGGTGAAGATAGTCCTATGTCTTCCAAAGGAGAAACTGTAACTTCATCTCATCCTTGAAGTCATAATACATGCAAAATACCCCTGGGTTTTACTGGACAGAGAGAAGTCACAATCTGAAATATAAAAGACTGAACTTTGTGCTCTCTTTTCCTGCACTTTGAGACATTGGTACTGATTTCATGTAAAATAGAAACCCATGCTTATAAGTCTGAAAGCTTCTCCCTGGTCAGTAAGGCTATGTGTCTTAAATGTAGTTGGAGAAAAAAACAGCTGAACCTGTCCTCCTGAAGTCCTCCAAGTCCTAGCAGAGTGCATTTCACATTTATAATTCTTCTGATGCAACCTTAAGTATGGGTCTGGAAAAAAAAATCTTAATTTCAAACATTGTTCTGTACGCTCATTAATGCTTAATGAATGTAACAGAATAATACCACAGAAATTTCCATCTAAACTGGTATCTTGTTTCCGGTGGTGGACAAAAGTGGATTTGTGTAAGACTGTAAGAGCAAAGCAGACAAGTAGACATACATCCCAGGATCTGTACAGTGCCAGATTCCAGGAAAATCAAGGTCAAGGACTCCTCAGTCAGAGATGGTATCTTTCAAGCCTTGTATTGAGTTTTCTTCTATTAAATTGTTCAATAGCTTTCTGGACCCCTGTAAAGCTTTTGTAACAGCCTACTACAAGAGATCTCAAGACTTAATTGTGTTCTGTTAAAAGTTATGCTTTCTTGAGTCAAACCTGCCTTTTGGTGTTTTCATCTGATGGTCCCTACTTTCTATATTGTTAGAGATTGTGACCTGTTCCTTCAGGTCACTCCATCATATGCATCCTGAAGTTTGTTTAGTCATCCGTCCTGTGGAAGCCATCCTATACATGTGTTTACATGTTTGTAGTTCTGCAAACCTTTTCCTGGTTTGTGTGATTTCCTCTCAGATACAGTAAATATTGTATTCAGTATTCAAGATGTCATCATCTTACTGGGTTAATATGGTAGCATAATAACTACTGTGTTCTCCATTTCTTTTTTAATAGTTCACATTTTTTTTTTCTTTACTGTTCCAGAGCATTGTTATATTATCTTATCACTTTTCAAATTCTGCATAATTAAAAACTTTTTGTCTTTCACAGAAGAGAGCAACATGTTCTCACTGAAAAAGCAATGTGATAACTAGAAAAGCAATTGGTTTTATAAGTGGAATAATTCAGAAATTTTCTAATTCCAGTCCTGCCTTCCGATTATTTAGAATATACTTGTCTCTAACTAATCAGAAGTTAGCTATTCCTGTATGACTTTTTTCTTCTTTTTTGAATATTGACAGTCTGATGATCACTTCTCACTGAATTGAGCTCACTGTTATTTCACTGACCTGAAACTATCATCTTTGTAGGCATATTTTTACAACCTTCATTACTTTCTGTTCTTAATTCCATTACAATGGGGATTTTTCTATACCACAAGGTTTTTTTATTACATTTTTTTGATAATATTTTATCGATTTTGTGCAACACCTCAATTTCAATGGTTCTGTTCTGCTACATAAAGACTGATAGGAAATAATTATTCCAGAAACCTTCTCTGTTTGTAAATTTTCACTTTAAGATTACCAGTTATGTTCTTCCCCCTCCCCCCCCCCCTTTTCTTTAGCTATAAAACATTCTAAAAATTCTTATTTTGCTACATTAGGTCAACAATAGAAAAAAAATTAAATTCTGATTGTCCACTGGGCAGCTTGCCACTTGTCCAAAACTCACACCAAATTTTTGTATAGTTTTACATGGGATTTTAATCAGATGTATGCATACAGTTACTTTCCTAACCATATAACAAAGTATATATGAAGGACTGCAACAATATATATATGAAATTTTTCAGTGGAAGATAATAAAGAAACAAATTAAAAGGCAAGATACAAAGGAGCTGAAAAAAATAATCTTTGCTTTTTAACTTCTTAGTTTATTTTTATAGTACAGGTATGTCTAGTAATTAAAAAATAATTGAAATACACTCTTCCTGCTCAAAAATGCTTGACATCTTTCAAGATCACTGTTTTAACTAAAAGTTATGTAAATGAGCATGCATGTTGTTCAGATTTTCTTGTTGTTGTTTTTGAAAGACAAATTAGAAGTGGGCAAGGAATAACCCTCTTCCATATCACTGTGAGAAACTACAATTCATGTCCATCCTTTAGAGATCCTGAATGATGATGTGCAAAATTGGTTCTTGAGCCTATTTCAAATTCCAAATACTGCACTTTTTTCTTCTACCTTTCTAGACAGAAAAAATAGTAATGTTTTTTTTCTGTATCGATTATGGTGTGCCTTACACAGACATATATATTTATCTACAAAAAATGAACAGAACCAAGGAGGATATTCATTGGCCTATCAGCATTTGTGCTGCTTATGACCTTGTGCTTCTTTACTATTACCTGCAAAGTATTTGTCAAAGTTACTTTTTCATTATCATCTTCATGCTTCAGCTGAGATGTGTTCCAAAATTTAGAAAATGAGTAGGAAAGAGAAGATGTAGCATTCAAAGGTTCTCATAGTTCTTAGGTTCAAATCTAAGAAGTCTGTTGGGCGGAGGATGTTTCAGGCATATATTCTTCCCCCAGACTTAAGATCTTTAAAGCCAAACAGCATCTCAGACCTGGAAAATGCAAGTGTATTCCTCTTGGAGGGACTTTCAGTGCTTCATTCCGAAGATGACATTGCCACTAAGGAAATTCTTTCCTTTCCCAGTAGAGTGGCACTTGTCATAAAAATTCCCAAGTGATAGTTGTGCCAAACTGAAAGACTGTAAAGTAAAAGTTGAGCTAAGATTATTCATATTATTTGTAAATTGTTTCTAAATTTCTAGGTTTTAAGGAGGGAAGACTTAAGAAAACTTACAATTTCTTACTAACACTAAAAAAGTTGTTCCACAGAAATGATTTACATATGCTCTGAATTTGTATTATTTTTGTGAAAATAACTCAATAAATGTTAAAGATACCTCAGTGTGGAGCTGTCAGTGGTGCTTCTTTCACAATTTTCAGGGGAAAAAAAATATTTCTCACATCAGGTTTAGGAATAATTAAATGTTATGTCTTCTTATTCAGAGGTAAACTAACTCATAAACATACATGTATTTGTAACAAAGAGCTGTCTATATTTTCATATATGGTTATATTACCCTCAATTTTCTATCTAATGTAACTTGAAAGAGATGAGCTGCTTATTTTACCAAAATGACGTGGCCATCCATTACTAGAATCTGACAGTGAATATTGCTAATACTCCTTTTGCAACATTTTATGAAGTTAATGGAAGTGTACTGGCACAAAATTGATCAAATCCAGCACCTACAACACAACATATGAACAGAGTTCAGAACCATATGGTGAAAAGAATAGCTTTTTCAGTTTCATTTTTTGTGTTTGTTAAATTCAGCAAAGATAATGTATGTGCCTCTGACTTCTACATATTCTATGGTGATGTCATTTACTTTCTAACGATCATGTGGATGTTGTATCTTCTATAAATTCCTGTAAAAGTTCCTAAAATCTAAGAATATCTACCATACAGCCAATTTTCTCAACCTGTTTTTGTTATTTCTAATCCCAGTAGAATGATCCTCACTCTAAGTCACCCGCTGTGATTCATAATTTTCAGAAAATAAAGAATACATTGAATCAGTTATGCCTGGTTTAACAAAATAACAAAAAGATGGATTCCGTTTCTGTTCACAGAAGAGCTTCATAACATGTCCGTCTAATATTCTATTAATTTTTGATGCCATAAATAGAAAGATAAACATCTCTTTTTTATTGCAACAATATTTTTGAAAAGTAGAGGTTTTCAGGTATCTAAAGAATAGTGTGACAGATTCGATCTTTGGAAGTAGCAAAAGATTTAGAGATATGAAAAACCAAGGAACTGCAAAGTGACAGCCAGAAAGACAATCTCATCAGTAATAAAATTAATCTATACAGACAAAAAAGAGAAAATACAAGATTTCTCTATTGACACTGAAAGCAAGAATGTCCAACATATAAGACCTTTTCTTTCACTGAAAGTTATAAGTAAAATTGCAAAGGAAGTGAAATTAACCTCAATTACATAAAATTTGAGCTGCTAATATTCCATCTTAATAGATTTTTTTTTTTTTTTTTTACTTTTGAGCTTAAATACAAAATAAAATGACAGTTGTATATGCTCCAGCTTCTGAATCGGTCAAATGGATGGATAGGTTGTTTTTCAAGGAAAGAGTCTTGGACTCTTTCACTTGAAGATAAGAGAGCTGAGAGGAGTGTGAATGAGATTTACAGAACCAGGAGGGCAGTAGATAAGCTGCACATGGCACTGTTGTTGACCAAATATGAGAACTAGGTAACACTGAAGCCAGGAGGAGAGCACGAATAACAGAGGCAGCAAACAGGCACAGCAGTTTGTGCAGCCTTTTGCGCAGAAGGGACAGAAGGTTGATATGGGAAACCATAGGCCAGTCAGCCTCACCTCAATCCCTGGGAAGGTAATGGAACAGCTAATCCTGGGAACCATTTCCAAGCATATTGAGGACAAGAAGATGACTGTATGAAGTCAGCATGGATTTATAAAGGGGAAATTATGCCTGATCAATGTGATAGTCTTCTACAATGAAATGTCTATCTTTGTGGATGACGGGAGAGCAATGAATGTTGTTTACCTTGACATTAGCAACACTTGCAATGCTGTCTCTCATAACATACTCATAGACAGTCTGATGCATGCAGACTAAATAAATGAACAGTGAAGTGGACTGAAAATTGGCTGAACTGCCAGGCTAAAAGATTTGTGGTTAGTGAAATGAAGTCCAGCTGGAGGGCAGTCACTAGTAGTGTACCCCAGGGGTCAATATTGGGGCTAGTACTGTTTAACTTCATTAATCATTTGCATTATGGGACAGAGTGCACCCTTAGCAAGTTTGCAGATGATACAAAACAGGGAAGAGTCATTAATAGATGAGGTAGTCGTGCTGTCATTCAGAAGGACCTCAAGAAGACAGAGAAATGGGCAGACAATAACCTCATAAAGTTCAAATGGAAATGCCAAATCCTGCACTTTGGTAGGAACAAACCCTTGCAAGGGCAGACTTGGGGCCGACTGGCTGGAAAGCAGCTTTGCTGAAAGGGAGCTGGGAGTCCTGTTGGACAACGAGTTGACCATGGGTCAGCAATGCACCCTCAAGACTGAAGGCCAACAACATTAGGATGAGCATGGCCAGCAGGTTGAGGGATATGATCCTTTCCCTCTACTCAGCACTAGTGAGACCACATCGGGAGTGCTGCATTCAGTTCTGGGCCACAAGTATAAGAAAGACACAGACGTACCAGAGTGAGTCTACAAAGGGTTTATAAGAAAGACATGGACATACTGGAGGGAGTCTACAAAGGGTCACAAAAATGATTGAGGACTTCCTTGCTATGAATCTGCCTTAAGAGATTACTCAGGCAGAGTGTATTGGTGGGTTGCAAATGGGATTATGTGAATTGCTGGGCAACAGGTCAATAAGAGCATCCTGAAAGTACTAAGCAGGAATGTATCCTCAAACATTCCTGATACAACAGTTCTGGGTGCTGGAGGAGTACCAGAAAAATAGACAGAAGAAACACAGCCAGCTTATGTCCTGGCACTGTCACAATCAGAGACACTAAAATTAGACTTTTCAAAGGAGTTTGTAGATAATAGGTCAACTTGTCCTGAACTGTATTGAGACTTAGGTACATTATGAATGTAATTGACATGTGGAAAACTTCAGGCATCTTAAGAAAAGATGAAAAATTCAGTAAACACATACTATTATTTTTTTCCAATATGAAACCAAAACTATGAATGGTATTTGGCAAATACCAATTAGTTATCCTAACACATTGGTAAATAAATAAAACATTGATACAAAAAATGAACAAGGAAAAAGAGGAGAAGAGCTCTATATCTTATCTAATTGTGTTTTACCTTTTGTCTTTAACTGCTTTACCCTTTGCCTGCTTTTGTCTTTGTCTGCTTTACTGCCATTTAGGGATCAGTGCTTTCTCCCTGCTGTTTGCATACTTAAGATAATTTTACTGGTCGTGAGGGCACTTGTACTATTTTATCAGACATGGTATGTCCTAAGATAATGAGACCTTCACATCACCAGATTACCATCACCATTTGTCGCTTTTCACTTCAGCTCCCACATGATTTCAGCAGTCAAAACCTTACAAACCACAGAGCTAGAGATTAGTGCTTTGTGATATTTGAAAGCCAAGGTTCAAACTTCCAGTCAGATAATTTTCTAGCTGCATGCTATCTTTAACAGCTTGTGAGATAGTAGCTACTATCATGTCAGAATTTGAAGCTGGGAGGAATGGAAGGGAGCAGAATAAGTAATTGTAATCTGCACATTCACATTCTCTCTCTCAGCCTTACAAGTTTTAAAAGAAATGCTTTCACTGTTGCAAAACTTGTAATCACAACACAGCAGTGATGCACGGTAGTTGTTTCTACTCTAGCCGGTTCAAGAGATACCAGACTTTAATACTGTCAAAGATGAACAGTGTTTTGGGCAATGGTCCAAAGCAGAACATGGTGTACAGCAGAACTCTCCAGTGCTTCCCAGAACTCTCATATAATTTTCATTCAATGACTATAACTAGGAGGCATAATATTGAATGATACTGCAGTATAATAAGTAGGTTTTTTCAGGAATTAAATGGTTTATTTTGTTGAGCATACATGTTTTTTTCCTTATTTTGAAGAGAAATTCATTTTCAGTTTACATATTAGTGTAGTGTAGTGTTTTCAATGTGAAAAAACAGTACATAACAAAGAATCTGCCTGGCATGATTCTGAAGATAGCCCACTTGTATCAAGAAAAATTTGGATGGAGAATAGGAAGTGGATAAGAGGAGGGAGGGGCAGAAAGTTTATGTCTGCTACAGAGCTGAATACCTTTCCCGTCTGGAAGTAAGAGGAAAGTAATGAAGATGCATGTTGAGCAACTGTTAAAGTTAAGAATTCTGAAAGGGTAAATGGAACTAAATTGAAGCTGGCAACCATGTAATTACTGGGAAGGGAAATTATCATGCTTTTTATTGGTCTGGAGATTAAGTAGGTGAAAATATTACTATAGAAAGTGAATCTTAATGTATAAAAAAGGAATGAGAAAAGAGCTTGTGCCAAGTGTACTTTCTTATCCTTTTTTCAGCTATGAGGAGCGGCTGAGGGAACTGGGGTTGTTTAGCCTGGAGAAAAGGAGGCTGAGGGGAGACCTCATCGCTCTCTACAACTACCTGAAAGGAGGTTGTAGCGAGGTGGGTGTTGGTCTCTTCTCCCAAGTAACTAGCGATAGGACGAGAGGAAATGGCCTCAAGTTGCGCCAGGGGAGGTTTAGATTGGATATTAGGAAAAATTTCTTCACCGAAAGGGTTGTCAAGTATTGGAACAGGCTGCCCAGGGAAGTGGTGGAGTCCCCATCCCTGGAGGTATTTAAAAGACGTGTATATGAGGCGCTTAGGGACATGGTTTAGTGGGCATGGTGGTGTTGGGTCGACAGTTGGACTCGATGACCTTAGAGGTCTTTTCTAACCTTAATGATTCTATGATTCTATGATTCTATTAAAAAAAAAAAATGTCCACAAAAAGTCTTCCATGCAAATCATACTTCTTAAATAAGAAAGGAGTGTATATATTATTGATATCTTCTTCTCTGTAGGACTAGAAGAACTGTTCCTGTGTTCAGAAATTAGAAGGCATCTTGTAAAGAAATATTAAAGCACGTTACACAAATAAGTCTTACACTATCTACTTATAAGTCTTAAAACAGCCACTTAGAGTACCTACTTTCCCAGGTAGACTTTAGATTGTTTTCTTTAACAATAAGTAAGTAATTTAGCTAAAAGTTTATGGTTTTTGTTTTTTTTTTTCCCCTCTAATTTAATCTGACCATATGAAAAAAAAAAAAACATATTGATTGTATTGTGTTGATCACTATTCAATATTTCTGACATCTCTTTTTAAATTTTTACTTTTAAATGTATTTAAACTTTGTGTGCTTGCAATACAAATGTCAAACACAATGATTTGCAGAGAATAATGGCAAAACCAGTTTGTATTTAGCCTTAATGTATGCTTAGCAATAGCAAAAGAGCTGAAGTATGTTTTGTGTTTAAATATAAGGACATTTTCTGTTCTCTTATTTTAATATGCAAGGAATTACATATTTAGGGGCACAATTACATGAGACTGATAAATAGTGCTGGACATATTAAAAAAAAGCATTTTCAAGCAAGTTTATTCTTTCACTGTAAAAGCAGATGATATGAATATTCTGGTTCATTCCAGTAGGTTCAGAGTATTCTAAAAACCAAAGCTAAAAAAGCTAGATGTTACTGTCAGTTCCCTAAAAGCTGAAATTTTGTGTCCATTTGTTGGGGAGAGTGGCTAGATTTTTTCTTCTATCATGCAGTTGAAAGGAAGCCTTTCAAAAAAGTGATTTTATTTGGGCATGCCATAACCTGGCATGATCAGATTTTAAAATATTAGAATTCAAGAAAGATGTTATTATGCAAAGTCAACTGAGCAAAAATATGTAATTATCTGAGAATTAAGGAAAAACAATTTAAGAAAAAACAGACCTTTTTAAAGGTCATCTTAATTCTTATTATGTGCCAGAACGGTTAAATTATTATGTTATAAATGAGAATGATTCTTCTTTTGGAAAAACTCACTGTTAACAGCACCTGAATTTATGAATGGGCATTTGAAGGAGTCCTTCTCTGCTAGGTACCCACTAAGTAATGTTCATCCTTTGCCATTCTTAAAGTGCTTAAAGTGGGTGACTTACTCAAACTATTTAATCTCCAGCAATATTAATTTCAGGTTCTGATCTGTACAACTACAGTGATTCAGTTGCAAAGTGTTGTTTGTAGTTTGCAGTAGCAAAAGTTTGATCAAAATTGTCTTTTTTGTCATATGACACCCTAGGGAAAATATTAAATGTAATTGTTTAGTAAATTTCAGTGGTAGCTATTGTAATACACTGTAGCCAGAAATGTACTAGGGAAATTCATTCTGAGACAAATTTTGAAGTTAAAAGGAGATATATTTATATGGCAAAACACTAACCTTTTCTTGTACAGAAAATCAAAAAGCATAATTTTGCATGAGTTCCAAGGAAGTAAAAATAGTTGAATGAGAAACACAGAAAAATATGACTTGGGGTCTTTTGGCTCTCAAAGGAAACACAATATTTAAAGAAAAAGTCATACTGTTTGAGAGCCCATACAGTATTTTTAGAGATTGGAATTACATAGTGCATGAGTTTACACAGGGTCTAAGCAATTTCTGCCTTGTAAAGATACGAAACCTAATTCAATATCCATATGTTCACTCATGGTCTGTAACAGTCCCCTAATGCTAAACGGCAACTGTGTTTTAATTAAATGAGAAGCTGACATAAATCTATGTTACTATAATTTGGGCAGGAACCTGTAATTCCACTCAGAATATTAATTATTTTAGGCATTAATAAATGTCTAAAATTGAGATATAGTTTATACCAGTGAAGATACTAACTCAAGCTTGCAATTATTTCCTTTCTTCATTCTGATTTGGTTTCATACCAGAGATCCCTTCCTTCTCCATCCACACTTGGAGATAAGCTATGCATGATTTTTCAAATAGTACTGCATAGCACCACTGTCACGGGTGAGACAGTAAATGGTAAATCCTAGTGGATCTGGACTGATGTTTATTATTTATTATTATTATGTCAACTCTCACCCTTTATTTTTTAAAATTAAATATTCGGGATATCAGTTATTTGGTCTAATCAGTTATTTGATCTAAACATTTCTGATGCAAGCATTTGAGAAGGTGGGGTTTTTTTATTTTCACTCTAATTTCTTTTTCTATATCAAATTCATGAAACAGTATATGAATCTTTTAGAAAGGCAGATAAGACAATTAACAATATTCCTTTGAGAAGATAGCCTTCCCCTTCCCCCTCCAAGGAGTCCTGAAGCCAAATAGGAACCTTGGTAGGATTGAGATAGTGTGGGAAAGTTTAGCTTTTCTAGGAGGCATGCAGAATCTGTAAATACCAAAGAGAGAGACAATGTGTCTTACAAATAATTTGCATCTTGTTTTTGGGAGTCCTGAGATTGCTTAATCTTCTTTAGGTTTTCGAGAATAAACATGCATGAAGGAGAAAAATCTTTCAGACATCTTGGTTTCCCACTCTTCTCCACATGTACAGATGGACATTTATCAGTACATATTCACCTTATATTTCTTGTTTTATTTTCTTTAACCCTGCTACATCAGTCCCTTACTATTTTGCCTCTAATCTACACTCCTGAGAGTTACCCACATCTGTCCTTGGGAAGTCTTCATTGATTAAAACCAACAACCTCGTAATGTCTGTCTTTAGCATCATTACAGCAAATTGTGTGAGGACTTAAATAAGAAGACAATAATAATTTAAGTATCATGTGTAGCTACCTTAAAATAATTCTGTCTAACAACTCTTCCATTTAATTAAGGTTTGGAAAAAATCCTTATTTTAATACTTACTGTGCACTTGCACTAAAAAAAGATTAATTTTAAGCAGCAACAAAGAATTTTAAAATATTCTGCAGAGAAATGCACACACAAACTATATTAATTGAGCTCTAAATTAGTGATGCTGAACAACAAAAGCAAGGAAATGCACAGTGAAGCAGGAAATGTACCATATGTTATTGTATACCTGGGCACAATGGGGACACTATCTTAATGGTTTTCTTAATGATCCTGTTGTACTAGATATTGGTGGACATATGGTATGCTGTCTTTTTATATGCCTGTGCATTTTCATGATTTTGTTAACTGACTTTCATAGCATTTTCTATTTGTCTGCTGTTAGGAAAAGGGCTTTAAAATATTTTGCTCACTTATCTGGAGTTCAAAACGTATGCATTTTATTTTGCCTATTCATTTGTACCCTAATTTATCTTTTTTTTTTTTTTTTTTTTTTCTAGAGCAGTTGCATATTACTTTTTTTATTAGGCTTTCCACAGTTTTAGTCCCTGTCTGGCAATAATTTGGAACACACTTTTGTAGTCCTTCCACATACAGAGGAGTTTTTGACTCGCTCTCAGTGCTGGCCGAACAGGTGGCTAAAGCAACAGCAGCAGCTGCAGAGCTGACTGGGCTTTGCACGACCAGGATGGGCACTTGTACAATCAGCTGCTTCCCTGTCTGCCCCAAGGAACCTCAGCACGGTCCAGTTGGAAGCAGACATGGTTCCCACTTCACCTGGCTCCCTAGTGCCCTTCTACCACATGGCTGTGGGACACAACAGAACAACTTCTTGCCCCAACCCTTCCCGGATGCCAGGTGTTGTCGAGGTTGGCTGGTGCAGGCTACCAATGGGAAAGAGTTCCCTAATTTTTTTGTAGCACAAACTCCATAAATGTTCACATTTAAATAGGCTATTCATTACTGCTGTCACATGGAATACACATGTTGAAGCCACAAAAGTGTGGAACTACTCAGGGGAATTATCACAGAATCACAGAATTATTTAGGTTGGAAAAAACCTTTAAGATCATCAAGTACAACCGTAAACCTAACACTGCCAAGTCCACCACTATATCTTGTAAACAGACAAGATCAATTGAGCCAAACCCTTTTGACATACATGTAATATACTCCAGTTATATCTTGGCAAAAATTCCCTTACATAATGCAGTGATCTCAGGGGTTCTTAGAGGAGGTCTTTGAAGACTGTTATAAACCAGCGTGGAAATGAAAGAAAGTTATTGTACATTAGCTTGTCAATAGGCACTCAAGTTTTGTGATTCATTACAGATTGGGACTAGTCTTTTAAATTAGATTGTCTATATGCTAGTGATTTCTGGCAAGTGTACATGCTTTTGTATGAACATTCAAAGCTTACCATTCTATGTACTGAGGTACTGGTTTCAGTAGTAGCTCATTATATGTGTAACTGTATTAATTTGATTATGAAATAGAAGTCAGAATGAAACTCTCTTACTGTTTTATGGATGTTAGATAGAGTAACATTACATCTAGAATCACCAGATTAGGTGTTTCTAAAATGTTTAAATAAGAAATATTTTAAAAACAAGTAATTTGATTTGTCTTGAAAATGTACTATGTCTATTCCCAGGGCAACAAGATGTACTTTAAGCCCATACCCACCAGTTATAGCTAATATTTTTCAGATATTTTTAGTTTCTTTTCTTTAAATTTAATTTTAAAATCTTTCAGTTCCTAGTTTTATGGATTTTTTTTTAGTTTATATTAATTTTTTTTAGATTAACAAAATGAATGGAAAAGGAAAGAACTATGAGCGATATTATACTAATACATTCACACAAGTATTTTTAATAACAAGGAGTTGTTAATAGAGCTTATCTAGAATTTTTAATAAGGCAAAGTTGTTATTGGAAATCATTAAAATAATTTAAAAAGAAATAGACATCTGTTTCAAAAAATTTCCAGTGAAATTCAGTAACGACAACTGAGTTTAAGATCAGCCTAGTTTTGTGTATCCAGCAAGGTGAGAAATTTGCCAGCTTATTGATTCTTACTGATGTAGGGCTTGGCAATCAGTCTGTATCTGGAATGATTAGTGGGCAAATTCATCAGTAGACAGGAGCATCATGGGTTCTGTGACGCCGTAAGCAATCACATTGCTATGCTAGCTCAAAGGCTTTTACATTTTGTCAGTTTACTTACCCCAGTGATCTTGATATGTGATGCTGGGTTTTTCTAAGAACATAATGGGCTAATTTGTTTTCTAATAATAGACATATTAGATTAGATGTTTTTGCATAATGGCATGACTGACCCATTCACACTGCCAGGAATTAGGTTACAGCTAAGAAGAAGCAACTGGGGACCACCCATGTTCCACAGTTTGCTAAAAACTCTCAGGTTCCTTGACTTCTTGTTCAGACATTATTCACAAGACTTTTAGGTTCCCAGAGTCAAGACTAAACCAATGGGTTTGTGAATTCCTTTGTCTGAAAACCAGTTCAAGATATATAAAAAAGACAAGAAACACAAGAGCTGCGCTGTGGCTTGTGGTAGGATTTCAATGAAAATGCAGAAATGACATGGAGAGAATTGGAGTTGTATGCCCCCTAAGCTTAAAGCACAGGAAATTTTCAATTAACCGTGGATGAGATAAAAACTAGTAATATACAGAAACAGTTTAGATCTGCCAGGATTTATTCACTCTTACATGCATTCTTCTTGGGCCAGTTTGTAGTGTAGCTAGTTTGGGCAGTACTTGAGCTCATGAATCTTGATAAACCTGTGTTATTCTGTGCAGAGCTACCGCATGCCTGTTCACAGTGCTCTGAATTCTGGAGAGCATAATAGCCTGTTTCTGTTGCCCAACTTGAGTGGATGTTCTTGTTCTGCTGCACGTTGCTACTGAAAATATGGTTTATCAAACTAAGATTTATAAAAAAGAATATATTTTTTAGAATTATTATGTTTTAATGATAATCTTTATGATGATTATGTTTTTGTAAATAATCTTTACCTATTGCCATTAATGCAATATGAAGACATTATGCTGGACTAGTGGCTAGAATTCTGTCAAATGAGAGGTTTGCGATATCTTTGATCTTTTTTCACTCTTCTCCACTTTCCCTTCTTCCAATAAAAAGACTCATGAGCTATATGTAAATACTTCAAATGTTACTTGAATAGCAATATTACTGCAGTTCGGAACTGTTAATCAATAAATAATGGCTCCTAGCCATCAAAAGTGAAGCAAGCAGGTGTAGCCTGCTTTGCACTGTGAAAGATAATTGCAAGCAATTGCTCTGAAACCTTATGCTTTTTTCTTCTTTATTAAGGAATAAGTTGAAAAAGTATCCAATGTATACTATAAAGTTAACAATACCGAATGATTGTCTCATTTAAATTCCACCGTCTCCTACTGAAACTTTTTTCTTAGAAGAAATTTAATCTGCAATTGTTTTAAACTTAAACTGTCTTTTCTGATTAGTGTTGTGGTCACACTTTTTTAAAAATTTCATTTCAGAGTAAAGAGACAGAAGAAAGCGAACTCAGGATTTGGGACCACACAAAGTTCCTTGTATGTTGCTGGAGATTCTACCAAGACAATGAATGAAGATGCGGGAGATCATCAAACAGCGTTGCAGCAACAAGGCTAACAGTAAAGAGGAGGGAAAAAGAACTTACACTCTTCATAAAGACTTACAGGAAAGTGTCGTTGAAATAGTGCATGTCAGACATATTTAGGAACACTGTATGCATTGTTTCTATGTATTCCAGATTTTTCGATAAGAATCAAGGAAAATATACTAGTGTCAGTGTGTACCAACTTAGAATTTTTGTGGCAGTTGTCTGTCCTTCCTTTACAGTTGTCTTAATTGCTCTCTTCTAAAGCAAAAGGTGGACTTTAATTAACATGGCCCATAGTCTATCTTTGGGGAAAAAAAAAACTTTAGAATGTAAATGCCATAGGAGAGAGGTTCACTTTCAGTCCTGGGAAGACAATGAGTCTGAAATAGAAATCAATGATTTGTTTCTTGCTTTACTACTGTCTTTTTTTTCATACAGCAATGGGCAAATAACTCTGTTTCTCAGTTCCCCCAGTTCTATCAGGGTGACGTGTATTACACCTTTCTTTCATTAAAAAAAAAAAATCATAATATTTAAAGAAGAGAAGATCTTTTACTTAAAATACCCAAATATTATCACTTAAACATTTAGATTAAAAAAGTAGTGCTTCTCTTTGTGTTTCTTATACTGAAGCCATAATAGGAATACCTAGAAATAATGCATCTCCATTTTATCTTAATATATATTTCACATTTCTATTTAAATTTGAGTTTATTAATTGTCCCTGTAAAAATTGTAAATATCATATAGGAAGTAACATGAATATGTTAAGATAAACTGCAAAAGCAGATTTTGAGAATTTTAGAAAGCTCATGAGTTATAAAAATACCAGCAACTTTCAACCATCTTCAGACAGAAATTATAATGGGTTACTCTTTGCCATATACAGTTAATGAGTATATGCAGATTCTGTTTCACAGAGATTCTGTGAATTTGCTCTGATCGCTCAGTAATATGTTTGTTTCACACCTTATATCCCTATAAACTGAAAACTTCTGAGAGAATTCTAGTTGTATTTAAATACAACAATATTTCTCCTGCCCCTAATATACTGTATTCTCCTAAGTCTGCTGCAGAGATTGTGTGATGCCCTCTTGATTTCTCCTGTAATTTACCTAAGACCATACAAAAAGAAACAATTATTTCCACAATTGGTAACTGTGCTGTAGAAGGCTTTGTGAAGACAGTGTGTGTATAGTTAAAACATGCTTAGATTCAAGTACAGGTTGGTCAAGTTAATGAATGGAAAACATTAAATATTATTAATTACATAGGAAACATGTTTTGCCCAGGAATTCCCTGAGCTGCAGATGGTTGGAGGCTGGGATCAGCCAGCAGGCTTTACCTGTTCTTATGGCCCTTCCTAAGCACCGGCTTTTGGCCACTGCTGGAGATGGGATGCTAAAATAGAAGGATTTGTGTTTTGACTGCCTTCTTATATTCTTAACCTTCTTTCCTGTTTACAAATGCTGACCTAATCCCAGCCATTACCTCTCAGGATACACTAAGGGATACATCATGAAAGGATGCTGTCTTTCTCTGTTGCCAGTAGCTGATACACAAGTTTGTCAACAAGGTACAGAGATACAGTGAGAAAATTTATTTTTAAATGAAGTTTAAACATTCAAAACTTACAGGAATTGACAATAAAATAAGATTCATAATAATTATTTTTAATCCAAACTTCCTCCCTTTCTTAGCTTACTGGTTCAAGGTTTTATATTAAAGAAAAGAACTCTGGCCTTGTTCCATGCATTGTGAAATGACACACTGACTTTCTCTAAAACTCCATTTGCTTTTCCTATGCCAACATCTTCATGATACCCCAGTGTGCAACATAGCCGTATTGAAAATGTCAGTGTGCACAATAGAAATGGAAAGTGCATAATTATTGATTTTCAAATGCTGTAACAGGCAAAAGTGCTTCTATGGTTACACTGAAGCACTTGAAAGTATAGTAATGCCACACAACAGCTTACTGATAAAAGCTTGTGTCGTTTAGATAAGCTTTAGAGACAAGCCTTTTTTTTTTTTTTTCTCTGACAAGCCATTAGAAATATGGGTCTTTTAGAGATAACGCCCTAGGGTTTCAGCAATTGAGCAAAATCTCTCTAAGCTTCAGGGTCTCTTTTCAGCCCACAGAAATATCTGTGGCTAAAAAACAAGTCGAATAATTTTATGAGTTACTGGGGAAACTAGGATTCTGTCTTTCTCCTTCTGTATCTCCAAACATGTAAAAAAAACAAATAATGTTTAATTTGTGCTGGAGAACATTTCTGTGCTAACAGTTTGGTAGTGTAAAATGGATATTGATGGAAATCAGCAGCTAGAAACTAGTTTCTGCTGCTCTGTCTAGGTCTACCATACAAACCTTTAGTACGTGTTCACTGTATTATAATACCCTGCAGGTGCAATATACATGGCCAGTCCAAAGGTCATGGTGGTGATAAATAGATCATCAGATGACGTTCTTTTTAAAATTTATATTTCTGAATATCAGTAGTTATCTTTTCTTTCTTATAAGAAAATTATAGTTTCTTAAAGGGTAGTTAATAGTCACATTTATCCCCCATACTTCTTTGTAATCACTTTATTGATCATATTTTACCTTCAAGTGCCTCCTTCTTAGTAGTGCTTTTTAAGTTTTGTTGCTTGATTGTGATAGATCACACAAGATGCTTTCATTTTTCTTAATTTCTCCCTACTGTCTGAGTAAGAGAAAACTCAGCTACTTCCATTAAGTACATATTTTTTTTTATTTCAGCAACTATGTACACAGAGAACTTCAGAGGTCTCTGTGAAAAGTAAACCCATAAATTAGTCACTTGAAAGTAAGCCAAAATAAGATTATACGATTGCCCTGACTGCAGTTGAGAATGTCAGAAAATGTTAATTTATGACCTTTTCATCATAATACTAGAATGTCTCATGATCTTGAATATACATCTCATGAATATACATGATATTTGCTATATACCAGTATTCCTATCCATTCCTCTTCATATTTTACTCATGGGCAGTGAACACACACAGATTCCTGCAGAAAAAGTGACCGGCTCAAGGTCACTAATGATAAATATGGGAAAGTCAGGAAAACTCCTAACCCTAAATCTGGTTGCAAACCATTGATATGTTCTTCATCTCTTGAGATGGGTGGTGCCTAAAAAAGTGTATTGCCTCTAGAAAAACTTCACAAAATATAGCCTTTCTTGTTTTCCTTTTTAAGATGATTAATAGCATGGATGTTTTATGTGGATCAGTTTTACAAAATTATTATAAACACAGTAATAGAAAGACCTACAAATAATTTTCACAAATGGCAAGTTCCATTAAATCTTGTTTAATACCATAAATGTGTATATTATTTAGTACTGGTACAAATGCAGAAAGAGAGGAAAGAATGATTTACGTGGTCTGGTGGTCATCTAGTATTTGATAGGGATACTGTGGTTAACACTGTGTTAGACTTTCTCCTTCCTAAATAAAGTGCTACTTTTCTGAGAGATGTTTCAATCTCCCTCTACAGTACTTTTGTAAACACTTTTCAAGATACACGCCAAAACAATGTGTTCTTGTTCCACTGTTTACTTGATAAACAGTAGAGAATAACTGTGAAGAGCATATGACCAGTCCTGAGCTTTGCCTCCACTAGGGTGGGAGATATCAGGGTTTAGTTAAAACTAGTGACTTTTTCCTACTGAAACCTCTACCCTTTTATTCCCCAAGTCCTACTGTCTCCATGACTTCCATGCCTAAATCTTACCACAAATGAAGGGTTATCCCAGTGTAACCTGAGTCTATTTTCCTCACTTTAAGGGGAAAAAATCCTCTAAAGTAAATGCTAAATTAAAAATATGCCAGTAAGCAACTGGCGTATTTTTTTCTCAGGAACTACAAAGAATCTTGGGTGCTTTTTACCATTACAGACCTTTTATCACATGACTTCAGGAAGAAGGCAAGCAATTTTATTGAATTGAAATTAAAAAGGTATATTCATATTTTTGTACAATCTAAATCAAAATTATCTGAAAATCAAACACTAATTTCAAGGGATATTCTAAATATATTCAACAAATATATTAGTCTATGTTAGACTGCAAATGTGATTCAGTTGCCTGGTTTAATCGTGAAGAGAATATTTTCCAGGCAATGCCATTTCAGGAGCCAATTGATTGTAGTTAGAAAAGGGCCATGAATGGCTGCTTATGCTGAGATTGGATAAAATAATTCTTAAGGTTATTAACATTTGAAAGGAAGAAAATGCAGAAAAGAAAAGGACAAACAAAACCATTCTACTTATCATTTAAGCTTTAGTCTTTTTCTTTGTAAGAGTCTAAAATGAAGAAGTATTAGCATACCATCAGTCAATGAACACATCAGAAGATAAAAGTGGATTTGCTAATCTCATTAACTCAACAAAACGCTATGGTACACATACAATAGGCTATATATCCATTAATAAATGAACGCTTTTCTTCCAGTCAGATAATCAATAAAAATACAAATGGATTCAACAGCCAATGTTCTACATAGCTTCTTGTCACACACTGCACTACTTTACTGGTATCCACAAACAGAATTTAACGGGCACACCTTTGAGAGTTTTGAAATGGCAGCATATTTCTGAAGGCCTCTGTAGTTGTTCCCTAATGCCCTGTTGGCATTGATTAGGGCTCAATGAAACCACGGAAGTCTCTCTCTCTCAAAAAAAAAAAAAAAAAAAAAGTGGAGTAGTTAGTGCCATGCTAATTCTCTAAGAAAACAAATCAGAATGAGGAAGAATCTCAGACTTTGAGGTGTCTGCCCTTAAAAGAAAAAACAAAGAAATAATATCTTTAATGTCTTTTGACATATCCTAGACACGTATTTTGAAACAACCACCTTTAAAAACAACAAAAAAAGTTAATCCCAAAAGTTTTTTGACATAAGACTATAAATTTACGATTTATCACACGTTTTGTTCTTTCCTTGCTGTACGCTAATTCTGCATCTTATTTTGCTTTTATTGTGTATTGTCAGATATATTGTTAAAAATCATATTGAGTGGAATAGGAAGTTTCAAGGCTTTTACTACATTTAATGGAACAATGATTTGTTTTCCAACCTAAATGCCTTATGCAAGCTTACATGTAATTAGGTATAAATAATCATTGATCAGATTCTCTTTTTGCAGTGTTGTGGTGGGTTAACCATGGCTGGCTGCCAGGTGCTCACCAAGCCACTCTCACTCCCCCTCCTCTACAGGAAAGGGGGAGAAAATAAGATGAAAGAGCTCGAGGATCAAGGACAGGGAAATTGCTTACCAATTACTGTCATGGGCAAAACACATTCAACTTGGGGAAGTTTAATTTATTGCCAATTAATAACAGAGTAGGATAGTGAGAAATAAAAAAACAAAACTAAAAACACCTCCCCCCCCGCGCCTCCTTCTTCCCAGGCTCAACTTCACTCCTTCACTCCTGACTCCTCTACCTCTTCCCTTCGAGCAGCACAGGGGGATGGGGGTTGCAGTCAGTCCATAACAGCTCCTCTCTGCCGCTCTTTCCTCCTCACATTGCTGCAGCATGGGGTCTCTCCCCTGGGATACAGTCCTTCATGAACTGCTCCAACGTGGGTCCTTACCATGGGGCATGGTCCTTCAGGAACAGACTGCTCCAGAGTGGATCCCCCACTGGCTGCAGCTCCTGCCAGAAAACCTGCTCCTGCATGGGCTCCTCTCCATGGTCTGCAGCTCCTGCCAGGAGCTTGCTCCTGTGTGGGCTTTCCATGGTCTGCAGCTTCCTTCGGGGCACGTCTACCTGCTACAGCATGGGGTCCTTCATGGGCTGCAGTGTGGATATCTGTTCCACCGTGGTCCTCCATGGGCTGCAGGGGGACAACCTACTTCACCGCTGTCCTCTCCAGGGGCTGCAGGAGAACTTCTGCTCCAGCACCTGGAGCACATCTTCCCCCTCCTTATTCTCTGGCGCTGGTGTCTGCAGGGCTGTTTCTCCCACATTTTTCCTCACTCCTCTCTCTCACAGCTGCTGTGCAGCATTTTTACCCTTTCTTAAATACATTATCACAGAGGAGTCATCAGCATCGCTGATAGGCTCAGCTTTGGCCAGCGGCAAGTCCATTTAGGAGCCATCTGGAACTGGCTCTGTCTGACATGGGGACAGATTCTGGTGTCTTCTCACAGAAGGTACCCCTGCAGCCCCCTCTCCATTACCAAAACCTTGTCACAGAAACCCAATACAAGTGTCTTTATTCCAATAGTAAAACATTTATTTCTGGAGTAATTTAACAGTGGATAAAACATATGTTAGCGTCAACTTACCCCATTGTCTTAATTACACAGATTTGTGCTACCATTATTCAGTTGTTGTGATCTCTTGTAAATCATTGTATCAATTCTTTTTGGGCTACATGAATTATCCAATACAACCCTGGCTGTGCTGCAGTGTAGTGAACTGTTCCAATGTGGTCAAAATTAATATACTTCCCTATGGTTGATAAGAGCTGTTTCCAATAGTGTCATTCATTACACTAATTAGCATTTAAAAAGTCAATAGTACAAGAATGACACAACTTGACCAACACCCATAGAAAAAACTTACCTAGTTTATCACTAGTAAATTACAATTATTTCCAAAAAAACATACTGTGGATTTCTGTTCTGCTAATAAAAATACAGCCACTTTGTATAACTTATGAGTTACCATGTATAGATTGAAGTAAAGGTTATATTATGTGATGGGTTACTTTTTCTAGAGCTTCAGACTTTTCTAGCAGTTCATTCAATCCTGGCATAGGTATGCTAGATAAAATCTTATGTTTTTCTCTGCACTTATGTAACTACAAATATTCTCTAATGAGGGATATGTTTAATGCTTAAGAAATATGTATTTTATTCAAAGTGGAATAGATCCAGAAAGAACAGTTGAGAAAAACTCTTTTTATAATGCCATTATCTTGGTAAGTATTGCTCAGTAGCTGTGGGATAAAGGCATTCCACTAGAAAGTAGAAAAATCCACTTGGAGAGAGCTAGAACCAGTTTTCTTCTTGTGTATTGTTTTTTGTTTGTTTGTCTTGCACCCTGGTTGATTATTTTAACTGTGAGATTTGAAATAAAAGTAACTACAGGTGATTTCTGAACCTTACCTTTCATTTGTTTTTCTTTCTTTCAAGTGTCTCAAACTGCTGAGCTTTAGGATGAACAGAAAATACCATGTTCAATAACAATATGATTTGATTTTTTTCAATTTTACTTTCTGGTAAGGAAAGGTTACTTTTTTCTTTTTTGCGCTTTGAAGTACTTTTTCCCCAGTTTGGCTGCCAAACTGAAGAATCAATTATTGCAATCCTTTTTAAATACCCTGCATGGAACAGCATAGGCTTCTGGATAGTTAAAGGAATCTATCCAAAATTACCATATAAGCATCTCAAAGTTTCAGTTTCATAGCACCTGGTTATAAAATATAGCCAAAACAAAGCAAAATACTAAACAAACAAAAAAGTTAATAGTTGTTTTTCCATATGTTTTCTCTTTTCCAGTGCTAAGCAACTTTATTTATTTTTAATAAGCATTGTAATTGTGAACTCTTCCTCTTGCTCCTCTTATCACTTTCTGCCTTTGATCTTTTTCTCAGCTTGTTACCATGTAAATAGAGCACTTGAGCTTTTTGAGCTTTTCGCTGCTGACTACAGTTATTCTATTTGTGCTTTTGCCTTGCTCATAAAAACCCAACTTTGCAGTCTCTGCAATCAAATTTTAATATATTGATTTTAACAAATTTTAAAATTCTGTAATTGTTTTCCTGCACAGTTAAGTTAAAAAAAACCCATTCCTTTGTGTAACAAAATTGTATTTTTAGTGTATATTAACTCATACTATCTCCTTTATGCTCAACTATGTGCCATGAACTGGTATATATTTTAACTGTCTTGGTTTATTTCTGATGAATCAAGTATTGGAACTCTTTTCTATCTGTACAAGACAGTTCAGGAATATCTACTTATAAAATTCTAGATATGTCTTATGTAGCCATGGAGGTAATAATGTTTTTTGGCTTGTTTTGTTGTTTTTTTTTTTATTCCTAACTTTTTTTTTCTTTAATTTTTAATGTAAATTTTATTTTTAATTTAATTTTAAGCCTTTTTCCCAAACTTTTCACAAGGTGCAAAGTAGTTTTATCAATTCTACAAATAGATGCACCTTGTCCAGTCCAAAGAAAGCTAAAATGCAATTTGCTGTCATCAGCAAGTAATATCTGGAACTTCTTTTTTAGAAATATTAGATATCACTTGCACATTTTTCCATCAAAAGGCACAGTGTCAATCTTTTGGTTTTGCTGCATTGTGGTTCACAGTACTGTCTTTGCTTTGTCTCATTATTCAAACCTTGTATCGTGTAAACAAGAGCACTAACTTAGAAAATACTGAATATGAAAGAGGCTTAGTGTTACGGATTTATTAAGGGAAAACAGGAAATCTTTAAACTTACTGTAAATTCCTAGGGTCAAAATTTGATTGTTTGTTCACCATAATCAGAATACACCTCTATATTCATCAAAAAAAAAAAAAAAAGAAAAGAAGCACAAGTTAAGCTGGAAGCCTAGTAAGGTTAATAAGAATACTTTATTGCTTGGTAGCTCTGTAAATCTGCTGCTGTCGTTTTTCTTCATTTGTGTTTGTCACAGACAAACTTTTTTGCATATTTTGGGTTAAAAGTAAAAAAAAAAAAAATTGTTAAAACGTATGAGAAAATGCAGGAAAGTTTTTAGAAAATAAAGAGGACTCTCTTTAATGAGAATAAGGACTAGATATATAACTTGGCAGGTTCCAGGTAGCTGGGAGCTAAAAGCTGAAAATCACCATGATCCTCAATGATAATGGATTAAATGTTCCATATGTATTAATTCAAGCCACTAAAATTCTCACAGTTTGCATCAATCTGCATTCCAACCTACATCGGAGGGAAAATAGAAGATATTTTATTAACTATAAGTTGGATGAGAGTCTTTTAATGGATTCAAGGAAAAAGGGAACCTTATGAGTTGGATGGCTATTGGAAGTCTTGCATATTTTAAATTTGTTTAAAAATACATGTGGTTGAAAAATATAACCAGAATCTATAAATGTGACTGCTCTGTAGTTCTTTATCTTAGTCTGAAAATGCTGCCCATAGAGCTGAAAACATCTTATTAAGGAGACTCCACTTTTACAGTCCTTTTTAATTGAAGATCATTCTAGACTTATCAGGGAAAAAAAAATCCAAAGATAATCGGATACAACACTGACACAAAAGTCATAATGAAGATATATTTTAGTTACGAATTTTCTTTTCATTCTTTCATTTGTTCACCTTGTTTGCAAATATGGAAGCACTAACTTCATGCTTCAGTCCTCCTAACCGTCTCAGTAAGATGAAGTTTATTCCTTCAAAACTTAGAATTGTAGTTTGCCTTTGTGTCCATGTAACACCTTGAGCAACTGTATGTAGAGAGGGAAGTCAGATTCAGTTTTCCATGTGTTTTTTTTCTAGAAACTTGAAGTTTTTCTGTGTCTATATTGTATTATTAGGTATTTATTTGCAAACTAATCTGAGTCATGCAGAAAGAGCTTCTTCTGTGTTTAAAGTCAACAGCATTCATGCTTTCTATTCTAAATGTTTCAATATTTTTCTTTTTGATAAAACAAATTTTAGAAAGAAATTTGTTTTAGAAAACAAATAATAAATTCATGTAAGGGACCATGTGTAGCTCAGTTCCACCTGTAATACTAGACAACTTTATTTTTCTTCATAACACTAGGTACTACATTATTCAAAAGTAAAAAAATAACTTTATAATTACAGCTAGCAAGACTGCATGTTGTGATTAAATTGCAAGAAATATGTTTCAAATTCTTAAATGGAGTATTCAGATTCTGAAAGAGAGAGAAAAATTCAGGATGGTAGAGAAAAAAAATCAACTACTGCTTAAGCCTGTTACACTTTCCTATATCTCTACGTATGCTGGTTTCTAAACATGAACATTGGAAAAGTTGTAAGGGTCACATGAAAAGGGCCAACTAAAGACTACTGTTACTACGCTGTGAAAAAAACCCTTTTACTGTTACAGGTATCACTCTTTTGAAGCTGATCCTAAAGGGAAAAAAATTGCTCAATTTTGCTTTTGAACTAATGCACAGTATAACTCAAAGTCCTCTTTAACTGCCATTTCTTCAGGCCTGACTTCCCATAGCAAAAAATTTCACCCATAGGAAAAGATATATTTGGCTGCTGAAGATTTAACCATTTTCTTTAGACAGTTCCCTGTGGGAGAGACAAGGAAAGGAAAGCTTAATTTTTTACTCTTAACTAATTTTCAGACAGTAAAAAGTAGATGCTACCACTCAAAAGATAGTCTTTTCTTGCTAAGTATTTTTATTTTTAGTTTGCTGAAGTGTTGTTGAGTGGGTGTATTTCATTGATTTGGCCAAAAGTAAACTGGCCGTATAGTATTTTAAAATGAAAGATTCTTCTTAAGTTTAGTTTCTAATTAAGCCTTGATGCAGTAACCATCTAAGCTATTAGTTTAAACATATCAAACTAATGCAGTTATTGATTTGGAGGCTGTATAAGATATGTACAGCATGATCATACATTATGAAAGCTTTTGTGCATTTAGGAAAAACAAACCAGAAAATCTTGGGGTCTTAATATGAAAATACTCCACTGATTGTTAGTTAATGCATGTCTTATTCAAGCTAGAAAAGGTATAACACAAAAGGGAAAGCGTTATGCCCAGGAGAAAATGATATGACAGACAAAGCCACCTGGCTGAAGGAATGACACTAAGAAAGAAGACAAGTTCTAAGGAGAGAATAATCTGTTAACTCATGGGTCATTGCACTGTAACCCTTCAGGCCAGAGTAACATTTTTTTAGTGAGTAAGAAAGCATTAATTGCTTGCTAGAGGTACAAATATATTTGAAATGTACAACAGATCAACTCACCTCCTTTACCAGCAACCAGCGTGTACCATGCAATCCTAGAGATTGAATGCATTTAGCACAGTTTAAGGCACTGATACCAAGACGCTTGATGAACTGCATAAGGTTAGGTGAATGCATCTGAATCTAAATATAAAGAAAGATCTATAACTGTTATATTTACAAAACTCCTGACAGCCTCTGTTCTTACCTATGGAAAGCTTCCATCAATGAGAAATCCGGAATAAAACCTTTAGAACAACAGCATGTGCATGTGTGTGGATAGAAGCACGTAACCTAAACCACAACTTTTCTCTACTACATACTTATCTTTAGATTTGACATCAGTTAGCAAAACAGAATTAAACTATTATAGATTTGGTAACAAAGTTCTGTAGCAACATTTTTTTAAAGGTATAAAAATATATGGAAATTAAGAGAACTACTCAAAGTCCATGTTAATGTATCTTCCCTGGTGCTTACCATTTAAGGAAAACATTCAAGTGTCCTACTTTTCTTCCTCAGGTCACATGAATTTGAAGGAAAGTGACTGTCCTGGTTTCGGCAGGGATAGAGTTAATTTCCTTCTTAGCAGCTGGTACAGTGCTGTGTTTTGGATTTAGGATGAGAACAAAGTTGATAACACACCAATGTTTTAGTTGTTGCTAGGTAGTGCTTACACTAGCCAAGGACTTTTCAGCTTCCCATGCTCTACCGACTGAGAAGGCTGGAGGTGCACAAGAAGCTGGGAGGGGGCACAGCCAAACTGGCCCAAGAGACATTCCATACCATGTGACGTCATGCTCAGTACATAAACTGGGGAAAGCTGGCCGGGGGGGCCGCTGCTCGGGGACTGGCTGGGCATCGGTCAGTGAGCGGTGAGCAATTGCATTGTGCATCACTTGCTTTGTGTGTTATTATTATTATTATTATATTATTATTATTACATTATCATTACATTATTATTATTGCTATTATTATTTCATTTCAATTATTAAACTGTTTTTATCACAACCCATGAGTTTTTCTCACTTCTACTTTTCCAATTCTCTCCCCCATCCCACCGGGAGCTGGGGAGAGGAGTGAGCGAGCGGCTGTGTGGTGCTCAGTTGCCGACTGAGGTTAAACCACGACAGTGACCAAAGTGGAGAAAAAATTAGAGAACATGACCAAATGATGAAGAGATAAAAGAAAGAGGTAGGAAACTAAAAATGGTTAATGCAGGTAAAACCAGAAGTGTACAAAAGGAAGAACACAAATTTAGCCCAAAGCATACTATTCTTTATGATCAGGGTTTGCAATAACTAAAATATAATATTTCAATATAAAAGCTATAAGAGAATTATAAGTGCATATACAGTAACATAAGCAAATATGTTAAGAAAATTGCCCATAAAGTGATCAAAGCAGAATCATAAAAGCCTTTTCATCCTTTCATTACACAGTATATCAGGACTCATTAGGTTAAATCTTCCAACAGATTTCAAACATTGTGTGGCAGAATGCATGAACTTTAGGAAGAAAGTGGGTCATAGGGACGCATTTCCACAATTCCATACTGTAAATAGTTAGGTTGTTTACCACAAATCTAACAAGAAAGATAATCCTTTCCAATTCCAAGGGATATAATTTAAGTTCATTAAAAATATAATTTCTTATGTTTTTACTATTCAGCATTCGAAAATAATAGCTACCACAGGTAGACGGTCTGGGTTTTTTTCAGAATTTGTTTTAAAAAATATCACTCTCCCCCTTTTTGTTTTTTGTTTGTTTGTTTATTTTTACTTGTGGATTTCTGAGTACATTTTCCACTTTCAGAAGTGACAATATAGGAATAGGCTGGATGTATTTTCTCAGATCTGATTACAGTAATGAAAAAAAAAGTATGATTGGTTTGATTTTTTTTTTACAAGTTCACCCTCTAAAGCCCATCAAAATCATCTTTGCTGACAAAGATTTTTACTGAAAAAAAATCTTACTGTTATTTGAACCAGTAAAAATGGCTGAAAGATTAATTTAAACTAATTCTAATAATCAGATATTTTTAAAGTTTATCAGGTGCATAACTACTAAATTCATAAATGATTTTAGTGAAATGTATGTTTTTGAAAAGTTTTTATTTACTAATTTTTACTGGTTTATGATAATGTCAAATGAGATTGAAAAGCACTTATTAATAGATTTCCTCCTGGTCTTGTGATCTATCTTGTTTTAGAGGTTCATTAATGGTTTTGGCACAAAACCTAGGGTATGCTTATAAAAGTGCTGACAAAACAAAAACAGTATTATCCGAACAAAACAGAACTGGCATATCATATAAACATGAAATGGAACTGAACAACCCAGTGACTTTACGTAGTACAAATGGAAAAGTACAAAATCCAAATTTGTGTAATTAGAAATTAATCATGTTTCTCCTAAATCTTGTGACATATGCAGTCTAAAATGAGAAGGGCAAGGAAGCCGCTAGAAGGTTTCAGAAGCACTTTGCTGTTAGTAGAGGAAGTTGTAATGAGAGGCACTGGAGGACACCGTACCTGGAATGCTACCTACAATTCTGGTTGTCAATGTTCACAAAAATTGAATTCAAATCGGAACAGTTACAATCAAGGACTAATAAGACGGGTATAAGGATAAGGAACATTTCATTTGACTAGAATAGCTTGTTTTGTTTTATCTTACTAAACAAAGCCTAGGAGGACACAGAAACACACTGGATGTGGGAGAAAGCAACTATATAGGCCACCCAACAACTGCAGCACCATAGCATATGATCATAAATTGACTAAGAAAGATTTATCTTCACAACTAGAACAATGTCCCTATCCTTTCCTGTGAAGTCATGATATGTTACAAGGTGAGTGATGCAATGATTTCCTTAAATTTGAAAAATATTTAAATTGAAATGTAAGTATTATTAGAACAGGGATGGGAATGTGGACTGCAAGATCTTCTGGAGTATAACGTGTGAGCTTAGACTGATGTATTAGGAATGATGGGAAGTGATTGAATGACTGCAGTCATCCATCAACCGGCCTGCATGCCATAAGCGTGTTCCGGCTGTAATAATATAATGCAAGCATCTATCATGCTGTTCCAAGATACCTGTTCTCTAAGGTATTTAAGAACTATTGTATCTAAACTTGTAGAAATAATGATTATAATTAATTATTAATTAATTATAATTAATAAATTATATCCGAGCAAGGGGAAAGTGTGGTATTATAGGCCTCTAACTAAAAGGGGCCTGTGACTACAGTGTCTGAAATTCTGCCTCCTTTGGGATATAAGAAGTAAATTGTTTGTCTGAGTTTGTAGACTGCGTGAAAAAGTTTTCTGAGGTGATTGAAATGCCCCTGAATCTCAGACGAGGATTAATCATCAGACCCAGCAAACGATTGGCTCTGCCACCACCAGCTCAGCCTGCAGTTGTTGACACTGTGTCGAGCAGTGCTGGCAAGGTAAGTGGTGTGTTGTACCACCCCTGCACCCTGGCTGCGGGGTGAACTCTGAAGAAATCCTTCCGTTTCATAGAGGTAGAAGAGGCTTGCTGCCTTTCACAGCAGGAGAATGGACTTCATGAGATTGCCGAGGCTTTTCTCAAGTGTTAGAGGAGAAGGTTGATGACCTATATATTATGGTGTATCTACGCTTTGAAATAACCCTAGATAGCACAGATTCAGACTTCACTAACTCCGCAACACTCAGTCTCTCCATTGACAAATGTTGTCATAGCATTCAAATACATATTATTCAAATATGGTTTTAAGTGACTAGAAACACAAGAGGCCTGAATTCTGTTCCTCTAACAACAGTTTAGGACTGACTATAGGAAAAAGTTGCCTAAATGATTTTATCTTCTGTGTCTTCATTCTACAGGTGTAGAACTCTATCTTGCCCAATGGCAAACTGACATTTTGCTTCTTAGACAACAGCAGGAGAATTGATCTCTATGTGGGAACAACAACTAAAACATTTGGTGCTCTCTGGGAGTTGTTCAACATATGCTTATTCATTGAAACGTTCTGCGCTTTACCTACATAATAGGGGCTGGACCTCAGCCATCCACAAAGTAGATGATAACCATAAGCACCAGGCCATGAGCTATATTCTCAGTACGGGCTTTTTTCAGGACACCTTCTGTTTCCCCCACTCCCCAGAAAAGAACTTGTTTTCTAAACTTACAATTTTTAATGAAATAGAATTACCCTTTTCTGACCAAATCTGGTAATTATTCATATCATCTTCACTTTAAATGAGGAGTTAGTCTGCTTTTTGGCGCAGTGTTCCTTTCTTAATTGGCAAACAGGAATTTATCACAATGGAATAAATTAAATTATTGCATAACATCTTAAAGCATCATTAATACAAATACATATCCTTCCTTTTTGACACCAGTGTCACTGTTTAATTCAAAACCTAAATTAATTTTCACACTTATATTTATTCACACATTACCCTTTTCATCCAGTACTCCTCCTCCTTCTACAATAATACGTTCACTTTACATGTTAGAGAACTGCAGCCTGATCCATCTATCTTTTCTAAGCCCCACAGCATTATAAAAATCCTCAGAAAAACTTTTTTTTTCCCAAATTATCGTTAAATGACAGCATTGTTCTAACTATTATCACATTTCATTTTCAGTTTATAAATTTGTAATATGTAGCAACCAACAGTTGTGTTAAAAGTAGTAGGACATGACATTGAGGTTGGAACTTCTTATGCTGCCTGCAAAACATCCATTAAAACATAGATGGTTATATTTTTCACTAATCAATTAGAAACTTGATGGAAAGGCTTTATTATCATTTGAGGAACCAACAGATTTCTTCTCTCCAAGGATGGAGATCATTCGTTGGTCCCGGGGGCTGAGTGTAGTAGTCAATAAAAGATGTCAAGAACTGTTCACTGGCTCTGAGATCAAAATGACATAGCCTAGCTCACATTCATATGCCTGTACTCTTTTCTCTCCCAGAAGAAGTGGGCAACATCAAAACTGCTGGTGTGGAATGGTCCTTTGTGTCAAACTCTGTTTGGGCAGCGCATGGCAGAATGCAACCTGACATTGGCCACAGCTGTATGAAAGACCATGCCAACGATTGAGTGTGCAGCCATAACAGACTATAACCGTGATACAATTACAGACCATAATTGTGGTACCATCTCAAACCTGACCCTGGTCTATTTATTTGTACAGACAGGACCTATGAAACCTGCAAGACAGCAAAAGACAGGTGTTTAACATCTGCAAAATATTAATAGGACGTGGGCTGATGGAAAGGTTATAATGTGCTATGAAATGAATTTTTTTGTTGTTCTTGTTTCTGTGAGAACTATGAATTTTAAAATCCTAGACATCTTTTGATGAATTTTGAGTAACCTGCTTTTGTTAGCTATTCAGGCTCCCTTTTAAGGAAGCCTCATCATGCCAGATACTTAAACTCATGGGTAAGTCTCACAGAAGTACAGGTGGAGTACAGTCCCCACATACCTGGGCCACATGGGTAAGTGTTTCCTGCAACAGGATTCTCATGCATTATCAGTCCTGCTTTGATTTCCAGTTGTAAGCTCCCCTTTCTGTGTATTTGGAAACTTTTTTTAAAGCAGTCATATTTTGTCTTGCTTATGGATTGACACAGCAGGAGTAAATTCTCCTCCAGAAAGATATAAATAGTAGTGTCAACTCAGTGTGAGAAGCCTATTTTAACCTTTGAAATTGGTGAGTATTTGAGGAATAAAATGAGATTTATGGATGCAGAAAGCAGCAGAAAGTAGACATTACTATAAATCACATATGGTAGAGGTGTAATAGAGTAAGTGAGAATATATCTCAAGCCCAAATCAATACTAGGAAATTAGCCACATAATAGATTTTTGACTCAGTACTGTGTAGTTAAAGTTTTGAATTGACTAAGTTCATGAAGTTATTCCTCATGGAAATAATAACTTATTAGTCAGATTTTACCTTTATTAATATGTGTACAGAAAATGCAAATGATCATTGAAGAAACTCACTTACTTTTTTATGTTTTCATTCATAGTGAATAAAGTGTTGCCAAGTCTATATCTTGTAAAACTTAATAACTTGAATGCAGCTGGCATATCAAAAAAAGCTATGGCCTATCAGGGTTTGGAACAAGACCAAGAAAACACAAAGAACTGCAGTGTAAGGAAAACATTGGTTACTTTTAAAAAAATATAGGTCGTTAAGCAAAACTTTTTTTTTTTAAACAGCAATCCAGGGAGGCACTACAAGAGACAGCCACAATATGAGTCCTAAATCATCATGTGTGATTTCCTCAAAGTTCAAGGAAAGAGAAAAGAAGTATTTGTGGTCGGGATTCATGGCCAATGCAAAATCACTGTAAAGAATTTTTTTTCTTCCAGCTTTCTTTGGACTCAATTTAGTCCTCATTGTGGCTTTACAATACTTGAAGATCTCTATGTGTAAGTAGCCATAACATTTTTCTCAATACATTAATGTCTTGTGTCAGTGCTTATGGTGTTCTAAAATCTTTTTCTATTTCAATCCAGAATTGCTCTTTTTTGTTATAGGACCGCTTTTTTGTCATTAAAATAATATGCTAAATACTTTAGTGGCATTTCAGAGCTGATTATGTTTGATGGGCAAACCCAGAAAATCTTTTCACTCTGAGTCCCAGACAGTAGTGATAATTAGTTATTTCTGTTGATTTGTACATGAAACATTGCAGAATCATGACCTTCTATGTAAGTGTGACATAATCAAGGTCCAGTTGGAGATTCAGTCAAGTTTTTATTTTTGGCAGCTAATGCACTTAAAGGTATGAAATTGGCAGTAGCAAAAACTAAGGGAAAACTTTATTTTCTCCTGCTATTCCTCAATATATAACCTGGGGAGGGGGGAGGGGGGGAAACTATCAGATGGAACTGTAGTTCTTTTGGGAAGTATTCTATATAAATTATGAAATACTCTGTTTTGTCATATACTGAATCCTTTTCGGCTTTCTCTGCAGCTACAAAATACTTTGTTATTTTACTTGAATTCATTGAATTATCCATAAAGTTATAAAAAAATGAACATTTGACTTCACTTTCTCTTAACATTAAAAAATTCTTTCTAATTCTCTCTCTTCATGATGAAAATAATACTTTTATTATGTGTAGGATAATTTAATCTCAGGTATCACAGTAGGTGTCTTTAAAATGAGGTATAAACCCCTCTATGAAAATAGTGCTGTGTAAGTGTACCAATGCTAGCTTTTTTAACATCTTCTTGGTGGTTTTTTTCCTTAAATTATCTCTGTGTAATATAAAAACTAAAAAACTTTAGTTTATATAACTTAAAATTATTATGTTTATTTTATATGCAAATGATATAATGCAGATTATCTGAACGGCTCCACCTCAGCATAATTTCTCTCATGCAGCCTCCTAGAATCTCAAAAAGTCAGAGGAAAACCAAGAACCATAAGACAAGGTTCAGCCAACCTCCAGGATCTCTCTGCGCATCCAAGACTTAAAGGGCAGAATATATAACTTATCAATGCATAGGGAACATAATCAGCAAAGTCCATGTCATGGTTCTCCTTTCTCAAAAACCTTCTTTAGCTTGATATGAATGGTCCAAATCAAGATATTGTGCATAAATAGTAATTTTTTTTTTCATATCCAGTGAAGATGTGTATTTTACTCAGAACTGTCCACTTTTGTAATCCAGATTTTTACTCGTGCTTATAAAAAAGAAAAAATGTGCACAGTACATATGCTTTAAAAGTTAAAATTGTATACATTTTAAAATATTTTGGCAGTTCTAATGTGAAAAAATGACTTTTTTGTTTGATTTGGTGATAATTAGAAATGTTTGTGGCTTGTATTGCCATTTCTGAGGAACTTTTCTTTTCATTTCTCCTTTTTTTGGTAATTGAATTCCAAACTTAAAATTTTCATCAGGTTTTAGAGTCACTCATTACATTTTTATGCCTGCTTTGCAATTCTAGTTTTTCTGTTTGAACATCAAGTGCATGTGAATGGAAATGAGATCACTTCATCTGTTTCCTCTCATTTTATGTAATGGGTAGATATGTCCGGGCTAAATTGAGGAAGAGTCTTCCTTTAACAGAAAAGATGGGAAAAAAATCTGCATACCACTAAAAGCAGAATAAGAAACATATGTATTCCTTTACATTTTTGCAGCAGCAGAAAGCCTGAGGTGGAATAATTCTTAAAAAGCATTGAAGGCACAGATGCTGAAAGGGAATGAGTGACTTGACTTACAGACTGACCAGACAACAAATATTAGTATGCCCTAGCGGTTCCAACTGCATTTTAGGCAAATCACATCTGTAACCTTACCTTTCAGGAATCATTGATAGCATATCCTCCAGAAAACCTGGCAAACTAGTTGAGAACAAGGGTATGTCTAGGGGACAGCTCGGTAGTATTTCGAAACCAAGGTTGTCATTGTCTACAGGGAGAGAGCCCGCAGGCTGGGGCTGGGGCTGGGGCACAGCCTAACCTACTTTCCAGAGCACAGGACCTCTAAATTCCTAAGCATGGCTTCTAGCCTGACACACACCATAATATACCTGAACATGGTTTTCTGCAGGTTTGGGCAGCCTGCAGGGTGTTTATTGCAGTCACATGGTGAAGATGCAGGTATGGCATGCTGCACAGCATCTTACAGTTATACACCCTTTCAGTGGCTGATAAATAGTCAAAAAGTAACACCTTTCTAAATAAAACAGGCCAGGAGCCACTTGCACAGGGTCTTGAGGCCAAATGGGATGGGATGGCATCGCTTGCATCCAGGTGCCTAGGCTCTCTCCCTCTCAGAGTTGCATTCGGTCTCCCCCTGGCAGGAGCAATGCCTGAGGGCACCTGGGCATTACCCTGGCCAAGGCTCCACTGGGAGGATGCCGAAAACAGCAATATAGAAGTGCCAGTAGTCCTATACTATTATCTGTTTTATTTAATGGTAAAACCATAAATCAGGGAGAACAACAGTATCATATCCTTTTCACTTTCTATTAGAGTTCAGTGTTCCCCTGATAGGAAATCAGTCCCTCCAGACAGAAGGAGCTGATCCTAGATTGATTTCTGAAATACTCTCGAGCTTCTAGGATTTAAGAGGAGATGGGAAATTGATTTGTGTTTCACATGTTACATTCATTTGTGAAACATGTCTTCAGCTGGAGCAATCTAGTATTTCTCCATTACAGTAATGTGTATGAAGTCTGATCTACATTAGGCTTTTGTAATATAATTCTCTTTTAACTCCCAAGACCATAAGAGACATATTGATATTCCTCACTTACTTTTGGCGTGAACACAAGATGTTTTAAACCTGTTTCTTAAGTCAGAACTTAATGCTTCCCTCTCTGCTCTGTGAATGACCTCTTTTCTGAATATCCCAATGAAGAGGGATAGCATTTTCAAGGCAGGAAGCAGGAGGCATTGCTCTATTCCACTGTCTCTGCTACATGAATTAAATATTAAACTGATGGCAAGGTTTCAGTGTAAAAACGATCATTCCTGAGAGAAACAGAATAATGAGAATGTCTTTTACCAGATATTCAGGTTAAGTCTGTGTATTCAGGAAACACCTTGTACACTGCATAAGGCCAATATTTGTAGTATTTGTCAGCTCACTATCTGATTTAACCTCCCCTGGTAAGCATCAGTTTATTGTTTCTTAAAGAGATTTTAAAAAATATATTAATTGTGGAGACTGCTTCAGTCCCTTGAAACTATTAAAATGACCAAATCAATTTCATTTATAACCCTGACCTTTCTCAAATGTGTTATGCCAGGTCTATTCCAGGTCATTTGTTCATTTAAGTCATGGTCTTGCTTGTTTCTGTCACGGTTAGATAAAATATAAAATTAATTTTGGTCAGGTCAAGTGTCCTGGTTTCAGCTGAGATAGTTAAATTTCTTCCTAGTAGCTGGTACAGTTCTGTGTTTTGGGTTTAGGATGAGAATAATGTGATAACACACTGATGTTTTAGTTGTTGCTAAGTAGTGCTTACACTAGTCAAGGACTTTTCAGCTCCCCATGCTCTACCGACTGAGAAGGCTGGAGGTGCACAAGAAGCTGGGAGGGGGCACAGCCAGGACAGCTGACCCAAACTGGCCCAAGGGATATTCCATACCATATGATGTCATGCTCAGTATATAAGCTGGGGGAAAGCTGAGCAGGGGGCCACTGCTGGGGGACTGGCTGGGCATCAGTCAGCGGGTGGTGAGCAATTGCATCCTGCATCACTTGCTTTGTATATTCTTTTAGCATTATTATTATTACTACTATTTTATTTTATTTTAATTATTAAACTCTTCTCACCTCAACCCATGAGGGTTTTTTTCCACTTTTACTCTTCTGATTCTCTCCCCCATCCCACCAGGTGGAGAGTGAGCAAGCGGCTGTGTGGTGGTCAGTTGCCAGCTGGGATTAAACTACAGTCCTTTTTGGTGTCCAACATGGGCTCAAAGGGTTTGAGATAATAACAGATGAACCAGAGCATATTAAGGAATTTATATCTGTTAACAGTTGCGGGTCACAATATTGATTCATCTTTTCTCAATATTAGTTTTTCTGATCTGCATCATGCTCTTTTTTTTGCTGTACATGTCCAAGATTGGTGTTGTTTTTTGCAGTTTGCTGTGCTCTGCAGTGATTAGTGATGTTTTGCCTGGGAGGTTTGTTATTAAAACGCTGGCCTTGAGCTTAATCTGGTATTTAGGCTTTGTACTGAAGCCATTACTGTACTTTGGGTACCACCTCGTGGAGACGATTAGCAATTATACTTCTTCCTCTGAGAAAATTTTTATGGAGGAAATACAGAATGGCAGCTTCACTACATCATTCTATGATGTTTCCTCCTTCATTACAATAAGTTTTCAGTATCTTCAACATCCTTGGATAGTTAAGATACTTCTGTTGGTATTTCTTGGGAATAATGTTTTGGTTTTGTCTAAGGTTAATAAATAATTTAAGAACATCATCCAGAGATCTGCCCCAAGGCTGTATAGTTATGAGTGGCAGGGTGTGTGGGATAGCATGGGCAAATGCCTAGGAGAGTGGGCACCCCTAGTGTTTTGGAACTTCACCCTTGAACAAGTGCAGAATCCTGAAAAACTAGTAAAGTATTTGGAAAAAGTATGCTGTCACTGTGGCAACTCCAGAGAGAAACAAATCGCTGCAACATGCTGGGGCCTGGCCCATGCCTACTGAGCCCTGTTCAACACCATTCAGTACCCTCAAGAGCAAGAGAAGGTCTCTGGATCTAATGACAAAATGACAGGCACTGTGGTTACTCCAACCCCCGTGACAGGCACTGCGGCTGAACCACGGAACCAACCCATGCCAGTATCAGTTGCCCCTATACACAAGAAGAAATCTTGGAAGCGAAAGTCAGCTTGTTTAGTAAGGGATGAAGATGAACCAGGGCCATCATGAGAACAGGAGCAGGAAGAGGCAGAACTCATAAACAAGGCAGTAACCACCTGATCCCTATCCCTGAGTGAGCTGCAAGATATACAAAAATATTTCAGCCGTTGTCCAGGCAAATATATTGTCACCCAAGCAGCTGGGATTCCTTTTTTAGGGAAGGGGGCATTGAAAAAGTGATTGGAAAAGGGGCACAAGCCCTCAGCCTCTGGAGGTGACTTCTATCAGGTGTGAAGGAAAGGTATCCCTTCAAGGAAGATGTTATATATTATCCAAGCAAGTGGGCCACCATGGAGAGAGGTATCCAGTACGTGAGGGAATTAGCTGTGCTGGGGGTGATTTATGATGACCTGAACAATGAGCAGTTATCCAAAGATCCAGATGAAGTCAGGTGCACACAACCCATGTGACGGAAGTTTGTATGGAGCGCAGCAGCATCATATACCAACTCATTGGCAGTAATGACCTGGAAAGACGGAGAGGAACAAATGGTGGATGACTTGGCTGGCCAACTCCAGCAATACAAAGAAAGTCTCTCTTCTTCACTCATCTTGGCTGTGGAGCAACTGTCCCAGGATGTCCAGCAACTCAAAGAGGATATGTCCTATTCCCCACCTGTATGGACCAGTATCTCGGCTATTAGGCGTAAGCGCTCCTCTGTGCAAGAGGGAGGATATACACACCATGGGCCACCCTGTGGTTTTACCTGCATGACCACAGAGAGGACATGAGGAAGTGGGATGGAAAATCTACCTCGACCCTAGAGGCACGGGTACATGAGTTGCAAAGGAAAACAATTACAAAAGGGAGTTCTTCCAGGAAAATTGCTGCTCCAGTTTCCAGTGAGCAGTTCCCCAGACAGAGTAGAAGGGCTGATTTTACTTCTGATCTTAATAAAGGGACTTTTGATTCACATTAACAAGAAGTGAGTAACGAATACTATGACCAGGACTAGAGGGGCCCTGCCTCCAGCCAGGGGGAGGAATGGGACAACCGGGTTTACTGGACTGTGTGGATTCGATGGCCTGGCACATCAGACCCACAGGAGTATAAGGCTCTAGTGGACACCGGTGCACAGTGTACCCTAATGCCTTCAAGCTATAAAGGGGCAGAACCCATCTGTATTTCTGGGGTGACGGGGGGATCCCAACAGCTAACTGTATTGGAGGCCAAAGTGAGCCTACCTGGGAATGAGTGGCAGAAGCACCCCATTGTGACTGGCCCAGAGGCTCCGTGCATCCTTGGCAGAGACTATCTCAGGAGAGGGTATTTCAAGGACCCAAAAGGGTACCGGTGGGCTTTTGGTATAGCTGCCTTGGAGATGGAGGAAATTAAACAGCTGTCCACCTTGCCTGGTCTCTCAGAGGATGTTTCCATTGTGGGGTTTGCTGAGGGTTGAAGACCAACAGGTGCCAATCGCTACCACAATGGTGCAGCAACGGCAATATTGCACCAACCGAGACTCCCTGATTCCCATCCACAAGCTGATTCATCAACTGGAGAGCCAAGGAGTGATCAGCAAGACCCGCTCACCCTTTTAACAGTCCCATATGGCCAGTGCGGAAGTCTAATGGAGAGTGGAGACTAACAGTAGACTATTGTGGCCTAAATGAAGTCACGCCACCGCTGAGTGCTGCTGTGCCAGACATGCTAGAACTTCAATATGAACTGGAGTCAAAGGCAGCCAAGTGGTATGCCACAACTGATATCACTACTGTGTTTTTCTCAATCCTTTTGGCAGCAGAGTGCAGGCCACAATTTGCTTTCACTTGGAGGGGCCTCCGGTACACCTGGAACTGACTGCCCCAGGGGTGGAAACACAGCCCCACCATTTGCCATGGACTGATCCAGACTGCACTGGATCAGAACAGGGTGAAGCTCTGGAACACCTGCAATACATTGATGACACCATTGTGTGGGGCAACACAGCAGGAGAAGTTTTTGACAAAGAGAAGAAAATAGTCCAAATCCTGCTGAAGGCTGGTTTTGCCATAAAACAAAGTAAGGTCAAGGGACCTGCACAGAAGATCCAGCTTTTAGGAATAAAATGGCAAGATGGACGTCGTCAGATCCCAATGGATGTGATCAACAAAATAACAGCCATGTCTCCACCAACTAGCAAAAAGGAAACACAAGCTTTCTTAGGCGTCGTGGGTTTTTGGAGAATGCACATTCCAAATTACAGTCTGATTGTAAACCCTCTCTATCAAGTGACCCGGAAGAAGAACGATTTCAAATGGGGCCCTGAGCAACGACAAGCTTTTGAACAAATTAAACGGGAGACAGTTCATGCAGTAGCCCTGGGGCCAGTCCGGGCAGGGCAAGAGGTAAAAAATGTGCTCTACACCGCAGCCGGGGAGAATGGCCCTACCTGGAGCCTCTGGCAGAAAGCACCAGGGGAGACTCAAGGTCGACCCCTAGGGTTTTGGAGTCGGGGATACAGAGGATACGAGGCCCACTATAGTCCAACTGAAAAAGAGATATTGGCAGCACATGAAGGGGTTCGAGCTGCTTCGGAAGTCATTAGTACTGAAACACAGCTCCTCCTGGCACCCCGACTGCCGGTGCTGGGCTGGATGTTCAGAGGGAGGGTCCCCTGTACACATCATGCCACTGATGCTACATGGAGTAAGTGGGTCGCACTGATCACACAACAGGCTCGAATAGGAAACCCCAGTCACCCAGGAATCCTGGAAGTGATCATGGATTGGCGAGAAGGCAAAGATTTTGGAGTATTGCCAGAGGAGGAGTTGATGCGTGCTGAAGAGGCTCCGCTGTATAATGTACTACCAGAAAATGAGAAGCAACATGCCCTGGTCACTGATGAGTCCTATCGTATTGTGGGAAAGCATCGGAGGTGGAAGACTGCTGTGTGGAGTCCTATATGACAAGTCACAGAAACTGCTGAAGGAGAAGGTGAATCGAGCCAATTTGCAGAAGTAAAGGCCATCCAGCTGGCTTTAGATATTGCTGACCGAGAAAAGTGGCCAGTGCTCTATCTCTATACTGACTCATGGATGGTGGCAAATGCCCTGTGGGGGTGGTTACAGCAATGGAAAATGAGCAACTGGCAGTGCAGAGGCAAACCCATCTGGGCTGCCGCATTGTGGCAAGGTATTGCTGCCCGGGTAGAGAACCTGGTTGTAAAAGTCCATCACATAGATGCTCACGTACCCAAGAGTCGGGCCACTGAAGAACATCAAAACAACCAGCAGGTGGATCAGGCTGCTGAGATTGAAGTGGCTCAGGTGGATCTGGACTGGCAACATCAGGGTGAATTATTTATAGCTCGGTGGGCCCATGAGGCCTCAGGCCACCAAGGAAGAGATGCCACATATAGATGGGCTCGTGATTGAGGGGTGGACTTGACCATGGACACTATAGCCCAGGTTATCCATGAATGTGAAACATGCGCTGCAGTCAAGCAAGCCAAGCAGTTAAATCCCCTCTGGTATGGAGGACGATGGCTGAAATATAAATATGGTGAGGCCTGGCAGATGGATTATATCACACTCCCACAAACTCGCCAAGGCAAGCGCCACGTGCTTACAATGGTGGAAACAACCATCGGATGAGTCAGACAACAGGATTCATTTCTGAAACAACCTCATAGACACCTGGGCCAAAGAGCACGACATTGAGTGGGTATATCACATTCTGTATCATGCATCAGCCTCTGGGAAAATTGAACAATACAATGGACTGTTAAAGACTACACTGAGAGCGATGTGTGATGGGACATTGAAACATTGGGACACACATTTAGCAAAGGCCACCTGGTTAGTCAACACTCAGGGATCTGCCTATTGAGCTGGCCCTGCCCAGCCAAAACTTTTACGTACTGTAGAAGGGGATAAAGTCCCTGTAGTGCATGTAAAAAGTATGTTGTGGAAGACAGTCTGGGTTATTCCTGCCTCGGGCAAAGGCAAACCCATCTGTGGGACTGCTTTTGCTCAAGGACCTGGGTGTACTTGGTAAGTGATGCAGGAGGATGGGGAAGTCCGATGTATACCTCAAGGGGATTTAATATTGGGTGAGAATAGCCAATAAATTAAATTGGATTATGTTAATTCCTATAGAACGTTGTATATCATCACTTCTGTGGTGGCTATATGCCATATCAACAGTATTACAGTAAGAATCACCTAGATTAATGAAGAATGAACTTTGATGAAACCAAAGTGCAGCGATGATAGAACCGGACAAGTGCAGCAGTGATGGAACCAAAGCTGGCTTCAGCATGAAACAATTCAGCACCACACACCATCTCTCCTGCCCTGAAGGATTGTTATGACAGATGTAGCCCAAAGTCATGGACTAAATGAACTCAACAAACATTTCATAAGGATGGCCGATAGACCAAGGGAATGATATCTGTGTGTATGTATCTAAAGACAGGAAAAGTGGTGGTGATTAACTGGAATGTATTGGAAAGCGTGGGATCTGGGCATGACATAGATGGTATAGAATAAGGGGTGGATACTGTCCTGGTTTTGGCTGGGATAGAGTTATTTTTCTTCCTAGTAGCTGGTACAGTGCTGTGTTTTGGGTTTAGCATGAGAATAATGTGGTAACACAACAAAGTTTTAGTTGTTGCTAAGTAGTGCTTACACTAAAGGACTTTTCAGCTCCCCATGCTCTACCGACTGAGAAGGCTGGAGGTGCACAAGAAGCTGGGAGGGGGCACAGCCAGGACAGCTGACCCAAACTGGCCAAAGGAATATTCCATACCATGTGACGTCATGCTCAGTACATAAACTGGGGGAAAGCTGACCAGGGGGCCGCTGCTGGGGGACTGGCTGGGCATCAGTCAGCGGGTTGTGAGCAATTGCATCCTGCATCACTTGCTGTGTATATTCTTTTATCATTATCGTTATCATTATCATTATCATTATCATTATCATTATTATTACTATTTGTTTTATTTTATTTTATTTTGATTATTAAACCCTTCTTATCTCAACACATGAGGGTTTTTTTTACTTTTATTCTTCTGATTCTTTCCCCCATTCCACCGGGGGGGAGTGAGTAAGCGGCTGTGCTCAATTGCCAGCTGGGATTAAACCACAACACCAAGTAAGCTGAACAATCTGAATTCCACAGTTCTAAAACTCACTGAACAATAGGAGATTAGGAGGTATAAAAATTAGACCTTGGTCAGTGTCAGGAGAGTATGAATTCACATATGGATTCCCATTTATGACAATTGACTTTGTGCAGCATGAAATAGATGTCTCAGTACAAAAATGATGACATATTGCTTTCATACAGTCTCTTAAAATGAATGAGATTCTGTGGCGAATTCTCTTAGGATTTTCACCTTTTTTATTGGCATAAACAAATAATAACAGTTTATATCCTGCTACCTCCTTTTCAATGGCTTTAAAAATGCAGTAAAGTGTAGAGTTTGTTTTTTTTTTCTAGCTTGCAATAAATATATCCTTGATTGAGAAGTACCAATTTTAGAAAATCTTATCTTTTTGTTCCTTTTCATCACAGAACAAAGGAGCAAAGTTTGTACTATTGCATATTGCCTCTTGAAAATACTGCATACAAATATTTTTCCTCTTGAGATCTTAACATGCCAACACAGAGATACAAAGCAAACTTGCATTATCTATCTTTAGTAAAGAGCTTAGTTATTATTTGAGTTCCTAAAAATTCTCTTGAATTTTCCTAGGGACATGATGTGATGACTAGTAACTGAAGAATGACTAAACAACATAGGAATTGGTCTTTTAGAAATGTTTCTGTTGCATCCAATAGAAGCTTCAAGACCACAAGATTTCTTGTGTATTATCATAACCTTTCTCTATATTCCAGGCTCTCTGTGAACAGGTCATTTTGAGGACATATTTCTCTATGTGAATTTCATTCCAGTAGCGTAAATGGGAAAAAGATCCAATATGTAGCAAGACATTTTCTCACTATATTGAATAACTCAGTAATCAAACTGCTTTTTTTCTCCATTTCTATACATCTTAAACCATGAAAAGAAATTCCAGGATCTGTTTTTTTGCCTATCGCTATTTATTTTATTTTTTTTAAATAGCGTTATTTATCCAGATAAAGAAATACACCATCCTCCTTATTCACTTTGAGAATATAAGAGACTTCCTGGGCTGGCCTCAGCTCTTTGACCTCTGATTAAACAAAACACGTCTCCAAATCTAGCAAAAAAACAAAAAATGTTTGAAAGCTGTAAGTACTGCCACCACCAATTCGTTAAGTAAAGCTGTAAAGAATACTAGCATTATTGATACTTCCAGCAACATTTCAAAAGAAAGTAGTTTTGAAAGTAATTCCTGAAGTTGGTGAATGCTAAATATTCTCTGAGAATACCCACTGGACAGACATTCACACTAGAAATCCAGAGGCACATCCTGTTTATGAACATGACCAGTCTGAAAATGAGGTGCTGTGTTTCTCAGTCTCTTTAAAAATGGGAGTTTGAGGAATATATACTGAGATGTGTAATTAATCTTTCACAGTTGTAATTAGGAAGCATGCAATTAAGAGCTGCACCCATTGTTTGTAGATGTGCTTATAAACTGCTATATACACATTGCTAAATTGTAACAGGTACCTCCTTCCAGTTGCAGTTTGGTTTTGAGAAATTTAATTTTAGATGAATTTTTAATTCTTCAGGAAATTGAATTTTATCCAATACTTTGGCTATTAAAAGCTATTTTCTGAATATTTTTTCTGCAGATAATTGTATCCCTTATAGCAGTATGGGATAAAAAAAAAAGTCAAAGAAAAGAAGACAACCACCTTATGAATGAGGAAATATCATAACCAAACCTTATAGGCTTAAGCCCCTTCTTATGCCTCTATATATGTAAACAGCTCTCAAGAAAGGCAACCTCTTTCTCACTGTCCAATTAGGGGAAGAATCATCTCTCAACCTTCTATCTCTTTCGCATCAGTTGACATCATTCTGCTTGCAACATAAAGACAATGGTGACCACCAACACTCGTTTAGGTCAGTGCTTCTTTTGATACTGTCTGCAACTGACGGAAAACCAAAGAAAAGCACTTTAGCTAGTGGCAAAATGAGAAATTGGTCAAACACTGAGGTCTTTGAGAAAGCTGTTGTCTAACAACATGGACTCCCATTAAGGGGGACGCAATGAAAGTGATGCATAGATAATAGTGAGGAAAAGATGCATTTGAATTTATACACATTTACTTCTTCTTGATATTCTGGATGTTTATCTTTTGTATAGGCATTGTAAAGTATGACAAAATAGATCCCTTCTCATTACTTTCCCTGATTAGAAATCAGATGGCCCAAAGCCAAGCCATGAGCAATTAATGAACATTTTCAGCCATTCTATGAACTTTAAGTATGGTTTAAGACTTTGGGAATTTTCTGAGTCTGTGGGCTTACTGAAGCAATATTTGTTAAATATCACTTAACTTGATCTCTTTTTTTCCATAGATGCTGCATCAATGGAAATGCATTCTTTTAGATCCAGACATCTTGACCATGTAATATCTGCTTACCTATTGCATAAACTTTCTACCTTTTCTTGGAATGAATACCATGAGTTATGGGTATGTGAAACCTAAGAGGAGAATTTTCTAACTTAAGTCCTCTGAATCATCCTCTAGAAAGATGCCACTGGCTTGTTGGGTGTTTAATGTTAGATAGTCTGAATTCTGTTCTGTGTTAAAGATACTACCTACTCAGAGTAGTAAAAATTTATATCCATTTTTTGCAGGAACAAAGGGAACGCACTGTCAAACCAGTGAGTCTCTACCAGAATTTAAGCCTAAATTATGCTTTAATTCTAACAAGCCATCAGTTTATCTCCTAGATGTGTAAGGTAGGATGTTAGGTAGCTATTGCTATTCCTTCCTTGAAAGAATGATCAATATCAAACATGATGGATAGTGCTAGGCATAGAAAGAGTGGTCCTGGTTGTGAAAGATGCTGGTTACATTTTGCCCTGTGGGGCAAAATTTCATTTCACAAAAGTGCTGATACAAAACATCCTTTTCACTCAGTCAGCACTTATTTGAAGGCTTCTGTTCTCTGACTTGCAACTCTAAAAAATATGGCATAGAAACTCTCCAGTTATCTAACTGTCAGAAACCTAATGTTTCTGGCTTCAAAGCTGTTTACAGCAATGCTGTGTCAAAGAAGGCTACTCTCACATTTCCTGAGCCATTATCCCAACTCAGTGTCCTAAAAGAATTTCCCCTGCTTTTTCTTCTGCTAGCTATTTCTCTGCTATTTACTTTTCCCTTTTCTCTAGCTCAACCTAGGGACTGTGTACAGTTCCCTAATCTTCAACCTCTTTGTCTAAATAATGCTATGTGTCGCTGTTAACAGAGATGTAGGTCAGAGTACTGTATAGCATTATTTATTAAATTACTGTGGTTATTACTTTTTCTTGCCATCAAAGGAAGTATGCCTGTGACCACTCTCTCCCAAATATTTCTGTACCACCATGAAATATCTGAAAATAAAAGACAATAAAATTGCCTTTTCTTCTTTTGTGTCAGAATGAATCTAATGTACTGTTAGGAAAAACTGCTTCCGCTGCAGGAAAGCCATTCATGGTTCACTGCCCTAACATTATTCAACATGCACTGAAAGCTGTTTCGAAGGGATGAAGTGACAAATATACATGAAAAATGAATATACAATGAATATACCTGAAATGCAGCATCTTCTTATAGCCTTCCTCCATGCCTTCCAAATCAGAAATTGGGTAGGAGGAAAATGGCTCAAAATTGAACTTAACAAAAACAAGCAAGCAAACAAACAAAAAAATTGAAAGATAAGTATTTCAGACCTGGACTTGATAATTTATAATCCTTTATTCATTTATTTATCATAGTCTTACTTACAGATGTTTATTAATAAAAATAATCATAGTGAGATGGTGGTAGATATCTCTTAAAAAAAAAACAACTTTAAAAAGCTTGTAGAACTGAAGAATTACATTGTTTCATTGTTTAATAGTTAACATTTGAAAATTCAGCTGGCTTACTTCATCATGTCACAACTGCATCTTTAATATTTCTGCAGCTGACATTGTTTCTGACTGTACGGAATGCAGATTAAAATAGCAATATCTTTCAATGTTTGCAGGTATATTTTTCATATAATCTTCCTCTGAGTATAAATAAGAAAAATAAATGTTGTGGAGAGATCTTGCAGCATAAAATGTTTTTTTAGTCTTTTAATGTTATAATTGCATTGTTAACTATTGCAAAGCTCCAGGACAGGAAGTTAACATATAAAGTACCCTATTTCATATGTTCCCTATTTCATATAGTTTACTCTGTCCAGCAGTGTAGATCAGACTGACATGTGATGAGAAATTAAACCTCTCATGTTCAACGTCTGTCTCCTCTTTTTCCTTACAATCTGCTCCCATTCTCACTTTCACCTGATATCCTTACACATTTCCTTTCTGAAATTAGTGATTACTTCTCTCATCATTATGCACATGGCTATGTCTTTTCTTTTCACAGTCAGTGAGAAAAAAATAAGTCTTGGAGTAGCCCCAATGACGTCAAAGGAAATTCTCTATGGATACATTTGTCTCTCTATTAGTCTAAATTTCCTTATAATTTCTAAGTGTTAATTCTTCAGCTGAAGAAGACGACTGTTTAAAGCCCTGACATTGCCATGTGAATTTTATACTAGGGCCTTTAGAGAAAGAGTCACTGGTAAGTATCTTTCCATGTTCTGTTGCTGCTTTTCAAAGTGTTCTTGGTACCACACTAAACCAACATTTCATAGTTGTGAACTCTGTTTATGGTAATGACTTGTTTGGATCTGCCATTTTCTCTTGGAAAGTATCAGGCGACAGAAAAGTAAAATGCCACGTTGACAGCGAAATGCTTACTTGACTTCCTGTAGACATGACATTGACAAACAGCAGCAACATGATCCGATGGATGGCTTTCTATGGGTCCTATGCCATGCATACATACCTTTGGTTCTCCTGATTTCCATCCCTTTCCTTCCCCTCTTGCTCGGTCTCATAAAATGTTCTAACTTCAGAAGTGGAAATCCTTTTACAACAAAGAGTTTATAAACTGGGACTGTGCAGGCATAAAGTGTGAGAATGTCCCTGTAGAGTGTGGCATAGGACAACAATTCTAGCAAAGAAAAATTAATTGTGATATTTTATAGCTCCTGGCAGTGAAATCATTATTGCAATTTTGAAAAGTGAAAGAAGAAAAACAAAGCAAGTCTGACTTAAAATATAGGATGTAAACAATGATGTAAACAGCAAAAACCATAGTGTTTCTCCACAATTTTCCAGAACAGCTTCTTTTATTGTTTGCTAATGTGTCCAAGGGAATGTTATGAGCTTGGTTATTCATTCTGCTGCTGAAACAAGCAACTAGGTCAGGGGAAAATCTCCCAGAGACAGAGCTTCCTTGAAGTCCTGCAGTCTAGATGCCAGGCAACTTCATGCTGAATCATACAGTCTAATTAATGACCAATATTGTTGATGTATTCTCAGGCAGCAGACTTATCCTATGACAGTTTTGCTTAAATGTCATGAAAATCTGGTACAGAAGAAGTCAATGCAATTATCTATTTCGTAGATCCCATCATTATATCATGTATAACAGGTTTGACATCATCTTAGCAATAGTTACCACACAATTTGATCTGAGGTGAGCAGGGTCCCCTTTACAATTAGAATATCTAGACTGCATAGCAAATGTTTACTTTAACATGTCATTTAATGAGCTCTAAATGGGATATGAGTAAAGAATAAGAAAAGCCTCATTTCTATGATACACTTTGACCCATTCCATATTTATATCCAGAATAAATATACCTAAGTTCAAACAACAGCCAAAATTCAACATAATTTCCAAATGTCATGAAAACATAATATTCCTCAGATAGACTTAAATAGAAGCATGAATAAAATAATTGTATTTTTTAGCATATTTCTAATACTAATCATCATTGTTATAGCACCTAAGACTTCCAGCTTATCTCTTTCATTTAAGGGTCTCAGAGCTCATTACTGGTTTAAGAGTCCAGACATCTTTATAAGGTGAAAAAATGTTATCTTCATTTTGCAATAGGAATATTGGCAGAAAATTAGCTTCTAGGAAAGCCACTGAAAACTGTTCCAGGTTCCAGGTTCTGTTCTTCCTCTCCTTATTTTATATTTTTACATATTTTAACTATCCCAACACTATTGCTTCAAAATTAGAAATGTTTCAACCAGTCAGAATTCAGGAATGCTGTTACATTTTTCCTTAATTCACCCTTCCAGTTCAGTATGTATATTTATTTTTTAGTCACTCGTTTTCTTGCACTTATATTTGCATAATGATAGCACAGTTCTTAGTAATTTACTATAGTATGCAAATTCCCATATTCTGAATTGCAGGCAGCCATTATTAGCCAAGCAAAGTACAGGAATTTACATTAATCAATGTATTGCTCTTTCTCAGTTACTTTATTGCAATTATCTAAATCTCATAGCTCTGATTAGCTAAGGAAAAAAGAATTAGTCACCTACATATCTTAGACCTTTTTCTTTAGGCCCTCTATAAATTGCTGTCATTCTTTCAGAGTCAACAGAGTGGTGATAGTCTGTAATACCGGGAAACCTGGCCCTATGTTTCTAATGCCATAATTATTATAATATCTTTAAGTAGCTGTGCTTCCCTGAGCACATTTTTTCTTTATATATTTTAAATGCAAAGTATTTCCATAGGATATAGTTATCAAAAAACTGTAGATTTAGGAGAAATTGTTTGCTTTACAGAACAGACTAAGATGAATTACAGGCTTAAGTTTTATCTTACAAACATTTATACAATGGTGCCTTCACCCAGATTATTGTACAGTCTGTACCTATTATAATTTTTCTTACTGTGTAATCGGTATGATAAAAGCCATGAGACCACATGTTCCACAAAACAATGGTCAATAAAAATGTGGCAATTTCAAAACTTCAATTCATTCCAGCTCAGTTTTCTCAAAATTGTGTAGGCACATTTTCAACCCTTTGGCCTCTTCATTCTGGGAGAGATTTAAGAATAAAAATGTACATTTGTTCTTAGATGATTCATCCTCCACTTGAGGAGCATTTAGGGTGATATAATTAAGAGAAAATATGCCACATAAAATAATAAGCACATTTTTTCCTCGTAAGGAGACAAATCCTCTCCTTTGCCTTGTCTTCAGATCAGCTGCAGTCTGGTGGCTGGGATACTACCTGGGGAGATGAGATACCTGTGCCAGTGGAAGACTACAGCCAGTTTGCCTCAAGAGTTGGTTTGGCCATTAGGCTGCCAAAAGTTGTTTGAGTGTTATATATTGTGCCATATCTCCTTAGCTATGTTTAGTGTTTCCTCTCCTTTTCTCATACTGGGGTAGCTCTTACCTTGGGGATAGTAAGATTCATAAACACACACACACACTTTTATAACTCTTTGAGCCTTATTTCCCTCCTGTTAAACACAGAGAGTGCACATGCTATCATCAAGTCCATCATCATCTTACACAGTTGTACTTACTGGGGGGGGGGTGGGTGTTCTGGTTATACCCCAAGTTAGAGAGGGGAGCATGAGGCAACTCAGGATGAGCATGAAAAACAGCGGGGAGGAGAAAGTTAGAAGATCCCAGCATCCCAGCTGTCCTATGATTTTGTCCATGAGGTGAGTGGTGTGAGTCTATCATATAACTGTATGCTTCAGCCCTCCTTCTTAAAAAGAACTTGAACAACTGGGGTTTTTAGTCTTGAAAATCAGGTTTAGTAAATGCATTACAAAGTTCTTGTATTTGTGCGCCTGCACAGTAGCCCTCACTCAGGAATTTTCTGGCTATTCCCAAGGAGTCAGGGCTGGACATATGACAATTCAGGCTAAGGCAAAAAGAGATGCATAGGAGAAAACAGAAAAGTAATAGTGATCTAATTTTCTGTTTTCCAACATATTACAACTAAATATTCTAATCTTGTTAGTATTGTCTTTATAATCAATGACCTATACTGTTGTTTTGTGCAATATTTTTCCTTTAAGCCTTCTCTGTGCTACATACATGCAAACACACACACATCTACTGTAGAACTTTCTGTTGAAATCCCTATCAGCTGAAAAGCATTAGAGCTGTCACTCTCATGAATTAAAGGTCTGTACATGATAACTGTATAAACTTCTGAGAAAACCTAGAATGAGTCCTTAGAGCAACTTTCTAGTAGCTGTTCTGAAGCTATGCAAAGCAGCTAGAACTGGGACCCAGAATTGTTCTCAGTGGTTTTAGTTTTATACACCATTCCCAAAATTAGGAGTTGTAAATATTTGTAATTGCCTGCAAGTTTGCAGCAGCTGAAATAAAGTACTCATTAAACCTAGTCTTCCACTCCAGTTATCTTTGTTTCTTTCTTTCCCTCAGGAATCCATTTTCTCTTGACTAATGCCAATAGGGCTAAATTTTTGCAAGACAATTGCTATATAAAATGTACATACATGCGGTATTAATTTCCTAGCTTCTCCACAAGCTATCAGGAGTCATATGAAAGTTATTGTCTATATTCCTATGGAAAGATAATTTTATAGTATTGATATATATTAATATGAATCAATAGAGACCTAAATTTGGAATAGCTCATGCATGTGTTTATTTTTTGAACTATGAGTAGATCCCTGGAACTCAAATATAATCACACATAGAAACATGGTAAGATTTGCTTCTAAAATTAATTGTTTAAGGCTCTGAAAATACAACAGTGTAATTATAAAAAGAATACACCTCATAAAGAAACATATCCTTAACCTCAAATTTACAGATGTAGGAGTAGAACCTCTTAATGATCTCTGGAGTTCAACCAAGAAGGGAGTAGCATATTTTTTGTCAAAAGGTGTTGGACTTTAAAATAATTTCCTGTTTTTTAAACCCAGAACCCTAATTTGACACCTCATCTATTTGTATTATTTTATATATATATATATATAAAAAAAATAGGCGCTTTAAAAAAGAATACAAAACCCCCCAGATTTATCATCAGACTCGTACCTACTGTTGTCCTGAAAGAAATACTGATCTACCAGTGTCTTGTACACAGGGAGGCACTTCTTTCCAACCTCTACTGACAACATCACTCTTTTCAGACCTAATGATGTTGCTGCCTCTTACTTTTCCCTTCATAAATTCACATATGAGAGTATTCAGTCAAGAGGCCTTGATGAGGACCTAATACATATCTCTCACTTCCAAAGCATCCTAGCCCATATTTTGTGAGGACTTTGCTCATCTAGGTGTATACAGGCATGCTCTGAGAAGCATGTGCTCTCCTAATCTGTGAAGATTTCTAAATATGGGTCAGGCTGACATGAGAGATACTTCAGTCTGGAGTAAAATTTCTTTCTTCACAACAGGCAAAAAGATAAAATATGAAGTATCTGAGAACTGTAAGATAAAACTTATGGCTCCAAAGATATTTGCATGTCTCCAAAGTTTGTTAGCTGCTGAGATGGGGGTTTTAAAACCACAGTTTTAAAGTAACTGAAATCCATTTAGGTGCTTTTGTGGATCTGATTCCTCTTTATCCTCACCAGGATCTTGATTAAGCTTTTCTTTAAAAGCCTTGACTAAATTAGACTGTTATTACTAAGAAGAAAAGTAGTGTCTCTGTTTACTCTTACAAATGGGAAAATGTTTGACTGAATTTGTAGTCACAGTGCTTTGGCGAAGAATGAAAGACAATTAAATCCAACAGGGAAATCTAATAAATAATTCACTGGAAGAGCTGGGAGATGCACAATAGTTTTTCTTGTGACAACTGTAAGGAATCCAGAAAGATTTGTTGCCTTCTGAAGCTGAACAAGACTAGAATAAAAGCAAGCACCAGAAAAACACTATTGTTTCTAATGCTAGTCAGCTCCTCACAGCCAAGTTTTTGCCCAGATTTTCTGTTAGCTTTGTCTTCCTGGGCTCCTGGTATATTACATGTATTTTCTGTTGTGGTCTTTGAACAGAAGTGTACAAAATCTTGATTGAGTTTGGGTTGATTGGGTTGATTTTCAAACTCAAAGAAGCTATGCAGTGATCAGCCACAGGATTACTGATTGAGGTTGGGTCTATAGTAGATGTATAGTTTGTATGGCAGTCAGCTAATACTCAGGTTTGTGTGCAAGTATATCATTATTCCAAACCAAATACGGACCTCAGGGCGTACAAACTCAACTGGATCAAACCTTAATAAAACAAAAAACCTGAACCAAACAAAATCCTTTCCCACATGTAGGAAAAGGAAAATATGCTGCAATTACATTAGACAGCAAAACCAGAGGTTTTTACAAATATCTATGAAAGACATAACAGGCTATCATTTAATGACAATCTGCTTTGAGATTTAATGAAAAAAACATGCTGTTGTTGATGATGTTACAATGATAGTGAACTACTTTGTGTGCTAAGTAAAATTAAGATGTAAAGAGACAGATTGCTAGGATACCAGCAAAAGTGAATTTTGGGGACAATAATGCTTTCATCAGGGAAATAATCCAAAATGTCATTATATCCCTGGAGTGTTTTTTCTTTGCTGAAGTTTTTACAGGTATATTAACAATATAAAACCATCATGGAATAGTTCTTTGTAGAGAAGAAGGTTTCTTCTTCAGCTCTCTTGCCTAATGGCAAATATTTGCAGTTTTGTGAGACTACCCAAAGATTCACGTTCCTTTGAGTTTTCACATGCCAAAAGATTAATCTGAAGTAAATCAGAAACACTCTGAAATGTGTAGCAGTTATGAAGATGATATTGTTTTGATAATTTGTCTTTTTGGACTTTTTAGGCATACAAATCAGAGTGAAATTAATATTATTTGAAAAACAAAAAGTGCCTGTCTATAAAAACTTACATTTAGATTATTATCAATTAAGACTGTCCATGGATTTCATACCTTGATTTTGTATAACTTAATGGTGAAGATTCAGCCAATGTTTCTGAGGGAGACAGGGCATAAAAGAACTGGGCTTGCAGTTTATTAAGGCAGAAAGGGAAATGGTAGATTTGCAGCAGCAAAAATATTAATGCATCATCACATAAGAATTTAAATATTGTATATGAGATCAACTGCTGATAAAGTGCTATTAAATTAACTCAAATGACAACAATAAGATACACAGAGTAGTGATAAGGTTCTTCTTTCAGTCTTTGTGAGAAATACAGTTCTGGTTTGTTAGGTAACTAAAGATATGGCTTTTGGCCTGCAGAACTGAGGGTCTACTCAAAATTGCTTCAAATTTTGTATGACATCTCTTGATAATCAAAGAACAGCAGTAGTGGCTTAAAGCTATTATTCTCTCTGTTTAACATCATAGAATCATACAATCATTTAGGCTGGAAAAGACCTTTAAGATCATCAAGTCTAACCATTAACTTAGCACTGCCAAGTCCACCACTAAACCATGTCCCTAAGCACCACATCTACACATCTTTTAAATACCTCCAGGTATTTAAAATACCACTTCCCCGGGCAGCCTGTTCCAATGCTTGACAACCCTTTCGGTGAAGAAATTTTTCCTCACATCCAATCTAAACCTCCCCTGGCACAACTTGAGGCCATTTCCTCTTGTCCTATCACTTGTTACTTGGGAAAAGAGACCGACACCCACCTCGCTACAACCTCCTTTCAGGTAGTTGTAGAGAGCGATAAGGTCTCCAGGCTAAACAGTCGCAGTTCCCTCAGCCGCTCCTCAGAAGACTTGTGCTCTAGACCCTTCACCAGCTTCATTGCCCTTCTCTGGACACGCTCTAACACCTCGACGTCTTTCTTGTAGTGAGGGGCCCAAAACTGAACACAGTAGTTGAGGTGCGGCCTCACCAGTGCTGAGTAGAGGGGCACGATCACTTCCCTACTCCTGCTGGCCACACTGTTTCTGATACAGGCCAGGATGCCATTGGCCTTCTTGGCCACTTGGGCACACTGCTGGCTCATATTCAGCTGGCTGTCGACCAACACCCCCAAGTCTTTTCCCACTGGGCAGCTTTCCAGCCACTCTCCCCCAAGCCTGTAGCATTGCATGGGGTTGTTATGACCCAAGTGCAGGACCCGGCACTTGTCCTTGTTGAACCTCATACAGTTGGCCTGGGCCCATCAATCCAGCCTGTCCAGGTCCCTCTGCAGAGCCTTCCTACCCTCCAGCAGATCAACGCTCCCGCCCAACTTGGTGTCGTCTGCAAACTTACTGAAGGTGCACTCAATCCCCTCATCCAGATCATTGATAAAGATATTGAACAAGACCGGCCCCAAAACTGAGCCCTGGGGAACACCGCTCGTGACCGGCCGCCAACTGGATGTAACTCCATTCACCACAACTCTCTGGGCCCAGCCGTCCAGCCAGTTTTTGACCCAGCGCAGAGTCCACCTGTCTAAGCCGTGAGCCGCCAGCTTCTCTAGGAGAATGCTGTGGGAGACGGTGTCAAAGGCCTTACTGAAGTCCAGGTAGACCACATCCACAGCCTTTCCCCCATCCACTAGGTGGGTCACCTGGTCATAGAAGGAGATCAGGTTGGTCGAGCAGGACCTGCCTCTCATGAACCCGTGCTGGCTGGGCCTGATCACCTGGTTCTCCCGCTCATGCCTTGTGAGCGCCCTCAAGATGAACCATTCCATAATCTTCCCCGGCACCAAGGTCAGGCTGACAGGCCTGTAGTTCCCCGGATCCTCCTTGCTGCCCTTCTTGTAGATGGGCGTCACATTGGCAAGCCTCCAGTCACCCGGGACCTCCCCCGTTAACCAGGACTGCTGATAAATGATGGAGAGTGGCTTGGTGAGCACCTCCGCCAGCTCCCTCAGCACTCTCGGGTGGATCCCATCCGGCCCCATAGACTTGTGTATGTCTAAGTGGTGTAGCAGATTGCTAACCATTTCCCCTTGGTTTATGGGGGCTTCATTCTGCTCCCTGTCTCTGCCTTCCAGCTCAAGGGGCTGGGTACCCGGAGAACAACTGGTCTTACTATTAAAGACTGAGGCAATGAAGGCATTAAGTACCTCCGCCTTTTCCTCATCCTTGGTGACAATGTTCCCCCCCGCATCCAATAAAAGATGGAGATTCTCTTTAGCCCTCCTTTTGTTGCCAGTGTATTTAGAGAAACATTTTTTATTGTCTTTTATGGTAGTAGCCAGATTAAGTTCTAGTTGGGCTTTGGCCCTTCTGATTTTCTCCCTGCATAACCCCCCTGCATAACCTCCCCTGCATAGTCCTTCTGAGTTGCCCACGTCTTCTTCCAAAGGTTATAAACTCTCCTTTTTTTCCTGAATTCCAGCCTAAGCTCTCTGTTCAGCCAGGCCGGTCTTTAGTTAGACCTCTTTCTACTAGAACTGACATTCTGCTTGAAGTCACTTTTTGATAACTTCCCAGGGAGACAGATTTTATTAGAAGTATGCCATAGCTATTTTCCCAACCTGCAGCTGCTCAGAATGTTGCCCTCTGTCTAGTTGCCTGTTATCCAAATGAACGAAATAACTGAAAGTTTGGGGTTCAAATTTGTATGCAGATCTCACTGTTGGTTTTGATTTCTGTGTTCTTTATTTGTGTTTTTAATGAGATGAGTTTGGATTTTCATTTTAGGTTTTACTTTCTCTTTTTTCTTGTCCTTTCAAGGCCCATGAATTTCAGGCAGGATGTATTTTATGTCTGATTTTTAAAGCTTTACGTATTTGTAAGGATTACTTTGTGGTTTCAGAGAAATTATCCTCTTTTGGCCTGTATCTTTGCTTGTTAGCCATCACATATTGCAGTTGGCAACACTTCTTCCACAGGATTTTTCCAGGTTTTGATGTGATCCACATTCTATTGGGTTATACTTCCCAACCCAGGGACCATTAGCCTAGTTACACAGATGTTAACACTTTCTCATTTGCTTCCATAAAAGCAGCCGAAGCAGAGAACTTTTGCAAATTCAGCTTACAATCTTCAACAATGCTGTAGCATCTTGAGTCAGCAGAATCACCCCACCTTGTTTTTTGGGGAGCCTGGCCAGTCTGCATGTCATCAGAATTGCTTTTTCAAAACCCAGCACTATTTAGACCAGTCTCCAGGATGCTCATAAGGCTTATTAACAGCACCTGTGATAGGAACTTTGATTTAATTTCTGATTAAAAGCTCTTCCTTGAATAGGACAAACTGAAATGAACTAGAAATGAACTCTAATTGATTGCTTACAAGTATTTGCCAATGGTCAAGATCTCAAAGGAGGAGGGGAAAAAAAATTTTATTAAAACTAATTTATCTCATAAAAATGTGTAAAGCAGTCAGACATATTTATACCACAGAAGATAGGTTTTTCCCTTACTTTGAGAAATCCCTTCTTCTTATATAATGAAACACAATGATGTCACAGTAGATGTGATGGGTGGAAAAAAAAAAAAGTTAGTTCTCTTTTTCTTTCCATGACAACAAACATTAACACATTTTACACATCAATGCATACAAAAAACATATAATTTAGAAAACATTTTCTGCACGAAAGCTGCTTCAACCCCAGCATTCTAGCCAGGAAAAAAACACAGTGGGAAAAAAAATAATCATCAATGTTCTTTTCATAGAGTATGACGATTTTCTGGTGTTTGCACTTAATATTGCTAGTTTACTCTCAGTTATTGCTTTCACACATTATTGTTCTGTATGTAAAGTATAGATCTTACCAATTCTTCTCATCAATTATCCAGTCCCTATAGTTCTCTTTGTGTCCTTAATTGATTGCTTTGTTTAAATTTTACATAAATCTTTATCCTTTCAATCTACATTTTTTATTGAATATCAATCTTCTGTAAAGAAAAAAAGCTGCTCTTTCTCTGAAGAGAACTAAAATGTGCACAACATCAGAAAAGAGGTAGAATTTTGTGTATTTATTTACTTTATCAATGTTTAACATACATTAGCTAAGTATTCAGACATTATTTATCTTCCTTTTTTTTTCTCTTCAGCATGGAACTAAAAGTGTTTGAGGAAGGCAGTACTCACAGTTCAAAGAAATAAGTTTAAGGTCATTATTGCAGCACTGAAGCATTTTCTTTCTCTTTGTGCATCAAACTGACAATTTTGATGAAAGATAGAGCTGCTGTTGCTCCCAATTTCTTTCTCAAAATAATGTTCTGTGATTTCTTTTTAAGTGATTCTCTTTTATGTTTACTTTACTTAATTGTGCAAACCATAATATTGGACAGGAAAGCAGATCTGACCTAAAGTTGTAATTACTCATAAAACCCCCAAAGACTTAGTGAGGAGAAACCATTTGATGAACATGATCTATGTAGCTGTCATTTGACAAACACGTGGTCATAGCAGATGCCTTTGTGTATTCCTGGTTAGTTTGCTTCTGTTAAAGACAAAGTATGAGTATGAGACAAACAAAAAAAAAAAAAAAAAATTGAGTTTTTTCTATAATTTATGAGATTGTAACTTAAAATTGTTGTAATGATCTTCAACAAACTAGTCTATTTCAGAAAGTCAAAAATTCTGTTTATGATCTAAAATAATGCAAATATTGAACTTGGAAGAAAATAAAATAGGACAGTAACAAAAATGAAAATGGAAAACCAGAAACTAATTTTCAAACATAAAGGGCAATTTCCCACATACAAGTATGAAAATAGGAAATATGGTACATAGGAAAAAACTAGAAGCCAAAACCTTTCTGGACATAATCATTGCATATAAAAATTCCAAAGGGGCAGCATTTGGAAATGGGCAGATTTTTTTTTTTTTTCTTTTATACTTTATAGTGTGATGCAAAAAGCTAAATGCTTTAATTCAGCCCGGATTGATCTGACTCCAAGGTCACTGAAAGATCCTTAAGTATTGAAGATGACTGCACTTATGAGAGAACAGAGGACTCGGACAAGCATGAGCCTTTCCAGAAGCAATAGGATCTGGCATCAGAATAGCTTTCGAAAAAAAATAACCAACTACACAAACCAAAACCAGAGGCATGCACACACACACAGATGCACACACAATGGGAACTACAGTTGTAAAATACCAAAATGGACTTTTGGGAATAATTCCCATGATTCTCATTTCTAGTTTTGATGAGTCATTTCAGCATTTTTCCCTCATTTAAGAAAAACTAATCTCTGCTTTTTATTGATGATATCTGGCTGAAACTAGCAGCACCTGCTTCACAGTTTTTGCTGCCACAGGCAATCTGGAAAATGTTCATGAAGGTGAACCTCCACTGGCAAAATAAATGGTCACTAAACAATTTGCTGCCCTTAATATTTTGCTGCCCTAGGCAACTACCTGTTCTGCCTGTGTGGTAGAACCGGTTTTAGGAATCACTGATGCCTCACATGTTTCTTCTTCTCTTGCTTTTTATGTTTGGCTCTGCACCCTATAGCTGACTGATCCTCTGAAATAGCATTGGTTCAGCTGGCTATCCAGCTCCAAAGGTGGATCCCCTCCCAAATGTTTTGGGTAGCACAAAATCTCTTGGTTTCTAATCACTTTTTGGTAATGAACTCACTATTTAGCCTCTTGACTTCATTTCTGTCACAGTGTTGAATTTATATTAACCCCTCTACCATTTTTTCTCCCCTCACACATCCTTTAATTCACTATCTTCTTACTGTCTCCTTCGTTTCCTTTCACCCTCTGGCGGGCTACCACTTTCTTGTCACTTTGATTTCCCTGCAATAGATGGTGTGCACTCTGATAGTCCTCGAGCTACTGATAACTACTGCATTTCTTTTTTTGTGTGGCAGGAAGCCACAGACTTAAACATAAAATAAATAGATAGCATAAAGTATTAGAAAACTGCAAGCTCTAACATTCTTCCTTTCTCGCTTTCAGCTCTACCTCAAACCCTAGAGCAAGACTGTTATGCTATTACTTCCTAAGAAAAATGATGTAATAATTAACTCCTCAATGTCGACTTTAAAGTGTTTTTTTTTTCATAGCCAGTGCCAATAATTTTACAAAGGAAAATAATTTCATTTCATTTTTTGACATTTTGTCCGATGGGTCAGAGAACAGACTGTCCTGAAAGACCTATGTTCCCTTTTATCCTTCTAATTCTGATCCTCTGTAATCATTTTCTAACCTGGGAAACAATAGAGAGGATTTTTTTCTTCAGTCAATGGGTGTTAATTTTTAAAGTAAAAACTAAAATACCTGTGGCTGGGAAAAAAATTAATATTGTATTACAATACTGTTCATGTCCTCTCTTCCCACCTAATGACCCACATTTGATTTTTCAGATTTTTAAATTTTAGGATTAAAAGATATCATATTCCTATGCAAAATTATGTACTAGATTTCTTGAGCAACGATCAGTGGAAGTAAAATATTGCCTCAAGAATGCAATATTTTAATATTTTTGTTAGCTCTTCTGCAAGCTATTCTGGAATACCAGATCTGTTCATCCAAAACAGAGTGAATAATTTCACCATAGACAGGTTATTTTTGATATAAACACGAATGGGCACATCATGGCCTTAGTACAAGTATTTTTGCTTCCCTACTTTCAAGTACCCAAAGTAATTGCTGTTCCTGAAAATTTCTGAGGCTTTCTTTACATTAGACTGTATACATACTATTATACTAAGTAGGGTGAGAATAGGGATGGGACAAAGATACTGCTGGGTTTTGACACAAGAACATGGTTAGAAAGATGGGATAGGGGAGAAAAGAAAACTTAAAAAGCTTTTTTGGCAATCACAGGTCTATAAAAATCCTTAAGGAATGGGCTGACTAAACTGAGGTCAGCTGGAACTGTGGGATGAATCTGTCTTGACTTCTTCCTCATAGTGAGATCCCCAAGATCAAATGGCATAAGTAAGCACTAAATACAATCTCTATTAGAATTTACATAGAAAAAGAAGATTCAGAAGAAGAGAAGACAGAATAGAAAATTTTAAAAGAACTTTATAAATACCAAACTGCAACAAATACTTCAGTTTCCACTGGTCTGCAGAAAGTCCCTGCTGTCACTTCTGAGGTATTCCTGGCTGCTATCTGTTCTCCTCAGCAGTTTCTCTTTGTGCTGCAAACTTCCAGCTCCTTGTATTAGCTCTTTCTGTCTCAAAATCTGCAGTCTCAAAGACTTTGTCTCTGAGTTTATTCAATTTCTTCCAGGAGATGACAAAACTCCACCTTTTTAGGGAGTTGCACCTGACCAAGTTTCTCCCTTTTTAAAGGAACATGGAAACATAGAATAAATACAGAGCTATTGTCCATCACAGATTAGAAAATCAGTTCTGTACTGCCAATTTCTAGTGAAACTGTCTCAACAGCTGATGTACCATGACCTGTGCACTAGAGAAATTCAGTTCAGCTCCTGGTGATTACCAAAAGGGGGTTCCTTGCACTTGACCTCTGGGTCAGCCTACTTCATATAGAAAAAATTGCATGTATTTTTCATAATAATCCATATTTTAGAATCACATTCTTTTTTTCCTTCCAAAAAGTAAGTAATCTCAATAGGTGTTGCTGGGCTGTTTATTTTTAAAGCACTATGTATGCATATACATGTATCTATGTATATATAAATTTATAATATATATATATACACACAGATATATTCCATCCATCTGCCTTCGCATCCCCTAGTACCAGTACCTTTTTGAACTCCTTACCCTGTGCCCAACACTGCTTGAACATCCTGCAGTTCCAGTCTCAGTGCTACTGTAGCATGTCAGATGACTTGGCTACAGATCAAACAAAACCCATTATTTTTTTAAAGTACTCACTGAAAGTTTAAAAAGGCTGAATGTGACATTTTGGCCTCGAGGCTTTCTTCATATGGTTGGAATATAGAGAGTATTTTCTTCCTTATCGCCTGAAGGAAAATTTCTGAATGGCAAGGACAAAAGCAACTCTTCTTAGGTATACTGGTCTCTATACAGGAACAGACTGGCTTGATTCACAGGGGGCATCAGTATTGCCTATGGCCAACGGTATGTTTTGAGTTCATTCAGTGTGGGTCCAGGCATTGTGCTCATGGTATGATTTAGCAGGATTTTTCCACTTGTTTGGAACTTCCTTAATATTTTTCATTTGAAAGAACAGCACCTAATGTCCCTTAGCGTCATGAATTAATGTTAGGTATATAAAATTGGCTACATTGTCTTCTCCCCTCTCCTCTCCTCTCCTCTCCTCTCCTCTCCTCTCCTCTCCTCTCCTCTCCTCTCCTCTCCTCTCCTCTCCTCTCCTCTCCTCTCCTCTCCTCTCCTCTCCTCTCCTCTCCTCTCCTCTCCTCTCCTCTCCTCTCCTCTCCTCTCCTCTCCTCTCCTCTCCTCTCCTCTCCTCTCCTCTCCTCTCCTCTCCTCTCCTCTCCTCTCCTCTCCTCTCCTCTCCTCTCCTCTCCTCTCCTCTCCTCTCCTCTCCTCTCCTCTCCTCCCCCTAAATATATAGTGTATATAGTCTACTCAATATATATACTTGTTACTAATATATTGCCTTGCCCTCTCTCTCTTCTCTCCCTTTTTTTTTTTTATTCTTTCAATGTTATACTTCTTTGTGTGCACTCAAAAACTAGTTGCTACTCCCCATTTGGAAATTTTAATTTAACTTTGAGCTGAAAGAAGGAAAACATTGAAACAGAAATTAAGTAAGAGATTTATAGCCATTTACAACATTTATTGCACTGGCATAAGGTCCCAAGGGCCCCAAATTGTTCAGCAGAACTAGAAAGGATTCATTATTTTGTCAGTCAGATACTGCAACTAACTTTAACAAAAACAACAGATTCTGAAGAGCTGATGTAAATGCAAATAGACAAATTCCCTTGATCTACCTCTCTCTTATGTACTTTCTTGAAAGAACTGCTGAGCTTTCAATTCTAGGACAAAGTTGAAGTTCACCCTTCCTATCCAGTGTTTCGTATGGTTTATACAATCCCTTGAAGAAATCAGGGTTGATTTTTTTTCTTCCCTTCTGAATTATTCCCTTTTATACAGTTCCTTTCTTTTTGCAGATAACATTTTCACAGTTCTGATGTGATAAATTGTTGGTCCAGAAAGAATTAATAGAGAAATTTATATAAAAACATTTGTTTTTCTGTTTACAAAGCGCTGATAAAAAAGTGTTTGCAAATAATTAACCAGAAGAATCATGCTGCAGTGTAAAATCAAATGTTAAAGAGCAATCAAGACTACATACTTATTTTGTGGGTATCTACAAGTTGGATGTCAGCCTGAATTCCAATAAGCTTTTGGATGAATAGGTAGGAAATTTAGTTTACTACAAGGTTACACTGCTTTATTTGGAATGTCTTCCAAATTTGGGGTATTTGAAGACAACTTTCAACAAAACAGGCTGGTGTTGACAATCTATCAGATTGTCTCCTGATAAACTTAAGATTGTCTTGTCTGAGCTAGGAAAATAATGAAGAGTGTAATTTAGGTTCCTGTTCTACTGCCTAAGGACAGCAATCACTCCCTTGCACTGCATGAAATATGTATGTTGTGACAATACTAATGGCAGTAATAGCAGTGGTCCTTACACCAATATTCAAAACTTCCTTTTAAAGGCTATCTTTGCTCACCAGAAAAAAGAAGTTGTTCTGACTCTTTGTTCAAAACTTGATAGCAGTGGACAAGTCATAAATTGCAGATGGCTAGCTATATATTTTTGTCTTTTACAGGTGCCAGGCTCTTTCAAATATACCTTAAGCCTGTATGTTGTAAATCTGACTGCCTTCATTTCCCTTATCTCTGGAACAGCTTTACCACTAATTAAATGAGGAGATGCATTGGACTCTCTTTTCACAAACATGTTAACTTTTCTGGTGCATTTTTTTTCCCCCCTCCAGGACCTTATGAACAACAAAGTGATTAAAACGACTAGAAGACAGGTTCTGAATAGACTATTAATGCATTGTTTTCACAATAAGTAGCACATAGCATAAAACCATAAAACAGTAAGCGCTGCTTTACTTTTCCCCAGAAAGCTTTCTTACACTCCCTTTAGCCCACTTACTTTCATCTTTATACTGAAGTAAGCAGATTGCTCATTGCAATATCTGTCTATGTTCTCTCTCATCAGTTAAGCTTAGTGTCTTTCTTCCCACTTGCTACCTAGAATTGTACATTTCAAGTTCAGTTTGTACTCGTATCCCAAGCTTAGTCTGGAAAAAGCAAACTTTGCTAGCCTAGAGGATACTAGTCTGGGGTTGGGCATCCTGCTGTTCCCCCAGGGCCACAGCATTACTGATTTCAGCATCTTCATTCTTGCAGCTGTTATGTTTCCTGCTGATTTCCTTGGTACTGCTTCTGTCAGTCTAACTTTGGATGTGCAGCAGGATATTACCATTATGTTAAACTAAGGAGCATATAGAAGTTCTATCACAGGATGGTAATCCTATGGTAAAGGATAAAAGAATTTACATAGGACTGAAGTTAATTTTAATTCTTAGCATATATATGTGTATGTATATGTGTCTGTACACATGTCCATTTTAAGGATTTTTTTTTTTTTTTAAGCTAATTATTATTTTGGGGTAACTAGAAAGCAATTGTTTCCAAAACACTTTTTTGATTTTTTTTTTCCCTAGATAAATGCCTTTGAATATATATTCAGCAGTGAAAAAGATAACAGTACTTTTGCTGCATAAAATTTATCATTAAATACCACATAAAATCACATAGCTAAAGCACTGGAAAGAATTTAATTAGAGCTTTTAAAATGTTTTTAACAAAATATATTTTCACTGAAGTAGGCTGTTTTGTTGAATAGATCTTCAAAAGATACTGGGTTTGATGGTAGTTTCTTTGGCTTGTTTTTCCCAGATCTGAATGAGACTAACAAAATTAATCCATCCTCTCTTTCCCCTCTATTTCTTCCTTTTTTCCCCTCTGTAACTGAGAGCAATTGGCTGAAATCTGGGTTCAAAATTCAGAGCTTTGCTCCATATTAGATGAAGACAGGCCTTAAATTGGATGTCCCAATGTTCTCCAGGTTAAAGACTTGTAGGTCTCCTTGATTTGGTGAAAACTTCAAAAAGATTGACCACTGAAAACAAGACACAATTGCTGTTTTCCAGCCAGCACCTCACAGGAAATTAGCAGTGTCATGCTTTCCTATCAATATAATATAAATGTTTGTCCACTGCACCAGCCTGTGATAAGGATAAATTAAATATTGCAGAGCTGAATATAATAGAGAAGTCTATGTTTAGTTATTATTTTCCAAGTTGTGCTAGAAGACTGGGCTTGAAACATCTTGAAACCCATTTCAGATCTGATCTACAATGGCAACAAATGACAACACAATTTTCAAATCTAACTCTATTAAGGTTAAATAATACTAACTAGCTTCTTCAGAAGAGGGGGAAAATCTTATTCTTCTAGTACACGCTATAAATATATTTAACCTCAGCTGCTGCTCTTGTAGTAATAAATCACCAGAAAAATAATATGAATAATTCTGTTAAAGAATTTCCCTTTCTGGTTATAAAGGAGGACTGGATTTTTTGTTCAGGTTTTCAACTCTGATTTTCAATACATGCTTTCAGTGGAGTTCAGTTTAGAACTGATAACTGAATTTGTCTCAAAGTATTAGTCACTGACATTGCATCAATGATAGGAAAATTAGTTCTCTCTCTCAACACTATATTCATCCCTTTGTTAACAGTCTTGCTGACATAAATGCTGCTCACTCCAGCTATGTGACATTATATTAAAATGCTTGAAGCTCTATTTGCGCTGTTGGTAACACTGGGATAGACAAACTATGACTGAAGAATAGGTATTAAAATTAGCACAATAGATAAGGCCACAGCTTTAAAATTAAGGGCATCTTGCTATAAATCTAATCCTATTTTAAAAATTCATACATCTCCTTTTCAATTCTGGATGATATTATATTTCTTTGAACATTTCCTGATACAAATGATTCTTTCTTTCTTCACAGATGCAACTGTAATTCATTTATTGCTTGAGAAGCAACCAAACAGGAGGCAAGTATTTCAACTGCTCCTGTTACGGACAGCATGAAAATTTATTCAACAAGCAGTCAAGTAAGAGTAGTTAACGAATGGCAACATTATGTATACTATGTTGAAATATAAATTCAGTATATGTTTAAATTGTTCATTCATCAGATTATTTACTCTTCACAACAGATCCCACAGACAATGGACTAGCGGTCTCTGTCCATGCTCATTTGTTCACACAGAACATCCTCCAGAATACAGAAATGAGTTTTGGCTGACAGAGAATTTTTTCCCTGTTCCTTTAATAGCTGCACATCTCACCCAGCCCTTCTGAAAAGGAGGATGACTCTCACTTCCCTCCAAAGTCAAAAGATTCAGGTTTTGTTTCTGCTTTTTTCCATACCAGGCTGAATAGTAGGAATGACCCAGCTTGTAGGAATTTAATTCCATGAGCAAGTAAGTTTGACCTTTACACTTTCATACATCTTTGTTTTAAATGGAAAGAAGAATATCTGTCCATCCATGTATACATACATTTATGGAAAAACAAATGATATAATAAATGTTTTGATCAGTGTCTGATATCCCCAGGAGATCTCAGATGATTGGCAAAGTGCCATAAATGCTGGAGAAAGAAAATGTTGAAATTACTTCAGCCTGATGGACTTAGTAGTCTAATGCATATTTTATGCCTCAGTTTCTTTATGTCACCACAGTTTATACTACTGCAGTGACCACAACAGAATGATCTTTACCATTGTTGAATGTCTGCCTGTGCTGTTATCTGCTCATAAAAGATTTGAACTTTCTTTTTTTTTTTTCTCACTAAAAGCAGTGTCCTTTAGCAAAGTAGCATTCCTTGCACTTAATTTGTTGCCATCTGAACATACTCTGTCCTTTGAATGTCATCTCTGTTTATCTGCAATAGAAAATCAGAACTTCTCTAGAAGCAAGAAAATATTGGAATTTAGCATTAGTTTGAGACTTTTGATACTTCTATCTTAAACAAAAGAAGTGAAGGATATTGCTGGGCATGTTATAGCATTTTTTAATGACCGTACTTAATGAAATATCTTCTATTAACATATGCATATTAGTTCCTAATTGACCTGTAATAGAATTTATTCTTTACAATATGATAGTTATTGTTAAATTAGATAATGCAGGTGCTTGGGTTTTTTTATAAGAACTTTTTTCCTTGATTTGTATAGTGATAAAATCTAAATGTGACATTTGGACATAGAAAGTCCAGATGATCTAATGATGCCTTATACCAATATTACAGCGCACACTCATTATGTTACAGAAAGTTCCTATAGGGTATGACAAGACAAACTTATCAGCAATTTATCGTGTTATGTTTTCATCAGGCCAGTAGCAATTTGACCTGACTATACTTGAAAGCTAGCCTGACTTAAATATTTAGCTTAGTAGAAGTGAACTCTTTTCTGTTGAATATACAACTTAGGATGGTTAGTTAAATATACGGCTATAAGCAACAGAGAGTGATACTTTAAAACGTAGTCTCTAGTATTCATAAAATTTCACTTGTACCTTTCACAGCCAGAACCTATCATTATTATATTTGCTATTAACAGTCTATTTCAGCTTGCTTGTTTTGAGGGATAATGACTTTTAAGGTTATGCATTCAGCCTTTTGCCTGCAAATCATTCCTGTAATTCCTAATAACATTCCTGGGAGATACTCAAACAAAGCCTTATTGAATTAAGAATAAAGAAAGGGCAGCATAAATGGAAAGAACATTGAAGGCAATGAAAACTTTTGGTATAAAAAAGTAAAAGTCAGATTTTGGTGCCCAGTGGCCAATTAGTTAGTTTAATAGCAACTCAGTTTATGCACACATAAAATACTCATGATTTTCACCAGTATTTCACTTTGGATCCAAGACTACAGGACTGTTAAAAACATAATTAAAAACATTTTAGAATAATGTATGGAAGATATCACCAAAAGTTCACTGGCAGAGTTTATTTGTTATTTATACTCTAGACAGTTCTTACTTTCTCATCTCTGGAAATACGTTCCCTAATAATTCTACCTTTTTCTCTCCAAAGCATAAAGTGAAATCAAGTGACCTTTTAGATACTGTAAATGTCATTACGAGCTGTGATGTGAACAAGAAGGAAGTGAAAGTTTATCGATTCAATCCTATAAATGTCTAGCAGACATCCAATGCAAATAAAAGAGGTGTGGAATTTCAAGAGCTCTTCACAGTGCCCTGGCTTTTACTCCTGTCAAACAGACACATACATGACCTCCCAGAGTAATTAGCAGACACAGCATCTCACTTGTCTTACAGCTGACCTTCATTTTTATTAAACATTTCTATTTTACATGTATATTAACAAGAAAAAAAAATTATGTATATAATAGCTATAATAACGTCACACCAGAACTGTTCCAGTTTTAGGTGTTTTTTGTAGTTGTGTTTCGGCATCACTAAATGGGGTACAGGTGATAAGCAGAAATATTACATGATTCATTATCTCAGGAGAAAAAAAAAGAACAGAATGGGATTTCTTACCCTGCCTAATAATCTGCCTATTCTGTGGAAAACAGCTGGACTTTGACAAAAAATGAGTGCCCCTCTGCTGTGTCTGCAATCTTTGTGGATGATATGGAATTTGTGAAATTATGCCAATCACTAACAAAATAAGCATTTGGCTGACATTCAAATATGTTTGGGTGAGAGACAGAGGAGCTGGGAATTTTCCTCAACATGTTTAGACTGGCATATATAATTTCCTCCCATGAATTGCCTGTGACAAATATTTTCACCCCATCAGGATCGTTACATACCTTTTTCATTTAATTGTTGTTAAATACTAATTGGTTTACGAGAAAATCCATTATAATATTTCATTTGTCAAGGAGAGCAATGAAATTTATGTATTAACACTATCAAATCCAAGAAAAGGAAGTTATTAATGTTTTATCTTAATTAAAACATTATTTCAGTGCTTTAGAATTCAGTATGCTACTCTTATATCAGTGGTATTACAGACTGTGTAGTGTCTTCTTGTTTCCCATTTGCTATGCAATCTAAGACGAAGATTGACTATGAAAGGTACAGGATGCCACAGGCTTTATGTGGTTATAAATCTAATTGATGTCAAGATAGTTAAAGTGTTGGATAATGACTTTGGAATATTAATGAATGTCTTATTAGAAAGATTAATAGTATGTAAACTAGATTTTCATTTTGGTTCTAACTTTGATACAGAGAACTATAGTGAAAGCACACAGAGACATGCTCAATTATTGTACTTCTCTTAATTATAAAATCAATTTCAGGAGAAAAAAAAAGAAAGTGCTGTTTGTGTGCAGTAGATAACTCATCTGGGTTAAACATCATCCCAAATACAAAAGGAAAGGGACTGAAGTTAGTAAAATTGCTACTGAGGAATTTTTTGGTAAGGAGAAGAAGGAAAAATGTCACCTGTTAGAAAATAGGTAAAAAGAGAAGGCAAAGGATACTCAGAGAAACATGTAGAAATGCAACATAAAAAGCATGACATGATTTCGGAATAATAAGAGAGAGTATGAGAAAACATTAAGGTGTTTGAATGTGAGGATATTAATTTTGGTATGGTAATGACAGGATTACGTAAAATGATGGTTTCATTGGAATTGGTGGGAGAAAGCTGGTTTAGCAAAGGCAACTTAGATACCTGGGAAGTAAATGATTGAAAAGTTCAAAGGTATCAAATCAAGAAGGAACCAAAGTTGTGAATCTGAACCCAACTTGCACCAACTCAGCACCGGTGGCAGAACTGACCCCCCTGCTGCTACCCTCCCTAGGCAGCTCAGGTAACAGACCGGGCAGGTCCCCTGCCTCAGGCGGAGGTCATAAGCCAGCTTCAGCCTGAGAAACAGAGAGGAAATTCAGGTAATACATCATTCCAACAACAAAGTGGGTGATGGAAGTCAGCTATACTCTCCCTTCATTCTCCCAGACAAGAAAAATATATTGTCTTGTCAAGCCCACAGGTCATGTACTTAGGACTGGCAAAAGGACACAGGTAGGTATGTGATGGTGCTGAGATACAGCAGTGGTGTTCAGGCCACTTGTTACTCAGCTTGGGGAATTTTGTTAACCCTGATTATCTTTATTTCTTAAGGGAGGTGTTTTGCTCAATGAAAGTCTTCATTTTGCTACTTCAAGGCAAACTTGTTATATCCTTACCATTAAATTTTGCTTTCCTTGCTAAATCTTGAGGGAGCCTTGAAAATAAAACAAACATTAAAAAAAAAAACCAAAACAGGTATTCTAGAGACAATGCAAGACTGAATGTGAGTGAATAGCAAAGGGTATAGAGAAATTAAGTAAGAAACTAATGATGTAAATCTTATATAGGAAAGAAAATGAATTTGTTAATTAATTGGAAAGTATTGAAAGGGAGCAAGAGAAAAAAGAAAAGTGTTTTAGAGACTGGTTTGAGGCTTCTGACAGAGGCTGGAGATGTAAGAATGTGGGAGACATCATGGCTGGAAAGTAGGTCTAAGAATAAGCTACATATACATCTTAGAAGAAATCTTCATATTAGATAAAAGAAAGAACAATAAGGAACATGCTAGAGACAGGAGGAAAAGACAGAAGATGCTAATAAAATATGTATCCAATTATCACGATATAAATTAATAGAAGAGAAAAAAAGTCAGGATTTCAGAAAAAAGGCACAGAAAAAATATTTGGTTTTGTTGGGGTTTTTTAGCTTGTGCCTGCTATTTCAGTTCAACAGAAAGGCTCAGAGATAGAGAAGAAATCATCAGAAGATGATTTAGTCAAAAGCATACTGTGATCTGAAGACCAAAGAAGTGAAACTAAAAGTGTAAGTGTACAAAGTTGGAAATAAAGCAAGGATAAAGGAATATTCCTGGAAGATGCACTAGACACTTGGAAAAAAGTGTAGCTGTCCATGCAGTTATGATAGGAAAGGGAAAAGAAATCACTTATAAGAGATGTTGCATAGATTAGAGAAGAAGATTATATAGATCTTTTTAAAATTAAAATGTCCTCCCTTTCAAATCTATATTACCGAAGAGAGAGTGTTAGCTTTAGGAAAGAACCTAAATCCAGTAATCCCACCCAGACTACAAGAAGACAAGTGGATCCAGTTTAAAAGCAGATGCTTCACAAAACAGCATTTTCACAGACTGAGAATACCTCACTTATGATGTCAAATTATGTCTTAACTCTCTTGAAAGGAAGGGATATGAATAAATGTTGTTAACAAATTACATTCACATTCAATTGCTGTTGCATCTAATTCACCTTATAGTAAACGAGGTAATTAATGAGGTTGGGAAAACATCAAAAATCGAACATGCCATCAATGCAAGTAAATCGATGATTTGTGCATATAAAGAAGATAAATCCTTGGGATGCACAATAATTAAAAGTATAATGCTTTTGGAAACTCTTTCTGCATAGATATTATCCATGTCATTCTGTTCCTTTTTGTTGGCTCCTGAGCTTTTAGTCCTAAAAGTACTCAGCATGTCTGTATATCTCCAATTACTTCCTGCTCCCAAGAGGCTGTTTTATCACTTTAATTCCAGCTCTGAGCAGAGAAGTACTTTCTGAAGTCAGTACTAACACCACCTCTTTATAGGTGTATAAGCAGCATGACATGCGTGGTTAGGGAGCAATGGAAGTGGCATCCATCACTTTGGAGTCTGAGGTTACGACTTGGAACCCCCAATGTGCAATAACAGTATCAGCAAGATTGGAGCATTTTCTTCACTGCAAATACTGCAGTCCATTATCTGACCACGTGAAGTTACTCAGCAGATCAAATTGCTTATTTTCAAGGTTTAATTCTAAGCTAACTCCTTTCTATGGCAATTATTTTCCTTATCACAATGCACAATTACTGTGAAAACATTCTCCTAAAATTGGTTTCTGTGCTGCAAAATAAGTGAAATAGTAAACTGCTCAATTATTTTGAATTATGATGAACCTCTTTTGAGGAAAACTTGCCACCATTTGTGCAAATATTAAAATCTGTAAGTTTTCCAAATTAACTGAATGAATTTGAAATGGGGCTATTCGACATGTAGTCTGAAGATACAATCTGGTTGCTTTTCCTTGCTAAGGAGCAAGTTATACATTTCAATGTCATTTATGTTACCCATTGCCATGAAAGTCAACTGAAGTATAGTTAGAAAAGTCTGTCATGCATTTTCAAAATGGCCAGTCTTCCATGAAGAATTAGATTTTCTTCTGAGAAATAAAAGTTATTAATATACAACTGGAGGTGCTTATTAGTCAAGGAGTCATGAAAGTTTTAGATTCTCATTAGAAAGAGAGTCCAGTCCAGAAATATCTGTACCTTGCCTGCCCTTTCGCTAACAGAACTGAGACCTTTTCATAGCTAAAACAGCAGCTAGAACCCACAGCAGGTTATACGTTCATCCTGCCTACTGAACATTTATTTCTGAGGTCTTATGTAGTGTTATCTATTGCTCTGAAAATACCCATTCCTCAAGCCTGATTTCTAAAACTTTATTTCTCTAACAGTTTGCATCATCACTCCAGTTATAGAAACACACACATATGTATACTAAAAAAAAAATCTTGAGCTGTTTCCTTAGAAACTCTGTATCTGCAAAAGTTATCAACATTAAATATTTGCAATGAAGCTCCAAGTCATGCATGTCTATCAACTGTTTCTTTGTAAAGAATGAAGAAAGATGCTGGAAAAAAATGTTTGAAATATGAACCACTTACTCCTTTTCTAACGTAATTACCCACGCTGTTTGAAGCAAGATGCCTGGAGACTTTTCAACCATGAATTTTCTCTCTCTGCTTAACTTACATAAATAACGAAGCCTTGCAGGTTCCTTGGGTCATGTCTCTCTATGATGGCGTAAAGAGATGGAAAAGTTTAGAGTGTTTCTCTCATAGTTTTTCCTTTGCCTGGAAAAAACTATGGCTGGTAGTGTTCACACCAGTCCCTCCTGTGGATTCCAGGGCTGGCCTAACTGCTCTTCTTTCAACACCAGTATTAGGTAGACATGAAGCTCTCCTAAAGCTTCTAACTTCTTTTTCTTATCTTGGTCTCAGAGCAGTATTAGATGCTCAAAAATCACAAGATTAATACATTTCAAGAAGATCTGTCCTTTCTTGTATCAATTTACAGTCAATATAAAAAGTAATTGAAATAATTGTTAGTGTTTTATACACAATCTGCTAGTAGTTACATAGCAGAACTTCACACTAGGGAATGTGAACTCTGTATTATGAGATGTTATGAAATTTAAATTGTCAAATAGTTTTCTATCCATGTACAGAGTAGACTATTTTATGTGTTTCTTCAAAATATTAACTACTGCAATCTGTGTATCAGCTTCCAAGATCCTAATTGGTTGTTGCATGTTTTGTTACAAAAAGCTTGTTGCTCTTCTGTTTTTTGTACAAATACGTCCTGATATCCAGGAGCTAATGTTTAAGTCTGTGTGTCATCTACTGCCTAATTAAACAGGTCGTAGATCTTCAATATGCTGGTCTTGGACCACTACCCAAACCTGGTAGTTCTTAAAGTTGAAAGGAAAAGGTTTTTCCAAGACCAGCTGAAATCTCCTGATATTACAGTCTCCTGTTGTTTAACACTTTTCATTACTCATACATGTAGTTTAATTGGACATAAATTTCTGAACAGTCATTGCACGTTTTAGTGTCCAGCATACTTCTTCAGATGTGGTGAATATATTCATCACATCCTAAGTTTTTGAAATTATTAAACAGAATCTTGAGTTTTACTTGCAGTTCATGTAATTTCTTGTAAAAGAGTATAATTTCCAATGACATTTGTCCTTGTTATTTCAAGGAAAAGTTATTCAAAATATGACTACTGTAGTTTATTCTTTATGGTTCTTCACTTGTGATGAAATACTGTAACTCCTTTTCCATAAAGAAGTCTTTCTCCTATGTAGAGTTGTTTGACTGAAAGCTACCTACCTGATGGACCTGCAAGCATTCATGGCTTTCCTCATCTGTATCTAACATCAGAGCTCTGTTGGACTCTTGGAATCAAGTGTTGCAGTCACTTGGATGCACTTGGCAGCTCCCTCTTCCTTCCAATGGCTTATATCTGCATGTCTGAATGCATGTGCCTTGTGATCCTAATGGTGATTAGGTGATTAGGTATTCCAGAGAGTGCAGAAATTAATTCCTTTTTCACTGTAAGCATGGTCTCTAATAAAAGCTGCTGGCATTGTGTCATTCACACCTGAATTGTCTTCCAAGGCACCACATTACAAACCTGGATTATTGTTTTTCTATTTTCCTCGCACTGAGAATATTCTGGCCTTGTATGGCAATTAAATATTGTCTTACTACTCAGCAGTGGGTGGTACTGCTGTGTGTTAATTGCTACACAAAGTAAGTGATAACATCTCGTTTCATGTCTTTCTTACTGACAGCCTGCATGCACCCAGTGGTAATTATGACAATTGAATGAATGGCAGCTTACTTTTCTAGGACATGTACCTTAAGAGTCATGAGAGATATTACAAACATGCTACAATATCTTCCTTTTCACTGGAAATTTCTGCATCCTCCATCTCTGCATGTACTGAATCTCTTTTCAGGTCTTGCTGTATTTTCAGCATAGGGAAATAAGTACTCCAATTTCTTACACTTTTTCCTCTGTATTATCATTTGGTCTGTCTTTGTTCTGTGGTCTGAATTCTTTCAATTTCATTCTGATTATTTGTGCTGAATTATTGATCCTCAATTTTCATTCCCTTTAATGGATAAACCAGCTGCCCTCTTTAACTTGGAGGCATGATATATGGGTTAAGTCTCTGTCTTTCAATTAAAAATTTAATTTAAAATTTAAAATTTATCTTTAATTACAGATTTTTTTTTTACTGTCCACAAAGTTACAGAGTTCCCATCTCTGTAGCAAAAATATTTTTCTTTTTCTCAGTATCAGACAAAAATATCTTCCTATTGTTTCATTTTCTAAGGGTAAAGTATTTATCTTATAATATTTTTGGCTGTGCCCATATTTCAGACATAATTGCTGACAGTATTTTCACAGACATGTCAATTCTTATGTGTCAAACATGGTACTGATTCATATGACTCCATTCTGAGTTACTCACAGCCCCTATCTTATGCCTTTTGTAACACGCACATGCCTGACCCTGTTCTACGTCCATGCAACAGATGACATACAGCCACTTCTCAGCTTTTATAAGAAAAAAAAAGGAAAAGAAAAAGAAAAAAGAAGAAATTACCTTCTTCTATGCTACACGAGCTCAATAAGCACTAATACATACCTAATTTTCACTTCTTTTTTTTTGTCTGGAAGTCCAGCATTCTGTTATGTCTATATCCGTCTCTGCTACCCTTTACCCAGTGCTTTTAATTGCTGCATTTTTTGCTTATTAATCAAGTTCCCTTGCTCTGAGTGTCCCTAGACTGGTCACTTCCATTGCATTTCATGCATTTCTTGCTGGAAAATAAAAAAAAAGTGAGATGTTAATGAAAACCTGTGAACTTTGTTAAGAAAGCCATTTATCCAAATGCTAAAAGTAGCTCTAACACTGCATTCCCAACAGTTTCATTTTCTGGAAAGTTACGCAGATACCTCCTTCTGTAATTTATATTCCTTTATCCAGTTCTTTCCATGTTATTAAAATTAATAGTAAAGTAGGCTGCATTTGCCAGCAATGGAGAGGTCAGAGGGATGGGCGTAAGAGAACAGGAGCATCTGAGGTATGTCTGAGGAGTCTAGGGTACCTCACTGAGCATTTAGAGTTTCAGGAAGAAGTAAGCAGGATTCAGAAACTGTGGGATGATACGTATGTTTGAAGGGAGAGTCTTTCCCTCCCTTAATAAATATTCCTCCCTCCAGCTGCTCTGATCTCTGAGGAAAGCTCTCACAGCCCTCTCCTCGGCCTTTCCCTTCCTTCACATGGGCCCCTGTGTTCACCCATCCTCTCCTCCCCATGACATTTGTCCTCCTTTCTGCATGTGTGGTTGTTCTTTCTCACTAAGGCTGGCTTTTTCACTTATTCTTTACTGTTGCATTTGCAAATGCTAGGCTTTAAGACACAGTAAAGTATTGTGTAGAAGAATATTGATATCTGTATAAATATATTTTGAAAATGGTGTAACAGAATTTTGCGAGAAGCAAGCGATAACCAAAACACACACAATAAAATGTCAGATTTCTAGTTTCTCCTCACTTCTCAGTTGACAATAACCTTTTTTCCCCTTGGAGGTTGTAATGTGAAGTCTGAATGGAAACCTAACCGTAATTACCTTTGCTGTATACTAAATCACATGAAATGTGAAAGATATAATATATAGTACAAATAGGAATATCATCTGTTGGGCAGATTATGTTAGTGGTAATTCAATTCTAACCGTATTTTCTATTATTGCAACTAGTGTATGAATAGAGCTGTGTGACCTAACAGTGTACATCTGATTTCATGATGTACATGATGAATCAGAATAACGGTACAGACAGAATCTCTGTAAGAGAATGAAATCTATATCTCAGTGGGAAAAGGCAGAAAGTAGTTCCCATCTTGTTGCCCTTGCTACTGCTAATGCAAAGCAAAAAGACCTGCTCTCTCCTCAACCAGGAAGCACGTTGCTTCATCAAATTTGCTTGAAGAATTATTCCTAGAGCCTGCATATGAGAATGTTGAGAAGCACTACCAGAAGCACTGGTGAGAATGGGAGCTATGTTGCAATAGCAATCATTGTTAGTTGGAAAAACACTTCTGAACTAAAAACAAAACAACACACACACAAAAAAAAAAAAAAATCCCCCCCCCCCAAACAAACAAAAAACCACCAAAACCAAAAACAAACCAAACCAAACCAAACCCCAAACACACCCAACCAACCAAATCAGCACATCCAGATTCCTAGAACATATGAATTTTCCTGGGGGGGGGGGGGGGGAAATGCTTTAAAAGTATACAGAAGCTGGCAAGATGAAAACTAACAATGACACAGATAGATAACAAACTATGACTAGATTTTGCCTAATCCTTACCTTGGTGCAGTATTTGGAAAGGGAGAGGACAGTGTCCTAAAGGATGTGGAGAAATGCAAAGAGGCTGACACAAATAGCACACTTTTTAGGTCTCGACACCAGTACATGGAATTCCACCCCCTCCAGGTCAAAGGCAGCCAGCCTAGCTCTCAAACTGCAGATACATAGTGAAACGGTGGGGAAGCCTGACCTCCATCTCGTTCTTGCCCATTCCAAAAGCTATGTTATGCTGTGCCAAGTTTGATTTCTAACTGTAGCTTGAAATTCTTGGAGTCATATGTGACATTCTTCTGCACCAAGACATCTGGCATGCTCCACCTGACCCTTTCATCATTCATTCACAACTATGTGCCATTCTCTGTCTGTTTAAAGGCATTGAAGAGTATGAAGAAAGCAAAATTAATCGCTGACAACCAATACAAGAATGGGCACAGTCTGCAGGCTCTCAACTGGGAGGAGTGCAGAGACTCAAACCTTTTGTTCCAAAAGCTGGTGAAGGGTCTGGAGAACAAGTCTTCTGAGGAGCGGCTGAGGGAACTGGGGCTGTTTAGCCTGGAGAAAAGGAGGCTGAGGGGAGACCTCATCGCTCTCTACAACTACCTGAAAGGAGGTTGTAGCGAGGTGGGGGTCGGTTTCTTCTCCCAAGTAACAAGCGATAGGACGAGAGGAAATGGCCTCAAGTTGTGCCAGGGGAGGTTTAGATTGGACATGAGGAAAAATTTCTTTACTGAAAGAGTGGTGAAACATTGGAAAAGGCTGCCCAGGGAACTGGTTGAGTCCCCATCCCTGGAAGTACTTAAAAGACACATAGATGAGGCACTTAGGGACATGGTTTAGTGGGCATGGTGGTGTTGGGTTGACGGTTGGACTTGGTGATCTTAGAGGTCTTTTCCAACCTTAATGATTCTATGATTCTATTCTATGATTCTAAAGGTAGCCAGTACTTCTCTGCATACTTTCTGTATGCGGTTTTTGCCAAATGGCTATCAGAAACACTGTGGTTGGTTGTAAAATAAAGGCAACACCATTTATCATTCTGGTTTGCCATGCCTGACTTAGAATTCCGATACACGTGAAGAAAAGAGAGCCTTCCCCGTAATGTTTCCTCTTTTACATGTGCTCAGCTTATTGGATCGTCTGTAGGAAGGATGGACACTGACGATTCCCTTGGTATCCCCTTGATGTCTGTTACAGTTGTGGTTTTTGGTCTTTTACTACAAATCTTACATGTGTTTGAAGACATTAGGGAGGGCTTTGGTTCAAGAAATGTGGAAGAAGGTTTTGTGAGGTCCAAGAGCACTCTCCTATATGTTTACCTACCAATGCAGAGAGTTTGATTTGCTAAGCCATGCATGCATTTCTGTATTTATTACTGTTGTAATAGGAAGTATCATCTTTTATAGCATTTACCTTCTTCAGACAGATAAGGAATTATGTTTCTAAAATTCTTTTTCCAAAACTGTTGCTAGGACAATGGCTTCACCTAGGAGTATTAATTGAAGTACTTCTGAGTTTGCAAAATGATCTAGATTCTTTCTTTTTCATCAAATAAATATCTACTTGCCAATTCATTAGGTAGAAATCCAAAAAATACATGCTCAAAGCACAACCCATTTTGAATTAAAGGCACATTATTTCCATTGACATAAACAAAAACTAGGTCAGATCGTAGCTAAAATTAAGAATAAAAATACCAGAGAACTCTACTTGCTGTAAAGAATGTAACTAAAATTTCCCTTCCTGACATATTTTGCTATTTGGTATTTGACTCTGGTTTATTAGATTGCTGACTTTAATAGAAAATGGTGTTTTCAACCAGAAAGAAATTTTATGGATAAATCCTTTGGGATTAAAAGCATTTTTAAGTATAAAATATTCACAAACAGTTGAACATTTAGGCCATTTTTCCAATTCTGGAACTTTTACATCAGGGTCAAAGCTTCCAACAGTGAATGGAAATGTTGGTCACCTCAGTAGAGTTCCCAGTTTAAGACAGTATACTAGCTTGTTCATTAAAGATCAGCTACATAACTTCTGACAATTCAAATCCAGTAAGGTGTTTCAAATCAGTCATGAAGTAACTGAGGTAATAAAAATTGCTAGACATTTTTAACAATTGTGATACAGACTTGTGAATTTAAAATCAAGTTTCAGTTTTCCAGCAGTTAAGTCTTTTTATTACATTCTCTGTCCCTCTGTCTACTGACATATTTATCAAAGAGGATATTTATAGAAACACTGGCAAAAGTTAAGGATAACTTTCTCTGTGTCCCAACTGTAATCATATTAAATTTTAGAGTGTTTAATAGTGATAGTGCTTCAAAACATAAATACCAAATTATATGCCACTACTAAATGGGCAGAGATTTCTGATGGAAAATGAAGCAGTGCTTCCTGAGTTAGATTAGCTTTGATCTATATGAAGTATAAGATGAATAAATTATTTTAAAATTAATATCCTTTAAAGCGCTGGCTTGTTTATCTGGTTGTTTTTTTCTTTCTAATATATACATGCAAGCTGAGGTAAGTAATTTTTTTATGTACCCATCTGGAACCAAAGCCCTTAGTGATTCAAGAACAAAGCAGATTTGATGCACTATTGATTTTCTACCTTAGCAGTAGAAAAACAATGGCTTTACGCAAAGATCTGTTTTTCTGGATCTCTGCCATCCATCTTTTTAACATTTATGTAACGTAGCATTTGCATAGAAAAAGAAACTCACACAAGGTTAAAAAGGAAAAAAAAAATACTCTTTCATAACAATTTTAGGCAAGTATTCATATTGCAGAATAACTTTTGAAAGGTATTTAATACACTTTCCACTATTAAATATCTGGACTCCTTTGTAGTATATAAATGCATTCTGAATTGCATCTGCTCTTACTTCCCTGCTCTTAGACCGCATGATGGTCAGTCTACCTGCAGCAGCACAGGGACAGGGTTAGTCACTATGTGATGAATTTTCTTTCCTAGACAACCCTGAATACAGAGTTTTGGCCTTAAACTTTCCTGAATCGAACCATGGTTTATGTAAGAGGCATCAGGCAGCCACCGGTTTGGAAAATCAGTCCCGATGTCTCTATGGAAACGTAACAGGAACTGTGTGCAGGAAGGCCCTGCTCGGGATCTGGTTGCCATGCATCTGAGCCCAAAATGAGTTTCTTTCTGTTGTAGGATTTCTTTGCCTGTGACCTGCAGACAGTTTGGAGCTCTTCAGAAGTGGAGAGCAAATCACAGGAGCCTAGTTACAGTGTAACCTTCTTGTGATGTATTGTGCTATAAGGGCTGTTTCACAGCAGCATTCGCAAGTCACTAAAAAGTCCAAGACAAAGCAGTATTTTATGTGTTTGTAGGTGCAGACAACACAACATTTAAGGCAACAGTCCCACCAGTTCATAAATCATTAAAGGTGAGAGTGCCTTCAGTTCGTGACAAGTTCAAGATGAAGAATATTTTGTAGAAATAGTATGTGATATCTATACAGAAATATGAAGCATTTATATATTCTGAAAAAAAAAAAAGTACCTTCCTTTAAAAGGTCTGCCGTAAACCCCCTAGAAGATATGTCATTGCATTCTACCTGTCAGGTCTAATCCTGTATCATTTAGTATGAATAGTAAATAGGAATCTGTTCCTATACAAGGCTGATCAAAATTCAAATTGAACATTTTCCATGTCTAAAATGAGTGTTTTATGGAAATGTTTATAGCCATCAAGAGGAAAAAAAGAAAACAAATGAACTGGAAGGATTGCACAGAAATCTAAGTGAAATATATTGCCTAAGGTTGCACCAAAACTAATGTTTGTGTTGTCTGATGCTCCATCCTGCTATTGTCATCAGGATCCGAGATCAGCATCTCTCATGCTGCAACATCAACCCCGGATATTTCAGAATGAAAGCAAATATTAGAAAACTTCTGCTTTGCATGGAGGAACTGCTCTCTTCAAACTCCTTTTGTAGTCTGAACACTCCATCACAATTCTGATTCATTCCTTCAGTTGTGGCCTCATCTACCCAAAGAGTGTTACCATCCTATAGTCTAAAATTATGATTTTCACATAGATAATGACTTTTCCTGCCACTTTTTCCTCTTTTTCTATTTTGTCACATTGTATCTCTGTTACTCATGACTGATATTTTTCTTCGCCCAGCCTCAACTCTTCCTCTGCTCTCTAATCTCATTTTAACTCTCGCTTCTCCATTCTTTCTGTCTGCCTAGATAGTGCAAGACAATTTGGTAACCACTTTTTGTCAGGATTTCAACAATTCGGTCTAGAATGCTTCTTCAGAAGTACTTTATTAATACAGGACCAAGCAAAACCAAAACACACCAGTACGTGTGTTCCTATGGAAAAGTATAATTATGAAATTTTTGTCTCCTTTAACCTTGGATTTATTTCAAAGCCTATAGATGTCATTGACAGTCTTTCTGTTTACTTCCATACACTTGGGTTCCAACATACATGACTCTTGTGAATAAAATTTATATCTTATACATGCAACGTGAAGAAACAAACAAAAAAATAAGGAAGGCTTTGGAGAGGCAAATGGTGGAAATCAGCATTATTCCATTGGTTTCAGTGGAGCTATGCTGATTTATACAATTTGAAAATGACCTGTCTTAGAAAGAAATGAAATTAACTTACATCAAAGATCAGTATCCCAAAGAAGAAATTTGCCACCTGTTGCTGCCACCTTACAGGACAGATGGCTTTGAGAAAGGGGTGGTAATCAGTGAAACAAGTGAATATAAGAGCCAATATTCAGAATTTTACTGATGAACCAAATAATTGCTTCATTCCAAGCCATTTTATGATTTCTTATTTACCATGCCACTTGGATAGTTGACAATAGATTCTGGACCACATGAATTAGATGATAGCAGCTGCTAAGTTTTTCCTCAGTTCCATTTTCACATATTTTTACATTTTCTATCCTTCTGGTTAATTAATTAACTGTGGATGGGTCCTACAAGTGCTCCATGATAAGATTCTACTAAAAGGACTAAGATAATAATAAATATAACCAAAAAAGGATTAAACTGATGTGATGAACTGAAGAGAATCTTAAATTTTCTTGTTTCTAATTGCACTCTGGTGCAAACGCCTAGTACTATTGTTTCTTTTAAGTGCCAGAGGAGTAAACCTTATCTGAAGACTGATTTTCATGTTTACTTTATTCAAAAAAATAAAGAATTTTCATATTCTGGCTGCTAAGGTAGGTTTTTATGATTCTGAGAGATTATTTTCACTGTCAAGAAAACACAGCTTTGGAAAGCCCAGAAACAACCAAATAATAAAAATGTATGAAGTATGTTCATGCAGAGTGTGCCAGAGACAGACTGACTAATTGATTGAAAAGATAAAATGTTACTGTTAAGGTTTTTTTTTTCTAATTTGATAAAAAACTAAAGAACATTTTGCTATTTTTAAACTACTAAGTTTCAGTCAGATTTTAAGAGTAAATACTTCTCATTTCTCACCCAAAAGAAGTGAGTAAGATGATTATGTCAAGAAGAGCAAAAACTGTGAATGAACCATAAGAATTGTCTGTCAAAGTCTGTAATTTACAGTTTAGGTGTTATCAGAGGTTACTGACAGGTTTCTTAGTATGAAATGAGCTGACATCTTTTCTCTCTGTATTTTTGAGACATGTCAGTTTTGTAGAGTTCTCCAAGGTTTCAGCAATGTTTTGGCAAGACTGTGGTGGTTTATGTCTTTATAAGTAAGTGAGACTAAAGTAAGTGAAGCCACAGTGAACTGCAAGAATCAGCTGAGATGCCCTTGAGCTATGTGCAAACAGAAAGTTATCTACAGAGAGAACTATAATTAATCTGTATTTGATGCATAGTAATTCATCGGATCAAATGATGATATTTACTAGTGTAAAGAAGGCAAGGTACGAACCCATTAGACATAAGGTAATCAGGAATCACTCTCAGCTGAGTGTGAACAATAAAGAACTATGAATCCATGCATGCAGTATAAACCAACATAAACCTTCAAATTCCTGCATGCACACCCTCCCCTTTCCCCTCCCCTGTCCTCTTCTGCTTTTCTTTCTTTTCAGGAGTAGAAGCAAGGAAGAAAGGGGGGTGAGAATTTGTTCCATGGATGCTCCCTTTCTCAGTAGGGAGCAACAGCTATAAAGGAAATGCACAAAGGTTTTTTAAATTGTAATTATTTGATCATCTTTTGTGTTGAAGTTCAGAGTTTAAAAAAATTAAGTTAGTTTTGTAATTCAGTATCAAATCTGAAACAAATATGGCAAATACAGAAATCATTACAGAACACAGGTTTATATCTCTCTCAGGCCTAAACCTCAAGCATGAAAAGGATGTCTAATATATTTGTTCAACTCTAACACAAGTCTATACAAAGTGATTAGTCACCCGCATATCTGATATCCTTTGTAACATCTTCTCAAAACCAACCTAACTTTGAAGTATTCCTGTTGCTGAGTTCTCCATGAGTCAGTCAGGCTTGTTTCATTGCGGCTATACATTGCCCTGAAATGTATATGGCAAATACATATTTGTTGCAGTACAAAAGCCATAAATCATAGAATCATAGAATCATAGAATCATAGAATCATTAAGGTTGGAAAAGACCCCTAAGATCATCAAGTCCAACCGTTGACCCAACACCACCATGCCCACTAAACCATGTCCCTAAGTGCCTCATATACACGTCTTTTAAATACCTCCAGGTATGGGGACTCAACCACTTCCCTGGGCAGCCTGGTCCAATGTTTCACCACTCTTTCAGTAAAGACATTTTTCCTCATGTCCAATCTAAACCTCCCCTGGCACAACTTGAGGCCATTTCCTCTCGTCCTATCGCTAGTTACTTGGGAGAAGAGACCGACACCCACCTCGCTACAACCTCCTTTCAGGGAGTTGTAGAGCATGATGAGGCCTCCCCTGAGCCTCCTTTTCTGCAGGCTAAACAGTCCCAGTTCCCTCAGCCGCTCCTCAGAAGACTTGTTCTCCAGACCCCTCACCAGCCTCGTTGCCCTTCTCTGGACACGCTCCAGCACCTCAATGTCCTTCTTGTAGTGAGGGGCCCAAAACTGAACACAGTAGTCGAGGTGCGGCCTCACCAGTGCCGAGTACAGGGGCACGATCACTTCCCTCCTCCTGCTGGCCACACTATTTCTGATACAGGCCAGGATGCCATTGGCCTTCTTGGCCACCTGGGCACACTGCCGGCTCATGTTCAGCCGGCTGTCGACCAGCACCCCCAGGTCCTTTTCCAACAAATGGATCTCTGGTCAAAATCTGCATTGAAACTTTTAATGCAAATTTGTGCAATCTGAACAGCTTTGTTCATTTGGTGTTATGGAGTCAAACCTGCATGTCTGAATTTTTTAGTAGCTGTTAATTGTTGTCTTGCACTGTTCTCTGGGCCTTCCACTTCATTAATCACAGGACAGTGGTAGGCCAGGGGGTGCGTGATGGGAGCACCTAAACTACATGGGGTAAATTTTCTGCTTCTGCTCAAAATTGTGCAGTAAGCTGCCCTTCCAAATTTATTTTTTATAAAAAATGCTATTTGAAAATCTCTTCTAAGTAAGAACTCGGCTATCTCAAATTGATAGTGAAAGGCACAATATTATGGTACCTGCACCAGTTTCTTTATCTATTATCTAGTGATGGCACATTATGGTTACAATCCTTTGTCACATAATTTTAAAACTATGAAAACTTTAGACTACCCATGGGAAACAGAGAAATTAATGAGTTACATATTTGCAACTTGGTTTTGTTGTCTGTTCATTTTTTCTAAATGCTAGTAAAAGTAATCACAGCTGCATTGGGTGTACTGGGCACACCTGGCTACAGGATGCCCTGTGCAGGGTGAGGCCATGAGCTGCCCTGTGCTGGTCATGGAAGGCTCTGACACAGATGGGAACAGCACTGCAGTCTGTCAGGGATCCACGGTGCACTGACCTTGAAGTATTTAAGAAAAAGATGCAGCCACCGTGGAGAGGGGAACATGTGAGGACACAGGTTAGGAGAAATGGAGGGGACATGAAGAGGCCATTTCTGGGGACATGGCTAGAGATGCACTCTGTGAAGGATGTGCTCCATGCCAGAGCAGGGACTACTGAGGGACCATGGCTGTGGATGACCCACGCTGGGCAGAAACACCCCTGAGAGACTGAGGCCCTCACTGAAGTTCTTGGGAGGGATCAAGTATAAAACACAGCAAAAACAATGGGAGATGAACCTGGGGGAATGGGGATGAAAGGTGTTTCCTAAGTGTTTGTTTAACTGACTATGGTTTTTCTTAAAATCTGTATTGAGAAGTATACATATGATAATCTGTAATAAAAAGGTTGTGTTAATTGGCAGTAAATTAAATTAAGTAAATTTACCAAGGTTGAGACTATTTTACCCACAGCAATGGTTAAGATGATTTTTTTTTCCCCAGTATTTTAAGATATATTGTGGTGACAGATGTTCTGATTTTAATTAACCTGACTGTGCTCCTCTCTCAATAATTTGACAGTTTATTTTGCTGACCATATGGCTATAACTAGAACCATAATCTATTGTATTTGAACTGAAGAACAAGGTGCTGAGGACAAATGATAAGAGAATAATTTGCTTTCCATCTCTGCTATTCCCTGCAGGGATGTTTTGCATAATGAAAACAACATTCTAAATTAAAATTGTTCCTTTTCTCATATCAAGGTTCTTGTTCTATTTAGAATTTTTTAACATATTCAATGTTTTATTTAATGCTATAAATATCTTATTTCTAGTAGAAAATGAATTCCTACAGTCAGAAAAGGGGCAAAAATGCTGAGTTCCTGATTTTGCTGGTCAAACTTTCGATTAAACATTCTGTGCAATGTGTGTAAAGAAGGATTGGATTTTCAGCACTTAATTACTTTAGCCAGTTGCCATCTGTTCTTTGAATTCTGACCTTTCTTTCCAAGTTGAGGCTACATGGAGTGTCTGCAGGCAAGCCAATTAGATCATGGATGTTTCATGCTGACATTACAACAGACTTAATGTCCACCTGCAGAACCCTGGTTGATAAATGTAATAGTGATGACACAGTGGCCTTCTGCAACCTTCATCCAGCAAGCAAATAATAGTTTATTACACTTGGCATTGTTCGTTTAAAATGTGGCACAACGAGCAGTGGCAAAATCACATTTTGATTTGTTTCTTCAGCCCATGACATTGATCATACATTGTAAAAGATTTTCATGCTACAGTTTCTCACAAAGATTATGCAGGTTAACTCTAAAAAACAACCCCATAAAACTACCCTTTCTGGGCTAAGAGGAGTCACAGACTGAAATAGCATGGAGCTTTAAGCCACCTATTCTCCCATAAAATTCTCAGACAGACAAGGTTGAACTTTGTAGTAAGTCTGTCACTCTACTCGCATAACGCCTGTCCTCTGCTTATGAAGATGATTGACTGTCTACAGAGTTCTTACAGTGGCGATATGAATACATACAAAATGTTACTGTATTTCTAATAGTAATCATATTAACAGATGATTGTCCATCAACGTACAATAGTGATACAATACTATTTCAATCTTGTTTACTAGTAAGTGGTATCAAAGACATATTCAAGCCTATCTCACCCTCTAACGAGGACCCAATTACTTGTGTGAACCTCTGTTCTGGTTTTGTCTGGGATAGAGTTAATTTTCTTCATAGTAGCTACTATGGGGATATGTTTTGGATTTGTGCTGGAAACAGTGTTGATATGTTTTCATTATTGCTGAGCAGTGCTTACACAGAGTCAAGACCTTTTCTGCTTCTCACACCACCCCACCAGTAGGCTGGGCGGGCACAAGAAGTTGGGAGGGGACACAGCTGGGACAGCTGACCCCAGCTGAGCAAAGGGATATTCCATACTATATGACGTCATGCTCAGTATATAAAGTAGGGGAAAAGCTGGCCAGGGCACCGCTCCTCGGGAACTGGCTGGGCATCTGTCAGTGGGTGGTGAGAAATTGCATTGTGCATCACTTGTTTTGTATATTCTTTTATCATTATTATTTTCTCTTCCTTTGCTGTCCTATTAAACTGTCTTTACCTCAACCCATGAATTTTACTTTTTTTTTCCAATTCTCTCCCTCAGCCCACCTGGGGGTGGGGGGAGAGTGAATGAGTGGCTGACTGGGGTTAAACCACAACAGACAAAATGTTATAATTTGTGAATGTAATATTATCATCAAAGAGTATACATCTATAGAACTTAATATCTAAAAGTTTCTTTGCAAAGAAGCTTCTGGAAAAATATATAGCTTCAGATTCATTAAGTGGCTGAAAAAAATAAGAAGAAAGATATAATCTTCCTTGAGGAACATTTTGAAGCTGACTGTAAGTGCAAAGATAAGCTGGAGGGCATGATGTGAAGCCTATCAATGTCAATGAGAGTCAGCCCTTATACTGATTTTAATGGTCTTTGAATCAGGTCCTAAGTGTGAGATTTTGATAACCCATTAAAGCTTCCACATTTTAAAACTGAACTTCTTCTGTTGATCCACTAACCTAAAGACAGAAAATAAATGTTACATGAAGAAGCACAAATCCTTACCACTGTATGGGAACACACTACTTCAGTGTTTCCTGTGCTTACAGTACTGAGCCAGATGGCAGTATATGAAAAAGCACTATGTTGCAGAGTTCCAGAAACAATTTTGCTGAGTTTCAAGGAGATTAGTCTCTTAATAGAACCTCAGGTTGTCTGTTTGCTCTTAATAGGAATCTTTTATTCCTCTCTCCACTTCTTTGAAGCTGCAAAGTGCAATAAAACCAGCTGCATTTGCACTGAATGAAATTCACTCTATTTCAGTGCTAGGTAGTGATGAAACTTCTAATGAGCCACTTTGCTCATTCTGTTTATTTGGCAGCATCAAACAGAAAAGTCACACATCAGGAAAAAAAAGTCTGGAGGTTATGTCATCTTGCTGAGTCTATCCCCCTAAACGGAACATTTTCAGGATTCTGGAGAGAGAACTAGATGTTATTTCAGCTTAACAAATGAGTCCAAATACTGAATTTCTTCTGTACAGGTACTGAGATACTGCAACCTTTCCACAGTAACATCTGAATAAAGGGAAAAATAAACTGTCTTAGATAAATATTTAACATAAAACATCATTCTTAAAGACAATAAAAGCATTACATTAAAAGTGTCACACAGAAATTAATTATACTTTTAAACTGATCTGTGATGCATATATGTAAATGTTAAATTTTTCATTTGAAACAATTAGGCACAATAATGTACTTTTTTTCGCTGAAGACTACAAATCACATCAATAGCAAATGTGTCAGTTATTAATCTGCTAGACCACACCATTTACCTCTATGATCCCTTCTTTATTACCATTTAACCATGTCTGTGGCAAGACAATCTGAAGACCAGGAATGATATTCTTTTGATACTTTCCACCATCATTGCCTACACACTTTTTTTCCAATTAAATTTGGCCTAAGAAAGAGTAATATCAGTGGATACAAAAAAATCTTATCCTCCATGCCTTGTGACTCTTTTGGCCCCTTGTGATAATTAATATTTAAACATAGATTTATTTTTTTTTATTCTATCAACGTATTTATCACACCTGTGTGTGCATACACACACACATACTTAGTACCAGTCTTGCTCAAACCTTCTACTGCCGAGAATACAACAGACAATGTTCAAGCAAACAGAAGTACTATTTTATTTTATTTTTTTGTGATCCATACATTTGCTTATTTTATGACCTGGCAATGTGCTTATTCTCACCTGGCTGGTGTTTTAAGACTTCTTCAAAGAGCAGACTTTCTAACAGCATGGTTGCTAAGGACTGCCCATGTAGTCTACTCAAGCTCTTTATCTGCTAATACCTGCTATTTTTGGGCTCAGTGGGCTGCTCCCTCCTGGAGGGAGGCTGAGACCAGCTCTAACCTTTTCTTACCTCTGAGTTTCCCTAGCAAGAGTATGTTTCCATCTACTACAAGATTATACCCACAGCTGCTGCAAAGCTGTACACTTTGGGTGAATTTTCTCCAACAAATCTATTCCCCCCCGCCCCCCCGTCCTTCCCCTTCCCCTTACTTCCTCCAGTGTTGTCTTTCCCTGCTTCCTCACCACAACAAACCCTATAACTAGTCTGGGATCCCTCTCTCACCTTTATCTAGCCACCCCAGTTGTCCTTCACCCTACCTGCACTCTTAACTGTTCACCTGTGCCCTCCTGGACCTACACCATTTAACTTCATGCCCACTTTAACTCATAATCCTTCTGCCCAAAGATATCACTTGCATTAATCTCTCCTACATTCGTTTCTGCTCGGTCTTGGTGAGGTTGAGCAGGGAGCTCATCTTGCCTTAGAAGGTGCTCACCAAGCCTTGTTCCCAATTCTGGAGCTTTATGTTCAAGCTGACTGGATGTTGGGCTGAATATTGCAATGGTAGTTGGATCCTCAGCAACTCTAGATGAGGTTTACTTGACCCTCAAAAACAAATAAAGTCTGCCTTACTCCTGAACTTAAGACCACCTGTTCATTTGTTCACAAGCATTCAGACCCAGATGTTTTCCTTATTTCTTTTGTTTTGATGTTGTTGTTGTTACAAATGACTTACAAAAATGAGATTAAAAAAGAAAAGCATTTAGAAATTACTTCTTAAGAGCAAAAAATGAAAAGCACTAACCAAAGTAACATCTCTGTCAACTCAGTATGTCAGCCTACAACAGAGAAGAGAAAACGTGCTGCATGGAAACAGTTACCTCCCTGCTGCTTGGTCCATGTGCCATCATGTGTATTCTCCTCTCTTACTCATGCCTTCACTTGTAAGGTTGCTATGGGACTGGCATAAGTGCGATGCAATGATCAGGGACGGCCAGGTCCCTAGAGTTCAGAAGTCTGTTTTTCCAGACTGTGCCAGCTCGTTTTCATCTGTTCACTTGCCATTGTGGAAGGGATTATTTAAGTTTAATTAGAAGACTACAAAGAAGCATTTGGTCTCCATGATTAGGGCCAAATTCATGCCACGTTTATAAATTTTTTATTACTGTCCTCTTGAATTCACGGTAACACTACAAAGTGAATTGCTTTTAAGCAATTATGGATCCAATGAAGCTAATGCTCTTGCTATTTATATCTTTTGCAAACAAGAAATAAGGACAAGTGAGCACGTAGAACAGACCATTTTTAGGAAAAGATTAGTACCTCATTAGAAAGCAGCTTGTGCTGCAGAGTATTAGAACATTCTTGCTCTCCACCCAGATTAGGCAATCACGGAGTTAATTGCTCACTGGCTATATGAGCTATTTCATTAGTTCTGAAGTCAGCTCATCAGTTGCAGTAATGATGACAGTGGAAATCACTGAAGAAAAAAATACTACATCATCATTTTAAAAAATCAAAACAAATCAAAGCATCAAAAAACAATCTGTCTGTATTCTAGCAGGAGCTATGCAGCTCGTGTCAAAATACTGTGATGTACTGAGGTACACTGGTATTAGTCATAACACCTAACAATAAAGGGAGACACTGAGGTAGAAGCCAGAGGCCACTGTCCCAAGAAATAATGTCAAGAAATAAGAAGAAACACTTTACTGACATTATAAATTATTATATTTTGACAGAAAGTAGTTTGAAAAAAAAAAAAAGGAAGGTTTGAAAAAAAAATAAAAGAAATAGAGTTCATGTTACTGAATTAAAGAGCTAACAGAATTTTGTGCTCAGTGAGGACTAGGGGAATTATTGATTATATATACAACAACTGAACAGTTAGTAAAATTCCAGAGGTGTCTCTCAGTCTCGGTCCTAAAACCAGAAGTCGACATGGGCATATCTATCCTATTCCTGTAAATCATCCATCATTGTTATAGCCAGCAAGAAAAGAACTTGTATGTTACTCACCGTCATTCCAACTGAGCTGTAGATTTAATGTTGTATGCTTTATATGCAGTACATAAATGTTATCAGTGACTACTGGGATTCAAGAGGAAACTGAGCACTCTGCAATAACAAAGCCCTAAATAATCATTTGTATTCTATTTGAGTAGAACCTGAAGCAGAAAGTTGATTCACATTTGCTCATTGATTGTGTTACAATGCACAAAAAGAAGCCAGTCAAAAAAAGCAGAAATATTTTATTTCACAGCTTTTTGGTTTAACCAGCAAATTAAACAAGAATAGCAAAGCCAATTTCCTTATTTTTAATGCCTGTGATCCTTTCAAATTTTTGAAGAAATTGATCATGCCTTCACTTCCTTGAATTAAAGATTATTTTTGTCCTTGATGAAAGCAGTTAATGTTGCCAATTATTTCTTTTCAGGCATGCCTGAAGCATTTTAATAGGAAAAATTCATCCTGGTGACATTTTTAAGTAGTGGATTAATGCATTCTTAGTATAAAACTATTCTTTATGGATTAAAGAAGTTGGGAAGTTGTTAATACTGCCAAATATTTAAGACATTTACTTCAATCTAAGGCATTAAAGCTAACAATTTAAGATAAAATATCAAGCAGACAAATTTTATTCTCTTAAAATTTGCAAATTATCCACACATCAATAAATTATGTGAGGCATTTGTTGAAACAATGGAAATAATATAGAGAGATCTAATTTTTTATATATGAATACTTAAAAGACTATTTTAAAGTAATGAATTTGGGGGACTAAGTAAGTTTCAGGTGATAACTCAGTTTTTTCAACTCAAAAACTAGGATTGGATTAATCTGAAGATAGCAAAATTAAAATTTTCAGTTTTGTTTTTTTGTTTGTTTGTTTGGTTTTTTTTAACAGTTATCTGCATGAATTTATTGACAGCAGTGTTCTCCTGTCACAGAATTTGATTTTGATAAATTGACATTTTCTGAGAAAGGTGTTCTGACAAATTGTTCCTCACAAACTCAAAACCTGATGTTTAAAGGAGTAAGGACGAGAGTTTGCCATTCATGATCCTTAAGGACAATCAACTCCCAGCAATGACCAAATAGAGCAGCAATATTATTCAGTGGGTCTCAGTTAACTGGAGTAAACTCTCATAATATTTACCTTTACGCAGTGTTCTGTGTTCCTAGACACAATTCAAAGTAGCTAACTGAATGAAAGTTGCCTCCAGAGTGAGGAAATGTACCAGAATTTGTACAATATTGAGAGGAAAAAGGATACTTTTTACAACAGGACTGGCACAAATTTCTGTTTGCTTAATATAGTATGAGCTATTTTGCCACAGGAGAGTGTTAGTATAGCTTTTCTGGGTAACCAGGGTGTGAGTTAACAACCTATATCACCAAGAAGAACATACAGTGATAAGAAATTTAAACGCCCATAGTTAATTTATATGAGTCCAGCTTGAAACATCTGAAACATCCTCAAAAGCTTCAATGATTAATATACAAGCAACCTGAATTTTATATTAACATTTCTGTTTGTAATTTACCAATTCACTTAACTGTGAACCAAACATTATCTGTGAATTAGACATTCCAAAGCCCAGTCTAAATTATTCAGCTCCTTTCCATGTAACAATAATCTTCCTTAATATCTGGAAAGTACAGATGAAGAATAACAAAAATACTGAGGTGAGGTCAAGTGATGAGCTGATACTTTTCTAGGATTGTACAGTTATGCGTATGATGGACTCTCCGAGTATTTGTGCAAGGAGCAGGTGGGTAACTCACAGACCTCCTTTGAAATAGTTATGGTCCATCTTGAGCAAAAAGGAAGATGATCTTATCTACAAAGATCTCTTTAGGTAAAACTCCATCAGTTCACTACCAATATTTTCTATTAAAGACTAAACATACTTCAAGGTCTATTTTTAAACAGATAAAAAGGCAAACACCATCATCACCACCCCCCAACCTCCAAAATACAAACCAAAAAACTTTTTTTTCTTTTTATCTTCCCAGGTAAAGTCCCCCTTGACCCCTTGACTTTTATGGAGACCTATGGAAGAACAGTGACAATGTGGGGGCAGGTGGGGGAGCACTAGGACTTTTTTTTTTTTTTTCTTTGGCTGGTTGGTTGGGAAAGATTCTGAGCGTGCTGCAGGTGTAATGTTTTAGAGGAATATGATAACAGGGGAAACTGCAGGACGGGCAAGGGATCTTGAAATATTGAGTCATCCCTACCTTCCTGTGCTATTAACCATCACGTTAGGTGTTCACTTAAGATGCTTTGACTGATTTGCTATGTTAGGACAGAGGCAAAGAAGAACTGCCGTGTGGGGCAGTAATTTTTGTCCTTCCGTTTTCTAAGATGTTAGCACAGCTTCCTAATCATTGATGTAGATTAAGTTAAAATATGTCTCTATTCAGATATGAATAAATACAAAAATTTAAAATGTTTACAGCATTGTATAAACTAGTCATAGTACCTGTCAGCCATTACTCCTAAATTAATGATGATCTTCTTGATTTAGTACTCTCTTTCACTCACTCATTCTGATTTCTCTCTTATATGGGTGCGTGTCTCTCAAACACACAAATATGCCCCAAACAGCACACTTGCTCTGGTTCCTAAAGTTTGCTTTAATTTTAGGTATTTCAGGTAAGGAAAAAAAAAAAAGATATTTTGTTTCTTTTGTCATGTTTTACATTGGAAGGATTTGAAAGATGGTTGGTGTCTCTCTGCTGCCTTTTGCAGCGTTCTTCAGATTACTTTCTGTCAAGTTTGTTTGACTTTTGCTAATAGGTTCAGTATTATTAGGGGAGATAGACACGTGATCATGTGTGTCTCATTTCCATAAGAAACCAAGTTAAATGTACATTTGTAAAATATTAGTTTTGACAGATTACTTTTTATTAACTTCTCCACTTACTTATCTTGTTGTTTAGGCAAATCAGTGGAAAGACAAGAGAAAAGAAAGATGTGACAATAAATTAAGAGCTTAATCAATCCTTTAAGCGGGAATAGTATGAAAATGGGGACAGGCTGACATGAATTTGTTTTATTTTTTCTCTAACCAAAAATTCTACCCAAATTGTCTGACTTTTAGCCAGCCTTAAGCTCTGTTTGATGGAGTAGCCTAGGTTCTGGGCCATGCCAATGCAGTACAGAGTTTTTTGACTCTAAGCGTGATTACATATATATCTGTAATATCAGTGAATTCACATGTACCTGCAAAATATTTCATCTGGAAAAAGGACAGATATTTTCTAGTAATTAAAAAAGAGTTAAAAAGGCAGAGAGTTAAGTGGAATACATTAACTGATCGTGTCAGTTTTACAGTGGTCACTTTTAAGAGGAGACAGACTTCTCCGGTCTCCAAGAATATTATTTAGCATAACTAAAAAGTTGCCTCGCAAAGCATCCCAGACCAATGTCTTTATCTCAGTTTACGTCAGTGGCTGATTTGGCCTGCAGATTCCAGATTGTCAAGTTTAGGACAAAAGCAGCGTGTGTTGTTTATATGTGAACTATGCTGGACATGATTATAAAAATGATTGTTGGCTGGATACTGTCGTGAAATAGTTACTATTCTTTTTTATTACTGCATTTGAACCGCGTTCTTCTATTTATACACTCTGTCTAAATGCATGTCTCTATGGTTTGCTTACATTTTGCGGTTGCTCAGCTGGTCAAAGCACCACGATGTACGTTTCCAGGGGTGCCGGTGCCTGCCACATCAGGCTGAGCTCAGTGGACTTTTAGCATGAATTTGGTTGCACCCACATTATAAACTCACTTTGTAGATAAGTCAGGTCCCAGCTGTTCTAACCTACAAGATACATTATTTTAGTGCTCACTGACATTTTGAAATAAAAGTTGCTGTCAATTACTACCTCTGTGTTATTGGAAGGTAATTTGGGCCATACAGATTTTCTTCACAAAGTGGGATAGCAAGAGTTCTCAGGATATAACTTTTTTCTTTCATTCCAAAATAAACCACTGCATTAAGCATTCTGCTTTCCTTTATGTCCTAGTTTAAAAAAGAAAAGGAGTAGATACACTGGCCTTTCTGCTTTCACCAGGGAGCCCAGGACTCAGCTTAAGAAATTTAGGTGACTTAAGAAACTTAGCTTTCTACAGAGGCTTAAAAGACTTCATGCATTTTAAAACATTTTAGCTTTTTTAAACAGCTTCAAGGTTTTGAAGATGTGTGAGTCCTTTAGGACAGGCTATCCTGCTGCAAAACTAGTTTGCATTGGTTTGAAATAAGAAAGCTACTTAAGGAATCTAAGATGTTCTAAGCTCCTAGTTTAAATGTCTTATAAACTTATCTCTGTTATACAGGCTTTGGTCTGTGTTTATCGTTTGAATATAATTGCAAAGCTCTGGAAAATATGCACTCCCTGACTTTAAAAAAGAGAGGGACTGGGCCCAAGGCTCTGAAGCGGTACTGCTCCATGTCCTCCCTGGAAAGCCTCGTCATACTATCACCTCATGTAGGAATATTTTTCTTTCCTAAGGATGAAAACAAGGCTTTGCTGGCAGAATTTAACAGATAACTGCCACTCTGAGTCTTAAACTTCGACTCCTTATTCTAAAAATTTCTATGTCTCAACATATTTTGATAGACTGCCTGTTTTGCTGCTAGTTAGTTTCTCTTATTTTGGCAATGCACTAGTTTGCTACAAAACAACACTTCCTCCTGTCTACATGGTGGTTTTCCATACACATTACCCAGGTCAGCTGAAGTTTTAGAAGCCACCTATGGCAAAGGAGGTTATAGGTCTGAGTCCAGATATGAATTCTGTCCATATGTGGAAAACAGGAGACACAGTGACTGCATGGATCTAGATCTGCTCAAGAGAAATATGTTGCTCTGCATTTCAGATAACCATATGTATCCTGAAAGGTTGTCAATAAACACCAACTGAACAGCAGTCTGGGCCTACCATAAGACACGGACTGCTGCTATCTCCATCTCAGTGGATCCTTGGATCTTCTATTCTGTTGCCCACATCATGAAGGAAGCTATATCATGGGTTGTTGCTACTTTCATAGTACATAGGTCAGTGATGAGGACTTTACCTCAGAAAAAGGTTTTACTCTAAACAGGTGTGGGAAATGGCCACATGTACGAAGGACAGAAGATAAAGACACCACAATACAGAGACTGCCCAGTCTTGAATGTTGACAAATTTTATTCTCTCAGAAGGGATGAGATCGACCAGGTGAAGCTCTCGTCTGACTCTTTTCAAAGCATTTTCTTAATGGTATTTTTAAGAGTACCATTTGGTAAACACATCTCCTTGTTCTGCCTATGGTCTTTATTACCTATTATTTCTAGATAATGGAAAGACAAGTCTAAGCCTAGATTATGCTTTGCGGTGCTGACATTAGAAACACTGACTTAGACTACATTTGAAGAAAGTGGGATTTTTAACATCAATTACAGAACATTAGTGAGGGGAACAAGGTCAGACTGCAGCAAGAAAGATTGGAAGAATGACTTTACAAAAATCTATTTAATGAAGCTTTCATATTATTATAAAAAGTTTAAATTACACTCAGCATTGCCTAAGATTACATGACATATTTACATCTTACTTTCAGTAAGAAACTTTCCTGTAATTTCACGCCCTCTCTTGATCTGGTAAAATGAGCAGAAGACACCTGAATGAAGGAGATCCTTGACAGATTTCTATAGCTAATAGAAGTCTAATTTCTATAGCATATTTCAGAAATGGAGTATTATTATCAAAGCTTCTTTCATATATGGTTGCTCCAAAGACACTTAGGGAAAGCTTCACAGAATCACACAAAGACACAGAATGGTTGAGCTTGCTAAATTACAATCTTATAATCATGGAATTGTAGAATAATTTAGGTTGAAAGAGACCTCTGGAGGTCCTCTGGCCCAGAGCAGGAGCAACTCAGATGTTGGATCTAACTAGAAAGTTAGATCAGGTTGTTCAGGACCTTGTCAAGCAGAATTCTGAGCCTCTCCAAGGAGATAATAAAAGCTGTCATTATATTTTCCTAAGGTTGTCAGTCAGCTTCCTCTCTAGTTCCAGCAAGCCCACTGAGTGAAGCTCCTTAGGTTTGAAGGATTTGGATGGTGCTTTGGAAGCATTTATTTCAAGAATGGACATATTCATGCAAATTCATTAGTGCCAGGTTCACATGCAGGGCCTAAGCTACAAGCTGGCTGCAAGCCATGTAGCTATGCTGAACAGCACTGTAGTTTCCAAACCTTGCCAGTGTTACGTTAATCAAAGTAAGTGGCTTCTAGCCAGCTCAGAATGAGAGCAGAGCTGTCTCGTGTCTATTTGTAAAACGGACTTTACAGACTGGATATCCCTAGTACGGTATATCTTATTTGCTTAAGGAGCCTGAAAGAACCATCTGGTTGTTTTTGATCCTCATAGTCATTGTGATGAGAAACTCATTCAGGCAATTCTTCTGCAGCTGCAAAAAAGTGGTGAGACAGGCTGTATTTGGGAGAGGAAAAAAAGATCTCAAATGCTGCTAAATATGTTTCAGGATAATGGCCTCAATAGCACATCTGATGAGTATTTAGAATAAGTGAATGCTGAATGCCTTATCAGTTATAACGCAGACAAAGGTTATCGGCATGTGCCACACATCAAACATTGATCTCACTGCAATTAATTTAAGTGAAAAATTGTCTCCATCAGCAAATGCTTTTGCACAACACCAAAGCCTGTTTCTTTGTTGTTCCTCTTCTTTTTAATGGGAAACTTTGACCTGTCCAAGCAAGTTAGAAATCTTTGCTTCTTTTAATTTGTAAGGGTTTCCCATGCTTTGTAATTAACCTTCCAACCTTGCAGCCTGAATGTGGTAGAAATTTTTATTGACATTTTGATAAACGACATCCTTTTTTCACCTTCTGGGTTTATTTTTATAGAAATGTAAGTGTTGCAATGTAAATATGATCCAAATCACCTTCACCATATTAAGAGACCTTCTACTGGTTCTATTTTTTACTATAAGATTACTCAAAGCCCATTTAAATGAATGATAACACTCACTGGAATTTTTAATATATGGTGTTGTTACCATTAGAAGGTACTGGTACCAAGGTTAGCTTCAGAGATACAAGAACGCTTTGAAAAGATGACAGCAACTTAGATACCACACACTGGTAGGGCCAGTGTGTGACTTTGCACAGACACTGAAGAAAAGAAAATCCCTTATAATGGAATAGAGACAAAGTTCTGCCAGCAGGTTCTTGAACACAAATAGAAATGATGGGCCACCTCAGACATTTATTTAAAAATATCAACAAGCACAAGATGTGCAAAATAAGGACAATAATTAGAACACAGGGTAACTGTATTATGCTCAAAAAAGACCGGGTGCAAATTGTTTGGGCAATCATTACGGGCATAATAAATCAATTCTAGAAGTCACCAGCACTGAACAGTGTGAATGCAAAGCTGCACTTCACATTTCACCCTGCCCAAGTCACATTGTGAAACTGATTAATTGACTACAGTCAATGCTACAGGATTGACTACAGAAAGACTATGGCAAAAAGTGCAGGAAGTAACTCTGCTGAGCAGAAGTACAACCAGACGGTCCAGTTTGTTTCCAGATTACCACACATTATGATTTCAACTTGTTTGTAAATTATGCCAAAAGAACGATTATTATAAATGAAAGTCTGGCAGACTTTTCTAAAGAGCAACACAAAACATATGAATAGAGGACCATCAGTAAAATTATTATGACATGCACGAATTATAGATATCATATGTAAAAATGCAGCATCGCTGTAATTGTTCTGGTTACTTTAACATTTAATTTGCAAAAGAAGATACAGCCTTTGAAGAAAGAAAAATTAAATTGATTTTTCAGTATCTAACTGTTCAATACCTATATTTATGCATTATCTATTCAATATATTGATGTGCTCTGCATGAAGAGACTATATCATAGTATTGTAAACTAATATTCTATTTTCATAACATTCACTGGAAGAAGGAACCCTTCATTTAGGTTTACTTGTCTTTGCCTTAATTTGTAAGAAAACATACATAACCAATGAGGTGTACAAGAGCAATACATACTCTTAAGTACAATTTATGAAGCTGACATGCCATCAGCCAAAACTATAAAATTATCGTTTGGCACATAAATTGATCCACTAGAAACTGTAGCCCAGGGAGTAGAATTAGCAATATGATGTTTTGATTGCTGGCTGAAAATGACACATGTAAGTGGCTGAAATAAGTATCCTGATGAAAAACAACTCACCTTGCTCTTGGAGATACATGTAAAAGCCTTTGGATAACCAGAGCACACAACAGTGAGAGTGGTACAGTTCTTGTGGGAGGATTTCTGACTGATTATTTGGAGAATTATAATTTTGGTAGAAAGGAAGTGCTTTTTACAGTCTGCAATACTGTAGCTCCCTTGCATTCACAGCAGAGACAGGGCGGGCAGCAGGTTATATAGAGAGCAAGGAAAGAGGTGAACAGCACAAACGGGAAGAATGATTTAAATACAGGCAGATACCCGAGTCCACTAACTGCTCGCTTGACCAGAAGAACAATAACTGAAGTTTCCTCCATATTTCCATAGTTCTGTAAACTTAGAAAGAAATCTCACTGTGTCATTTTTGTCCACTTTTCTAATTTTTCCCTATACCAAGTTTCAGAAGTCCTACATAAGGAACAGAGATTGTATGTATTTGCCTGGTGACTTTGTATCTTTCACTAGTGCTCTGCCTGCTACAGAAATATTACCAAATCATTAGCTTCCTATATGGCACTTGGAATAGTTACACATTTTTAGAATTGCTTGCTAGTATAGCCCATAGGAACTCAAGGGACGGTGTCTGCTCTGTAGTTACACCACCTCTCTCCAAATTTCTAGATCACAAATAAGAGCCAGTTTTGAAATATTTACAATAAGATTCACAAGGCAGAGCTAAGTAGCAGAGCAATAATTATCCAGATTTATATCAGAGCCTACAAATTGTAAAGTTACTAAAATCCTGTCAGTTCCTGACATCCAAGTTATATGCTTTTGCATAAAATTAAAGCATCTGACTCATTTTCATAATGGCCCACAGCTTTTCTCTACCTCAAGTTTATATATCTTTAGAAGCTAAAATAGCTGTACACCTCAAAAGCAAAAGCAATAAAACATTTATTTCCAGATGTGAGGAAGGTTTTCTGCCTTTCAAAACAACTGCATTTAATTACTAATAGCAACATACTGTAATCTGAATATGATACAAAAAGAATAACTAAATCACCTGATGTTGCATTTGCAAATGCACATTTCTATGGAGAGGCACAAACTGGATTTATTTGGAGTAATATATGACATTAATTCACCTAAAATCAGAGCTAGGATGACATATATATTTTATGTATTAAATATAAAAGCAAAAATATAAATATTTAAGGGTCTAGTATTTCTGTTAACTTCTCATAGAGAAGTTTCCTTTCTTAAAGGAAAATAATTCCCAGTCATTTTGTCAATGAGATATCTCTATAGAGCTGAGTATTAGCACTCTTACATTAGTTTGCTTGGTTTTGGATACACTGCAACTTACGTATGACTAGCTTGAAAGTCCATTATAGTATAATGCTGGCCTACAGTACACAGAAGAAGAGTAATATTTAAAGCGGATTGAATCTGAGCCCATGAGCGCTAGTGACTGGCGACTTTTTCTGGTCTATGATAAAAACAAATATTTAACATTTCTAATCATTAAATAATTTAACAAATACGGAATATGACTGTAATATTCTCGTGTATCATGTCAAATACAACATGACAACCCAACTTAGAATTCATTCTCAGCACTTTTTCTTTAAACGATTTTTTAACTGATTGGGAAAAGTTTTTTGTCCTTTTTTGTGTGACGGCATCATGCCATCCAGAGGCCAACTGAGCTCATTACAAGGTTTGGTTGCTAGGGTTATACAAAAGCCAGTCATCTTCTGGTCAATGTAAGGTTTGATCCCTATTTCGTCATTAGGAAATATATTTTTTCCTATAAGAAGACCTGACTTTCGGCTGAAATAATATTTATGACTTCCATGACTCTCAACATCTTCAAAATTCTCTATATGACAGGACTGTTCAGTAAGGTAGCAAATGGGAAGCTTGAGAGGAACGACTAATCCAAGAACAGCACATTAGCAGAACAGAAGTTAGGCATTAGATAACTTTAACAAATTAAAGCATTTAGCTTCCTAAAATTCTCAGTTCCCTCATCTACTTTCTGTCCTGTGAATCACAGCCATTGAATGTTATAAAGAGGGAGCACAATGTCCTCTCAGTTTTCAGTGGTAATAGCAGAAAGTTTATGTATAGCTTTGAAATTCCTTAAGGGTTCATTCTCAAAGAAAAATCTGCAGATTCATTGAATATTTAAAAGTAAAACCAAACCAAAACAGAACAAAACAAACACACAAAAGCTTTAATTTTGTTGTTTCCAGATTATTTATCTTTGGCTCTAATATCACATGTATTGAGTAAAGAGTATAATTCTGGGATGTTATTTCCCAGCCTACAGTGTATATTCATTATAATTAGACCAGAATATTTTCAACTTCTATCAAGAAAAATATCTAAAAATATTAACTTTCTTTTACTTAAACATGGGATTACTTACACTTTTAAAAATTTGTTTATAATAAACCTTTTCCATTTTTCCTCCAAAAATACCAGTCATATAAATGTTGACAAGATTTATGTTGCTTTACATTGCGACAAAATCATTGCTTGTGCATTATGTAATTATTTTTCATATGAAAAAAGAAAAAAATGCATTATGACAAGGGTACATCAAAATATTAAATTCATATTTCAACGATCAGAGAAAATAATTCAGGAACTGAAAATAACTAATAATTAAATGGGAAAAGAAGAATGAAATTAATTCAATATTTTACTTCTCAGAATGACAATATTAGACTTGGTTCACTTTGTTTATAAACCCTAAGTAAAGGTTAAAAACTTGACCTCTGTGATTAATTAGTTATGTTCCCAAAATTGGAAAAGTTATCCCCAAAGATTTTTTTAAGATGTGAGAGAACTTGACAGAAAAAGTTATGACCATGCACCAGTCAACTCCTACTCACAGACTTGTTGGAAATCATCAGGCTGATTCTTTAACTATAGGTTATGAAGCAGGTAATGATTAGCAATATAAGCATAGAATAAACCAGCAAGGAGAGGCTTAGCTGGAATTCTTAGACATGTTGCATATCTTCAGATGCTTCTGTTTCTGAAGAGGAAAGTCTTTCCTTGAAGTCAATAAGTGCACATTTAAGCTGAAAGCTATGCTTGAGTCAAGGCTGCCTACATGCTGCACCTAATGCCCACATGGGCAGCATCTTCATCACAGACTTCAGAAATTTGTACACAGAGTACGGATGGTTTGCACAAAGTCAGGTTAAAATCAGCAGTGTGTGTATTTCATGACCATTAGTTTGCTTAAGCCTTCCTGTTTTTTACTTCATAGGGTGGATGTAGCTAGAGAAGTTTGTTTACTCAAGGGCTTAGAGGAAACAACATGTTTTGGGAACACACTTTAAAGTCTTTTTCAAATTTGCTGTTTGGACTCATTGTTTGGAAGCAGCAGGACAAAGTCTGGAGAGAGGTCCAGTTTCACTATCCTGGCCCGCATGAGCCTTTAGACATCCATTCCTCTTCTGCAGAAAGTTGTAGTGAAAAGGTAGCTTTGAGAGTAATATGATTGTTTCTGGTAGAATAACATAAAGATCCAGCGTTTACTTGCAGTTGCCACACAGCACATTGTTTCTTTATGCTACAAGGAGCAGTGGCCTACAGTATCTATTTCTCCTCGAACAAGCTGGGGATAGCCTTGCAATCATAAGCAGTTACAGACTTTACAGCCTATTTTCTCTACAATATTTGCAGTTCTCCACTCCCTAGTATAGCAAGTTTTAAGCAGTGATGTCAAAGGAATCTAGATCACTGACTGACTTATATTAAGGTTAACATTTTCAAGACAGATTTTTTTTTTTTTAAAAAGGTAGTTTGAAGAAAGAAAATATTTTTTCTGTTTCGGGTAGGTAGCACTTATCTTGATAGGAAATCTATAGAGACTATGTTACATGTTTCGTTATGCTGTAACAAATTAATGAACAAACACAAGAAGAAAATTTGATTATGGGTATATTAACATTATTGCAAACTATGTTCAGTCATTGCATTTTTCCTCTGTATGTTATTCTATGAACTGAAAGACTGTATTGTGAAAATATCACTGTTAAGCATAATTTATAACTTAATTAAACTGGTCTTCTGTAACTAAAACAAAATTAGAATTCAAGATGTGTTATGTTAGATTTATAACACCAGTGATAATTAACCTCAATCAAGCATGATGCATTGTAATTTAAGTACTAGGTTAATACTGCAGTCGTTTTAGTAAAAGCATAGAAAACATTTACCCCAATCACCAAATAATAAAATTCATATTATAAAAATTCCACAGTGTCTTTTTCTTTCTGAATACAATCAGTGGGTTTTTTTCTATAATTCATTAGTATTCTTGCTGTCCCTTATTGTATTCTTGTCAACTTGCCTGTGTGAGAAAGAGAAAGCTAATACTTAAAAAAAAAAAGTTCCTTTTCTAAAGAAAGTTTACCTTCTATAAGGAGTCCATGTGAAAAACAAATCCAAAGAAATGTTGTTCTGAGATTATTTTAATAAAAAAGTGGGATTTAAATTTGCAAATACCTTAGAAGGGCAGAAATGTGATCCTGTGTTTAGTAATCTCTGGGTTATTGCACCTACTAAATTCAAACCACATTTACTTTAGTACTCCTTTCTCAGCCTTGCTTCTGCAAAGATTTATTCACGGGCTTAATTGTATACAATACAAGTAATCATACGAAAGTAGATTTCAATGGAATTATTCATTACATACAAGGTTAAGGTTCTGGCTATCTGTTTGAAAGTTAGAATATAAAAGTTAAAAAGTGTATCAATGAGCAGTAGAACAAAAGCACTCTGGACTTCAAATGACCATATCTACAAATTTCACTGTTTGAGGTTTCATCTGGACTTTGTTTCTCACTCCCCAATGTACATTTGAGTTCTCAGAATGGTCAAATGGGCAAACCACAGCACTTTCTGTACCTGGACAAGAACAAGGCATGGGAAACTTGGGGGCTGAGAAGAAAACATTAACAGGAGCATGTTTTAGGCATGGACTACAGCTATGCCCAAAAACAGTTGTTATGGATAACAGGGCAAACCGTGTGGTATGCAACATGCACTACAGAAATTGAATCTGGATGCATTCTGTGTCAGCCTGTACTTCCTATACACTATTGCAAATGATGTATCAGTCTTCTTTTTTTTAATGGCTGGTGGGTTTTTTTTCCCCCTATTCCTAATTGTGCTGTTGATTACTTTAAGCAATATTAAGAAAACTGGAAGTTGCTTTATATGTGAGAGCTGAGCTGCTTCCAATTAAGCAGAGAATGTCAGTTTTCTTCAGCAGGGTAATCAGTCTATAATGTTGCACTGAAATGTTGACTTCACTTGCAATAAGATGCAGTTAATTAACTTGAAGCAGTATAAAAGTTCATGTTGAAGAGTCATTGGAACTGAGTGAAAAAGTAAAGTCAATTGAAAATCAAAAGATAAAAATGATCTTTTTATCCAATGTTTTGACTTGCTCCAAAAATCCCAATTCTCTTAGAAAATAACTCCTGAATGCTTTAGTACCTTCTTTTATTATTTTTTTTTTTTTTTTGCCCCTCTTCAGTCTCTCACTTTCTATAATTTTTGGTCAGGTCAACTGTGCTTAAGACATTTTAATTGTTAATTTGAATCAGTTAGAGTAGATCAAATGGAAATCTGCCAGTGAATCCCTGAATGCCACAGCACTTCAGCTTCTGTCTCATGTTTCCAGTCTTTTCTATGAGCCAATATTTGCATTTGAAATGTATTTTCTGTGATGCATCAGTCTCCCCTTTGCTTGATCTAAATGCTAAATCGTGGCATTTCCATCAGGTAGCCTCATCTCCTGAGGACAAGAAACATGCAAATCGACATCTCTGAATTTATCTCACCATTGGTAGAAAAAGTTCAACAGGTTAAGTAAAGGTGAACAAAATTTTCTTTCCAGAATTTAAAAAAATATGTATTTGGCTTTGTATGCTTATGTGAAAATGTTCATTTCAATATATGACGATTATATTTTTGGAATTCTGTGGGCAATGACAAATTTCAATACTGATTCAGGACAAAAATAAGCGTTGAAGAGTCTGAATTTATTTCAGAGCAGAAATCCAAATTTTTAAAGAGATTAATTCATAAGAGATGGTCCAGCTTTCCCTTTTTTCATAGAATATTATCAGTCTTCTAACTATGAGCTGAAAAGGCCAGTCCTAATTTATTCTAACAACCCATTTCTATGGGATAAAATGTTTTCCTGTCTCATTGGCTTTCACTATTCAGTGAACTCGAACATATTTCAAGATTAATTTAAAGGATGCAATTTGTTTGGAGAAACTTGCAGCCTGGAAATTAGTTCTGTTTCTCCATCTTCCTTCTTCTCAAACTGGAACTTCATTAGAAATAGTGATTTGGTCTAACAAAAAAAAAGATTTTGATTTCTCATAGTTCAATTTAAAAGTTTCACAAGTCTGAGGGGAAGTTCAGCCACATGGATCACCAAACTATGAATTTTGAAGCATTTTTTCCACAGCATTTCTCATTATTATCTCAGTAGAAAACTGGAAGGAGCATAAAGGACATATTTTTATATTCTTTACCTATAGCTGTGATACTGATCTACTTAGATGAAAGCTAATTTTGACTCAGATTTTAAAACAGGAGCAAGACTAGTGTTAGAGGACAGTACCAAAAAGGGTAGGTATAGTAGATCCATAGAATCACCAAGTGGTTGATGTTGGAAGGGACCTCTGGAGGTCATCTGGTCCAAACCCCTGTTCAAGCAGGGTCACCTACAGATGGTTGCCCAAGACCATGTCCGGACAGCTTTCCAGTATCTCCAAGGGTGGAGGCTCCACAACTTCCCTGAACAACCTGTGCCAGTGCTCACTCACTGTGCTGATTTTGGCTGGGATAGAGTTAATGTTCTTCAAAGTAGCTGGTATGGGGCTGTGTTTTGGATTTCTGCTGGAAACAGTGTTGATAATACAGGGATGTTTTAGTTATTGCTGAGCAGTGCTCACACAGAGTCAAGGCATTTTCTGCTTCTCACCCCACCCCACCAGGGAGTAGGCTGGGGGTGCACAAGAAGCTGGGAGGGGACACGGCTGGGACAGCTGACCCCAACTGACCAAAGGGATATTCCATACTGTATGACATCATGCTCAGCATATAAAGCTGGGGGAAGAAGAAGGAAGGGGGGGATGTTTGAAGCTATGGCGTTTGTCTTCCCAAGTAACTGTTACGCATGATGGAGCCCTGCTTTCCTGGAGATGGCTGAACACCTGCCTGCCCATGGGAAGGAGTGAATGAATTCCTTGTTTTGCTTTGCTTGTGTGTGCAGCTTTTGCTTTCCCTGTTAAACTGTCTTTATCTCAACCCACGAGTTTTCTCACTTTTACTCTTCTGATTCTCTCCCCCATCCCACCAGGGGGGGAGTGAGTGAGCATCTGTGTGGTGCTTAGTTGCCAGCTGGGGTTAAACCACAACAGCCACCTTCACAGTAAAAAAGTGTTTCCTGATGTTCAGATTGAACCTCCTGTGTTTCAGTCTGCACCCATTGCCTCTGTTCCTGTCACTGGGCACCACTGAAAAGAACCTGTCTCCATCTTCTTTGCACCCTCCCTTCAGCTATTTATATATACCTTACAAACAGTACTCCAGGTGTGGTTTCACCAGTGCTGAGTATAGGGGAAGGATCATTTCCTTCAACCTGTTGGCAACACTCCTCTTAATTAAGCTCAGAACATCATTAGCCTTTTTTTGCCACAAGCATACATTGCTGGCTCATGTTCAACATGGTGTCCACCAGCAACCCCAGGGTCCTTTTCTGCAAAGCTGCTTTCCAGCCAGTAAGTCCCCTGCATGTACTGGTTCCTGGGCTTGTTCTTCCTCACGTGCAGGACTTTGCACTTCCACTTGTTGAACTGCATGAGGTTTCTGTCAGCCCACTTCTTCAGCCTGTTGATGTCCCTCTGGATGGCAGCATGACCCTCTAGCGTATCAGCCACTCGTCCCAGTTTTGTGTCATCAGCAAATTTGCTGAGGGTACACTCTGCCCATCATCTAGATCATTAATGAAGATGTTGAACAGGATTGGATCCAGTATTGACCCCTGGGGTACACCACTGGCCTCCAACTAGACTTCATGCCACTGATCACCACTCTCTCAACCCATCCATTCAGCCACTTTTCAATCCACCTCATTGAAAGGGGCTGCTCATCCAGACCATACTTCATCAGCTTTTCTATGAGGATCTGATGGGTGACAGCGTCAAAAGCCTTCCTGAAGTCAAGGTAGACAATATCCACTGCTCTACCCTCATCTACCAAGCCGGTCATAGTAGACAATAAGCCAGGGAACATTGTCTTGTTCAAGCAGAATTTGGTAGCCCCTAAAAACCATGATGCAGGAACAGTAGGTTGCTCATATTGTTAATTCATGAATAAATAATCATTTCAGTAATAACTTCACAACAGTGGCAGCAGTAGAGAGGAATAAAGACACCATAAATGCAAAACCAGTATCATGATAAGTAGGCAGCTGTTAAAAATCACCAATTAATCCCTTCAGAAAGATCACTTCAGAACAAATAGCCTCCAAACTAATGATAACTGTAAGACCATAAATAGTTAAAGGCGAAGCATACCATATATTCTTTATTTCTGTGAACCAATAATAAATTAATACATTAGTTCATACTTTTGCTATCTGTAGAATTTGGAGAAGCTCATAATCATCATTATCAATCCTACAGATTATTTGCTTTTGTCACAATTTTTTTCATTAAAATAATGAAGGTTTTCAATGAATAAAAATAAAAGAGAAAAGAGGCAATGCTAATCTCCCTAAAAAGCTTATTAAATATTCAAAAGCTCTTATGTGGATTAATAAATTTTAGCTGAAGACCTATACAGATAGGTCACCACTGTGTGTGATTATATATATAAATATATATATAGCTAAGTGTGATTTAGAGGTTTCTGAAGGCTGCTACTGAAGCTGGAATGCATTAACAACTGTGTCTTTGAAGCTAAGCCTATATGTCATATTTGTTAGTGTACATACACCAGTGCAATTAATAAATATATTAAATTGTCAGGTATGATTTTTATGAAATACCTTAAATGAGTTAATAGTGCAGATAATATTACTGTAGAAGTCAAAGACAACAAATCAATAACTGTTATGCAAATTTAACATCTGAAATAACACCAGCAATTAAAAGTGAACCTGTGCTTTAAAAGTGAACTATTAATGATGATATTTAAAATACAATGTAAGTATCTTTTTTAAATTACATTCTCTAGTTCTTAAAATTTCATATTATTATTAAACTTCATCTAAAAGAGAGAGTACATAACATTCAGGAGTCTCCAGGGCAATTCATTCTCTGGTGGGTGAATAGTTTCACCATACAAACCTATTCCCTAAATACATCAAGGTAAAATAAATAGAAGAAATCTTAGTATCAATAAGTCTTATGCTGAAATACTAATAAATTCTCATGTTGCAGTGGAAGGAAACATGTAATATTGTCTTTTAAGTCTACATCTGCTTAAATTCCTGAAGAGACATTGGATACATGTTCTTTTGTGACCTACTCTGCTGAGTGATTTGTGCAGATAATTTAAAATTAAAAAGTAATACAAAGCCTCTGACACCTATTTCTTCCTTTTCTATAGAAGAACAGTCTGTAAGTTTGTACATGTTTTCAGCCAGTTGAAGGGACAGTGTTCATGTGAAAGGTACTGTGAAGCTTCTACTTCATCTATAAAAGAGAAGATTTCACAAAACTAAAACTGTCCAAAGATTGATAAAATCTCCCCAGAACAGAGAAACCTAAAAGACTATCTGAAACAATCTCAGAGAAATAATGAACAGAACTGAGGAAGAAATTAAAATTAGATTTGAAGTCTTCTCATATGCCTGAGGAGTGGCTTGTAGACAGACTGCAAAGCCACATAGCTGGACATAAAATATTTTTGCTCACCCAGAAAAGCTGCAAAGCATCTGACAGATCCTGAAATTCAGTTATGTGTACACATCAGATCAAAGAACTATCAGCAGTTTCACTGTCATAGATCAGGGAGAGGCGGGAAGGGAAATTTTAAAACTAGTGGAAAGCTTTGGCCATTGAAGAATTTCTTGCTTAAAGTGAGCTGAGTAAAGAATGTAGGAAAAAACTGTCAAGGGAAGAAACAACTGTGAAAACTATCTGCCTGAAAAAAAAAAAAAAATTAGGTCAGCCAAAGAATTTAAGACAAGAGATGTCTAAAACTTCCATTTCTCAGCTCAGATAGAGAAAATAAGACTAAATCAATGGAAAAATTTGCTTTTCATGGAAAGCAAAACTCATCAGATTCTCTTTAAACTCAATTTAACATCATATTTCTACTGAATAATTGGAGAAATTAATAGGAACAAATATTTCGAGCAAAAATTTTGAGGAGTGCAATAAACAATACTATGCCTATAAAGAAAATTCATAGTTAAATGGATCTAGCACAAACCTTCAATATGTGGCTTGGATCCATACAACATTCTTCTAAAAGAAATTAACAGGTGACTGGGGAAAGAAATCTCACTTGAATTGCCAGAGGATTTGAAAAAAATGTATATGTCTGACATCCAGCTACCTAGTAGACCTATGTACTGATGTTCAGCCAGATATTGATCCTCAGATTCTTATTCTGAAATTATTATAATTGTTATTTATCTGTGAAGCAGACTAATAGAACGAAAACAGACAAAGAACTAGATGAAAGCTCTCCATCATATGTCCCACAACATATCTAATGAAAAAGGATTGGAACTTGTTCTTATTTTCAGTGTCTTGGAAAGAAAAAAAATAGTTAACTATCTCAAATAAAATGAGAGGGGACTGACAATAACATGAAAGCCACAACTATAGAGAAACGTGCCTGCAAGACAAAAAAACCCAACCAACCAAGCAAACAAAAGCTCTTCAAAGACAAATGAAACGCTAAGCCAAAATAAGAGGATTATATATTCAAGTCAAACTGGGAAGAATATCACATATGTCTAAGATATCATCTTAATCTGTTAGAAAACTGTCAAAAAAACCTGCTCAGCACTGACAAAACCAAATAAGTATCACTTTTTAATCTTAAACAGCAATATTTGGTACCTGCTCATCTGGCACTAAAAGCAACATATTGCAAACTGTCTTTAGGGGATGATTTTTCACATCATTTGGCAAGAAATAGACAAACTCTTGTGTGTGTATGTGTGTACGCTTATGAGTATGTGTGTGAGTATGTGTATATATGTGTATGTGTGTGTGTATTCACTTACACATATGTGGTTGATAGACAGGATGGATACAACAACGTCAAATAGAGCAGCTGCTTTGTAAAGATAAGCAGCTGCTGCTGTCTCATGACATGAAACACATCTACTGCACCAGAAGGTCCTAATTTTCCTTTAGCCGTGTCAGACACTTCTCTCAACAGTTAACCTGTGGCTCCACATCTATCACCAAAGATAATCAGTGTTGTCATAACATTAAAGGGTGCAATTACCTGGGCATTAGAGTTTTAAAGTGTTTAACCACCTTAGGTGTATAATTATCCATTAATCTGAAGATAGTATTTGATTGCCTACTGCTGAATTCACACAGTAATTATATGTTTATCTATATTATAAAGTAAAATAAACCTTTTAAGATAATAGCTATCTAAATGTTTGTTTCTTAATAAGATTACAAATATATCATCTACTACAATTTATCAGGCAGTTCTTTATTTTTTTTTTTTTTTATAGAACTGCATCAGTTTGAATGAGCTGAAACTTTAGTGCTAATGTCAGTTTTAGCACATTGCAGTAGATAAGCAATCATGGAGAAGCCATATTCATTCATATTTTAATACTCCAGGGATATTGAAAATGGTAGAGTATGTAATGGATCTTTTGGGAAATCTGCTCCTTTCTTTTGTGCTTGTTCATTTTGTCAACTAGCCTGTAAGTTCCAAGGTCAGCGACAAGTTAATGTCCTACCACAACTATGTTATGTTTTAGTAAGAGACATCATAGCTCTATGATGTAAGAATACATTTCCCAATTCTTTCTCTTTTTGAAGTTTTAGCAATTATTGAGACAGAACTTATAAAAATTTACAACTGCAAAAAATTTCAGTAGTACCAGGACAGATCTCTCATGACTCCCATTTGGCATTTTTACCTGCTCCAATGTGAGAGAAAGGGTAGCTGGATACAAAGAAGATATGACATTGCACAATTCGAGAGTACACTACAAAATACAGATTATGTAAAATCATTGCTCTTCTGTAACATAACTGCATGAACACACAAGTAATGTAAAATCATTGCTCTTCTGTAACATAACTGCATGAACACACAAGTAATGGCAAAAGTAGTGCTAAAAATGTCCAGAATTTTATTATTAATGCTGCACTCAGAACAAAGAAGAATCATAGGAGAGGAAAAAAGGCGAGACAAAAATATTATTAATATTTCTGCAGAAATTTTCTACTTGACACTAAAAAAGCTTTATGGAAAAAGTTTGTTCCATCTGTTAAATTAAAATATGTGTTTTCTTAAAATAGAAAAAAATTCTGAAATAGACCTCTTCCAAAAACAGCAACGAGAGAAGTATTGATGCATATAGGCTGAGTGTACAGAGAGTAATAGAATGTTTTTTGGTCTTAGCCATTAGAATTCATTATTTTCATTAATGAACTGAATTGTATTTATTAAATTCAAAGTTGTCACCAAGGTGAGAGGGACTACAAGAAAAATAAAGAGACTTAATAGAAATTCCAAGTGGTCTTGACAGATAGAAATTATATCTACATTGTCTGAAAATAAAAGACAGTCCTGAGTAGGGACAAGCATAGTACTTTATGATGAGAACTAAGCAGCTGCATAAAGATAACATGGGGATAACTGATTAAAAATCTCGCTACAGGGATCACAAACCTCTATGAATCAGTAATTTCATTTTGATGCAAAAAAGGGCAAGTATCTACCTTCCTTGGAAGCATAAAGAATAGTATGGCCACCGAAAAAGGAAAACATTCTTTATCTCTGAAGAAGACAGTGGAGAAGATTTATCCGCATCCCAACGTGAAGACTCCAGTTCAAGGAAAATGATGCCTGAGAGAGACCAGAGGAAGTCATGGTTATGTGTTATAGACCTCTGCGCATGCTCTATAAAGTAGGTTTTTTAAATGAACTAGAGATGTTTAGTCTGAAAAATAATCTAGTGGAGATATAACAATCTTGTCATACATAAAACATTGCTGAAAAGAAGAAGGAGGTAATCTGCTCTCAGGAGTGATAGGACAAGAAGTAAGAAGTTTAAATTCCAGCAAGGAAGGTTCCAGCTGGACGTGAGGGACAGGAATAATGAAGTATGAGAATGGGTTTCTTAGAGACGTAAAGGACCTTCCTCATAGAAAACTCGTTAGAACTGGCTATCCTGGTTTCCTAAGGAATTTAGTCCTATGTAACAGGTCTGTCCACATATTTCTCTGTGTCTCTGATTCACCAAACAACCTATCAATTTAAACCAGATTTGGCAGAAAAGTATAGGTATCAAAGATACTTCATTTATTTGCAGGAAAATACATTCTGGGCAAAGGTGAGAGACTTTGTTATAATTCCCTACATGTGTTTTGCACTCAGCCTTTGCTAGATAACAAAGACGCTCTCTATGAGATCAAATGTGACATGAATGTATATGAAACATAGTTCAGTTTCACTGTTTCTGCTGTATCATGGAGAGAAAAAAGGTTTTTGAGGCATGTGGAGTTATAGCTTTATGTGTGCTTCAGTTTTGACTGTGTGCAGCTGTCCTAGCTGACATTCAGACCAATCTGAATCTAAAAATTAAGCTTAAATTATATTTTAAAAGTCTTTTCTCATCCAAATTAACTTTCTGCATGTGCTTGTTGTGTGACGATATTTCCTCTAAATTGTGATTATTCCTCTGTAGGATCAGAAAATCTGAGAAAACCATTGCCCAAAGTGGTTTGACTACATATAAATCAGACAAAAGAAATGCTTGTTTCTGTGATGCCAAACATCATCTCATCATCGGGAAGATAATAACATCTCTGAGTTGTTCTGGGGTCACCTCCTGGTTTCAGCTGGAATAGAGTTAATTCTCTTCCTAGGAGCTGGTACAGTGCTGTGTTTTGGATTTAGCATGAGAATAATGTTGATAACACACCAATGTTTTAGTTGTCACTAGGTAGTGCTTACACTAGCCAAGGACTTTTTAGTTTCCCATGCTCTACCGACTGAGAAGGCTGGAAGTGCACAAGAAGCTGGGAGGGGGCACAGCCAGGACAGCTGACCCAAACTGGCCAAAGGGATATTCCATACCATATGATGTCATGCTCAGTATATAAACTGGGGGGAGTTACCCGGGGGAGGGGTGACCGCTGCTTGGGAACTGGCTGGGCATTGGTCGGCGAGCAATTGCATTGTGTGTGACTTATTCTGTGTATTCTTTTATCATCATTATTATTATTTTCTCTTCCTTTTCTGTCCTATTAAACTGTCTTTATCTTAACCCATGAATTTTACTCTTTTTTTTTTCCCCAATTGTCTTGCCCACCCCACTGAGGGGGGGAGTGAGCAAATGGCTGTGTCATGTTTAGCTGCCTGCCAGGTTAAATCACAACAGGTGGGGACATGATGATCCATTATGTTTGTTGCATGATGGAATTATGTCTGGTCTCCTAGGACCTACTGTGTGCATGATGATTTATCTCAATCCTTTCTGTCATTTTCCCATTAAGCAGACATGACTAATTATAATAGGTGCATAATCTAGCACTTACATTAGAGCAATGGGCTACATGTATATGGAACTCCCCAGTGCCTTGATCAGTATAATGCCATATACATTTCAAACACAATTAAACTTCTCTAACTTTGCAAATAAGATTATTTCCATTTCACATATGAAAAAGCTGACCCCTAAATGTTGCCATACTATAAAGCCATCCTGTCTTTTACTTCCTCATCAGTATGTAGCCTTTTTTATAATTTACTAAATGTCGGGCACATTCACCCCTTCCCTTTCCTTCCCGGACCACTTTCTTCATATAGTTGTCAGCTATAGCTGGCTATATATATAGAAGGCTTCTCACGTTAATGTGATACATTTTGTTTTATTTCTATTTCAATAGCCTGAAACCAGAACAGGCTGAATTAACAGCATCTTGCTGCCAAAATGTAACAGTTAACGACTGCATTACAGAAATTTTTTATCATACCAACATGGATTCTTTATCACTTACTGTTTTTTACGGGAAAAAACACATGAAACATTAAAGACAAAATGGAACATAACTAAGTTCTTATTCTTTAACTCATTTTCAGATGCATAGTATTAAAAATGTTTGTTCTCACAGACAAAAATTTTCCTCTGTATTTAGTGCAGGTGAGAATAACCCTGTGCTGTATATGTGAGCATGACTGGGAATTTCTTTGAACCTCTGATGACTGGTTGAAAACTTTCTTTAAACAGAAGATACGGTGTCAACATGTAAAATGTAACGGCCACATCTGAGCTGTAGGAACACTCCCTGTGTCAGGGAAAAAGCCTGGATGTTCGCTATCTGCTGTCTCCTCTTCCTCTGTTTCCCACAGGGAAAAAAGCAGAGCCTGTGAGCAGGGAGGGATCCAGGTTTTCCACACCGGATGAATTCACGAGCTCTGCAGCCATGGCCACAGCACTTATCTGCTGAAGTGCTCATTACACCACCAGGCCGTTGAAAGTGCTAGGTTACCTCAGCTCTGCTGACAGCGAGGTGTGCTGATGCACTGCTCGCAGGTGCGTTATCAGTCCTCAGCAGACTGGATCTGCACGTGCAAAAGGGCTAACAGCATCAAAAGTTTTCCCTACGCTGTTTGCAAACATAATATGTGATTAAGGGTTGCAAGCATACTGCCTTAATCCTTGTACGGAGAGGCAGGGGAACGGAAGTGATAGACAAGTTCAATTTACTTAAATGTAAATAATACCTGTCACTCACGACATTTGGCCTCAAGACTTTTTATTTTGTTTGTAGCAAAGGATTTCAGGCTGAAAAAGATGACTAACACTGTTCAAATTACTTCAGAGAATTTTGAAAAGCAGTTTTCTTCCAGTTTAACACTCTAAAAGTCTGTATTTTTCTTCTATAAGATTAATATATACCCATAAGGAGACAAAAAATGCTGTTGGTGGAAAATAAAATAATTAATTTATAATTCAGTATTTATTTTAAAGCATACCTGAGATAAATGACTGGAAGATTTAATTGTACTGAAAGAAACTTGATTATATTAAGTTCTCTTAATTTAGGAAAAAAATACATTTTCAAGCATCCTGCACTATTTGTCCAGAAAGCTGTAAGAAACACGAGAAAAATAAGGATTTCTGAATATTAGGTTTTGACAAATCCATACTGCTGCTTGTGATGCTGTTTCTCTAAAATCCCTGTTCTTCCAATATTATATGCTTGTCAATTGACAACTGAAATACAATATTGCCATTAGGGATACTGATAGGTCAAGCTACCAACAACACAGTAGACTAACTATTGTAGTTTCAACTGTGTCAAAATTTCTGCTATCACCATTACTTCTTGGCAAAGCATAGAAATCCCTTGCTTGCCAAGGTACTCTCAAGGTCAATGACAAAACATTTACTGCGAATTCCAGAAGCTTTTTTTCATTTTAACAAAATTTTAGAGAAAAAATTAGCCTAAAAAAATAACTGCTAAACTTAAAAAACACACAGAGCCTCTCAGCAGTTGGAAAAGTACAGGACTAATAGTTTGGAGTAAAAATAATAAAATATATTAAGAAACAATAAAGATTTATAGAAAAAGTATTTGGCATTTATGTCTTCACTTGTCATTTGCTCTCTCCACAACTGTATCTATTCCATTTAAAAGTTATAATATATATTTTAAAAAAGGAAATATTCTTTCCAAAATTTAAATGACACCAAATGAAAGATCTATTTATAACAGTATGAGACTTCAAGGGAAGATTTACTTAGAGCTTAATACACTTACTGGGATGAAGTCTTGAACCTACCAAAGCTCTGGAGGCATATGTTAACAATTTCATAAAACATACCTTGTTGTGTCTTAGTGCTGCAGTTAGATAGATAATGGAGTACATGTGCTCCTCAGAAAGGGATTAATAACAATTTTCCGACCTTGGAAACAGTACTAATCAGTGCTATTGTATTTACATGCAAAAAATAAGTTTCTGTAGCCTACTCCTGTTTGGAGACTTGTATCTATGAGGAAGTACTCGGACAACACTGCCATGCTTGAAATACACCTATACATTTAAGTGCTTTGCAATGAAAAGAAAAGGTCATTTTAAAAAGCAGAATACACCTCACAGAATACTTTAGGGGGACAATGTAGCTGACTTCCTAACTCTGCTTTTAGTAGATTCCTGCCTCAGAGAATAATGGAATTTTAAGGGCTTGACTTAATTTTGCATGACCATAACTAACTCTTCTCGGCCTTTCCATTGAGGTTATCTGTCTTTTGAGAGATCATTTGACCGAAGGATATGCATGCAATTGCAAGACCCAGCCTTTCCTTTAGTAGTGATCAGGGATCAGTGTATAGTAACTTCTCTCATTTTCTGAATTTTTTTATATGTTCCAAGGTTGCACTGAAGGGCACAGTAGTAGGAGGCTAGCAATAGTTTAAGTGTGAGGGCTATGTGCTATTTAGAGAAATATATCTTATGTTTTTAATGTGTTTATGAAGCTATCTATGAAGAACAATCCGATCTGAGGTCTGCTTATTCCAAGACTAGCAGAGACCAGCTCTATTGGTTTTCTGAGTCTGCTGTAGGTTTGACTGAGCTTCCTACATGGAAAAAAAGGGGCCCTCTGTGAGATCTTTAAGATGCGTTAGCAACAGGGAACGAGGCAGGTGCTATGGCTCCCTAGGCATGAAGAGTGCAGAGGTGGACGCAGACCAAAGAGACTGCCCAGTATGAACACTGCAGGAGGCTGGAAAGCTAAAAGTAAAATGTTCCTAAGGGACTGTAAGAGTAGTTAATTATTCAGAGTTGTTGGTATGATAGTAGGTTATGACTGATGTTCAAAACAAAGTCAGTGGTGTGGTGCTACACAGTGTTGAAAATCCTTTCATTTGTATGAAAGATCTCACATGATCAAGAAGAAGAACTGGATTTGTATAATGGGACTGGATCTTACTTGTTCACATCATGCTTTATGCCTTTCCTAACTAGGAATGGCTGACTTTAGCTTCTAATAGAAGGTTGAGGATCTGAGTAAAGAGGCTACATAATAATCTTGGAATGGAATGGATCTTGCAGGTGAGTATGATGTCCAAACGAAAATATTAATTCATTTTTCAGCAAGATGATTGTAAATAATCTTATGGACTTGCCTTCTTCCACAGAATGAGTTACAAATGTACTTAATGGAATCTGGTGGCATGAATGGTGCTGTAGGAAGCACCCTTGAAACATGTGGTGTTCCTTTGCTCTCAGTTCTGGAGGAGGCAGATACTCTTCAGGGTTCGACTGTACAAAAGGTAACATACTCTTGCTTTTTCTCCTTTGAATACATTCAGTGTTACAGTCGTAGCTCAGTGTACTGTTCTCATTTTACATCACCGTTGTGAGCTGATAAAAGTTGAACATGCATTGAGTTTTAATAAATAGAGCAGGCAGGGATGTGAATAGGATGATTTCAGAGAGTGTGCCATTGTGACTTTTTAGCATCAGGATATGTTTCTGAATTCTATAAGAAAATGCTGCATAAAACTTTTTTCTGAGAAAGGAAAATACAGTTTCATCTTGCATTAAAAAAACCAACAAAACAAACCAGGCTCAGTACCTGCAAAATGTGATAAATTTAAGATGTTTCCCTTATAACTTGTGGGTTTTTTTCTGTACTGCTTCTTAATGTTAAGGTAGAATTCATTATATATTTTATTTCAGGCTGCTGTGAGGGCTCAGCATGTCTACCTTTCTTTCACTTCTGTATGTATGGTCTATATGCAACAGTGGATACATGTAATCTGTTAGCCATTTCATCAGTCAGACGTGTTGTCAACATAGAAATAGGCAATCTGTCTGCCTGCAGAGATCTTTTGAAACCCGGAACTAAATTTAATTGTTGCTTTCTCCTCAGAGGTAAACATTTTTAGGGAAACACAAAGGAAAAAAAGCCTTGTCCAAGCTACTGCCACTCTTCACATGCAGGTTAATGTTTTAGGTTTTCCAGTTGGATTCACCTACCACAGCCTGACAGGACCCTTAGCAGTTAAGAACAGCAGTTGCTTTTCCTTGACTGAGCACAGAAATGGGGAGATTTTATTCTTAACTAGGAGGTATTAATGAATTACCTAAATATGTAGTTCTGGCTGCCCTCAGTTTATCTCTTGATTAGGATAGAAACTGGCAAGTAACTCTGGCCTTTCAAAAACAGATGCATATATGAGAGAGAGGTTTAGGGATGCCAGGTGAGTAGAAAAGTTTACCTTTCCAAGACAAAAAAAACACTTTTTGTTAGAGTTAGAGTCCATTCTCAAAACTGCTCTTTCTCTTAACAAATAGCACGATGCCTAACCTGCTCTTTTACCATACTGGCCTATTTGCTTTGTAGAATAAGTACATGTAGATGCGTAGGTCTTCCCACCTGAAGAGAACAAAAGTTTAATTGTGTCCTTTATCATAAGAGTGTTCTAAATCCTGAATTTATAAGACAATATAGAATGAGGTTTCTTATAACTTTTTTCAGATGAAGCAGTTACATTTTGTATTGATATAATTGGAAAGTCTGTGAGAAAGGTGGTTTATCACATATTTTAAAGAGTTATGAGGAAGAAACAGGGCTTGCAGGTTCCTTGTTCTCATATTTACCTCATACAAAGTTATTTGGATAAAATGGCCTAAACTCTTTAGAAGGAATAGGCGTCTTTGCAATATCAGTCAATGAACAGGTTACCTATATGGAAAATGAAAAGCCCATCCTACCTTTAAGTAAAACAGACGCCATCTAGAACTGTATTGTTCTTGGTCCTACAGCGTATGAGGGATAAGCTAGTGAAACCAGCAAAGTTTTGTCAGTCTAGCCGTGCAACTGGGCAATTCCATTCCTTTGATTGCAATTTCCTAATTCATTTCACCTCAAAGCAGATTTATCCCTCCCCCCTTTCTTTTTTGGTTGTATTTGGCCTCTGAACTGAAAAATCACTTATTTTTATAACTCTCTAGTTTACCCATCTATAACTTTCTTCAAGGTTCTTCTAGAAAGTGTCTTGTGGAGACTCTTGCTGTCTACAGGACTTAGCTTTCTTGTAGAATGTGCTTGGAATAGACAATACCTAAAGAGAGAATCATAGCTGTGATACATGAGCCTGTACCAAAGTTCTGCTGGTGAAAACAGAACTAAAAAAAAAAAAAACAAACTTAATAAGGAAAAGGCATTCTCAGCCTTTTTTTTGTCCCACCCCCTAGGCAAAAAATGAGTAGCTTGTATACTTTCTAAGCAATCATCTTCTCTGACTGTGCTGGTCGGCCCACCAGCCACATTTGCTCTCTCAAAACCTGCAGCTGCTCTTTTCCCATAGGCACGCATTAAATCCCTTTCTCCCAGATAGTTTGTCTGTAGACGAGTTACATGAACAACGTTACAGGAGATGGTCCAATGAGAAAGAGAGAATTACTTTTCAAGGCTTATCAACTTCTCTCAGAAAATCACTTGGCTTTCAGAAAGCAGCTTTATTCAGTACTCCCAGTAAACCTCCTCCTCCTCCAAGCAAATTCTTTTTCTTCTTTAGTCTTTGTCATCAACTTATGGGCAAAAGCCCATTCCTCTTGTTACAGACACCTCTGGCATCGTGGTCTGTTTTTGAAACAAAACCAAATCACCATACAAAGAAACGCATCACCCAAAATGCCCATCTAACTTAATAGATAATGGTATACTTACTGCATGCTTTTGCTGAAGTCTGTGCAAAACCAACAATATTATTAAAATTTCTGCTTAGTCCTCGTTCCATGTTGGTCTGTTGAGAGTCTCTGACTACCTTGACACTACTTGGGTGAATGCCTGGTGAGACAGGACGCGGTCACATCTGACAGAGAGCACTACAGCAGTTCAGTGTGTCTAGTTTATTGTACATAGGTTTAGCGCTCACTGACATTTAGCTGTCATTTCTTTGACAAACTGGGAATGTGGGGCTCTCTGAGGGCACCTTAAGATGGTACTCATTCGAGTTCTCCTACCATTATATACCAAATGCTTTCTAATACTGGAAGATATGCCTCTATCGTAGCTTGCGTATGTCTTCTTCATCTACTTGCTCTTAGCTTTTCTGTGCTTGTAGTTAATCAGTGTGCTCCACCACAACTTAGGCCTAAGTGGCACTAACAGGGAGCTTTACAGGACTTCTTCCACTGTTTTAGATTTAAGACACTGCAAGATCTCTCCCACCTCCAGATGAATGAATTAATATCCTTCATCATTTATGCAGCTTACTTTGGTACGTTGAAAGGGTGTCTGCAATCTCAAAGAGACCAGTACAGTTGTATCATCTATGTACAATCATTTAAGTAAAGAAGTGACAGTACAGCTCTTTTGATTAAGAAAATAACAACTCTTATTTTTGTATTATAAATACTTATTCTTGCAGTACTTGGCAGTCTGTTATGAATTTAAGCTGTGCCAGACAAAAGTCATAATGAATCCTTCTCCAAGTTGCTGAATTAACTGAATGAATAAACTTATATCCTGCTACTTCACAAATTGTTGTCCTTTTTCTCACCCCAACCACCAAAAAAATAAAACACCATTTCTGGTTTTATCCAACATACTGCAAGGATTGTGCTGTTGGGTCTGGAGAGCCTGAATTTAATTGTTGTTTTTGTTGATTAGGGCCAACTGAATTTAAATATCAGGCTTTCATTGCAATCTTTCTGAGCATGAAAAGCACATCATAGTCCATCTGGGTGAAACCTGAAAAATGGAAGTGAAACAAGCATTTTGTTATTTCAGCTTGTTATTGATGGAGCTGATCAAGAGAAAAATATAGCAATATTTTAAAAGATGACTTCTTTTCAAAATTTTGTGATTTTGGGCAGGGATGGTCATAACTCTTTTGTTATAACTTTTTGTGTTGTGAAAAGAGTAGCAGTTATTCTTAAGAGACTCTTTTCCACTGAAGTGTGATTTCTATCTTAAAATAATCAGAAAATGTACTTATTTTTATCAAAACTTGTAATAATTTTTTTTTGCTTTACTATCTCTACTAACAAGTGAGACTGAATTTAACATAATACATGAATATTGCATCTAAATACAAACCTTAAAATCAGATACACATCATGAACAGAGAACACAGATGTCTGCCAAATTTCTATTAAAAAAATTCCTGAAGTCTGTTATAAATTTTTTATGTGATACTGACTGTTCATTGAGAAATGAAAAGTTTCAAACCTTGAACATGAAAGTCAATGCCTATTTTTCTGATTTATTGTGCTATTGTGTAGCTTACATTAACTTATACTGTGGCTTTCACTTTGTGCAAGGCTTGTATAGTATTAAAGTCAAAACATATAACATACAAGAGATACAAAAGAAGTCATATGAAGAAATCTTCTATTTTGTCATTCATGTTAATTCAGGCAGCCTTCCTCTATGTTTAAACTGACCAACGACATATTTAAATCAGGATTTGAGGTCACTTCTTTCATACTAGAAGTTCAGTATGGGCTAAAAAGATACCAAAGTAATGCTTAATTGAATTATGCAGTAGGGTAACTAATGTTCATGTTTTGTTCTCCTTGAAAGTAGGCAGAAGTAAAGGCAAATGCAATCTAGAACGGATGCAGAAGAGAGTGAACAGGAGCTTTTACAGACTCGACCTTTTCCCCAAATCCCATTCTTTGGGATTTCCTAGGACTCAGAAGAAATTTCTCTAATTCCTCGTGCATGCTTTAATATCCTGTTGACTTTCTTCACCTATAGATTTTTGGAAGATTAATATTGGGCTTTTTTTCTGTCATTGCAGATGGAAAAAGAATGGGAACAGAAGTTTTTGGAATGATTTTTCATGGAAAATATGACTGAGAAAGTGTTAGAGAGTAAGAAAACTAAAAACAGAAGTGGGGAAAATACAACTTTTTTTAAATAATATTTTTAAATTATTTACTATCAATATCTAATGCACTGGTTCTGAGTTCCTTTTCAAAGGCTGACTCAAAACACGAATGTAAACCAATGCTTATGTTAATTTGCTCTATATCAGCCCCATGTTATTCAGGTTACACAATGAAGTGTTTGAAAGTTAACACAAGGTACGACTCACTGTGTAGTCCTAGCTCTGTAATTGCACATAGTCCAAGGACAATCAGCAATTTCCTATCAAAAATTGTATTATGACAAGTAACTAAAGGCTGTACTACCAAGCACTTAGGAAAAGAGGTGGCTTGAGGACTGTACAATCAATCTGAATTCTGACATTTCCAAATCCGCCTTCCAATTCTCTTCCTTCTCCTGCTCTTGCAGTAATGCGGTACTTCCAGGCAGCTTGATATGGCTGCTTAATACATTGCTTAGCAGTAGTATAAACCTAGTCTGGGAATGTGCCAGGGTGATTTTGGCACACAGCCAAGATCTTTTCCTGAGGAACAGAAGTTAAGGGAAGAGACATTTTGTTTCTTTGTACCTTCAGTCAAATGTGAATGTGATTCCATGAAAAGAGAAAACAGTCTTGGCATCTTCACAGATTTCTTACCTTCAGGTTCCACAGTCTGCAGCAAATAGCAGAAATGTGGAAGTTTTGAAAAACTTCTTCAAATTGGAAAGCATTAGACATTTTGAATATATAAGCTGTAATAAGCTACTGTTATAATATTCAGGAAAGGATCTTCTAAACTCGGGTCTTGGCACAAGAAAGAATGTGCCATTCACCATTAAAAATAAACTAACAAATAAAAAAGCATTGAAAAGCTGAGAAAAAAGTGCCTCCATTACCAATAGATTAAAAGAAGTCCTGTTTGGTCCCTTTTTCTGAAAGCATCTTTGTAAAATAGGTTTATTTCTTAAGCAAATGTGCAAGGGAAAAAACTCCCATAACCTAAAGGGAAATTTTATGAGGTAAAAATCTTCTGTAGCTTCCTACTCATAGGACATAGATGATGGACTGCACATTTTTTGGCATGTAAACGCAATTAACATTTTGTAAGTTATACATTAGACCCACTCAAAAACCAAATGCATGCACACACACTGGTGAGAGCAGAATAGGCCTCCAGCTGCACAGCTTTAATAGGAGGAGATAGGGTAGTGCACTACAGAGCTTTGTAACCGCGGTGGAACAAATAGAGATATTTTCACCTGCTGCTGTACAGCTGAGCTCTAGTAAGACATGATTGTTAGGAAAGTATTAATATATATAAATATATACACATATAGAAATATATACTTAAACGCATAGGCTGTTTAAAATGCATTAGCAGATTGATCGTAAAAGCATTATATAACTGGTAAATACAAGGAAAAAGTTGAAGAAACCATAAAAGAAATTGTAATAAAAAGAAGAAAACCAGTTTATGCAATATGTAAATTATTGCATAAACTTCATACAAGGCCAGAGAAAAACTAATAAAATGTTGGCTCATATGTTGGACCTGCTCATTCAGTCCTTTGCAAATCCTATATTGTTTGTGCCTTGTATAGAAAACAGAAAAGTGTGAATAGACTCCTTCCTCTAATACCAGTCTGTGAATACATCCAAACAAAGCTTCGATTTTTCTGTTGCTCTGAGGCTCACCACTTAGTTTTTCTGAGTACCTGACTAGCGTCATATGTCAATGATCTTAAATGATCAGAGGAGATCCTCTGTTGCCTTTTTTTAGAGATTTGAACCAATGCCACAGTAGCTGTTGATTGTTTGTTAGACATTGCCTGATTTAGAAGGGTCTAGAATGGAAAATGCCAGCAATGAAAACATACGGTCATTCACTCCTCAAAGAGGAACAAACGTCTCTCCAGCAAGATTTTGAAACGGTGGCCTTTTTTTTTTTTTAAACTTCATATGGAAACATACATCTTTTTGATGATACATGAGTAGGTTTTATATCTTTATGGTTTTCAACTGCCATCCCTGTGTCATGTGATTATGTGTGCTTTCTTTACCGAAACCTAATTTCATTGGGTTTGTTTTCATAGCAGGAGAAGAATGCTGAAGAACAGACTGTATAGTTCTCACTTCTGCAGTGACCCAGCTCCCTGTGGAGTCATGAAACTTCCTAGGGGTGTTGTGTCTTCTTCATCTCTGGCTGCTTCTATTGGTCTTATCTAAGATACTTTTTTTCCACTCTTCTTTTTTTAAAAAATGCACTTCTACTAGCAGGCAGTAAATGAAACCACCTTCCTTTAAACAGGGTATGAGTGAAAAGGAGACTTTTTCCATTTCTCTTCATTAGTTGGGATCGTGGGACAGTATGAGGATGGTGTTAGGACGAAGAGAGTGTGCCAAACCTGCATTTAGCAATTATCTACCATGGACCTAAGTTAGAAGCTTTCATTTTGCAGAGAGGGGAAAATATAGTTTCAGATGTCTATGACGCTTGCTTATTAGAAAGGATTTTGTTGCAGGCATAGAAACTATAGTATTGCTTGCAACGAGGACTAGACTAGACTACTAGTAGTGAGTAGTAGTGACTTTGTCGGTTAAATTAAAAATGAAAAAAAGACCAAACTATTTTGGCAAAGTTAAAATTTTTTGATTGTTTGTTAGATATGGTTTTAATTGGAAATGAAATGCAAGACAGCTGTAATAATAGTAAAGCTGTATATTACAATCAAAGCTGATCTACATTTAATATACATTTTTTCATGTGTAGCAAGTAAAACTGATAGCCTACTGTACTATATAACATCCTTAGAAAATTAATATTAAAGCAAGTAAGTTATAAAGGATACAATGAAGGAGTTTGAAGGTTTTTCTTCAAAGCTGTCACCAAAATGATATTTCTGGGGGTCAAATGACCCTACTTTTCCTGGGCTCTGTTAAAGTACAGAAGGTAGACAACTGTTTTGATTCTAATGAAAGAGAATGTTAAATTTGCCTCTTGATTTCTGCTTAGGCAGACCTATGTCTTTCCTTAATAATCTTAACGTGATTTCCAGTCAGAAATGGAATCAGTAAAACTATGGAGTTAATTGGGATCTCTTCAATGTAATGTAATCTTACTGTTAACCCACATTTACGGTTGCTCTACTGCCCATCAGCCTCTGAAAACATCACCTGCAATCTCATACCTGCTATTAATACCCATTTCTTGAGATCATGAGGGATGTAATTCAAAAACCTTGTTTTTAAGTTCCTCTTCTTTCTAATCTTGGCAGATGCCTTGCCTTCATCATCGTGCTGGTTGTCGTTTCAAACAGGCATGGCCTTCATAGAGGATAAAAGAAGTATTTTATTTGTAGCAAACTTATGCATTATTTTTAAAATAAACAAGCTGGGGATTATAAAAAAGTACCTTTTTTTTTTAATTAATAAATGTTTCCCACCTAAATATGCCTTCCAGAAAAGGAGTAATTAAAATATTTTTATGCTGGTCTTCGAGCACAGATTGCAGATTCAAAGGAGAAAGAAAAATCTCAATTTTTAATAAATACAATACCTACTGGATATCATATAACAATTGTAATTATTTCATCTTTGAAATGAATAATAATGCTTGCTCCTGATTAAAATAGTCAGTCATATTTAAAATGTAAAACCTGGATCATCTGTGGTTAAAAAAATACAGGCAGAAAGAGCAAATACTAACATTACCTTCTAATAAAAGATGATCGGCAAGTAATAGCATATCTGACAGTAGCAAATGATCAACTCAGAAATTTCTATCAAATCATTACAGTTGTCTGAAAATACATTTAGTGCTCCAAACTGTTAGGTTCATGGAAAGTACTCCTTTCACATTACTGTCTTTGGAACAAAAGAATGAATTAGGTGCCCAGATCTGTATAACTAAATTGAAGCTATAAAAAAAAAAAAATGCAGTCAAGTAAGTCAGATGCTGATGGATTCCCAGATGATTTTTAAACATTCATAAAATGTTTAACTCCATTTTATAGACATACACAAGAGCTTTATTGCACTGTTAGGGCATGAAAACAGATAACAGTTCTATTACAAGTTACACTTTGGACCCCACATTTATTTGTGCATGAACACATGCTTACACGTACATTTAGAGGTAAATGAATGAATATTAGAGAAGATTTTCTCATTCAACCTAAAAGGTCACAAATGTTTTCAAATGTGATGAGAGCAATTTTTCAGAGAAAAATTATCTCATCTGAAAAGTCCTTTTTTAACTATTTGACCTAGAAAAATGTTCATCTATTCCATTTTTTCAAAAAAAGTCTATCCATTTTTTATTTTCTCAAGCTCCAGCTTCAGCTGTTCCATACAGGGGGAAAAAAAAAAAAAAAGCATTAACTACAAAAAATAGTATTAAGTATTAACCTTAAAAGATTAAGAGATTGGCAATTAGCTACGTACATAATACCTTTATTACTTCTAAAGATTTACAGAAAGTCAGTGATGTCAATATTGAAGCATTCTGCAAAGGTATTCAGGTAAGATTAAGTAAGTTGCAAAATCATACACGTGTGTTTGGAGATAAGTAGGGGAATATCTATGTTTTACACTGTACATTCCCTGAAGCAGTGCCTACCGCCTACTCTACCTGATATTGCAAGCAATGGAAGGTGAGGAATGATGACTTGGTAACACATTAAAAACAGCAACATGACACTCCTCTTCCAGTGGAAAGCACATGGCAGTGAGGACTGAAATAGGTTTTTCCTCCTGCTGCTCCCGACCTGCCCACATGAAGGACCCAGGCTGGAATCGCTAGGGTCGTGTACAGTAGAAAAAGTCGGTGTCAGCCCAGGGAAAATGCAGACTACAACCACGATTCCTGCAGACTTTAACAGATTGGTGCTGAGTTTCTCATTGGAGTCGAAGGCACAGTCACATTAGGGCTTATAAAAATTCAGTATAATCCCCAGCTCTTGGACCCTACCCAAAAGGTCATGAAAGTTAGACCTCCTCATGAGCTCAAACTCTTGTTTGGGACTCTGTGAGTCCCAGTCTAGTCCTGTGAAAGTTACAGGTACTGACAGCAACCGCAGAACGTCTCTGCAAATTTGACATCCGTTTGCTAGCATCAGTCCAGATACACCCACACAACTGTGGAATATGCACCAGTTTAGGGTATGGTGTCCCCAAGACGTTCTCAATCCAAGGTTTGTAAAACAGTGGGTTTGTACACTCTCCTGGAAGAGGTGCTTCATCCAGTTCTCTAAAGCTTCAGTACGTTTTGTGGTAAAGTAAATAATGTGAGGTATGATGCTGAGGCAGTGGGTTTGTGACAGTTACCTCCTCCACTACCATTAGTACTACTATATTCTGAAATATCTGATATCCACAAAGGCCACTATTTGAAATAGTGAAGGCATAAATTTCGTTTGTGAGCTCATAGAAAAGTTATGCATCCAGATGCTTTTCTCGGGCTGCAGGGGCAGCTTGCAGTGTGAGGGGCTGGTGCACTGTCAGTGCAGCTGGATTTTAAACAAGCCATTTTGTGAGCAAAAACAATGAACTCTAGACTGCTAGGAATTCTTAATTTTTCTCCTCTATTACATGTCCTAGCCTCAGTAACCACAACTCACCCACTGTCTCCTGCAACAGCTGGACAAAAGAAAATCTTGCCCTATGTAGTCCAGAGCGTGATCACGGGGATTGGCCAGAAGATGACAGCAATGCTGAGTATGTGATAGTTGAAATTTTCTTGGCTTCCCTTACTGATAGGACTAGTTGCAGTCTTTGTTCTTTACCTGACAACAGTTTTCACAGAATTTCTAAGCTACTACCCACCTTTCATTTTTTTTCATTCTCACCAGACTGGGTTGTCCGCTAGGCTGTGTCAAGCTTCACTAGGGTCCTGAGCAAGTTTCTCAAGGATGGTCCCTACTTAGACATGTTTCCCAGTATCTTCCTGCACATCCGAAGCTTTCCTACCTAACTCTTGTTATTTCTTTCCCTCAGATCTCCACAGTGGCAACTCCCAGCTAGTCTAGACAATACAAGTGGAAGTACATGTTTCTGTTTGGATATTTTGGAGCAATATGGGTGGAAGCTGGATATTAAAACATTGGAGTTCCTGTGTCTTAAGGATAGGCTCACCACAGCTGTAATAATGAAATACATTAGTTGGCATATGACCACTAAGAGTCAGCTTTCCTGATAGACAAAATTTAAGGTTAAAAGATTGCAATTTCCTTAGAGCATGGAGTTGCAACAATATTACAAAAATACAGGGGGAAAAAAAAAAAGGCAACAAAATGTGTGATGAAGGCTATATTTAACAATAGTCACATTTTGTTCCTCAGCATCTCAGCTAGATTCCACTCCTCTTTCTGTTAGGTCAAGCTGGAATCTCCTTTAAATTTAACACAGATCTCTCTTCCTCCTATTTTCTCAGGTTCTTGCTGTCTCCTCCCCTCGGGGAAATGGGTAAGAAGGGGAAAGGATGGGACGACTATAATACAAAACTATGCTAAGCCAGACTGTCCTAGCTTCCACTTGTGTTTTGGAAGACTTTGCTTCCTAGTTTGTGAAATTTGGCACCAAGACACTCCATGTGTTATAGTCAGTCCCTTTTCTCCACCTTCTTAAGGTTCTTCAGTTAACATTTCTATCCCACATCTTCATTATCACATTCTTGGTTTTAGGCCATTTTTTTTCCTTGTGCATATTTCTGGAGACATATTCATAAAACCTTAGTCTTTATATTATAAGAAACATAAAATGAATAGTCCTCTTTCCTATGTTCATTCTCTTTCTCAATATCACATGGTTTAGTTTGGAAGGAAATTTCTCTTTTTTGAGACTCTATCACAAGACCAGATTTAAAGGTTACCTAAGAGGTATTAACTGGTGGACAAACAGATAGGTCAATCAAATATCATAATTTCCCTGTGGGAAGGGAGGGAATTGTAGGAATAGAATATGCTTAGAATGAATTTGGTAGCTCTTGTTCCCCTGTAGTGCTTTTCATTAACAGAGGATAACTCCCACAATTTATAGACTGGAAAGAATATGAAGAAAGGTGGTAAGTAGGTGGAATATTTTTTTAATACAGGTCTTCCCATGGTAGAAAACTTTGAAGAATCAGAATTGAAGTTTGTCTTCAAGCTTAAGTGTACTTTGCTAAGTTTCAACCTTTGAGTCTTTAAAGATAATTTTAATGGAAAATAATACTTTCTACACAAAATGTGATTTCATTCCCTAAAAGTTTTCCTCCAGTTGTTTGAGTATTGTAGGTAAAATGCCAAACATATTATTTTAAATAGAACGCTTATATGGTATTCACTATGTTTCATATCTAGAAATTGGCAGAAGCCAGTCAGAAAATTATTGGTTTTATAGCTATATTTTTTGCAAGGGGATTAGGCTTAATAGGTTCTCTAAGATTTAGCTGCCTTAATTCAAAACATTATTCCCCCATAAGCAGAAGCGAAGTATCTTGCCCTTGGATATTGCGCTTCATAGTCAAACATACCAGCCTAAGACCCTTATGATAAAGCCACTGTACATATACTTCTAATATCCCTGCTACAGGGCATTGCTCTCCAAAACCAGACTGAGGCAGACATCTGGGGAAAGTAATGCCTCAGGCTGGTGTAGTTACCTCTGAGACAGCACATCTGTCAGGACAAAGTTAGTTTGCCAACGCAGTTACTGGGGCCCCAACCATGCCCATGGTATTTCTTGTTTTGGGACAAATAAAAAAAGCACATGAATTCTGATTTGTGTCAAAAGGCAGGGTCTCAGAGGAGCAGAGATTTGACTCTCGCTAGCTCTCTGATAGAAAGGCAGGGGTGACAATATTCCTTTTTCTGATCTTGAGAAACAGGCTAAACTATCAGTTGTAATATATCACCCTACAAAACAGGAGATGTCACTTTTTTAAAAATTTACCTTTCTGACACAGGTCAGAAACAACAGGGTAAGATGTTAGCCTATCTGTCTACCCTATATTTGGGGGATGAAGGAATATGCACTATGGGTCTGGATAGTAAGCCAGTAATGAATATGCATGCAGTTTCATGCAGGAAGTAATGGTTTTGCTTTTCACAGTGCCCATGGAAAACAATAGGGTTTTTAATATTGTCTATGTAGGTGATTTATGCTTCATGCTAGTTCACAAAGGACTCTGGTTAGTATGTGATTTATAGGTTGGAGCAAAATAATTGTCTGAAGCCTAGCTGAAGGTAGGCTTTCAACACATCAATAATGCATTAGCTAATGTTTCTTTCTTGGCATTGCCTATGCAAATTTCTATTATAATAATAAAAATTACTGTTTATTTTAGATTGGAAACAGCTTTAGGTGAGAACATGTTTTTTATCAGATGTCTTGATTAAATACTAACTGCCAGTTCCCTGATAAACTTTTAACCAGAGGTTCTCCTTTAGACTGAGCTGGTATTTGGTCAGGGAAGAAAAGGGAGAAACACAGCCTCCTTTGCTCTAAACTGAGAGAGGGAGCTCTCTGTGCTCCTCTTTGGCAAGTGTGGTGAAAGTCCTTCCTGGCTGGAAACTTCAAACACTGGTGTTAACTGTTATTGCAGAATCATTCATGAATTCACGGGGGATATATATAGTCAGATTTAAAATATATACTGCCAAAATTTGTTCATTTTGCACAAGTGAAGATAATTTCATTTAAACGAATTACTTTCTGACAGAAGTATATGGCAATACATATTGTCTGTCCAAAATAGCATTAGATTTGATTGACCTTATGTTGGGTAGATTAGAAATTAACTTCTCTGCTTGAAATAATTTGTGACTTGATTACCTGCTGCATCATTTCCCTTTCCAAATGATGATTTCACACCAACAGGTGTACCAGAAATAATCTTTTACAAAATATATAAGGTGTTAGTTCACGGCAATGTGTTTTTCAGAAGGAATCATACTATGTCTTTCCTGCCTCCTCCTTTTGGCTCCATTGAATTGGTACCTCTTGAGTTTCTGAGAACATTTGCCTTCCTGAGATTTCTGAAGAAAAACGGGGTAAAGCATTCAGGGTGACTGCTTTGGGGAATCTTCCTTCATAAGTTGTGACTTTCACAGCAAATATAATGTACGAATGTGTTATGAACACAATAATATTTTTGCAGGGAAGTAACAAGAGAGTTCGGCTGTCTTCCTGTGATTCAGAGTGGCTTTGCTATGCATTTGTGCCACAAGGTGCCCACGGGACCCATATGCAAATGAATATTTGATCATTCTGACTGGTGCTATCCAAAGCAGCTGAAAATAAATACCAGACCGATCATCTTATAAGCCCAGGCTGGCTAGTTTACACTCTGTAGAATGTAGAATGAAAATGCTTTGTATTTTACACATATTTTGCTTATCTCTTATTGCATTTTTATTGTAATAAAATAAATAATAATAATGCAATTCATACATGGATTTTAAAGAAAAATACAAGAACAATAATAAATAAGTGGGGGAAACCTGTTGAAAATTACTAATAGAGATATGATTATACCATCAAACCCATTTTCCATGCATATTATATGATAAAATAATATACTAAAGAATAAATGGCTAATTAGCTTTGGGAATGTATCACCTTCTTCAATTTCACTGGTAGGAAATTTTCCAAACAGCAGTTCTGACGACAAGACATGCATGTTAGGGAGGTGACACAAGTTCTGCTGTATCGTTACCTCTTACTGCAGAGATTGAAAAACTAAAAAATGCCCAGGAATGCTGTATGTTCTGAAACTGCTGCCCCTTTTGTACGAGATACAGCACAATCTTTTAAAAAAAAAATCATACCATTATTTCTATCTCAATTTGAGGACACGTACAATTTTTCCCGGATCCTACAAGACAATTTTTTGTGTAGCTGAGAGGTGGTGAAAAGGGGGCAGGGACTGCATGTGAAACCAGGTCTACAAACTTACAAATCTTTCAGGGTTAATTTGTAAGGGAAACGCCTTTTTGTCAGTTAATTGAATAGGATTATGTACTTTTCTGGTTGGCAACTGAGAGGAAATATTCCTCTCCTTTTTGATCCTTCAAGAGCTTTCTGTACTTTAAACAATCGCTAGTCTCATTTGAACAAAGATTACGTTTAATATGTTGTAAGGTGTCTTGAAAGAATTCTCTTGTAGGCATATCGCAGTTTTCTGTCTAACATCACAGAATATTCTGATTTGACATATCATTAAAACAGAAATTAAGGAAGAAGTCATATTCTGCCCAAAGTAGAAGTTCACTTATAATATCCTTTTGACATTACGCTAGAAATACCTAGGAAGCCACAACTGTATATAGGCTAAGTATTTTTCTCTATTCCTTTTTATGATCATATCTTTTATAAACAATTGCATAATTATATAGATGTTTTTACTTGGATAAAAATAATGCAGAATCTTACTCCTAGCAGGTGTTCCAAAATTCATATAATCGGGAATCAAGTTGCTAGAAAATAAAAGGACAGGTAAACTTTCATCTGCTTCACCACTTACTAATTGACTCTGGCCAAAAATTCAGAACAAATGAAATAATAAGGGCTATTCTGAGGAAAGAGAATTTTCTTGGCCTAGTATCATAATTTTCACACTTGTTAGACTTGGATGCAAAGCGTACAGCAGTCAATGAAGATGCAAGAATCTTTAGATCATAATATTAATATTCTGGGTTGGTTATTTTTATTTATTTAAATGAGATTCTATACCTGGTTTATGGTGGGCTAGCAAAAATACTTTCAGCACAGTTAAAAATCTTTTTGGAAATCAGAAACATCAAGATTTCTTTATTCTCCCATTTCCCCTATACAGTTACATAGATGAAGTTACAAAGCTTTTCCTTATAATTCCATCACCCAAGCACTGTAATCAATTTTCTAGATTGCATCTTTCCTATTTGCCGCAAGATTAATCTCTAGATGTAAGTTCAGAAGAGTTTTACAGAGAAAGTCTAATTTGCAGAAGGTTGGATATGCAAAAACAACTAAGTCATAACAAACTTCGTAATCCGTTTGCTAAGAATATTGTCTATCAATTTTGAAAATCTGAAATAAATCTGACAAGCTTTCACCTGTAGAAATATGTTTCATTGCCCCAGCCTATAGCACACTGTATGCTGCAAATTCCTGATACATAAAACTTCAGGGCAATGGTGCAGTAGAAAGTGGGTATCTAGGAAAAGAGCTTATGAAGCTTTTATTAAGCTTATCATAAAAATCGAACTTTTTTCACTGAAAGCGTTTATGAAGTACATTTTTATAGCACAATAGTAATGCGCTCTCTTGTCAGTCCCATACATTTGCAGTTTTTCTTTCTCAAGCAGTTCAGGTTCTTACTTATCCATCCCTGTTTTGCATACAGCTAAAGCAAACACGAGCAATTCAATTTTTTTTCTTCTTCCTGATCTCTGCTAAACATTATGGTTTTTTTCAGAAGTCATTCTTTTTGCTAGATCCACCTCAAGGAGCACTGTAATTAATTTAAGACTGGGCCGTCACTGTGGAGGGCACAGAATGGCTATGTGTGACACCTCGTTTTTCAGGTTCGGATGGACTTTTGCCTTTTTTTTTTTTTTTACTTTCGTAGTTTAGATGTTTGTTTCATTGAGTTAGTTGTATTGACACAGTATTTCAGTGTTTGGCGTTGGGCGTCTACGCGGCTTCCCGTAGAAAGATGCCCTCCTGGGCCGTGCGTCCGAAGGGACCTGTCACCCGAGCGGGGGATGCCGCGGCCGCGGCCACGGCCACGGCGATCTGTCAGCCTGGAGAAAACCGGGCAAAATCGCCAAGGCCGAGGAGAGCACCTGGCCTCAGCTCTACGTCATGCCCGGGGGCGGCGGGGGGGGGGGGGGGCTCACCCCCCACCGGGCTCAGGAGACCCGCGTCGCCGCCCCGAGGACGCCAGCCCGGGCGGCCCCGACCCCCGACGGCGGGCAGGGCCGGCGCTGGAGGCGGGCTCCGCGGTCGCGGCGCCGGGGGCGGTGTCCCTGCTCCGCTCCGCCCGCCGCCCCGCCCGCCTCCCCGGCCGTAGGCGCGGGCAGCCGCGGAGCCGCCGCCGGGCGGAGCGGTGCGGTGCGGTGCGGAGCGGAGCGGGGCCGGCGGTGCGGGGGAAGCGAGGGGCCAGCGGAGGAGCGGAGCGGGCGGCCGCCACCCGCCCCTCGGGGCGGCGCGGAGCGGAGCGCGGCGCGGAGCGGGCGGAGCGGAGCGCGGCGCCTGCCGCTGCCTGGATGCCAGAGGCGCCTCGGGAGCCGGCGGCCGGCGGCACCCGGGAGGGCCCGGGGGAGGAGGAGGAGGAGGAGGAGGAGGAGGAGGCGGCGGCGGAGGAGGAGGAGGAGGACGACGACGACGACGACTCCGGGCGCGGAGGGGAGGAAGCAGGCAGCGCTGGCCATGGCCTCCAACTTTAACGATATAGTCAAGCAGGGCTACGTGAAAATCCGCAGCAGGAAGCTGGGGGTGAGTGAGCTTTCCCTTCGCCGGCCCTGGGGGGCGAGGCGCTGGCGGCCGCCTCGCCGGCGTGGGGGGCGGCGGTGCCCCGGGCCGGGGCCGCCAGCGCGGGGTGCGGCGACCTGCTGCTGCCGCTGCTCGGACTTTGCTCCCTTCTCGATAGGGGTCGGTGGGGATGCGCTGCCATTGCACCTCGGAAAGAGCCGGCTTCTCCCCTCTCCCTCTCCGGGAAGGCGCCGCTCCTCCCTTCTTTCTCAGCCAGCGCCTGCCAGGGTCACTGTCCGCGGAAAGCTTCGCCCCGTCCCTCCGTCCGCCCCGAGTCCCACAGCCCAGGCCGGGGCAGACACCCACCCCCCGCCTGCCCCTCGTCTTGCTGGCTCCGGCAGCGGCTTGGGTGGGGGACGGAAGGCGCAGGCAGGGTCTGTGAAAACTTTGTGCACAGATCCTCCCTCCCTCCCTCCCTCCCTCTCTCCCTCTCCCCCTCCCTCTCCCGTTTTGGGAAAGGGATGTCATCAATTGGGGCAAGGTCTGAAAATATTGGAGGCTGGTACCAGAGCAGCCCGCTAGTAACAGAAAAGCCGGGGGGGGGGGGGGGCTGGTGCCCGAGGGCGTGGGGGGCTAGGGAAGGGGAGCTTGCAGCGGGCCGGGGGGGCAGGCAGGGAGGGAAGGGGGTGACAGCCACATGGACCGAAAGGCAGATGCAGAGGCTGACTGTGATCAAAATTAGAGGCGGCCTCTTAGCTGAGAGTGGCCCGGGATGCTCTGCGAGGCCGAAGATAACACCGTGTTATCAGATTGGCCATGGGCACTTTCCCTGATGGGGTACAGCAAGCGTTGAAAAGACAATGAAGTTGGAGCAGAGTGCACGCAGGGGCCAGGATTTCCTAAACTTCAGACGCTCATCAGTTTGGGCTTTCTGCTACCTTTTGTGTATGTGAGGACGAGAAGGCTCAGGGGAGCTGGAAGCCCCAAGGCCTCTGCTGGTTTGCACAGCTACTGATGTTTCCAATAATCCCAAAAGACCAGGGTCCCTGTGAGCTGGAGACTAAACCTGGCTGGGAGGAGGGCTGAGGTTCTTCCTGGGTTCACCTTGGTTTTTTTCTCTGGGTGTGCAGAAAAGTGGTCTCCCCTCCAGGAAGGTGGGCAGCCTCCCTCCTACTTCCCCCGAAACCTAACAGAGCAGGGGCCGGGTGAAATCTGCCCTGCTCCAAGTCGTGCTCTGCGAGCTTATCACAGTGCTAATATTTATCTCCTCCTCCTCCTCTCTTCTCCCTTCCCCCCAGATGCTGTGCTTTGCTTGCAGACACAGTGTGCAGGATGGTGGGAGACTAATCATTAAATGACCTTTGGAGCACTTTGCTGCCTTGGCAGAGACGTTAATTCCAAAAGAGCACCGAGAGTTTGGTCCGAATCCTTTAATAGCACCAACTCCAAATGTTTGAGAGATGGTGTAAATCCAAAGAGAATGGATGCTCTTATTAATGATTTTGCAACCCCAGAGCCTCTCCATGCATCAGTCAAGCATTAGTCAGTCTGAAGAAGCAATTTCTAAGCCTTAGTTTGTTTCTGCAGTCCTCTGCTTAACCTTTGCTCATCAGTTTTTTCCCAGCTCAGTAGTGTTATTAGATGGGCCCAACACAAAGCAGTGAGATGATGGTATCGCATCACCTTGATGTTGGTAGTTGGAGGAAGAGTTGATCTATTTGATTTGCAAATCTGTATTTGAAGGTATCTCAGAGTCCTTTAAGTGTGAATTTATGTATATGCATACATATAGTATGAGAAAAATATAAAAGTGAATACTTTTATATACCTATGTGTATAGTGTATATGCAACTAATGAAGAGTTCATATTACAGTAATCTTGGATGATACTTGCTGCCTTGTGAAAATGAAATTGTGAAGAGAGTGGTATTTCATTGCAGCATATCTTAAGTAGCTTGAATATCTTGTTTTGAAGACATTAATCTGATTTTTTTTTGGGGGGATGTATAACTGCATTTTTTTGGAGTGGCTATTATTCATGGTCGGAATGATTATCATACTTCTACACTAAGCAGCAGTGAAACAGTTCATACAGTGTCTATGGAGGATTTTCTCCTACTGAAGAGGTGTGTGGGGGTGACAATTCAGACTACACAGCCTCAGGCAGGTGGTAGTATAAGCTTAAATATGACATGGGGATGCACATCTGAATAAATCTATTAAGTACAATGTAAAATGGATTATATTTTATAGAAAATAGCATCAAAATTCAAATGAGATGTGATGGTTGAAAGGTATGAATATGTGTGTATATATCCATAGCTAATTGGATTCTGGTGACTGAATTTCTAAATTAATGCAATTTTTATTCACCAAGTGAAACATTAAAGGTTTGTATTTTTTTCCCTTATGTCTATCTCCAAGTCCAAACCTTAATGAATTACACTAGAGCTGTCGTAATGTAGGTGAATACTTCAGTTTTCAGGGATATAAATGTCTGTTAACAAATGAATATTTTTAACCTCAAAAAAATACTGAAAGGAGGGAAGAGAGCTATGGGTTCTGGAAACTAAGGCTAAGATCATTTTGAAATATGTAAATAGAATTGTATCTTTTGCTGGTTATGTTTCATTCTTATACACTGGAAGTCATTGATATTTTTTTTTATTGGTCAAAATAGTCTACATTCCTTGAATATTTTGATGTCTCCTGAAAAGTAGATTGATTAGAACTTGGAGAGCTGAGGTGACTAATACCAATTTTAGTTCTAGATTTGGGTAATAAAACTAATTCTAACCTTTAGGCTGGTATCCAATTCATTATGGAAATTCTTCCAGAGCAGCTTTTATTCTGTCTTGTTTTGTGACTGAGGGAGCCCTGGCTGGGAATCAAATAGAAGATACTTCAGTATAATGCAACCTGTGAAGTTTCAGGTAAAACTGAGTGACATAATACCGTAGAACAAAACCAGATAGCATATTTAATTTTAGTAAAGAAAATCCCGAAATCAACAACCTTTGACTTGGTGTGAACTTTTTGGTAGAATTTAGTTTTCCAATAATTTAGTTTTCAAAAACCCAAGTTGTAAGTCGTCTTCTGATTGCGTCCGTTTATTGATTTTGTACTTTGTAAAATAGAAACTCTTTATGAATGTGGTTTTTTACAAGTTATCACATGTTTACCTCTGACTTACTATGGCTATACCTTGCTTTAAGTACTTGTTACCGTGTCTACCTACTCCCCCATACATGCAAATTGGATTCATATGCGTGAGTGCTGTCTCCAGTCACAGAGGACAGACAAACGTCCATTCTGAACCAAGTGGTCAGGACTCGGAGCTATTTTGCCATCAATAAGTGATTCTGGTCAGAAAGGTTATCTGAAGTCAAAGACGAGGCCTGAGTCTTGATGGGAATACGTGCCAAGAAGTACTCTGAGAATTTGCCCTTACTTTTTGTTTAGTGATACCTGACCATCAAGACTTTTTGCCTTTTTTTCACCATAATTATCAAGTGCTCGTCTACCATTGGATTTACATCTTAATGCGCTTCTGTATATTTTCTGCCAGTCTACTATTTTCAAGTAGACCCCATTGTTCTGATATCTTTATGTTGTTACAGTAGCTTCTTTTGATGTAGGGTTGGAGAGTCAGCTTGCCAAAATGAGGAGCTTTACCAGCCTCTCTGTTGTTGTTGTAATCTGACATCTGCCTCCATTGGGAAGATCATGGTTTCTGCCATGGAGGTGTCAGGCCATGAAGAGTCATCCAGCCAGTTAGACCACTTAGCCTATCTCCTTACTTTTGTAAAGCATGAGCTGTGTATAAAGCATTTCTAAGGTGCTTTGAAATTTTAAATATATATTAAAGCCTATGTAGTAGACAATCTGACATGTATACATGATCTTTTCATTGAGGTATCGCAAGTATCTTTGAAACTTAGAAACTGTAGTCAATGAGGATAACTGTAATTAAAACATCTGTTTCCCTGCAGCCTAAATATGCATGTCTTTTCAGTGCTCTGGCATTCCTGTGCTGTTTGATATTTTGCTTTTCTCTAATACTACATAAAGGAAATACCTCATTCTTGCAGCCATTACATTTGACCTGTGTGACCCTCCTTTGAAATAAATTTGATTGTAATGTGGTGTGCTGTTCAGATCAGAATAGGTCATTTGTGTAGCGTGGAACAGGGCTGTGCTGCCTTTGTTCTTTTGGAATCTTTCATACTTGTGTCACATTAAAATTCATATGACACAATTTTATACTGAGCTTGCTGTGCTCATAGGCTGAAACTTTCTTGTAGCAGATTGAATCCCTTTGTTGCCTCCTAATAAACTAAACTGTGAGGATTTCATGCCTTGTTGAAGTGCTGTTTCTTAGAAGAAAAACAATTTGATGTCACATTAGGAAGTCTAATCAAAAACTGGCATTGTGTCACTTCGACAGTCTTGTTTTGACCCATATCAACTTTTGAAGTCATAATCTTTTTGCTTATTTGTTTTTTGTCTTTTTTTTTTTTGGCATGCCTTGGCCACAGAACAAAAGAATCCTATCTAACGGAAATTTTCACTCAGTTGGTGAATGAATACTGATTTTTTTAATGTGTTTCCACATACTGAGTAGAATTATTTCCTGAGTGGTTCAGTTTATACTCTAATACTACTATCCGAAGAGAAAATTGTACCTGCCAGTCCGTCTTGATTGAGTAATCAGTACAGGTTGCTCTTAGTCACCAAATGAAAAGTTTTACCATATAAACCTCCCTACTTTTAACCATACTTGTACATCATTACAGGCACCTTTTGTGGAAATGAACATAGTGTTTCTCCTTCTGCTGTTAACCCTGTCTTCAATCAATCAGCCCTAACAATGCTATGAATATGAACCTCTGATTGCAGTTTGGTTCCTCTTGAAGTAGTGCAGTACATGTCTTACAAAATCCTAACGTTTAATTGATATTGTGTATATATTTAGGGTGAAGAAAGCGAAGGGATCTGCAAACCGTCCAGAGTTTGAGATGACACTGATTGATGGCAGCAGCTTTGCGAGTGGGTCATGATGAATACAGAGGGCAGAGTAAAGGTTCTTCTGTTTCTTTGGGTTGCATAGCATATTCTAAGAAACAAACAAACAAATGAAAAAGCCCAAGCAAATAGCGCAGCCTGGAATGGATATACTTTCCATGGATTATTTCATGTTATTATCTATGGGAAATCTGCTCAGCCTGTTTGAAAGCACAGAGATTGCCATTTATAACTGCATCCTGATGGATGACCTCAACTATGAATTATGTCTCAGAGCATGAAAATGATTCAAATGAAACTTTAAAAACTTAATTCCTATCTATAATGAATTTATTTTAATTTTAATAAAGCTCCATGCTGACAGGATTTGGATGCCAGATTCCTTCCATGTAAAGGAGTTCCTTTTTCACGCTAGTTCTAGACAACCTGAGATATGGAATTAAAAGGATTTCACTGTAATCCATTAAAGAATCTAGTCAAATTTATTACTTATTACTGAAAGTATCATTTAAAATACCAATAATTACTGCTTTCAGTACTTTTTCTTGCTACAGTTATGTGAATGGATTTGCAGAATTAAATGGAAAATATATGGATTTCCAATTTAGTCATTATGGAAAGAACAATCATTTTGAGCTTTTGACCAGTTCTTAGTGATTAAGCATATTGTGCAGGAATTGGAAAGAAATATATTGCAGCCCTTGCAAACAAGGACAAAAAGTCCAGCAATTCTTTATGCTAATGTTTGTGTTTAAAGAAACTTGTGAGTCAGGCTTGTGTTAGGCATTTCTGAGTTGCTGTGTTTCCCAGTTGCTTTTCTTGATGTGCTTTTCCACCTCTTAATTCTCAAGAGGTCTCATAGCCAAAGGTCTACTAATTTTGTAATGGATGGTACTTATTTAAAGGGACAAATAGTTTCTCTTTTGCAGATAGCTTATCACATCCACATTATCAACGGATTGTAGATGCTTCTATTTTTACTCTTGTGTGTAATATCATTAGCCTCAGTGAGATTATACCTTAGTTGTATGATCTTAGAGGTCTTTTCTAACCTTAATGATTCTATGATTACACAAAGAAATGTTTGTAGACTTGACCTCTTGCATATCGTGAGATGGTAAAATTTTATTGAAAGTTTATTTGTATCTCCTGTGAGGTGATGGCCTTTCGGTTTTTCATTTAGGAGTCTGTCATTTTTGTCCAACGATGGACATTAAAGACCTGATGAAAAGACCCTGAAGTCAATTTAAAGGAACCCGTTAAGTTCTGTGGCTTTGGTTCAGAGTCCAGGCGGGAACATTAGCTGCATGCATAGAACATGAACTTCCTTGTAAAATGCCCTTCAAATCCTACTCAAAGGAGTTGTCCTTTCTCAAATCGGTAATTATGGAAGAAACGTTCTCTATGAATCCTTGAAATACACAAAGAATTATTCATGTCATTCCAGTAGTGAGTTTTCTTCTTAGTTTTTTAGAAATAATCTTGCCTCGAATCATTCATTCAGATTTTTGCAAGCAGTGCAAAATGCTTTATAGTGGTTGCCTGGCAACAACATATTCAGGCAACACCATATGTGAATCAGTTGTTAGTTACACGTTTATATATATAACTACGTATAGAGAATACATTTTAGATAGGTACTAATGAGAAATTTCTAAAAAAGCACGCTATGAAATGCTCTTTTTTTTTTTTTAAGACAAATAAAGGGGTTTGAGTCTACATTACCCTGGAAAGTTTGTCTTTTATTTTAGCTTGTGTAAAAGATCTGCTAGTTGAACAGCTTTTCACAAATGTCATGATATAGTTAATATACTCATATGCAGTCATAGCAAGCAATGTAAAATATTCTCTTTGTTGAAGGTGAAAAATACTTTAATATGTATGGACGCTGATTCATATCCCTTACTGTTCTCTAAATTAATAATGCGTTAGTAAGCCAAAATGTGGGTACTTTACTGTATACTGTAGCCATTCAGATCTGCTATATTTAAAATAATTGTAAACGTTGTGCTGCATTTTATGTTTTTAATCTCTTCAACTTGTAATGCAGCTCTAAGAATCAAAAAGATATTGGTGTATTACTGTAATTAACCATCGTTTTGTTGAAAACTTTTTTCCAAATAAAATACATAGTTCAACTCTAAGTACTGTGAAATTTCTTTAGTAAGGTCAACAAAGATAAAAAAGGAAATCTTTTAATCTTGTGGAGAAAGTTTGTATACAGTAGGACAAAATTGCAAACTTACAAAGAAGAGTTGAGGGAGAGTAGTGTTTGCTATAACTGTATCTTAACACTTTTGTGCCACGTAAATGCTTTATATTAATATTTTTTTGCTATTCAGAATATGTACCCATGCATCGTGTCTGAGAAGAAAATTTGCATGATTATTTAGTGCAGCTAGCAAACCACTAGAACTGAAAACCTGGTACAAGTCAAGATAGTGAGGTTTTCAGCTGGTTGGAGAATTGGATCTGCTGACTCCAGGAGTATTCTTTCTGACTAGGACAGACAGAGTCTTGTTCAGAAAACGGGGACTAAAACTGTGAAGAGTTTTGAAGATGAATGCTAATATTGAATTCTACTTAAAAATTAAAGAAATAAATAATAAAATCTGTAAGGTACTGATGAAATATACTTCCTTTCTGTGAACTCCATCACAAAATAATTTTGCAGCTTTTTAACAATTGTAATGTGTGAAACGTGTCATTGCCATCATACTGAGAGGTTACAAGACCATGCAAATGGAGCCTCAGAGGAATTACTGTTCACTTCAGATGCACATAAATTAGGAAGATAATTAATGAAAGTGTGTAAATCTTTTCAAAGATTGATCTGATTTCTCTCTGTTGTTCAGCTGCCAAACTGTCCCTCATCATCTCCAGCTTATCTGGGCTGGACTTTGGAAAGGTTGTAGTCGTTAACGTGTCAGTAAGGAATTAGAAACACACGGCATTGACTAGATTTGGGGGAAAAAAGTTACACACTATGTGCCTACCGGAGGAAAGGCTCTTCAGCGTGTTTCCCCTACCTGTTCATTGCAAAAAGAATTAATAGCAAAGTTTAATATCGAAAGTTTTTCACTGCTGTAGAACCAAATTAGGGCTATTTTTGAGCAGGAAGCTCATGATAGCTCTAATACTCTCTGTTCTTTGTCCTTGGAATATTTTTTTAGATGCTGTTGCTCCGGCGTCCTCTGCCCTCAGAGTGAATTGGTATATTCACTCTTTTCTCATGCAAACATTTATTTTTCCCACAAAGAGAAAAGAATATGTGAAGTCATACAAAATAAAAATAAAAAAGGGTTTTCTGAAGGAGTAGTCGTAATTGTTGTTTTGTACAGCGCCTAGAAAGAGGAGACTACATTTTTGGTTGTCCTTTAGGCATTATTATGATAAATATAATTTATATTTATTATAATTGCTTTTATTTTTTGTTCTTATTTATCTGACTACTTGTAGAGAATGCAGTCTTTGATAAAGTATTTACCTGATGCAGTAAATGTATTATCTAGTTCAAATGTGATGAGAGAATGTGAAAAAATAAAATATATGAGGCTTAACTAAGAATGGAGAAAAATTCCTTTTTAACTGAAGTTGATATACTAAGTTATTAATCGCTAGATTAGTATGATAATAATAAGGTACTTTCAAATGAAATTGTTTTGCTGATGTAAGTAATTTTTGTTGATGCAGTTAGAATAGTAACACTTTCTCTGAATGGTAATTATTTTTCTTCTTGAAACTGTACTTTTAAACTGTTTCTATGAACACTTCAGCAGGATGTAGAGTTTCCATATGAGAACAGAAAAAGAACAGGGCTTTTTTGGCACAACGGAAGCAAGCTAGAGCTGTTCAGTGCGTGGTCCTTTCAGTTGCTAAACACATTCAGATCTCTCTGACTCCTGTAGCAGGCACTGAAGGTCCTCAGCTTCTCATATGATGTCATTCTTAATGAATGTCATTTTCTCCATTGATTATGCAAGGCCAAATACTACAATAGTCATATTGTCTACTCGTATATTAGTGATTCTTGCTTTTAAGTTGCACGGTGTTTACCTACTGTCTGAGGGAGATTGAGACTCTTCACCTGGGATGGCTTAAGTTACATATCTGAGAATAAATTTCTTGAGTCCTGAGTATCAAAGAAGTATTAGATGCTTGGTATTATTATTCTCAAAGTTACATTTTGTTGAACTCCATCCATGTATACTGTTACTGATGATCCTAAAAAGACTGAGACTTACAGAGATACAAATAGACAAAGAAAAATTTTTTGTGAGTGAGGAGAAATGCAATGCTGCTTTTTGCCTTTCAAGAGAAAAACATTTATGTGTATGTGTGTGTGTGTATGTATCTAAAAGAACAACAACATCCTAACAACAAAGCTAGAAGGTTAATTTTCCATAGTTCTAACAAAAAGGGTAGTAAAAAAAAAGATACTTTACCCTTTTTTTTTTTTTTTTTTTCTGTAATCCTTGTTTCTTAAGCTACAGTAAGGTTTTTGGAGCTTTTTGCACTGTTAATGAAATAACTTCTTTCTAGAGGACAGAAATATTTTTGCTTACATGTTGGACTGTATATGAGAAGAGTTAAATTTTAGTGTTTTTCAGAGATGTAATTTGTAATCTTGAGCACTTTGATTCATTCCAGCCTTATTCTCAATTATACTAAGCCCACTGTACACTACATAAATTAAATTTAAAGCTGCATTAAGGCCCCTTATACTGCCAGCATAGTGAAGAATGCTGTTAGTGTAAATGGGAAACAGGCTTTCTGAGCTTAAGTTTTCTGTCTGTACAATGAGTATAATCTCTTTTCATCCACCTCTTCTTTGTTTTGTCTGCTTCAACTATAAACTCATGATAAATTCTCATTTTAGATATGTAGGTTGGCTAGCACTGACCATGGTCAAAACTGTTATTAGATACTACTACTGTATAGAAAATATTGGAATAATTCAGAATTTATTTTTAATAGTTTGAGTCACAGAACCATGGAATGGTTGAGGTTGAAAGGGATCTCTGGAGGTCATCTGGTCCAACCCCCCTGCTCAGGCAGGGTCAACATCTATTTTAATGTTGTATGAAGACTATTTTGTTTGGAAAATACTTTTCATTGAACTCTTCTATGAAACGTCTCTTTTTATAGTCAGTATTTGTTCAGGTATCTGAGTTATTTTAATTTTTATGTATAACAAAAGTAAATATTTTGCCTTCCCCTCCCCCCCCCCCGATCTTACTGATAGAAATGATTGCTCAACAATTTTCATCTTAGAAACAGGTGTCAGTGATAGAAAGGCAAGAAGTCTGAAGCTGATAACTTTGATAGGACTTATGTCTGTCGCTTTATTTGAGACACAATTGTAGCACAAAATCTAAAGTCTTGAATGGTTTCACTTTTAAAAGTAGATATCATTGAAAATGTTAAAGATATACTTATTTACATCTTAACTGGCAGAACAATTCTGAGAGCTGAATTGGTCTGTGAGACAATTTCATAACTGCTAGGGTTACTGGTCTGCAGTTGTGGATGTAAATGTCTGACTGCAGACATGCAGAAATTAGCCATATTTGTCAAATGCATGTCACACAATAAAACAACCTTATTTTAAGCAGGGGGAAGGGTGAGAGATGTTACTACAACATCTTTTTCCTTTCCTATTGCAGCATATCACTGGTCAGATTTTGAGAAGACGTCAGAGTTTTCTCATGTCCAAATGTTATAAAAGGCATTTTCTTCCACAAAAGAATTCGGAAAACCCTTACACTCTAGGTTTATGTGAAGCTTTCTGCTAAGTAATACTAATACCTAGCCTTAAGTTGTGCACTTTACCCATTAATACCTTGGAGCTCAGCACAGGGAGCATGTGTTTGCATGATCCCAAAGAGGAAGGTCTGTGGGACTTTGTGCAGGTTGTAGGATGAATCAGTTGAGTTCACTTGCAGAGTCTAGAGATGATGAAATACATTGTTTCTTGAGGAAATCTACCTATACAATATGTGCAATAAAAAAGCACTACAGAAGCATTTATTGAAAAGAAATGTATGAGGTTAAAAAAAAAAAAATAGTTAATCAAATTATGGTTAGTCCAGAATAGTAATGCTAGCATGAGCACTTCCAGAAGAAGATTTGTAACAGCCAGTATTGTCAGGGTATTGGTTTGCCTTTAATAAAAAAAAAAAAAATCTTTTTCTGCAGCCTTTTGAAATCACTGAAGGATTTGTATTCTCTTCAGCAGGTCTTAGCTCAAAGCAAAAGGTTGAAAGGATACTGGGTAGCCTTTGCTAATATGATGCATATTGGTTGAATATACTTTTAAGCTTATGCAGTGTCAACACACTTAGGTAGTAATGTGTTTAATGAAACCCAGTTCCTTCATCATGTTACATTTTTCCAATCATTGAATAATCCTGAGTTTTAGGGTTTTTTAATAATGAAAATTCTAATGCAGACCCATCCTAAAGAAGAATAAGAGAAAGGGAAATGTTAAAAATAGGCAAATATCCTACTTTTTGCTGTAAATGCGAACATGTAGATGAACTAGATCAGCTGTTTCTGGTGTGCGTAATCGTTCCTTTCATTAGATCTCACTATTCTGTATAGGTACATTTTTAATTGCTTCTGGCAAGTCATAAGATCAAACATTTTTGCAGGAAAAGCTGTGCAACAGGCAAAAAGTTTCTCAGCAGTAAATCTAGATTTGCATGTAAATTTTAGCTGGTGTGAATTAGTGAAAGTGAGATTTACAAAAAGCAGAGTAAAAAATTCTAAGGTCTAACTTCCCCTATTGGAACAGAAGCTCTGACAGCGGTTATTCCTGATAATGGCATGAGATGTATTAAATATATAAATATTAAAAATACAGCAGAAGGAATAAGGAGCGAAAGAAAGGAAACAGACTGCTCTATTCTGGTGTCATTGCAGAAAAACAGGAATGGAATTGTTTTTATGTTTTTAGTAGAGTTCTTAGTAAAGCAGAAGACTGCAGTTTTTTAAAGGTAGAGTAGATACGTTAATGCAAAGGCTCTACTTCTAGAATATAAGCCATTGCACGGTGTGGGACTTGCCCAAGACCCAGAGGCCAAACAGGATATTGCTAGGTCACTACCATTTCAGAAGATTCAGGTTACTTTGAAGAATTAGGTCTGAATGCCTATAGAGGATCATTAGAGATGACTCTCTTCAAACACTTCCTAATCATTTGGGATGAAGATAATGCTTACAAATTGTGAAAGGGAGCTGTAGCTAATGATAACAGCTTAGCAGCCAGTGGTTAACATTGGTTAAACCATCAGCGTTAGGTGTCTGAGGTGCTTCGAAAACTGAAGCCGTGCAATGAGACATAAGGAGGAATCTGTGGAGAAGCCATGGAATAGAGTTAGATGAGATTTATGGGCAACGAGAGGAAAATCTGTATTAGTGGGCCTCATACTGTACTTATTTGAGGATAAATGTTACTCTAGCAGCTTTTACACAATAATATACCTACAGTGTTTAGATGAATTGCTTTGGGATTTTTTGAACTGAAGGAGAAAATAGAAAAGTAAATGTTACTTGTAAATATTTTTGACATGATTTTGACATGATCATACCATAATGCAGTTTATGTCCTAAGAGAACCCAGAGGTTAAATACATTTCAAAACATTTTTGGAGGTGTATTTTCCAGAACTCTTGATGTCAGAAAATAATTTTTGCCTGGAATCTTTTTTTTTTCTCTTCTGAACAAACAAATCTGTAATTTCTGCTGTGTTTCTGTATAATGTTATTCTGTGGCTTATAGTCATTTTTCCTAAAAAGAAATATTTAAGGTGAATCTCTCCTCCACTGCAACCTGAACAAAATTGAGTTTAAAAATGTAGTGAGGTGATGCCTTTTGTTCGATTCTTCAGAATCCTTTTTTTTTTTCTTTTCATAGAATCATAGAATCATAGAATCATTGAGGTTGGAAAAGACCTCTAAGATCATTGAGTCCAACCGTCGACCCAACACCACCACCCACTAAACCATGTCCCTAAGTGCCTCATCTACTCGTCTTTTAAATACCTCCAGGGATGGGGACTCAACCACTTCCCTGGGCAGCCTCTTCCAATGTTTAACCACTCTTTCAGTAAAGACATTTTTCCTCACATCCAATCTAAACCTCCCCTGGCGCAACTTGAGGCCATTTCCTCTTGTCCTATCACTTGTTACTTGGGAGAAGAGACCAACCCCCACCTCACTACAACCTCCTCTCAGGTAGTTGTAGAGAGCGATGAGGTCTCCCCTCAGCCTCCTTTTCTCCAGGCTAAACAGTCCCAGTTCCCTCAGCCGCTCCTCAGAAGACTTGTTCTCCAGATCCCTCGCCAGCCTCGTTGCCCTTCTCTGGACACGCTCCAGCACCTCAACATCCTTCTTGTAGTGAGGGGCCCAAAACTGAACACAGTAGTCGAGGTGCGGCCTCACCAGTGCCGAGGGGCACAATCACTTCCCTCCTCCTGCTGGCCACACTGTTTCTGATACAGGCCAGGATGCCATTGGCCTTCTTGGCCACCTGGGCACACTACCGGCTCATGTTCAGCCGGCTGTCGACCAACACCCCCAGATCCTTTTCTGCCAACAGGCAGCTTTCCAGCCACTCTTCCCCAAGCCTGTAGCGCTGCATGGGGTTGTTGTGGCCGAAGTGCAGGACCCGGCACTTGGCCTTGTTGAACCTCATACAGTTGGCCTGGGCCCATCGACCCAGCCTGTCCAGGTCCCTCTGCAGAGCCTTCCTACCCTTGAGCAGATCAACACTCCTGCCCAACTTGGTGTCGTCTGCAAACTTACTGAGGGTGCACTCAATCCCCTCATCCAGATCATTGATAAAGATATTGAACAAGACCGGCCCCAAAACTGAGCCCTGGGGAACACCGCTCGTGACCGGCCGCCAACTGGATGTAACTCCATTCACCACAACTCTCTGGGCCCGGCCGTCCAGCCAGTTTTTGACCCAGCGCAGAGTCCACCTGTCTAAGCCGTGAGCCACCAGCTTCTCGAGGAGAATGCTGTGGAGACGGTGTCAAAGGCCTTACTGAAGTCCAGGTAGACCACATCCACAGCCTTTCCCCCATCCACTAGGCAGGTCACCTGGTCACAGAAGGAGATCAGGTTGGTCAAGCAGGACCTGCCTCTCATGAGCCCGTGCTGGCTGGGCCTGATGCCCTGGTTGTTCCGCACATGCCTTGTGAGCGCCCTCAAGATGAACCGCTCCATAATCTTCCCCAGCACTGAGGTCAGACTGACAGGCCTGTAGTTCCCCGGATCCTCCTTCCGGCCCTTCTTGTAGATGGGCGTCACATTGGCAAGCCTACAGTCGTCCGGGACCTCCCCCGTTAACCAGGACTGCTGATAAATGATGGAGAGTGCCTTGGCGAGCTCCTCCACCAGCTCCCTCAGCACTCTCGGGTGGATCCCATCTGGCCCCATAGACTTGTGAGCGTCCAGGTGGCGTAGCAGGTCATTGACTGCTTCCTCTTGGATTACGGGGGGTTCATCCTGCTCGCCGTCCCTGTCTTCCAGCTCGGGGGGCCGAGTACCCTGAGGATAACTGGTCTGCCTGTTAAAGACTGAGGCAAAGAAGGCATTGAGTACCTCAGCCTTTTCCTCATCCTCGTTGACAATGTTCCCCCTTGCATCCAATAAGGGATGGAGATTCTCCTTGGCTCTCTTCTTGTCATTAATGTATTTGTAAAAGCTTTTTTTGTTGTCTTTAACGACAGTGGCCAGATCGCGTTCTAGCTGGGCTTTTGCCTTTCTCATTTCTTCTCTGCGCGACCTAACGAGATCCCTGTACTCTTCTTGAGTTGCCTGCCCCTTCTTCCACAGGTGGTAAACTCTCCTTTTTTTCCTGAGTCCCAGCAAGAGCTCCCCGTTCAGCCAGGCCGGTTGTCTTCCCCGCCCGTTCTTCTTACGGCGTATGGGGACAGCCTGCTCCTGCACCTTTAAGACTTCCTTCTTGAAGGTCGTCCAGCCTTCCTGGCTGGACCTTCCCTTTGCCCTTCAGGACTATCTCCCAAGGGACTCACTCAACCAGCGTCCTGAACAGGCCAAATCTTTTTTTGCCCACCTCTGTCTTACCTGAAGCATTTCCTAGACCAACCTGTAGATAAATAATTGATTTTCTGATTGCAAAATTAACACTTTTCCTTCTGTAATGTGGAAGTTACTAGAAAGAGTAAATACCTGTTCTCATTTAAACAAACAGATACATGTCCTAATATACTTAGTTGATTTACTTGTACTAATTAAGAAGGGTTGAGCTAACGGGCCAAATATCCACTTGTCAGTAGAAAAGCATATGAAGAAATACAGCCTCCTTCAGTATATATCAGGCTTTTCACTCAAGGAAAATGTAAAAAGTTGTAAATCATGTTGATTTTTGTTGACCTGAGCTAACCCACAGTAGTGCCGCAGCTGCGCTCTCGCCAATGCTCATGGCTGAGCTGAACGTACAATAGATGAACTGAGTTAAACCAGGGGATTTGAAATGGGGCCTGCTACTTGCTACCCTGTGAGGTCAACTTTAGAGAGCTATAAAGCAAAGCATAGCTGCCTGCATAGCTCTTAGGATGGTCATGACTGAAATAGTGAAAATGGAAGAAGCTCAACTGGCAATACATAATTACCAAGATCAGTAAGTTAGGCTTGCAGTGAATTTATATACAAATACAGAGGAAAGATCTCTGCCAAAGAGGGCCAGATCTGCCCTTGATTGTGCAAATATCTCTGGAAGTGTATGTGTTTACAGGTGTTAGACGCCAGCCACAGGGCTAACCATAGCAGTGAAAATTTTGATCAAGTTTCATTCAATCCTTTGTTACAGCAGTTTCATAAAGTAAAGTTCTATCAATCCCATAAGACGGCATTAAAAACTAAGCTGAATAGAGCAGTTCCTCATTTTCAAAATTGTTTTTCTAGGTAGATAAGTAATTTTAGGAATGCATCCCATGTAAATGGGATTTGTTCAGATTTCATGTTTCAACTTTTCTTCAGAATCAGGAGGGTTAAAAAACTTAATTTCTGAAACTAAAAATTGAAATTCTTGTGTAATATTTTGTCCTCAGGACCAGATGCCTTAGGCATAGACCTTTAATCCCTGTGCCCTAGTTACAGCAATTAAGGTTCATGAAATATAAATTTTGTTACATACGCATCTTGGTTTCTCCTTTTTTTGTCTGCTTCAAAATCAGTGTGAAATATCAATGATCATATTAAATACACTCTGTTATGTGAATTGCTGTTAATATTGCATTCTAGTTATTGTGACAGATGCAGTGAATGACATTTTCTAACATTTAGACTTAAATGTGTATTGTCTTGCTGAAGAAAATCTGACTTTTGTAATATGGTTTCTTGTAGGCCTGCCTCTTTATCTGCATTTAAATAAAAAAGGTGCTGAAGATATGCAGCACTTTGGAAGACCACAGCTTATAATTGCTCATGATTTCTAGTGCTGCAGTGCAAATTAATCATTGTCGAACTGTGCTGGGGAGAACAGAAATGCCGAACAGCGTCGTGGTCTCTGCCTGAAAGAACTTACACTCTAACATCTGAAATGTTAAAGCTATCCTTCAAAGTCTCATGTTATTTTTTTCACTGAAAGATTTCCTCCATCTAAATGTATCATCCATTTCTTCCTATCATGTCTATGCAAATGGATTTCTAAAGCTTGACTGTAACAGTTCCCTTGTCCCCGAAAACTGATGAAGAAATGGTCACTGGTGTGAATAAAGTCCCCATCAGAGCACTTGTATTATGCAGTTTTGTTGGGATCAGGGAAAGCACTGATAGGGGATGAGGGTACAAACAGTGGTGGAAAAACCATTTGCTTTAGATGGTTCAAAACTGAAACCAATAAAAGAAGTGCTGTCTGTATAGCAACAGGTATAGCAATGCGTAGATTGCACTTCACTTACAGAGACAGTAGTCACTTTGGTGTAGATGTGAAAGCTCCCAACTGAAAAATTCACAGCCTTCTGGGGGGTTTGTTTTGTTTTTTAAGGCAGAGGCGTATGTCACTGTAAAACAACTATATCTACTTTAATGTGGCCAGAAAAGAGGCATTTAGCTGTTCCGCTGCAAAAAGAATGAGTTAATAAACCTGGCACACAATCTGTCTCTGCTGTAGCTCTTGGCACACAACGGCTCTAATTGGTGGAAGCTATTGAGGCCTTAATTGCTGATTTTGCAGTACTGCCATGTTTACTGATAAGGTTTAATGCAAGCTAAAATTTGTTAACTAGAGAGAAACAGTCACACTTGCGCGAAGAGCGTGAGGACAAACAGCAGGCTTTTCTGTAGCACCAAATGACGATCAAGTATTTCAACACGTGGCATCATTAGATTTCCCCTTTCAGGCTAATGAAATGCCTTTCTTCGAGCAGAAGAGCAGGAAAAACATTTCTGAGTTATACGTTATGCAGCTAGTACTGAAATAAGCCTGTAGTTGAAGTGATAGCTGGATGTTCGCCTCACTGATTTGCGTGACTCTTAAACACCAATTTTTTTGTCTCCTGGAGAAGGACAGATGCAACTATTAGATTTGCATTACATCAGGAGATCTGGAATTGAATTGAGTGTATAAAAGAAGAAACACCAACTGTGCCCACCAGCCGAAGATTATCTACATCAGTAGATGTAGTAGTAGTAGTATCTTCCTAATATTAAAATTTAGGGTTAATGTCAAAATTTATTCACTAAGCTGTCATTTCGTTCAGGTTTCCGAGTATGACAAAAACTTCGCTGTCTGCCAAATTAATGGAGGACCATTGCATTTAAATGTTAAAAAGTTTAGTTCTTGGACTGAGATATCCTCATATGTTTATTTTTAATGCAGTATTATTAGTGTAATACAGTAACTTTTTAAGCTACTAACCTGCTGTTTCATTTCTGAACTATAAGTTAAAATCATTATTTGTATTTGAGTTTATAAAAATACCAAGTAATGTTATTATACAGCTGTTTATGTCCCAAAAGCTGAAAGGAAAAATAAATGGAAATGTGTTTTGTACTTAACATATCACTCTGGAAGTGACAGGTTTCTGTGGCTTAGCATGTTTTTCATATACTGGATGCATAGCTTAGGGCAGAGGAAAATGTAAGAGATTAGCTGAGTGAAAAGCAGATGCTCCTCCAAATTAGTTTTTGTCTTCATGTTTGAAAAATACGTGACTCTCTATTCAAAGAGATTTTGTGCTTGCAGATGATTAAGATCTATTTCATTTTGTTACTGAACATACTGTATCTTGAGTATATTCTGTAAGCCATATATGTCATCTCACACAGTTCATGAAATGTATATTAATCTACATAACTGAATGAGTATAGAAGAGCAGATAGTTGAAGTACCTTAGAACAGTGTTTTAATACAATATTTATTAATGCTCAGAAGATGAGAAATAGGGCATGTTCATCAAGTGTACTAAGAAAACTAACAGTAATTAGTATTATTAAGTTTCTCTGCAGTTTAAATGGAAATTATGTCAAACATACATTAATTAAATATAATAGGTATTTCTATTTCAATTAATAGTCTGCTTTGATTGTAAATTTTTTCTACCCCTTAGACCAATTTTGGTTCAAACAGTATTCAGTCAAGTAACTCCAATGGATCTATGACAGTGTAAAATATTATACATTGTATTACATAGTGTTTTAGATATATAACAGGACAGTTTTTTTAAATACAGGCAAATGGTCGGGTTTGAGTTTCTTCAGTGCTCTGCACCCTCTGTAGTAGCCCATAATGTTGGGTAGTTCTAGCCTTGAAAGGCTGAGAAAGAGCAAAACCAGACTTTTCATCAAGTCCAGCTCACAAGAATGATCTTCTTGCCAAACTATTTGGCAAACTTGTGTGGTTATCCACAGAACAGGTAGCATTTTTTTCTCTAAGCAATGTGATTCAGAATCTATTACCTACTATTGTTCTGTTACCCACAGCTGCGGCAAAATGTACCTAAATCCTGTTGATTTTATTAAAATTTGAACAAGATATTTCCAAGAAGAGTTACAGAAAATGCGAAATAATTTGCAGTGCCACAGGTTTATGGTCTCTTTAACTCTCCATCTGCATGCTCATTGTGGGGTTAAAAAAAAGAAAAAGAAAAAAAAAAAGTTACTTACTTTCCTTCCTGTTGCCAAGAAACAGTTACCAAAATGTGTCTATTTGCTCTGTTAACATAGGAAGGGGTCTTCGGTCAAATAGTAGTGACAGCAAAATCATAAACTCTTTCCTTTGCCTTTTCCTTTCACTTCATTGAAGTGTGAAACAAAAAATATGAAACAATAAGTTTTTAATAAGACAAACAGGAAAACAAACCACTATGTTCTTGACCTAGGTAACACTGTTGTAGAAATATTAACTCTTGCATTTCCTAACCATTTAATCTGGATGTGTGTGTGTTCACAATATTACGTTCATAGTTCTATGTTTAATTTTCTACCAGTAATTTTAAAATTACATCTTTTTGCATGAACTTTATGAAGTAAATCACATGTATGATGACTCTACTTTTAATGGTCATGTAAGTTTATATTTTATCTCCTATTACAATTCTTCTTTTCTTTGAGACCTCCTTCCCCTTATATTTTAAGTAGTGATACAGAATTAAAATGTGGAGAACAAGGTTTTAGAAGCAGAAAGTATTATTTGTTTTTACCTTCCCATAGTGTATATTAGCTTACGGTAACTGTCCATCCAAAAAAAAAAAAAAGGTCAATATTTTGTGTTATTGGCAAATCAAACTTCTCAAATATGCAATTTGTATTTTAACCTGCATTTAAAATTGTGGAATAATGCACATTATTAATTGCTCATTATTCTATTATTTTGTCTTTTAGAAAGAGCACTACTGTGTCAAAATCAAAACATTAATTTTACAAGAGATGGAAAACTCTTATTAAAGCTTGAAACACCAATCAGAAAGTACTAAATGCACTAGACCAGACTATCTCCTGTTTTACCCAAAGCCTTGTGATGCTGTAACCTTTGTGAATCTTAAGAGGACATAAAAAATTCTTTTAGCTGTAAGACCTACTTTGTCTGAATAAATGACTCTCAAGATTTAAAAGAACCAAGGTATTAGTCTAAAATTCAGTCCGTTGTTATGCTTCAGTTGTCCAGAACCTTTATTCAGTTTAGCAGGAGTTAACAAATTTCAAACTGAAAATTACCTTTTTCAGTAATGATACGCTTCTTTTGTATTTGCTTTTTGCCTAATCTGAAATCAATGATGAAGGAAATAATTTACTATTATTCCTTTCATCTCTTTAATCAGTAGATGGCTCTACCAAGCCACTAACATGTTCTGGTCATGGTGGCTGCATTTGATTGAGGGCATTTGGGTGATTTGAGTAGGTAGTTAAGATGTTTGCAGCCGAAGGAGGCCCTTCATAGCTTATTAATTTTTTATTCTTTTTTCCATATAAATTAGGAAGAAAGGGCATGGATAATGCATCTGATGTAGATACTCAGGTACTAATTGCACTTAAGTGTTGCACTCATGTGATTGACTAAGTCATGTCCTGGGGCAGCTCATACTCACTTATTTTGAATATGTTCACAGCAAAATATCTTGGACCAAAAAGAAGAATTTCCTGCTTTAAAAAGCAATAAGCTAAACAGTGTAATCTGAATATAATAAAAAAAATATTTAGGAAAAAAGAAACAATTGATATTTTCATGGCTCTATTCCAGTTGATTCCTCAATTCCTTTAAAAAATTTTCCTTTGAATGCTTGTCCAGTGTATTCTCTATTATTTGTTGCTGACATTTGTTAAAGGCAAACAGAATCAGTGATAACTGGTATTCATTTCTATCATGTACAGTTTTAGCACAGACATCTGATGTGAGTTAAGCAAATAGAACTCCTACTACCCCAGGAGAATTCCCCCAAATTTTCTGTGGATTAAGACATGCAATCCAGGAAGCAAAAATTTAAAAAAAAAAAAAAAGAAAGAAAAAAGGACAAAAAAATAAGAGAGCGCTAAAATGAAGAAACAGTTTGTCTCCATAGTTGCATTTTCCTCTTACAACTCTTTGATGCATCATAAATGCAGCGAGCATGGCTATTAACTCGATTCACTCTCTTTCACAATACATTGTCGTTGCTCTGGAGAGAGATTTGAGACAGTGCTGGACAAGCAGAAGAGAGATATGGGTCGTCTGAAACAGAAGTGAACAGTTAGTAAACAGTTAGGATGAGCAAATGAAGGAGACTTTAGAAACAGTCAATTTAATATATGGCAAACATTTTCTAAATGAGAAATAAAGGAATATAACTTCTGTAGCTAAAATTGCAGCTCATAGTTTCTAGCATTGCTATGATTGTTATAATAGGAGTTTTAGCCCACAATACTCACTAGTCTTGTGTAGCTGGGATATTACTGCAGGACAAAAAGTCCTATCTGGTTTCTTATTGTGAGGCTGTTTAATTGCACATTAATATAATGTCATGTACAAATGCAATAATAGATGAGCTGCACACATATGTTGCAATACCGTGGTTTAAATTCTAAATCTTTGGCTAGGTCTGCCTTTTAAATTTACTTTCTTGCAGCTGCAGTGGTTAATAATGTATTATCGCTGTGACTGGAAAAAACTGAACTGTGAAATCTCAGGCACTTAACCAGCCACATTTGAAAACATAGCTAAATGCGTGATGTCAGTTCTTGTTTTCAAAGGAGATAAAGCAAGCCTGGGATCATCCAGTTCAGTGATGCTAATCATACATGGCCAGGATAGATATAAAAGGCAAAAAGTAGGGAAGATAGGTTCGTGTTTTAGTTTCAGGTTTTGGTTGGCCCTTTACTACCTACAGTAAGGCAGTTCAACAGCCATCTGCGATGAATAATAGAAAATAAGCAGCTACATTTTGTGTTTTACTCTCTCAAACTCTCTGAACCTTTTTCTGTCTTACGCATCTGCTGCCAGTGCTGTTGAGTCAGCAGCTTATTTGAATTCAAGTAATCAAAACTCTGAAAAATTACTTTTCTGCTTTTGTTTGCCCCACAAAAGCAGCTTCTGTCAACATAATATCCCTTTATTTTACCTCTGTTCTTCACCCTTTTCTCTGGTGGAAATCTACCCTGTGTCTGCAAGGTTTAATTTCTGTCCAAGGTCACAGGACTCTGGACTTACCAAGCCTTACTGGCAGCTGGGAAAATTACGTTTGGCAGCATGACCGTTTTCCTTGGAGCTCGATGAATGCCAGCACACTGTTCAAGCTTTGCTCTTGGCTAATATCTTCTCTACTGGAGACCTGGAAAATTGTAGCCGATTAAGATCATGCTTCTTTTGGTTTCATCTCCACAAACAACCATCATACTAGCTCTTTGTCAGTGTTGTAAATTCCCTTTTCTCTAGTACAAGAACAAGTTGAGGGGATACAGAAATCACAACCAATATTGCTTAGGACACCTTTTATTCACTAAGCTATTATTAAGTAAATCAAACCATTATTAGCAGATAACAATTCACACAATTCGTTTACTTACTCGCTCACACAGTTTACTCACGTGCTTGCTTATAGTTACTTTGCAGGAGGAGTGGTGGGAGGCCAATGTGGCTCTCTACCCAGAGGCAGAGGGCTGTGCTGGCATGCCAGGGGCTTCTAGGTAGGTTTTGAGGAAGAACTTCAGGGGGCCCTTTCTCTCATCAGGTCTGCAAACGATGCTGTAGTCTTTGTCTGCATGTACCAGCCACTGCCTTCTTGGATGGGATCCAAGTTGTACAACCTGTTGTTGATGTTTGTGTGTGCCCGTGGCCTTCTCCTTCTGACAGGTGGTGTTGCAAGTGTATCAGCTCTTGCAGTCTCAACAGGATGGTTGGTCTCCAGAGCTTATCAGTCCTTGGGAAACTTTCACACAGTGCTTTCTCAGCAGCATTAGAGTTCAAATGTGTTTCCTCTCTTTGGCCAGTTTTCTCGTAACTAGTTTCTCTGCTCAAACCTATAGGCACCTTGATGGCACCCAGGTGCCATCAACCCATCAAGTCACATGGGTTGATTTGCTGCTGTGTGACTCTGGTCTCCATCACTGATGAATAACCATTTTCAAGCTCTGTGTTCTTATTTCACTCTCTGCTACATTTCTTTCTGTCACTTTTCTGCCTGCCTTTTTAGTAACAGTCATCAATACCAGATTAAAACTGAATAAGGAGCTTCCAGCAAAGGGGACTGATGCTAAGCTAAGTGCAGAGTGAGAAGACAACCCACACAGGGCAAAAGAATGCCAAGGTCTTTATTTGTAAGTGCAGGAACGTGGTAAGAATAAAATTCTTACTTATGGAATTCAGAATCAGTGACTGTTCATTGAATACCGCACTTCGTGTCGTCTCTTGAAGCTAATGTGGCTGCAAAGCAAAATTCACTATGTATTTCCTAGTTTTTTTGACTGTATGTTTATGCAATGATGCTACACTGATGAGAAAGCAAGCAGGAGGTTGATTGAACACAACACTAAAAGCCCAGCCTATGTAAGTTTTGAGAAGGTTTATAAGTGCAGACTTACTCAAAACATACAGCATTTTGCACACAAGTTCAAACACTGTGTAAGTCTGTTTATCTTTGTAGTCCTCCCTCTTAAATTAATTTGCTAGACAGATTTCATGATATCTTAATTTAAGGTGAATTGGCTGAATACTTCTCTTTATTGATAACAGTTGTTGGAAAGGTTGTTGCCTAACTCAACGTGCATTTACACTTGAGAATGTAAAAACACCTTATCCTTTTATCATAAAGTCTGTGTCTTTTCATACCTGAATGAAATGCTGATTTATTAAACGAATACTTCTTTCAATTGATTGCTATAATTTATTTTCTAACTAAAGTTTAAATAATTGTAGTAATTAAAGGACAACGTTTGACATTGAGGGCAGCTCAATGTTGTAACTGAGTTAAACAAAAATAATAATTTCTTGTTGCAAAGGTAAACAAAAGAAAAAGTACCTGCGTGAATAATGGAGTCTCACTAGAAAGAGTATCTGAAGAGTCATGCCTGATGTTTCAGGTAAAATATTTTTGCCTAAACTGTCAAGTTACTTACTATAATAGCTGTGCATCTAGATCATGAGAGAGAGGAGTAGGAATAAAGTAAAGGAATATATTTCATTTCACCAAAATTACTTTAGACAAATTATTGAATGCAATTTAATTGATGGGAAAAATTCTCTAAGATGTGTCTCTGCAACTTTGCTTAGGAGGCCGCGCATAGGCCACATAGTGAGGACTTCACCTATCTAAAGCATTTCTGAATTGTCAGTTACTGCAATAACAAGGTGTCATACTGATTTGAAATTATTATAGTATGTACTATGACAGAAGCTTCCTCCATGCATATTTCTGCAGTTTTTCTCAAGACTGTTGTAGAGAAATCACCTCTAGAATGACAGAATATATTGGTGGCTTAGAGTCAGATCCCAATAAAAAAAGGAAGACCCTGATTTCAGTCTGAGGGATTTAAGCCATTTTTATCTTATGTAAGTATCATTGCTGTGGTTTAATCTCAGTTGGCAACTGAGCACCACGCAGCCGCTCGCTCACTCCCCCCCACCCGGTGGGATGGGGGAGAGAACTGGAAGAGCACAAGTGAGAAAAAACTCACGGGTTGAGATAAAAACAGTTTAATAATTGAAATAAAATAATAATAATAATAATAATAATTTAAAAAAATAGTAATAATAATACTACACAAAGCAAGTGATGCACAATGCAACTACTCACCACCTGCTGACCGATGCCCAGCCAGTCCCCGAGCAGCGGCCCCCCCGGCCAGCTTTCCCCAGTTTATATACTGAGCATGACGTCACATGGTATGGAATGTCCCTTGGGCCAGTTTGGCTGTGCCCCCTCCCAGCTTCTTGTGCACCTCCAGCCTTCTCAGTCGGTAGAGCATGGGGAGCTGAAAAGTCCTTGGCTAGTGTAAGCATTACCTAGCAACAACTAAAACATTGGTGAGTTATCAACTTTGTTCTCACCCTAAATCCAAAACACAGCACTGTACCAGCTGCTAGGAAGGAAATTAACTCTATCCCTGCCGAAACCAGGACAATCATCTAGACTGATGCAGTATTTCAGAATGACCACAGTGACTGGTCATTCCATTATGATGGTCATGTTCATTTAGTGGGGGTTAGATGCCTGAAGTGCTTTGGTCGTGTAGGCTTTTCCTTCCTTATGCTATTTGGTCTTTAATGTTTCTATCAGAAATGGGAGCATGTGTGGTTATCTTCTCAGAGAAAACTGAACCTAAGAACTTATTAAATAACGCCGTGAGAAATTGAATTATATGGGTTTAAGAGTGACTGTCTAAAGTATGTTAATTTGTGTGATGCACTTGTACTCTTGGATTCAATGTTTTCTTGCTTTTACTTGAGGATCATCGAGTCCTCACTCATTTCCTGGCTTTTAGATAAAACAGCTTCACCATTTTATGTCTGAAAGGCCTTTGAACAATCTCTTTGCAGTAATGGCATGCCACACTCTTACATTATCAATGCTTTTAATTCTTAGAAGACTTAAAGTCCTCCTGAAATCTGTGTCTACTACATGCAAGGTTTTGTGAATATTTTCCTCAATGCATCAGTCTAACGCACACTGAAATGAAAGGAGAGCTGGGCTGACTTCAGGGTATACACATCTGAGCACGTGGGTAGTAAAGTACTGAGGAGAAATGTGTCTTTCATTTTACATATGATCTAATCTGAGTTGACTCCCCATGTAGAATTATTCCAGACCACTATTAGCAGTCGTGCAGAAACCATACAGGAAGGGATAGAGGTTGTTCTTTGTTCTTCCTGTGTAATTGATTTGGTGGCCACAGGGCTGCATGAAGAAGAATTTTACATGGGATAACTGAAAGTCTCCCTGATTTGAGGGTGGTTGGCCATCCCCTGTTTTCAAGTCCTGATAGACATTTAAAGGTCTTACAGCAGAAGCATTCAAAGAGCACTTGCACAAACTGTTATGCTAGAAAATGGTTTACATCGTGACAAGTCATGCAGTAAATAACCTGTATGTGTGTCTATATGTTGAAAGCTTTGTCTGAGCACTAGCAGGTCATCCAAGGAGAATGGCAGTCAGATGGGATATGTGCTGCTGTCCTTTTGTGTGGCATTTCAGCAGTCCAGGGGAGAAAAGACCAGTTGTTGCGTGTTTATTAATACGCCATCACTATCATAAAGCTGTTGTGTGCATCTTTTTGTATTCCTGCGTACCTGTGAGACTGCAGAGGAGTAACGCCCATTATCCTCATGGCACCATCCTGTGAAATGGGTAGGGAGGTCTATGCTGAGGCTGCCGCTGGATGCTGAATGTAAAGATGTGTTTACCTGCCAGGCGCAATTTTTAAGCGTGCAGAATATGTCATCTGTTTCAAATAACAGACAATCCTCTATATTGCTTTCAGCAAGGGTGGGTGAGCCTAGGCATGCAATGCTGTTAAGACTTAATGTTCTATTGGGTTAAATCAGGTGTTCTTCAGGTTTTTCAAGAGGATCTAATCCAAACCTTAAAATCTATAGGTTGTGTTTGCACAGTATCTTTTAACACCTGTCTTTCTGTAAAATGCACAGCTGTATGAAGCAAGTCTTCAAGTGTTACAACTCTATTCTTACCCCAACACCCACAAAAAAAAAATGCCCTGCCATTTCTTTTGATCTTATAGAGAAACCAATTTGTATAATGTAAATTGGTTTCATTTGGTGATGTTTTGTTTCTATTCAATAACAAGATTAAAATAATTTAGCACCTATTTTAGCTTGGTTTTCATTCATAGGGCTGCTTTAATCAACCTGACTTTAGAAAGGCTCCATTATATTAAGCTTATCCCCAGCTGCAGCTGGATTAATGTCATCAAGGTGTGCTTTGAAGGTAGGTCTAACATTGATAACAACCGTATTAATAGCTGAACATGTGATTTTTTCTTCCAAAACCAGGAGTAATTTTCATTTGGTGATATTCACATGAGACTGACCCTTTTTTTTAGCATGGGTAGGGTGCCCTGAGAAGAATAAGGATGCTGACAGAAGAATATGAATCAAACTGGCACTTTGCACTAGAGATTCAATTTAATATTGTACTATTTAATATGAAATTAGTTGCCTTAATACTAGTATAATGATATGTTATTTTAAAGGTAACCTTTTTATGAGAGTGGTGTAGAACTTCCATGGCAAGTCTGACTTACTTCCTCAGCTTTTTCTTCCTTTTATCCTGGCTTCACCATGACTCTTTTACTGATTTCCCACTTTCCTCACCAGAAGGATGTATTATTTCATCCCCATTTTCCTCATTAATTACTCCAGGAATTACCCTAAAGCCGATGTTGTGCATTTTGTGCCTTGCTCACCATGACTAAAATCATGTTCATTTTCCTATTTTATTTTTTATCGGTAAAATACAGACGATTTTAGCTAAACAAGACAGAACATGCCTTTTCTCTTTAACAAAACTCAGACTAGTTGGTAGGAGTAGTAACAGTATGAACCCCTCTATCAAAAATCGGGAGTTTTGAGTGCTTGGCTTACTTAAACCCTCACCAGATCTTTAAGTAGAGGTATAAATTTGCACGCCTAACCTTAAGCACATAAAATTCAGTCAATAAACATACTAATAGGGCAATCTCAATCCCTTTTAATGAACAGATGTATATGCTAATTAGTAATATAATATGTTGGATGTTTTTTAATTGTGAAATTAAATTCTTTTATTCATGACTTCCAAAGCATCTGGTCCACCAGTCACATTTGGGAATGTGTATCTTCTCCTACTAGTCTATAGAGCTTTTGTAACTACAAATCGTTTTCCATAACTCTTTGTACTGACAAAAAATGCAATTAAAATTTATCCTCCTGGGGAGAAAAATCTTCTTAGGGGATTATGCCACTTATGTCATAGTTAGATGAAGTATTTTAGCCCTGTTTAATGGTTTATACTAGTCATGATTAAGACAATACAATTTCAGGTGCACTAAATGCTCGGTATTTACACATTTTCACATTATAAATGTGTTCTTCTTATATTAGAAAATATAATCTAGGTTCTTTACAAAACGTAGGTCTTAAATTAGACTTTTCCTTAGTATGTACAAATCCAGCTATGTATATAATGGTAAAAGTTTTGATTTACAGCATTATGACTCTAATGAATACATAGTTTAATATTATTGATTATTTTAGATATAAGCCCAAAGCAGAACTCCAGTTTTAAACTCCTTGAGCTTAGTAATTGCTCATAATTTGCAGTTTGTACTTGTTCTAGACAATAGATGTTATTCAAAAAACCAATATTTTCTATATAATTTGCTTCATAGTTGGAGTGTAACTGAGGAACAGTGGCAGAAATCATATGTTTGGGGAAGGCAAAGAGAATACAAAAAGATGATATCTGATAGCAACAAAATATTTAATAATAATATTGATGAAAAGTTTCAAAAGCAAGTTCATACTTGAACTATTCACAGTTCAAATATTATGCTTATGTTAAGGATTTTTCTCCTTACTCTTTAGGAGCTAGAGTGAATAAACAGCAAGACACTGAATATAAAAAGGGAAAATGTAATTTACATAAGGGGTATTAATTTTACTATGAAAAGTTATCTGTGAAATCAGAAAAACATTTTTCTGACATTGTACCTGGGAATGTATAGTCTGTGCTTCAGTTTCTGCTGAATTCTTTACAGCCAGGTTATAACATCACTTTTGTATTTGCCTGTTAGTGTAGCAACACACTGTGGGATATTGAACTAGAGTCCTTTTTTTTATTGTTCCATATGGCTTTCAAGGTAGCATAAACATGGCAACTCTCTGGTTTGGGAAAAAAAAAGACAATACAAAAATAAGATTTCTGGGACATAATAAAATAAAAAGGAAATTATTTTTACAGAAATATCTAATGTTCATTTTTCTCTTTACAATTGTCCTGGTTTTGGCTGGGATAGAGTTAATTTTCTTCCTAGGAGCTGGTACAGTGCTGTGTTTTGGATTTAGCATGAGAACAAAGTTGATAACACACCGATGTTTTAGTTGCTGCTAAGTAGTGCTTACACTAGCCAAGGACTTTGCAGCTTCCCATGCCCTGCCAGCGAGAAGCTGGGAGGGGGCACAGCCAGGACAGCTGACCCCAACTGGCCAAAGGGATATTCCATACCATGTGACGTCATGCTCAGTACATAAACTGGGGGGAGTTGTCTGGGGGGTGGTGACTGCTGCTTGGGACCTGGCTGGGCATCAGTTGGTGGGTGGTGAGCAATTGCATTGTGCATCACTTATTCTGTGTATTCTTTTATCATTATGATTAGTAGTAGCAATATTAGTGTTATTTTCCATTCCTTTTCTGTCCTATTAAACTGTCTTTATCTCAACTCATGAATTTTACTCTGTTTTTTTTTTTTTTTCCCCGATTCTCTCCCCCATCCCACTGAGGGGGGGGGAGTGAGCGAATGGCTGTGTGGCATTTAGCTGCCTGCCGGGTTAAACCACAACAGTCCTTTTGGTGCCCAACGTGGGGCACGAAGGGTTGAGATAACGACAGATCTGACCAGAGCATGTTAAGGTAAATGTTATAAGCATTCATCATATTGGTTTAACAGTCTCTGGTCACAATGTTGATTAATTTACTCTCAAAGCTGTCATGCTTGCTCTCAGAGTTGTGTTATGTAACACCTTACTTGCTGTATATGTTCCCTGTTGTGCTTCTTTATCACCTTTGGGAGCTGGATCAAAGATATCATTTTGCTGCACTGTGTAACACTACTGGTTTATGATAAGATAAAATTATTGGTTTTAAAACTAATCTGGTATTTGTACTCGGATTACCGTCATCTCTGTACCTAGGGAGCCACCTTTCAGAAACTATTAATAATTACACTATTTACCTTTTCTCCTCGGGGAACCAATCTATGGGGGAGACAGGGGGCAACACTTTCCCCCACTCCTTCACCTTAACCTTCTCCTCCAGGCTAGTTAAAATAGCTCTTGAGAATTTTTAATATCCTTGGGATGTTCAAACCAGCATGTTCCTATTGCTATGTCTCCTGAATGTGGTTCAGGTCTTGTTTAAGGTTAAACAATTATTTAAGAATACCATCCAGAGATCCGCCCCCAGCGACAGGCACTGCAGCTACTCAAACCTTGGCGACAGGCACTGCAGCTACTCCAACCCCCATGACAGGCACTGCGGCTGAACCAGAGAACCAACCTGTGCCGGTATCAGTCACCCCTATACACAAGAAAAAATACACAAGAAAATCAACTCGTTTAGTAAGAGATGAAGATGAACCAGGGCCATCACGAGAACAGGAGCAGGAAGAGGCAGAACCCATAAATGAGATGGTAACCACCTGATCCCTATCCCTGTGTGAGCTGTGAGATATGCGAAAAGATTCCAGTTGTCATCCAGGCGAGCACGTTGTCACCTGGCTGCTCTGATGGTGGGATAATCGGGCCATTAGCCTGAAATTAGAGGGTAGGGAAGCCAAGCAGCTGGGATCCCTTTCCAGGGAAGAGGACATTGACAAAGTGATTAGAAAAGGGGCACAAGCCCTCAGACTCTGGAGGCAGCTCCTGTCAAGCGTGAAGGAAAGGTATCCCTTCAAGGAAGATATTACATATCATCCAGGCAAGTGGACCACCATGGAGAGAGATATCCAGTACCTGAGGGAATTAGCAATGCTGGAGGTGATTTATGGTGACCTTGACAATGAGCAGCTATCCAAAGATCCAGATGAAGTCAGGTGCACACAACCCACATGGCAGAAGTTGGTACCGAGTGCACCAGCGTCATATACCAACTCATTGGCAGTAATGATCTGGAAAGACAGAGAAAGACAAAGGATAGATGACTTGGCTGGCCAACTCCAGCAATAAAAAGAAAGTCTCTCTTCCTCCCTACGGGCCTGCATCTTGGCTGTGGAGCAACTGTTCCAGGATGTCCAGCAACTCAAAGCCGATATGTCCTACTCCCCACCTGTATGGACCAGTATCTCAGCCATTGGAAGTGTCCGTCTGCTCAAGAGAGAGGATATAAAGGGTACACACCATGGGCCACCCTGTGGTTTTATCTGCATGACCATGGAGAGGACATGAGGAAGTGGGACGGAAAATCTACCTCGACCCTAGAGGCACGGGTACATGAATCATAGAATCATAGAATCATAGAATCATTGAGGTTGGAAAAGACCTCTAAGATCATCGAGTCCAACCGTCAACGCAACACCACCATGTCCACTAAACCATGTCCCTAAGTGCCTCATCTACTCGTCTTTTAAATACCTCCAGGGATGGGGACTCCACCACTTCCCTGGGCAGCCTGTTCCAATGTTTCACCACTCTTTCAGTAAAGAAATTTTTCCTTACATCCAATCTAAACCTCCCCTGGCACAACTTGAGGCCATTTCCTCTCGTCCTATTGCTTGTTACTTGGGAAAAGACACTGACACCCACCTCGCTACAACCTCCTTTCAGGGAGTTGTAGAGAGCGATGAGGTCTCCCCTCAGCCTCCTTTTCTCCAGGCTAAACAGTCCCAGTTCCCTCAGCCGCTCCTCAGAAGACTTGTTCTCCAGACCCTTCACCAGCCTCGTTACCCTTCTCTGGACACGCTCCAGCACCTCAACGTCCTTCTTGTAGTGAGGGGCCCAAAACTGAACACAGTATTCGAGGTGCGGCCTCACCAGTGCTGAGTACAGGGGCACGATCACTTCCGTACTCCTGCTGGCCACACTATTTCTGATACAGGCCAGGATGCCATTGGCCTTCTTGGCCACCTGGGCACACTGCCGGCTCATGTTCAGCCAGCTGTCGACCAACACCCCCAGGTCCTTTTCCGACAGGCAGCTTTCCAGCCACTCTTCCCCAAGCCTGTAGCGCTGCATGGGGTTGTTGTGGCCGAAGTGCAGGACCCGGCACTTGGCCTTGTTGAACCTCATACAGTTGGCCTGGGCCCATCGATCCAGCCTGTCCAGGTTCCTTTGCAGAGCCTTCCTACCCTCGAGCAGATCAACACTCCCGCCCAACTTGGTGTCGTCTGCAAACTTACTGAGGGTGCACTCAATCCCCTCATCCAGATCATCGATAAAGATATTGAACAAGACGGGCCCCAAAACTGAGCCCTGGGGAACACCGCTCGTGACTGGCCGCCAACTGGATGTAACTCCATTCACCACAACTCTCTGGGCCTGGCCGTCCAGCCAGTTTTTGACCCAGCGCAGAGTCCACCTGTCTAAGCCGTGAGCCACCAGCTTCTCTAGGAGAATGCTGTGGGAGACGGTGTCAAAGGCCTTACTGAAGTCCAGGTAGACCACATCCACAGCCTTTCCCTCATCCACTAGGCGGGTCACCTGGTCATGAGTTGCAAAGGAAAACAATTACAAAAGGGAGTTCTTCCAGGAAAATTGCTGCTCCAGTTTCCAGTGAGCAGTTCCCCAGACAGAGTAGAAGGGCTAATTTTACTTCTGATCTTAATAAGGGACTTTTGATTCACATTAACAAGAAGTGAGTAACGAATACTATGACCAGGATTAGAGGGGCCCTGCCTCCAGCCGGGCAGAGGAAGGGGACAACCGGGTTTACTGGACTGTGTGGATTTGATGGCCTGGCACACCAGACCCACAGGAGTATAAGGCTCTAGTGGACACCGGTGCACAGTGTACTCTACTGCCATCAAGCTATATAGGGGCAGAACCCATCTGTATTTCTGGAGCGACGGGGGGGATCCCAACAGCTAACTGTATTGGAGGCCAAAGTGAGCCTACCTGGGAATGAGTGGCAGAAGCACCCCATTGTGACTGGCCCAGAGGCTCCGTGCATCCTTGGCATAGACTACCTCAGGAGAGGGTATTTCAAGGACCCAAAAGGGTACCGGTGGGCTTTTGATATAGCTGCCTTGGAGGCAGAGGAAATTAAACAGCTGTCTACTTTGCGTGTTCTCTCAGAGGACCCTTCTGTTGTGGGGTTGCTGAGGGCTGAAGACCAACAGGTGCCAATCTCTGCCACAATGGTGCAGCAACGGCAATATTGCACCAACCAAGACTCCTTGATTCCCATCCATAAGCTGATTTGTCAACTGGAGAGCCAAAGAGTGATCAGCAAGACTCGTTCACCCTTTAACAGTCCCATATGGCCAGTGCGGAAGTCTAATGGAGAGTGGAGACTAACAGTAGACTATCGTGGCCGGAACAAAGTCAGGCCACCGCTGAGTGCTGCCGTGCCAGACATGCTATAACTTCAATGTGAGCTGGAGTCAAAGTCAGCCAAGTGGTATGCCACAACTGATATTTTGTGTTTTTCTCAATCCCTTTGGCAGCAGAGTGCAGGCCACAGTTTGCTTTCACTTGGAGGGGCGTCCAGTACACCTGGAACTGACTGCCCCAGGGGTGGAAACACAGCCCCACCATTTGCCATGGACTGATCCAGACTGCACTGGAACAAGGTGAGGCTCCAGAACACCTGCAATACATTGATGACACCATTGTGTGGGGCAACACAGCAGAAGAAGTTTTTGACAAAGAGAAGAAAATAGTCCAAATCCTGCTGAAAGCCAGTTTTGCCATAAGACAAAGTAAGGTCAAGGGACCTGCACAGGAGATCCAATTTTCAGGAATAAAATGGCAAGAAAGACTTTGTGAGATTCCAGTGGATGTCATCAACGGCCATGTCTCCACCAACTAGCAAAAAGGAAACACAAGCTTTCTTAGGCGTCGTGGGTTTTTGGAGAATGCACATTCCAAATTACAGTCTGATTGTAAACCCTCTCTATCAAGTGACCCGGAAGAAGAACGATTTCAAATGGGGCCCTGAGCAACAACAAGCCTTTGAACAAATTAAACGGGAGACAGTTCATGCAGTAGCCCTTGGGCCAGTCCAGACAGGGCAAGATGTAAAGAATGTGCTCTACACCGCAGCCAGGGAGAATGAACCTACCTGGAGCCTCTGGCAGAAAGCACTAGGGGAGACTCGAGGTGGACCCCTAGGGTTTTGGAGTCAGGGATACAGAGGATCTGAGGCCCATTATACTCCAACTGAAAAAGAGATATTGGCAGCATATGAAGGGGTTCGAGCTGCTTCGGAAGTCATTAGTACTGAAGCACAGCTCCTCCTGGCACCCCGACTGCTGGTGCTGGGCTGGATGTTCAAAAGGAGGATCCCCTCTACACATAGAATCATAGAATCATAGAATCATTGAGGTTGGAAAAGACCTCTAAGATCATCGAGTCCAACCGTCGACCCAACACCACCACCCACTAAACCATGTCCCTAAGTGCCTCATCTACTCGTCTTTTAAATACCTCCAGGGATGGGGACTCAACCACTTCCCTGGGCAGCCTGGTCCAATGTTTCACCACTCTTTCCCTAAAGAAATTTTTCCTCACATCCAATCTAAACCTCCCCTGGCGCAACTTGAGGCCGTTTCCTCTCGTCCTATCGCTAGTTACTTGGGAGAAGAGACCAACACCCACCTCGCTACAACCTCCTTTCAGGTAGTTGTAGAGAGCGATGAGGTCTCCCCTCAGCCTCCTTTTCTCCAGGCTAAACAGTCCCAGTTCCCTCAGCCGCTCCTCAGAAGACTTGTTCTCCAGACCCCTCACCAGCCTCGTTGCCCTTCTCTGGACACGCTTCAGCACCTCAATGTCCTTCTTGTAGTGAGGGGCCCAAAACTGAACACAGTAGTCGAGGTGCGGCCTTACCAGTGCCGAGTAGAGGGGCATGATCATTTCCGTGCTTCTGCTGGCCACACTAGTTCTGATACAGGCCAGGATGCCATTGGCCTTCTTGGCCACCTGGGCACACTGCCGGCTCATGTTCAGCCGGCTGTCGACCAACACGCCCAGGTCCTTTTCGGCCAGGCAGCTTTCCAGCCTCTCTTCCCCAAGCCTGTAGCGCTGCATGAGGTTGTTGTGGCCAAAGTGCAGGACCCGGCACTTGTCCTTGTTGAACCTCATACAATTGGCCTCGGCCCATCGATCCAGCCTGTCCAGGTCCCTCTGCAGAGCCTTCCTACCCTCGAGCAGATCAACGCTCCCGCCCTTGCATCATGCAAGTGATGCTATGTGGAGTAAGTGGGTCGCACTGGTCACACAACGGGCTCGAATAGGAAACCCCAGTCGCCCAGGAATCTTGGAAGTGATCATGGATTGGCGAGAAGGCAAAGATTTTGGAGTATCACCAGAGGAGGAGGTGACACGTGCTGAGGAGGCCCCACTGTATAATGAACTACCAGAAAGTGAGAAGCAATATGCCCTGTTCACTGATGGATCCTATCGTATTGTGGGAAAGCATCGGAGGTGGAAGGCTGCTGTGTGGAGTCCTATATGACAAGTCACAGAAACTGCTGAAGGAGAAGGTGAATCGAGCCAATTTGCAGAAGTAAAGGCCATCCAGCTGGCTTTAGATATTGCTGACCGAGAAAAGTGGCCAGTGCTCTATCTCTATACTGACTCATGGATGGTGGCAAATGCCCTGTGGGGGTGGTTACAGCAATGGAAGCAGAGCAACTGGCAGCGCAGAGGCAAACCCATCTGGGCTGCTGCATTGTGGCAAGATATTGCTGCCCGGGTGGAGAACCTGGTTGTAAAAGTCCATCACGTAGATGCTCATGTACCCAAGAGTCGGACCACTGAAGAACATCAAAATAACCAGCAGGTGGATCAGGCTGCTAAGATTGAAGTGGCTCAGGTGGATCTGGACTGGCAACATAAGGGTGAATTATTTCTAGCTCGGTGGGCCCATGACACCTCAGGTCACCAAGGAAGAGATGCAACATACAGATGGGCTCATGATCAAGGGGTGGACTTGACCATGGACACTCTTGCGCAGGTTATCCATGAATGTGAAACATGCGCTGCAATCAAGCAAGCCAAGCGGTTAAAGCCCCTCTGGTATGGAGGACGATGGCTGAAATATAAATATGGGGAGGCCTGGCAGATCGATTATATCAAATCTCCCACAAACCTGCCATGGCAAGTGCCACGTGCTTACAATGGTGGAAGCAACCACCGGATGGCTGGAAACATATCCTGTGCCACTGCCTGGAACACTATTCTGGGCCTTGAAAAGCAAGTCCTATGGCGACATGGCACCCCAGAAAGAATTGAGTCAGACAATGGGACTCATTTCTGAAACGACCTCATAGACACCTGGGCCAAAGAGCACGGCATTGAGTGGGTGTATCACATTCTGTATCATGCACCAGCCTGTGGGAAAATCAAACGATACAATGGACTGTTAAAGACTACGCTGAGAACAATGGGTGGTGGGATGTGCAAACATTGGGACACACATTTAGCAAAGGCTACCTGGTTAGTCAACACTCGGGGATCTGCCTACCGAGCTGGCCCTGCCCAGCCAAAAATTTTACGTACTGTAGAAGGGGATAAAGTCCCTGTAGTGCACATAAATATGCTGGGGAAGACAATCTGTGTTATTCCTTGCTTGGGCAAAGGCAAACCCATCCGTGGGATTGCTTTTGCTAAGTGACCTGGATGTACTTGGTGGGTGTTGCAGGAGGATGGGGAAGTCCGATGTGTACCTCAGGGGGATTTGATATTGGGTGAGACTAGCCAATGAATTAAATTGTATGTTAATTGCTATATAATACTGTATATCATCACTTCTATGGTGACTATATGCCATATCAACAGCATTACAGTAAGAATCACCTAGATTAATGAAGAATGAACTTTGATGAAACCAAAGTGCAGCGATGATAGAACCGGACAAGTGCAGCAGTGATGGAACCAAAGCTGGCTTCAGCATGAAACAATTCAGCACCACACACCATCTCTCCTGCCCTGAAGGATTGTTATGACAGATGTAGCCCAAAGTCATGGACTGAATGAACTCAACAAACATTTCATAAGGATGGCCGATAGACCAAGGGAATGATATCTGCGTGTATGTATCTAAAGACAGGAAAAGTGGTGGTGATTAACTGGAATGTATTGGAAAGTGTGGGACCTGGGCATGACATAAATGTTATAGACTAAGAGGTGGATACCAATGCCCCCTTCCCTATAAATTGCAACAGATCAGAGAAAGTAAAAATTAAAACTAGGAATAAAATAATCTGTTTAATGCCTAGGCACACACTTGAGACAACTCCATCATTTTGAATAATGTGACAAATATAATTACCTTCTTTGACGTCTTTGTATTAGTGGAAGGAGCTTCAGTCAGTTGTTTTTGTTCTGCTTTTAAGTATAAGGACCCATCTTATACTGTATGCTTTAAAAACCTACAAAATCTTGCAAATAATTAATTACAGAGTTAAAAAAACCCAAACTAACAAACATTTCTAGCAAGCCTCCTAACACTTATTCAGTACTGATACCAGCTGATTTCTGTGATGGTCTAACAGTACTCTACCTCACATTAATGTTTCCACATAAAACACTGTTTTCAGAAAACCAAGACTCTTGTTTTGAATATAAATAGCAATTAAACACAATCCTAGCACATGAAGATTCCCGTTGTTCTGAATTAGCATGAAAATTAGATTTTTTTTTTTTTTAACTATATGTTTAATTTTCCTGTTTATCAGATGGATGTCTATAAAAGTAAAAACATGAATGGACCAATCCTGAGAGGAAAATACATCATAATTGGAGAATATAAGCAATACAGACAAACATTTGAATAATTCTGCTGGATTTGATTATGTAAGTCCACTTGTATGTGCCAGGAAACCATGTTTTTCAATACTCTTTTTACTCAGACTACATTTTAGATAACTACCTGAAATTCATAAAGTAAGGAAGAACATTTATGAAATATTAAGATATCATCATGAGAGTTAAAATATACTGCTACAAGGTTCACTGCATATAAAAATTATATCAGATTCTGCTCGCTTTGAAACCTTTTATGATATTTCTTGAGGGCATCACAATATTAATTTTAAATCAAAGAATTATTCAAAAAATAACTGGAATAGCATGTCTTTGCAAATGGCAACATGAATTGTTAAAACAAAAAAGGAATGGAGCCATAAAAAGAACAGGTCCAGTTAAATTCCCTGGTGTAGTCAATAATGTTTATCAATGTACTACTATCAGAATTTAAGATTCTTCTTCATTTCAACCCAAAATTTCCTTTGCAGAAGAAATTATAAACTGCCGTGCCAGCTCAGTGTTAATAATTATTTCCCATTCTTAACAATCAATGGGAAGTGCTTACACAGAAGTCTTTCAAGATCAGATACTGTAATGTTTCCCATTCCTTTTCCCTCTGTCATTTCTTTTCCTTCAAAAGTATTTCTCTTGAAAAAGTCACTACGGAAAAGATGTAGCATAATAACAATGGGCAAAGTGAGGTGGTGAGAAAGAGAGAGAGAGAGAGAGCGCCTGTGAGGAGCACAAAACTGATGGGCTTGTTGTGAATCGGAGGGGTAAGAGAAACTGAAATTTATCTGAAGCACAGCTTGCCCTTTCATTATGATTCACAATTATAAGGGTAATGTCTTCTTTCAGTTGGTGGAGGACTTAAATGATATTTCCTGTTTTGTGGACTAGTCTTTATGTGACCTTTAGCTATCATCATGTTCTTGAGAAAGATACCAGCGTTGCTTCTGTTCTAGCATCACTGTGTCAGAGATGAATCACAGCATTCCTTATCCTTCCTTTGCACTGATAAGTACAAAGATCGGTCGTTTCTGATCTTCACTTAACACAGGACTATAAACCTGGGCAGAGAAAAAGGAAGATGTCATCATTAGGAAAAAGGCAGGTTGACAGGTAAAAACAGTTCTTTCAAATTTGGAAGTAAAGTGGAACTGTTGTCTCTTAGGTAGGGTTAAAGAGATTGCTTAGCCCTTGGGTGCAGGTTGCACACTCAATTTCAAACACAAAAAGATTGATCCTAAGTCCCCAGAAATCATTGATTTTTAATTTTTTTTCTGCCTTAATGGGCCTTTTCTGGTGTCATAACTTTGCATCTTGAAAAATTTGATCTATTTTTTAAACACTTTCAGTAACTCTATAACCCTTCCTTCCTCTTTTAACATAATACCTCAGGCAGATTTGAGACAGGGAATATATCTTGCTTTAAATCATAAAATAACTTATTAGTTTGCTTTATAGAAGCCTTATTCTGATACCTACATGGAATAGATCCTACAGCTGCTTACTTCCTAAGTAGTTGGTAGCTGTGAAACCACTTATGTGAGATATCGCATAATGGCACAGCCTGGCCCTAAATCTCAGTGTATGCTGCTGGTGCTATTTGTTGAGGCTGTTATCGTCATCGTAACGGCACCACTTATTTCGTTGAGCGGCACAGCAAATGGCATGGTGGCATATGTAAACAATTTACGAAGAGGTCATACAGTAGTTTGTGTTTGGATGCTGTATTATCATAAATAACATTTTTTTGCTACTGACATTTTGTATGAGCCTTTGGATATGTAATTGTGAGGGACATTTAACTGAGCTTTTAGAGTACCTACTTTTCAAGAACATTTTGATTAAGTTAGTGCCCAATTTATTACTTGTTGCTTATGCCAAATATATTTTTAGAAGTGTTTATTCAGTAAATGATCTTAAATGATGGAATGCCTTTCCTCCTCACAGTTTTGTTCAGTCTTGTTTTTTATTAAAACACTCCATGAACTGTCATGCCTATGTTTTGATATATTTGTGGAACATTTTATGCTAGTTATTAACTGATTAATCCTCCTGCTTGAAGATTATGAAGTCCTCAAATCTGCATATAATTCAACAAATCCAGATTAAAAAGCTTTTAAGCATTGATAATCATGGATCTCTTGGGGACTTGAACAATTATTTCATTTTTTTGCCAAGGAAACCAAGCCATTAAGAATCATCATATGTTTTAAGTTCTCTGAACCCAGAGGGCTGACTGACAGTATTGCCTCTTTCTCATTTGCTTGATCATTTATTTCTTTCCAGCTAGCTCCTTAGAAGCTGATTTTGAAGAGCTCTTCCCACACCAAACATACTAATTCACACGAGTAGTATACAGCCACTTGCATGGCCAGGCAGCCAGACATTTGCACAGATACCTAAACTTCATAAGCAACAGAATACTTTCTCTTTCATTTAATTTCAACCCTTCTCTTCTCATATTTTTTTTTTTTAAATCTGTTAGAATTGTTTAATAATGTAGCTAATGAACTTAACCAATTATTTGGAGAATGGCAGCTGAAAAATGAATTGTAAAAATGAAGAATATTTACTAGTATCTTACAAATTATTTTTGGCCTAATCCAGAGGTAAGCATTTTCTGTTTTGAAATATGAATTCTGAACTATGTTAATTCTGATTTGGAAAGCCTCAAAAATGTCTGTAGCTTTTAAAATTCAACTGATACTAATTTATCTATTCTGGTATATGACTTCTGTGCAATTGAGGTTCTTGTTACCCAAATACTGAGTGGCCCATTTTTTTTTAATCATTGTGTGCATATAATTAAATATAAAGTTGAAAATTTATTCCTTCTTCTCTTCCCTATCCATTTTAGAGGGTTTTTTTGTTTGTTTTTCTTTTTTAAAGGAATATCTTCAAAATGGCTTAAAGTAAGAATTGCATTTAATACCAGCAGGCCTGGACCACAATTAAGTGATGACTTGGAATAACAAGCTGCTGTCTTTTAGGCATCCACATACAAGCCTAAGTATATTGGCAATGAAAGTATCAAATACTAGTAATTAACACCGCGTGTGTTTTCAGCTCCTATTTAAATCAGAAGTACTTGGGAGTCCTCGCTATTGAAAGGTTCCAACGGAAGGAAACGGAGAGTTTGATCACTAATCAGTGTTTTATCCTAGATGGTATATCATTCATACATATGATCATTGAAAATATTTGGGATCATACTAAATAAAAGAAATTTTTTTTCAAGGCAGTTGCTTTTCCATTGGCTGTTTGTTGCCATAACAGTCTTTCTTGCAAAATGTGAGATTGTTGTTTCTATTTATTGTCCCTGGAGACACACAATGATACATGGTTGTCCAGAAGTAAGCTGAACAGATCTGAATATTGAATTCTCTGTTCTTCTTACTGAGGTCCCTGCATTTAGTTGCGGTAGGTAAATCACCTAAGTCAGGAACTCGAGCTAATTTGGAAATCTGCAATCAAAAAGATTACATGCACCTCTAAAGTGCGACTCATCCCAGATCCCACAGAGATGTGGGTCACAGTTCTGAGATGCTCCTCTGCACATATTGCATAGGAAGTCGCAGGCGGAAGTCAGGGATGCAGACGATAATATTGGGTGATCATGAAATACTAGATGAAATATTGTTAATAAGACTGTGAGACAGAAAGTAAACATAACAGAAAAAGAAAAAGGATTATTCAAAGCTTCTGCTTTTTAAAACTTTGTGCTGCTCTAACTCAGATAGGAATATGATACTCGGATGAGTGTTTCCTTACTTCTCTTCTGCTTGTTTTTTGTGATAGTAATAATTAAGGATTGTTCATTCCCTACATCATCAGGAATTCTAATGGTTGCACCAAGGAGAAAATTTGCCAAGAACAATACCCTTTGAATCACTTAAGGATAATTAGCATTCTCTTTTTGAGACTTTTTTTCCCACTGATGTCAGTGTTCATCTTATATTTAATCCATAGGCACCATTATATGTAGGCTTTTAGGGTACTAAAAGGATTTTTGGCATAAAGGGACTAAAGGACTTTTTAGGGTAAATTCAATAGTGAGTTAAGAGATTTATTTCTTTTGAAATTTTGTACTTAAATCGGTATTGAAACTGCCCTTCTGTCTGCAGGATTTCAAACTAAAAATAAAATTTGTCAGAACAATAATGATAATAAAAGATTTTTGTCATTTCAGCACTCAGGTAGTGATGCCTGACCCTAAGCATATCACTGTTTGCTTGTTAATCACCAAAATATATTTACTTCAGTAGCAGAAAGCAGCAGAAATTACATACTGAAATATTAATTACTCACTTAGGAGACAGAAAACATATTGGAACTTCTTTTTCAAACCATTGTGTACATTTTTTTGGCACACATATACTGACTGTATTTTCCGTATTATCACTTCATGAATTCTTTTATCTTGTCCCAGTTGATCTGTTCTTACATTTTTTCCAAGACTCCAGAAGATTTATTAAATGGAGTTGAAATATGCTTTTAAAAAAACTAAACTTCTCTTGAGGTTTTAGGTTCTTCCTAACTCCATTTTTCATGTGGTAATTGTATAAAGAATTTAGGGACTGACTCAGTCCAGTGGTGCTGCCTTGCTTATACAACATATTCTCTACTAGAACACTCCTGAGGATGACAATACAGGCGTGTGAGAGGTTTTAAAGCAGTAGGTCCAGTACTAACAGAGGGGTGCTCTCATTACAAGTATTAACTGGTTCCAGGAGTGTAGTCGTTTATATCATACAAACAAGGCAGCAAATAATAACACATTTTTCTTAAACAGTTAAATTGAATTCAATCAAATTGAATTCATAATGAAGGTCGTTGTCGATGGCTGAGTGAAAGGCCATTCCAATTCAGAATGCAAAGTCAGGACGAGAAGAAATGTAATCTATGAAGATTTAGTATCTCTTCTTCCTCTAGTTTTTCTCTTGGAATTGAGCTATGGAAGCTTCTTAGCCTGTATCAGATACCAGCCAAACTACTGGTACAATCAAGATAGCATCAATTTTCTGATGTCTGTAGTGTTTTTTGCTTTTTCTTATTTTAGTTACTATTCTCATGTTCTCTGTGCCTCTCAAGACAGCAACATAGTATGAAAAGGTAAAAAAATTAAGCTGAACATGTTACTAGCCATTCCTGGAGGTTCATTCAGCATTGTTTACCTGAACCACAGTCTGATCTGACCCATGGGCAGCCTGGAGAACTCCTTGAGTCCAGCAGAACATGCAGCTGCTTTGCATTCACAGGTGCTCTAAACCCTCGGGCTTGAAAGGGAATCTTTGGTGAGACTAGTTCCCACATCACACTTTTTTCTGAGTTTACTGCCTGCTTCAAAAAGGGACATTTGTGCTTCATGCAAATTCTAGCGCCATCTCCCACGTACTCTACAAGTACACTGTATTAGTGAACAAAGGGGAAAAAACAAGACCAATGGTGGTTGAATCATTCTTGGCAAAATATGTCAGACTTAGAGTCCTGAAGACGAAGTTCTTTTCTGTGGGGCGATGAGGTGCAGCATGCCTCAGACAACTGCAGCCTCCTTGCTGTGTATCTGAATAGCCTCCTTGTGAATTTGCTTTGTCTGGGACAGTTCCCATCCTCATGTATATTCCTCCCTCAGTGGCCTAGCTGGTTTTGCGTTGCTATTTATGATTTCTCTAGGCTCATGGGTTGCTAGAAATCTATAGGAGTTTTGAAAAAGAATACTGCTTTGAGTTTCTGTTTACTGTTACTAGTCTATTAATAGTAAGTCTACCAACTTTAAACAGTCAAATATAGAAATATTCACTAAAATTTGACCATATAAGGTAAAGTTTTTTAGTTTATTAATTTTATTTCTTTAAGAAAACTATGATGTCTTTGTTAAGTACCTTAACTACATCTAGCCTTTTCTCTTAAGGGCCTGCATTCTCACAAGGGAACCATTCAGTGCTGTGACTGGTTTAATACAAATTGAATGGGAAAATTGGGCTGGGGTCGGAACAATTGAATTTGGAAAGTTTATGAGAGCTGCTAGTTCGGGGTGAATAATAAAATAAAGACAGCAGTTTTGCAATTTTGAAGAGTTCTGTGCTATGTAATAGACTATAATTTAATTCTGAGAGACTGTTTTATTAGATTTTTTCACAAGTAAAATCACAATTCCTATTGTTCCTTATCATATGTCTCATTACTGCTGCAAGTATTATCCTCTTTATATGATTACAGTGATTCATACTTCACTCTCTTGGTTGTTTTGTACACAGTTGCAAGTAAATAATGGTAGCAATTTGATGCTTCTGAATATAAAACCAACAGGTTCTTTGGGTTTTTTTCTCAACAGGGATGTATATTTTAGTGAAGGAGTGATGATAAGTCTTATACTGAGATCAGTCAACAGATGCATAACTGATAAAATGTAAATTCTCAGCATTGGTCAAAGTAATAAAGCTGAAGAAATGCCTGTGCCAAACAGTGGTTCATAGTTTTACAATAAATCTGTATGAAGTTCATCGTCATTTACACTCATTAACCTGTATAGATACTTTTTGAAAATATGTGGTTATCATTTCTATATTTGAATGTACAACTGTTGTAAGAATGTATCTAACAAACAAAATAATCCCTTTTTGAGGGAAGTAGGTTCTGTGAGAGAAGAAACACTTTTCATGCTATGCTGAGTACTTCCAAATCCAGTCAAAGCCAAAGAGAGTTGGGAGAGTGAGGTTTCAGTTCACCCCGTTGTTGAATTGAAAAGACTTCACTGGTTGGGCAGAGAAGAGCAATTTGTTCCCGTTCCTGAAGAAGAAATCGTTTAAGAAATGACTTATACAGGAGAGAAATGTGGCATTATCCGTGAAACTGTATGATGAATTGAGACCTGGTTCTTATTCTTGCTCATTCAGAGTTGTGTGTAGCTATCAAATTCAACAGGGTGGCGCTGTCTGAGAAAGTGAAGTTATCTCAGTGTTGATTGCCTGGCTGTTTTTTACTTCAGAATTTTTAATTAGTGCTTACCTGGGGGAAGAGATGAGGGGAAGGGAGGAGTAATGAAGGGAGCAGGGAATGTCTGAAATGACATTGCGCTGAAGCAACCAGTCTAAATATAACTGCAAGTAGAGCAAAGCACATACATGCTCACAAAACTGTGAAGTGAACAGAAGCTTAGTTTTTAATGGATTTTTTTCAGTTAAACACATTTCATTACGAATTTTTGCATTTTCTCCTGCTTTTAAAATTAGGTGCACTCAGGGATTCAGTTTAGGTGAAGGTAGATACTAGCAATGGACAATATAGGCTATCCATCCATTGTGCCAAAGGACAGCATTAACATTTGATCCTTACTAGAAAAAGCTAGTTAAGGAATTCAACAAGTCCTGCATTTTGGCTTCTGGATTTTACTTGTGGATCAGAGCACTAGTTTAGATTCTGCTCAAAAAGTATACTTAAACTTTCACAAAATGGATCAAAGGATATTGATTTGATTTGCCTGCCTTAGTGTATCTCCAGAAATTTGGTTTAGTTATTGCGTACCCACATTAATTAATATATTGTGTGATAGTGCAAGAACATTTTTTATTTATTAGATTTTTTACCTTTTGAATTGTCAATTTTAAACTGATTATTAAAACTCTCCAAAAAGCTGATGACTCATATTTTTACATTTCCCTCTCCCCTTCCCCCTTTGGATTCAGATAATAATTAACATAGTAGATGTCATTCAAATTAAATGCAGAGGAAAATAATTTGAAAGTATTTCACTGGGGAATGTACATGACTCAGTTATAGACAGTATTATTACAATATTGAGAAATAACTGAGAAATTGAGTTGTAAAATAAAAGACAAATCCTACCTATAATTTTTGTGAAAATATTAATTTTAAATTTTGGGGTATGCTTGTCTTTGGTGATCTCTCTGTTTATCTTTAAGGAGAAAAGTAAGACTTATAAGTCAGTTGAGCTGAAACTCCATTGATACAGTGATGATGTTAATATATTCGAAGTTAGGTATACCAGTGTTAAGTCCAAACTATATAGAAGCATTTCCTATAGGAAGATTTCAAACTTGCAAACAATGCTGTACAAAATGGACAGAGCTCTTAGGGGAGTGTGTGCACTATATACAGTTATCCAAATACTTTCAAGTTATACATTGGATTAAATATCTCCAGAAAACAAGTCTTAAATTCGATCTCTAGAGATCAGTGTCACCTCCTCATTCATCATGACACGGTCCAAATGACTGAATCCAGTGAACAGGTTTCCACTGATAATTCTATTCACTAGATCCTGAAATAAACAGACTAATTCAGTGTCAATAATTTTTGGTAGCACAGAGCTCTGTTAAAGAACTGATGTTCCTTCTTCACCTTGGATTGCTAATTTTTCTTTTACTGTCATTAGACATGTAGTCAACCAACAGTATGTACAAATATACAAGCTTGTATACTTGGCATACTTGTTCTGAAAAAAACTTTGTGGCTATTTGTATATTAAAAATCTGAACTACTTTCCAAGGCAGGGATGTAACAAGGTACTTAAGTATTATTTGTTATATTTTATGAAGCATAAGACCAAGACACTGTTGTTGTTTGTATCTGCAAACATAGTGAAAGGCTTACCCTTTAAAATTCAAAGTACCATCTGCGGTAATATTTAAGAAGTGAAAATAAAAGGAGACAGTGACAAAGGGATGGTGATTGTTATAGTGAGAGAAGCAAGAGTTTAAGAATCAAAATATGTAGGTTCAATACACTCTTCTTTGGGATATAAATAATAATTGCATTAAAAATTACATTAATCTGTCACTATTTCTATTATTTTAATTCGTTGGATTAAATGAATGCAGCTTCATTTCTTATGAAGAGACTTCCAGTAACATCTCAGCTTGATTTTGTATACCTGAGAAAGGAAATGTCTCAGGAAGGCTGAGTCAAGCCATGTCATACTCTGTTGAGCTCTCTTCAGCGTAGCACGACATGGTAGCTATTAGATTTTTAATTTTTGAGATTGTCACTATTATGTTTATTACTGCCATTACTACTTTTACTCTTTGAATGGGAAATGCATACTGAATTTATTTCTTAACTTTCTTCTTGTCATTTACTTATATTACTTTTGTGTTTAAGAGATTGAAAGTTTATTAAAACAAAAAGTTGGAAAAGTTATTTCAAAGCCCAATGTAGTTTTCCTCATTTTTATCAAAATATTTTATCATAAGTTTTAGTTTTTACCATAGCTTAAATATTAAAATAAATATGAATGATTTTGATTCACATGGGAAAGAAATGTCAATAATAATAGGCCCTAATAACTGCAATAATATCTGTGAGAGACTTAGGGATCATCCTTTAATATTTATGTAATGTAGGTTAAAGGAACGTGAAAGCCATGCATTGGTAAGAATGGGGTGGCATTCCTCCAAGTGGAAGTAATCTTTAAGAGCTTGTCCAAAAATGGTTATAGATGTTTTAAATGAGATTTCATTATTTTATCTGGTTTGATTCATGTTTCTATTACTTTTTATTAGCATTTCCACTTCCTATCTGCTGTTTTTATTCAGACCTAAGATGTAGTAATTCCATGATGTCTGTGTTTATGATACTGCAACATGTTGCTATGGAAATTATTAGAAAGTCATAGAGGTAAGGCCTACTTCTGAATGAGGTTTTGGTCTCTTTGTTTCTCCTTATTTATAAATTTATCTAACTATACAGCTACTACAAATCTTCAGATTTATTCAGGATATAATTGTGGAAGTATGAGTGCCAAAAGTGCAAGTAACTTTCTTCAGATGTTTTAACAAGGGACTGGAATGATCAATAGGAATTTGGTATCTCTTTTCTACATGAATCCTGATGTTAGAAACGGCTGTTTTAATATATTCAGCCCAAATGTCTTTTGATTTGTGACAGTAATATTACTTGATCTTGTAAGTGCTTTTCATCTGACTATTTCTAAGGTTTCTTTCCCCAAAACATTAATTAAGTTAATGTTCTGATGTACAGTAGGTTAATATAATTTTTGTTTTACAGATGAAGAAACTATGTCTAAAAAGGTCACATCTCATATCAGTGACAGATGGAGGTACACAGTAGTGTTCTGCTTTAGCCACTGGAAAAAAAATCTTTCTTCAATCTGTGCATTTGCAACTGCTATCATACCCGGGCATAAATGCCCAGAAATTAAGCTTTTCCTTACAAGAACACATATTTCCATTAAATGAAGGAGGGAAGGAGGGAAAGAAAACTCTAGTAGGTAGCCAAAGCAGAGGAATGACATCATTCAAGTGGACCAGTCACTAGACATTGGACAAAAATGTTTACATATAGTATGTATGTGTATATACATACTTGTGTGTGTGTGTGTGTATGTATGAATATACATACTTAATATATTTTTAAACTGTAATTTTTAAAAAGCTATGGAAAATCTTTCAGGAGATCTGCTATCTGATTTTATATTTAGGGATATATGGGAAAGGATCATCTCTCCGAGAAACAGATGTATTTCCCCTGATTTGAAATGGAAAATTCTGTTCAGTAGTCTGAAACAAAAACTAATGGGGAAAAAACTCTTTAGTGGAGTGAGCAGCTGGCCTATTCTGCAGAACAGAAATTCAAAACTTTCATTTAGAGAAAAAATGTTTCATTTCAACCTTTTAACTGGGCTTTTGAGACCCTTCCTCTTTGTCTCGGAAGCTCCTAAACATTCTTAAATCCCAGCTTCTAGACATTGTGTCGATGGAGAACCTTGGACAGATTGTAGACCTGGCATCTAGGCTTCCCAGGATTTCTAGGTTGCTCCTGAGTAGGTTTTGAGATGTCTGAAAGTATTGCTCACTTGGTCGAATTTGAAAGCTGTGGGATCTATATCTCCTCACCAGCCTAGTTCTGGACTGAAAAGGCTGGAAAACCTGTTAGCTTTGGCTTCAGCACAGTTTGACTTGTAGGATGGATGTTTCTATGCAATTGGGAACAGTTTTCTAAAAGAAAATTACAAATTTTTAGCAAAACTGGAATTTTCCCTTGAAAGTCATAACACTTGTAGAATACATGTTTTCTATCAAAATCATTGATAAAAGAGGAAGTTCCAGACCTGAACCATCAGCCAGTTTGCAGTAGGATGATTAATGCTTACCAAAGACACTAGAGATGTAAGCAAAGAAGACTAACTTCTGTAATTGAATATAGCAGGGTACTTTTCACATAGGGGGGAATTTGATTACCTAGAAATGCAATTAGATACATATTTATCCAAATTTAATTTTTAGCAAGACACTGAAATAACTGCCATTGCTTGTAATTTTTCTCTCTAGCCTAAGTGAATAGCACCACAGTATAACATCTGAATAACTTCACCATTATGAACACACATACTGATGTGTTTCTCAACAAATGATTCAAACGCCCGATTTTGGTTGCACTTAACATTTCCTTGTTATTTTTCTGCATAGGTGATCTTCTGTCCCAATCCTATTTTTGTTTATGTTGTTAGGGAAGCCATCTGTGGAGGGCTTCATTTCTCCTGTTCCAGCAGCGTACACACATGCACACACACATGTTACAAGTCTCTCCTGTACCTGGTCTTAGACTCTCAGCCTATGCAATACCTGACCCCTAGACCCCACCATCTCCCCCGCTTGCAGCACTTGGACCTATGAGCCCCGAACATTTGTGGTCCCACTCCAGCTGCTGGCACTCAGACCTCGTACTGTGCTTGCAGGCTAATCCAGCTCAAAGTTCACTGGCTCCCACACATGCACCCTCAGAGCTGAGACCGCACCCACACAGAAGATAGACTTTACTAAGGAGATAGGATGGGCCGTGGTGCAGTGCAGGGCTCAGCCAGCCAAGCATGCTGACCAACAACCTGTTTACATGCGACTAGCCTCTTTTGTTCCCTTTTCTCTGTTTTCCCATGTTTATCCCTCGCAGATCCATCTTGACCCCTCCTTTTCCATGTCTTTGGTCAGTTCCCTGAACATCTCATAACAAGTTTTACACAATACCAAATATTATCTCTGTTTTATCCCCTAATTCCCTTCCCCCATAATAAGCCCTATACCCTGATCACACCATTTAACGTGCATGGCTTCCCAGGGAGAGAGTTTCCCTGTTTACCTATCTCAGTGGGTGTCCTCACCAGGGGCAACCATCTCATCCTTTTCCTTTGATGGCCTTTGGAGTAGCCAGTTCAGTGTACTCCATTTTCATTTCTTAGGTTACTGGAGTTCCTACAACTATCACTGCTCCTCTGTGTTTATGGTCATCAGCCATTAGTCACATAACCTAGCATTTGTTATCAGACAAGATCACTGATAATTAGGTTAGTCTGGAAGCCACATAAACAAATTATCACAGGTATCCAAAACAGAATTTGTGTAGGACTTAGGTTCCTCATCCAGAACTGTGATTCTCACTATCCCTTTTCACAGCTGCTGGTTATGTGAATTCTCTTGCTCTCTGCTGTGCAGTGCGACTTTAGTCCTAAGGTTTCACAAATTAAAAATGCTTCCATTTTTATCCCTGGAAAAGCTTGATTTATTAGACATGCTCAGGTCACTTTTATTAGCTTGAAGCAAGAGTTGCCCATTTCTTTTTGTAACATAGCCAGTGCACTATATATATCCTGCCCCAAAGCAGTACTTCAGGAAATGAATTAGCACAATTCAGATCTAAGTGCAAATCAACCTCCCCTGAAAGTTACCTAACACATGGAGGGAGTGGGTTCAAAGAAAAATTGAGCTCTTCTGTGTCTTTTTTATGTAAATATGATCAGGTAGCTTCTGGTATAATAACTTGTTTTAGCTTTCTCTCTTCTTATGGGAAGATCATAACCTTCCCATAATTTTATAGAGAAATAGGTCATTTAGTTAGGACTGTTATTTTGTTGTGGGATCAAATGTCTAAAAAATGGATAATGAAACTGATAGTCAAAGCATTTAAGGAGTTGATTTCATTATATTTCTTTATAGAAGTAAGGGTAAAAAGGCATAATCGAAGTTACAGCTTTAAATAAACTTAATGAGTGACGATTATTACTGTCGTCTGGGAGAGAATATGGGTAATCACAGGGAAACTGATTTTTTCAGCAGCTACAGTTTTGAAGGTATTCACCCTGTGTATCCTTTTATAGCTGGAGTTTCATTTAGAGAGTGATGGACTCCTGGAACAGTTGCTTTTCCTCAGAAATTATTTTATTCATAAAAGAAATGGTATAGTTTGGCAGATTTGCTTGGTGAAACTTTCATAGAATAAAAGCAGTGGTTTATAATACTCTATTGGTTAAGCTGAACTAAATTCAAAACAAGTAGTTCAAGATCCTTTTGGAAAACTAAATCTAATATACAGTGCCCACCCCCCCTTCCCTTCAAAGTGACTTTGTCTTTGCTTTTTTTTTTTTAATTTAAAAAATATACAGAAAAGTAAATGTAGAGAGATTCTTACTGATAAATGAACAATTGTTATTGACATATGGATATAAGGGGACATGTGCCTTAGATATATGTCAATTATTGAAAGCTTTGTTTTAGTTTAAATATTGATATTTACTGTTTTTCTAGAGTCAGAATTATATCTTGCCTGACTGTTTGGGGTTTTTTTCCTTGGAAGTTATGAATGCATTTTCCACTTTCTGTTGAATTTTCCTTAGCCAATTTCTATTGTTATTCTTATTAATGTGTTTCTTTCATTCTATGTCATTTTCTTTCATTGTCTTTTTCTTCAGGAGCATTTTGTTCCTCGGAGTAAAAATCTAACCTGGTGTACTAGGTTCACCCTTGCAGACCTCCCATGCCTTGCCTGTTTCCAAATAACACAGGCATTCCAAATATATGGGAATGAAGCCTGTGTGTCTTATGATATTCAAATTTTGTCTGTGTTCTCTAAATTTATGTACAAGAATAACTGCAATTTCAGATGAAATGGTAGGGTAGAAAAAAACCCACACAACAAACACAAAAAAACAGCTGATAGTCATCTGGTTACTGTAAACTTCAATTTTGTGACACTTATTGAACAACTAACATAATTCACTGATGTTTTAAAGATGTGAGTATTATCTTGTCCATGGAATGTGTTATATCATTGAGGGGAAGGAGCGCTGATGTGGTCCTCAGTGACAGAGTTCTTAAGAAATGATTTTGCAGTCAAGTTACTAATATTCTTTCTCAGATATGAAAAGCACAATCCTTTTGTTTACATGGAAATTTGTATTGCACAACTGTGTGTGATTTTCAGCTCTGGTCCACAAATAGAATATGATAAGAGCAATGTAATAGTAGAGCATGTCACCATGGACTCTCCAGAGTAGCATAAGGTTCTCTTTTAAGAGTTCTGACATTTTATACTGAAGATATAAATACTATTTAAATTTAAAGCTACATTTACATAGCCTTGTGTGATGGGTCGACCCCAATCAGCAGCCAAGTACCCACACAGACACTCACTCACTCGCCCCAGCCAGCAGGATGGGGGAGACAATAAGAAAAACAAAAGTGAGAAAATTCATGGGTTGGGATAGACAATTTAATAGATGAAGGAAAGAGGAAAAAAACAAGCAATGCAAAAGAAATCACTTATCACCTCCCACAAGCAGACTGATGCCCAGCCATTTGCCAAGCATCAGCCACATTGGGAGGCAACCCTTCACCCCCCTTCTTCTTCCTCTATGCCAGCTCTTGTTGCTGAACATTATGTTACCTGGTATGGAGTATCCCTTTGGCTAATTTGGGTCAGCCGTCCAGGCTGTTTTCCCTCCCAGCTTCTTGCCATCCCATGCTGGGGGTGGGGGCAAAGTGGGAAAAAGAGAAAGCCTTGATGTTGTGCAAGCACTGTTCAGCAATAGCCAAAACATTGCTGTGTTATCAACATGTTCAGTCACAAATCCAAAACACAGCTATGAAGAAAACGAACTTCATTCCAGCCAGATGAAGTACACCTTATTAGCATAGCTAATATATGGAATATCATGCACCAATTTTAGAAGCGTATCTGACATCAAGAGAAGATGTAGTAGTAGGTAGTGAGTAATACATTTGGATGATGTCTTAGGTATGAACAGAGATGTACATTACATAGAAGTGATGGTGGTTAGAGGTATATGAAATACTTTATTTCTGAAGATATCTTTGCTTATTCTGCACTGTTTTCCATTATTTCCATTAGTGTATTTGCTATCATTTGTTCATGGCAGCATACAATGAATTGTTTCATTTGTTTCTCAGTACAGTCAGACATTAGATCTTGCCGACCTTCAGCAATGCAATGTGTTAGTCAGCAGAGTCCTGCTTTAAGTCTGCATTGAGAAAGGCTGAAAGTAACTGGCTTTATATGTTCTTTTTTTCTAGTTCATGCTTAATCTCTTTGAAAATGCTTCAATTTCATTGTATTAGAACTGTTCATTCTTTAGCTTATAAAGGCAGATAAAAATACAAAGATGAAGGAAAGGAAATAAGAAAGCACATAGCAAATATGAGATAATTGCATTGTGCAACAAAGGGGGGAGAAATTAATTTTATTGTAAAGATTTGAGCTCTGTATTTTATTTGATTCCAATTTACATTGTCCTCATAATTTTGCTTCTTGCCCAACGCACTGCTGGAACAGTATTTAATCCATAATAATTTTGTACATAAGCATAATTTGGATTTGAAAAAGCCCATCCTGTTCTTGATATAATGATTTTTACAAGTTATTACAAATTGATTTTTTTATAAATCTCCCCAAAAGTTCAAGAATACAAAAAATGAAAATATAAGAGGTAGCACCTAAATTCCAAAATTAATCACAATAAAAAAGAGAACTGCCAATAAATATTAATGTCTGAGAACATTTAATAACTGAGGACATACATTGTGCATTTTCAGTATGACTAGAAAATTGGATGGGGAGTAAGGTAAACTAAATCCTGAGGAACTGGCAAGGCACACTGCAGGTCTATGTGAATCTTCCTGTTGCTGTGTTAGAAATGTACACTGTATTGCACTTTATGCATTCTTATGTAATAATACATAATATAAAGTTCAGTATTAGAAAAACTGAAAAATGTAATTGTTTGAGTAGCACAGTAAAGAAAGTGCAGTTTTGTAAGTAACCAATTTTGTTCAAAACTACTATCTGTTCTTGAAAATATCTTGAACATATGGACTAAATAGTTGATAGCAATGAAAGCATATTTGTGTATGAGTGTGTAGGAGTTTAGGAGAAGGAAGGAGAAGTAGGTGTTAAACATGACAGTAAGGTGGGAAAAAGTGACAATGGAAGAATGAGAAATCTAACACAGAAATTTATCTTGGGCAACTAATCCTTGACACTTATGTAACTTCAGGTATAGCTATATCTACAAGCTATATCTGAATCAATACCTGTATGCTCTTACCCTGCTGTAAATGTGAGGCAGCTTATTCCTATTTATTTTAAGGCAATTTATATAAATAATCATATTATTTCAAAGAAAATCGTCTTGAGTACTGTCTTACATGTTAACTCCAGGATGCTGCTAGCCATTGAAATAGATTGCTTTTCATACAAGATGACAAATAAGACTCTTCCGTTATGGCTTGGAATCACTTGGATATTTGTAATGAAAATTTCATGTTATAAAGTGTAACTTTACTTGAGAGAATTCATAAATACTGACAAGGTGACAGATTTTGTATCTTTAAGGAAAAAATTATGTTTATCATGCACCTGATACTTCATCCTTTCAGGTTACATTCCAATCAAGTGTTCACACAGTAATTGAAATGAATATTTTTTTATATATTGAAATGAAATGAATATACTTATAATGTATATAAAATGTGGAATATAAGTAAGAAATTATGTACTATGGTTAGGTTTTGGGAAAAATTTTATAACCTTTAGCAGCTAATTAATTTAGTTGCTGAGTGATTAAAAGAGCAGTGGATTGTATTAAGAAGTTAACAACTCTCAGTAATGACCTGTTCCCCATTGGCATGCCTCTAATTTTATTACCTCTTGTGATAATTAAATAAAAACCAGACCTGCCTAAGCTCCCAGGAAATGCAACAAATGCACAAATATGATCTATCGTGTTTGTGTCATGCTGATTTTTGTTGCGTATTTTATGGTTTTGTTTTCCCTCTGATTGACCACAACAGGTTTTCTTCATTATGAGTGTGTTATAGCATGTGGTACGGGTTTGCATATGGAAGAACTAAAGATGACAGGTTAGAAAGAGTGTGTCAGAAGCTCATTGTCATAAAACAAACTTGACAAGAGATTGTTCAGTTTATTTTTATCAATAACATTGGATTTAAAAAAATTAATTTTGTGTCTTACTGACAGTTTACCTTGTTTAGGTCGATGGTTTACTCTCCATTGTATTAACAAAAAGTGTAACTAAAATGGACAAGCTCAAACTTGTGTATAGATAAGAAAGGGTATTTCAGTGTTTCGTGGGAGATGCAGATTGTCTTCATCTAAAAAAATGTCTCTTCTTTAAAACTCTCATTTCTTCAGGCCAGTCTTCAAAATGTGACAGTTTTCAGTTGTACTGGAACATTCCTTATGTTGATACCATGTACAAGAATAGTGCAGCTAGGGGCTCCACCGTCTGGCTCATAAACAGTGAGCTCATAAAGTGAGCTCATAAACCTGAAAGAGCTAGGAGAACCTTTCACCATGAGCACGAAAGCATGCTGTACATGTTCTTATGACCATTTCTTCAGGGCTTGTGCATCCTCCTATAATTCATGAAATGATCTGACAACCACCCAAGAAAAATGTGTTAGGCTTTTTAATATATTTTAATATTTTTCTCTTGGTTTTAGGTACCAGTAGAAGCATGAGTGAAAAAATGCAGACAACGTTTGGAATAGAAATTGGTGACAAGTTCATTCTTTCTTGTATCCCAAAGTTCATTCCAGACTTGTATCAGACTTGTTCTGATGAACCTCTTCTTTAAGCAATTTATATACTTACATAAAGTATCCATTATAGCCGAGAAATGGAAATTTTGACCTTGGTCCTTTGTCCCACTGCTTTATATATTCCCTTGGTGTCCTAGACCTAAGCATTTGTGATCTTGTAGGTGAGAATAAAGACTGTGTTCTGTAAGCAGTCAATGTAGGGATCTGGTGTATTTTCAGTTTCTTGTATTTCTGAGTATGCTCCTTGCTGTCTTGTGTAAGTGTTGTATATTCCTGAGGGTTGGTGGCTTCATGCCCAGGTGTGTTGCGTTGCTGAAGCCAGGAAAGCATATATTATATGTGGTCAGTCTATAACCTGCTAGGATGAAATGCACTGTCTGAGCCAGCTATAGATAGTAGAACACATTCTTTACATAAAATATAAACTATCATAGTTCAACATCCTAAATTCAGGAGCAGTCCTACATTGTAATCTGTGTCAACTTTAAACAAAGGAGATGACGTTATAGATAAAACTCCTCAACATATTTTCCTTTGCCAAATTCAAGCATATGAACCTTACCCCAAGTTGATATCGGCCAAGTGTTATTCTTCCAACCAAAATTTTTAACAGTAGTGGAGGTTGTTATTGGTCAATTTGTCTGGGCTTCTTTAGCAAGATGCAAAGAAGTACTGCAAACAGGATATACATAACTTGAAAGCATAAAGCAATAATTTCTTGCGTGATATACAGCAGATAGGTATGACCTAATGCTTAGCTCTTAGGCTAAGCATTAACATGCATTAACATGCTCACCACTCCTATGAGGCAGCAAAGAGTCTTTGCTGGCCAGGCAGGCAGCAGTTAGGAGAGGAATGGTTGGTACCTGCAGTTCCCTGGAAGGGGTCTTCACAGCTGCTACGTGTCTATCCACCAGCGCTGATGTGGATGACACTGGTGACCCAGCAGTTCCTACCTAGACCAACCAGCCTCTCTCTTCCTTTTTTTCTTTAGGGTTTTATACCTTTCTGTGTTGGCATTTACTTTCTTGAGTCCTTGAGCTGCTAATGATCAATAATCCTACTTCTGTCTGTAATTGGAGGCAAAGTTAGGCAGCTGTGTCATATCACAGCTGGACCTTGCATCTTTGGAACACAGCCAGGGGTTTGGGGTGAAGGGGTTGTCTATGGCGAGGGAGGACTGTAGCTAGGGTTGGAAAGAGAAAGGGTGACAAGTTATAGATTGTGATTAGTTATACTTTATATTGGTGTGTGTCACTGACACATCATGAAGGTGTGATTTTCAGAAGTTACAGCTCACTTCACACCTGCCTCTGAATGTGGAATTGAACGAGTATAAGAATGGTTGTTTTAGGACTCTGAAGATGAAGATTTTTTAGCCTAGGTGATGATCCCCAGCAGCACATTTTGGGTTTTTTGTTCAGAAAGCATTCAGATACATTCAATAAATTGTTCTGCCACTGTCACCAGCTGGAATATGAGTGTCACAGAGCAGTATAAGACAATTAAAATTAATGAATTCCCACCAACTAATGACAGCAAAGGACCGCTAAAAGTAATCCACTTCTGTAGACTGCCCTGAATCCACATTATGCCCCACCTAAGTTCATTGGCTTTTGTAAACAGGCCTGAAATTGGCTTTTAGCTGGGTTTTGAAACTTTGTCCGAACAGGAAAGCTTAACTCTAGTCAGTAGTTAGCCAGAGGTGGCTTGTCCAGAATACATTTTTTTTTCATATCTGCTGGATGTTTTGAAGACTTTAAAGAAGGAAAGAAAATTTAGTTCCTGAATATATCAATAGACGTTTTCTTCAGAACAGTAATCTTCTCTTACAAGCCAGGAAGGAAGACTCAGATGATGTTTCTCATGTAAGTCAAATTGCCATCATAGTATCCTCTGCTTTCTTCTATAAGAAGATAATAGGGCCTAAGTCATGCGGCAAGAGTGGGGTATTTTCTGATAAGAGAAAGAGGGATTCATGCAGCATAATGTGTTTGGTTTAGGTCATGTGTCTGTGTTTGTATTAGTTCTTCACAGGGCCTAGCAAAGAAAGGGTTAATCTGTGGTTTCTAGGACTCAGCTGGCCAAAGTGTATCAAAGACAAATAATTAATGTTAACAAAATGTTTTAATGTTTTGGGTGAAGTACATCTATTTTTGTTTGATAGACTCTGACCCTGAATAATTGTAAAGAATTTGAAAGTCTATGAAGAATTTGCAATGTATCCCCAGCAGTAAATATGAAATAGTAGTATCTCAACAGTAAATCTGAAAGTATATATTTTTATCTATCTAAGAAAAATATAGCAGATTTTTAGAGACAATGAAAATCTAGCATAAAATAGCATAGTGGCCTTTGGGAACACAGTTTTATCTGTTATAAGCATATTAAAATAAGCTGGTATCTGCTATTCATCTTTTCTGACTTCAACAGAAAAGGTAAAACTATCATGTTTCTACAATTCTAGTGCCTTGTGATAGTTTTAAACTTTTATTTCTCAATGATTTTTTATGATGTAAAATTTCTAGTTTATTAATCATACAAAAATCAACTTTCAGTAACAGCCTGGTCTTTTCTACTTTTAAAGTCACTATATTGTAGCACCAATTAATTCACATAACCAATAGTAATGAAGTGGCATTGGAGCAAACTAGTCTAGAGTTCAATTAGAAAGGTGTAATTTTAGCTAAGTCAGTATCCCAAAGTCAAGTGAAAAGATAAATGTAGTCTCATGCAGATGGACAGGATATTTTGCTACCCAGAAGAAACATATCTACTAATTAAGAGCTACTTAAGTGATCATTAAGGAATGTATTAGAAGAATGTTTTACCTCAGATATTGCTACAGAAGCACAGATAACAATGTGTTATTCAGCTTTAGTTTAAAACTAAACTCTGCTCCTTCCTAAAAGGAGAATATAGTATCAATTTATGGAATTCCTACAGTTTATGCTTTATGGAAGGTCAAATGAAATGAGATCCTTTTTGAATTCTAAACATTCAAAAAAGTGAGTCTCAGGGACAGTACCTAAGATGTTGAACAGTTTCTGCTTTTGCATGGTTATGTTTATACAGTAAGATAATATTTTTCACTTCAAAAGAATCAGTTCCTTTCAAACCTGACTTTTTCTTTCTTCTTTTTTTTTTCTTTTTTGTTACAATTTCAGTACTTATAAATAGAAGCTCTTGACATTTTGCATCATTCTCTACCCTTGCTCTTTATATAGAACTCTCATTGATTTCAATTGTGTATATTGAATTAGACTAGGATAGATGGCTTTTCATTTATAAAAAGGTGGTGACAATATTAACCTCTATGCTGATATAAAGGCTGTTAAATCTTCTTTCATTATAAAATGCTTTAAATAACATCTCAGGATTAAATTTTATAACTTCTAGGCCATCACAAATCGAGATGCTGTGAATGTATGAAGGCAAGTAGAATGAGTTCTGAACATCTTTTTTTAAAATTCACTGTTCCAGAAGTTGCACAAAATACTGATTATTTCTGCAATGAACCTTTGGAATCATGGTGACATCCGGTGTCCAACTAAGAGTATTTCAAATTACAAAAATGTAATAATAACTTTCTATAGACTCACAAGGAGATATTTACATTGACTTCCCTCTGAAGTTTTCCCATATTATTACACTGGAGAGAACAAATTTGTCCATGCACTTTTGTCTGTCACAGAAAGGGTCAATGAATCTGTGTCCATCCAAAATATCTGCCACTGACCTCTGTTCTAGACTGATTTTAAGAGGAGTTAAACTACAAAGTCTTTCTGGACATTGGTGTTCCCTGAAATTCATCTTAAGAGGAATATGACAGTGAAGGAAAAAAAGGCATGGAAATACTTAATTTTGTGAAGTGTAACATTGGATCTTTTTTTTTTCTTCTTTTCTTTAACCAGCTTTTTCATAGTCTTTGTAAAACGATCTATGATATTCTTGGATTGTTGCAAAACATGATCCTTGAACATCTGAAAGTTCAAGAGGATGAAAATTTTGACTTAGGGAATGAAGGATGAGAGTGGACTGGGAAAAATACATGAAATTCCAATAAAAGCAGTTAATTGCAGAGAAATAATGGGGATTCATTTCTCTATCACTCATTACTTCTGCATATGCTAAAGCTCAGAAGGAATTAAGGTAATATGTATTATGCCCAAGCTATTTGATATATCAAAGTTGTAAATATAATCATTTGATTCCCCTAACATGAGAAAGCTAAGTCCTTATGATGCCCTAGTGGACAAATACCATGTTTATAAATATACAGCCACTATAGAGGATAGTTTTTGCTACATATAGAATTTCTGATAACAAAGGTATTATATTGCTCTTCTGTTGATTGAACGGATACTGGATGTGCCACACAGACACTACAAGCAGTAAAGAGAATATATGAGTCAAAATAACTTATACATAGATTTAGACCACAGAAATTGGCATTTCTGTTATGTTTGAGTCTTCAAGTTGTACAAAAGGCAAAATGACTTGAATACAACCTTTCTCCAGTATGGAAAAAATTACCCAGCTCTAAAACAAAATATAGCATCCTTTTTACTATTTTGCTGTTGGTTTTCCTATTTTGTATTTTGTGGCAAGAAGTGGCAAGATATAGCTAACATCTCTGAAAGCATTGTCTTGAAAGGAATGCATGCAGTTCTAAATGAAACAACATTTCTCTCCAGTAAAAAAGTAGCTGTTGTGAATATGTCTGCTGGATAATCCTCACTATTCCTTCTGAATAGTGATTCAATGTCCCAAGCCGTTTTTTTGAAGCTTTGAGTAGCTACAAAATGCTGAAGACCTCTTCTGCCTTAGAAACCCTGTTCTTTAGGAACAGCTTAGTTTTTAGAAACTCTGTTCTTTAGCAACAAACTGAACCATGTTTTCCCTAAGAAAGTAATCCAGCAGTTTAAAGGGAGCAAGTCTAGAATATTGTAAACCAGATAACCAGAAAATGAGGGCATATATATATTTACTTTTGAAAGTGTTTGTTTGTTTGTTTGTTTGATTTTTAAACTAGAAAACTTTTTAAAGTTTCTGTATTGGTTCTTTGTTTGTATAACTTTTTTTTTTTAACATTGCTTAGCACCTTCTGAAATTCCTTTCTATGGATATTTCCTTAAAGCAAACAGATTCATTCCTTGTCACAAGAAAACCAAAGTAATGGAATTTTGGATCAAAATCAAGTGTTAATTTGGATTAGTATTATAAGGAGGAAATCTAACAAGTATTTTGTTGAGTAGAGAGATGTCTTTATTCATTGCACATGCTGGTCATTGTTTCTTTGTTGGATATATTTTTGAAAAGGAGTTAGACAATTCAAAAGTATGGTGGTAAAATGTCTTGTAAAAGGAAAGCCTTATGTAGGTGGATTTTTCCTGTTAAAACCTGTGAAAGTAGATTATGAAAAAAAAAAAACAAGTAAATCAACTCCATTGGAAAAGAATAAAACTCCCTGTTAAAATAATTTAACTTTATACTCAAAACGATTTAAAAATTTGTGGCAGATAATTAGTCTCTAATTCCTTGTGTTTACAGTTTATGAGATCAGGAGTTTTGGTTACTCCATTATTTCATCAACATTATGGTTAAACTGATATGGATTCAGAATAAAATTTGGGTTTTGTGTTGGTGGAAAAGGAATGATGTGTTATATGTGTTCCATGCAGGGAGGCAGGATGTCAAGATATCATTTCATTTAGAAAAGTAAGAAATATTGATCTGTAGTAGATAACATTTGAATTCCTGAACTTTCATGGTTCGTTATTTTTTTCAAGCTTTTACTCCAGGCTTAAGCTAGATTTGCTCCATTTTGTCAAGAGAGCATAGACCAACACCTGATCACCTACCATCTGCTGCATGAATATATGTTTTCAGCAAACAGTTGAGCCTGTCTTGAGCATGGGGCCATAAGAAACATTGGCCAAACAAAGCAAAACAATCCGGCATTTTAGGGTCCATCTGTTAAAAATACATCACAAAGCTGTTTTCTCCACTGCTGAAGGAAAATAATTTAGCCCAATGTGTAGTTTATGTCTTTATACTTATTTCAGTTTATTATAATTTCTTGAATGCTTGCTTTTGCCTTGGGATATAAACATAAATTGTTTGGTTTAAGCAAAGACTTATAAAGAAATTCAGAAGAGATTGCATGTGATCGGAATTAAATCTGTGTTGTTAAAGGGCAGCTATAAATATTAATTCCATTTTATTTTTAAGTGAGCTGGGCCTGCAGTAAGAATTTTCTTTAAAGAGAAATAAACCTTTTAAAACTCTACAAATGCAAGTATGTAAACAAGCAATGATTATGGAATTATGAACTGGAAAGCTGCTGTTACATTGGCTCTGACTGACTGAAGCAACATCATTTACCCAGCTTCTTTAGCAAAAGAAAAAACTGGGGGCAAATCCTGGAGTGCTTGCTCAGTTTTTTCTCAAGCAAAGCTTTCCTTTCAGTCAATGATGGGTGGAATACTTTGAAAAGAAAATATATACCACTTCAGTTAGGTCCACTTAGCTAGAGAGAGGACACTGGAAAGTAAATAAATGAAAGTGTGGGACTCAATAAATTAGGGCAATTAGCACCTGTAAAGAAGTATCAGTACACTGTCTTATGTACACACACTTTTGTGTAAATTTTAGCCTAATTTATCAGCACTTATTAGACTTCCTGACATTTCTCATTATAAGAACTGATTTTTAAATATTTATAGCTTATCATATTTTCTTATATTTGTGCAAAATTGTCAGTCTAGAATTTAGCCGTTATATTGAATTCTTTTTTCAATGGTTTCAGTTCAGCCATTTGAAAAGCAATGTTGAAGAAAAAGCTTGTTTAGCTACATTAGAACAAAGAAACTGTCATAGATTACTGAGTTTAAGGAGTTGTGTCTGAGGATAATCATTTGAGAAGCACTTTTAACTTCATGTTTTTAAGTGTAGATTTGTTACTGGAAGGAGACAGCATTTGTGACAGAAGTGCAGAGAGGTCATAAGCAGGCAACCTGAAATTTGAGGAAGACCTTGGAACAAGGAGCTAGACTGACTCATCAAAGAGGAGGATGAAGAATGTGAGCAGAGGGGTCCTGGGAAGGAGAGGGATAATGAAAGGAAAGAAATTGGGAAAAAAGGAAGAAACTGGGATGCTTTCCCAAATGAGAGATTAGCACTGTTGGATAGGGAGCCTTGGTTTGTGCTTCAAAGGCTTTAGGAATGTGGTTGATAGACAAGAATCATAGAATCATAGAATCATTTAGGTTGGAAAAGACCTTTAAGATCATCAAGTCCAACCATAAACCTAGCACTGACAAGTCCACCACTAAACCATGTCCCTAAGCACCACATCTACATATCTTTTAAATACCTCCAGGGATGGTGACTCAAACACTTCCCTGGGCAGCCTCTTCCAATGCTTGACAACTCTTTCGGTGAAGAATTTTTTCCTAATATCCAATCTAAACCTCCCCTGGCGCAACTTGAGGCCATTTCCTCAACAACATCCAAAGCCTTTCCCTTATCCGCTCTGCGGGTCACCTTGTCATAGAAGGAGATCAGGTTAGTCAAGCAGGACCTGCCTTTCATAAACCCATGCTGACTGGGCCTGATCACCTGGTTGTCCTGTACATGCCGCGTGAATGGTAGTGAAAAAAAAAACAGGGTAAAAGTTCTGAGCAGGACACAAAGCAATGCAGAACTTTATTATACTATGTGTACACAAGGATAAAAGTCTAAGATTGCACATGCAGTTTTAATTCTATGTCATTTCCTAATTTTTTTTTTTTTTTGATGCCTGAAAGAAATATAGGAGTTTAAAGCAAACTGGATAAAGAAAATTGTGTTCTACTGAATGGTGTCATACAGATGCCCACTTTGCCCATCGGCTTGATTAAAAATTTTGGATCTGTGACATGATTTTCTGCTATTTTAAAAATAATTTCATTGATGACAATAGTAAATTGCCATTTAGTCCTGATAGAATTACATGTGAAATTCACTTTTCTACCAGATTTTAGAAAGCAAGTGTGGATTTAAGGAGGAATAACTTGTCTTCTGTATTTTCAAGGAGATGATTCTTTGAGATTTTGTATCTGAAAAGGTAGCGTGGTATTTATTTGGATGATCTTCTCTCTCCATTTCCCTATTCTTTCCTTTCTGAGTTCGGAAGAATATTTATAGTAGCACAAACATTCTCTCTAGCTTTTTTCACTGAGATGACTGTTGCTACGAAAACAGGTATTAAAAGAAGCAGCAACCTAAAAACATGTGGAAGACATAATATTGCAATACTCTGTTATTTGGCATCCATCAATCTGTCAGATAATGTTATCTTAGTAAATGACAGTCCTGTGGATATGACATTTTATGAGATAAGAAAGAAATTCTAGAACTGTTTAGAAATATGTGACAGTCTTCAGGAAAATCATGGGAAAAAAAAAGGTATAATATGATTTGAATATTTTTAGATTAGCAAGATTTTCTACATGTGGTTATTTTCTAAGGTTTAAATAGTTGCAACAATATACATGAATTCTAATCTCCATAAACTTAGATATGCCAGTCTACTCTATCAATCTTAACTGGCATTTGGGAAAAAAAAAATCATAAAACCTATTCCTTTCACCATGCAATCTGTAAAGGTAAGGGTCTTTTGGCATAATTTGAGCTGAGTATCCTTTCATTGCTGTGTGAATACTCTTTCAAATACTGTATATTAAATATGATAACTCCATTTTATTCGGAGTGTTTGAGTGCCCCAGCTCTCTTGCATTAACACAATTCTATTTTTATAACAACTCTTGTTATAATCATCTTTGAAATTTGAATCACATTTGAATGATACCTCACAGCCCAGAACTTTCTCTGAATAATAGTTTTAAAATATGCGTAAAAGTGAATTGTCATCTGCACATATTTTTTTCTTCTTCATTGTAATACACTATACTTTGATTATGAAGGGCTGAGGTTATGAGACAAACATTGTTTTATTGGCTCTGCTTTTATCTTTTTGAAGCAAAGGTGGTCTTGCTATCAGGCTTTAGGTTAATTTGGTGTTCTGTTCTCACTAGCTACTCTATCAGGATTAATAAAGTATGAGTAAAATAAAATGTGTTTCAAAATGAAATTGGAATTGCCAAAAATACAAGAGAACTGCTGACGCAGAAGAATTCCTCAGTTAATTCATTGTATTATATAAATAAGTTATACTTTTTGAGGGAAATTTAGCAATGTTTGCTGCTGTAATTTCATGACACTGCAAATCATTAGCATATTTTGAGAAGTAGCATTCTCTCCCTTCACCTTTATAAATATTTATGAATTATTTTCTTATTTGTTTTAGAGTGGATTTTTATAAAATATATTTGGGAATATCTAAGTGTCTTGCATCCAAGTTACAACCAAGGTTGGGGTACCAGACCCCAACAAGCAGATATATACAGGAATATATAATGATAGCAGGTAAAACTTACCTATGTATCAATACAGGATATTAGAGTGATCAGTTCTCTATAACTGATTCTGAGGTAAGGTGCCTTTCCAACTAGCTGGGTTTTTTTTGCAGTTATACGCAATCTAACGACATTTCTGCCTAGGCTGTCGATCATGGGCAGCTGCAGTAGGTTGCTACACAGTTCTATACATGCTTGAGTTATACCTTAAATAACCTTTTATTGCACTTATCAGTAGCTAATCTTTTATAATTTGCATTGATACCATTAGGCATGATCTTTATGCTTCTGAGGTTTCTCCTATCTTGTGTTACTGCTTTCGTATCTCTGATATAGTTCATGTTTTTTCATTCAGAAGCCTATGAGATGTGGCTTCCTGATAACATGACATTTATTAGCACAATGCCATTAAGTATACTTCCTCATTTTTGTAGGTTTAATCTATGGTCATTCAGTCTACAAATATAATAAGCCCATTAAGAGATTTCCGATAGACAGATAGACAGTCAACGCTTTCATAACTACTTGTTACTAATATCTGTTAGTCATTGCATTATCTCTAGTCCTTTATCAAAATTGCTGCTATAGTGATAGAGTGATACAGCTCTTATGCTGGTAGGCACTGCTGTTATACAAGAAGTAGCTGATATCTTGTCTATACTTCCATAATGGTTTTGCTACCATTTCAGAAGTGTGGAAAACTTCTACAAATGGATGCAAAATCAATTGAACAATCAGGGAACTATTGGTACACTATTAAAACAGTGTTCAGGGAACACTAGATCCCTATTAAAAAGCAAGGATGTATCAAAAGAAACTTCCTTGGGATTGTTGTGGATCCAGACTCCCAAATGGTTTCACTGGTGACCTAAATGAAGAAGTGGAAAGCATGTACATTAGACTTGCAATATGGTGTAAGCTACTGCAAGTACCTTGAATGAATTATTAGAATTTGATATGATTTTGGTAAACTGAGGAGGTAGTTTAAACAAATTTGAAGAACCATAATAAGGACACGTATACAAAAAAATCAACTGTGTAAATTTGCTTTGAAAGAATTCAAAAAAGCAAATACAATTTGCTGGCCCTTAAAAAAGGTTTGTAAGGTAGTCTTATTAAACTAGTGTGAAAGGTCCAATACAAATCGTGTAAATGTACATTCTAGCATGAACCTGAACAGGAACCTATTCACTGACCTGGCTTGCTAAACCACAGTGAAGACTGCAAAACTTAGCAGCAGTAAATTTTGCTGTCAACTCAAATACTATTTTAGGGATTTTGAGAATAAACCACAAATTTTATCAAGAAATAGTTTTTTTCACATATTTTTTAGTATAAAAATTTAAAAATTGATAAAAATTTTAAATTACTGTAACATAGAGCTGAGACCAGCAGCTTGGAGTAGGACAGCACAGAAAACCTTTAGGTCATTTGGTTTTGTACTCCCAACAGACCTGTCATACGGTGTTTAATTTGGTTTTAAAATTTGCAATGGTTTAGTTGTTTGGATGAAAAATTGGTTCTGTAGATGGAATGGCTGTTGTGGTTACTAACTTACCTTCCTTCATCTCATCTTTTGAGATGTACGTCTGACCTACACTTAAAATGGTTCTATCAATTTTACCACCAGCTGCAGAGCAGTCTTGCCTGTAACAAGCTTTGTTTTCTTTATTCTGAATTTGACTGTAAAAGAAAAAAGAATATCATGTGTGAAAACCCAGAGTATTTCTCTCCCTTTTCTTTGAAGACAAGAACCACAAATTACTTACCTCTGGGTAAACCTAAATGAAAAAGGAATCAAATTCTATTAGTGTACAGTACTGTCTCACTGGAGCAGATAAGCTGAAAAATAAATTTGCTGAATGACATAAATAGCCCAATTTGGAAAGGGTCCTGAATATTGTCAGGGACATTTTAACATTGCCAAAATGTTGCCAAAATATAGTAACAGGTAAAAGGGAGAACTTCATATCTCACAAGAAAATTCCACTTAAATCAGATTCTTAGTCATACAGTGCTTAGGAAATAAAAAATGTACAGTACTTACTGCACATTCCTCACTTACTGAGGGATGGAGTGAAAAGTAATGTTATATTGACTTGGAGATGAGCGGGGGGATTCCGCTCTGAGGTTAATAAAACTGGATTATGGCTCACCAGGTCTAACACCCATTAACATATCTCTCACTTCATAAAAAAGCCACTAGTTATTCTCTTCAGTGCCCACTGAATAGCTTTCTTCAGGGGTCCCTATGTCTAGAGCAGCAGTGGGTCACAGTATAGTTCTGAATATCTCCCTGAATTTTTTTATGCAAGGAAAATATCTGATATAAGTAGACATAGTCACATATCCAGAGTTTAAAAAGAAGCAACTGGTTATCTGTTAGTAAACTTCAGTGCCATACGGTAAGCTGCAAGCTCATCTTCCTTGGAGTTTAGGATTTCAAATACCCAGCTTCAAACACATGCATTTTAAGTTGTAAGGCAATACTAAAATGTTTCCACCTTTCATTATGTATAGCATCTCCTGCTCTGAACTTCACATTCCCAGAGTTCACGGGAGAGTGCAGGCCTGTGTTGAAGCACTCTCGGTCGTTTGCTGTAGTTCTTATGTCGGTGTTTTGGTGGGGTTTTTTTGTTTTTTCCCATACATACTTTAGCTGGCATATAGGAGTGGTTCTACTGTCACCTGATTTAGGATGACAACTGTACCTGGTTTGAACTAAGAATCCACATCCTACAGCAAGATGTTCCTCACTAATAGGTCAGCTCTTCTCAGATGTAGAAATGAATGCTTTCTTCTGAATGGCCTTGCTTCTCTGTTCTGGTGTCTTCATGGAAAGGCGGGACTGTCAGAGCATAGTGGAAAAAACAGTGTAGCTGGGACCTTCACAGATATGCAAGTGCATCTGGGGTTTATCTCAGCTGTTAGCTCCTCACAGGAGTGGGATGTGAGTAATAGCCTCTACTGTGTTGCTCTGAGTCATAGAAGGAAGCTTTACCAGAACAGAAAACTGTCAGGGAGTGTTTTTTACTGTGTACCTTGTCATCCCACCTTGTTACTGTCTGCGTTACTGTGGGAAAGCTGGTTTGTGAATAGGTGCTTTTTGCTTGTAGCCTAAGTGGTTGGAAACAGCTTTAGAAGAATTTTCCAAAATAGCTGACGCTTTCAGTTGATCGTAAACATAACTTCGGTTGATACTACCCATCCCCATTCAAAAATAGCAAGACAAAATAGTCCAATTGCATTTCTCTGTGCTTTGCGGTCATGGGATACTTTTTTGTAGAACTGTTTCAGGGAACCACGTGGGGAGACTTGTCAAACTGCCACTTAGTGAGCGTGACCAGAATGACATTGAATATTCTGCTTTCCATTTTGCACTATTTTTGAAGTCTCCAAATCAGATTTTTTAACAAGTATTTTTTATGGCCAACACATGACAAAAGAAGGCTTATGTTATTAAAGTTTGTAGTTGAAAGCAACTTGAAGAGAAAACAAAGGATCAAACATTTCATTTCTCTTTTTGTCTGATGCTTAGATCAGTGACCAGCTAGGTAATTACTTGAAGTCTTAATTAATACAAAACACTCTGGATGTCAAAAAGAATTAGAGATCTGTCTTTGGGCTGCATAAATTGACTTAGTTCAAGAATAGTTTTCCCACATCTGGTTATCTTAAAAATGCAGCATTAACCATAAGTTTACTAACCTGGATGTGAGATGAGACTTCCTTGTCCTCACTGCAGAACTCTCAAGAGGAAAACTGTGATTCATGGTTTTACAGAGAGGGAGTTAGTTTTTCTCCCTATTTTCTGCAAGGAGAATGTAAAATATGAGAAACCCCTTCTCACCAACCCTGTGGCACCATGACTTCTTTATGTCAGCAGCAGTACAGTTCTTGAAGAGTTCTACCTGGGATATTATTGCCATTGAGTTCTTAATAGTTCACTTTAAAGGCCTTGGGGGAGGAGAAATGAAAAGTGCTGCAGTTATTTTTTTTTTCTTTTTCTCATCCCACACAGTGTCCCTGTAAGGGTTTCACATGCAGACGGTACACGGAAAAAATACTACAAAAGAATAGATAAATATTATATATAACCTGGAATAGCCTAGAAAAAATCTGTTTCTGGCTGGCAAACTGCAACTGCCATGGTCATTAAAATCAACATTTCATGACACTATCCCTGTTTTCCTCAATTATAAACTATGGTCGCAAAATCAGAGGCCAGACTGACCACAGTGGAAGAGCAGAGATTTGAGCAGGTATCTATGAACTTTACAAAGTTCCTGTTTGTACATCTGAATCTTGTAAATTCTGTGTTTTCTACAGATTTCTATGAGAACCTTTTCTTTGTAGTGTCTTGCTTTTGAGCTTTATATTTTCTGGCTTAGTGTTATGCAAATACACTGTGAACTATTTTCACATATTTCTTTAGAAAAAAAGTTGTAGTTCCTTATAGCAATAATAAGTTCTGTTTATTTTGAATGGTCATCACCATACATCTTTTTGAATTCTAATACAGCAAAACAGATATATTTGTTAACGAGAGACCTCCATATTCTCTACCACTATAAAATAGCCTACACTACAATGCAAAAGGAAGGGAGGTGACTGGGAGGGAACTGATAAGGTTCATGATTAAATGGCTGTGCAGAATTCTGTGGCTGTGGATTGATGATAGAAATTGGTCAGTGGCTTCCTGACTTTGGTCAGAAAGTCTCCCTGATTTCCTCCCTTCCCTATGTTTTCCTTTCTAGGAAGCAGCAGAGCAGCCACTTAATTGTGCCACCTGAGATATGGTTGAGGGAAATGATCCTGCTTTAGAAATACATAAATAATTAAATAAGTACATTAGCCCCCCCATCCCCTCATCGCTGAAATTATAAGGCTTTAAAGCTGGTTCCACAAACAAATATTCTTTTATTCTGGCACCAGCAAAGCACTGAGGTAGGGGGCACAAACAAGTGGTTGGGGGACAGGAACACCTAAAAGTAGTTTTGTTGCCACGGCATCTTAACATGAAAACACAGCCTTAGAATAATAATAGGAACAGAAATATTTGTGCTCTCTGCAGGGAGCTGGATCTATTTTCTTTTGGGTTTGGTTAATGTAAATTTAAAAATAGAAGAATGTACAAAATCCTCAACATTTGTCTCCATTTGCCACTAATGAGAGAGAAAATACAATTTCATCACAATTCTTGCAGATTGGAGGCTTGAATCCCAAAGTTATTTTTTCTCAGTCTTAATGTTTGTCAGGGTTTTTCTTTTGAATACTTAAATTTTAAAGACTTAAATAAATTTTGTTTTGTTAAGGCTTTTGTGCTCTGCACCCGTTCCAGGGTAGCCACTGGTCGTATAAGAACTGTGAAGCAAGAACAAGTGAACTTAACTGCTTGAAAGTAAAATGAATTTCTATAAAAAGGTTGGAGCATCCAATCGTTGTGAGATTAAATATTACATATTTTTGGCACCTGTTGTGAGAGTAGAGTAAGATATTTTATTAGGTATTATAGTCTATCAGTAGTCACAGTATTATCAAATCTGACAGGATTCTCTGTAAAAAAAATACATACTTTTTTTTTTTTAAAGATGGTTTGCTTATGGAAGATTTACTGCTTGACAGTGTAGATGCTTTAAGGATTCAATACATTGTCCTCAGAGATACAATTTTAATCCACAGACATTTATACTCAGGCTACATAAAGGGAGCATTATTGACCAGTTAAAGCTATCAAATCATGACTTCTTTCTTCATATATTCCATGAAGAAAGAGTGAGCTTGAAATGAAATGCTAAGTCATGCTTTGTAGAAATGCTGCTCTGTCTTGCTGTCTTTCACCTTGTGAAGGCTTCTGAAAGGGACGGGGTGGATTACACTCAGCATTTGAAATGAAACTGAATTTTCTCATCCATGTTGTAAGACTGAGTTCTCATTCAGAATTCATCCTTTCTCGCCATATTCCTGGATTCATGAGCCCTTATTACTATCTCTGGTTTCCAGCACGGCTCTAGTGAAGGCCAACTATGACCTCTTTTATTCATATGAGTCAACAGGCTCATGTGAAAATGTTTGTGTCATTTCAGTGTAGACGTTTGAACACATGAGATTAATAGAAGAAACTTCTACAGTTTCTTTTTACTCAAATTTTCTGCTCAAAATTTCATATGAGAGCACAGTTAGATTCTAGACTCACAATCCATAGAGAGTGAATGAAGACATTTAAAATTAATAGAATATAATGTATTAATGTATTAGACTTAGTGAAATAAAGACCAGAAACAGCAAAGTAAATGGATACTGTTTTTTCTGAAATATGCTTTATGTAATGGCCATACTGTCTGTCCAACTCAATGAAATTAGTAGAAGACACCTAAGTTAGTAGCAGTAAAACATCAGGACAAGTTCAGAGTGATACTTCTTTCCCCAGGTTCTGGTATTCAGTGTTTTCTAACCTAAGGAATTCATCAATAATGTCATGAGTGCTACTCCCTGGAGAGCGTTTCCCTCTGAATTTGTCTACATTGGCATCCGATACAGCTAGAGTAGTAAGTTCCACAAGATTATTTTTAGGGATATGAAGAGTACTTCCTTTAGTATTTTATTTACTGAAAAAATAGTTTCATCTGATGCCCCTAATTTTTTGCATTATGAAACAGTGAGCAATTATTCCCTATCTGTCTTCACTTTGCCAGTCATGATTTTATGCGCTTACACAATCTCTTTTCTCAGGCATGCCTTTTCCAGACTGAGGCATTTCCATCATTTTAGTCTACCCCATTACAGAAGCCATTACGTACTTTCAGTAACAATTCTCCATACATTTCTAGCCGTACCATGTCTGTTCTGCGAAGCAATAACCCTGGTTCCAAAAGCTACACTGACATTTCACAATTTTACAATACTTATCCCTTTCCTATTCACTCTGTTCTTTGTTTTGTTTTCGACTATTTTGACTGGTGTGGAAGCCAGGCTTACTGCTCTGTATTTCCACAGTTCCTACCCAATCTCTTGGAAGAAAAATTTTTGACACATTTCGTACTTACTACACTAGTAATGGCACCAGTCTAAATGCTAATTTATTCACTTTACTTAATCTTTTGGAGTTTTTGCACTTGAGTTGCTCAGCTCTTGTATAAGTGCTGTTGGGTTGTAGTACTCTTTTATTATTCATTTTATTGATTATTTTCCAAAGCCTCTTTTACTAATGCTTTCACTGAGACAGCTACTTATTTAATGCCAGGAAAAACCCAACCAAAACTAAAACAGTGGTTTGGATGTCACTCAAGCTCCTTGGTAGATTGATGCAAAGAATTCATTTGATTGCTTATTTTATTTTTTCTCTTACATCCTTATGTTCTTTGAAAATTTCTTTTACATACTGATAATCTTTTGGTCCTGTAGGCTCCCTGGCATTGGATATTCTTTTTTTTTAAGTTTTTTATGTCTCAATATATTCTTTGGCCACACTTATAATTTTGCATTTAACTTGTTAAAATTTATGCTCATCTCTGTTTTCTTCAGCTGGACACAGCTTTCATTTTTTAAAGAATGCATTTTTTAAATTATTTCTGCCAGTTTCTGATTGTTAAAAAAGCCAGCTTTCTTTTGGTCCTTTTCAGACTTGTCATATATATTCAATTTGATATTCTACCTTAGTGTTTTAAATAATTTAAATCCTGCTTAAAAAGACTTTAACCTTTTAACTGCTCCATTTACTTTCAGTTTACTAACTTAAATACATGTAGTTCATCTCTTTGAAGTGAGTGTTACTGAGTGGATGTTTCAATTTATTAAGCTTAATTATCTCGTTTCTCCTTTAAAGCACTGTGGTATCACCTCCTATGTCATTCTTATATTTCTTTACCAGAATGTATTCAACTAATTATCTTTTTTAACACAATTTTGAAGTTGCCTAACATATCGGTGTCCTCATTTATAATTACCCATTTAATTTTCATTACTTTTGAACATCTGACTGCTGTCTATACTATATATCTTTTCTTAATACCTATCACTTCAGAGCTGTCATGTTGAAAATGTACATTTCCTCAAAAAAAAAAAAAAAAGAAAAAAACACAAGTTGATATTATTTTTACAAAGAAAAGAGATTGTTGCCTGTGATAGGTAAATGTGCACCTTTTTCCCTGTCCACTGAGACATTGAAAACTCATTGAAAATCAGTGCTCTAATATCTCCTTTTCAGAGAATTTGTGATACTCTCTGCTCACAGAAGGAGTTAAAGTTCCTTAAAATCCAAACAAATTCACTATCCTTTTCCATCTTTTTTTGCTTTGTACTGGAGACCTAGATCCTACAACTGTGTTTCTAGTTTTACTTCTATTATCATTAATGTGCGCTTAAAAGATGTACCAATTCCTGCTCAAAGGAAATGCAAATTGAGTACACGTAAATATCCTGACCTGTACGCATCAAGAGCTAAGGAAGTAGCCTGGTTTCTGGTTTTATTCTGTTTTTCATATATTATCCAATCAGTTACTTCAATAGCATTAAGCTAAAACTACAGCAAACAGGAGTTTTGAGGAAGATATGAGACTAATACGGAGTAAGGCATAACTCCACAGGCATGAATTCCTTTCTTCAGATGTGGACACAGATAGACAGGGATCTTTGAATAATAAATTTATATAAATTGTAATAAAATAATCTAGTACTAAATAAGTGTGCAAAGCTTAGTTTCTGAATTGTTTCACAGAATGCCAAAGGAAGCTCTGACACATTTTTGGCTTTTAGTCTTCCTCCTTTATATCCTGTGAAAATTAGTAAGATTAATTAACCAAGACAATCCAAGTAGTCTTCCTCGTTGCTGTATTTTCTTTCTGCATCTCATAAACAGCCAAAACTCACAAAATTTAGCCAACACAGACAAAACACGTTACTATAGACAGTAACAGGTTACCGGTACGGTATATTTAGGCTTGTTTGCTAAAAACAGTCTTGATTTCAGTTGAGTTATAGAAATATATATTTATTGATCTTTCTGGTTACTTTGAGTGAACTCATCCAAAGGTAACATTTTGCCTTCATTAGTTGAGAGAAACTATATATAGCATCTCTTATATTTTGAAACAGTAGTGGAATTTTTCCTCTTTTTTTTTCCAACAGAGAGTTTTGTAATTTCTATTCACTTTGTTATTAGTTGAAAATCTTTAAGAATTTTCTTTGTAACTGAGTGAGTTTTTTTGCTTTACATGGTCTCTATTTTGTTTATGAACTCAGTGGTAACATTCTCGGACCCAGAAGAAACACATAGCAAAATATCAGCTTCTTTGCATGAGCGTTACCTTATAACTTATATGTTGCATATAAAAAGGAACTTTCTCAACAGTTTGAAATTTTGAATTTGTATGAATCAACACAATGTTTTGCTTTCCAGATGACTAAAAACACATTACAAAAGCTTGAAAGTGTGATTTATGGTGGGTTTTTTTTTCAGTGGAGATATTTTCTAAGACTTAAATGTTGACAATTTGTATTTTAAGGAGAAGCTGTACAATTTTTTTTTCATAATTTTCCCCAGAACTTTAATTTAAGGAAGTCACATTTCTAGTCACAACTTTTAAGTGTCAGCACTAACGTTGTTTAAATCATCTACACTAGTTGTAATATAAAATATTTATATTTATGCACTTTGAAAATGAAGTTAGACAAATACCTATGAAAATTAGTAAGGCAATCCCTTTTTTTTTTAAAAAAAAAGGTTTTTATTTTATTGTTTTAATCTTATTGTCTTCATCTTACTGTTTTCTGCTCTGTTTTTGATCACCTTCATTGATCTGTTTTTATCACAAACAGATCTCTAAGGGTGCATCTGCCTTAGCATTTCATTTGGAGTAGAAGGGCCTTTCTTGGTCTCTACTTAGGCTTCGGTTTCCATCACAAAGCCATCTTGGAGGACTCTGACTAGATTTCTTTTAAGTGAAAATATCCCCAAAGATGTGCTGGGAGTGTACCTAATGCACTCCAATCTATAAGGGCACTTCATCAATGGAACAAGACACAAGTCCCAAGTGAAATGCCTATTATGTGGACACTGGATCCTCAGCACCATCTACAAAGCCATGGTATCTCTTCACTTGCTGATGTAGACATAGCCTTTAGAACAGGATCCAGATTTCCCTTCTGTGGGAAAATTTCTAGGAGTGGTAATAGAGAGAAACAAAGAATAGTTTCTAAGAGAAGTATAATTAAGTAATTTCTAGATAGCTTGTAAGGGACTGTGTTTATGAATAGTTGAATTTTCCATTAAAACTCTGTTTGATGTCTCTCTACTAAATTAAATTCTTTGTGACATGACTACTTTCCTTAGAAAATGTCACTTTTTCCATTGTAACTCCTTCAGTTAAAATCCTAAAATCTGTGATACATCTTGGCAAAACAGTGAATATATTTTTTATTACCTATAAGAAACTTTTGAGCAACCATACATTGGTTACACTGTAGCAGAAGATATTTGCATACAAGACCATGTTCTCCTAATTCCTGTCCAAACATAAATCCTGGGCACAATCCCTCAGATTGTTTCTGATAACTCATGTCATCTGCATGTTGTGGGATTTTAATTATGTTAATATTTTATAAGTATGTTATTTCATTCTTCGAAAGAAAAATAATAAGGAACATCTGGAAATTGGGAGGAATTATGTTTATTTCACTGGGGATGTCTGGCTGAAGAGCTATTCATTTGTAAGCATTGTACAATTAACATAAGCAAGACATATGCTATAACATGGTTAGCATTTGTCTTGAAGAACAGCATTCTCACTAAGTACGTTTGTTTTCAGCATTGACAGCTAAGAACTTAAAAAGCAACTGCTTGACAGGTGGATTTTAATTCCTGTTGCAAATATGTTTGCAATTGATTTTTATTCTGTAAGTTTACATTCACTGCATAAAAACCTTTTCATTGATAATTATTTAAAGATAATGTTAATATTCTGAAGGAAAAATGAGAAAAGACATTTATTAATGATATTTTTACAGATAAAATCTGAAAGTTTAGACCATACGGTCATAAATCAGAACACTACAAATCTTGCACTAGTATAAATTGTGTAATTTTATTAAATTACAAGGTAATTAAAAAAAAATCCTAAGCATATCATAAAATATTTTTTTTATTTATATACTTAAAAGCAAGTTCATAGAGCACTTTCTTATTCCTTATCTGTGCTGGATAAGAAACATAGTAGCATAATAGGTTTTGATCCTATTAAAATTATCAGAAAGGCTATCAGTCATGTCACTGGAAACAGGTTTAAACCATCTATAGGATTCTGTTTGAGGTTAAAGTATTTTGTATATATAACTAATGAATGAATACTAATTTTCTCCATTAAATACAGTAAGAGTAACAAAGTACTGTTTTCATAATGAGCTGTCAGCTCACATCTATTTTATTCTGTGTTATTACTGATATTTTTCAGGTTGGTATTGTTAATGGAGATTCATGACTGGTCACTCCTGCTTGTGCTTAACTTTAGCTATTAGTAATGAAAACTTTCTCAATCAATTCACAAATTACAGTTTTGCTGATGCTGCTGATACGGTGCTATGAATTTCTGCCAACGTTAAGCTTGTGAAGCCCTGAGCTAATTGACTTTTTCAATTTCACAATTGAAGTAATATTGTGCCAATTTTCTTGGAACATTATTTTATAGAAATTCTTGAACAAAGTTGTCCCATATGAGTTGTTTGTCATCTGTTAATAAAACCAGAGCAAACAAACCACAAACCTTAAGTAAAAGAAGTCTAGAATATCCTTCACACAGAAGTTGATGTGCAAGAACACCATAGAAACTTACATTCAGAATCACACTTTTAATGACACTGTTCTGTAACAAAGAAAGAAAAATCTGCAGTAATTGTTATAGAAAAAATATGCTAGTGTACACTTTCTGCTGCACACCTTTTCTTGTCTCCAAACCAAACATGTCTGGGTTTTTGTTTCGGGGAAGGCTTTCACAATGGTTACAGTGTGTGTAACAAAGTTTTACAAACAGTATTTCCAGCTGAAATAAAAATTGAAGATGCAGAGATTTAATATTTTATCTGACAAAACATGGTTGCCAACTTTTAGGGGGTTTTGAATTTAAGTGATATAGTCTGCCAAAGCAGAGTTTGCAACACAGGCAGGCTTAAGATTTTTAATGTGTTATGGTAATATCTACAATACTGTGATGATTAACAGCAAAAGTGAGAATCAGATTATTTGATTTGTTTTCCTGCAAAAAATATCCCGTCGATCCATTTTTATTTTGTCCTTTTTCCTCTGATGTTTCTTTTATGTTCCAGGTAAGCACTTACCACTATTATTGTTCTTTTGATTTAAGAGGAGATTTTCAAATGTGCCTTGCATCAGATAATAGCAGTCCAGCACTACATATTTGTATACATTTTAATTTGTAAATTAATGTAAACCATATTACTGTAACATGTTTTTAAAGGCCAGGTCAGGAAATATTCTAAACAATTAAAAAGTAGCATTTCAGCTCTGGCTTCTGAAGTGAAAGGCCAAATTTTAGAGTTAGGTTCATTGGCTTTCCCTTGAGGGGCCTAGGTAGCTCAGATTGGATTCTGAAATATGCTGACTGGGAAGTGGTCGTAAGGGCTCAGTGTGGAAAATTGTAGCATAAGGATATTCCTTCTCTCTCTATTTTCAGAATCATAGCTTAATAACCTCTGGTTGAAGAAGGGACTTAAAATTCTTTCAAAAAAAAAACCATCAGCATTTTCTCTTTAAAAAAATGTCAATAGTTAGCTTTTCTGTTATAATATCCTGAAGAAAACATTTGTTTGAAGATCCAGACATGGGTCTCCTGTATCATAGGTGTGCCATTATCTACACAATCAAGTATAAGGAGAGGAAAGGACAATTCCTGTATTTCACTCTTGCTTAATTAGAAGCAAAAAAAAAGGTGTAGTTCTGTCCACAGAGCTGTTGCATTGTGGAAACTGGAATGGGCCTTGAGGGTTCTTCTTGCCCATGTCCAATAACTCAGTATGATCAAGTATTCCAAAGAATTCCTTGATGTTTCTCTAACTTGTTTAGAAACAGTATTTTAGTCACTGTATTTTAGTATTTTAAGATCAGTTTGTTTCTTTTAGGACTGGGAGGCTTACAGGATTTTTTAGGTCACAGGTCTGGATTTATGCATTCATTACATCCAAGTTTTTCTTTTGGCAACTAAGTACTTACTTGGATCTGCTTGTAATGATGTTTTTTAAAAAAAAGACTGTATGTGTTTCTTCTCTTTTTTGTTGTTGTTTTTTTTGGGTTGTTTTTTTTTGTTTGTTATGGTGTGATGCTACCTTTTATGTGCTATGCCTTCCAGCTTGTTTTTGAAAGATATATGAGAAGATTTGTAAAGATGAGGCGGTGTCAGAAATGACATTTTAATTTTTGACATCTGAAGAATTTATAAACAAAGTTATTTACCTGCAGGAAAGTACTATAGGGTTATCACTGACTTTCAGTTGAGAATGCACAGGATACATGATGGTGCTCTTCAGCAGCTTTAAAAAGGCAGGCTAGTCAGTGTAAAGATATACTTCTGCATGTTTACATTCTATCTCTTCGATGTTATTGGCTGCAGTCTTGTGAAATTTTGCAAAAGGTAAGATTTAGCACAAGAAGGCATTTGAAGAAAAGATAAATGACTGCAGAAAATGGGATGTTGTTACTTTTGAATTGTCATTGACAGAAAACTCAGCCACCGTTTTTGTCAGGAGTTATGCTGCAAATCTTGAGTAAACACAAAGCCTGAAGTTCTCATTTCATTTTAATGTCCCTTCACCAACAGCAGAGAGGTGACTGCTTGGGTATTGGCCCAATTCATAAACATAAGATACGTTATGGGTCATAAGAATGAAAAGTGCATGTAGCTCAGTCATTTTTCTCCATCAGTGCCCATAAGCTGACGTGCAGTGAACAGTAAAAGCAAAACAAGTATATAGGATATTTTTCATAACTGGTGTCCCAGCCTCCAACGGTTTCTCACTCATGAACTGCAAAGTCTTTTAAGTCTTTCATGGTTTCTCTGTTTGGTAACTCTTAACAGATCCCTCCTCCAGCACCTGTCCAGCCTTCCCTTGAATCCGCTGCTGACTTTTTGTGCCCACAATACTCTGCCAAAAATAATTCTATGTCTTCCTACCCACTGCCAGACAAACCACCTCCTGCAACTGGTTTGAATCTGGATCTTGCTGACTTCATCTTCTACCCTCAGTTTCTCTACTGGAGGAGTTGGTGAATAGTTTACCCCCAGCTTTCTCACACCATGTTGCTTTTGATCTCAGAGATCTGTACTTCAGTCACCTACTCTCCCGGCCACACCATCCCTTCTCCGGGCTGAAGAGGCCTCGTTATTCCTCTGTCAGGAGCTGTTTCATACCTTTGGTACAGCTCCTATTTCCCCCTCTGACCCTTCCTATTCTTCCTCTTGGAGAGGAATGAAAGATGGGATGAGCTCAGATGTGGGTGAACCATGGTCTTAGTGGCATAAAAATGCTCTCCGTTTTTCTCTGTTGCTTTCCTGATCGTTCCTAGCACTTGATTTGCCTTTCTGACTGAGCTGATGTTTTTAGGGAACTCTCTATACTGACACTGAGGCTTAAAGCCCCTAATTTCCTAAAATAGATGGGCCTGGTTCCCCGGCTTGTGTTAACTGATGTGGTTCCATGCTGAATATTGGCATACTATTGCCATTGCAGCATTGCCAGTATTATTGCCATTTCAGTGCTTGGTTGCTCAGAAGTGCCTGGTGTGCATCCTCACAGCCCACCCTCATCCCGGTTATCTCCAACACCAGTGTATCATCACCAGTTGCCTCAGTGCTTGCCTTCTTATGAGGCTCCCAAGGGATATGGTGAGCAGCACTGGACCCAGTGAAGGCTCTTGCAGAGCTTTGCTGCTGACCTTCCTCCATCGCGAGAACTGAACGTGTGCTCCCACCCCTGTTTCCCATCTTTTACTCAACTATTTATCCATTCCATGATATTCCTTCTTACGTCAGGGTTGCCTTTTTTCCTTAATAGCCAACAACAAATGTCTTTTGGAAATCCAAATATGTATTCAAAATTTAGTTTAATACAGACAATTATACTTCGATAAATTGCCTTTGTATTTTAGATTATATGAGTTATTTTCTCCCTACGTTATACTGTGTAGTACCAGTATATGGTCTTTAGTCATGCACCTTGTTTCTTCTGAAATACAACTCCTTTGTTTGGTGATATGTTTTCTGACAGAGGGACATTAATGACATGAGCTATATACTTATATCAAAGTTCAAACTTCCTAACTTGATTTAAACTGAAAAAGAAAAAATACAGAAGACTTTACATTTCAGATAAATCTTTCTATTCTTTTTCAGGAAAATTGGTAGCTACTTTCATCCTTTAAGATCAATGAATTAAATATGGGTTCAGGATAAATTTTGTGTCTTCCTAACAGAAAGATCTTCATCTGTTGCATGAGAAATTAATGCAAATTCAGTGTCTCAGGTAAAGATAGAAACAATAAATCTATGGCTTAGATAGATATATGTTCTTATTTTCTCTAAATGAGGATATAATGAATTAATTTTCAACTGTAACAGATGTTAGTGATTGGGAGGGAGGTTATTTCTGTTGAACAATAGCAATATTGCTAAAAATTATTTTACAAATTTCAGTGATGATATATGTATGTAGTTTCTGCTGATATATTAACTTACTTTCATTGAGCTGTTCTTCCAAAACTGAGAGTGTTTATATTTAGCCTCCCAGCTTTTGGAGCATCCAAATTTACTAATGAAGTGCCTGCTTGGTCCATAGCAAACTATAACTATAGGTAAATATATTTATGTAAAGAATTCTTTAAGATAAATCCCCTGAAAAACATGATGCAGAATGTATTTTATTCTGTTTTATATCTGCAAAAGCATTTGTGATTATGTTAAAAAAAATGGCGCCCTTAGGTTGTAAGTTTGGGGGGTTTTTGAGAAAAAAAGTGTGACTTTATACTAAACACTTAAATGCTGAAACAATGTAAAAACTAAAAAAAAATCATAAATGTCATCACTGAATATGCGAGTACATTGTAGAGGACTTGAGATTCAGGATGGATAACCTCACCTGAAGAAAATATGGAGATACGAGTCACTTGGCTTGCCACTCTTGGAATTCAGGATGTTTCTTCCTTGTCAGCTCAGAAATTAGTTCAACAAATGTTGCAACAGTTTTCTTAAATCAATTCCTCAAAAAATGAATTTGTCTTTGTGGAAGTGTTTACATGATCAGGGTCTGGAATAGAAAAAGGAAGAGAGAAGACCATTCTACAGAGAGAGGAAACAATAATAGAATAAGACACCAGGGGGATGGCTGGATAGCTGAATAGATTTTTATATATTGGTCTATTGTGTACTCTTTTCTTCAAATAAAAAAAGGAAGATTTTTCCCCAAAAAATGAAATGATTTAGAGAAGGGAAATAGTATACAGGAACATACATATTCAGCCAGCTAGTTATTTTTATTAAAAATATCTATGTAATTTCATTAAACCTTCCCTGCCCCCCCCCCCCCGAATTTATTACTGCAATTGAAAATTCAAATTAAGTTGTTGATGCCTACATATTAGAACATATTTTATGCATAAATAGGATAATTGTAACAGACCGCTCGAAAGACAGGAATTTTGTTCCTATTTGTACTGTTCAGTGAAGCATAAGCAGCAGCAGTAATGCTCTCAAGAAAGATAAAAAGACTAAAAACCCATGTACCTTTAAAATAATTGACTTTGTGTTTGTGCATGCACAGCAGCCAAGGACGTAATGAAAACTTTAAAAACCTTCATTCATACAGTCTCATGGAGTGTAAACAACCAGGTAGAAGACTTTGATAGACTGCCTCATTATAGTGGTGCCTGTGCCATTTAATCACAAAGCAAACAGCAAGCCAGTGGCCTCTTACAATTTAGAATGTAATTTTTCTATTTGAAACCCGTTTTGCACAAGCCAAACTCAATTGCTTTAAGAGAAAGCTGAGACACCTATTCCAACCTACTTACGTTGACTCGCACACATTTTCCTTACAACTTAGGGTGGATATGCCTGGTTGATGTTCAGACCTGTCAAAATATTAACATACATCACTAAGTTTATTTATAATGAACAAATTAGCTTTGACTATGAAAGTTCATCATCATTTCTCTCTTTCTCTCTTTCTTTTTATCGTAATGGGCATTAACAAAAACCTGCATCCCTGGTGCAGCTGTTGTGAATTCTTTGTTATTTTTCTAGAATTCTGTATTTTTCCAAAATAAGGGCCAAAATTCAGGTGAAAATATGTTAGAATTGGATGCAAAATAAAATTCTATATTAAAACTATTTGATTTTAATTTCTCACAAAGTGTATTATCATCTGCATTTTAAGAATTAAGTCTATTCGATGATGTTAGTGAAATCCATCCATAATGCTCTCATATCACAGACTTAAGTTATTTCTTTTGTCTTCATTTAAAAATACCACGTTACTAGCAATATTTGAATATTTGCCAACCACTAAATAATTCATTTTTTCTTAATCATGAAAGTGCTCTTTCTTAATTATAACAATGCAATTTCATCTTAACAGTATGATTAAACTTTAAAAAAATATGTAATTAAATCTTCCCTGATGGAATTCCATTTATAATATAATATTCAACAAATAGAGCCTTTCTCTTTGAGTTATGCACAATTTGTATTAACAGTATGAGTGAGTGTCTTTTATACATTGTGTTCTGTTGTTGTTGGTTTTCAAGAAAGTTGTAAATACTGGGCTACGACGACTACAAAGCCTGTTAAGCTTAAGTAATTTTGTACAAATATACAGGTACAAATTTTGGTTCTTCAGACCAAAAGTGGAACTCTAGCCTATGAAGAACTGTAACAAAAGTCTATGCAGGGACTTATACCCCAAACAGCTTGTCAAAGTGAGACCGAAGAGTCTCATTTAACAGAATGAACTGAGTGTCAGCTTTCTGCACAGAGCTGCATTGTGCCCTACAATTACAGCATCTTGAAGCATGAATTATTTCAGTCATGACATTTTCTTGCATTTTAGGTGGAAGTTTGAATCAGCAGATATTTATACATATATAGCTGCTTCTTGGAGTCAATCTCACTGAAGCGGTATGGAGCCCGCTTATGTCTATCAAGAGATTCTGTATGCAAATGTATGTATATGAGAAAGATGACGTAGCTAGATGGACTGAGTGGTGATATCAACAGGAACCTTCTCTATAGCTACCGAAGTTCCATTGTCTGAAGTGAAGTAGGAAATACAGATACTTTTTCAGCCATTGAAACTGTTCAACATTATTAACTTGGTCTTTAATATATTACTAACCCTGATCATGTGTCAAAGGGAAGCAGAATAATACACGGAGGAAGCCTTGTATTCAGTTACAGCAGGAGAAAATGTGTCTGTGAATACAAAGTGCTGTTGGTGAGATAACCTTTCTGCTGTAAAGGTGACATGTAAAATATGCAGAAGCTATTCCAGATCAGAGTAAATCAAATTGCTAAAGTAAGCAGGTTGCCATCTCTACTTTTCATTTTGACTAATTAGATACCTAACTAAAAGCCACTACAATTTACACAGTCATTTTTCCTTTGTTTTTCTTTCCTTTACCTTTGTTTTTTTGTCGCTTTAAAAAAGATGCTCAGTGAATTATAAATTCTATGTACTCTTCCATCAGGCTTGTCTATTTTGAATAGATACCCAATATTTTTGTTTCATCTGGAACTAAGCTTCATAGGACAGAATAACTCATTTCAGATACAGGAAATCAACAGCTGTTTTGCTGTATTTTACTGTCTACAGATGTACATCATTGCATTTTATGCATATTATTTTGAATGATATGTACAAAACACGTATGTTACCCAGTGCCAGTTTGTGGACTGGACTTTCACAGAACTTGGCACAGTGGCTCTTTGTCCTGACAAAATCCACATTTTTCAGGCTTCAGTAAAGAGATTTGTGTTTTGTGTCATGAGAAAGCAGAGTCCTAATAGTTGCCATTTATCATCCAAAAAGGGACATGGACCTGAAGAACAAGATGATTCCCATTAGTGCTTCAGCCAAGTCTTTCCAAGTCTTTCCTCTTGAAGAAAGGAAACTCACAAGCTCTGTGGACTAAAACTCTTAGAGGGTCAACTTTTCATAGAGGGTTTCAATATATCTCTGCCTGCAAACAGTAAGGTCTTGATCATGTTCTTCTGGAATAAATGGAAAGTTTTCCACTGATTTAAATGCAGATCATACCAAAAAGGGACATTCTTATGCAAGAGACCAAAGGAAAATTACTGAACAGTTTGAATGTTTAAAAAACTATATGAAAACTCAAGAAAAGCTTCAAATTTAGTATTTGGGGAAAAAAATGAAGTTTCAAATCTGGCTGGTTTTGTTTGCTTTATGGAAGACCACTGGAATTAAGTGACTACAATGAGAAATGTTTACGGAGCTGACAGATACAACAATTAGAGGCCAGTTGGGAAGTTTCTCCTGATACTCCTTTGAAGAAATACAATTCCTATAGGAATTATTTTTTTTTTAATAAGAAATTAGAGAATAGCTGTAAATTTAAAACATAAATTGATGTTTCTAATTTCCAATTTGAATTTAAAGATTTAAAACAAATATTTTATTTTGCATTTGTTAAACATGAAAATAAATATTAAATTTGTATTTTTCCTTTCCTGGGCTTCCTTACCAAAATTCATCCCCATGATACAAAGTATGGGTACATGTTATCGTCACAGTGACATAATAGGCAATGTAAGGTTCTGGCCTGTGGAGAAAACAGTAGCAGCCTGAAATGCAACTTAAATGAGGCAGAGGCAGCGCATCACCACTGGGAGTCAATTCTAAATCTGTGTGTTTGGAAAGTGAGAGCTTTCCAGTTATTTACTTCAAAACTTTTGTTATGTAAATTTAAAAAACTCAGGTTTTCACCTATTCTGAAACTAAAACAAACATTGAAATACAGGAGTTTTCACCAGGCCAAATTTCCTGAAAAGCTTTTACAGCTCCTAGCGTGTTGACTGTGGTTACTAATAACTAGCTTAACTAGGGACTTTTTGCTAGAGAGTGAAGTACATGGCAAATACTCATTATCCTTTTAATTTCATACTTATTGCTACTATAATTCAGATACAGTAATAACACAGTGCTTTTACAAGGTAATTACTCTGTCACTTTGTTAGTTTGCCATTTGTATGAGTTATTGCTTATTTCACAAAAAAAGGCTATAGCTGAGATTACTGAGATGAGCAAAGGAACCAGGCCTGTTCACCTAAAGGTTAATAATAAGGGACCTGGATAATTTAATCCATAACTCTCTTTGTTACTCTCTTCCTGCTTACAGTGGTTGCCTGCAGAGCTGTTCTAGGGGTTGTAGAAACTGAAATAATTCATTGTACACACCAAAATGGTTCTCTGAGACTCCGAGTGTGGCCACACTAGTTATAGTAACTATTTTAACTATTAAAGTCCTCCTTTAAGATGAGAAAACTTTCAGAGTTAAAAAATGGTATTACCATTTTACTTCCTTGTGATTTTTAAATCTAGTGAAATTAGACATTTAAAGTTTTTTGCAAGAATGTAATCATCTATATTCAGTGATTTGGCAGAAGCACAGCAAAAAGTGGAGATAATACACAATCCACCATCCTGTCTCTTCCCAAAGTGTGGGTTTGGTAGACTGCTTGTACCAAATTACATAAGAAACTTTGTTATACTTTTGAAATCTTCTGCATCTTTGCTGACATTGCTTAAAGGTGTGCTAATTACTGTCAGTTGCTGTCATACCGGACACCTGTGAGCCTGGAATTGGGCAAAGACAACCAATTCATTTTATGTAGGACATCGAACGGCAGCAGATGGTAATAAGCTTCAGTCAACAGCAAGCTGGGCAGGATTCACACCACCAAGCTAGATGTGGAAAACTCAAAATCCCTTGGCTAATCCCATGAGCCAGCCATTCTCCCTAATTGTGTATTTCCATAAGAAGATGTACTTTACATGTTCCAGTCTCAGCTGAATGAATAAACATGATTTAATGTACTGACTGTAGGATTTTACTAATCTATTTATTAGTTCCCCTTTCAAGGGAAGTTATAATGATGTGTTTTCACTTAAAGCAATTAGAATGTATTTTTAACAGGGGAAATGACTTAGATTATAATTACAGAGCATTATGCTGTACTTTTAATGATTTTGCTCTTTAGAAAAATGAACAGTGAGACTCATTTTGCATGAAGTTATTATCTTGCTCTCACAACATAATACAGACTTCCTTCTCAGGCTGTTGGGTCACCACAGCTGTTGGATCAGGGACCTGTGTCTTAGACTAAAATAAAAAAGATGATGAACAAATATTTACAATTACATCTGTAGTACCTGATATATCTCTTCTTAATTACACTATTTGACTCTTCATATAATTTTGAGGTAAAACATAGCTAAACGTGTGAAGATTTTACTGCTGGTTTTTTATATTTATAGTTCCCAGTGTTGCATGTCTAAAATAGAAAATTAAATCTAGTGCTATAGCAACGACAAATCTATGAAACAATAAAGGCAATCATGCCTTGTCCTATGTATTGAACAGACAGAGAAGATAAAATGAAGGTAGGGCAAATGCAATTCCATTCCTTACAGTAAAGGCAAAAAAAGGCCAGGAGAAGTTATGTGACACACCTGCTTTGCAAAGATCTGGTTTACAGTCTCATGAGAAAAGTGGACAATCACAAAAGAGTAGATACGGAGCATGGCAGGTACGTCTTCAGCCTTGTGTATCCACTGGCTTGCATCCATGCATACACTCTGGTAATGGGGAAAGTGGCAGCAGCTATGGAGTCTGTATTAGTACCACTGGAAAATTTCATCCCTTTTTTTCTCAGCGGCTATGTAGACTCTTTTCTAAGAGGGCTGTTTGGCTGAGCAGTTTTTGCAATGTTTTTTCTCAAAGTACATTAAGGAAGCTAGGTACGCTTTCCAAATACTGAGTCTTTCAGCTGGTGTAGAAATTACTGAAATCATTGACAGGCAACAAAAGAGAAAGCTCACATTAGTGAGGTTATCTGAATCAATCCTTTGTACTGAGACCTAACTGAGAGGGAGATGAACTATTATGCTCCTCTTTAATTCTCCTAAGTTATCCCGCATCAACAATACTTATTAGGTCCCCTCCTGTGAAAGGCACTTTTCTAAAAGCAAGCAAGTAAAAAGCATAAGTGGTACTGTGTTGTAAAAGTGAGGCAGAATAGCAAAAGTTTAGAGATTATGGATTTAGAGCCAAATAGTTGGAAACATTTGTCCTTTGTCAGTGTTACATTATTGCTGTTATGTCTTAGGCAAATACTTGCACTTTTTAGATGTTTCACTGCATTGTGTACGTGAATAAAGGGTGATTTGTTGAATCTGGCAGTCTGATAGGAGGGATGTTCTGAACTCTAGGAATTTTAAGCAAGAAAGTGGAGAGAGCTGCTCATTGCTTTCCTAGACAGGGAAGGTGGGAAATGGACTGGAATGACTGGAGGTGAGCTGGGAAGGTTTGGACCTTGAATACATGCCTGAAGTATGAGACTCAGTGCAATGAGAGCAAAGTAATGAGGTTGAACAAGTTCATAGTGCTGAGCTGAAATTGGGAATAGGAGGGTGAGAGGATGGGGTAGGAGGAGGTAGGGCTCAACAGATAAGGAAATAGGAAAGGTGCAGTAAACAGAGTAGATTCATACCACAGCTCAGATCTCTTGCAGACATGTTCCTGATATGTTAAGAATAAAGTTTGACTTCATTTACAGTTTTTGTTGAGGTTCCCTCACTATCAGATAAAACATGGGTTGCAAATCATAACCTTCCTGCAACACAAAAACATTTTCAGACATCATACCAGTTCTCCTTTTCTCCATGCAGCTAACCATTTCTCTTTTAAAGTACCAGGCACTGTGAATCAAAGCATCAAAACAGGGTTTTGTGTGATACATAATACTAGAAGATGATCCATGTTGTTCTTTACCCCTCTCCTGACTGACCAAAATATCCTAATTTGGTTATAGACCCATCTTTAATGCAGGAATTTCCTTTAGTCACAGAAGTGTATTAAATGGTGTGGGATGGATGACTGTTTAAGATGAGCTTACTGTGGCTAACTGAGTGCCATTGGAAACATTTGGTTCTTGTAAAAGGCTATCAAGACTTGATTTTTTGTTGTTGTTGTTGTGAAACCCTGAAAGGGTTACAAGACTTGAGAAAAAAACTCCTGCTGGCTTTTGGGTACATATGTGGGTGGGCTTGAATTGTAAAGATGTGAGTTGGGAAGAAGGAAAGTACGGAGGTTTGATTCAGAGCAGTTCTGTAAAAGGCAGAGGAGACTATGGAAGACAGAGCATGTGTTCAATGTGTTATTAATTTTTCCTCATTTTGCTTTCTGCTTTCCGTTACAAGGCTGCTATTTTGTAGGCATCTTGTCAATGTATAATATATTTGAAATGCTCTGATAGGAGCACAGTGATTAATTGGCTTGGCTGTATTGAAAGCATAACAATCTGTAGTCAAATGATTTTTTGATTAGCTTTAAGATTTCTTCTGAGAAATATATTCTATGGGGCATTCTTGGGAAAACATACGATTTTTAAATTTCATCAGTTCAGATCTGTTGCTAAAAAAGGTGGTATTAGGTGTTTTTTTGTTCATTTTAATTTTACTGGTATCTTCAGCAATTATGATCTTGTTATTAATGTGGTAGCTTTCTTCCAGAGCTTTTTTGTTTGTTAACTAATAATGAAACCTATGCTGTTGTGAATATCAATTTGCTATTAATGTTGTTTAGTAAATAATGAATGTCAGCAGTAGGCAAAGAAATTTTAAATCAACTTCATGTTTAAAACCTAGTATACTTTGTATTCTTGTATCCTCTAAGGGCTATATTGAGTGCTACTGCAGTAAAGCATGTGAAGATGTCATCCCTTATTTAGATAATCTCTGTTGTGATATAAATGATGTAAGGAATGGGAATAAACAATAAAATAAAGTATCTATTTTGAAGTAGGCATTGATTCACTGTTTGAGGTTTACTGGAAATAACTAAAGAACTTATAAGTTACGATTGATTTAAAAAACAAACAAACCAAACAAACAGTTGTTTGTTTGCTTTTTAAAAGTATTTGTGCCCGTATTCTAGCTGAAGGTATAGAGTTTGGTCTACTTTAAGAGGGTCCTTGAAACTAGAGCTGTGTTTGAATGCTTGACAAACATTCCCTCAGCCTTGCTTTTCTTTCAGCTTTCAGTGACAGTAGAGCCATGATGATGCTTGGGAAATTGGTGTGTTGCTATGGAAATGGCTGTTATGCCACCAGTTCAGCATTTATGCTTCATTGCCAGATCCAATGCAAAGAGATAAATGAAGGAGAAATCTCTAGGCTATGGTGTCTATAGAAGGAAAAAATAAAAATACACTAATCTCGATTTTAATGATGAGTCAATGTTTTTAATACCTCAGAACATTCAGATTTTCTTTTCTATAGCAGATCAGTTAAACACTTATCTGAATTTTGAGAGGTTCAGGTTCTGTGCCTGATTCAAAATGATCCAAGACAAAACTATTTCAACCCAAGAATTAGGGCGCTCAACAGGGATGTCAAATTACAGCAGAGCTTACATAAATAACTTCTTGTCCTACCTTTTCAGTTCCCATGAAACAGGATGATTGTTCTCCAGTAAGCTGTAAGCACAAGTTCTCCTCACTAAATTCAATAAATTAACAAAGTCATGGAAGAAGGAACTACCAGCAATCATGTACTTTGAAGTTTCTGGTTGGGTGTCTGTGTGTGTGCATACAGGGGAAGGGTTCTGTCAGACATTTATTTTGCTTGGTTTGGAAGGATTAACTAAATAAATTGTTGGAGGGAGGGCAATATTGCAAAACAATACAGGAAGGAAGAGAAACGGTGATTTATGAGACTGTTACACTCTGCTTGTTTTGCTGCAATGTAGGAAATATCTGTCCTGTGGGTCTGAACAGAATCATTCATGTATGAGATGAATGATTTTTAGGGGTTGTCCACTATAGCCACAAGAGCTACTTCTTATACAAAATGTGTGTTTGAGTCATAACTCTCCTCTGAGTTTTCCTGAATGATAATGATGATCTATTGGCCATTCCTGGGGTAGCTTGTTTTTTTGCAGACAACCATCCTGGCCTTCAGCCATGAAGCCAGATGTGACTGTCTCCCATTCGAGTGGGTAGCTGATCATCTCACAAGGTCACAAGTGTACTTCCTTGGACCTCTTTCTCTTCCATGTTTTAGTCATTGCTGCTTGAATAGATGCAAAGTTTCAGGTCCAGAGGTGTAATTCTTGCTCATAAACAAGACAACTGAAGTGCCAGCTTTCAAATCACTGAGGTATAAGCTGCCATTTCCACTGGCAAAATTCCCCTGTGCTCAGACTCAGACCATCTGGGAGTCTTCTCTGGAGAGTAAATGTTAATTATTTCATTCTACCTGAAAAATGATTTTTCAGTGAGAAAAGACAAAAAATTAGTGCTCATTTGCTTCTAATTCTCAGAAATCAAATTAGTTTGTCCAGTTTGTATTTAGTTGCTTCCCTGGTGTGTGGGGAATACTTACATGTGAACAAGCAACCAGAAGTAAGGTAACATGAAAAGAAGGATAGCCAATCTCTCTTTATTTATATATTTATCACTGTCATATTTTCTTAAAGGAATCTGCTATCGGGAATTGAAAATGTGAAATGTTTTTTTAAACTTTTTATCACTTCTGGTGCATCTGACAACTTGTCAATAGCTTGAAGCAACTTGCTATGCTTGCCTTTAGCAGTACTTGTAGTTGTTTAGATGAAAAATGAAAGAATCAAAATCTAGTTATTCATCCTGGGTGTCTTCTTCACACAAAAGTTTTTGCCTTATTCATTCAGCTATCATTAATTGCAGGTGACATGCAGAAAATTAGTTTCCTGAAATGCTTAGAAGCAAATTCTTTTCTGTTCAAGCAATAATTTACATCCATGGAGTCACACTAGTCTCAGTGTTGTGACACTTAGGACTCTCGGATTAGTAATGAAAATGTTAGAAATGCAGCGGAGGAATGTTTTAAGATCAATGACATTTCAACTTCTAGTTTGCAAAGTGTTAAGTACCTTTCTGAAATCAATAGAAAGCAGTTGATTTGAGCCTCTGGCCTCTCTAGCCTAGGTTATGGTGTAACCTTCATGATGGATGTTGTCATCAAAACCACTGCTACAATAGTGGCAGGGCTGTAAACACTCTGTGATTTGTTCAGTGCTCCTCTTAAAACATGACATGGAAAAGGGGAGAAAAGTGCCATTGCAGAAGAAAAATCTTAATTTAAAACCCCGTATGTTGGTCATATAACTATTTCTTCTCTAAAATTTAACAAAATGGTCATATTTAATGTGTGCAGGATACAGGTTATCCTAGACTGAAAGTAAAAGATACAAGTTTTGAACTTTCCCAGAGATGTCTTGATACAAGTATCTTGATGATGTGATCAAAACTTCAAAAACTTGTGAACAAAGTGTACATTGTATAGTGGTAAATAAAAGCATACATTTTTGTAATAGCGGATAAAACTGTGATCCCAGATACGGAGTTATTTCTTTCCTTTCATACTTTCAGGAGAATGGAAACTACCATTCCAGTGCTTGAAATCTAATTTCTATTCAGCTTTTGTTCAGAGGCTGACGTCTGCATGCATGTTTTGAACTGTGCTATCTTTAGACTGAAGAGATGAGGTCAGAGAATTATGCGACTCGGAGGCATAAGGTGTGATGGATTAAAAAAAAGGAATTACATATCCTCACTCTAGACAAAGCAACACTAAACTTTTCTTTAAAAATTACTAAACCTTAACCCACAGACATTGTAATCATATTTTACAGCTATGTAGTGGACCACAACCATTGTTAAAAGACCCTTACTTTAGTTCATTGGCTTTTTTTTGTTTTCACTAAAGTTAACAACACCTAAGCTTTTTAGGCATTCCTTTATTTGGAAGGGAGAAAGTTGAGTTTCAGATCTTTTTGCAGTCTTAAAAGGGGAAAGAGCTGCTATCCTAACTTCTCCCAAAAAGTGATGAAAGTTTTGTTGCCAAGAAGAAGTTAGCAATAAAAGAATGGGGGAGGGGGGATGCAAGGAGAAGGTTGGCTTGGGAAAAGAACACTGTATTAATGCTTTCTACAGTTTCAGAAGTAGACCTTGCTGGAAGACTGCTTTGATATCTTTCAACCATTTACCTTTGCTTGAGAGCCCTGCTTCCAGCGTCTACAAGTGGCAAAACCTCTTGTAGGCTCTGTGGACCAATTTTGCTCTGCCTCATTGAAGTCCAATTTTAAAGAGAATAAAGGGCAAAACTGAGAAGAATAAAAAGGCTGTATCTTTAGAGAAAGAGCTCCACAGGTTGTTTTTCCTCAGAAATTCTTTGCAGAGAAAAACATAACTAAACTTGGCTCTAAAAGAAAATGTAAACATTTAAGGTTGCATTTAGTCATTAATTCAGGTATTCATAGGATCATGGAGGTCAGCTAGTCCAACACCCCTGAGTGGGACTGCTGACTATTAGTATGTGACTTTAAAGTAATCTCAGCCATCAGATCAAACTTTTGTTGTTCAGTTTGCAGGAATCCCCTGCAGCAGTAATGAAAGGGATACTAAAATAGGTTTCTTAATGTAAGCACTCTCTTATAAGACAAACACCATCTCTATGACAGTCCTAAGAAATTTTAATCACCAGTGGCAACATCAGAAAGAGTGCTGCCTTAAAAATGAAGAACTTCAGTCAGCAAAGCTTGCAAGTGCTTTTTTTTTTAATAACATATACTTTGTTTAAATCCTCTGTGCTACTGAATTTTCCAATTGGGGTGCCTATAAATTAGTTAAATTTTGATATCTTCTGTGCCTTCATTTTGAGAGTATACATTCCCTCCAATAAAGCTTCTGAGTAAAGGTACACACACACACTCAGACATTTAATTGTTTGTGTATTTTTAGAACAATAACCCACTTACATAGTGATTTGCATCTCTGGAGAAATGGTGCAGTGTCGTTATAAGGAACGGTGACAAGTAGAATGACATAACACACACGACCTTAAAGGAATTAAGTATGTGTTGTATTGTGTTGCTGAATTATCTTATGAGTCACTGAGGGATTTTTTTTTTTTTAATGGTTTGCCTTGCTTTTCCTGAAAAAAATATCAAAGGCTTATTATTTTCTTTAATAAATTAGACTGTTGTTTTCTATTTGTAGATGGGGGGGTGAGAACTTTTAAATTCTCTTTTAAAATAATCCCATTTTAAATAAGCACTAAGACTCTAAGACTAAGCCCAAAACATGGTCTAATCCAAAGTTTGTGATGGACAAAAATAATGATTATCCAAAGGAACTGAAAATATTTCAGTCTTCGGTTAAATAGCTCTTTGGGTGCAAGGGTTTTATATTGCTTCAATTTTAATTGGAGGTTGTTTGAAGACCTCTAGAACTAAAGATTAAGATAAAAAAATTGTGGTCTTCTCACAATTTCTGAATGCTGAAGGGAGTGGAAAGACAAGCTGAATATATGTGGACTACTTTGTGCAAATTCTGCCAGGACAATTTTAACGGTTCTTGCAAGGAAGACATAGGATAAAAAAAGATTAATACTACTGTGCTTCTAGAATGAGTTTGTCCAAAAGATCAGCTCTAATATTGATCTGTATAGGTATATCTTGTAAAAATATTATTTTCCTAATTTTCTACTGTGTTTTGATTGTGAATTTTTGACAGCAATGAGCAAGAAAGAAAATTCTGAAAAGAAAGTGGGAAAATATTCATGTAGACCTGTTCGGAGTAATTTTGACCACCCATCTTAATGACAGTATTTTGAAGCCAAACTTGACTCAGTTTTGTGAAATAGACCATTGCTCTCTTCTCTTCCTGTTTCTGCCTGTGGTTGGTGGGAATATTGCTCTCATTCCTTTTTGAGATGCAAATAACTAAATAGCAAGCCCCTCATCTGCAAAAGATGACTGGAAAAGTTTAATATAAATAAAACATGGAAACCATGTAGTGAACAACTACGCTATTACTTTCTTAAAAGACTAAGTTTAGAAAAAATGAAAACCCCTAAAACCTCCTGTCTTCAATGCCTGTACCATTAAAAACTACTTTTTAATTATGTTTCTGCAGATTTCAGAAACAAGGATAGGAGCATCAAAAAGATCTGCAAAATATTTTAAAAAGTTTTGGTGTAGAATGAAGTCTGCTAATGTTTAAGAATAGGAGACTTCAGCTATGTATGTAGGATGGAAATAAACAGACTCCTCTATGGCATTGCACAGCATATCTCCTGGAACATATCCGGTGAGACAATTACTACTGCTAATAATATTTGTCAACTGCTATGATGCTAATAACAAAAGAATGGAGACTGTTCATAGTAGAAAGGAATTCCTGTCATACGCAACAATAGAAATAGCAGCAATAACGGAGGTAACAGTAGAGAAAAATAGAATTCTGTGAAAGTCAAAACTTTTCCCTGTAAATATGGCTGATATTCCATTATGAGTAGCTCCATTTATGTAATATTTTATTCATTTATAAAGTCTTAGACCTTAAATCCATCATAAAATAAGACTGAACTCATTTAAGGTGATTATTGAAAGGCATTTAAAGTCCAGCAGGGCACACTTAAGAAGACCTGAGGGAAAACAACAGGAAGCAGGGACTTGTTAATTTGAAAGGTAGAGGAGCCGAAGGAGAAATTGCACACCATGTGCTGTCTGAAAAGAATAGAGTGGGATCCTTCTAAAGAGAAACAGAACAAAAGCCTCTGCCATCAAAAGTAAGATGGTACAGCATCCTCAGCTACTGAGTGTCACAGTGGCTGTCTTGCTGTGACCTGATGCTGTGAGTTCACTGTTGAATGATGTATTGAACTACCATGTCTGCGCTTGAACGGATCTTCCTGCTGATAGATTCATTATAATATACGTTAAAAATACAAAAGCCAATAGAAGAATGTACTAAAACAAGTGATTTGGAGTCAAAGGCAAAAATCCGTTCATGCAGATGTTAGCTGCAAGAATTAAATTTTTTGCTGGAACAAGGCTTATAAATTAAATCACGATAAAAGCTAGCTCTCCAAAGCATGATGGTTGTGTATTAGCCACTGAGCACCTATGAAAAAAGAACTATGAATGTGAAATGTCCGGTACTGTTTTTCCCTGCTACTTCTCAGGAAGGAAATTATTTCCATCCTAGTGAGGCAGTACCATGAAGACAACAAGAAAAACTGTCAGACTTCAAATATCTCCTTGGATATAAATAGTGTGACGGGTGCAGAAGGAGATCAAAAAGTAGCAGGCACCTATTGCATGGCTTTCTACAACTGAAGGAGGCAGAGCTCAGTGAGTTGCACATTTCCTTTCATTCATCTGTGTCCAACTCTTACCTAACTCTATTTCAGTTGATATGCAAGCTGGGTCATTTTAGGTGCAGGCTTTAAAACAAAAAGGGACTATATGTAGCAATTGTTGCTCTGCAGTGCTGGACTTAGATGTGTCTGTATACTGGCAAGGTTTTAATGGCTACGTAAAAAGAGTTGCTTGGATTGATTTCTGAGATACTGGAAATGTAACTGTGAATTTAGAGCCCTATTAATGATGGAAATACATCAATATATCTATTGGTGAATGACCAGAAAATATATTGATTAACATGCAGAGACTGAAGTTTACATACTGCTGTCAGTATGTATTGTCTAATGTGTATAGATGATGTAAATATAAACACCTCTCAAACTCTAAATCATTCAGTGAGGATGCCTGGGATTATGAGTGTTCATTTATGTAATTCTACACTGAAAACTTTTTTCCTTCCTGTCTCTCCTCCCCACCCCACCCCCAAATCAGAAACTTTAATTCTAATGTATTGAAAATCATTTGGGAATTTCCCCCATGACTTCATTATAAAACAAATGGGTCAAGAAGACACACTTTCTGTGGACTCTTGATATGTAAGACAGTACCTGTGGTGAGCCAGTCAACTGGCAACATATACATAAACTCTGACCGTGAAGAAGGTAAGAAATGCTCATAATACTTTGCTTATTTCACTGTTCTAATATAAAAAAATGCAATAAAGTTGTTAGTCCATTCTCTGACAGTCTCTGTATTTATCATACAGAATTTGGCAAAATTTTTTTAGTTCACGATTCGTATTATGTTCTTATTCAGAGTAGCTATTAATAAAGATAGAGTAATCATTCTATTAAACCTACTGGGTATTTTCCATAAAATCTGCATATTTTATTTTGTAACTATAGTTTTCTACTGACTTTTTGCATGGAAATATTGCTTAACAAGAAAGCTGACTTGCTGTGGTTTTGTGAGTTTACTCATTGCTATCAGTAGATAATAAAGCTATATCTGTAACAAGTCTCTTACTTGTTAAGTCTTACACTTAAACCCTCATTCAGACTTCACAACTAAAATATGAGGATTGACCAGTTAATACTGCAGAGCCAAATCTTGCCTCTGGTAGAGTTAATGCTAATGAGCACACAACATTTCCCCTCCCCCCGCCCCCTTTCGCTTTTGTGTTAGACTATGTATTACGACCAGATCTTGTAGCTGAGAGCATCTCAGCAGTCACGGGAAGTGAGCGACACAATTTTCTACTGTTGACCTATCTGCACTTTGTGTTAGCTAATATTGAACCAATATGTTGGATGTTTGTACTCTGGATAGGGTATCACAGGTTGTCTGTTTGATTTCACCAGAAATGCTGCTACTTTTTTTTTTTCTCTACTTCTACCCACTCCTGCCCTCAGGTGGTCCCCAGAGCATAGAAAATCAAGATTTTTTTCTGTTTATATGCAGCTGATGAGAATATCAAAATAAATAGCATCAGTTGGGCAGACTAATAATTTTCTTCTCCCCATGGGAAATGGTTGTAAAAGGAGTCTTATCTCCTACAAGCTCTGGAAAGCTGGTGATAACCAGTGGAAGTGAAGGGGAGGAAGGAGTTGGGTTTGTTTTTTTTTTTTCCTCTGAGATAATATTATTAACTTGATGGGATGACCATCTTTCACTTAACAAATAAATTTGTGTTTGACCTCTGACGCCTTGAGTGTTACTGGTTTGGGTCTGAGCCAAAGCATACTAAAGCACTGGCATGGCTTCTGTGGATTTACCTGGATAAACTTTGAGTGAATCTCTGAAACACTTCCAAGGCAGACTTTTTTGAGACCTATCACAGGTACAGAGCAGGGAATTCAGGGTGGTCTTTTGGACTTATGAAGTCTGGGTTTAGAGACCAGCTGTTTTTCCTCTGCATTATTTCCCTGGGGTTGTAACAACATGAGTTCTAATCCCCTGTAGTAGCACATTTCCCCACAGAACATCCTGGCTGGGAATGTAACACACCAGCTGCATTTGAGTTCTTAGGGAAGCTCTTTCATGCTAGTTTTCTTTGAGTAAAAGCTGTCCTATCTGTTAAGAATTTGCTGTGAAAACAAAAGCTGAACAGAACCGGTGTTGGTAGTTACAAGAGCTAAGGGCTATAGCTTTTTCTTCCAAATCCTCTTAGTTGTGTGTAAAAGTGTCTGTTTTCTCATCCTTTTCTTGCTTTGGATGACTTGTTTATTCAGTGTAATATTGATGCATTGTAATAGCAGATTGATAACATCTTTAAGCAGAGATTTTTTCAGGAAATATTGTAAAATAAGTAGCACAAGAGTGACAGAAAGCAATTCACTAATACAAATGAATGAAGTATTTGAAATATGTATCTTTCTGTCTGCATATATCTTCATCTTAAATTCTTAAGACCCTGAGCAAATGATGGTTGGTTTTTTGGGTGTTTGGTTTGATTTTTGTTTTGGTTTTGTTTTTTTTACTTTAAAAATTCCAGGTAGTTTTGTCTATGAGAATTGCAAGAAAATTTCACTGCAGTACTCAATGTTAGTATCCCTTTTATTCCTGCTGCAGAGGATTCTTGCTAACTCTGAGCTTTTAATTATTTCCACTTACCATGAGCTGTTAATTCATCTTCCTCCCCTTCAATTAGGTTAAAAGTAAGATGTAATGAAGGTCTTTAGAGGTACACTAACATCTCTTAAAAGAATGATTCTTTGGCAGGAGGAGATTTAACCTATAGGTTACAGTAATGCAGGTGATCAAATGTCAAAAAAACAGCACTGATATTAGACATCCTCTTGATCATTACTATTTGTAGAGTCCTGCTCTAATCCTACTGCAGGCTACATTTTGTAGAACATCTTCTTTTCTATATAAAATGAATTCCTCCATAAAATCTAGCAGATGTCATAATACTTAAAGGAGAGTCAAAGCAGAATATGTAACTTCATAAAAAAGGATACATTTTATTTGTAGGAAACCAACATGATTGATTCATACAACCTGTTACTTCAGAGGTCTATTGAATGATATGTCATGGATAAATGTAATTTTTAGAATCTGTACTCTGTTCTGTAGCAAAATGTATCAGAGGATGTTTGAAGGGCTTTTATTCTACATTGGCATTTATATATTGTTTAGTCTTACTGTATTTAAACATGTTGCATACACTTAATGCATGCATGCATGCCTGGGACTGTGACAAGGCATTTAATAGTGGCACCTATAGATTATAGTTCGCTATAGATTACAGTTAGCTTTCAGCCATATATATCAGTATGGCTGGATTTGCAAGATTTTCTAGATATATGCTGAAATGACAAAATCTGTCCAAGAATAAAAGACTAACTTTCCTATTCTACTTTGAGGATCAATTGCTGTTAGAAATTATACACCTACATAAATATACAGTGGCACTTATATTCAGCTCACATTATTGCTCTTTGTGGAAAATGCTTTAGACTTAGTGCTGTGCTCAGATATATTAAATCCCATGCAAAGCATACTATTTCCACTTATTTTATCAGTCAAAACAACAGCATCTTGAGGACTGCGATACCTCTGCTAAGACAGGTTTCTGTGTGATAATGTAGAGAAAAGTATGGATAGATGTGGTAAAATACTAGCCGACGTAAACCTACAAAATAATTTTGGATTCTCAAGCTGAATTTGAGCTTGTAATCCTCTAAATTGGAGCTGTAAAAACGATTTGAGTTTTTGTCCCTCAGTAGCATAGAACAGATGTTTACAATTACTGTTCTGTTCAGAAGTTCTGCTTCAGTTTAAGGTATTCTGTTGCATGTTTTTGATGTCATAACACCTATTTTCACAAATCCCTGCCTTCCTAAACATAAAATATTAGGGATTTGAGCAGATAGATACCATCTTTCAATGTAAGTGTGCTATTTCAGATTGTGTGTAAAGGTCTGAATTTTGTTTTATAAAGACGTAAATAAGAAATCTATCTCAATAATTCTAACTTGTCTGTTTCTCAGCATTAAGTTGCCTTGTAGGTATGCTAAACGCCTTTAACTTTTTCAAGAACAAAGTGATGACTTTCTACTAAATACGTGTAAAAGATATTGCATTTCAGCTTAATAAGGTCATCTATGGAAGAAACAAAAATTAAGAAGCTTTACTGCAGCGGTATTTCCATTATTTCAATATATAGCTATATGATTAAAAACTAATGAAAGGACTTATAACTTTTCTTCTGTAAATATTGCTTTCCATTGCAGAATATCAAACCAATATTTGTGGTTTGTCATATTCAAGTGGACTATGTTTATTTGTAACTAATGAAAGTAAAACTTTGTAAAAAGTGGGGAAAAATTGGTATTTCCACCAAAAAACCTTCAGGTGAGTGAAGTAAGCTAGTTACTCCAGTTCAGTTTGAGAAGTTACTCAAATTTAATATTAAAGTGTAATGAAACCATAACTTTTTTTGTTGGTATTTTTTCTGATTACATGTAGAAAAGTACTTATAGGATGAGATACGAACTTGGGTAAAAATTCTGGCTACATAATTGTTCGTAAGTGGCTGCTACACATTCAGCTTAAGCTCAGTGAAATGCTTGAGATTTCTTGGGCATAATAATTTCTTTAAAAATATTGCAAGTCCTGGGATTTTACTGCTGGATGCCTGCTAAAACTGTTGTAACCAAATTTTTGTTGTGGTTTGTTTTGAGGTTTTTTTGTCATCTACTCTGAGGCCAGATATGAAGCAAGCAGTATTAGTTTTCCTCCAAAAGAATCACTTAAGCTAGTCTTGCCAAAACTGAGTCAGAAATGCAGAAAGCCAAAAAATTGCTACTGGAACCGATTTTTTTAAATAACCATAACATCAATTCAGATATAAGTGATAAATTCTGCTGATCTGCAGACTGCTATGAAGACGGAGTGCATTAGTTGTGTAGGCTGTCCTTCTGTCCTTGTTCAAAGCAAAGTAATGGTGGTGAGTTTTTAAGCTGTGGATGCTTAGGGATTGATAAAGTTGCATAACACTTTCCACAGGAATACAACGTGCAAATCTTTCTGGATATGTATCCCCCACTCTTTTTTAAACACAGGAAAAAAAAGACTTCAGATTCCATAGCTAAAGTGTCTATACACACAGTAGTTTAGTTAGCATAGGAATAGTTGGAAAATTACTATGATGTGCTTTGATTTCACAGAACTTGCTAATAATAAAATAAATCTTTTTATGGATTACATGTATAGCCTGTGACTATAACACCATAAATTATCGTATATTATAAACATCTATATGAATCTCTAATGGTATGTTATGGCAGCAGAAAGATGACATATATATACTATAACTGGGTGAATTGTCCCTAATCATCTCTCTCTAACCATCCTAATTCTCACTGACTGCAATCAAGCCCACAAGGATTGATCTAATCTGAGATGAAACAGTTTGTAGCAGATGTTTCTATATTTCTTTTATTCCCAACTTTAAATGCCAGCAGATTTGCAATCTGGAAAATAATAATAATAAAAAAAATGCTATCAGAAATTTTAGGGTTTGAACTATGACACTAAAACTATCTAAGACCTAATTGTCTTCTATAATGTTGCAGAAGGTCATAATACAAGGTTTATAAACTAGAGGTTTAACCTTGCTTCCTAATTAGGATGATAAAATGAAGCTCAAGGGTATGTGCAAGGTTATCATATATGAGGAATGTTTCCCTGTTGGATAGCCTTCATAACACACCTTCAGACAGCATTTTTTATTAAAGGCATTACTAGTGATCTTTTGGGGATGTATTTGTGTTTTTTTTTAATCCTGGCTTTACAGTTGAAACAGCTTTGCTTTTATTGCAATTGCTTTGTGGTAGATGCTTTGGTAACGTTTGAAAAAAATATGTTGAAATGGGCAAGAGCAGGTGGAGAGTTAGAATCAATAAAAAAAGGGAAAACCTTCCAAGACTTTTTGTATCTTGTAGTAAAGTCTTGGCCCCACACCCCAGAGCTGCTGAAAGAAGTAGACTCACGCTTCTGAGCAGGGCTAGGGGTTATTTTTGCCTTTCCTCCTGTTTGGGGGGGAGTGGGTGGTAGATGACTGTGGAAGATCTCTGCTCTGCTGCTGGGAATTATATGAGTTCCCAGTGGTGTGGTAAAGGAGCAGGAGCTGGCCTTGATGCCCTGCTACTCTGCACACTCTGCCCTAATTAGGGAGCTCAGTGCTGTGCAGTAGTGTTCCACCTCTCTTGCTTCTTCATACGGATCCAAATTTGCCACCCAAAATGCACCCACTTAGTGCAGTGGTAACTGTATTTCAAAAAAGCAGACAGTTAAATCAGTGCTGTTCAAGACAGGAAAAAGCACTGGTTTAGGGCATCTTAATTTCAAAGATGCCCAAAAACCTAAGTACGGGAGGGATGGCATGCCTTGTTACAACAGTACTTGCTTTTGTCTTTTTAATGCAAGGTGTTGGTAACTCACGTAGGTGGATTGCAAAGATGAGGTGTTTTGGTTTGTGTTTTTTTTTTTTCTTTCTATTGACTTTACTCAGCAATAGCTTATATCCTGTAACTTGCTCTTTAGCTGAGGCATGAATGGTTTTGTCTTTCCATTTTCCTCTTGGGCTTTTTTACAGGTAATAACTGCTTTTCAATTTATCTTAAATTTTACTTGAATGCATGACAAGTGTAGTTCCACTGAAGTGCTAAGGTGTCACCCCTCATCTCTTCTCCCTTTGCTAAAATATGCACAGAAAAATCAAAAAGTAGTGGGTGTCAACACAATGGTTAAATATTAATTTACTGTGACAAATATTTTTATTTTTCTTACTATGAATGTTACATTTTTTAATTTGTGAGTCAAGATATTTTAGCTCACAACATACTGCATTTCTCTCACATACTCCATAAAAACCAATATCTATTTTTAATGGAGATAACTAGTGAAGTAAATTTGAACATTTTCATCTTTTAGTGGTTTTAATGCATACACTGCAGATGTTGTCTTGTCTAACAGGAGAGCACTGCACATGGAAAGTCAGGGAGGAGAAATCAACTAGCCTTTCCTGCAGATAATGAGATGTAAATGCAGGACTGAATATTATTCTGTAGATGTCTTCCTGGAAGAACCTTTTCATAGGTTATGCTGGCAAAAAGCCCCATGAGCGATGCTTCAGTGCCCGTCCTGGTCAGTGATGGTTTCTGTTAGTAACTAGGAGCTGACTCACTGCTGCTTCTCTCAAGAGACAAATGTTTCTACATCTAGTGGCAGAAAATTAGATGGTTTTCCTATATACCCAAGAAAGTGATTGCCATTTGTACTGTCTTTTGGATAGGGGCAGGGAGATTTCAGAGCATCTTAAGTGGTTCAAAAAAAAAGTTTATAGTGTTGTAACTTTCTTTTTTGGCATTATTAAAAAAAGGAAAAGATGGATGATTTTTTGTTTCTGTTTTCTTTGAGTGTGAGGTGGAATTTCTGGAATAATGTGTAGAGACTTGTCAATAAAAATCCCTTCTCTAAATATTAGTGATGACTGGCAAAGCTTTATTAACTACAGCTGTGGATAAAAAGAAATGTTGATCTCAAAAGCAACTCTTGTAAATGACTAAGAAAAGGCTTTAGAAATCTCTGGAAAATGGAAAATCATATGTAAGATTCCCACTGTAAACCAATTATTTTAAATTATTTTAGGAAAAAGAAAAATTTTTCTTCTTTCTAAAAAACTAATTTAACCAATGGGTTTCCTGTAATATGTCTTTTAATGGATTTATTATGAACAACCATGGCAACAATAAAACAGAACTGTATGATATGAGCATGAAGAATAATGATCCGTTCAGAGGCCAAACTTTTGCATATATTAGTCAAGATTATTAGAACATATGAACATGCTGGAAAGGTGAGCTGAGAGGTGAATTAAACAGAAGAAAAAGTAAGAAAATAAGATTATGCAGAGATTTTCATCATGAATTGATCTATTGCAGTGTTTCAAGTAAAATATAAAAAAGGGATCTCTAAAGATTAATAGAAATGGAGCAGAACTGGAAGTCAGATTTCTGACTGGAAAGATTTCAGAAATAATTTGGGGATGATAAGTTTATATTGTTCCATGTCTGGAATCCTTTTCTCTCACTAATGAGATGAGGCTCCACAAGGTCCATCCCTAGGAACAGAGACTACTCTCCCCTGCAAGCTTGTACATTGTAATGAAAGTCATTCCCGTATGATATTGCAAGAGGCAGCTGAATCAGTTCTCACCAGACCACAAGTGTGCTGAGTTACTGCCATCGCTTACTGATATATAGTTGCACAGGTAGTGGGATCTAGAGGAATATTTTTTTCTGCTTTGCCCATCTTGTAAAACTGAGAGAGGAAGGGTGTTGTTTAAAGAGGTTCTGCTGTGCCATGGACTCAGGTAATTTCAATAGAAACCTTCTCAGGTTCGTACTGGACAAGTTTTGGTCCTTCTAATTCATACTTTAATAAAAGGAAACCTACACATAGCATGTATTTAATGCTATCTTTCTGAATTTCTCCAGAAAAAAGCAATAGCATAGGGTTAAACTTTGTGTTGTTTGCCCTCGTTACAAAATTTTTAAAGCATATTCGTTGAGCAGTGAGTGCTCATCCAAAAAATGTTGCAAAACTGATTAAACAATCAAATATTTGGCATTTCTTCAACTATGCATGTGTGAGAAACAGACGCTTAAATCTCACAGGAAATGCTAAATATTGTGGAGACAACACTGCAAGTGGTTCTCTTTCTCTCTGTTGTTAAAGGGCTGATGCTGATTTCTTTCACAGTGGCTACCCCAATTATCTGAGGACTTTAGAAGTCCTTCAGAAGTTTTGATTACAGCCAATGGCATCCTAAACTAGGCCAGGGATAAAAGCGTATCTCACAGTTCGTGAATAATTGAGTAGGCTTTTGTACAACAATGAGGTGCCTTATGAAAGGCAAATGTTTGTTTGCTGTGTGCTCACATCTGCACCTATTTATTCATATTTATAGGTAAATTTATATGCTAATGCTTTTTCAAACACTGAGATACAAACTGTCTGTTGGTGTAATCAGATAAAATGCTGCTGAAATGCAGTGGAATTGTATATGTTTATACCAGCTTTAAAAGTGATTATAGGTTAAAAAAATAAAATCCAAATGCAAGGATGTACCTTGGTGTATGTATGGACCAAATCAGGAGTCCTCATTGAGCCATTGCATTCTTCAGATCTCTCCTCTCCTAAAGGTCTGGAAAAACAGATGTGAATAAATTGAAGCAGTAACAGTCTAAAGGTAAAACTTATGGTTTCCTCCTCTTACTATTCAGTGTTCTCCTTTAAAAGCAATGGCTGTTCTTTCCTGCAGTCTAGCTGCTGAAGCCTTTGAATTCACCCCAATGCAGATCTTCGGGAAAAGGCCTAAAGAGGAGCATCTTTAAAAATAACTAGAATCTAGCCCTCTTCAATGGATACTGAGGCCCCAACTAATAAGTGGGTCAAAGCCTTCCTCTTGAATTTTGTCGCAAACCCTCAAACCTGTTTCCACACTGTTCCAGATTGATACCCAGTGAAAAAAAGACTGACATTGTCATTCAGAAGACCCTGCTCATTTGTCACTGAAGGAATTGCTTTGGAGTATGCATTAGATGACCTTTTATCTGGAAAATGTTTTCATCCTCACAGAGAGAAATCTGGCTCCTTGACTTCACATGTCTAGTTTTCCATTTATTAGAGATACTTCTGATGTACTGGATCTGATACTTTGCGTTATAACAAAAAATGGCTGTGCTGTATTAAAAAACAAACAAAAAAGAAAAACTAAAAAAACTTACTCTGTCAATTGACACAAAACTTCTCTTACCTTGTCACCAGCTGTCCAAAATTCAGGTCATCAGTAAAATGTAGATTCTGTGGCTGTGCTAAAACCCACCACCACTGATGATGGGGACTGTAGGTTGATCTTTTTTTCTGAAGAGAAGACTGTGAGGACTGTAAACCATTAAGGGCAGATAACAGAAATAAGGAAATCAATAAAAGATCCGAAATGAAGGCAATGATTTTACCTTGATAAAGAAGTTCTTAGGAAAAGACTTTCCTCAGAGGGAGAAAGATGAACTGAAAATACACAGACTAAAAAAAAAAAACAACCCAGATCCCAGAATAACCAGGAGTATTATTAAAAGTGACACTTTTATTAAATGAATAAATATGCCCCCCAGTTGAAGCTATTGCTTTTAATAAGGTCAAAATAGCATGAATATCCTCTACCTATGTGTTACCTGCAAAAATGGAGCTTTTCACACCATAACGTTGTGAAGAGTTAATATGGGTTAATCAAGAGAGAACTGTGGGAGCAGTGCTACAGCTTTGGTGAAATAAGTTGCCACACTGCCGAGATGTTATTTGAAGAAAGTACTATCTAATAAAGACGGTTTATGATGTCCCACAGTGTAATGCCATTTTTTTCAGGAAATATGATATTGTCTTTGCTTTCCCCCAGGTTAGGTGAAGTAATTTCTGAGATAGGAAGTACAGTTGTACAGTTGCCACTTTACAACCTTAGTAGAAAAAAACCCTAAAACTTGTATGCTTTGTAAGAAGTATAGTTGCAGAGGATTTCATTAAATGCTGTTTTCTTCCAAAAGTCTTCATAATTAAACATATTGATACTGTAATCCAATGGTAGGTTTTTAAAAGAAAACATTTATTTTGACTGATAACATTCATCTGAGATAATGACAACAGGATAGTGTCAGTATTATTATATCAGAATGTGGCTAATTAAGCTTAATTATTTTAATGACATTATATTGACTGCTTATAATCAGTTTAGACAGCATCACACTGAGGGGAAAACTCCTCATTTTAGCTCTCCCTGTTCATATTTCCTTTTTATTTTTTTTTAATGGGAGATATGTTTGAGCTGATCCAAATTAAATACTGGTGTACTTCTTGTGTCATTAAATTTTGTAGAGTTTCTGAAGAAATAAGGCTCTTCTCCACATGTGGCCAGTGGAACCATTAACTAGTATTGGGGTTTTTTTTTGTTTTTCAATGTAGCCTTGAAATAATAACATAAAATTCCGTATGGTATTGTTTATAGAGCTGTGCAAGTACTGAAGAGGAGAATGAAGTAAAATATTTCATAGATTATAAAACTATATTAATATCTAATTCCTTACTTGCATAATATAGTCTAAAGCATTATCCTTAATCAACTTTTTTTTGAACTGCAAGTGTATTCTTTCTTATTTGATAATTCAATCCTGATTTTAAACTTCTGGTTATGGTAATACCACCAGAACACTTGGTAAATAGTCTAATAACGTACCCTCGTTGCTTAAAAATGAATTTTAAGGAAAATCTAGTGTGGTTCTCATTAAAATGAAAGGACAATATTGGGTTTTTTTGTGTTTTCTGAAGGATTTTATTTTTCACTACATGTTCCCAAACTTTAATAATCTGCATAGTTTTTCCTAAGAAAGTTTGTTATTGAACTAAGTGAGAGAACTAGATGATGTTGTCCAGCAATAATCACATTGGTGCTTATTTCAACTTTCTTTTCTGTGCATACAAGCTCTGCTGATTACTGTATTGTGTTAAAAGCTGCAATAGTTTCTCAATGGTATCGATACTCTCATAGAAATAGAGTATAAATGTGAAAGCTAGAAATGCATGGAGTGATTTCTGAAAGTACTTTCTCTGATGACAGCCTTATAATTCTTTTCATATTCAAAGTTCATGGATTTACTTGCATCTCAGGAATTGTCAAATTTGGCATGCGTGAAAGAAATGGAAGCAAAAAAGTCTACGAAGTACTGGCAATCAATATGTATAAATTGAGGAACTGGGATTACTTGTGTAGAAATAATTGATGTTCTCAGAATTTTCCAGACTTTTAAAATAAAATATTTTCATTTTAAAATTTCTTCCTACATCAATTATGTAGCTGAACGCATTTGTGATACTGTCCACCTTTAAAGAAAAGCTGATATAATCCATTGATTTTGTTTGCAGATTTTCAGGCGTTGTTGGTTGGTTTTCAAGAAGGCTTCCAGTAAAGGACCCAGGAGGCTAGAAAAATTTCCAGATGAGAAGGCAGCATATTTCAGGAACTTTCACAAGGTAAGTCATGCCTTTCTTGTGAACTGAAGCGTTGCCTGTTTACCACTCTTCCTTGGGAAGAGTGTGTTCTTGATATGTCTAGTTTGCAAACAATACAGTGAGAATCGAGTTGAAAACCTAATCCTGACACTAAAAGCACAGTAAAACATCTGTAAATCTCAGTGATGCAGGTGAGATATCACACTGTTTTTTCCAGATGAGCACAAAAACCCCAATATATGTAGTGAAAGATGGATGGATTTTTTCTTTAAACATTAGTATTTCGGAAATGTGTAAAATTGGCTGCTTAATCAAATTTTTAACCTTAGTTATCAACTAAGTATTGAACAAATTCTGAAAATGCTAAATGCCTCGGTTGTAATGGTGACACTGGTTGAATATGTAATGTTTTTCCCAGAACTCTTCAAGAGTCAACAGCAAGGATTTTTAAAGGTGAAAATTCAGCATTCACTGAATGAGATTCTCCCTTTCTCTGTCACTATCACTTCTGTGATAGAAAACAAGATATTTGAGCACGGGTTTTTCTTTCTGTCTTGTAAGTTACTGTTATCAGCTCCCCACGACATGCAGTAGATTTTAAGTTAGGTCATCCTAAAATAAGGCAGGGCTCTGTGCTTGTACTATTGTCTTCTATCCAGTCACCTTTAGCTTCATGTCATATGAACGTTAGATATTATCTTAAAACTGACAAGTTGAAACACAAAGATGACTTAGCCAAGGTCACATGGCAAGCAGTGAAAGAATGTGGATGTAAGTCTAGATCTCTTGAAGGCAGGTCTAATGCTTTTTATCATAAAACTACAAATTAGCCTTTAAGTTCCAGTAACCTCTTGGTCTCTTTAAATTAAAAATGTATATATAATAAATAGCATGCAATTATCCTGTGAATATTTTCTAAGAAAAAGAGCCCCAGTAATTTCATATTGACAAAAATCCAACTTCTGATCTTATATTGGTATCCAGGTTTAGGACTGACGTGTACTAGACTATTGGCACTTTCACTGATGTACCAGAATGACAATGTTTGCTCCCACGCATAGGAGGTCCACATGGAGCAAAAGTGATTCTTCTCTTCAACATAAATTTCAAAAAATGTTTACTTTCAAGATGCAACTTAATGATGGGTCTTTAAAATGATTAATTGGATGGTTTGGGCGGATAGCTGTAGTGATGGCTGAAATCCCACAGAGATCCCTTATCTATGAAGTTTATATTGATTAGCAACAGGGCAGAAGGATGAAATTGTGGGGTTTTGGGGGGAGCTTTTTTTGGGGGGGTTGTTAAATTGTTGTTTGAGCATGTTGTTGCCTATAGCACACTTTGTGTGTAAAAGGATTCAGAAAGACTTTATGTGTTTCTTGTCAACTGTCATCTTTGTAGAAAAATCATGTGAAATGTAAGAATCATTTGAGAAGCTAAAAAAGTAACATAGATAATTTGCAACTGCACGTTGTAGTATTGATGGAAGAGTGGCCCTTTGCATGTAAGCAAATTGAAAGGGTGTTATAGTTCTTTTTCATCTCTTTTTTCCCCTCTTATTCCACTCCTTGGGGGCAGGGAGGGGAAAGAGAAAGAAATTAATTCTCTTTCCTATTTAAAAGGTTACTGGGTTTCTGGCTGTAGAGAAAAAAAGAATTGTATCCATTCACTTGGATGATAACCATTTTTGAAATAAAGTCCTGAAATAATTTCTAAAGTTATATTATCAGAAAATAGAAACCCTGAACCTTATTCTCAGGTTTGATTTTTTTTTTTAAAGGCTATTTTATTATTTCATAATGATTATTCTCCTCAATTGCCTCCATTCTGATAAATGAAATAGTGGTGAAGTAGAAGTGCATGAGTTGTGAATAGTCATCGAGAGTGACTATTGAGGGAACAGTGAAGGTTGTTATGCGAGCAGATATAGTTATTTGATTGCTGATATGGGATCAAAATATCCTCATTCTCTTTCTTTCTTTTCTAGAGCTGCTTATTGCTTTGTTATATTTTGAAGTAGTTCAAAATGCATGTTTATTGCTATCCAGTACAAACTCTTAGCCCTGTTTTGACATTCTGTTTCCTTATTCACTCACAAAATATAAGGAGGGCATCTGGTGTGCAAAGTTGAAGGGTAACTCTGAATTCTAAGAATCAATGAAAAAAATGATTAAATATTGAAGAAATGAGAGACCGGGTGTTTTTTAAGGAAGACTAAAATATATGTTGCAAGCCTGACTCTTTATGAAAGGCCAACATACTTAAATGGGTGAAAGGCTCCGATCACACGCTAATATTCATATAAGAATGTATATGTCAACCCTGACATCCTTATTCCTGTACAATCTCTTTATAACTAGTAGAAGAAAAGGGGTGGTGGAGAGGGGGACTCAGAACATACTGGGATTCTCTAGGAACTCATGTCCTTCAGACCTTCAGATCAGCCTAGGTTACCCTGGGAGAAGGTCTAGGAGTAGCACATAGTCTTACTACATTGTACTGTGCAGGTTTTCTAGCTTTCTCATGAAGAGTTACAGGAGAAAATTTTACCTCTCAACTGGAAACATAACAAAAAATAATATCTTTGATTTATCTGCAATCAAATCAGTATCCAGGATCACAAACAGTACCCCAAAATAAGTAACTCATCAAGATTTTAAGCATCTCTATTTTTCCATGGATGTTTGAGCTTGAAATGTAGCTTAAATCAAATTCCTGTTTAAAGCACTTTACCTAGATGGCCATATATCTCCTATATTTATGTGATAAACCTGTGTATTGGTCAATATGAATTATAGAAGGAGCACTGGGCTAAAAAAAAAGAAAAAAACAGGACTGGTAGTGCAAAGCTAAGAGAATTAAAAATGGAGATTTTCTGGTTTACATATCCTAAATAAATTTTTATTAATGTGCAAATAAGCTGGCCTCTTTAGAAAATGGACTCCTCCTCCTCCCCATTATCCAGACAATATGTGGGTTTATTTGTTATTCTGTAAATTCTCTAATGTTGTTGTGCATTGCTTTGGAGTTTTTTCCTAGTGATTTTCTTATTATAGACCACAGTAATGGCATTAGTCCTTATAGACAAGTGCCTCCTGACAGTAACAGTGAATATTACACCCATTAGTTGAAACATGACCTCATCTGTTCATTCCAGTTTCTGGTATCAAATTAAAACTTCTCATTACTGTAAATTTAGATCATTACACTCTTGCTCAGGTAAGTTATAGCTTAGCTGTACTGTTTTCCCTTGAACATTCATTGTGGAGGTTGTGCGGAACAGCTGTGTTTACTCCCATTACTCCAAAGAGGGCATAAAGTGGCAATAGCTCTGCACCGATCCCAGGGTTGGGTATGTTCCTGGGAGCTCTTCCTACACTATCAGAAAAGGCCAAAAACAGACACCACAGCTTTACCAACTTAAAAGAGGGAATAAATAACAAGCTTTCTCATTTTTGTAAAAGAAGATAAGAGGTATGTAAAAGGCGAAATTCTTTCAGACTTTGGAGGCATAGTGATCAGACAGTACCAGAGCCTGTTACCCATTAGGAGGGGCTTGCAGGAGCATTACAGGAAGTCAACATGGCTAAGTAGCAACACGAACGTTACTAGAAATGAGAGATCAAACTTCAAAACCTGAAGTGTATCCGAATAAACTAGAAAGCATTACACAACTGGCCAATTAATTGTTAAAGCAGAATTAGAAAGAGCAAAGTAGAGCTTGAAGAGCAACTAACCTGCTTAGTTAAAACTGGTTATAAATACAGATTCTGACCCATCAGGAACAAAAGGCTTGCCAAAGACCCTGTGCATCCAAATGACAATCAGAGTATAACGGAAATGTGCAAGAAAGAGAGTATAAATGAGCACATTTCCATTGGGGTTTACTGTAGAGGAAACTGGCATGCTCTGGTGTGGGTATGCAAGGGAAGATTCTGCAGAGGTGTCTCTGTATCATAAACTTGATCGTAGATACTTCAACCCCAGCTACACAGAATGTTCACTAGCAAAGTATGGAGAACATATTCACTCAAGAGTCCAAAGGGAGCTTAAGGATGACATAGCTGAATTACTAATGGTAGCCCATGAAGTCCACAATGGGAACCAACAGATGTGGATTCTTCCATTCCTTGTAAAATCTCCAGTTCCATTAATGTATGTTTCTCTTTCACTAATAAGGTAAATAACCTTCACATGAAGTGAAGGTGGTGTGAGTTGGGTCTGTCCCTGACAAGATATATCAGTCTTGGAGGAAGAGAAGCTTGAATCTGTCAATGCTGGCATGCTTACCCTTCAAATGAGTAAATAGGTGATGTCTGGCATAGAGTTCAAGACTTACTGATGTAATTCCTCCAATATGAGAGATTGTTCTGTTAAGATTGTGTCAACAACAACTATCTCTAGGGTTTTGAGGTTTAAGTTAGCAAGATTAAAGTAGGATAAGATTTTTAGATTTTTTTTTAGATTATTTGTTTTTTTCTGTTATCATGTTTGATTATGATGTGCTTTATATAAATCTGCAAAGGCAAAATAAAATGAATTGCACAATGTTTTAGCAATGACTTCTGATAGTCAAAAATATATATGGAACAGATGGTCTTAAGCACATGTTATATAATATGTGTCCACAAAAATAAATAATAATCAAGAAAAAGAATAGCAGTAGCCTTCTAACTGTAATCTACTAAATTAAATTTGTGGCCAGGGCCACACAAGGGGAGCTACAGTACGGTTTTTCTTTCACTGCTTGATTATCCTGAAGAAACTTGTGGAATGCTAAATACTAGTTTCAGGAAATGGTGATTTATTTAATGCAAACCCAGTGATTTATAGCAGGTTCTTATACAAGCTGCAGCAGTTTCTTGGACAGTTCTTGGCAATAAGATCTCCTGTGCACATGTGTGCACAAGCACACACCTAGAGTTTCTGTGGTGTGTTCATAGCCCTGTTTTGTAAGAGGAAGGAGGGAACAGGTTCTTTTTCTGTTTAAAAACACAGTATGCAGGAACAATAAGATACCTATTCTTCCACAGCAAAGTTGCTAGTCTCTAATTGAGATGGCCTTAAACCATGAGGTGGTTATTCACTTCAAAATATTTCAGGATAAGTGAATTCCTGATAACTTTGAAAAACACTAAATTTTGCCACAGTCATCTATGTGCTAGTCCATACTATTCTCAAATTTAATTACAACTCTAAAATGAAAAATAAAAATATTTACATATGGTAGCATTATCATAAGATAATAGTTCCTCATAAGAACTTCTCTTTGATTGTTTCCACTTACTCAGTTACCTTTGGGTTAGCTTTTTTCCCCTCCATGTTCTCTGGCTACTGCCAGGTTGCCTAAATGAAGATTCTTATCGCTAAAGAAATGTGAACTAGCCTACTGTTCATTCTAGTTTAGTCCAAGAGTCCTGCTTTATTGTGGAGTATTTCAGCCTCTTGTGTTGCTCATGTTCACTACAAATCGAAAGTTATGCAAGTCTCCTTATGGACCTCTATAATCTGGGTTGCTACTATCATTACTCAAGATACTGCATTGCTTCTCAGATGCAAAGGCATTCTCAAAAGGAAGTTGGATAAACATCTATCAAAATGTAATTGTTAGGATTGAGTTCTTGTGCTTTTTGTGATAAGATATATTATAACACTTGATTTGCATCCAAATTTGAATATTATTTGAATTACCCTTCCTTGCCTTCCCCCCCCCCCCCCCCCCGAATGTTTATGCTTTCTGTTTTTCAAAATCTCAAATTTAAACCTGTCTGGTTTTGCTATGTTGACCATCCTGTTTCCACTGTTTGTTAGTTGATCTAAATTTCCTCAATAAGTCTTTATTTTCTCATCTGGTTAAATTCATTCAAAAATTCATATTAGACAGAGTTAAATATGAATAGCTTAAGAAGATCTGGTCGCATTCACAGATATTGGATTTTTACTTTGAGGACAATCCCAAATTTAGACTATTTTGTCCTTTCCCTCTTCTCCCCTTATCCTTGTTCTTTAGAAGTGTGGTCATATTTTATTGCCCAGAACTTATTTCAGAAAATTTCAAAATAGTGATCTCAATGCAGTATTTTCTTAGGAGCACAGTGAATGTGTTTGTGCGTGTATGACTATGTTAGTTCTTGAATAATATTTCACAAATTTTTATCTGCAAAGAATTGATAATTTAACAGCTATTTTTTGTAAGGCTTTGCTCTTTGAGGTTGAAAGAGGTGCCCAAATGTACTTTGTGTGGTTTTCACATCCTTATTTTGCCGAGTCTTCCAAAGCAGACATAACTAAATTTTCCTGAAAACTATATCTTTATTTTTCCCCATTTTGACATGCAATTCTCTTCAAATATTTGTTTACAGCACTTTCAAATAATATCTTGTCATCTGGTTGGTATGGGAAGGTTACAAAGGACATTGCTTTCATGGGCAGCTATTACTTGGCTGATGACATTAAAATGAACCCTATTTAGATGAATAACAGTAAAATTACTCAGTTCTGTACACCAAACAATAAGATTTGCAGTAATTATCTGATCCCTCTTAAAATATAGAAGTATCTGAACAATGTAATTGTTCAAAGCAAGTATTCTATGCACCAAAAACCGTATTGCAAGAATAATTGGAGCTGTGCTGGTAATAAAGCTGTTAATAGAGTCTGAGCACATTAAAAGACAACATGCAAACTAATGAAACAAAATCTCTTTCGATAAAAATTGTATTAAGGCAATAACATCTTCTTTCCTTAACAACGTAGTGAAGAAATCTACAAGTTGAGCATGCTGACAGAACTTTGAGCTCCTACAAGCATGGACCTAAAATGCTTAAATGACCTTATGAGTCTCTTCCTGTGTGGGACTCTACTTATCCTTCTAAACCTTGAAGGCACAGACTATTAATTAGGAGTGTCAATTCGTAGGGTAAATAAAGAAGTGATGTCAATGGGTGGCTTTGAATTCCTCAGCAGTGGCATCAGTAGCTGAATCTAAGTATCAGGGAAGGAAAAAATGATGGGAAAAGTAAAGATAATCTCTTAGTCTCTACTGGTAACACAAAGCAACTCCCAGACATGTTAGTGGTGGTTCTTATATGAAGATCCATGTACACTTGTTACAGTAAATTCATAGTAGTACTTGAGTGTGTGCACAGTTTTGCAGCAAAAGGGACACTCTACCCTTAAAAACCGGCTTTTTAAATAGGAGCCTGTATTCGCATTACATTAAGTGTTAAAACAAGCCGGAAGACTGAACTTTTTACTGTAAAAAAAATATTATTGGATAGGGGAGGAACGTTTAAACATTTCAGCAGGAGGGGGGGAAAAAAAAAGGGAAAATAATTTTATAATGTAAAACTTCCAAAATGTCATTGACCCATAGAAAAATTCAGGTTGAAAGGGACCTCTGGCATCCATCTAGTTCAGTCTCCTGCTTAAAGCAGTGTCGGTCAGATCACGTTGCTCATGGCCGTGTCCGGTTGGGTTTTGAATATCTTCAAGGATGGAGGCTCCACGACCTCTACAAAGCTAAACATGAAGTCCTGCACCTGAGACCTAATAACCAAAGCAGCAAAAGAGGCTGGGGACTGAGTGGCTGGAGGGCAGCTCTGCTGAAAAGTCCCTGAGGGTCCTGTTGGGCAGTGAGCTGAGCCTGAGCCAGCCGTGTGCCCTGGCAGCAATGAAGGCAAACCATGTTCTGAACTGCCTCAGCAGGAGTATGGGCAGCAGACTGAGGACTCTCATCTAGGAATGCTCCTCCCTGCTGAGTGCTTGTTAAGCCAGACCTGGAATATTGTGTCCAGTTCCGGTCCCCTTGCTGCTCTGTTCAACAGAGACACTGAAAAAACTGAGAGGGTCCAGCAGAGGGCCAGTGAGGAAATTGGAGGTTGGAGAATGTGACATATAAGGAAAGGTTGAAGGAACTGGGTTTGCTCTAGTGAAAAGAGAAGGCCTGGGGGGGATCTAATCACAGCCTTCCAGTTTTGGTGAGGTGGCTGAGGTAAGAAACGGAGGTGCTCTCTTCTCAAGAATGCGCAGGGAAAGGACAAGAGGCAACAGGCAGAGGTTGCTTCAGGGGAAATCAGCTGCATATAAGGAGAAAAAAAAATTAGCCTTGGGAACAACTAAACATCAGAGCAGGCTGACCAGAGAGGTCAGTATTTCTTCACTGGAAATCTTGAAGATCTAGCTTGGCAGGGCTTTCAAGGTGGGATGAGATGATCTCCAGGGTCCCTTCCAACCTAGACTTTTCTGTGAACTACAAAGTATGTGTTATTAAAGTTGCTACAAGCTCTTGATATATCCCTGTGCTGCATGTATTGTGTCAAACTGGTCCTGCCCTCTCCTGAGTATATTTCAGTTATTTCTAGTGATGGAAAAAATATACTTAATCTTCCTAGTGTCTCTTAAAACAATCTCAAGAGAGCTTTTCTTCGAACTACTTTAGTGTTATTGCTTTACAGTAGAGAACACCATGGTCTGTGTGTCAGTTATGTATATTCTGGTTTTGCCATGAAAATCTAGCCATGTTTTGGCAAAGTTTAAAGCCTTTGCAAACCTGCATTTTGTGCACATTTGTTAGAAATGCTTCTGACTTTGACAGCTAAAATGCCTCGTGTCATCTGTAAAGCTTTGTACATGATGGAAATTCAGATAATTTTCTCTCTTGAGTAATGAAATATGTTTCCTCCAGTTCTTTCAGGGCTAAAGCCTGACATTCACTCCAATAGCTACTTGTCATTTCTGAAGACTAGTATGGGGTCAGGTGTTTGAGATGAGATCATGGAGCCATTCTCTGTATGTATATCCTCTGGCACCTACGTAACATGGAAAGGAAAATTGTTAAATTAAAACTTAGAGAAGAAATAGACCAAATGTTAGAGCGTGGGAGGAAAATAAAGGAATAAATACTCTGGCATTCTATGAAAACACCTTATCAATTAGATATCTGTGAGAAACACCAAGAGCTTCTGACAAATGAAAAGCTGGCTGTTCAAGAAATTGATATGAGAAATGCTAAAGGGAAGAATGGGATGGGAAGATGGTGAAGAAAGTGCATATTATTAAGGGTAAACTGAAATCATTTTAATTGACTGCACAAAAACAATGAGACTGGTACAGAAATAAAAATCTGACAATGAGAGGGAGGTGGACAAGGAAGTAAAGAGTATGGACATAGTTTGTCTCTTCAGCCCAATTATATCTGGGGCAAAGAGTATCAGTGCAGCAGGACGGATGCACATTACCAGAAAGCAAGAAGGATTGTGCAGATTTTTGCACCAAAGCAAATTGTTCTCTAAAAACACTACCTACGTCATGTTTCAGCAGCTGGGAGGTGTACACTTCTCAGACATTTTCCAAGAGTGGCAGGTTGTGAAATAAGAAGACCCTGTGTTTGGGAGTGAGGGTTTCAGTACCAGGTACCCAGATGAAGCTGGGGGATAGGTACTTCTGAGAAGAGAGACTGGAAATAAGGTCTCTAAAGGAGTTCTCCACTGGTCCTTGGGGGGAGATCAAGAAGAAACGGTTGAGCTAGGATATAAAACAGCTGGGTTCTGCTGTGGAGATTTGCACTAACTAAGCGCCCTTTTTTAATGCAAGTGTTGTTGAAAAGCTGAATCCTGGGTATCTCAAATTCAGATCAAAAGTTTAAAGGACATATTTTTGACTTTCATTTGTTTTCACCATACAGTTTCTTTGTTCCTTCTTTGTCAATAGAATCCACAACTCTCAGAAGCGAGGAAGGTGTGAGAGGAAATTAATATTTGTGAAACCATCTGTGTGAAATACACTTGTGTGATGACCATTATGGAAGAACACTGAGAGAAACCAGGGTGTAACCAGTATACCATTAAGTCAGAAAAACAATATGAAGTTATGAGAATCAAACATAATTTATAAAGCCTCTATTTAACAGAATGGTATTTATCATTTATTCTGACTGAGGTGAAAAATAATTATGAAAAATCAAATATGATCATATAATTAAGACAACGTGTATCATAATATATATAGAAGGGCTGCCAATAAACATAAAGGTATTTATTTGTGTTTACCCAGTGGGGCCCACTGCCATACAAACAACAGGAAAATGGTGGACTAGACCTATAGAACTAGTAGTCAAAGTAATATTTAAGTCTTCCTTTCCTAGCCTTCAGCACCTGACTCTGCATTTTTTATTTTTTCCAATATTGCATGTGTCTATTCTCACTATTCAAGTGTAGAAAGTAAGTATACTACATAAATAATAAAAGTTCATGGTGAAAGTTAAAGACCTAACTATCTAGTCTGCTGTTTATAACACTAATAAAGAAATGTTATGTGAGCTTTTTTTTTTTTCTTAATGACATTTTCCCTTGAAGCTACTCTGAATTGTGTCTGTGTTGTTGGAGGAATGTTTACCATTTTGATGTGGAAATGGGAAGAGGCGTGATCCCTTGTGCAATAGCTATAAAAGGAAGCAGACAGGTACAAACATCTTATTCTAGTGTACCAGGGAGGGCAGACAGGTTTGTCACTGTAATTTACTTTCTCTTCATAAAGGGAGATGAAATATAGTAAGTCTTATGAGTAATAAGTTTCATTTAATGTTTTGATTTGCTTATAGTAAGGGAGGCTTTGTAACGTAAATAAAGAGCAATTTATTATGAAAATTAGCACAAAGCTGTCTAATTTTTACTTCTTCATAGAAGGAAATTTGAAATTCAAATCACTGGCTGATGAAGGTTATTAAAAATGCATTAGAGTTGAAAACGTAGCTGTATGTAATTGTCATAATAGATGTTCAAAATTAATTTATCCCCAATGACAATTAAGCTAAAAGAATTTTCAAATTATCAGCTAACAAATTTTGGTTAATTTTAGAAGCAAATAAAGTGAAAACATTTCAAAAAGTTTGTCAAAAAATTAAAACTATTTCTTTAAAAAAAAGTCCTAAAAGAAGAGTTACATTCCTGTTCAGAATCTTTCCTTTTCTTATTTTTCAAATTACTGCACTCTATTGCTTTTCTGCCTCTGCCCCCCCCCCCCACCAGGTTCTCTCTATTGCATTTTTCTTTTTTTCACATTTTTCTCCTAAAGAATTCTGGACCACTTTGAGTGTAGGTGTACACACACATGTACAGGCATGTGTTGCATTTAGGTTAATTTAAACCCATAAAATTTCTTTCTATATACGTTTTTTCATCGAGTTGATGTATTTTTCTGATGAGCATCAAAAATCTCATAGGTAATATGGTGTTATTAATACTTCCTTCAGAATATCTGAAATGCCTTTAATATATATGTTTACATTTAAGAACAGCATCAAATGCCACTTTTGGCATTGTCGGATTGGGGTGGGGGTTATTTTTAAAGACAATGAGGCATATTTACACCCTTTAAAAGTCAATGGGGGTACAGTTTTTTAAATAATACTACTTTTGTGGTGAGTTTGTATTTATTGTTTTAAACCTTTTTAAAAACAAAACAAAACAATTTAGGCTAGTGGATATCTCTGTGGTTGTGCTTGTATATGTGCACGTATGGGCTTGTACCACTTGCTGTTTTCCACAGCCAGCTATGGGACAGAGCCCTCAGCCGAGTCCTGTGTCTGTATGTGGCTTCCTCACCTTTGGAATCAAGTGAGAAGAGCCAGGAACAGGGAGGGCAAAGATGATGATGTCCCTTCTCCTTTCCTGGCTAATGTAATTTCTCTTTTTCTGAATATAGTTCAGCAGATACCCAGCATCTGAGAGGTCCTTAAAACCTGCATCATGAAGTGTGTCTCAACCATGATTATTTTTTTTTCCCCTGTGAGTGGTACAATGGAAGTAAGCCAGCCTTCCTCACCTAATTTTGACCCAAGGCTTCCCCATGGTTTCAAGATCTGGCTAAAGACAGCTACAGCCGAAGTTGAAGGCTTTCACAGTTTGAAAGGGGTTGGAAGGGGAGTTAAACCTAGGGCTCAGCCACTGACATAATGTACAGCATAGATACAATCAAAATAATTTATGTGCATTGAAAGCCTATGGTTACTTGTATCCTTTAACGCTCTTGACCCAGTTTGTCAATGTGGTGAGAGATTTTGTAGTTAGGGTTATACCTAGCAGTTTAGCTGGAAGAATTATATACCCATGACTTACTGCATTCAGCAAAGTTATGTCTTGTAAGCATGTCGTTGCTTGTAATTTGTTTTCAAATGTAGTCTGTGTTAATAAACACTTATTTTTAATTGAGCTTATCTAACAAGATAAGTTTGGGAATTATTACAGGTCAGCCAATTTAAATAAACCAAGAGGAAAATTTAAAGGAAGTTTTGGAAAAGTACATTTCTCTTTTTCTTTTTACTCGAAGACCAATAACATATTCCTTTTAATTAACCAATACCTTTGGGCCAAAACTAGAAAAGGTCTGGGCATAATAATGTACTTTGAGGATGTTAAAAGTGAAAACTCTTAAAAATGGAAACAGTTTCTAACTGTCCAGTATATTTTAGTAGCCTTGTAAGGCTATTAAAACTCATATAATGATCTAATTCATTTACACGTTCATTGTGAAGTATTGTCTTATTACTCTACTTGGATAATTAAACCAGAGTAATGAAATGCCCCATTTTGTTTTTCAGGCATAAGCACAGTGCTACTGTTTGCATAGCTAGTAACTCTAGCAGGAAGTTTGATATTGAAAGTATCTTTTTTTTTTTTTTTTTTTTTTTTTTTTTTTGTAGCTAAAATTTGGAAAGATAACAGGGAAACCTATTTTATTCCAGTTGTGAATCATCTTCCTTCTCTGCCATCTCTCTAGCATGGTGCTATTTTTCAAGTGTGAACCTGGGTTTCAAATTAGAGTGTTCTTTTTGTATTAAGGCATTAGTTATTTTAAATTTTGTCAACACTGACTTTTACAGAAGACTCTTTTCCCCCCCTTTTTTTTAATGCTATACTAACACAGTAGTCTGGTATTCAGTTTGCACATCAAAATAAAAGGTCAGACTGGAAACCATATTTCAAAGGTTCTGTAGGATAGTGAGGAAATGGGATTGGGGAGAACTGGGATTTTTATATTACAAATGACAGTCTATAAAAATACCCTTTGAAGTGTGAAGGCATTTCTTTTTCAGTATGTATTTAAAAATCTTAATTAAAATGTTTGTTAAGGGAAGAGGTCCACATACACATGAACTGATCAGATTTTAAATATTGCTTTAAAACATGAGGCTACCAGCCAAAGCCAGAATAATCCCAGTAGGCTGGTTGATTTTATGGATTAAGCAGCAGTTCAATCCTGGCAGTATTACAGCAGCACAGTTTGAGAGAAAGTAAAGTAACTTGGCTTGGCAAAACCCCTATTTCTTTACCTATTACAGGTAGCTGGTATGACTTAATATGCTTTTTCTGCCTTGGTAGGTTTGATTTACAAACACTGTGAAACAATGTAGCATTTAAAGTGGCATAACAAAAGCTAATCAAGTAAGTTTGGTTTCCATCCTTAATTTTTTTAGATTTCATTGAGGCAAAGTGAAGAGTTTGTAACTGCTTATGTGGTAAGCAGGCAGTTAGAATACGGCATGAATCTGGGTACCCAGGTGGTAGCCCATATGAAAGTCAGAAATACTGATACTTAGCAATACTTAGCAATAGTGAAGACTTCAAGAAAAAAGAGAGCTGAAGTAAAGATTCAGATTTTCTCTTTCTTTTACATTTATTTAAATTTTGAGAAAAAAAGATAGTTATTTTATTTTATATTCAGTCTAAATTTACATAATGTCATCTGCATTCTCAAAAAACATTGAAAAATTTAAACTTTTTCTTTTTTTTTTAAATCTCAATTTTATCTGGAGTGCAATACGACATTATTCAGTATCCCCCTGCTATCAGACCTGTGCATATTTCTTCCCATCAAATTTCACTCTCTTGCCCTGACATTACTGGTTTATACTTAGCCTGATTTATTTTTAATATATATATTAATTCTGTCCCCTTTTTTGTTTGTTTGTTTTTATTATCTACTTTTTCAGTTAACAGATAAGATTCCTACTGCTGTTATAGGCATGGTTTCCATTTAGTGCTTCCAGGAATGAACATTTACTTGGAAGCAGTTTCTTAAACCCTTATTCCTCTGAGATAGCAGCTGGAGACCTGCCCCAGAGGCATAATGTGGAGGTTGCTATGCCACTCCTTGGCAAAATTCCGGGGGGGTGTTGTTACCATAACAACTCATCTTCTTCCAAGGATAAATCTGCATGCAGAGATGGGGAAAACTTCTGTTTTCTTTGTGAATTGGTTTTCCTTTTATATGATCCATTCTTTCACTTTTCTGATCTTGGGATTTCTCTTCTCCCTTCTTATGTTCCTCTTGTAATCTTGTGTTTTAAGTTTTGCTATTCTTTCATGAAATAGGTTTTTCATTTTTTTCTGCCTCAGTACTTTTTTACCTCAAGTCTTTTTTTTTCAGTCTCTTGCATCCCCTAGTCCTGTTGTTGATTGTCATGTGCTGTTCTTGTACAGAATATGCTGAAGTCAGGAAAATGTGTTTCATCTTAAATAGTCTGAATGCCTAATCCCATATGGGTTTGCCCAAAGCCATAAAGGTCCAAATAGACTTACAGATCTGTTAGCATTCCTTTCTTAAACTCACAGGTTAATTCAGATCTGAATGGACCTCAGGAAGTCTCTTGTCTGACCCCTGCTCACAGTAGAGCCAGCTCTGAGGTTGGACATGGTTGCTCAGGATTTTGTCCAGTTGGGTCTTGAAAACCTCCAGGGATGGAGACTGCAGACCCTCTCTGGGCAGCCTGTCCCACTGCTTGGCTGTCTTCATGGTGAAAACATGCAGCCCATAGGCAGCCCAAACATCTCGTGCCTCAGTTTATGCCCATTGTCCCTCTTCCTCCCACCAGGCACAGCTGTGAAGAGCCTGGCTCTGTTTCCTTGATAACCTCCCTGCTGGCACTGGGGGGCTGCTGTTAGGTACCCCTAAAGCTGTCCCTGATGCAGGCTGGAGCAGCCACCATCCCTCAACCTCTCCCCACAGGGAAGGTGGTCCAGCTCTGGCTGTCCTGGGGGCCCTTTGCTGAACTCACTCTGGTTTATCAATTGCATTGGGGTCCTGAAACTGGACACAGTATTGTAGATTTGATCTAATGAGTGCTAAGTAAAGGAGAAAAGTCACTTCCCTTGATGTACTGGCTGTGCTTCTGTTAATACAGCCGTTTCCCCAGTACCAAAGGTCTTTGCACACTGCCTTTTTTAAAGAGCCAAAATCACGTCCAGCTCTGTCTGAAGCTGTAACAAAACTTCTACTCTGCGGCAATTGGATTTAAGCATGTAAAAGGAGCCGCCGCTGACTGCAGATAGGATGACTGAAAACTGAGCTGAAGGGAGATGTTTTGTTTCTTTGAGATACTCCTCTCTGCAGTCCTTTCATCTGCAATGGGCCAGCATGTCCTCTTCTACTTTTGCAGACTGGCAGCAACATTCAGAGTAACATTAGCATATTGGTGCCTCATTTGCCCTTTTCTTGCTATGATAGTTAACCTAGCTCTTGCTTCTTATATCGCTCTCTTATTGTTGCCATGCTGTTACTGGTTTGAGGTAGTTCTCTACTGTCTGAGCATCACTCACTAAAGTCCCTGCTCCTTGCCACTGTGTTGGCTTTTGCTCTGCTATGTTACTGCTTGCGTGGTATTACACAACAGATGGTAGTATGTGGGCCATTATTAAGAAATAAGAAGATGAACAACTACATTTCATAACTCTGTCTTCTGCTTCTATTTTTGCTAGATAGAAATTAAATGACAGGAAGGTAGTGTGCAATGCAAAACAGAAATCCATTTATGTAAATTCAGACCTTTTACTCTGCCTAAGCAATTTCTAGGACTCTGCACAGTGGAAATAACATTCAGAAGATGGAACTGCAGAATCATTTCCCTCCCAATTTCATATGGGAAGCACATTTTATGCATGATTTTTCTGGATCTCCTTTCCTATTTACTGTGGAATTATATTTTTTGTAGTGGTGTAAATGTAATATGTGACTTTGAAGTAATATTTCTATAATTGTGGAAGAGTTATTTGATCTATTTAAATGTACAATTTGAGCACCAGAGCCCTAGATGTGTCATATACATATAGTCTTTACATGTTCATGTAACATAAAAGTGGATAATGCAGATCCTAGATGTTCAGCTCCCTGACTAGTACAGATTTTTAGTACAATAAGCAAACAAATAAATGTTCAGTGTAGGTCAGTGATGAAGTATGATGGATTCAAGAGAAAGCGTATTGAATTGTTCCTAAAATCCTTCCTTGAGAGAACTAAATATAGTTCCAAAGAAAGTAATCAGAAAAAAGTCAAATCATGTTGACTGTTAAAAAGCAACAAATCCCAGTTAATCTGAGCCTTTATTTAAATTAAGCATATTTTGTAATTTAATAGCATTTCACATCTAAGAATATAATTAAGAAGCCGAAAAGAAATGAAAAAAACAACAAAAACCCCAAACTTTTTAAAGGGTAGGTAACCTATTTAAGTTGCATTGACAGTGGTTGTTTTGTCATATCAAATATTTTGCTAACATAATGGAAAAGTGCTTTTTTAATTACTTCCTGTAATCTACTTGGGCAACAAATACACTTTCAAAAAGAAGACTATAGATTGCCATAACATGGGTCACAGACTCCCACACAGAAAAAAATTGGGTGTTTTTCCCATGTAAAAATAAGCTCTTTACATGGATGTGTTGTTGTAGCCAGCGCTCAGACTGGGAGAGTGGGAGAGTTCTGAAAAGTTATGTCAAGACAGGTAAGGGCTAAAGCGCTTTTAGAGAGACCAGAAGTTTCTTACCAGCAATCTCTGATCTATTCTGGCTAGCCAGAGGTAACTGTCTACTTCAGTGACTGGATCTACTGTTCAAAGTTTCCATATAACAATCCTGAATAATTTCCTTGATTGTCATCCTATGCCTGTGTATCTTGCTTGGATTTAGGCTATGGCTACCTGCTAGTGCAGACTGTCTTATATTAATAGTTTTCCTGCACTTGAATTATTTACTAGGAATCCGCAGCATGATTTTACTGAAATCAGACAGCAGTTGTTTTAACTAGGGAGAATCATAGAATCATAGAATAGTTTGGGTTGGAAGGGACCTCTAAAGGTCATCTAGTCCAACCCCCCTGCCGTGGGCAGGGACATCTTCAACTACATCAGGTTGCTCAGAGCCCCGTCCAACCTGACCTTCAATGTTTCCAGGGATGGGGCATCCACCACCTCTCTGGGCAACCTGTGCCAGTGTTTCACCACCCGCAGTGTAAAAAATTTCTTCCTTATATCTAGTCTAAATCTACCCCCCTTTAGTTGAAAGCCATTCCCCCTTGTCCTGTCACAACAGGCCCTGCTAAAAAGTTTGTCCCCATCTTTTTTATAAGCCCCCTTGAAGTACTGATAGGCTGCAATAAGGTCTCCCCGAAGCCTTCTCTTCTCCTGGCTGAACAACCCCAACTCTCTCAGCCTTTCTTCATAGGAGAGGTCTTCCACCCCCCTGACCATTTTTGTGACCCTCCTCTGGACCCGCTCCAACAGGTCCATGTCTTTCTTGTGCTGAGGGCTCCAGAGCTGGACACAGTACTCCAGGTGGGGTCTCCCCAGAGCAGAGTAGAGGGGCAGAATCACTTCCCTCCACCTGCTGGCCACACTTCTTTGGATGCAGCCCAGGATACGATTGGCCTTCTGGGCTGTGAGCGCACATTGCTGGCTCGTGTCCAGCTTTTCATCCACCAGTACCCCCAAGTCCTTCTTCGCAGGGCTGCTCTCAATCCCTTCATCCCCCAGCCTGTATTGATACTTGGGGGTTGCCCTGACCCAGGTGCAGGACCTTGCACTTGGCCTTGTTAAACCTCATGAAGTTCACACAGGCCCACTTCTCCAGCTTGTCCAGGTCCCTCTGGATGGCATCCCATCCCTCTGGCATGTCTACCACACCACTCAGCTTGGTGTCATCTGCAAACTTGCTGAGGGTGCCCTCGATCCCACTGTCTTTGTCATTGATGAAGATATTAAACAGGACCGGTCCCAATACAGACCCCTGTGGGACGCCACTCGTCACCAGTCTCCATCTGGACATTGAGCCGTTGACCACTACCCCCTGGATGCGACCATCTAACCAATTCCTCACCCACTGGACAGTCCACCCATCAAATCCACACCTCTCCAGTTTAGAGAGAAGGCTGTTGTGGGGGACCGTGTCAAAGGCCTTACAGAAGTCCAGATAGACGACACTGTAGCCCTTCCCAAGTCCACTGTTGTAGTCACTCCATCATAGAAGGCCACTAGATTACTCGGGCAGGACTTACCCTTGGTGAAGTGGAGTTAGACTTCTGAAAATCTATCAGGATGATTTTCAGTTCTTTTCCATGTCTGTTGGCACAGAAATGCACAAAAACTTATATGGACCAATCCTCTAGTTTTTCTTGTAAGTCAGTCCCCTGGTATCAGGCAATGTTTGGGCATTCTGACAGAGAGTAGGGAATGGAAGCAATTTGGTATTAACATCAAATTTAGGATCTTCATGTAGAAAGGTGACTTCAAGTTCTTGTGAAACTCTCAGGGTACAAATGATTATCATAAGATATAGGATAGGGAAAATCTTCAAGGAAACTAAGATTTTTTTTTTTTTTTTTTTTTTTTTAAGTGAGGGCATAAGCTCTCCTCTTCCTCTGATCTCTTATCTTTTTGACCATATAACATGAAGTTTGTTAACTGTTGGTTCCTTCAGAGGAGTCCTTTCCAACTTTTCCTCTTGTTCTTAAGGTTGATGCCCTGTTCTATATTTTTTTTTTATTTATTTATTTTCTTTTAAAAAAAAAGATAGAAATTTTTTTTAGACAGTCATAATATAGAGCAGCAGACAGCTTTTTGTTTTTTATTTTTTGGTTTGTTTTTTTTTTTTTTATGACTGATCCACCCAGGTGTGGTTAGACAGCATTTATAATGTCTTGATGATTAGTTATTTTATTATTCTTATGTAACATTTACTTAAAGGAAGCAAGTAGAAGCTCTGAAAGTGGTGCCCTTTTTAGATGAGATGCTATACCAACACAAAACACATGTAAGTTTTGGGCCCATCTGCAGACCAAGCTAAAGAAAAACTATTTTGGATGATCCTTAAGTGCTATAGATATATGAGCAACAGTGGCAGAAAACTAACTATAGGCTCTATTGCATTCTTGTTCAGTGCTTGATGTTCTTCTGTAAAGAAGTTTTGCATTTTGGTGAACAATATGAGACTCACCCAAAAAAATTGTGTGCAGATCAAGTGCATTTCATTTTCTGAGGCTATACTGGTGATTAGCTGTGATGATGTGGAATCTTTGAGGTGATCCAAATTCCTGACTGTGAGAGGAAGCAAGTTACAGAAACCAACACCGATGGGTAGCCTTGAGACCCTTGTGCAAGCCGAGCCTAGCTTAATTTTGCAGGAGTGAGATGCTGCCTTTACCAGTCCTAGAAATTCTCCTACCTTGTAGCCCTTCAGGGTTGTGTCCTTTTGTCAAATATCAACCAGAAGTAAAGGAGTTGGATGTGTCTGATATACCTGTGTCAACACCCCACCCCACCCCCCCCCAAGAAAGAAAAAAACTTTTATATATGAAAAAAAGTGGAATAAAAAAGTTTGGCAAAGAAAAGTTTGTTACATATAAGTTAAGTAACTATTCCACATCTTTTCTTCAACCAGTGTTCATTGTCATTCTAGAAACAAGAAAAATGTTTTTTAAAGGCTGATACAGGAAAAGATCAAGAAACCAAGTAGAAAAAAAAGCAAAGAAATGTATGTGTGGGCTGCTGAGTGAAGTACATATGAGGCAGGAATTATTGATGAGGAGTAGGAGAACTGAGAAACAGGCCAGGTGCTAAGAGTCCCTAACATGTACCACACTGAGCACCATATGGAGTACTGCACTAAATGATAGCACCAATAGTAGAGGAAAGAAAGTCTAAGCTAACATACTAATGTTAGTGAAAACTTATAAACTACATAATCATAGCTTAATACAAAAGGATCTATTTAGCCTACTGGAAGAAATCATAAAGGATAAGGGTAGGCAAGAAATCTATTTGCAAGATTACTCACTGAACAGGTAATATTAGGGATTTTATTTGTTGTTGAAGTTCATTTTGTTCTAGAGGGATACAAATAGAGGGAAATAGGAAAAGTGATTTTCAAAGCTTTTTGCTGGTTTAGGTTGGTTTTAATATTACCAAAGTTTAAGGCAAAGTATAATCCCATAATGGGAATATTTTCATCTTTTTTTTTTTGTGGAAAGTCTAGGTAAGATTCTTACATGTGTAACAGCACATTAAATTTTCCCTTTATTCTTTTCTTCTTACTGGTACAAGGTTACTAATGGTCTAGGTAGTTACAGAATACTATTTTGTTGTTGTGAAGAACAGCAATGTTTTCAATGAACTAGATTGTATTTTGTCAACAAATCTGTTATGATATCACAGAGAGCAAATTTTGGTATAACATTCCTTGCTTAAAAAAGTAGATTTACCTAATGTACTACTCATAACAAAAAGGTGCTTTTTCTTTTTGATTAATTTTCAATTTGATTAGTCATTTAAAACCTTCTTAAAGTTTGCAAAGAGATGGTTTAAATTATTTCAAAAAGTTATGATTTTTTAGTATTATTTTTTGTCTTTTCAGTAGCCTTGATACTTTTTCCCCCCTTTAAAAGGTTTGTTTGTTTGTTTGTTTGTTTATTAAAAAGAATAGATAAAAATTTAAACCACACTTCTAAAAATCGCTGAGATAAATCAGTCTGGTTGCCAAGGCAAAGTTCATTTTTCCTTCATACAAAACAATATAAATTCTCAGGTGTTTATTTTTAATTGCAGATATTCAGCAAGTAGAGAAATGACTCATGCTTCATTGGCATTAAACCCAGAATTCGGAATTTAATTAACTTCAATTCTTTCTAGCAGTGGGAGGATAGACTTTCACAGTTTTATTACTCTTGCCTTTATCTTTCTGCTCTGATTGTGAAGGGAAACATACAGTACAATTTCAACAGATGAATATGGAAGCAACAATTCATATCTCTATTTGAAATTAAAAATTACATATCCAATAGAAATACTGAGGGGCTTATTTGATAATATGGCCTCTCTCGTTGTTAGCATCAACTCGGGTTTCTGAGATGTTAACCGCTGTGGGGTTTTTTCTGTCAATCTGTTGACTTGCCCAACAGATAAAACTAGAACTGCTTCTTCAACTTGTATATGGTTTGGTGTACATGAGCCAGCAATGTGTTCTTGCTGCAAAGAAAGCTGACGGTATCCTGGGCTGCATTAGGAGGAGCATTGCCAGCAGGTTGAGGGAGATGATCCTTCCCCTCTACTCGGCATTGGTGCGGCCACACCTGGAGTGCTGTGTCCAGTTCTGGCCTCTCAGTACAGTAGAGACATGGACATACTGAAGAGAGTTCAGTGAAGGGTTATGAAGATGGTGAAGGTACTAGAGGATCTCTCCTATGAGGAAAGGCTGATAGAGCTGGGATTGTTTGGCCTGGAGATGAGAAGCCTCATTCATTATATACTCATCAGTGAGTTTATTCTCCACACCTGAAGGGTTTAGAGAAGACAGAGCCAGGCTTTTTTCAGTGGTGCCCAGTGACAGGACCAGAGGCAATGGGCAAACACTGAAACATCAGGAAACACTTTTTCACTGTGAAAGTGACTGAGCACTGGCACAGATTGCCCAGAGAGACTGTGGAGTCACCCAGCTTGGAGATATTCAAAAGCCATCTGGACATGGTCCGGGGCAACCAGTTCTAGGTGACCCTACTTGAGCAGGGGGGGTTGGACCAGCTGACCTCCAGAGAGCCCTTCGAACCTCAACCATTTTGTGATGCTGTGAAATTTGCTGCTTTCTCAGATACAATAATGGGACTGAGTGCTAAAACTCAGTTACTTTTTTTCTCTTTTCTTTTTTCTGTTAGTTTGTCCAGTAAAATTAGAGTTTGCCCAGTAAAATTAGTTATTTTTCCTAATATCTATATAAATTCCCTTTATCCTCAGAATGTTATGACTAAACCAGTATTATTTCCAGGAAAACCTTCAGTTCTTGTAAAACAAAGCATTTCAAGGTGAAAGGTATGATCTTTTTTTTATTATTATTATCTTTTTTTTTTTTAAACTGGCAGAAATATTTTGGCTACCCATGTTAAACCATTAAAGCGTTTGACAAGAAAAGAGATATCTCACAATATCTCATGACACTTTGAAATATGTCCATTTTTGTGGATGTACACAAAAGGAATGTGACTTCTGTGTGAAACTATGAATGGCTTAGAAAACCTTGCTTTAAAAAGAGAAAGTAAAAGTCAGGGAGTTTGGAAGAGGCAATTCATGTAACTCTTTTCCTGTCACATTGGAGTTATAAGAAGTTCTGTGCTGTCTAGGGAGGCAGTATGATTCCAGAGACAAAGGAAAGTTGAATTGTGTTTAAAACAAAGCCCCTTTTCCCCTGCATGGAGACTGTTTTTCTTCACTTGCTTTGCATTTTGTTCAACCAAATCTCTTGTATGGGTACCAAAAAGCAGCATGTCAGAATTTGGTGGTGTTTTCATTGTGTCTCTCAGACATTAAGTTCCCAACAGCAAATAAAATAAAATTCTATTGTTTGTTCATTTTGTGCTGACAATATGCCTAAATGTGTGAATGATCTTACATTAAAAAAATGTTCTGTCAATATATTAAATAAGCACAGCTTAATGTACTGATCAACAAAAGAACCCATAAAATCATCTTTATAGATGGCTAGGTATGCGTCCCCAGTTGTCTGTAGCTATGTTTTGAACAAAAATTACTGTGAAAGTTATGTAGCTTTGATTCCAGGAATGTAGGGTTTTTTGAATCTATTATCAAACTTATCAGCATTGCAGGATCTTTCAATAAGCTATAACACTCAAATGTTAAAGAAAAGAATAGATCTCTACTGTCTGAGAGAGACTGGAAGAAGGCGTAATACGCCCTGTTGTCACCATTCAAAGCACTTTTATTTCCTTTCCTGCTATTCCAGAAAGAGAAATTTCCCCTTTTTAACATAACAAGATTTAAGGTTTTTTCTTTCTCTATGGTGTGCACAGTCACACATTTGCTTGTGTTAGAATCACTGGGTTTTTTTTCTTCCTATTATTGTTTTCCCTTTCATATTGCATTGTCAGTTATCTTTTTGAGTCTTTGAGAGGAAAGCTATGTGCATCTTTAAATTATTTTAAAAATATAAATTATTTTTAAGAATAACCTGGACTTTTGTGTCCCTAAACTTTTTAAGTCTTTTGCTCTTATATCCTCTTCTTATTTAGCAAGACTGGTAGATCCATATCTTCCCTGTCTCCTACTTTGGGCCCTTCTGGGTCTTCAGAATTCGGTAATGACTTCTGGGTTTGGTATTGTTCCCTCAGGTTTTGAATTCTAGAGTCGGCTTTCTCCTCTGCCTCGTAATGCTTTTATGGGATTTCCTTGAGATTAGTGCTTTGGCTAAGCCATAGGAGCCCTCTCACATACTAGATCATTTACCATGCATAGATCAAGGAAAATTAACAGAGATTTTAGTCATTCCTTTAATGGGACAGTGGTATCTGTGGTGTTCAGCCCCTCTCTTTTCCCCCAGGCAAAAAATAGAGAAAGAAATGGATTCTTGCAAAGCCCTGAAAATGCATGAGTAATAAAAATAAAATTGTAAGGGATTAGAAACCCAATAGTGAGGCAAACGTTGCACCTGTGTCCAAAAAAAGGCCAAAAGATCAGTCTGGGGAACTACAGGTCTGGCAGGCTCGCTTTAGCCCATGGGAAGAACCATGGAGTGAGTCCTCTTAAAACATATTTCCAGGCACGTGAAGGAGAACATAGTAATTGGGAAGAGGCAGCATGGATTTTCCAAGGGTAAATCATGTCTGACCAATCTGATAGCCTTCTATGATTTGGGATGAGGAGAGAGCAGTGGATGTCATTGGATCCTCAACTTTAGCAAGGCTTTTGACATTGTCACCCATGATATTCTTATATCCAAGTTGTGGCATTATCATCTAGGTGGGTGGATGTCTAGACGATGAAAAGCTGGTCGGCTAGTCAGACCCAGAAAGTCATGGTTAATGGGTCATACTCTACCTGGAGGTCGGTAGCAAGTGTAGAAATGCTGGGGTCTGTGCTGGGACCTCTCTTGGTTAGTATTGTTATCAGAGACCTGGAGGAGGTAATGGAGCATGCACTCACCAATTGTTCAGATAGTGAATCGGTAACGATCAGTCGATATGCTTTCGGTAGTCAGGCTACCTCCAGACACCTGAACAGGCTGGAGGAATGGGCTGACAGGGACCCTGTGAAACTGAATAAGGGCAAGTGCCAGGCACTGATCCTGGGACAGAGGAGCCCCTGTGATGGCATAGGCTTGGGATGGACAGGCCAGGAGCAGACCTGTGGGAAGGGCCCTGAGGCATGGTGCCTCAGCCAGCGAAGATGGCCAACAGCTCCATGGGCCGTATGAACAGGACCATGGCCAGTCAATACAAGGAGTGATTATCTCCCTCTGTTCAGCACTCATTAGATCATATCTAGAGTACTGCATCCAGTTTTGGCCCACCTGTTACAGCAAAGATATTGACAAACTGGAGTGAATTTTGCTGAAGGCTATCAAGATAGACCCCATAGCAGTCTTCAGATGTGGTCTCAGGTTTGTCATCAGCACCTACACATTCCACTTCATGCTTTGTCTCAGTTTCTTTCCTTGGCTTCTTGATGGCTCTCACTGCTCATCTGCTCTCAATCTTATTTGCAATGTCTTTGCCCCAACATGTTCAATTTTTTTACTGCACCATATAGATCTCTGTCTCTTAAAAAACATTCTTTCCTGCATATGGAAAGGAATGCTAGAGCTGTACACAGGGAGCATAAGAATTACAAAACAAAACAAAAAAAAACCATCCACATTCAGTCCATTTTTTCCCTAGTCACAGATGGCCAAACTCATATGGATGACATTTTTAAGAAATTAATTCTGCCTGAGGCAGATGTCCTGCCCAGAAAAGCTAACTATAAACAGATAAAATTTGCCCAGAGTTCCAAGAAACTGAGAAAAAGATTTTATAATGCGAAGTGTTAAGCAGTTTAATATAGGCTGTGTTACCAGCCCTGGTTGTAATAACAAATTTTTCTTCCATTTTTGTTAATTGTAGTTATCTACTTGCATCAAAGGAAAATGGAAATAGATTGACTTGGTAATGCTGTAAATTTGCTACAAGAGTATTTTTTTGTTGATAAGCTTTTCTAATATTTGGAAAATAAATAAAATTGTGAGTTTTTATGAGGATGACAATTACACTTTAAAGACAGATGAGGATCTACCCTTACAAATGTAGTGATATTGATTGCCATGATAATTGAGTTATCCATCCCAGCTCGACTGGCAGATCCCCTAGTGTTGACTAACCAGGTGACTTTTGCTAAATGACCTGGGTGCACTTGGTGGGTGATGCGGGAGGATGGGGAATTCAGATGTGTACCTCAAGGGTATTTGATATTGGGTGAGAAAAGCCAATGAATTAAATTGTATGATGTTAATTGCTATATAATACTGTATATCATTACTTCTATGGTGGCTATATGCCATATCAACAACACCACAGTAAGAATCACCTAGATTAATGAAGAATGAACTTTAATGAAACCGAGCGAAGTGCAGCGACGATAGAACCAGACAAGTGCAGCAGTGATGGAACCAAAGCTGGCTTCAACATGCAACAATCTAACAACACACATCATCTCTCCTCCCTGAAGGACTGTTATGACAGATGGAGCCTAAAGTCATGGACTAAATGAACTTGAACATTTTGTAGGGATGGCCCATAGACTAAGGGAATGATATCTGTGTGCATATATCAAAAGACAGGAAAAGTGGTGGTGATTAATTGGAATGTATTGGAAAGTGTGAGACCTGGGCATGACGTAGATGGTATAGAATAAGGGGTGGATACTGTCCTGGTTTTGGCTGGGATAGAGTTAATTTTCTTCCTAGGAGCTGGTACAGTGCTGTGTTTTGGATTTAGGATGAGAATAATGTTGATAACACACTGATGTTTTAGCTGTTGCTAAGTAGTGCTCACACTAGTCAAGGACTTTTCAGCTTCCCATGCCCTGCCAGCAAGAAGCTGGGAGGGGGTACAGCCAGGACAGCTGACCCGAACTGGCCAAAGGGCTATTCCATACCATGTGACGTCATGCTCAGTATATAAACTGGGGGGAGCTAGCCAAGGAGCGGAGATTGCTGCTGGGGACCTGGCTGGGCATCAGTCGGTGGGTGGTGAGCAATTGCACTGTGCATCACTTATTTTATATATTCTTTTATCATTATTATTATTTATTATTATTGTTTTCCCTTCCTTTTCTGTCCTATTAAACTGTCTACCTCAACACATGAATTTTACTCTTTTTTTTTCCCAATTCTCTCCCCCATCCCACTGCGGGGGGGGGCGGAGTGAGCTGTGTGGTGTTTAGCTGCTTGCCGGGTTAAACCACAACAGTCCCCTAACTAATAAGACACTGCTGTTCCTACATTAGGTTATGTATTTGATGCAGATCCTGAAACTGATCAAAGTTGTACAAATACAGAAATTGAAAAATATATTATAGAATAATCACAAGACTGTCTTGATGTCATTGTAATAACTATGTTTCCAAGTAGAACTTTATTAGAGTAGACCGTTCACTTTTTGTATAGAAAGCTTTGCAACTTTAGACTCTATCTATTTATGTGTTTTTGTCAATTAAAAAACTTATAAATGTAAATAGCCTTAGGAGGAAAAAAACGTATTATACTAAAAATTGAGTAGTAATGGTTAATATTTTTATTTGTACTATTTATACACTAGCCTAAAATACTTTTCTTCATTTTAAGGTAACTGAGCTGCACAATATCAAAAACATAACTAGATTGCCTCGAGAGACAAAGAAGCATGCAGTGGCAATTATCTTTCATGATGAGACGTCAAAGACATTTGCGTGTGAGTCAGGTAAGTAATTGGTACTGCATCTCTAGCTTGAAGAAATCAAGTTACACATCAAAGTCTTGGTCGGATGAATTAACTTAAAACACCAGATAGAAACCCTTAGCTTAAAGGAAGTTGTTGTAAACAAGAACTTTGGAGATTGGGGTTTAGGTTTTGGGGGGTTTGATACGGATTTTTTTAATATACTTTTAGAGGTGTTGGGGGTGTTACAGAGCTCTTTCTTCCATTACTTATCTTTGACTGCACGCAGATGTTCTAAAGACAGGAGATTTTCAGCTAAACTTGTAAAACTGAATAAAAAATACCTATGGGATATTATTAAGTGAAGATACGAAACATTCTTTTTTTTACCAAGTTTTGCTGTAGACACTTGCTAAACTAATAATTATCACGCCATCGCAAATAAGAGGTAAATATCAGCTAAAACCTCAGAATATTGTAAAGTTGGATGTCAAGCAGCCTGTGGTTTGAAGAGCTACGTGGTATAATGAACGAGTTGAGAACAGACTTGGGCATCATGGTACATAATGACAGGTAGTTACTTGTGAGACACTGAACACTGCACTATTAAAGTGCATTGTTTTCCTGTTTGAAAATGCAATTGTACATGTCTGTGTCCTAGTGTATATTTTACCTGAAAAATATGTCTTTAAAAAGAATGAGAAATTTTTTAATGATAAAGTTTTTATTTGTTTAGTGACATATTTGAAACCGTGCATTTTAAAATTATATCTTAATATTATCACATAAACATTGCATGGTGTACAATCTAAGTTAAATACAGTGAAACTAAATTCAAGAAACATGTGGAGGAGGTAGGTTAAAAATGTGTATGGTCATGAATTATGTGGATTTTAGATCAAGTATTGCAAACATTGATACGTACATCCCATCATGAAAGATGGATTAACAGTTTATTAATTTAAATTTAAAAACACACACATAGAAAACCTGTGGCTTTCTAGGATCAGTTTAACAGATTATTAGATAAGTAGTTCACATTAAAGACTTTAATTTCTAATATCTAGAATTAATAACGACCCTATAATATGATTAATAAACAAATAAAAACATTTTAATTATATTTCAATGGCACTGAAATTAGTTCTATGGAAACTTTTCCATTTGCCTACACGTGCATTCCCCTTGTTCTCTAATGAAAAGACCTTATTCCTTCCCTAGAATTACTATGGTGCAGGTATATTTGAAAAGAGTGACAGCAACTCATAACTTCAGGATTCTTTCACCAAAGAAGGGGAAACCTAAGAAAGTTCAGCGTGTTTGGCCCATTCATCCCTTTCTTCTGTAACAAACATGATGCAACTCCTTAACCTTGAACCCAGTTGTATGTACAAGATGCAAGTACCTTAAGGTGCTAACAAGATGCCAGTATGAGATGCCCTACCTTAAGGCTATGTTCTGTGCAAAGGTATGTTTTGAGTGGATGGAGCCTTGGGTGAAGTGACGAACTAGTGGAGAGCTTGTGGGCAGAGATCAAAGGACAGACCAACACAGGTGATATTGTAGTAGGTGTCTGCTATAGACCTTCTCATCAACAAGAGAAGGCAGGTGAATCATTCTTAAGGCAAGTGGAAAAAGCCTCACGGTCCCAGGCGTCAGTACTCTTGGGTGACTTTAACGACAAAAATATCTACTGGAAGGCCAATATGGCTGGACACAAGCAATCCAGATTTCTGGAACAGATTGAAGACAATTTCTTGATATAGATGATCAATAATGTGATGAGGGGAGATGCTCTATTCAGGGACATGCTTGGCAGGATTCTGTGGATAATTGTCTCAGAGGGCAAAGGGGCCCAGGAGAGCTAGCTAATCTTCAAGGACAGCATCCTCTGAGCACAAGAACTGTCCTTCCCATTCTCCAGAAGACAAGCATTGCAGAACACCAGTATGGATGAATGTGGAGCTCCTGACTCAGCTCAAACACAGAGGGAAGCACACAGAAGCAGGGACAGACTAGCTGGGAGGGATACAGAGGCATTGTCCATGTATATGGGAATGGAGCCAGGAAAGCTCCAGCTCAGCTGGAGCTGAAACTAGTCAGGGAGGTGAAAGACAGAAAAGGTTTCTTAAAGTACATCAACAGCAAAAGGAAGGCTAAGTGAGTGTGGGCCCATTGCTCAGTGGGGCAGTGGACCTACTGACAAGGGGCATGAGAAAGGCTGAGGTACTCGATGTCTTTTTCATACCTTGGTTCTCACTTGCAAGGCTTGTCCTCAAAAGCCGTTCAGGTCCCTGAGCCTCTTAGCAGTCAGTGAGAGTGAAGTAGTACCCACAGTAGAGCAAGGCAGAGTCAGGCATCACTTAAGTCACTTGGATATCATAGACAAGTCCGTGGAACTAGATCATCAAGAACGACCAGAAGGAGGATCCAGGTAACTATAGGCCAGTCAGCCTCACCTCAGCCCCTGAGAACATTGTTGGAGCAAATTATCTGTAAACAAATGAAGGACAACAAGGTGAATGGGAGTAGCTAAAACTTTTTCCATATGCAAATCATCCTTTCTATGATGAGGTGTCTGGCACTCTAGGCAAGGGAAAGACAGTGGCTGTTACATACCTTGATTTTAATGGTCTTTGACAGCCTCCCATAACCTCCTCCGTAGCCCCTGAATTAGTGGGACATGGGATGGATAACAGCACTATAAAGTGGATAGAAAATAGGCTGGACTTAAAGAGTTGTGATTAATGGTGTAAAGTCAAGCTTGCTGCCAGTAGGTAGTGGGTCCCTTAGGGATCAGTGCTGGGACCAATACTGTTCAATGTCTTCATTGACAACCTGGATGATGAGATGGAGAGTGCTCTCAGCAAGTTTGCGGGTGACACCAGATTGGAGTGACCCAAATTGGGAAGGCAGCAGGGATGCTGTAAGAGGCACCTGGACAGGCCGGAGAAATGGGCTGACAGAAAACTTATGAAGTTCAGCAAGCGCAAATGAAAGCTCTTGCCCCTGGCTTGAAGTAGTCCCAGGTAACAAGGCAGGCTGTGGGCCAACTGTCTGGGAAGCAGCTCTGCAGAAAAGGCCCTGGGGTCCTAGTGGACAACAAGCTGAGCATATCCTGGACTGCATTAGTAAATGTGTTGACAGCAGGTACAGGGAAGTGATCCTTCCCTTCTATTCAGCACTTATAAGACCACATCTGGAGTACTGTGTCCAGTTTTGTGCTCTCAGCACGAGAATATTGACATACAGGAGTGAACCTAGTGCAGGACCACCAAGGGTCAGGGTCAGGAACACATGCTGTATGAAGAGAGACTGCGAGCTGGGCCTGTTCAGCCTGGAGAAGAAACAACTTCAGAGGATCTTATTGCACCCTAAAGTTACCTGATCTGAGAATACAGAGAAGATGGAGCTATAAGTGTCAGATATCTTGCTGTTTCCGAAAGACTACAAATCTTAGCTGTGGGTATAGTGGAGTTTTGATCAGTTTGCCTTTATCCATGCCTTTGGTCTATCTAAACAGTATAAACTGCATCATCTCCATCAGATGAGATAGATACACTGCTTTGTTTCATTAAAATCTGACTCTCTTGAACTCCAAATCTTTTGTGTGTTCTCAACTAGGAAGATATGGTTTAAAAAAAAATTATTTCACAGCTTGTTTCAACAGCTGAGTTCTGTCTTCCCACAAGGAACTATTATAATTTTTACTGCTGCTGAAGTGTGTCAAGTACTTTGCTTTCCTTTATGAAACTTATTGAAGTTTAAGGAATATTTAGACGGCTGCTTGTTGTTTAAAATGTTTTCTTCTTCTTCTCAGATCTCAAAAAAAATGTTTAGTGGCAGTGGTTTCTATGGGGCAATGACTAGACTTTTAATAGCCTCATGGTGTATAGTGGTGTACACACAGTGGGATTTATTTGGGCAAATCAGGCCACTTCTTTGGTTAACACAATAATACCTTTACTAATACCTCTTCTTTCCCATGGCTTCAGTGGGAAAGAACCAGTCAAGTGGTTTTGACTCAGTCAAAAATCTACTTCTAGAATCATAGCTGTTTGACCTTTCTGAATTATTTAGGAGCCCAAATTTTCATGATATGAACATTTTTCCACCATGGAGTCTCTAAATATACAGGAGCAGATACTTCGTTTCCTATCATCTTGACCTCCAGGGGCAGATGGAAGAACAGTAATGCTGAACCCATTGCAAAAAGTTTGATGAGCATAGAGTCAATAATTTCTTGGAAAGGAGGAGGAAGTAATGCTCAGAGCTGAGTTGGTTTTATATGGGGACTGAACAATGTGAGGTAGGGTTTTTGTTAGTGTTGTACCAGGAAATGTGTTAAAATAACCATATCATTTTGGTTTTGATAGTATGAGCTGGTATCTTTTTCTCTGTGCAGCCTAAAAGTCCATGTGATGGAAAGTAGCATATTTTTCTGGTATTCAGCTTTCTTAATTATAGAATTAAGCACAGTAAAATGCTATTCTGTTTTAAAACAGGTCTCTAAAGATATAGAACACTTTGGTCCTCCCCAGAAAGCCTGAGAGCTGTGATACCAGCCCACTGGGTGTGCTGGCTGGGAGCCTATGTTTTTCTCCTAAGCTCGTGCGGCTTCTAGGCCCTCAGCTTGCTTATTGTCTTCAAGGCAGCTACTGGCAAGTCTGAGCTGTGGATGAGCTGTAGCCCCCATATTTCCACTAGGATTTCAGCAAATTAGTCATCTGAGGAGCATCTAATTTTTGGTAATCTTCATTTGCTAATGAAAACATTCTGTAGAAAAACAAACAAAAATCCTCCATATGCTTTTGTTATCATCTAGCTGTTCCCATCACTACCACCAGTGCTCCCGTCTACAATAGCTGTAGAAATATGTTCAGTTCTGAAGCTCTACTGAAATATTTTGAAGAGCAAACCAGTCTCAGATATTACAGTTCCCTGATTAAAAGCATGGGATAACAAGTCTTTAAAGAAGAATTATCCCTCTTCAGGGAGAGAAAGAAGCTGCTTACTGTTGCTATATCTCTTTCTGACATCTGTTCTAGTGGGCAGAGACTTGTGACTTTGGTGATTAGCAAGCAACATTGTTAAATTGTCTCATTTACCATCAGAATTGTTTCAGTGGAAGTAAACTAATGAGAAGTCATGGCTGATTAAATAACATGAAAAGTAGTCTATAACTCAGAGAACTTAAGACAGACTCTAAAGAGTGGGAATTCTTCTTCAGACTATGGGAAATTGCTGCCACCTTAACAAGGAACATGCTAAGGTCTCAGTTTCAGCCTCCCTGAAAATCATGTGAAAGTTATTGTCATTAAGGGAATTTTAACAATTTTTTTTATCAAGAATCATGAAAATCTGAGTTGCTTTAGAAACAGGGAAATGCAAAACACTCAGGTTGCTAACACATTGAGAGTTGAGATAAAATTAAGTGTTGCCAAATGTATAAGCAGGTTAAATGGAAGGACAGAATATTGTGAAGAAAAATGAAGCAGTTTTGGGGAATTGAGAATATTTACTCCAGCATAATAACGGTTAAAAAGATATTACTGTTGTCTTTTAAATACATCAAGGAGAATAAAGGAAAGTTTTTAAGATATCAAGTGGCCTTATCAAAAGAACAAATATAGAATATATGCCTAGTAACAGTCTATGTTGGTACAGCCATTCAAGCAGCAGGAGAAACATAGACTGAAAATTTAGAGGAAAATTTCTAGGAGTTAAAGCAGTGAGGTTCCACACAGCCTCACAGAAATCCTTCCCCATTCCCACGTTTTTTTTCTGCACTCCACAGTGTAATATCAAGCAAATGGAGAAATTCTTTTAACTCTGGATGCTAGCTACTGGGTTTGAGGTGCAGTCTTTCCCTAATAACTTTTAAAAAAAGTTGTTGGGATGGGTTTTGTTTATTTGTTTGTTTCGTTGTTGTTGTTGTTGTTTTTCAGGTAAGTGTGCTGTTATTTTTTGTGTAGATATAGCTATGCTCAGACACATGTATCTATTGAGATCTTCTTCCTGCAAGCCTAATGTCCATAATGTGGAAGTAACCCAAGTGTCTGCACTGAGACAAGCATTCTGAAATGCCCTGTAAACTCTTTCTGAAGCTGTAGATACGATGCAGTGAGCAATGGTGGCTATGCAGGACCAGCAGGAAAATGAAATTGGTGGACATGAATACTGATTAAAGCTAGAAGTTTATGGTGCTATTATGGAAGTTGTTAGCATGATGAAGATTGTGCCTGAATAATAGCTAGCTTTCAAGGAATGAAGTTTCTAGGTTGCACTAGGTCAGTGAGAGACCGTATGGGAGCATGATTTTTCCTTTAGTGATGCCAGCAAAATATTAAGTGATACAAGTCTCTGGCTCTTTTAGGCTCAGTGGACCCACCAGCACAGGTTTGTGTAAAATTTATTTTGATTTCTAAAAGGCAGAATGCGAGGAAAATTGATGAACTTGTAAACCTATTGGTAAAATCAAACTGGGGGAGTGCCAATAATATGGATTCAGAGACAAGAGAGACAAAATAAATTAGGGCTGAAATGTGATTTCAGTGATTTGAGTATAGAATGAGATGTAACATGAGAAAAAGAAAAGGAGCAAAATCACAGAGAAATCTTAAAACTGCAACTGTGAAACAAATGCAGACATACCCCAAGATACTGATATTTGTCTGGCTTCTCTTCAGTACAATGCCCCATTCTGTATAGAAGTAGATGAATCGAAGGGGTTTCTTTCTTTCCAGGCATGCATGGACTGCAGTTCTAGAGTCATTGCAATCAAGAAACATCTTCATTATTTTTAAGAGGTTATACTTTGGCATTCCCTTAAAACTTCTACTATTCAAGTCCTGGGGAAAATAGAATTGGGGTATCGCAAAAAGTCAATCAGCTACCCTATTTGAAACTTCTGGTTTAGGGATTTATCCATCATTACACTATATTGATATAGCTTAAATGATATTAATATTCTTGCGGTTGTTTTGGCTCAATCCACCATTTTAATTTCTTTAATGTCTTGCTGCTGTGATGGTAACCTTGATAAAACTCTTTTATACATCTATAACATAAACAGTCTTTTTCCTCAATGTTCTTATGCTTTCAACTTTTTCTGAGCGCAATCAAACTGAAAGACTCTTGGTGTCAAGTGGCAATGTGTTCAGCAACGTGGGTTTTTTAGTTCTGTACATATTTTTCCTTTTAAACCTGTTTTCACCATTTGTTGGTGTTGCTTTCTTTAAAAAAAATTACATCGCTACTGTCATTTAAAAAGGCACAAATTCAGTTCATTTTTGTACTGAAAAAGCTTTTGGGCTATTGCCAAATTACTACTGGTTATAAGCTGAGCTTTTTCTCCTTTATAGTTTTCACAAGCAAAAATATTCTGTGCTTGAAGTGTTTGACAGGTGTCAGTGGAATATTAGATGTAATTCATATCACTATATACTCTGACAGCTATGAAGTCTGGAGGTTTTGGATTAAAATTACAGTGAAACATTGAGGCTTTGAGATGAAGCATCAGTGATCATACCTGCTGTTATTACTAACAATACAAATGGCTACATAAGCTTTAAAAACAACCAGATTAAAGTTCCTATTTTCACTGTTAGTTTTGTGAGTTTGAAGCTCCAGGATCGTGGAGGTGGTGGAAGTGAAGAATGGCTTCCCAAATACAGTTTTGGTACTGGAAAGAGGAATACAAAGTTCACCTTTTGCATGAAGAAAAATAGTCCTATATAGTTCAAAATATTCTGAAAGACGGTATATTTCTCTGCTAAAGTGGCAGGGATTTTTATATGAAAATTTATGACGCTGCCTTTTCTACTTGCTCTTTGTGATTAGTTTTTTAATATACTGAAGGGGCCTTACTTCTCTGTAAATCATATGGTTCATTGGAGGTCAGATGCATATTCTCACTTCCACACATGCCACAATATTTTGAGATCCAAAACACCAAGTGAAAAGACAGGCATTGCATGAAGTTATATATGTTGCTCTGGATTCTTACATTCTCTCTTTTTGATCATAATATTTGAAACACTATCCACTTTCAGGGCAAAGCTCAGTCAGAGTCATAGTTATAAATGTTATATTCTAAGATTAATATTTAGGATATATATTCTTTTGTTCTGGACAAATAGTTCCCTTTTCATTAATAATGACTTTTATTTCCTAATTTTTTCATGTTTGCCTAAAAATACGCATCTTTATTCTGACTTAAGCATTTATAAATCAGAAATACTTGGATTTTTGCTCTCATTTCTCATAGTTGGTTGCCTTTCTGTTGGTCCTCATTTTTCTGTGGTTACCTGTCTGAACTACATTGTTACAATTTTCTGACACACATTGGTAATATGTATAACTAGCAAATGGAAGGAATGCAGAAAATATTACCCCATCTTCAGATCATAGCTGTTGATGGAACAGGTACTACACTATTACTTTCTGTCCTTTTCAGCCACTTTTGGGTTATTAATTGCATGCAAACTTAGTTCTAAAATTAATTAGCATTTAAAAGAAAATATTTTGAGAAGACAAACTCATATGTTTTTTTTAGTAGAATTGCCAGCTGCTAAATTTAAAAACAGTAGACACACAAAATGGTCATCATCCCTTCAGCATTTCTCCCAGGCAGGTCCCTGAGCTGCGAATGCTGCTGCATGCTCAGTTTGTAGGGTAAACAGGGGACAGCAAGGAAACAAGGTTAACTTCCAGCCTAGCAGGGGCATGCACAGGGGCTGTGATGAAATGAGTACGAAAGCTGTAAGATTTCTAAATGTGGAAATTGAAAAAGGTAAACTTGTTCTGGGACTGCAACATGGGAAACTCTAAATTTAAGGCTTTGAAGGTCAAAACATTTGGAGGCTGAAAATTTTTCTTTCTTTCCCTAAAAGTTTCATTACGTAGTTGTGTATATTGCAGGTATGATAAGCATTCAGTTGCCTTTGCTGTTCATGTACTGTAAACTTGTCCGGACACTCTTTATTAATGTTTAACATAGTGTATCTAGATAAATAAAGAAGTTCTGTGTTATTCTTTCTTCCTGGACAAATATATTGAAGTGCAGACACTATATGTGCTTTTCTTATCACAGTTTTACTCAAAGGGATTGAAATGTATATGAAATATAAACTGTTCCCATAGGAACAAAAGTCAAAGAAGATCGCTAAGATAATAGTGAATCACCCATTTTAGAGTGTGTGTAGGAGTAAAAGAGTAGAAAAAAAAATCTTCCTGCCTGCAGAAGCTGAGCAACTTCAGAAGACAAACAGAAGAAGGCAAGCAGATTTCAGCTTCACCTGGTAGATGGTGCAAGGTCAGCTGAATTTTGATTTTAGAGAGACTAGGAGAAATATGTGAATCTCAAAGCCTCTGCCCTAGAAGTTCAGCAAACAGTTATCTTTCCCAGTAAGCATAGAGCAGAGGTAGGTCAGTGATGGTGAAGTCCAGGATGTCGGCATACGGAGGTATGAAATTGTTTGTTGGACTTTAATAGAAAGTTTCATAATTGCTCACTTGTTGTTTTGGGGTTGTTGGTTTTTTTTTTTCATAAGCTGCTAAACATCTGATGAACCTTGCCAGATCTGCATCCTCCATGTTTTATACCAGAACAAAGTCTGTATTAGTGTCAGGGCACAAGACCATAAAAATGCAGTCTAAAAACATGGTCTAACATTTGGCTTACAAGGGAAAAAAAAAAAAAAAAAAAATTATCTTAGCTTCTGACTTTTTACCTTAAACTGAAATCTACAATTATTAATACTTTGTGCATCTATATATGGCAAGATTTCTTCCTGGTCCCATGTTGAGATTCTTAGTGGATTTGATAAATGTACTGTGTCATAAATAACTGCTAGTCCTATGAAACAAAGATATGGAGATACTGTTTTATCCTTTGTATAATTCATGGCATAAATGAATTTCAATGACATTTAGAATAGTTTTTAATCATATTATAAGTGTGAAAGTCCAAATCTACTTCTTATCATGTAAACACATTTTATTAAGAAGGTAAGGCAATAAGGCACTATGTATTTTAACATCTCTTCATGCTATGTATCCTACAATGTCCTACACTTTGCTTTTAAAAATATTGGCCTGTTCTACACTGCCCAAAGGCATTCACACGTAATAATGACAGTATTACTGAAAACCATCTGAGAATCTTGTTGAGTTTTATGCATAAAATTGCTTCATATTTTGAGTTGTTATTAGCAGTTTGCAGAAGAAGGAATGGAAATGCAACTTCAGTAACTGAATGGCAGATGAATGTGACAAAGCCTGGAAACGAATTTCAGACAGAGGACTTCTCTCCATATTAAACACCTACTATAGATATATGTGTGAATATAGAACCTGCTTTCACTAAAATATCCATGTGTGAGGTTTGCAATTGCTATTACCAGTAAGAAATGTGAAATATTCAAAAAAATATGCAAAATAGAGAAAATTTCCTCTTTCTTCCTCTTCATTTACTTATTTCTGATCTAGCTAGATGCTTGTATTCTATAGCCATACCTTAGCATTCATCAGAGAAATTACACAGTTGGCTTTCCACACTACCTGAGAATAGATGTTCTGAAGCAGGAGTAAATCCATGCCGCCTTCCTCCTGAAAAAAGCCTGCTCATTCAAATTGCTGCATATTTTATATAATGCAGAAACTGAAACTTCTCCAGGATTGTTTTTTAATGCATTCTTACATGTGGGAATCATGTTAGAAACAACACGTTGAGCTCGAAAAAGGTGACGTTTGCAAGCAAATTTAATGTTTTCATTTTAAAAGTACCTTTTAAACTTCCATGTTAATAAGCACTCTGGTGCTTCCAGAACAGATCATGATAAGTATTTGTCATTGTACACTAAGCAAAGTAACTTCTTACTTGCTTTCCACCATATAACAGGTTTTGGGATTTTTTTAAAGACTTTGTAATGTTGTCATTATACTTAAGGCTGTTTTTTTCTGTATGTTGTTCAGGTTCTTAGGCATATTACCTTGATTTTGTTATGATGATTGTTGAACTGAATTCTTAATAAACACTGCATTTGAAATGATGGTCTGATTGGCATTTAGTCAATTGTAACCAATCAAATTTCATTATCAAAAAGTACAGAACAATATAGCATGAAGAAAATTTTTTCTTCTTAGCATGAAGAAAAAAAAAGTGAAGAAAATAATCATTTTCTATTTACATTTATGATAGAAAATAAGGCTGGAAGTAATTTTGGGAAACCTCCCTGTCCTAAGGAAGTATAAGCTATACCTATTTATAGGTATATATGTTTATTATTGTATATATGTAGATCATTCCTGGTAGATTATGCCTTGTTTAGGTTTTTTGAACATAATTAAAAGAAACAAAATGTATCAGGAGTACTAAGGTTGAGAAGAGAATGGCATAGCAGCATGTAGTTGAAACAGGAACAAAAGCCTGTCTTTTCCACCTTGGTTAATCTGTCCCACGCTGCATTATGCATGTGGTAGTCTTTAACTGAATAATTTGTTATAGGGGCCTCTGCTGTGGTAGGTACTTTGGAAGAGAAGTGAATGAGACTTAGAGTTTTAAGAAGTTTTTTGTAAACTCAGGAGAAATGAATTCAATTTCTTTCCTAGGCTTATACTTTCTAGCACCTAACACTACAAAATGTAATAGTGTATATTTGTATGGTTTCAAATTTACTACTTCCTGTGTTCTAAAGATTTCAATTTAAAAATAGATTTTTAAAATGTTCTTGTAAGAAGGAAATTCAAACAAGATGTTTTCCTTGGAAATTCAGTCAGGACTCCAGAGCCTGATTATTGTAGTGTAGCTATTCTTCCTCAGGCTTTTAGGCTTCTGACCCCCATCAACATGATACAACTGCCCTTGATGCTGAAGTTGTGGATTCTTCAGCAGCCTGCCAGGCAGACAGGCAGGGAGATGGGTAGATTTCTGACAGTGCATTTAGGTCTTGATGAATCTGCATTTAGTCAGAAAAGTCCCAACCAGCTCTAAGAATAACACACTTCAGAGCAAATCATCACTGCCTTGAGACTTATCTCTTAAAACCTTGCAGAAATGTTAGCACCATGTTAAGATGTGTCATCTGCAAAGGGTTGTATTTTTCATTGCCTCATGAAGGGGAGAGTCAATAAAGATTTTTTTTTTTGGTTATGTCTTCATGCCTAGATACAACCAGTCTTGGCTGCAAGCCAGCCTGCTGCAAGCCAGCTCTAGTCTGTCAATCGTGCAGATTTAAGTTAGGAAGGCATCATGGCCTTGCAAATTTCCCATGCTTCTCATCTGGTTTGCAGTAGAGTCAAAATAGAAACATGATCACCTGCTCTTATCAGTAAACATGATGCTAGACCTGCGAGGAGGCAGGGCATGTTCAACGACAATATTCAGACTGTATTGTTAGGTAAAAGAAATCCGTGCTACCTCTATTTCCAACATTCGTACCTAGGACATAGAGAACATGTAGTTATGTTGTAGTGGGTTGACCTTGGCTGGCCGCCAGTTGCCCACCAAGCTGCTTTCTCACTCCCCCTCCTCAGCAGGACATAGAGAGAAGATAATGATAAAAAGCTCGTGGGTCAAGATAAGGACAGGGAGATCGCTCACCAGTTACTGAAACAGGCAAAGCAGACTTGGGGAAGATTAATTTAATTTATTGCCAATTAATAACAGAATAGGATAGTGAGAAATAAAAAACAAAACTAAAACCACTTTCCCCCCACCCCTCCCTTCTTCCCAGGCTCAACTTCACTCCCAGCTCTTCTACCTCCTCCCCCTGACTGGCGCAGGGGGATGGGGAATGGGGGTTGTGGTCAGTTCATAACATTTTGTCTCTGCCGCTCCTTCCTCCTCATGTTCTTCCCCTGCTCCTGCGTGGGGTCCTATCTGTGGTATACAGTCCTTCATGAACTTCTCCAACATGGATCCTTCCCATCCTTCCCACGGGGCGCAGTCCTTCAGGAACAGACTACTCCAGCATGGGTCCCACGTGGGGTCACAGGTCCTGCCTGTGTGGGCTCCTCTACAAGGGCCATAGCTCCTGCCAGGACCCTGCTCCAGCATGGGCTCTCCCTGGCTGGAGCTTCTTTCAGGGCACGTGCACCTGCTGCAGTGTGAGGTCCTCTACGGCTGCAGTGTGAATATCTGCTCCACCGTGGTTGTCCACGGGCTGCAGGGGGACAACCTGTGTCACCATGGTCTTCTCCAAGGGCTGCAGGGGTTTCTCTGCTCCAGAGCCTAGAGCACCTCCTCCCCCTCCTTCTTCACTGACCTTGGCGTCTGCAGGGTTGTTTCTCTCACATTGTTTCCTCACTCCTCACTATCACACACTGCTGTGCAGCATTTTTACTGTATCTTAAATGTGTTTTCACAGAAGCACTACCAACATTGCTAATGGGCTCAGCTTTGGCCAGCGGCAGGTCCGTCTTCGAGCTGGCTGGAACTGTCTCTGTTCAACATGGAGGCAGTTTCTGGTGTCTTCTCACAGAAACCACCCCTGCAACACCCTTCACTACCAAAACCTTGCCATGTAAACCCAATACATATATAAAGAAATATTGATGCATCAAGGAACTGTTAGCAAATAAGCAAGTTTAAGATATTCCTATATAACTGTTTATCACTTACTTTGTGTACTTTTTTTTTTTTTATTATTGGGACTAGTAGTATTAAGGCTTTTGGTTTTTAAGCACATCTATTTACTTCGATTATCACTCACTCATGCTCCTAATCCTTTCAGTCTGCTCTTCTGGAAAGTACTGGGATGTTACTGACTCTGTACTAATATGCCAACAGAGAAGTACATAGCTGGTGGACTTCTAGATTTTTTCCTTCTTTCCATTAGTTTTTCCCACTTAAAAACTTTCTGTAACAATAATAGAAGATACAAGTACTTAACTCATACCTATTGTGTTTGGGCATGTTTCTACTTCCTCTCCCTTTGGGATTGGTGTAATAACCCAGCTGCTCTCCACAAGTTTGCTAGCACTGGAGTGGAAGCCAAGTATCAGCTGAGATAAAAAGGCTTCTGCTTGTCTACATGGAATGTAGGTCAGATCTCCTGGGATTTGTGAATATGTATCAGCCTGTAAAATCATGTGACTTCTGCACCTCCTGACCTCTCCTGAGAATAGCATACATTTAGTGACAGCACAAAAATCATGACATTAATTTATAGATTGAATTTGGAGTATTGACAGATGATGTATGGCTGGCTGAGCCTAGGGAGAGTTCAATGACTAACATGATAATTTACTGCTCCAAACCTGAAACACCCAATCTATTTTTCATTCTCTGTCACTCTTCAGCTTGCATTACATTTGGCTACTTACAGTGTATAAAGTATATGGGACTGTTAGCAGGTTAACTGTTTCAAGCCTTTTGGAACACTTTTGTCACTGAATGAAGACAAGCTGAGAAGAATAGCATGTGTAAATGAGCACAGAAAGTTTTGTGTGCTACTAATGTGTACTTAAGCATCTATTCAGCATAGGATATTCTACTTCATGTACAGTCTAGGCATGAAAATTTTGGACAAATTTGTGCACATTAGAAAAAAAAAACAAAACAAAGATGAATATTTCGTCTTCACTGTCCATCTATCTTCGTAACATTTTGAGAGCTTGCTGGAAGTCCACTGCCAATATGAATGTTGCTATCAACATCAACCCAGCCCAGTGGGCTGTTGAACAATCAGAATGGCAACTGCAGCCATATGGTAAAGCCTATAAATTTGCATTTCACTGCTGGCTAGCAGTGAGAACTAAAGCAATTCTTAAGACTGGACCATGTGTGGGACTTCTACAGGTATATAGTGATAGGCAAAGACAAAGTTTTATGTGACTTCTGGCCACATGTTCTTGTGAGATTTCTAGAGTTGTCCCAGCTTCCATACCTGCAGAGCAAAGTTACTTAATGCATTGTCACAGCCCATTCAGGTTTTTTAAGCTCTTCAGCAATATTTCATGGGAAAACATATGGAACTGTGACTTAACTTTAAGAACATAAGTAAATAAATTTTAGGTAGAAATAACTCTAAATTTCAATAATTCAAATTGTTCACTTTTCCTTTGTATTTGAAAAGACTACCACATCTATAATTTGTTACGTCCGCCAAATAAAAATAGAAAATATGCTCCCTTCAGGAAAGTACAAGAAGCTTTCCAATAATTATGGCCTCATAACCTCTGAGACCAGCACACAAAACAATCTCTTACCTGGAGAAGTATCCAGTCCTTTTATGAATTGTATATAGTACCACGTTTGTCTTTTAAAATATCAACTCATTCCCAGTAGTTGTGCATTAGTTTTAACAGGAGTCTTTTCAAGACTATATTTTCTGAAAGTAGTCTAGCATTATTGAGCCTGGCCTCTGTTATTTGAGATTTAACTAGAGTAGTTCATTAATCTCCAAAAATAGGGTTCCAGTTACAAACATGCAACAGTTTCTTTCGTATAATGGTCAAGATTCCCAGACTTCAGGTAGATATGCAAATGAATCACAAATACACCAGTTAACAGAGATTTCAGGTTCTAAATAGTGTATTTCCAGACAACTAAGATTCCCCTGTTTACAGTAATTGATGATCCTGGGATGAAGTTCCAAGCAAGTCAGCATTAAATCTCTCAAAGAGAGGACTCAGCCTTTTCCCTGGTAAATAAATAAGAATGTTTTCCTGAATGAATTTTACTGTGTGAGTAGTTCCTCTGTCAGTTTGGGATGTTCAACCTTAAATTCTCTGGAGATCTTACACTAAATATTTTATTTTTATTTACTTCAAATAAGGAAATTCAGTCTAAGGCCAAGAAGCAAATTACGCATCAGAAGTCCAAAGAAGCTTAATAAAAAAAAAAGTTTTATCAGTCACAATCAGTGTTCCTCTTAATGTAGTTTTAAAGTAGTGTGGTTTTAAAAAGTGGCCCGAAGTATGCCGCTCTTCTTCAAATCAATATGACATTAATTGCAGTTCAGTCTTTTCTATATGAAGATTGCACTGAAACAGGAAAATGTGAACATATTTTCTGCAACTGCAGTTCAGGTACATTCATACAATGTTTTCATAACCTATACAGAGAAATGAACCTTTTAGCTCTAAAAAAGCTTTTTTTTTTTCAGTTTCTCTCCTAAAGCATGGCTGCTTTTAAAGTTTTGTTTTAAGCAATTCCAACTGCTTCCAACTGCTATTAAATCTGCCTACCAAGTTAATCTGAGGTTAAAACTTAAGTTAATCAATGGAAAAAAACAATAGAGGGAAGCTATTGACTGCAAGTTGCATTTTAGTTTTTAAATAGTCATATAGTTGAATCTGGTTATCAATTTTAATTGGGTTTGAAACTTATAAAATAGTGTATGAATGTGCAAATAAGGCAAGGAAGGTGTTAATGATGGCAAATATATTAATTTTCTCCCTCCTACTGAAACAGCTACCGTTGATATGAAAATTTTATATTAAAATATAGAAAATTTATATTATTATTTGAGAACTTTTTTACATTTTTGTTTTAGATTCAGTATTTATCAATTTTTAAATGTTCCAGAAAGCAGAATAAACATCATATTAGGTTTAAATTTTGCAGGTGTTTGGTGGATCAAACTTTGCAATGTTGTTTTATAGGTTTTGATGACCACCTAGTGTGACAGTTCACTCCATCCTTTCAAACAAGTTTTGGATTGCTTCATATTAGATGGATTATTTTTTTCCTAATTCAAATTGACCTATCACTCATTTTAATTATTCTACATGCCATGGTGAAGACAGAATCAACAATTCTGTTCACAAAAGTAATGTAAATACTTCCAAACTGTATTCAAGCTTTTCTTCTAACAATGCATTCAAATAGTGTTCTGGCATGTGTTAAGGGTTTAAGCTTCATATTTAATAAAATTCGTATGAGGTACTAGTTTTCTAATGTCTTATGAAGACTTGAGCCTTACTTTGAAGTGAAAGCTGCATATTAATTAGAATTATGAGGAATCTTGGTCTGCTTCTAAATTATAGAAATCTAGATCCATTTACTTTCTGTAACAGCTGTGCATTTTGAAAATGTGGGACATTTCTTAGTTTTTCCATGTTTGTATATGTATCTGGACTTAATTTTGCAATGAATTTTTTGAAAACTGCAGCAGCATAAAGTATCTAGCAACCTTATGAGACTGTCACTTTATTGGGTAGCATTAAGGAGTGATTAGCCTGCACATTTATGATCATGTAAGGTAAAGTTGAAAAACTTATCTCAAGTTCCTTGTTTGTTTTTAAAACCAAGCCTTTCCTTAAAAATGTGTGTAGTTCTAAATTTAGAGACATAATATTGTTATTTTTCTATTAATAAAATCATAAAAACTAGTCTATTATGAAGCATCATTTGTTTCTAAACTAGGCATAATTAAAAACAATCCCAAATTTAGGAGAAAAAAGTAAGCTTATTGGCTAACAGAAAAATTAAGCAAACTTAGAATTAGTGAAGTGGAAAATGGAACCAAGTCTGTCAGCAAGGTGATCATTTAATCATCTTCCAAATAAGAACAGTGGTTCACTAATATGTATCATCTCTGTTTCAACAAATGGGAAGAACTTTGTAATGTGTCCCCCAAAGACAGCTCTTTAGACTGTTGTTGGAAAACAGTCAACTCCATTTCAAAATGGTACTTGCTCAGTGACAGTATGAATTTGCCTGTTTCTTTCGAAAGTTCTTCATTGGCCAAACCTCTCAGTAGCTTAGCATTTCATTTCAATTTCAAGGGAAAAAAATAAATCAATCCTGTAACTGAAGTATATATTCCATAAATAAAACATGAAGTCAATATTACAGCTATTTTTTCTGCCTAGATTGTGTTACGGATAATTTTGACTAGACCTAGAAATTGAAATAATCAAATTAGAGAATTTGCTGTGGGCATATAAAATGAAAATGGCTAATAAATGTAAAATTAAAGAACATTTGAATGTGCTAATGCACAAGCCTCTAGATAATTAAGCTAACCTATCTAGGAAAGACAGGTCTGTGTTAGGTATGTTCCTATAAACATTAATCCAGTAAGAAAGACAAAATGTCTTACTGTGTAGCTTCTGCTTTATGTTCTAAATATCAACGATCTTACCGTAGTAAGTTTGCTTGAAAGTGCAAGGAGATTAGCCTAAACTTTGCTATAGTTTACAATCACCTAGCTGAAAAAATCAAAGTGAATTAAATAGGGTGTCTGACATTTATTTCTTCTACTCTCTCTAGTGGTGGGAAACGAATTAATGCAGGAAACTCAAAAAGGCAATGTCATTTCAAAATGTTTTTGCTCAGTGACAGTGTGAATCTTTTCCAAGTGTAGTACAATGCCCATGACATCTATGTGATTCAGGAAGCCGTGCTCCCAGCATATGTCACTAGATATAGCAGCACTCCCCTGTTAATAAATGCTGTCCTTGCTGCTGTTACTCATCAGCAATAAAGTACAAATCAGCATTATTCAGACACATAACTTCTCTATATTATATTTGTCTAACAATAATTCCAGTGTGTGCTGAGTATAACTAGTTTTCTTTCCATATGGCATTTCATATTGACAGTTATACTTTTTGCTGGGAAGTGTTTATTATTTATCTATAGAAATATGACTTAGATGAAAATGTAGTTTACTATGATTAAGGACCATCTGAAAAGAAATTTTAAGAATCCTATGTGTCATTAACTAGTCCTTCAAATGCAATGTCCTGCTATGTATTTCTTGATATCTGGAGATTTCCTCAGATTCATATCTTATAAAAAATTGCCATTTTAGTTAAAATGTAGACATAAGCATAACAAAAATTAATAATATAAGACAACAATCTAAGTGACAAAGTAATATTTTAATTTCTAAGGGTTTATTTTTTAAATCTATGATCATATAGTACTAGAAAACGTGAGTAGGAAGAAGATGGAAGAAGGGTTGTATGTTTCTGCATGTGATTATGTCAAACTACTTTATAGGCAGTTCGTATCTGTGTGCATGCTAAATTAAGAAAATAGTGGTAGCCCATGAATTATGAGGTTTTAAATCATTTTAATTTTGTAAGGTTGTCACATCTATAATTTTAGTCTCCTTTGTGAATCAAATAGATGACAGTATGTAGAAAAATTTGTTTGTATGCTGATGAAGATCGTTATGAATGTTGAAGAAATAAATATTGTCTTTAATGGAAGTCTTGAAGAAAAACTACAAATTTATAAGTCTAAGTAGTGTATATGTAAAAACCTTCACTCAAATTTGATTTTTATACTCATAAGCATTATACATGTATTTGTCAGTATAAACCTTGGGCTTTATAAGGGATCAAATCAAGGGGGTAAAAGAAGATGCCAATTTTTCTGATATAAACAGAAAAGGTTTCGCTCTTTCTAGCTCAGTAAAGCACTACTCCAAAATTGCACTATCGTTTGTATAACAAGTTTCTTTCATTCATAGAATCATAGAATCATAGAATCATTAAGGTTGGAAAAGACCTCTAAGATCATCAAGTCCAACCGTCGACCCAACACCACCATGCCCACTAAACCATGTCCCTAAGTGCCTCATCTACTCGTCTTTTAAATACCTCCAGGGATGGGGACTCCACCACTTCCCTGGGCAGCCTGTTCCAATGTTTCACCACTCTTTCAGTAAAGAAATTTTTCCTCACATCCAATCTAAACCTCCCCTGGCACAACTTGAGGCCATTTCCTCTCGTCCTATCGCTTCTTACTTGGGAAAAGACACTGACACCCACCTCGCTACAACCTCTTTTCAGGTAGTTGTAGAGAGCGATGAGGTCTCCCCTCAGCCTCCTTTTCTCCAGGCTAAACAGTCCCAGTTCCCTCAGCCGCTCCTCAGAAGACTTGTTCTCCAGACCCCTCACCAGCCTCGTTGCCCTTCTCTGGACACGCTCCAGCACCTCAACGTCCTTCTTGTAGTGAGGGGCCCAAAACTGAACACAGTATTCGAGGTGCTGCCTCACCAGTGCCGAATACAGGGGCACGATCACTTCCCTACTCCTGCTGGCCACACTAGTTCTGATACAGGCCAGGATGCCATTGGCCTTCTTGGCCACCTGGGCACACTGCCGGCTCATGTTCAGCCAGCTGTCAACCAGCACCCCCAGGTCCTTTTCCGCCAGGCAGCTTTGCAGCCACTCTTCCCCAAGCCTGTAGCACTGCATGGGGTTGTTGTGGCCAAAGTGCAGGACCTGGCACTGGCCTTGTTGAACCTCATACAGTTGGCCTTGGCCCATCAATCCAGCCTGTCCAGGTTCCTCTGCAGAGCCTTCCTACCCTCAAGCACATCAACACTCCCACCCAACTTGGTGTCGTCTGCAAACTTACTGAGGGTGCACTCAATCCCCTCATCCAGTTCATCGATAAAGATATTAAACAAGACCGGCCCCAGTACTGAGCCCTGGGGAACACCGCTCGTGACCGGCCACCAACTGGATGTAACTCCATTCACCACAACTTTCTGGGCCCGGCCGTCCAGCCAGTTTCTGACCCAGCGCGGAGTCCACCTGTCTAAGCCGTGAGCCGCCAGCTTCTCGAGGGGAATGCTGTGGGAGACAGTGTCAAAGGCCTTACTGAAGTCCAGGTAGACCACATCCACAGCCTTTCCCTCATCCACTAGGCGGGTCACCTGGTCATAGAAGGAGATCAGGTTGGTCAAGCAGGACCTGCCTTTCATGAATCCGTGCTGGCTGGGCCTGATCCCCTGGTTGTCCTGCTCATGCCTTGTGAGCGCCCTCAAGATGAACCACTCCATAATCTTCCCTGGCACCGAGGTCAGGCTGACAGGCCTGTAGTTCCCCGGATCCTCCTTCTGGCCCTTCTTGTAGATAGGCGTCACATTGGCAAGCCTCCAGTCATCTGGGACCTCCCCCGTTAACCAGGACTGCTGATAAATGATGGAGAGTGGCTTGGCGAGCTCCTCCGCCAGCTCCCTCAGCACTCTCAGGTGGATCCCATCTGGCCCCATAGACTTGTGAGCGTCCAGGTGGCGTAGCAGGTCATTGACTGCTTCCTCTTGGATTATGGGGGGTTCATCCTGCTCGCCGTCCCTGTCTTCCAGCTCGGGGGGCCGAGTACCCTGAGGATAACTGGTCTGCCTGTTAAAGACTGAGGCAAAGAAGGCATTGAGTACCTCAGCCTTTTCCTCATCCTCGTTGACAATGTTCCCCCCCTCCATCCAATAAGGGATGGAGAATCTACATGCTTCAATCTACTATATTACACTACTTGTTTTGGGCATGGAAACTGATTCATTAATTTTAAAACTTATAAAGTTTCTATGAAAAGGCATATGTTAGGGTTTATTATGAAAATGTAAAGAATAACAAGTGTCTGCCTGCCCTTATCTGACTCAGAAAAAAAGAGAGAAATATGCATTTAGTTGCTTTTTGTGATCTGGCTGCAACTATGGTTTCATTGTAACACTGTGATCCAGGAAAAAAAACCCTGATGTCAAATTCATTTGTTTATGAGTAAGTCAATAAACCCCTGGTTACCCTCACATATCACAAAATCAAGAGGGTTTTTTTTTTTTGCATTTTTTAAGGCAGCAGAGCTTAGGAGTAGGCTACAGTTTCCGAGTAGAAGGAAGAGTAATATTCAAGTCAGCCATTTCCTCATTTAAAAGCATTAATGCAGGAAATAAGGAAAAGCATATGGCAACATATATATTGTATTTTTGCCCATTTATTGAGTGTGTTGGTGGTGCTAGATAACTCCTTTTTAAATGACAGTGATCAGTTTTCTCATCCCTACTGTTAATAACTCATTTCTGTTTATAATTGGTTTTCCAGCTTGTTCTCTCCATTAAAAGATATCAGCCAGGGAGAACCTGGATTTGAATTTAGCTTAGGTCATGAAAGATCCCAAAGAGGACTTTTGCCTGGAGTCCAAGTAAGACACATAGAAGGAGACCGGTCTTTGCTAGTGTATGAATCCAGCTCTTCCATAAAGGAAAAGACGTCTATCCCCTGCCCTCTAGTGCTGTGTGTGTTTATAAATCAGTTCACAAGTAAGCTGTAAGTGGGAAATTGATCACCAGTGTGCATAAATTACAGCTTCATCCTCAGATACTGTTTTTCACTGTAGTCAGCACCTCTGATTTACAAACCTAAATCCTAACCTTTCTGTGCATTTCCCGCTTTATATGGTTCAAAATATTGAATTTAAACATTCTTTATACTTCTATGATGAGTTGTTTACCCTAAAATAAGGATGAAAGGTTTGAAATAAAACGATCTTTCATCAGTGAGTTTCCAGTTAACATGGCCTTAAGCCATCATTCAGCAGAGGAGTTCTTGAAGTTTCAAATTATTTAATCTTGGCATGTTCTGTAAGATTGCCTTCATCAAGACTTATTCTGATTTTCTTGGAGGAAAATGACGCATAATTGAAGTTGGATCTATTTGCTGTTTTCCTGGTTCAGCGAAGGACAGTTTTGCTGTGCTGAATCTTAGAAGAGTTCCACTGAAATAAAATAAAAAAAAAAAGAAATAAAATACTATTTACTTAATGAAAGTTGGAATTCTGAGTTTCAGCTTTAAGCAGACTGCCTCTTCTCAGGCAGCCATATGTGTCTCTTACTTAAGATCATGTTGGTAGAGGTATCAGTGGTGTATATTGAAAACCAGGAATCTAAAATGGCATAACTTAGATAAAATTTTATTTTAGGAGACTAATATTTACAGGAGATTTTGCCTGATTAGAAAGCATCTATTTTCATAGACATTCAAAGAATATCTATTTTAATAAAACATGTTTTTAATTGAAATAAAATTTAGGTGCATCAAATGTAGGGACCCATTTAATGCTGAGAATAAAAGATACAAGAAAAGTGTAAAATAAAGGTAAGAAATGTGAAGAATTTGTAATAAAAAAGAATCCCCTTGGGTTAAAACTCTGTAGATATGAAATTTGAGAAAGACATTTCTCATTGTATTTCCTTAGATACTAACTCTAGACTATGCAACTTTTAAGGGTTGGGGTTTTTTTGTTTTTGCAGTAGTACCACATTAAAATCCACCAAGAATAAAGCAAAAGACACACAGAGTCATCTCTAGCTAATACTTAGTTCTGCCTGAGAGTAAAATTTTATGCAACTGAAAATCAAGTAGAACACATACCATGGTGTTATGATTTTACAGATGAATTCAGTCAGAAGTGGTCTGCAATTGCTTTGAATCAGTTTCTTTGCACTTCCAATGGCATAAAATCTTGATTGTTAACTCTAATAAGCAAGGACTCAAATCTTTACAACAATAGCTTTAGGATTTGGGGAAAAATGCTGTATTTCTTGGGCAATGGAAACACAGAAAGAAAAAAAATATTCTTTCAGGGGGTTTGTTGTTATTTTGAAAGGGGTATATAGCACCGTGCAGGAAAGGTTTCCTAGAATCTTTGCAAAATCAGAAGGGGGCAACGTGCCCTCCACGCTCAGCCAAAATGGGACAATGTTTAATAAATCTAAGTATTCAAAGCTGGAAGTCTTGCTTTAGTCAGACATGTTTAGCCAAAGGGCAGCCAAAGGGAAGAAAGGGAGATTCCAAAGACTTCCTAGTCTGCTAGTCATTGTCTGCTCCTATTGATTTAACACAGAAGATATTCAGACGGCTGGAGTGAAAGTCATGTGGTCAAAGGCATAACAGCAATGAAGCATATAGTGGCAATGGTGCATATTTTTTCTCCCATGTATTGAAAATAGTCCTTATCACCTTGATTTTGTATAGGAAAATAATACTTTTAGAATTATTTACCTTATCTAACAGTATTTCTGATCTTCAAGCGGCAAGATTTGTCAATAGTTCAAAGAGAAGACTGAATATTTAACATTTAAAAAAAAAAAAGTGAAATGAACCTTAGAATTTGTACTGGTTTATTTGGGTATGGATCTGTATTGGTATTAAGACTGTAACTTAAACACTTGACAATGGGAGAGAAGCATACTTCAGATTTACACAGAAGGTATTAAATTTCCCATGCATTTAAGAAAAGGCCCTATAATTTTTCCAAGAGGAATAATAGTATTGTAGGAGTAGATTAAATCTGAAATACTATGAAGTTTTAAGCCAGACAAATGCTATTGCTGACTGCCAATCATGGGGCAGCTGCATAAGTTGATGTGATAGCATCCTCTGTGTGTTATGTTACTGGTGGCAGAGCCTTTTTGGACGCTTGACTGATGGTGTTTATTTCATTCCCACTACAGACAAGCTACCTGAGGTTATTTTACTTTCATGCCATTGTCATTTAACGTTAATAACTGTTGAAACAGGTATGGATTGACAAACCTGGGGAACTGCCTAACTCCCATGCCAGATTCTTGTAACTGGCCCATTAGTTTCAGACAAAGTGTCAATGTTTCTTCTATGTTCAGGAAGGTTTTCATAATTATTACTTTGAACTTGAAAGAAAGTTTGAATTGAGAGTGAAACTTTGCTGGGGTATTTTTGAGTAATGATGCTCTGTCAGCTCACTATTGATCTGTTGGACATACTAATGCTTGATAAACGTTTATGGTATAATGAGAGTCACTAGTAGCCAGCGTGAAGTAGTATACATGATCTGTAAGGATACCTATAAATCTACCCTCAAGGACTAATTCATCTACTAAATAGCATTTTCTTCATGGAATGGCATCATTCAATTCTATAGGACTAATCACAGAGTAAAGTGATATTCACTTTTTTTAATAGCAGAAATTAGTCATTTACCTAAAAAAAAAAAAAAGAAAAAAGAAAAAAAATTATGTCCTATAGCTACATTAGCACTAGTATTGAGCAAAGGAAATCACTTTCTTGTAGATTAACTATTTTTCTTCATTTTCCCATACATTCTCCATTTTTTAAATAAGTGAAGTAAGTTCTGTTTCTGTATGAAAACTACAATCTCAAGCAGCATCTCAGATGGGAAACTTTGTTTCCTACTGCTTTAACTTTGGTTAGGGACTGCTAGTCAGCGTTGTGGGGCATTTCCTTTAGAGTTTGAATGAAGGGTGCTCTTTCACTGCAATTTTACACTGGAAAGGAGGGACAATGTAGGTAAAAGTAGATATTATGTGCAACTAAAGTCTATTTTACGGAAATAGTTTAATAGACAGTAACATCAATATGATAAATCTTTTTAAATACTGTTATTGCCTTCCAAAGTATTCACTTAATATTGTACGTGTTATTCAAGCTGACACTTTTGATCAGACTTGCAGAAATGAAGGGGGAATTGTCAGGAAAATGTCATTTTCACATACCTCGATAACTACAGGGACACACAGCTGTCTGTTTGCAAACACAGGTACATGCACAAATTAAATTTATCAAAACCCTGTCTGTGATGTATCTTGCAGCATCTCCAGATAAGCGTGGATGATTTTTGGCAGAAATATCAGTTTTAATTATATTATAGCTAATAAATATATTTTGGTAATTGTGGTAATTAACTGTGCTACCCTCATGCTAATACAAGTTTAACATAGCAAATGATGGGAAAATAAAAGTTTCTTTTTGTATAGTACTTAGACTATTTTTTCCCTCAGTTAAAAAAGTGCATTAACAAAATATACCAATGGCTAAAGTTACAGAATAATATATGTTCATGTTCTGTAATTATTCATTTAGCTTGATTGCTGCATTATTCAATATTTCCTTAAGCAAAAAAAATTATAATGCTCAAATTGTACAGAGAAAGGTGCATATGTCATTAAACTGATGGTATATTCAAAAATATGCATCATTTAAATAGCTGGAAATAGTTAAATATTAATGTTCTTATGGTAGTAAAAGAAAAAAGTGACAATGACAAATAATTTTTGAGGAACTTGACTTGCTAACTTTTTTTTCAAAGAATATTGTCATATTTCCTTTAAAATAATTTGTCACAGCCTGAATATAGAGCATTTTCAGTAAACTAATAAACTTCAACAGTATATGTCATTTTCCTTTGTGACTTTGCCTTTTTGGCTCAGTGATTTAAATTTAGGTAATAACAGGACATTCTACTGCAGGTGAAAGATTCAAAAATCACAGTTCAAGAAAAATATAAAAAAGTTTTCTTAAAGGTAGTATCTGTTGAAATACAACCAAATATTCTATATATGAGTCCCATATCTCATAAAATGTCTTCAAATATAATTGGTCAATAAAAAAATAATTCTAATAACCAAATTGCTTTCAGAGTTGTAGCCCACTATGTTTCTTACTAATTGAAAACATGTTTTAGTCTACATACAGACTATTTTTCCGTTCTTTTACACTTGTCCTGGTTTTGGCTGGGGTAGAGTTAATTTTCTTCCTAGGAGCTGGTATAGTGCTGTGTTTTGGATTTAGGATGAGAACAATGTTGGATGTTGATAACACACCGATGTTTTAGTTGTTGCTAAGTAGTGCTTACACTAGTCAAGGACTTTTCAGCTTCCCATGCCCTGCCAGCGAGAAGCCGGGAGGGGGCACAGCCAGGACAGCTGACCCAAACTGGTCAAAGGGATATTCCATAGCATGTGACGTCATGCTCAGTACATAAACTGGGGGGACGTTGGCTGGGGGGTGGTGACTGCTGCTGGGGACCTGGCTGGGCATCAGTCGGTGGGTGGTGAGCAATTGCATTGTGCATCACTTATTTTGTATATTCTTTTATCATTATTATTACTATTATTATTATCATTTTCCCTTCCTTTTCTGTCCTATTAAACTGTCTTAATCTCAACCCACAAATTTTACTTTTTTTTTCACTATTCTCTCCCCCATCCCACTGCGGGGGCAGGGAAGTGAGCTAATGGCTGTGTGGTGTTTAGCTGCCTGCCGAGCTAAACCACAACAACACTGAATAGAACTTATGTCCCCTTCATTGCTTCCTATCTACCATTTAACAAAAAAATTGCTTAAGTCATGCATAGCCATTGTTAATCAGTAATACATTTTATTACACAAAATAAGCGCTATCCTCCAAGCAATAATAAGAAACAGCCACACTGCTTGGCATTTGTATGTGTGTTTGAGTATGTGTGATGTGCTCTAGTAAAAGTGGCCTAAGTAGTGGAGACACTATTAGAGAACATATTTTAAATATTTATAAAATAAAATTATGTTTGAATCATCAAAGGATGATATATACCCTGATAAAGAATAGAGGTTTTTCAAGGTATTATTGATTTTGATAAGAAATTATGTGCTTGCAGGCAATAGTGTTATTTGCTAGTGAAAAAAAATGAAATTAATTTGCTGCATATATTGTATGTAGTGCAGTACAATAGCACATCAGTCCTGTGGGGATTCTATGATTTTTTTTTCATATTAACCTCTAATTAAGGCTAGGTGATTTTTAGAAGATATAAATTGGCACATGTGGCTTTTCTGCACCATCTCTCTTTCTTGGTAGAGAATATCAGGTCTAAGTCCTACTGATCCAAAGAGGAAAGATTCTCTAGTTTCATTCAGAGTAAGAATATTCAGCTGGGTTTGGACCTCTTATAGAAGTAGTTTAGAGGGAAGAAGAGTCAAAAAATTTGTGCAGAAAATACATTAAAATGTTTCAGAAATGAAGAAACTAACATTTTAAGTTTGTACAGTTTGACATTAGGGAAAGCTCGAAAAGCAAGTGGGGTTTTTGGATTTGCACAAGGACAGTTTTTGTTATCCCCCTCTAATAATGCATACATGTTATTTCCAACTTAAATCCTTGGTCACGTCACTTTATGTGGGCTGCATGAGAAGGGGAACTTCCTCATTTTTGTTTTTTAACGTTAAGAGTTGCATAAAAATTGAACCATTTTTTTAGGAATGCCATAATTTGCTGCTGCTAGTGATAGAAGGGGTCTCCTGGAATGGAGGGCACTGCTTTGCAGAGCAGGAGATGGCGTTACTCAAGGAGACAAAAGCTGAACTGAGCAGGAGTGGTCACCTCTTTGGGGCTTTATCTCAGGCTAGCGGCATTCGACTATGCTGGCAACTTGTTCTGGTGGGTGACAACTGGCTCCTGTAGGATTTTGCAATGTGAACACAGGAGATAAATGTGGAAGAATGTGAAGTTATCAGGATTCAGAAGGTATTTGGTTTAGTCCACGCACAAAATGCTTCCCAAGTTAGGAGTCTGAAAGCAATCCCGCCACTACCCTTAGAGATCTAGAGGATCTCTAAGGACAGTGAAGTAAAATATATCTGTATATATATATATCTCTGCCCCACCACCTCCTCCCTGTAGAATATGTTGTGTAGCATGAACTGTTTTAAACTGTAAGTAGCAGAAGAGCTCTTTCACTATTACAAACTTATATTTCTAACACCATTTGCCAATATTATTTCATCATCATTATTATATCAACAAACCCATTTATCTTCCTATGATATTACCTATTTGCAATACACAACTTCAGTGGCTGGAGTAGGTACAGCAGCAGTTTAATCACCTGGGAACTGAAGTAGAAATGACATATAACCGCAGGCATGACCTAGAAGCTTAGGTAAACTGCAGGAAAATGTTGCCAATAACAGGGTGTGTGTTTTCAGATAACAAGTTTACAGATTTCTTCCCCGTAATATTTCTTATGCCATAAAGAGTGCCTAATTAAGGTCTCCCATCTCTTTGTATTTTATCTCACCTCTTGACATTTGTATAGCAGCTTTTTATAATCGAATAACAGTAAAGATGAAAATGCAAGTACTTAGATTTTATTTATAGCTGTGAAAGCATGCTTTACAATTTATCATTTAGTCCAAGAATTCAGTTATCTTAAAAGGAAACTAAATTTTTCAATGACAAGTACAAGTTACAACTAAAAACTCAGCATTTACCACCAATAAATCTAATCTACATGCATTAGAGAGAAGAATTTTGCTGACAGTTTTTTATGGCTTGGTTCCACTGTAATATTTCATCTGTTTCAATATATGCATATAATCAAAATAAAGAATTGTGGTATATCTGTTTTGTGACATGGTAGCTGTCATTCTTAAAAATTGCTACTGTGACTGATGCATTTATGTACTATAAATTATAATAAATAAATTTTAAAAATCATAAATAATATTTAATTCGTTATCCAGAAACACAAAGCATTCTATAGACCTTTTACAAAAGAATGGTGAACTGCTTTATAGATGCACATGATGAAAGGAGAAATATGGCTTTGGCTTTGAAAGGTAATTCACCTGCTTCTAAAGAAGATTTCACATCTGTCAAGGAAAATGGTGAAGGCAATCCCTTGCAAGCAAGCAATAGCTATCAGGATGCATTAGGTAAAACTAACTCGCACAGTACCCTTATACTCTTGACCTTCCAAACATATTTGTAGATAATGTTGATGCTCTGACAGCAGACACAATTCTTCACAGTTCTGTAGGAAGATATTTCAGTTCTGCATTGAAAGTACATTTTCTGTAGTATTGTCGATCTTTTTTGTAAGATACAAATTTTTAGTTATACAGCAATACAGTGCATGTTACAGCCTACACTTTGCAAAATATAACCATGATCTTACAATGCTCACGGTAAGATAAGTTTCTTCTGTGTGGCAGTTGGAGAATGGTCCGATCTGGGTCTAATCATCAGTGTCTGGCAGTGAAGAAGCAGCAGTTTAAATTAAACTGCCAGAGTCAAACACTCTGAAAGGCAGTTTCTGGATCCAAACTTTCAAGATCTAGATGTTCCTGTAATAGAGGCAAGTGGATTGAGGAAATGAAAACAAAGACACTCACAAGAAACAGCTTCTTAGAACAATGGGGGTTTTTTGTTTGTTTGTTTCCCAAAAAATCTGTTGGAAATGTGGTGTGAGAATACATATAAATAGAACTTGTTGCTTTTACATGAGAGTCCTGTTTTGAATATATATTGATGTTAAGCTGGATTTATGGAAATGCCAATATGTTTTCCTTTCTCCTTAGATGTTTGTAAAATTAGAAAGGTTAGTTTAGTGTTTGTTTACCATCATCTCATTCTACATTTCCAGAATGTAGAAAGTAATAAAATGCAGATTTTGTAAAATATATAAATGTTATATCCTCACCACACTCCAGGAAAATTTACAGGCTTTATATAGAGCTATGCATTCTGTCAGCGTATATGTTGTTCTGTGATATGGTTTAGGCAGAAAAGAAATTGTGAGAGGGAAGGGAAGGAAACATAGGAGCACTGGACTAGATTTACACTGTCACCTTTGTGCTACCAGCCTTTCTGCACTGATTCCCCCGAGTTTATCTGTAGCTGGAAGCAGATGTCGGGCGACTCAGTGGAAACCTTCCATGGGGGCCTTGGCTTATCCATATGCCAGTGCGCTGCCCCCCACATCACCTCTGCGTGCTGCCAAAATATGGCAGCATGTCTTGTGGTCCACTTTTATGCTCTCCCTGGCATGAAGCCCTCTCCATGGGAAGGTATGATTTATAAGGCATGGCTCTGGTTCAACAGACCTCACGAATATCCAAGGAAATGGCAAAAGCTGAAGGAGAGAAAGGGAAAACAGGAGGGAAATTTCTTCATGCATGAGCAGAAGATGAATTTTGGAGGTAGGCTTTTAAACAAATTATTCTTATTCCCTTTAAAAGCCCTAAGTTTTTATTGCTGTCCAGAGATATACCTGTTCTTTCCTTACTTCCATGAAGGAGGCTGTATCTGTAGAAGTGTTAAGGAACAGTATGTTATTACCTCAATATTTTCTTCTCACATACAAAGTTAAATGTTATCTGGATGTTAGTGACAGAAAGTTCTGTCTCTTACCACCAGAAACTGAGGATGTTATGAGAAGACCAACTTTGGGGATCTGTGTCCTGAGACAAAGACTGAAAAAATCAGGAATCATAGAATCATCATAGAATCATAGAATAGTTTGGGTTGGAAGGGACCTCTAAAGGTCATCTAGTCCAACCCCCTTGCCGTGGGCAGGGACATCTTCAACTACATCAGGTTGCTCAGAGCCCCGTCCAACCTGACCTTCAATGTTTCCAGGGATGGGGCATCCACCACCTCTCTGGGCAACCTGTTCCAGTGTTCCACCACCCTCAGCATAAAAAATGTCTTCCTTATATCTAGTTTAAATCTACCCCCCTTTACTTTAAAGCCATTCCCCCTTGTCCTGTCGCAACAGGCCCAAACAGGCTAAAAAGTTTGTCCCCATCTTTCTTATAAGCCCCCTTTAAGTACTGATAGGCTGCAATAAGGTCTCCCCGAAGCCTTCTCTTCTCGAGGCTGAACAACCCCAACTCTGTCAGCCTTTCTTCACAGGAGAGGTGTTCCACCCCCCTGACCATTTTTGTGACCCTCCTCTGGACCCACTCCAACAGGTCTGTGTCTTTCTTATGCTGACGGCTCCAGAGGTGCACACAGTACTCCAGGTGGGGTCTTAGGAAGGGTTAAGGGAAACCCCTTTGCTTGCAGTGCTCTGAAGAAACCCCCCAAATTATGTCCTTGTTACAACAACCACATTTGGCTCTCAAAAATCCCAAAACAGGCTCTTTCATTTGAGCTGTCTGCCTAGGAACTCGGTCAACCAATAGCCAAAATAGCTCAGGAACAATCTGTTCCTGGATTATTCAGGGCCCTGAACAAAAGTGTAGCCAAAGGTTCTTGAAGACCTGGAATTGCATGCCTATCTCCCTTTCTTGTCCAGCAAATGTTTCTGTCACTTCTGATCTATGCCTAACCAGGCGAGGATTTGAGGACTGTACCAATTAAGCATGGGAAGATTTTTCTTGGATATAAATTTTCACTAATTACAATAAGCCATCATCACTAGATGCTTCAGGGCTTGCATGCAGTATTTTTCTATCTCTCAGAACTTCAGCACTACATTGGAGAGATTGGCACAAAAGTATTTTCCAGATGTCCCTAAAAATAGGAATGAAAAAACTGGCAGTTTAATAGAGACATTTCTAGATGACTGGAGTCACCCACTCCTAAAGATGATCAGATATAGACTGACTGTGATAATGGATGCTCAGCATGTGTCTGGTGCCAAGCCTGCTCTCCAGAAAGTTTCCCTTAGGTGAAGCCTATCCTGTAATAAAAGACAGCCAGCCTAGTTGCATGATTTTTATTAGTTGTGGTTTCACACTGTGTGAACGCTAACTTGAGATGTTGTTTGTTTGACCAATGCCAGAGATTTCGTGATGTTAAGGTTGGGAAGTGGATAGTATGAGGCTGAGTGTGGAGGGGGGGCTGTTGCGGTGTCTTCGGGGGTTATGCCTTGGGGAGTTTATGTCTTGGTAGACTGGTAGATAGGGAGCTCTCAGATGTATGTCAATGGGATGCAATGGAGGACTCAGAAAGGACTAGGAAGTTTTTGAATTTTCATACAAATGTTCCAACTAATGCCCAAATTGCTCTGAGACCAAAAGAAGGTGAACAGAACTGAAGAAATTAATCATTCAGACTAACTTGACAGGCATAGCCGTTCAGTAGAGCACAGAAGGAAGTTTTGCATTTGAAGATGGTTTTATTACTGTTTTTTCCTTTGCTCCTAGAAAAATACTCTAAAACCTTTAGAAACAGAAAGTAGTTTAATAGTTCAGATTCACCTAAAGAGCAGTTAAGAATATTTCAGATATTATATCCAATGTTTTTCTAAATTGCATTTTTTCTTTCAAGAAGGCCTAATATACTGCCTTGAAAACTCACTAGTCCTTTCTCTTTTTTGTTAACTCCACATCCTATCCCCAAATTTGAAAATGGAAGATGAAGTCCTAAAAGTGTAAACCCTTTTTGAAGTTCATAAATCAAGGCAAAGAAATTCATGTGGAACTTTATGCTAATTACTCATGTTTCAACACAAACATATTGTCATAAAGCTGGTCAGTAAGAAGGTATTGATTTAACTTCACACTTTTTTGAGTAAAATGTTAACACGAACAATTTTTTTTCTGTTTTTCCAGAACTAGAGGCAGAGGAATGGTGCAAACATCTTTGCATGGAGTGTCTAGGAACCAGGCTCAATGATATAAGTCTTGGGGAACCAGATTTGCTTGCTGCTGGAGTCCAGAGAGAACAAAATGGTAAGTAACTTTGTAATTGCTCCTAGATCAGTTCCTAGGTGATGTCCTATGTTATCTTTGCTTGTGTTTGTTGTTGTGAGGATTTTTACTTTTAGCTAGAAGCACGCCACTAATAACTAAACATTTGGATGTGCTTTTGAGGCTTAATCCTATTTTTACTACAAATAAAGATGATTAAATTCCATGTCAAATAGTACTTGTAAAGTGACTTCATGTCTTCATTGCGTTCACATTTTTCTGTCATGGGAAATGATGACTATGACCTTTCTGGTTCTGGAAACAATGGCCTCTGTGCAGAGGAATAAAACAGCAGCTGTTGTTCCACAGCCTTTAAAAGACAGCGATGAACATATCAACACCACTTTGGACTGCAAAACACATATTTGCTTTAAACTCATACCTGTCTTGAATAATGAAGTCAAGGTCATCTAAATGTTGTCAAATACAGGTGAAAAGGGCAATGACAGATGCTAGTCAGCACTAAGCCTGAGCTTGTAAGTCTTCATCTAAAGGCTATTTGGAACAGAACTTTGGATTAGACATGTGCACAGGAAGGATGTTAGTGGATGGAATGTGCAACAACAAAAGAAAATCTGTGATTATCCTGTCATTTAATTCTTATTAATGAACATGAGGGCAACACAAAATGTACTCATTTATTCCTCCCTAAATTACAGCTCTCAATGATTATTACTGTCTTGATGCTGTTATAAGATCCAATAGCTTTTAACAAAGTAATAAAACAAACTGCCTCAATGGTCATAAAATATCAAGCCAACTATCGTTATAAACAAAATTACGTAATTAAATTATAGAATGAATAGCACTATATGGATTATATTGTATTAATTTCATAGAAGAGTCCAGACATCTCTGAACCTAATAACATAAAATATACAGAAATCTTTAAGAAATTTTGTTCAAAAATCAGACATGTTCAAGTGCAATTTAAAAGAAGTTCAAATGTTTGTGAAGTTGCTTGCCTGCTATGAGATACAGGATTTAATTTGTAGTCTCAAACTACTTAACAAAGGGAGACCTACTAATGTGGTAGGAAAGTGATAATGATCAGACACCACTCAAAGCATCCTATCTGCTATATGCTCATAGGCTATAGGCATAAAACTCATATGCATACTATTGAATAGAGAACTATGTGAGCAGGTGGAGCTCCTTCACAAATGCGAAAGGGAATAAATCTTGTCAAAAGCCTGTGATGTGAGCAGAAAAATAGCTTGAAATTCCTCAAGCTCTTTCTGCAGTGAATTCATGTACTGTCCAGCAGCTTTCAGACATAGATGGCAAATATTACATTTCATCTTGTTCTTGAAAGAGATCCAGTTAAACACACATGACCTCCAGAAGACATAGATTAGTTCTGTTGTGCGAACTAGTCTTGATTCAACTGCCTTAGTCTAGAAATTGATTGCAGTGCTACCAACCAGCATATATGAACATAATTAGCATCTTTATTGTTCTAAGTAAGTAAATGAAAGGAAACAAAGAGACAAAGCATATATTTGTTGTTCACGTGAATAAGAATGCATGGACGGTATCATTAGCCATATTCTTTTAAATCAAGTGGCTGAATATGTATAATCCAATATTTGATGAGCATGCTGTGATAAATCATTAGTTGCAGTATATCAGACAAGTAATTCTGATACCTATCTGCTTCCTTCCCTCATCCCCTTGATGCACAACTCTGCATTTTAATAAGCATGTTTGAAATTCAAAGTTGTCTTGTTCAGAAGCAAAGCAAATTCTGTTTTGGGGGTCTTTTAATCAACTTGGAAGGAGGGAAGAGTACAGAGATTCTTACTATTGGTATGAAATCTGGCATTTTGTTCATTTAGCTGTGCTGTAAGAACCTGCAGCTGCACTCAAATTTCTTCAGCAGATTCCTTCAGTAAAATCAGTTGGTTGGAACTGTCGCTTCAATTTATACTAGTTATCTTGTTCTGCAAACTTGGCAGTGTCATTCCCCACATGACAGTTTTATGGAAAAGGTGACTAATTGGAGGATGGAATCATTTGGTGAGGTCTGGTAAAAAATTGAAATCTTAAATTTATTTTCTTGCACATTTTCCCCATATTGTAGATTTTAAATGCATGTTATCAAAAACTGTAGTTTAAAAGACACCTAAAAACCTTTCAAAAGTCTACTGAGATTTTGTTGACCTGAAAGGTCAAAGTTAATTTTCCGGTTTGAAATTCATGAAAAGTGTCCATATGTATGAAATGTCTAAAATCGTGCTCATTGTGGAAATGGCAGCTGTGTCACTCACAGGGTCATTTTATTTTTTTTGTGTTAAATAAAAACTGTACACTGGTCTAGTACCTTTGAATGTCGTTATTTCAAAACATATTGCAAGTATGTCGACTTCATAGAATTCCTTTTGAGTTAGTCAATGTATTAATATTAATTTGAAACAGAGATGTGAGAATACAGTTTGTAAAACCTGTAATAGAATCATAAAGCCTCAGTATCTAGTTTCATGCAGGTTCTGTTGCCTGAACCATGCAAGGGCTTTCTTTCAGGTCACTGAACAAAAGGTGTCTCCTAGTATCTGAGCAAGACCACAGATTGCATTGTCATAAAGACTACAGTGCCAGTGGTTTTGCAGTTTTAGATATATTATATTTTTTACATCTTAAGAGCTAAAAGCAATTGAATAATGGTGTTATACTGTTGTTATCTCTATGATATGACAGGGTGTTAAAACCATTAATCCAAAAAAACCAGGTGTATTAACCATTAATCCTATATCATTCCACTGTCTTTTTTCAAATGGTTACTTTGCCTTAAAGATTTTCTGAAATATTTAAAATTTGATAAAGATACTTCCTTGATCATAAAAGAACTAGCTTTTTTTTTTTTTTTTTCATGAGCTGCTTTACATTTTCCTAGCAGTAACATTTTTAACACACTATGTTCTTCATCTGTCCAACTACTTGCCCATTGCATTCCTTAGAGGACATTTGCATGGTCTATGTCATGTATTTGTAAGCATATTCACTGAAGAGATGAAGTATTGGCTATCTCTTGAAAAAACAGTAAGTTTTCTATTGTGTAGGTTTCTATTTTAGTCCCTGTATATGACGCCTGTAGCCAGTACCTTCAGTTTACAATGTTTGTAATAATTTTCTTAATTGTTCTTGTATATGCCCTAGGACCATAAAAACTCATTGCTACGTGCTCCTTATGTTTTTTACACCCAAGGACTCACATTTCAGAAAATACCTGGCAAGGAAAATATGTGTGTTTTCTATGATTTGTCTAACATCTCTTTTTGTTACATGTGAGCCTGTTTATCCTCCCACTCTTGCTCTTGTGGTTCTCCTGAGGTGAGCTTTTGATTTCAGAAGCAAAGACACCTGATTCTCTGTGATACAAATGCAACAATATGGTTTGCAAAACAGTTTGTTTCAAAGGCTGGCAAAATTGCTGTTTGGTGTGCAAATGTCATGGCTAAAAGGCCATACATTCATAAGGCATTTCTGTCATATGAGGATAAAAATTTATGGTAGTGCAGCGATCTGAAAGAACTGTTCTTTTATAGTTCTGAGTTGCTCAGTAAGTACTAGTGAGATCTATTTTATTGTAGTTGCACTGCTGCTTGACCCTCCAGCATCAAGCAATTCTGCAGTGGTGATAGCTAAAAGAACCAAACTATAGATCTGCACTGCTTACAGCAGAGATCTCTGGCTGTTGAGTCTTGTAGGAAGAATAGAGAAGACATCTAAGCAATTCTTGTGCAAAGCACATCAGTAACAGAAAGCTTCTCACTGGATTTCATCTCTGTTATTACTTTCAAGAAGTATTACCGCAAGTCTTACTGTGTAAACTCCACTGCGGAAAATGACACTTAGGTGGTTTTCTTTTTACATTTAAGGCTCACAACTAATGGCTGCTTAGTTTGCAATGATATGCAGATTCCAATAAAAGTGAGATTTGAAATGAAGCTTCTGTTACTCTCCAACCATTTTACCTTCTCTCTCCTGCAAATCTAAGTCATTTGTTTGTGTTCCTCAGCCCTATAGCAGCAACCCTGTTTCTGTTTAAATTTATTTTCACACCAGACACAGTCTCTTACTGTTTATGAATCTCCATTTAGATTATTTGATAAAGAATGAAAGTACAGTATTAATTCAAAAGCAGTAAGGACTACATGATCTTATTCAGATAACAAATTTAGTATAGTGGCAGTGGAGCTGTATACACAATGATAAGACAAACAATAATACACAGTTGTAACTCCAGGCGAGAAAATCTGGACTCGGTTGGATCTGATAACACTGTTGACAAGTAGTCTTCTAAGGAATATCCTGTGATATTTACACACACATTTCATATTTCTTATGTTTCTCAAGCTGCTGCTAAGGAAAGAAATCGTGAATGTAGAGCGATGTCTTCATTTAGAAGAAGTGGAAACTTCCTTTCCAACTCCCAATGCATTTGGAAGCATTTGTAATACACCCCAAAACATAACAACAAAAACAAAACTTTTTTTTTAATATTTTTACCTGCCTTGCTGTCATCATATCTAGAATTTGTCCATGCTCATGATTTTTTTACAAAATATCAGTTTCCAATGTGTCACTGTATTTTAATTCTTTATAAAAGGAAGTAATTTGAAAGAAGTCATCCAAATGGACAGTATATAATGACAGACTATGTTTACTGTGAAAAAGAAACCAGAATATTCAAGACAATATTGGTTAAAAAAGCATTATGTCTAGACAGTGCTACTAAATTCACTCTTTAAGAGCAAGTGTTTACCTTTGGTGAAGACTCTATACCTATCTATTTTGAATACTAAATAATAACACTAAAATAGCTGAATACTTGTATTAAATCATATTCTATTAAACTTTACTAGTAAACGTGATGTAAACAGTGAAGAAAATAAGCAAATGTAAAAATGTAAATTTTTAAACCGAAGAAAAGACCTGGTCCATCTTTTGCTGCTGTAGCTCATTCATTGTTAGCTGTCATGCCTGTGATGTCAATGTGATGCTTTTTTATTATGTGTTACTGGTATTTTGGCTTTTTATTTAATGCATTATGAAGCTAATTTTGATTTTAGAAGTCTGGAAAAGTTTGAAAGATAATTGATTTTTTACTTTTACTCCTTATTAATTTAAATATCTCATAAAATTACTTCTTTTGTAAGGTTTTTTCTCTTTTTCATAATATTTGTTTTACCTTCCTTTTTTATTTAAAAACATTCCACAGTACAGTGGTCTTGCTTCCTGGGTTCTAATAGCAAGAAACTCATTAATTTCTGTTAGTAAAAATGTAGCTTTTCATAGTAAACAATGTCCTTGAATCCTCAGAAGAGGATTATGAGTTATTTCTTTATGCTACATATTGAGATTACAAACTACAGCCAAAGCACAGAGACTTTGTAATTACGTTCACAGAGCTGACTTGGTTTAGGGCATTTTCTAGGGTCTGTAGAATCTCTGTTTGTGATTTACTACATAAAAGCATTTTGCATGTTTTTTATTAATCTTCTGTTATCCTTAATCCAATTTTTTTTTTCTTTTTAAATAAACCAAATATAGCCAGCTTTATTCAGAAAAGGAAGGTGTTTACAGTTTTAATGGGTGGTTAATCCAGTGAGATTTCAAATTCTTCTCTACCTTACTACTTATCAGTGAAACAATTTAAAATAATTTATTTATGGTAGCCTTAATATTTTCACTGAGATGTTAATAAACACTTCCATACATTTTTATTGGAAGCAAAGCAGAATAATTATAAGCAAAGGGATAAAATTAATTCTGGAGTTCTGCTTCCTCACTGTCTAAAGCAGGAGAGAATCATTCTAATAGACCTGACATATAAATGAACACAAAATGCTGTGACTTCAAGACTTAGAGCTCTCTTTCCACCTGAAAATTAGCTACAGATGGTCAACAGCAGAAGTCTCATAGATGGGGAAGGACTTTCTTCCAGATAGAAACTGAATGTTTGCTTTTAAAGCCTCTTCTCATGTAGACCCCACCAACCTGACTGCCTCCTTCTGTAAGTAGTTTTTCCCGCTTATTAAAGCTGAAATGAAACAAAGCATCTGGATTACAAGATTGCAATGTCATCTGGTCAGTTTTCCAACTGGGATTATTTAGGCAAAGGAATCCAGTGATAAAATGGTAGAACCAGGACCGTTGGGCCTCACAGTCATTTTGCTTCCCCAGTACAGATGGACTTTGAGCTGAAAGGCTGAGAGCATTTCCGAGTTGCTCCCAAGTCTGTCTCAGTCAATATGCTCATTTTAACAAAGACTCTTATGCTGCTGTGCTCTGGAAAACATTATTAAAGGTCATATTCTTGCCACAGCCCAAATGCTAAACACCTTTACATGTACAAAGTGTATGATGAGGCATAGCTCTGCTTATTCAAGGAGATGGGAAACAGCAGTTACATTGAAAAGAGTGGAATAATAAGTGTAGCAATATATCAGCATTTTTTTCTCATCCTGGCTCCCCCACTCCCTGAACTTTGTCTTACAAATTTTAGAGGAGGTAGGAGGATAATGCTGAATGCTGAGGAATTGCACCTGCTCAGTCTCAGCCTTGTCTTGTCCAACAGAATAACATCTACTTTTTGGTTTCTTCCATCTCCCTATTTTCTGGGTCCCTCATTAACTTCTATTTACTTAATCTTACTACCCAATGAACTATTATTATCTCATCCCACTCATATGCAGATGGTGACTGACCCACAGAGAAGCTAAATATCCTATTCAATGTGATTCAGAAGATCTGGTGAAGGAATTCAGCTGGGATTCCTGAATCTAGCCTATGGATGTTTGTTCTTGCCTGAATGAGTTTAAGGGCAAAACTTGCCTCTAAAAACTGAATTATTGTATTACCATTACCTAGATACCTGTTCAAATATTTTCTGAAATGGAAAAATTGGACACTGTATTTTAATTTCTAAAATCATTTAATAGTATCCACACCTTTCCATGTCCTCGATTTCCCACTACTCGAAAATATTAGTAAGTTTTTGTTTCAAAAGCAAATATATCCATCCTCAATCTTCTCCAGCGCATATGTTTGTACATTTGCTTTTCTTGCCAATTTGAGTAAGTTCAAAGAGTGCTACATTTTGCCCTGCAGATGATGTTCAGTTTAATCAGGCATACTTTCTTTAATCCATGACACCTCACCTCACCTTAGACATTGACCTCCCATGCAAAGTCAGCAGATGTCTCCTGACAGTTTGAGGATACTACATGTCCTGAATACCCTTCATGCAATAATACCCTCAAACACTTCAGAGAAGTTGAGCATTTCATGAGTATCCTGGTGACTTCTAAAACACGTTGAAATATTCTATGCCTTCAACACAACAGTTTAATGTTTACTTCAGAAAATAATTACACCTTTCCATTTTCTCTGCTGTCTGAGGCGCTCTGTCAGTGAAGACAGGGAAATGGAAAGATTTCCATTCTCATAGAGTAGCCCCATTCCCCCATAGACACATTGTGTGGTTTCATGTAATGTAAAGGGGAGGCCGAAAGAACCAGCTGATATGTCGGTCATCTGTATCTTTCTTTCAAATAGAGGAGGTAAGTAACAGGAAGTAACAGCATGGCAATGCAAAACTGGAGTCTAATATATGATAAAAGCACACCTGCATAGCTCCTAAGCATTTGTGAATGACCATCGCAACAACACATGGATACTGAAAAAAGGCATATATATATATATAAAAATATATAATTCCATTGCAAAGTATAAGTTATCTTGTTCTCCACCATTCCCTTCCCAATGCAGTCATTGACCCATACTCCCATGTAACTCTTTCCATTTACTTCAGTAGGGGTTAGGTAGACCTGTGCTCAACAGACTCCTCTGAGGGTTAGGGGAAATTCTTTGCAGTGATCTCAACAGCACCTGCTAATCTATTTGTGCTGTGTGTCAGAAGACTTACAAAACAGGAGTTTCACACTTGGGACCTTAGTCATAAAATGAAACTTTTAGGGCTAACACCCATTAGTGTGATTAATGAGAACTAAAGCCTGGGAGAAGAGGTTGAATGGCTATGAGACTGAATGAATCAACTGGGGAGTCGTTAATAGGACAAAATTAAATTGACTGAAGCAGAGTAAGATTGGGGATGACAAGTTTACTTACAGCTATGCAGGATGGCAATTCTTACTGCTCACTCAGCAGTTCCCTGCTTCCATTAATTCCTCAGCCAAACTTTTGCTCCTTTATTGACACACACACATACACACATACTCACATACGCACTTCTAACATATTTTATATTAACTGACTTATTTGCAATATTTTCACTGATTTGTCAGAAAAGTATATATATATAATGTTTAAAAAATGGAGACATAATGTCTGTGATATTGAATGTCAAACACAATGGGAAGCTGCATCTAATTTTGACTGTTATGATAAATTTCTCACACTTTATTCCTCTTCTGATTACTTTAAATTCCTTCCTAATTTTTATGAGGACACCATGAGAAAATTCAGTGCAAATGGTGGATTAAAAATGTTCCACACCAAACTGTCATTCACTTATTAAGTAATTGGAGACAATTTTCTTATCAGGTGTCCCTTTAAAGTACATTTTCCCAGTTTATTGAATGAACATTGCTCATGTTCATACTTTAAATTGCTCTTTCCTTTTTTGTCAACACCATTCAGTGCAGTAGCATTGACATTTTGCATTTCTATCCTATTTCAGAAATGAAAGGAAATTGTGAGAGGAAGTTGTGAATCAGCTGCACTTTCCCATATTATGCTATTAAGCCCTAAGATTTCAGTGCCTTTAGAGTTAAAATATAGGTTAACACTTTTAACTGTACAACCTGAAACTTAACTGTGTTTTTCATTCTTTTTAAAAGCAACTCACAGAATCATTAGTTATTCAAAGAAAATTGTATTTTTATTTAAAATTCTCTTGCTATTACTTTGGTTTACTTCCTTCCATATGAGTTAATGGTGTTTTATATCATCTTGTTTTTTTCCTTTTTTCCTTTTTTTTTTTTTAAGTATAGTTTTTGCGTTGCTTATTAAATCACATGCAATTCAGGCACTTCAGAAAATTGTTAATGCCCTTCACCTCATACTGCAATGAGCGCACTCTGCAGTGGAAGTGCAGCTGATAGCAACTGATGTCATGACCATAATAATATATCGTGTTGAATCAGATTTTTCAAGAAAGCAACAGATGATTAAAAATGTTATTAAGTTGACAAATGATAATGAGTTTGGCAAATAAATAGAAACTGAACACAAAGAACATAATTATTAGCAAGCTTCAATAAGTAAACCTGGGTTTGCAATTTCAAGGACAGTTTTTCTAAGGGGCAATGATTGTACCTACATGTTTTGCCAAGATACCTATAGTTCTATTCTTTGAGAGAGGAGTCTCTCTCAGAGTTCAAGTCATTGTGAATTTTGATTTGCAAAGAGTCATGGACCTTAATGTGAGGATAAAGGACTTCAGTTAAGTTGCTGAGAACATATGTCAAAGAGGACTATGCAGGTCATCTGTGAAAGATGTTTCAGTCTGCTGCACTATTTATAATGAAAATGAAATGAAGAAGATTCTCCTCTTATTCCTCTCATGTATACTAACAAGGCTTCTTCGACATCAAAGGATCCTCACCTCTGTTCAAGACTAGAAATTTGGCCTTGATTTCTGAACCATCAGTAACTAAAGACTTTTTTTTCCCCCCCAGTATAAAATCTTACTTTAACTGGCAATGCCTTCTTCTGTGTTTTTTTTTTCCAGAACGATTCAATGTATATCTTATGCCTACACCAAATTTAGATATCTATGGGGAATGTACAATGCAGATCACACATGAAAACATCTATCTCTGGGACATCCACAATGCCAAGGTCAAGCTGGTCATGTGGCCTCTGAGTTCTTTGAGGAGATACGGACGTGACTCAACATGGTTCACATTTGAGTCTGGAAGGTAAGAGCTAAGGAGAAGCAGCAAGAAGAAATAAGCAGTGATTTTTTAGAAGCAGTCTGATAAGTTAGATTAGCGTCTTCTTATAAAGAAAGACGGAATACATGGCCTTTCCACAGACTTCCTTTTGTTGAATATTACTTTTCAATATATTCAACCCAGTGTTCGAAATAAATGTTAATATATATTATATTTAAAATGAGCTTAAGCTTCCTCTCACTTTTATTTAACTGTGATTGAATTGTCATTCTTAAGGTTTATGAGTCTCACTGTGCTTAAATACTAGTGTGGTATAATTGGAGTACTTTTGATGTAGAAGAAATTAATTCTGGATCGTGGAAAAGGCTCATCATGAAGTATGCATGGAATAACTTTTGTTACGGTAGATATTACTCTTTTTGGATGTTCCTGATGACTGATTGCCACCCTAGAGTATAATTGCAAGCAGGAGTACAGAGAACACTGTGAACCCATAAAAAGGCTAGCTCTTTTTTCTGCCTGCAGTTTTAATCCTCATTGCCATTTCCATCCTCAGCTCAGTTTTAAATGTCCATGGAGCTCTGTTTTGCCTCCTTTTCATATCTTTTTAATGCATTTCATATCTTTTTGTTAGGTCCATTGCCTGTTCTGTGTTTCTGCGCAGAAATATTTCTGTGTTTATCTCTGTCTTTGGTGATGTTTCATATTGTATTTTACGGTTCTAGACTTTTCTAAGTTTGTCATACTCCCTTATGCGGAGCCTGAATTTTCTGAAGCAATCTGAAATTACAGGTGTCTCTACACTCTTGGGTTAGCCACACTGTCTTGTTAAAAATCTTTATACACATTTTGATGTGTACTTATTCAATATAATTAGCAAATGTTCACAAAAGTACAGTTGGTGATCACAAACAAAAACATGGATCAAATGGACGCTACAGCCTAAGGAGGTAGTGACCAAAATTCCTCTGCAGTTTCTTATAGATGGAAGTTACCACCTAACTCGTAACTTTGTATATCCAGACTGATGTCACCAGAGCATTTTAGTGCTCTGCTACTTTTCTGTGATGACTTCACCATTAAAAATCATGAAGACAACATTACTTTGTTTTTTATTTAATATTGTTTTACTAAAAATTAGCAACAGCTGACCCATGTTTCAATTTAATTTCAATGATTAAGCTGTGGGACTCATTCAAATATACAATTTTAGCAAGAATAATTTGTTAAATCATTCCTTCCCCTAGGCCTCAAACTACCTCACGTGAAACTAGTTCAATCAATCAACATACTTACGTAATAACAGAAAGCAAATAAAAGGCCAAAAACAATGCCTGAAACCCACCATATTATTCTGAGGAAAATGAAACAAGCAAGCAAGCAAGCAAAAAACCAAAAACCCTAGGATTTAGCTTTTTCCCATTCTTTGTGAATATCCCACTCATCTGACTCTTTGGCTAAATTTGTATTTACAAGTATGCATTTTATTTAAGGGGAAGGGGTTATTTTTGCATAAAAAGGTAATGATTGAAGACTTACTAATGTTTGCTTAATCAGACTAGTATATCTGTCTGTGAGTAGACCTACTTCTTTTAATTGATTCTGAAGGAAACTATCCCTGGAAATGGGAATCATCATTAACTAAAATGAAGCTGCTAAAACTAATTCAGATTAAGCACCTGAAGTTCATTTCTTATACATGTCTCAAAATCTAGGTGTGTCATTCTCTACAGTGTTTTAATTATGAAAAAAGTTATTCTATATCATAGTGAAATTCTTTTTTTTTTTTACAAGATAGTTGCTTTCTGTACTGCTCTATATTTATCTATGCAGTATCAGTACTAACAAACTATGTATAGTGATTGTATATATTCACATAAAATGTGAGTTTTACCTCTCTGCTTTTTCAAACCTCCTACATTATTTTAATTCCGTACTGATATCTGAATATCATCTTCCCCTACCATCCATGACCATGCAACCTGATGAAAAGTGGATTGTTTTCCTGTATTTTATTATTATGAGCTAGCTCTGCCTTTATCTGTCATGCTTTATTGTCTTTGGTCTGATTCCTCCCTTTTGCTTGCTTGGGAGTGCTTTATCCGTCTGATTTGGAAATGCATAAAGATTAGATTTAGACTGGCAGAAAAACATAGAGGTAAAAAATAGGACTAGAGAAAAGTCAGTATCTTCGATAACATCTGAAGACTATATAGAGCAACACTAATGCTCATTTTAAAATCTGTTGTTGATTTGTTTGGGGTTTTATTTTTATTTTTTAATCAGCATCTTTCTCATCCTTCTGAACATAATTTTCTTTGTCCCTTGATCTGCTAGTACCTTAATACAGTAAATTCCTGATGCATGCTGTCTTATCAGAAGTGAAGCGCTCATCCATGTTTTATGAGAATGTTGCGCAGTAAAAGTGTTGTTGCTTTAATTTTTCCCTCAGGCTTAAATATTAAATGTAGACAATTGCTTTAAAGGAAATATTTTTAAATAAGTTCTTATTTTTTATTGAGTTTTAGCAGCTATGCAGTATATGTGTATGTGGTTTGCATGAACATTAAGAGCTGTTTTATATATTTATTATCCATCCTCGGTTTTGATATTACTTTGTTTAAGAAAATAAATCCCTCCCATTAAAATAAATGGACATATTCACAAAGAGATACTATGATAAATAAATGGAACAAAATTAAGCTTTCAGACAATTAATTTTTTCTTTTAATAAATATATTGCTTTGCATTTAAATGGAATATGGACTCGGAAGTATAAAACTAAACTGTTCATGTGTCTAATAAAATGTAATAACTACACAATTTGGATGATGTCTAAAATATGGGAGGAATGAACACAGATTCTTTTAAACTGCCAGATTTTTCTGTTTAGTTTTTCACTGAATTGGAGTTTGCAAATATGTATCTTTGCACTACCTATGATGTTAGACCCATCCTTATTTTTCATTATTTAGTGAACCAATGGAAGTAAATATTTCTTGCACTGTGATTTACTTAATTTGTGTTCTTCCCTATCCAAACTCTGCTGAGATTTGGGGGAAGCACAGTTTTGTGTGGCTTAGTTCGATGCTGGATGGAGAGATTCTCATTATTTAAAGTACCTGATTAGGGTTAATCCCATGCAATCTATCCATCGATCAGAAAATAGTAATTCACAACTCCATTAGGCACTACAATAGCTTTGTACTGATTAATACTGTGCATTTAACACAGTGAATGGATCCCACAGTACTTCAGAGCACCCGAGGTAGGAGCCTAGCACTTACTTTTCCAAGATCTAGGCTTTCCACCTGACCAGCTTTGGATTGGCATTGGTGAGTTTTACTGTTGAATCATCAATGAGTCAACAGGATTTCCTTAATTTATGGACATGTATAATGTGTTCAGACACCTCATTCTCATTATTTTGGGTATTGGATGTGTTGGAGACACTGTGCCTAAGAATGCAGTTGATCTGCATGAGTGCACTTATTTCTCTTCAAACTTTTGGAACTGCTGCTCCATGTATGTGAGCATTAGTCCCTGACTGTCTCTGATTTTAAGCCCCTAAAATGTGAAGTGCGCTCCTTATGGAACTGTCCAGATGAAGGTACTGTAAATTTGCACTGGCTTGCATTAATTACATGCAATCCAAGAAGCATGCCAGAAAAGTAGTAAAACAGGTACAGTGAACAGGTACAGGTACAGATGAAATATTTCATAGCCCAGATCAGGTGTGAAGACACTGTTTTCAGACTCCTGCCAAAGTTACAGGATTTGTTTTGTTGATGTTGTAAACCAAACAATCCATAACAAAGGCCATAAGCAATGTTTAAAATTCACTCTCTGGAAACTGCAAAAGGCAGTTGTCCAAGCTTGCCTTTTAGCAAAACAAGCTGGCTGAGGCACCTTTTTAGGAGTATAAGAGGAGATTCCTAAGAATTCAGAATTGGTTTTCATCTCTTGGGGTGAGGCACTGAGAAAAATAAACACACATGGAATCTTCGTTCCTTTTGAAATGTTCTTTCTTTTGTTTTACTGCAATTCTGCCATTTATGTTAAACAATATCTTCTATGTATGGAAGCTGTCTGGTCAAGTCTATTAAGTGCTGGCCAGAAGTATCAAAAAAAAAAGCCAAAGTCAAACTGAAGTCAAGTTATACAATAAGGGGATGGGCTGTGGAAGCCCCAGCCAAACTTTGTCAAATACTGTAAGTTTCCAGCTGAGTGGAGCACTGGAGGCAGTAGGTTTGTTCTTGGAGTTTTGAGAACAGAAGAAGCCACAAATCCATGACACACTCCTTCTTCTGAAATATATTTTCTTCTATTTTGTAGACAAGATGTTGAAATTTGAACCATTTCAAGTATTTCCAAGTTTATTCATGCTGTGCATTCAGAGAGACCCATTGAACCACACTAAACTATTCCTTCTTTATTTGCCTTTGATTTTGTTTTTTTCTTCATCAGAGAAAATCTAATGAAATGTGGTATTCTCTGTCACTTTTAAGATCTGGAATCTGTTTCTTTGGTTGAGAAAAATATTAAGCCCAAGCATCTCAGAGTGGTAATGTGAGAATTTCTCAGACTTTTTTTTTTCCTTTTATGCAACCCAAGACTGACATATTCATTTTCACAGTGGTAGATACACAGATGCTAGGATTATCTGAAGCAGAAAGTTCAGTGTTTGCTTGAGGCACTACATCTGACTGAAATCTTTCATTTGTCTGTCATTCCTCTGTGGCGATTTTTGGTGTTAATGTGAAATGTATTAGTCAATTAACCCTTAAAGTTAAGTTACAGGAAACATCCTCTTTTGCCCTTATGCGGGGAGAGGCCCCTTATGTATGTGCCTCATGAGGCAGTTGTTCTGGGACTTCATACACTGATGTACATATCAACTCAGGTCTATACCTCCCTAAAGAGAAACCTTCAATTCCTGATTGCTAGTGGATTATCTAAATTGTGGATTCAGTTTATCATAGGTTTATCATAGAATTATAAATCACATATTATAAATCGTTCTAAATATCATTATAAATCATAAGCTTGTCATAGAATTTGTAAGTCACTTTGGGTTGAGCACTCATGCAGCTGCAATAAATAGATTTATCATTTCACATAAATGGTAGCTCAGAGTTCTCAGTATCCCATACTTAATAGTTAAGTTTGTTAGGATCTTTTTCTTCTTTTACACCTTTGTAATGTTTTCAGAAAGCCTAATTACCCATGATGTGAATTTTCTGTGGTTTTATTTTGTTTTCTCACTGCCTCTTCCTTTCTTGCTCATATTCTTTCCCCAAGCGGCATGTATTGCTAAAATCTGAAAACAACTTTAAAAATGAAACAGGAATCTCTTGTATGTATCCTCCCCTTGTTTTTTCCAGTGATCACAAAGCTCTAATTTTAGGAAAAGTAACATTTTTACCACTGAAAACATTTCATTAGTTCCTGGTATTTAGTGGTGCCAAGGTTATGCTGTAATATATTGTAATTGTAGTTCCATTCCTACTTTTTTTCATTCCAACTTCATTCCAACTCTCAATTTGCCTTCTGCCAAATTCTTGACCGGGAATAAATTCTGTGTTAGTCATCTGATTCACTTAAACCCTACTTAAAAAGGAGTTGTGTGTTTAACTCATCTACAGGACTCTTACTCTGGTTTTGATCGTGGTACCTAATCTAAGAACTCTTTTACCAGCAGAAACTAATATTGCTCCTTATGAGTGATTTATAAAGTGCTCATTGCATTTTCCCTCTGCCAAGGCTCCTCTCAGACTGCTCTAGCATTGGTAAGTCAGAGCAAGTTCCACCAAAACTCACATAACAATGAAATTCTCCACAGTATAATTGAATATGGCAAACAGAGAGAAGGGATTATATACAAGCTTCTTTATCATAAATTTCTATTGTACCTTCTAAAGTGTCCTGCTTTTTTTTTAGTCCCTGTTTTGAAAATTCAGCCATGATATACACACCTACAAAAGATTTTCTCCAACTGACAAAGAATGCCTGAGCCATTCCACTTTGCTGTGAAAGCTCTAATTTTGATGAGAAAAACAATGGCAACTCAAAAAAGACAATATATTGAAAGAATAAAGTTACCTTTATTAAGTTGTAATTTTATCGCAAATAGATTGAGAAGTCATTGACTCCAAGGACAGAGCAGCAAGCTTCACAGATGAAGTTGTGTAGCATAGTAATGAACAAATTTATAAATACTAAATTGATAGGAGTGAGCACATCACTAATTCATTAATTCACCATTGCCTAAACAGTAAATTTCCTTATGAATTTGTACTGAATGAAACGTATGCAGTTAGAAAAACAGTTGCCTAAAGTTTGTCCAGTTAACACAAAAGACATACGGCTCAGAAGGAAAGCCATAATCTCTGCGGTATCTGTAGAAATGGCTCATAGTTGCACATTTACAACCCAGAGGGTGCAGCGTGAGTTTTCAGCTGATCACTAGATATCCAATATCATTGATATAATTCAAATGTTAACAAAGCTTTTTAATGAAATCACTAAGAATTGTATTGTGTTTGCCTAATGTACTATCAGACAGCATGTTATGTTCCTTCTGATGATCCTGAGATAACATGAACTGTGCCTTTCAGTTGAAGTGCACAATTTGCCTTCTCCCTTCGTAACACGGTTGTATGTCATAATCAAAACAGGGCTTGTTTTAAAATGAGTTGAGACCAGCCGCCATTTTGCTTTCAGATGGCTTTACATCCATGCTTGAGCCCAGAAGATTTGTTATTTACTTACCGTATTCTAATTGTCCCTTTTTCATACATATGCTCTGCTGTAAGCATGCATTGTTGGATTAATATTCCTGTTGCTGGATATGACTAATGAGGTTATTGCTGTGTAATGTATAAGCAGAGAAGAAGCAGACAAAATAATTCATACATTCTTAATCACATTAGGATTCACTTATTGTTTCAACTTTACATTTTATCCTTTGAATTCCACAGTGAGCAATAGCAATAATTAATCTCATATGGCAGTTCTGACTAATTTGAGATGCCCCAGCAGCAGGTCCTTTTCTCTCCAAGAGTCATAATAACATTTAACCTTCTATGTCAAAATACAGAAGGACTGAAACATCCCAGATTTGAAAAGTAAAAAAAAATAAAATTAAAAGCCCCCTTTAAAAAATATCAACAGCAAAACTCAGAAACTCATGTATACAAAATGCTAATAAATTTCATAATGCTTTTAATTTTTTATATAGTTTCCATTTACAATAAGTGCCAGGGTGTCTATTTTAGCAGTTAAATACTATTGCTTCTCTCCCCCACCAAGCCTGTTTGCATGAGCTGATTAAAAATGCTGAAAGTGGGCACCCAATTATCTATACAGACAGTAGGAGAGTCTTAAACACTTCACAAAGGACAATCCAGAAGGCCACATATTGCACAGAGAACCATCTAGCTAACAAGAATGCTAAGCACAAATAAATACTCCTTTTCTCCAAAGCTTATGAATGTAGTATCATCAGTTGAGGAGGAGGTTTGAAATATCCTCTATGCTGCGGCTGTGTACTGTACAAACATAGAAAGAAGTAATCAAAATGCAAAGGCTGGAATTTGCACAACAAAAGAGCCTTGTTCGTGAATATGTAGGAACCTGTGCAAACCCAGGCTTGCACATAGAACACGAAGCATTGCAGAAGCATAAAGGGGCATGGTTTTAAACATTTGTAGGCTTCATTTGTTGTCAGGAATTGTGGTTCCTTGGCTTCAGCTGGCACGTAAGTTTTTTTCTAAAGGTCATTGTAGTGTCTGAACAGTTGTCTCTTGTATGTCTCATGTGAAAAACTGCAATGGAAGCTTTATTTTTCTCTCAGTCTTGGGTCTTGATTATACTGGAACCAAGTTGAGTATAGCATGACTGCCAGTCACTACTCATGAGCTGAGAAAGCTGCTTTAGCAGGCTTGTCTTGGAAGGTTTACCTAATATCTGACTAATTCCCCCTGTTCTCTCAGATAGTGTTAATTCATTGTTCTCACAAATAATAAACTCACTTATAAAATACCTACTGGCATCTTTTTGTTTAACTTTACTAAGGTGTAGCTTTTCTGGAGGATGAGGGTACCCAGTAACTTCTTTGCTTCAAAAATAGGTCAGTAGAGTGGTTTTGGCCTTTACTGTCAGTCACAGATGTATAGCAGTTCCAGAAGTACTTCCATATTCTGGATATAATAATAATGTGAGAGCAGAAACTCTAGTGTGGAAATTTCCATGGTGATTCTTTTTTTCAGTAGCTGTATTCTGGCTTTTCATTAGTAAGCTGAATGCCATTACCAACAGAGCTTTATATATGTATATTATATATACATATATCCAAATATATATGTGATCTCAGTGCACCCAGGACTGTGTTGGAATATGTGAGTAACTGTGGAGGTTACTGACTTTTTTTTTTTTTTTTTCCTATTGCTGTAGTTTTTTACAAATTTTGTTTGCAAAAATCAATCAATAATCATGAAGGTAATATTTTAATCCATTAACTTAATTATTTAATCATTAATTTCATTAATTATGTCATTAATTAGAAAAACAAATTCTGCTCTTCTGTAAAAAGCTATAGGTATCCAAAACCAAGACAATATTATTGAAAGTAAATTAATGGGGAGTTTGCATTCATTTGCTTTTTGTGTTAAAATGATTTTTTTTTTTTTAAATTTTATGTCCATACAAACCAGAGAATACCTAGGATATTTTGGTTGAAAACTTTAAAACATGCTAAAAAACTCTGACATAAATTCTTCACCACTTCTCAACAGCTGCACCCTTAATGAAATCCAGGTTAGTTTTGTGAATATTTGTTACTAAGACAAATACACACACAAATATGTTTAAAGACTAATATAATATAATATAATATAAAATGTGTTTTTCCCTAAATAGCTATATAACTAAATAGGAAGACCTGAAAGAACTGTCAAATTGACCATTCATGAGTAATTCCTTTAATTTTTTAGATAGTGGTGGTATATGCTGATTGAATACAAATCCATGTGATAAATTTCAGGTTTTGTTTTCACAAAGCGTTCTGCTAAGGAGAAAACAAGCCTAATAATTGAAAACCATGTCACAATCCTCCTACCATTATCATACATTATGCCCCCCACAAATATTTTACTGCAACTAAGTGACACTCACTCTAATTTAAATTAACTAAAGAACTATCAAAATATTGTCGCATAGGGGAGATGGAGAGCATTTTACAGGCAGTGCCTGCTTAGTAGCGTTCTAGAAAAGTCAAGCTATTTTTGAGGTCTGTTTGACTGGTCCCGCAGGCTCTTTTAATCTTCCACTTATTTATAAGGTACCAAAGGAAGGTTTGTCCCTTAGCCCTTGTTAGACGAAATGCTATTAGCTACTGTGTCCCTCCTAATAGTACTTCTTTGCTATCACAGTAAGTTATTACTATTATTGCACTATTAATAATGCTGTACTCTGTGGTGTGTGATATATTTCTGCTGTGAATAGTCATTTGTCACATATTTTCTAAAAAGCTTCTGTCTTATTAGAAAGAGGGGAGGGAGAGGCAGCATCTAATGGAATCCCTCAATCTCAGAGGCTCCAAACATTGTTTGATCTTTCTGACTTTTTGGAAGAAAACTCAGTACTATAATTCACTGAGGTGCTTCATCTACTTGATTATCCTGTCAGTGGCCGAAAAGTCAAATATAACATTGCACTCGCATGACTTTCCTGAACCAGTGCAACAAAACAGATTTTCACATTTAAAAGATTTTTTTTTTTTTTTAATTCTCTGTCTAACTTAGAAAATGTCCCTCCTTTAAAATAATACTTTAAATGATCCCTGATACACTTTTTGAAAACAACATTTTAGGATGACTGACAGGAGAGATTTTATTTTTCTGAAATGTGTGCCATTATGGCTGAAATGTCATTAAGTTGACTGTAAAAGTAAATAAAAATTATCATCACTTATTGTAAAAGTGCATTTATTAGCATGCAGTATTTAAAAACTCAAAAAAAAATGAAACTATCTGACCATAAGTATCATTTACTGTCAGGAATGGGATTGAAGGACAGAAAATTTTAGTCTAGGTGATGATTCAGTGGAAAATCCTGAAGTTCTTTCAGATGATGATTGAGGGTGCCAAACCTTTATTTAATGAAAGAACAGGTTGGATCATCTATATTTCTGGTGACTTACTTATCTAAGAGTACTGTCACTGCCGCCAGAGAATAAAGAGTGACAGCAGTGATGCAAACCAACACTGGTATGGAGAGGACCATGAGGACCACACGAGTGTGCTAAAGCTGTTTTGCGCACACAGTGGACAGCAAGAGGACCAGCTTTCTGGGACTAAAAGAAACTCAAGGGATTGATGAAAATAGGAGGGAAGGTTTTGGGGGAGGGGACAGAATGGGCTAAGCACATGGAATAGGAGGAGATAGGAATGTGGTGATGAAATACACGGGCTGGTAAGACAAAAATATATGGGGAGGGACTTCTGAGTAAAAGCAAAAGGTAGCTGGTTTTCTGCTGGAAGACTGTAGCAGGTTCTGGAATAGGGTAGCATTTTAGGAATAACATCTAATCAGAAAGTGTGGAAGATCTGAGCAAAAAGTAGCAAGAAGAGGTTGGCCAGGATAAGTGCTTGTCATTGGCAGATGTTGACAACACCATCTCAAATATTTCATTTCACAGGTACTTTGCCTTTTTATGGGAGGTTTCTTTAAGCCCCGTTGGACCAAGTTCTCAGAGAGAAAAAAAAGAAAAATGAGCATGATTAGCTCTCAGCCTTAGAAGCGCAGATGAAATGGAGGGCAGCCAAGACAAAAGTGTTCACTGCATGTGGAAGTAGTGTCAAATAGCTGGTAAAAAGGACCATCAGAGAAATTAGAGCAGAAATAGTAACACACAGAAATAGAAATGTATATTAGCATTCATCTTGGGACTAATATTCTGTCTATGATATGAAGGATACCTATAATATGAATGTTCCAGAGTGAGAAAGTGAGGAAATACTTCAAAAGACTTTTTAAACATTACCTAGGATACTCATAATGGTTTTAATGGCATACATGAAATAGCCGCAAACATGCCCAAGCTGTTATGTGTACATGTCCAGGGAAGGCATGGTCACCTTTTGCTGCATAAGAATGCATATGAATATCTGTTATATATCATTCTGCCCATAAGGGATTTGTACCCTTTCTCTTCTGCCACCTTTTTGGATATAGTGCTTCCTTTTTGGATAGCTATATATAAATGTCTGATGAAGCCAGTAGGTATTGCATCTATAGTTCATGGATTTTTTAAACCTGGCATACAGAATCATGGACAGAAGGGATTGACACATTCCAGTGTTCAGAGCAGTTCCACAGCTGTTATAAATTTCTTATAAAAATATTACTAAGGCAGTATAAAACAGTAGAAGCCTAAACAATGAAATATTGAACTAGACAAGTAAACTCCAGTGTAAAAGTAGCTTGTTAGAGTTTTTTCACAGCAAAAGATGATTGCTTTTTTCATTTTGTTTTCTAACAATGCCCCGAGTTACCTGGAAAGAGAGCAGGCATGCTGTGCTCAAAAAATTTATGCATTAGGGAAGATGCATTTCATACTTTTAGATTCTACTATCCCAAATTTGTTTTGTAGTCTTTGTTTTTCCCCTCTTCTGGTGGACTTGTCAAGGTGCATTTCTTGTCAATTAGTAACTTCTTGTGCTACGCAGAAAACTGGTCTGAGGGAATATTTACCTAGATGGTGGCACATACACGCAATGACCACAGTTCTTGCCATTCTTACTTAAACCTTTTGTTTTAAGCAAAATCCTCACTAAAGATAGCATAAAACATGTCTTTATCCAGTACAGCATCAGTAGTTTCATGCAGGACTCATAGTAGATATTCAACTAAGAGAACCTGATCAGCATAACTGTTTGCTGTTAATAAGAGGTGGAAATGCACATTTGTCAAAACATCAGAAAATGGCTAGCTACTGCATCCCATGAAGTTTTAGAAAGAAGATATTTCTTGGAAAATATGTGGGGAGCCCAAGTATGTAACTATAAACTGTAAATACTGCTTTCTGCTTATTTTTCATCCTTTTGCATGCTTTTCCTGTCCTTTTTCTGCATGATTTGACACGTGATTCTTTGTGAGGATTTTCTTTTGCAGGACTTTCTTTTTTTGTTTCTTTGTTTTCACACTCCTTTTATCCACTTGTACCTTTTTCTACCCACTTGTGTAATTGAAAGGAGTGTCTTTTTTATGTAAAAAAATTTTACAAAAAATATTTTCTGGGTTCTTAAGCCCTTATCAAGCTGCTATTTACCTGAGCACAAACTATAATTGATTTTAGCTATCAGGTTAATGAGAAATCCTCACAGAGAGTTTTCCCGCTGCTGGAAGCACTAACACAAGGATATCATATACACAATCAAAGTTGGAGTCAGAGGTGCCAGGTGAATGCAGTGCGAGTTGTTTGATCCATAACAGAATTGCTGCTGTTTGCAGTTGAGAGAACAGGGAAAATCTGTCCACTTCACTTCAGCCTGGCTTATATCAAAGAGGAAAAGTTAAAGCAAGTGGGAGGGAAGTCATGTTTCCTCTCTACATCAAATACCACACGTAGAAAATTGGTGGAAGTTCAATGAGTGTTTTATACTTGTGGTGGGGGCTGTACATTTTCTGTCATTATTTTTTGATGTTATGTTATTGCATATCCAGTTTACCACCGAAGGCATTATTTGACCACTTGTGTCTGTAGGCATGTCTAGTTAAAGTTCAGACCAGAACGTGGCCTTCAGCTAAGATCTTCAGTTCTTATTGTCAGCACATGAGAAATCTCTCTTTTTTTTTTTTTTTTTTTTTAAAAAAAAAAAAAAAAACAACAAATCCCTGCCTTGTCTCATCCATGGTGCCTTTGTCTGTCCCAGGGGTTGCTGCTGTGGCAGGCTGCTCCCAAACTGGAGTTGACAACCTGCCAGTTTTCAGATTAGTGTTGATGAGTCCTTGGATATCATTAGCATATGTTAATTACTCATTAGTGTATGTACATAGCATGGTGAGTGTCTCTGAACCAACCCTGTGTGCCCATAATATTTGCATATGACTTTCTGAAAATTCCTCTGTGGCCACAATGGTCAAAGCAGTAGCTCTCATGCCTTGAAGATGGAGAGAGTGACATTGAAAGAAGACAGCAGTGTTTAAATCCCCATCACAATAAAATCATAGTGTACTGAAAGTTTCAGAGAGTGTCTGACCATAAATGCTTTAACTGGCCAAAACCATTATCAATGGTGCATTTAAAAGGGGAAGGGACAGGGGAAGCACTTGAAATGCCTTGTTTTGAAGTAGTCAAAACTCAAAAAAATCAGCAGTGCTCAGTGTGTTCTCTTCATTATTTCTTTGTACTTTGTGTGTCCCACTTTGAAATGAGTGAATGCAGCATTAATTTTCATAAACTAGGAAAACTGATGTTTTGAATACACATTACAATTAAGTGTGATTAATTCGCTTTTTTCCCCTGGTTCTATGGTTCTAAACCTGGCTCTATATTAGTTCCTTAATAGCCTTTACTTCTATTGTCTTGATATTATTCATCCATCAAAAATGTTAATTGTATGTAGTCCATTCCTGTTCAGCCCTCCAGAAATTTTCCCTCCTCTCCTTAAGTGGATATACTTTGATCAAAATGCAGGAAATACCTGTTTCCTATGCTTGCTGTCAAGATAAAAAGGAAAGCAATGACACAAACACAGTATCTGTCTGCATCATGGCAGGTGCAATGTGTTTCCAATAGCATTCTATACATAGGTGAGAGGTTATTGAGGCATTATAGGACAAATCGTCTTGTAGATCATTTCAAATGTGGCCCTATGTTAAATTCTTAATATCATATTTGTTGGTATGTGCATATACAAACCTGGTTTTTATTAAATCTTTTTAGTTTAACTTTTAGGTTGAGCATGATCAATTACTCCAAATATTGTTGACACCTTTGCAATAGTGTCCAGTGTCATAGCTTCTGAGCACCCCAAGTTCCTCAAAGATGAAATAAAATTAACAATTATACCTATGCAAATTAGTTCCTTGGCTGTTACTATGCTAACATCTGTTAACTGGCAGATGCCTCCTTCTTACAAAACTCATTACTTCCTGAGACAGGATCGAGTGGACTTGGCAGTGTTAGGTTTACAGTTGGACTTGATGATCTCAAAGGTCTTTTCCAACCTAAATGATTCTGTGATTCTGTGATTCTATGATTCTATGAGTAAGTTCAGAATTGTGTCACATTGTGTTCAGAATTAATTCAGACTCTAGCGAGTATCATCTGAGAGGATTTCTATCCACAACACCCTGGTCAAGGAGTAGTCCTGAAAATAACAGTGACTTTAGGGCTCCAAAAAGAAAAAAAGAAGAAAATAAAGATTCTAGGTCACTAAGTTTTATTGCTTCTGTTGTAACAAGTAGTGATGTGCTGCTACAGGGCTCCTGTATTATCACACTATCATTTATTTTAACCAGTAATGGCCTTATTTGGGTTTTATATCTAACTTTTTTTTATTTGTCAAAGTGAACGGTATTCATGTAGATTAATGCTGCTTTATCTGTGTTCTGCTACTAAAGACAGTGAGAGGAACTAAGTAATATTGTTATGGGATGTGTTTGTCTTCATTGGGGAATAATAGCTCTTAACAGGGTGGCAGAAGTCTTTTAGCAAATATCTGTATTTGAATATGATCCCAGCTTCCAGGACTTGGAACTTATATCCCTCTTCTTCAAAAGTGAGATGAAAAATAATAGCCAAACCATGACGAGTGAAAAGGTTTCATCAAAAAAATTTAGCTGTTTGTAGTCTTTGCAATCTCTTTATTTTTCTCAGACCAATGTTTTTCATTGGTCTGTTTGTTGTACAGCCAACCATAACTGCTGTTTCTGTGCTAAAATGATAATAGTAGTATATGAGTTCTTGGTTTATCTTTCACAGACCTGGTAATAATAGATACTCATCCAAGACACTGTTAAATAGTATTTCATCATTATCAGCAAGACCTGAGCTTTACAAACTAACAGAACTAATTGTCTAACAATATTTTCATGTTTGTTCTATTACTTAAACTGTCAAAAATGCAAATGTCTTGTGTATTTAAGAACATGTCAACAATTGGTTTTATTATCCTCTCTTTGTTTTTGATAAATTCCCTTTTTGTGTAATATATATGATTATTTATTTTTTTAAAGAAAATATTAAGAGGTCAAAAGTCTCTATAAAGTGGGTTGTTTTGCATGTACATATGCATTAATTACCTATGCTGATTTCTTAAATAATATGAACTGAATACTGACACAAGAGGGTAATTTGCATGTGCAACCTAGAATCCTTCTTCCTTAGAGGTGATAAAGCACAAACAGCACAGTTCAATCTTCCCCATCAAAATGTCTAGGTCATGTTTTATGAAATTAGTCTATAAGCAGGAAGAGACAAAAAATGTAGTTATAGTCATAGTAAAGTATTTGGGATTCAACTTCTTAGACTCCAGAAAATTGCTTCTCTTATTCACTATAGTTTAGTTTCTCAGGTCTAGGAAATAGAAAACAGAGCCTCTGCACAGCATGTTTACCATTACATACGGATATATTTCATAATTACATGTCAATCTCCACATTCTACCTTTTATTCATGACTTCAATAAAGTCAGCTTTTCCGCTTTTTATACTGTAACTAGCATTGAGAATGGGTTACTATCTTTAACTCTTCAGCACTAGTTACATTTATTCTGATATATTAAAGTAATTGATATAAATAAGAACATTTTAATGAGAATAGATGGGAAAACTTGGTAGCAACCAAATAGAAGTGGTCTGAAACAAGTCCCAGACAGAATCCTCCTTCTTATCAAAACCAAACCTCGGGAAAAAAACTAAAATACATTTTTTTCCACTGTGTCTTATGATGGACAGGGATAAACCCTGTGGAAATGAATTAGAGAATTACAATGCTAGTGGACAATCATTGATATAGTCCAGAGAAAGACACAGCCTGCTTTCTGCACTTCCATTAAGCAAAAAGTGGAAAGTATCTGACATGCAGGAATGGGTTAGTGTCCCTGAAGCTTAGCGGTGTGATATATGCCCCACTGGTCTAAATGTGCTATCACAGAGGGCAGTGAAGAGACAGCGACTGTAGAGGCAGCACAGGCAATGAGAAGAAAAAATATCCCAAGAGGCATAATTACCACTAGTACTGTACAGAAATCTCTCCCATCTGACAAAACAAATAAAAACCTGTTTTCATGAGAAAATTTTTGTTTACGTTATATTATACCACTTAAATGGTCATTTGGTTTAGGCAGAAAAAGAAATAATCTTATCAGGGAAAAAACACTATTCACACAACAAATCTCCCTTTCAGCAGGAAAATTTGTAGGGTAATGCATCTCTCTTCAGAAAGACTAGCAGCGTATTCATCAGACTAGCACATACGATTTTTGTTACCATGACTGCATCTAATTTTTTAAAAAGATGTGCAACTATCACTTGGAAAGTATTAAGGTCCTCTAGGAAATATTGGAGAAGGACTGCTGGATTCCTCTGAGTGATGCGATCCCAGCTACCTGGGAGCAAATCATCACTCATTTCCACTCCATCTCTAAGCATTTTCCTTCTCAGAATTGTGAAATTTTGCCATAAATGGTCTTAATAGGAAAGCTGTTTTGATGGCATGAGGGATCTTTTAGTTCTTTTAGTTGAAAACACTGAGGATGGCTCAAGAAATACAAGATCTGACCTTGGACAAATCTTCAGGGCTAAGCTCCATAATCAAATTTCTGAGCCATATCAGGGGTGTGGTAATACGCCATGTTCCCTGTATTAACTCAGGCCAAATTCAAGGAGATTCCACATGAAAGCAAGCTAATTTAAGATTAAACATTGCTATCTATATCTCGTGAGCATGTGCATGTGTGAGTGGAAAGTTACCCACCTCAGCTGAAGTGCAACAACATGACAATAAATGTTATGGAGGAATGTCTATAGCCAGCAATTAGTAGTTATCATGCATATTTACTTTTTTGTGTTGTATATTCTTGCCAGTAAACAACCGTCATTAAGAGGGGTAGGCAGATGCCTCATATATCATATAATTGTCATTATTTGCTTCTCAGATCATAAAATTGCCGGGATACCTGTTTGACACTTCAGATAAAACTCTGGAATGCTGACAGTAAAGCATGGCAATCTAACTCATTATTCACGCAGAGTATGAGTAACAGGCCACACTCAGAAGATTTAGAGAGTCTGTGTCTGCTTGTTCTGGATGTTGCCCTTTATATTGTTGCTGTGCTTTGTGTTGGCGATCTTCATTTCCCTTTCACAGATTTTTCATAGGACTTTTTCCCCACTTTCACCGACCTTGTCCCAGCTTTAGGTATTTCTAACCACTTCTACTGTCGAAGTTCTATACCTGAATTAATTACACTTTGTGCACATTTCCCACTAATTGTCTTCTCTCTGCTTCACCCATAGACCTTTCCTAGGTCCCATACATATCCTATTTTTGTTGTCACCTTTTTTCTTATTGATTCCCCTACCAAATGTATCAATTTTTTGCCTGCTTTATTGTAAGTTAGGATTCTTATCAACATTTTCTTATTTCTTCCTCTGTTTTTCTATCCTTTCAACATAGAAATTGACTTACAATTTTATAAAAACATACATAGTTTATTTTACAGTTGTTTTGATAAGCATTCCTAGGTATAAAGGGAGATTTTTATCTAAAAATGCCCCAGCCACAAAGAGTTTATTTGCTTTCCTTGCTTTTTTTTATTTTCTCAGAAAAGAACAACTTTGGGAAGAAGCAAGCTAGCATGTGTTGAAGGCTGGAATGAGCAAAGAATTTGGACCCTCAGGGAAGCTTTGCATTCATTTCTTAGTGAGGTCTACTGGTTAGCTAGCCTGTCTTTAGTGTATGCTGTGTGTAATGTCCTTGCACACAAAGAACAGGATTTCTGTCAAAATGGCTTAGCTCAAGTTGGGATAACAACAAACAAGGAAAGAACAAAAGTTAAGTATCCACAAGAGAGAGCATGTTTGTGTGTCTCCTCTGATAATCTAATTAAATTGCAGGCAAAATTGCTAGTTTCCACCACTTTTTAGAAAATCAAAGCTGTACAACATAAGAAATAAGTGTCTCAGTTCAGAGTTAAACATTGTATACCAATTAGTTCTTTCCTGACTGTCAGTCACAGCTTCAAGGCTTGAAAGAGAGGCCATCTTCTATTTACTACTCATCTTGTGACAGTTACAGGTCTGGTCCCATATGTAGCACCTTCTTCAGCATACAGGAAAAAAGCACTAGCTAACTTCATTTCTGGGCCTTGAAGCATCTGAGTAAACAGCTTTTTCACATTAAGTGCGGACTATGCAACAGCAATTGCATCCAGTTTGGTACTGGTAACTTTTAGCACTCTGATTACTGGACAACACCTATTCATGATCTGTTCTCATTTAAAAATTTAAAGTCCATTTTTATTTAAGGAACTAGAAATGCTAAACTACAGTAGTAGTTCTTTATTATGTATTAGTTATTAATAGCTATAGTTATTAATAGTAAAAGTTTTTATGATTTTTTCAGTGCCTATTTGAGAATGTTTAACTTTTTTTTAGTTATTTGTATGTAGTTTTATATACTTTTGAGTAATGAATTTACAAATCAGCTATTATTTCTTTAATGCTAAATTATTTTGGGGTAAAAAGAAATCATTCAAACCCATTAAAAAATTAGATTTAGATATATGAAGAACTAAAAATTTTCTAGTTACAATTGTCATTTATCCTTTATTTTAAAACAGGGACTTATAGCAAATAATGTTTCTGAGCATGTCAGTTTTCAGACAACCTTCATTATTGTGAAAATGCATTTTACCCTTAACTGAAATAGTGAAATGAGGCTGAGATGTCAAATTCTTGTCCTCTCATGCAGTTGCTGAATATTGCACTGTTAAACTTTTAGAATATTTCAACCATGACATAAGAGCATGAACCTCTATTTGGGAGAAAGTACCATATGTAAATGGTGGTCAAATCAAGTCAACAAAGTTTCCTTTTTGAAGGGAATTCTACAAGGTTAATATATAGTATTGATTCTGCTCTAAGGGTCTGAAGTTACTGTAGTGAGCAGAGGCAGTGGGAAACCATTGTGTGAATTTGGGAAATGTTGAAAAAAATCTGGCAATACTAGTGGGAAAATCTCTTTGGCTTGACCAGAAGCCCTACCTTTGAGTAAAAGCAAGAACTTTCACTGTTGATCTCTGAATCCAGTTTGTCCTGGGCCACAAGCTTAGCTCTCACCGTCTCCCAGCTAACAATGATGGTTGTGAAAAGCTGTGGCAGTATTTTAAGAAGTAAAAAAGTTATGATCATTTGCAACACTGTTTATGTACTGGTTTCATTATCTGCCCAGTTATGTCATTCTGTAATAATACAGAAAAAAATGCACTTTCCTATTTCAGTCAAAACACTTCACACATTTTAATGCATTGAATCTTTAAATAACCTAAAGCACAGGTTAATGACATTCCTGTTTTAAAGTTGGAAAACACAGAAATAGAGAAGCTAACATCAGCATTTTTCAAGCATCCGCAGACTGTTAAGTCTCTCATTGAAAATTACAGTTTACAAAATCAGTGAAATTTTTTGACAGTGAAGGTCATACTGAGTTGATTGGGCTGCAGTGCATAACTGTGAGAGTATCAGGAAAAGAAGAGGCCCATAACTTTCTTGTGTCTTTTCTCTAAAGTCATTCTAGGAAATGTAAAACTTATGAAGATGTTATTAAATTGACATAAAATTATAATCAAGTTTTTGTTTATTAAGTATCAAAAATGTAGAAAACTTGCAGAAAAGCAAAAAGTAATAATTATGGCAAGTTTTGATCTACAATTTGGAAAAGGTAATTTTTCATTTTAAAAGGTTGGTAAAAAACAGAGTTTTTTAAAGGTTTTGAGAAAAGTTTCAAACAGCAATTACTTGATTGATTTTAAGATATGATTCATAGTAACCAAAAAAAGAATGCAACTAAACAACCATGTGTGCTTTGAACATAGAGAAATTTGAATTTACCTACAGTTATTTCACTTTCAGTCATAAGAAAGCAACTCATTAGCAAAGCTAAACCTCAAACTGTAGCTTTAAATGGACAGTTATCTGGCATCTAGTAGAGGCTGTAAAGAAAACAGTTTATTTGTTCTGGTGACAATGTTTTGACTAAATAGAACAAGAAGTGTGTTTCAGCTCATGGGCTTGTCCATTCCTGTTGGCCAGATAAGTAAAGGTCCTCTGGTTTTTGGGCAAAACTCTTAAGCTTAGGAGAGCACATTTACCCCTTTCCCTGTCGCCGACTCCATCATGCTTAGGAGTGCTTCTATTTCAGTTTGTATTTCCTTGTTCTAGAAAGACTGAAACTAACCCTAAAACATAGCACTGCTCTTGGTGTCGTAACTAGAATAGAATAGAACAGAAAATAGAAAAGACTTGAAAAGACTAGAAAAGACTAGACTAGATTAGACTAGACTAGAAGATTTAAACTTAGATTTTCATCTGAGTAAGGCAATAACATCCTGTGGAGCTGAACAGGAAAACTTCACTATGGCAAAGGGATTCATCTCCTTGGGAGACTGATTGCTAATATCAAGTTTAGATGGAAGAAAGTTAGTTTTATTCTAACAATTTTTGCTTTTACAGAGCTCAGACATGCCAGGTACCTGTTGCTTCATTCTTGGGGCCTTTAAGTCCTGTTAAACTTCAAAGCGAGTCAGGGGAATTCAGCAGTTTAAAAAACGATGCCCATAATTCTCTTCCACCTCCAGCTTTGAGTGGCTGCGTGCATATCATTAGCCAGAGAAGCCCACAATCTGGACACGGGGAGGCTGCCATCAATGGCTTTCCGATGTTGGCATGACACGTCCACCATGGTCACCCGTTGCGGTTGGGAAGCAAGGCCCTGTGGCGGTGTCCTGTGCAGTGGTCGAGGTGCTGGGGCAGTGCCGCAGCCCACACCACTGCCTCCACCTGGGGCTCACGCAGATGGTACAGACCCTGGTCTGATCAGCAGCGGTGGTGGCTAGGTTTTGCTCTGTCAAAACAAGCAGCTTAACTCCTGAATCTTAATCACGCCCCGTTGCCCGCTTCCTTGTTTTTATCCCTGTAGGATTTTTCATCCTCTGAAACCAACAAAAAGATCGTATTTTGCTTCAGTTTCTGAAACCTCATCATTTTTTCCAGACTTTCCATTTCACGCTGTTTGAATTTTATTAAGATCGCTTTACACAAAAGCAGAGTACCAGCTATACGATGCCCTGAGGGATCTGAAAGGCTGTTGCCATAATGTTGCAAAACTCTGGAGACATTTTATTTCCACCAGAAGCTCTTTGGAGAATTGTGGCTAAGGATATAAAATAACTTAAATATTTACATCAAGGATCTTGATCTCTGTTGGAATTTAATACAAAAGCTTTTCTTTTTTAATCTACTAGTTGGCACACCACATTAATACTGATCAAATAATACCTGTCTACAAAGTGGATTGTATTTTCTTTACATCTTGGGGTGGAGAAGACTATTTTTATTCCAGAATTATGGATAATATCCATATAGATAATATCGTGAATCATCTATTCTTAAGACTATGACTTTCTTTTCAACACCTCAATTGATCATTACTAAGTATTTTCACCAAGTATTTTCCAGAAGCACCTCTGTTTTATCTGTTTCTGCCTCCAACACTTTCTGTTAGAATGTTAGACTATTTGGGACATGTTTTTCTAAAATGCTTTGTCATTCTTGGGCTTTCTGGGACCATGTTGAAGGTGTGGAGATATTAAAAAAAATATATATATCCTTAGCAATAATGTAAACAACCAAAACATTAAAGGAATATGGTATTTTAAGGCAAATCAAAATTTTTCTATTGTTGAAGAATGTTATGCATGAATGACTCAAGTCAACAATTTTCTATCACAGATAACTGAAAATCTTTACAGGAAGTATCAGACCGAATAAAAAGGATTTTTTAATTTGATTTCTAAAATTGCAAGAAGAATTCTATAAAAATACAGAAATCAGACACTGATAATGTAATGGAACTGCTAATATAAATATGGCGAATTGCACCGCTGTTTAACACAGTATATATCCTTGAAGTAACAGTCACTCAATAACCTAACATTGTTGTCTACTCACATTTTTTATATTTCCCAGCCCTCTTTGTTGTTGCATTTACCATATACCACTCTTCCTCAGAATAATATCACAACAATATCACAGATAAGGATAATAGCAGTTGCTCTCTCAAAAGAAGAAAGTAAATTTTATTTCTGAGTGTTTTTTCACTATTTAATCTTCTTCTATTACAGAAATACTGTTCCTATCGTCAAACAGACGATAGCTTTAGATGCTGCCTCACATAAATGTACTAACAGAGACAGTTATAATTTAACCCTCTTAATGCTGTCTTTCAATACAGCTTCTTTGTAGTAATCAGCCATAATAGCATTTTTAATGGGTCAGTGTTCTCTTAAAATGTCAACTTTTCAAAGTCATTATGTGCTATGTACTTCTGGCATCAACTGGTTAAGAGAATTAAATTTAGCTCCCACTTACCAGTGCAGACATTTGAAACAATGCCATAAATAGCTGACTGTATTACCTCAAGTTTTTATTCTATTATAAGGCTTCTTTTTCACTATCCAGAAGATGATTAAAACTGAATTCAAAGGTTACGTTCACGAAGATCTGCACATCACTTGGAATATGTCGCTCTTCAATGGTAAAAATAACTGCAGATGTTCAGAATCCCAGAGTTTAACTACAAAAGTCGACATTTTCTACTGCAAGGTGTGCACTTCTCATAATACTTAGATAAAAATTACATGGTACTAATTTTTTTTCCTTCCGTTCTGCTTAAATCTCACTGCAGGATGTGTGACACCGGAGAAGGGCTGTTCACCTTTCAGACACGAGAAGGGGAAATGATATATCAGAAAGTCCATTCTGCAACACTGGCAATAGCAGAGCAACATGAAAGATTAATGATGGAGATGGAGCAGAAGGCACGGGTAAGGACCCTTCACCAAAATCTTTAAACTTATAAAAAGAAGTATGGAGTAATGGTAGTCCGTGGGTTCAGCTGTAATGATGGTACTAGCCGTGTGGCTAAGACAAAACAGACTTTCGGATTTATGTATTTTCATGGTCAGGGATTTTCAGCGTGTGCTATACAATGATCTATTGTTGGTGTCTTTTTGGAACGGTGAATACCATTAAACGTGAGATCCATGGTTACCTTGTTGAAAATTGTGGCTCTATTACTCAAAGATTAAACCTTTAGCTGAAGCCAGCTGTGAGTTGACTATCGATGAATAAGTGTTATTTGGTCCTCAAGGCCTCACAGGTGGAAAAAAACAAAGTCCAGTATAAATACTCCTAGATGACAGCAGACATGTTCTGTTTTTCTCAACCCCCGAAAGAAATTACTTTCCCTACACTATAATAAGTACCAATGCAATGTGAGTTCAAAAAGAGCTATTTTTTAATTTTAAGTTCAGAATTTCCAGTTTGCACAAGTTATCTTTAAGCGACTACTGAAAAGTTTGGAGTTTTTTAAGACAGAAAGAAAAAAGAGTGTTCCCTGTATGCTTAGAAGTAGAGATGGTCTTAAACGATCATTCTGGAAAGCTAACTTTCAACTGTGGTTTGAAGCTACCTTTATATCCACCAGAGAGAAAAGACATGGGGAGGCCAGGGAACCTGGTCTGCATGCTTTTCTTCTCAGAAGACCATGATTCTCCACGTATCTTTGTCCTTAGAAAGAAATTTGAGATTAATTGCACCATTTCCAGTGGTCCGTCCCTTCCTTCCTTCCTTCCTTCCTTCCTTCCTTCCTTCCTTCCTTCCTTCCTTCCTTCCTTCCTTCCTTCCTTCCTTCCTTCCTTCCTTCCTTCCTTCCTTCCTTCCTTCCTCCCTTCCTTCCTTCCTTCCTTCTTTCCTTCCTTCCTTCCCTCGCCTACCATGTACATGCCTACAGTCATGCAAACATGACTTATATGATCCTCTCCCCACACACTCCATCACTGTCAAAATATTTTGCTCACACTCCTGAGAGAAAGGTTCTTGCAAAGGGCAACTCAAAACCCCAATGTTCAACTCCTCTTAATTACTCCCCATATAAGTCTATCTTCTTCTATTTACTGAAAAAAAAAAAAAAAACAACCAAACGTGAAAAAGGCTTCAACTTCCATGTCAAAAGTCTGTTATGTTGAATGCTCCCCTCAGACTCTGCATGTTTCTAGGTAAGATCTGAGACAGGAAGCCATAAAAAGTTACTTTTTTGGTGGTTTATGAAGAAAGGTGGATGAGCTTTTCAATAAAACTAGACAAAGTAGGATCATTTGCACAATAGTTGAGATGCGTGAAATTTGGACAGAAAAAGCAGAAAAAGGAGAGTTCACAATCAAGGTTAAAATAAGATTAGGGACACAGGAGCAATTGCTGGAAACTACAAGACAAGATGGTAGAATAAATGGAAGAGCATCTGAAGTATTTGCCAGCATCTGCTGGCAAAACCAACTGCATTCTGCTGGGCAGAAAGTGATTGAATAATAGTCCAAAATCAGGAAAAAGCATCATTATAAATATGTTTGCTTTTAAAGTGTCTACACCAGTAAAAGAAATTAGAGCATTTTCATGCTGCCATAATAAGTGTTTAGAACAGGATTATACAGGATTTTCCTTTCATGCAACCACCACTTTCAGGTCTCCCACCTATCCGTTAACAGCTTTGTTGCTTAGCAAAGCCGTTTCCATTCTGCCATCAGATGACTTCCTTGAAACCTCATTTATGAAGGCTGTGGCCATATGGTACGCAATATCAAGCTCTGAGAGGAGGCTGAGAAATAGAAATGACTCATCAGCCATGCAGTATATCATGTACTTGGCTCCTGGATGAGGCTGCGCTGTGATCTGCAGAGGAAGATTGGTAGAGGCCTGCTGTAGGCTGCGTAGAAGCTGTGGGCTGTGTAAAAGAGGCTGAAAAATCTGTTTATTTTACACTTCAACTAGTAAGCTAATGTTGGTTTAGTTTTGGAAGTTCTGCTGCTCCTGACTGATGGGGTGCTGAACATTTAAGGGGTCATCCGTGTCATCTGCAGCATTTGAGTTGTATTCATATTAGAAACAAATCTGAAGTTATTAAATAGACTAAGTATATGTTATTTTCCTTTTATCAAGTATAATTGCTTCTCCGATATCTAAATCCAACAGTCTCACCAAATGCCTATGTATATTTTTCCATAAGATCTGAAATTGAAATACCAGCAAAAGTATATTTTTAAATCGGGGATCTAGAGGCCATAAATGTCTTTTAGGTCTTCCCAAAGCTTGAGCTTTGATCCTTTGTATCTATAGATCTATACTTGGGTTTTTTTTGCTCTTTCCTGATCCTTTCTGTAATGAACATCTCATGTTTAATAGTATAGAATTAAATTTTTTTTTTTTTTTTTTTGGTCAAGGTGAAAATGAAAGAAATTTTTAAAAGTAAAGAAAGCTTAATGGTATATCCATTATTATACAAATCAGACAAAGGGAAAAAATATAACAGTAATTAATCTTTATTTCTTCCTTCCGGTTATTAGAAGTTTTATATTAGAAAGAACTCTTGAATATTTGTGTGTTCTGTCCTAAATGTTAAAATATTTTAAGTAATTAATACAGTGAAGTTTCATTTAAATTTTTCTGGATTATAATAGTTTATAATCTAGTATTATAAAAAGTGAATACAGTTTGTAAAGGAAATCAAAGTGCGTTTTTTACCAAAGCAACCTTGAATATATAGATTATGGTTAGTTCTCATAATGAATATACAAAGTGCATCATCTTACTGATAAAAAAAGCAAAAAGACACAAAACACACAAAAAACAAGGAACAAATTCTGGCAGAAGAAAAAAGGTAAAATTAGTTACTGCTGCCAGAGACTTAACAGATAAAGGTATTGCAGGCAACCACAAGCCACATTTACTCCATTTACGGAAGTCTCTGCACACAAAAATGCTGCTTCAGAATACTAAGCAATAAATTCATTTTTATGCTAAGAATCCATTGCTCAAGCCAAGTAACATGCCGGATAACTACGTTAATAAGAGAGAGAGATGAGAAGGAAACTAATTCTTCCCGTTACCTTTGAAAGGGCATGGACTGGAAACAAAATTGTTCTGTGGCAGCTAATACAGTACCAAGTCTGCCTCGTTGTCATCACAAGCAGGGGAAGCCCAGTCAGTTTAAGTAGGCAATTGTGCACACTTTTGTCTTCTGCCCGTTTCCCTTTCAAATTATAACACTGGAAGAAGGACCTGAAATATGGTACCAATAGTCCTTGGCATAGGTGTGGTTTTGAGTTGGTTGTTTGTTTTACTGTGATCAAAGCAGACTGGATTTTATTCAAATACTATGGCAAAGTGGACAATGATCTAATTTAGCTTAGGTGGTCTTCTTGACTGAGTTTGAAACATTAAATTGGCAAAGTGATAGTGGTTTATGTTCACTTTGTTTGGGACAACAGCAAATTTGGGCCAATGCAAGTAATTAAATTGAAATCCTTTTCAGGGAAATTGTTATCTGTATATTCACTTTTTTCAGTCTTTGCTTTTTTAATGGATCAGTGTAATACAGATGATAATTTTTGTTTGTGGGTGGTTTTTTGAGGGGACACGGTAACATGGGAGTGTTTTGTTAGTGGTTTTACAGTATCAACACAACAAATTAAAATGAACAATGACTGGTTTTCTATTTACAATATTTTATTTAGTGCTGTTGTATTATCTATATGAAAGCGTCATCAACTCTGGTTTTATCATCTGAATAGTCTGTATTCTTACATACCTCTTCTCTTGCACACACATACACACCACCACCACCACCACCCCTTTTGTTTTTATATATAACATTTAGAAATCTGGTTGGATTGGCAGTCCTGGAATTGGGGGGGGGGGGGGGGGGGGGAAGTGATAGCCCCAAGAATAGCATGTATCCCCACTAACTGTAGTCTAATGTTGAGCATAGAAGATGCACATCTGAGTGTCTACCAGGCAGCTCTTCCACCCCTACCCTGTCCCCAGGCTGGTCTGCAAGCTCCTTCCACTTCCCTTCCGTTAGCTCAGGTGCTTATCTGACTCAGGGAGTCAATTCAGTTTGCTAATTTGAAAAAAAAAAAAAAAAAAAAAAGCCTAGCTAAAAGGAAGAGGATTCTGCAGGGTTACTAAGCTGAATTGGTTTACAGAGGCACCAGTGAACAATCAGATCTTCCCAGTTATCCTATCACGAGGAGAGAAAGAAAGAGAATAATTCGCCCTCTGTAAATGCTGAGTATCCTCCTTCAGCCAGTAGATGATGTTGGTTTTGGTGATCTTTTTAAAGAATCTCAGTGAAGATAATTTTCACACACCAGTATATGAACACAGTTGTTCTCAGCAGCACGTGTCTATCTAACCTCTACACCAGGATGACAATGTGCTTACTGTCACATGGCATTGGAATTTAAGACCTGATATTCCTCCCCAATGCCAGCTTTGATCTTCTGCCACTCAGCCTCCACTGAAAACACTCCTGATGTAACTTCTGCACCTACTGTTGTTTGAGTGTATAAAATGGGGGGTTAGGAGCTGTAGATTTTTCATGTTATGATTGCCCATATGAGGGAGGCATGCTAAGGAAGTAGTCATACCTTTGTAACCCTATAAGTAATTTCTTTCGAGAGCTGCCAGTAAAAACCTATTATGTAATCTCAAAAGAATAAAAATTAATAATGTGTAAAACAATAATTCTAAATAAGATAGCACTAAAGTTGATGTTAACCAGCTGAAGTTAATCAAACATCAGTAAGGCTGAAGTATAAATGCATGAAGAAATGATAATGGTGCAAGTTTCATAACTTATTATCATAGGAAATATTCTATGACATTTGTTTTGCTTTAGACAGCAGAGCTGTAAAAATAATATCATTTTAGATTGTGATCCTTGTAACATTTACCAGAAGATAAACACCTTTATGAAACACTGTATCTGTATTTCTCTTCCATTCTCATTATTTACAAGTCTTGTCTCTAATATTCAACTTAATATAAGTGAATGAATCATCATGATAGCTTTCTGTCATTTAAAAAAGATAATATCAATGAGTTTATACATTTTTTTTTTTAAAGTTATTAGGAGGGAAATAATGAATGTGCCAAAGAAGACAAATATCAGGCAATGGAACTGGGCTTAAGGAGAGGTTGAAGAGGAAGGTGGCTAAGAAAAAAGCCTGCGAGTCATTTAATCTTTCTCTTTCTTATCTGGAACAGGAGGTTAACAGTATTTCATAGGACTGGTCTGAGGAAAAATATATAAATGAGAGGGTTGTCAGGCATGGTATTAATACGAATGTAAATAGAATGAAGAATATCAATGTAAATTGTCTTAGAATCAGAAAAGAAAAAAAAAACCTCTGAGGCTGGAGAAAATAACACCATTAGTTTCATAGTGAACTTTTAATTTAGCTTTGCTCTGTAAACAAGTTTGTACTATGTATTTCTTCATGTATTTTTAACCTGATCACAACCCAAACACATACTCATTGAAACTTTTCAGGATTGAATATCATCAACAAACACATCAAACATTCTAAATTTTCATTTTAAAATGATGGTTTCAATTTGAAGTATCCTACCTTTGCCAATGCATCTTCAGAGCTTTGTCTGGTTTATGGTTGTTATTTATGTCTTTGTGCAATGGTATAACTATTATTTTCAACTTGTGAAGTATGAGAAATTCAGAGAGACACTAGTGGAGGCTGCCGACCCAAAGATTATATAAAATATTTAGTTAAAATATATGTCTCTTGGGCTCCATTTCAGCATTGCAATTTACTTAATATGACAAAGCTCTTTTATGTTGTAATTCTGCCTAAGTACATTTGGGTTGAGTCAATAACTGGAGGAGAAAATGGAGAAGAAAATTCCAGAGTTCATCCATAGACGATCCCATGTCATGAGACATTGGTCTTTTAGTACATTTTCTTCTGTTTCAAAGTTATGTATAAGCTCAAGTACTGAGGTTCTGAATACGTATGATCATTCATGAACTCATGTACTTTATGTAAGCTCAAGTATAGCCTCAGGTCAGTCATTCATGCAAATACTTAGCTCAATATTGTTCTGTATTTCCAGTCTGAAACTATTGTATGATGTTGCTGTATAATGTTTGTTTAGAAACTTTATAATCCTGTAAAAAGCCAGCTGCTTTATTGCAATACATAGTTGGTGAATTGTTTACTTGGTTCACACAGGTGTTGTGAAACTTATTTTGATTACTGCTTCTAGAGGTCTTTGAAAGTCACAGGTTAATGCTGAAATAGCCTTGCAGTGCTTTTGGCAGGAGAGGACTTCTAGACAAGTAATGCTCACTCTTCTTTGCGGTGGAAACCGATAATAGAAAATGAGGAGTGTTCCACTGCAGGATCAGTCTATTCACTGGCAATCCATGACCAGCTGTAAATATTGCCAAGATTAACAATAAAAACAATAATGCTGACTTATTTTTCTTCTCCCCTAAGTCAGAATCTGTGTACTTTTAGGTTTGAGTTTTGTTAACCCAGTTCCCATAAGTATCGGTAATTTCCCATAGGGTTCTTGGTTCATTAAGCATATAATGACATTTTTACTGACTCTGATTATTCTCTGAGAATTTTTTAAAGAATTTTGCCAAGCTCTTTTTTAGTCCCTGGGCTCAGAAAACTGTGTGTACTTGGATGAAGTAAATCCTAGATTTGGGTCACAAGTCTATTCCTGACATTCACCACTTCAGGAAAAAGTAGGGGGGTTGTGAAAATTCAGACTTGGTTTCAGCGGCAGTTAATGATTCCTCCAACTGGAGCTGTTTTATTTCTTAATTTTATTTGAAAGAAAATATTTTCTTGAATGTAGACTTATTTCATCGGCATTTTTTCAGGGACTATGTCCTGGTTTCAACTGGGATAGAGTTAATTTTCTTCCTAGGAGCTGGTACAGTGCTGCGTTTTGGATTTCGGATGAGAATAATGTTGATAACACACCGATGTTCTAGTTGTTGCTAAGTAGTGCTTACACTAGCCAAGGACTTTTCAGCTTCTCATGCTCTACCGACTGAGAAGGCTGGAGGTGCACAAGAAGCTGGGAGGGGGCACAGCCAAGACAGCTGACCCAAACTGGCCCAAGGGACATTCCACACCATGTGACGTCATGCTCAGTATATAAACTGGGGGAAGCTGGCTGGGTGGGGGCCGCTGCTGGGGGACTGCCTGGGCATCGGTCAGCGGGTGGTGAGCAATTGCATTGTGCATCACTTGCTTTGTATATTATTATTATTACTAGTACTAGTAGTACTAGTATTTTATTCTATTTCAATTATTAAACTGTTTTTATCTCAACCCATGAGTTTTCTCACTTCTACTCTTCTGATTCTCTCCCCCATCCCACTGGGGTGTGGGGGGAGGGAGCGAGGGGCTGTGTGGTGCTCAGTTGCTAACTGAGGTTAAACCATGACAGACTATTACTCACATCCAATAAAAGACATTCAAATATTGCAGCAGCATTAAAAAAAAATATGCATCAGGTGCCATTCACTTCCTAAAAGAAAATACTTCATCCCGCCATGAAATCTGAACTTCCACGGCCACTGCCTATTCCTTTCTTGCCAAGTCAACACCTTTTTTACCCACCTCTTCCTCCATCAGCTGCAGGAGTCTACTGTCTCCTATAGGGTACCTTGCAAGCAGTGAAAGGATGAAATGTAAAATCCTGCTTCTTTGGGGGATGCTTGGGGGATGCTGCAGGTGGTGGTTGTTGCTGAATGTTTACTGTGTCTTTGAATGAAACAGCAGTACAGGGAAAGTCTTTACTGTGGTAACGAAGGGTTAGTGCAGCTGCTTGTACACAGTGGGGGAACAGAACTATTCGTCATGTCAGAAACTTTGCAGACAACATAAAGTTTTGTGGAGTGTGTAGGTAAGTGCCGTGGGTAGGTGAGAGAGCAGAGCTGGCAAGTCCTTGCATAAGAGTGTACCAAATATTTTGGTAGTTAGTGATGTAATTTAAATGCCATTTTGCTATTTGAAAACTATTCACTAGAGCTTGCACTGGAGTTTTGAATGTTTTTGAAGTGGTAGTAGTCATGAGGGCTCTCATTCAGAGCATGGTAGGAAAAATCCAATTCCTCCCTTGCCTGACACAATTTTGAAAACTCTCTTATCCCTAACCATTGGGCTGGATGATCTTGAATGCAAAAAGACCCTCTCCTAGGGACTAAAACCCACATACCTCACCACATGGATGCGTGTCTTAACCTAGGATTCTTTCTAACCTCTTTCCTAACCTCTCATTCTTTCCTTCTTAAAAATTTCTGGAATATTTTGTATAATGTTATAATCTTCTTCTAGCTTTCTGTTTATTGTGCTACCTAAAACTCAGATTGAAATCTGCCTTCCTCCTAATATAAAGTAGAAGCTGAACCAAAACTTGTAATAAAAGCTTCCCAGAGGTGTCTTATAACAGAGAGAGTATAGTTTTTTCTCTCCCAGGAGCCTGCTCCATCCTATGAATCCATCCTAAAGCTGCATACATGGATCCTATGAACGCTGTTTTCTCTGTTCTGTTCACCTCATTTATATGTTTGCATGCAAGTATGTTGTGTTGTGAACATTTTGATTTAAGCAGCTAGGGTCTGGTTAGTTTGTTTAAATGCAACAAAGCAAAGATGTTTGCATAGTAAGATATCTGAAAATGCAAACCCTCCCGAGAATTTAGCACGTAGGCGCTTTAAAAATCCATGTAGCCACCCATCTACATTAAAGAGCTAGGTACATATTTCTTAGAAGTCAGGTATCATTTATTTCAACTTTACAAAGTTACATTTGAATATAAGTGGATTTGCAGGTTGGTGATATAAGCACATTTGTAATTTTTTTTTTTTTTTCTTTTTTGCTTTTCTTGTACTTTGCAGAATATTGCATGTTTACAGAGCTATCAAAGTAGTTGGAGAGACACTGTCAAATTGAAATTCATATTTGTTTCCAGAAAATGCAGAAAGTGAAAAGCCAAAGAACTTTCCCTAAACAAAATTGATGATTTGATTGGCAGTCTTATTTGCTAAAAGCTGTGGGTGATATAAGTGATAAATTAGGAATGGTTGCTGTAATTATATGGTAGTTGTTGCATGCCTGACTGAACCCTATTTGGCTATTCCCAGCCCTCCCCTTAACTAAACTCTGAGAAGCATTTAATATGGAAAGGAAGTTTTCTTTGGCATTGTGTACATTTAAAACAACTTGCTTGCGTAACTGTGCTGGTAGGTTTATGTCATCAAACCCTCTTAACAGAGGAGCAGGTTATGTTGACTTAAGTATTACTAGAAAAATAATTCTCAAGCCAGTTCTCCAATGGGCTTCATTTATTATTAATCTCATAACTGCTATTTTGAGAAAACTATTTCCTGTAAACTAAAGTAGCCTATAGAGCTCATTATTATTAGCAAAAATAATAGTTGATGAAGCCACCCGATGCTCTCAGGAGTCAGGTATTATTATAATAATTACACTAATGAGTAAAATGAGGCATATAAAGATTAAGGCCAAACTCAGCTGCGTATGAATTGCCCAAGGTCATAGAGCAATCAGCTGTATGCTGGGAATAGCACAGCAACAAAACAACAACAAAACAAATCCTGAATCATAGTCAATTACTTATTCACAGAAGAATTAACTTCTGAATAAATTATTTTTCACATGGTTTTCATCAGTCTTTTGAACTATAGTATCATTTTGTGTCTCTTGTCAAGCAAGGCCTTCCTCTGTTTCAGCAACTCTGTTCAGGAGTTCTTTATATCACCCAAGGGAATAGTTAAGGCTTTGTCTCTGATTAATAAGAAACTTCTTTATCAATGATTTACAGAGGGGCACAGTACTTTTCAGAGAATAAGAGAATTATAAAAAAGTAATAATCTGAGAGGGGATCAAAAATTCTCATAATAGTCCTAAAGTTACTCCGTAAATCCCTCCTCTGTTTTTTGTGCTTTGGCTCATCAGGTACCCGTTAGTAGGAAAAAATTAGGTGAAGTTCACCCTTTGTCTTCATTTTGCTTTTTTTCTCTGCTTCCGTTCTTTTTTATAAAGATGACAGATGTTTTAACATGAAAATTATCTATAATCATCTCTCTGATTATGTTTAGACTGAAGACAACGGATACTTAGTATCTAAAAAACCAATATCTGAAATATGGGCATTTTTCCAAGTACAAGCTGTCTTTCGATATGTATTAATCAAAGCCTGTCCAGATAGGGGTTGTTTGTGTTCCTTTTTTCACTCAGCCTTGGGTTGTTGTTCTTACGTTACTGATATCCCATATGATGCCAGCCATGCTAACAGTTTCTATTTATCAGCTGTGCAGGAATCTGGTTCAGGAGAAATGTAAGACATAAGTACAGACCCCGTACTGTTGATTTTACATTATCTCACTTACTGCAGTAGCTATATTATATAAAGATATGCAGCTACTACAGTAAGCAAAATAATATCAGGTTAATGCACTGGCAAAGCACATCTCATTAGCTCTCAGGTTTTCAAACCCATTGACTATAGGATCAGAAAAATTGGCATGGGAAGGGACTGCTGGTGGTCAGCTCGCTTAATCTTCTGTTCAAAGCAGGGATAGCATCAAAACTAGATCGAACTACATAGGGTATTAGAATCATAGAATTATAGAATAGTTTGGGTTGGAAGGGACCTCTAAAGGTCATCTAGTCCAACCCCCCTGCCGTGGGCAGGGACATCTTCAACTACATCAGGTTGCTCAGAGCCCCGTCCAACCTGACCTTCAATGTTTCCAGGGATGGGGCATCCACCACCTCTCTGGGCAACCTGTGCCAGTGTTTCACCACCCGTAGCGTAAAAAATGTCTTCCTTATATCTAGTCTAAATCTACCCCCCTTTAGTTGAAAGCCATTCCTCCTTGTCCTGTCGCAACAGGCCCTGCTAAAAAGTTTGCCGTCATCTTTTTTATAAGCCCCCTTTAAGTACTGATAGGCTGCAATGAGGTGTCCCCAAAGCCTTCTCTTCTCTAGGCTGAACAACCCCAACTCTCTCAGCCTTTCTTCATAGGAGAGGTGTTCCATCCCCCTGAATCATTTTTGTGGCCCTCTTCTGGACTCACTCCAACAGGTCTATGTCTTTCTTGTGCTGAGGGCTCCAGAGCTGGACACAGTACTCCAGGTGGGGTCTCCCCAGAGCAGAGTAGAGGGGCAGAATCACCTCCCTCGACCTGCTGGCCACGCTTCTTTGGATACGCTTGGCTTTCTGGGCTGTGAGCGCACATTGCTGGCTCCTGTCCAGCTTTTCATCCACCAGTACCCCCAAGTCCTTCTCGTCAGGGCTGCTCTCAATCCCTTCATCCCCCAGCCTGTAGTGATACCAGGGGTTGCCCCGACTCAGGTGCAGGACCTTGCACTTGGCCTTGGTAAACCTCATGAGGTTCACACAGGCCCACTTCTCCAGCTTGTCCAGGTCCCTCTGCATGGCATCCTGTCCCTCTGGCATGTCGACCACACCACTCAGCTTGGTGTCATCTGCAAACTTGCTGAGGGTGCACCCGATCCCACTGTCTATGTCATTGATGAAGATATTAAACAGGACCGGTCCCAATACAGACCCCTGTGGGACGCCACTCGTCACCAATCTCCATCTGGACATTGAGCCATTGACCACTACCCTCTGGATGTGACGATCCAAACAATTCCTCACCCAATTCCTCACCCACCAGACAGTCCACCCATCAAATCCATACCTCTCCAGTTTAGAGAGAAGGCTGTTGTGGGGGACTGTGTCAAAGGCCTTACAGAGGTCCAGATAGACTTCCTGTAGCCCTTCCCGTGTCCACTGATGTAGTCACTCCATCATAGAAAGCCACTAGGTTAGTCAGGCAGGACTTGCGCTTGGTGAAGCCATGCTGGCTGTCTCAAATCACCTCCCTGTCGTCCATGTGCCTTAGCATAGCTTCCAGGAGGATCTGTTCCATGATCTTCCCAGGCACAGAGATGACACTGACTGGCCTGTAGTTCCCCGGGTCTTCCTTTTTTCCCTCTTGAAAAATGGGGGTTATGTTTCCCCTTTTCCAGTCAGTGGGAACTTCCCTGGACTGCCACGACTTCTCAAATATGATGGATAGTGGCTTAGCAACTTCCTCCGCCAGTTCCTTCAGGACCCACGGATGGATCTCATTGGGTCCTATGGACTTGTGCACTTTCAGGTGCCTTAGATGGTTTCGAACCTGATCTTCTCCCACAGTGGGCAGCTCTTCATCCTCCCAGTCTCCGCCTTTGCCTTCTGCAGCTTGGGCAGTGAGGCTTGAGCACTTGCCAGTGAAGACCGAGGCAAAAAAGTCATTGAGTACCTCCACCTTCTCCATGTCCCAGGTAACCAGGTCTCCCGTTTTGTTCCGGAGAGGGCCCACATTTTCCCTCATCTTCCTTTTATCCCCAGCATACCTATAGAATCTTTTCTTGTTGCCCTTGACGTCCCTGGCCAGATTTAATTCTACCAGGGCTTTAGCTTTCCTAACCTGATCCCTGGCTGCTCTGACAATTTCTCTGTATTCCTCCCAGGCTACCTGTCCTTGCTTCCACCCTCTCTAGGCTTCCTTTTTGTGTTTGAGTTTGTCCAGGAGCTCCTTGTTCATCCACGCAGGATGAACAGTCTTATCCTGTCAAGTTTTGAATATCCCCAAGGAGGTAGATGGGTATGAGTACCCATTCCAGCTCTGGGCTGCTCTCATCGTGAAGAATTTTTCCTTAAGTCTGTCTCGAATTTCCCTTGCCACAGCCTGTGACTGTTGCCTCTTGTCCTTTCACTGTGCATCTCTGGTAACAGTCTTCTCTACAACATACCATACAACAGAGAGAGAAACTGGAGTTAGATTTGTCTTAGCCTTCTCTTTCTCATGCTGAATAAACATTAGACACTTAATCCAGCGTCACTGATAATATTCTGCTTCTTAGAGGTTCTCTGCCAGGCTCTCTCCAGTTTGAGATTTCTCTTGTGCCAGGGCTCTAACCTGAAGACTCTATGATTACAACTGAACTTCCAGGTATGGTTTCACAAATGCCAAATAGTGGGGAAATGTGACTTCCCCCAACCTACTGGCCATGCTTTTGCTAATGTAGTCCAGCATGTGGTTAACCTCCATCACTGCACATGTATGCTGATCATTCATTTTATCACCATGACCACTAGGTCCTTTTGGCAGAGCTTTTACCTAGCAAGTCAGCCCCCAGGCTGTACTTGTGCACTGAGTTGCCCTGATCTAGTTGCAGCTTTAACATCTGTCATTGCTGAACTTCATGAGGTTTCTGTCAGCCCTTTCCCCTGTTTTGCTGAGGTCCCTCTGAATGGAAGCCCTCCCATCTGGGTGTTTGACTGCTCCCCCTAGTTTGATGTCACGCCCAAATTTGCTAATGGTGGATTCTGTCCCACTGCCCACATTGATGATGAAGATGTTAAAAAGTATTGGAATACTGACCCATCTAAACTGCAGGGATAGGTTTTTCAAAAATGTTTCAGTTCTGCAGTATTCAGCAGCAAAGGGCTTAATGAAGATTTTCCGTGCTATGCTAGAAGCATACCTCACTCTGTTACTTATGACTGTCTCAGGGTAAAAGCTGCTAGTCTCATCACATATTCAGTCTGTCAGAATCCATTTCCATAAAGGTAGCTGCCAGGCAAGATTCATATGGATTCATATGGCTAGCTGTTGAATGCATATCTCTACAGCATCTGTGATTCAAAATCCATTGACAAATCAGCATAGGTTCTTGTTTATAAAATGAAATAACTTGTGGTCTCTTCATTATTCTTAATCGTTTCCTTGTAGGACACAGTGGTAACAGCTGCAATTGCTACTAGCTGAGAAATTTTTTAAAATCATTTGTAAAATGATGGCATTTCTGTAATGTTTCCCACCTATTGTTCAGTGATCACCTTTACATACATTTTGTATTACATTAAGAAAAAAAGTGATGGAGTTACAGATTTCCATGGCAACAGGTATAACCCTATTTCCTTTGTTTCATGAAGCTGGAACTTACCAGCACAGAGGCAAAGGATTGTTCTGTTAAATGGCAGCCATGGATTTCAAAAGACTTGAGTTATACGGCATATGGTCATGCATCTACATCTACTACACCAAGCAACTTTTGCCAGCAGAAAAAAGACACCTGACTTACTGTCTGAAAATGAAATTAAATGGAGAAATGTTGCCAGTTATAAGATTTACTAGGCTGATGTAAGTATGTTGAAAGATACAGCAATTTACACACACTTCTCTGTTTCCCCTTTTCCAAACTGGGTTCCTGATTTGCAGCTATTTTTGCTACATTAGTAAACTGGCACCAGTAAGGAAGGAAAAATTTCACTAGCTTCTTTTATATGCAGAAATTTGGACTGTGATTTGGAGAGTCTTGTCTCTCATTTTAAGTTGTTTCTGGACCCTAGAAAAATATTTCCAAAGATACATTATGCATATTTATTTAGAAGTGTGTGCATTGCTTTTGAATGATTGCTTATTGCAATTTTAAAACTGAGCAATGTTAAGAATTTTCTGGCTGTATCTATCTATATACACGATCATGATGTGATCTCCATGTGTGTGAGCACACACAGTGGAAAAGAATAGCCCTTTATTTTTATAGACCAGCTTCTCAGTTGATTTTAAATCTGTAAAAGCCCACTAAAGGTGTGTGGTTTAACCAAAACCAGGACAAAAAGCAATGGAGCTACTAAAGTAAATATTAAATGAAAAATGAATAAATTACTTTAAATTAAACTAATATGTTTATTTGTGTGTTCATATGTGCAGGAGTATTTTATAACCCCTCCTACAAAAATACAGTATATTTCAAAGCTAAAACTTAATAATTTACATTCATGTACATTTATGTGCATTGCACATGTATAACTAGCCCCAGTATGTATGATTCAAAATGATGCATTTGTAATGTTTAAAAGTGACTTAATGTTTAAAAGGAAGGAAATATGTTCTTTTGGAAGGTACTGAAGAGTCATCTAAGAGAGCTTTACTACATGATAGTAATTTTTATGTATTCTGGGTTTGCTATTTTTTTCTTTTTAATTTAAATGTCTATGTATGACATATAAAACTAACTTCTGAAAATGTCAGAAAGTAGAGGTCAGCAAGACTATGTTTGTTACTGAATACTGGAGTCACGCACAGATAAGCTTAATAAGGAATATTCATGAAAGGTTATTGATGATTATTGTTTCAGCAAGTATTCAGAAAATTGTCTTCCTGTCATTTTATTAAAGTTCATTGGTACCAGCAATTTCTATATGCTGAAATGAAGTAGCTAAAAGAAATGTGATTTCCATAAATATGTGTAATTGGAAACTACTGATCTGTTTTAGACAATAGAAGGAAAAACTTCATAAGAAAGCTAGTGAGGTCCAAGGCATTTGCTTTATCAGAAAGAATGAAACTCAAATAACTGTGCGGTGAACACTGAATACAGACTCTAGCTTTTTTTTTTTTTTTTTTGCCAAAATGCATATGTAAGCCTTAAAATTCCAATTTTCAGCTCAGACTTACTCAGATAAGGTTCTCCCAACTGGGGACATTCTGAGTTCATCCTTATTTCACCTTTCTTGCCACATGCTAGAGAGAGTTTTTGAAGTCTGTTCTTCACTGAGGGACATTTTTTCATGCCATGACTTTTACCATACCAGCTCTAAAACTGGCCAAATCAACTTCTATGAATTCAGAAAGGCTGTCCTTCCAGTACTCTCACGTAAAATATTGAGGACTTCAAGTGTCCCAAATACCTCTTTAAGGTATGTCACATCTTTTGGCAAGCAATACCATGAAAAAACTCATATACTTTGAAATCTTCTCCAAAGCATATCAGGTTGAGATCAGACATGAGCAGCTTTGTCAGAGAGAGGGATACCCAGCAGAGCAAGGAGAGTAAAAAGCAGACGGAGGAAGGAGGACAAGACTTTGTAAGTCAGCACTGATGGCAAGTCTTGCTATTTTTAACTTTGGCTTGACACACCTCATGAAAGAGAACCTTCTGGAATGCCATAAATTTCAGGTTGAATCCCCCAGGAAACACTCCTGGTGAAGCATATCAGCCTTTGTTGACAGTCTCTTTCTTTGACTTCTCCAGCTGACACATTTCTGTTCATTCTTTCCCACCACAACTTACTTATCCCTACATTGTTCATAGGATAGATCTCACCCTCTCCCTTTTCAGTAAAACCTTCTCTATAATTTTGGAGATGCTAATTACAGAATCACAGCCTAGTTGAGAATGGAAGGGACCTCTGGAAGTCATCTTGTCCAACCCCCCTGGCTCACATAGGGCCACCTGGAGCTGGTTGCTCAGGACCATGTCCAGGCGGCTCTTGAATATCTCCAAGGTGGGAGACTTCACAACCTTCCTGGGCAACCTGTGCCAGTGCTCAGTCACTCTCACAGTAAAAAAGTGTTTCCTGATGTTCAGAGGGAACCTCCTGTTTCAGTTTGTGGCCACTGCCTCTGGTCTTGCCACTGGGCACCACTGAAAGAGCCTGACTGTCCTCTTTGGACCCTCCCTTCAGGTATTTACAAACATTGACAAGATCCCCCTGGAGCCTTCTCTTTTCCAGGCTAAACAGTCCCAGCCCTCTCAGTCTTTCCTCGTAGGAGAAATGCTTCAGTCCCTTTGTCATCTTAGTGGTGCTTTGCTGGACTCTTTCCAGCGTGTCCATGTCTCCCTTGCACTGGGGAGCCCAGAGCTGGACCCAGCACTCCAGGTGTGGCCTCACCAGTACTGAGTGGAGGGGAAGGATCACCTGTTTTGACCTGCTGGCAGCACTCCTCCCAGTGCAGTCCAGGATACCATTAGCCTTCTTTGCTGCAAAGGCACATTGCTGGCTCATGTTCAGCTTGGTGTCAACCAGGACCCCCAAGTCCTTTTCTGAAAAGCTACTTTCCAGCTTGGTGGCCCCCAGCGTGTACTGGTGCCTGGGGTTGTTCCTCCCCAGGTGCAGGACTTTGCACTTCCTCTTGTTGAACTGCATGAAATTCCTGTCAGCCCATTTCTTCAGCCTGTCGAGGTCCCTCTGGATGGCAGCACGACCCTCTGGCAATATCAGCCACTCCTCCCAGTTTTGTAACATAAGTATATCTGCTGAGGGTGCACTCTGCCTCATCATGCAGATGATTAATGAAGATGTTGAACAGGACTGGACTCAATATTGACCCCTGGGATACACTGCTAGTTACTGGCCTCCAACTAGATTTCATGCCACTGATCAACACCCTTTAATCCCATCCATTCAGCCAGTTTTCAGTCCACCTCATTGAAATGGGCTGCTCATCCAGCCCATACTTCATCAGCTTCTCCATGAGGATCTTACGGGAGACAGTGTCAAAAGCCTTCCTGACGTCAAAGTAGACAATATCCACAGCTCTCTCCTCATCTACCAAGCCAGTCATTTCATCATAGAAGAGTATCAGACTGATCAAGCATGTCTTCCTTTTGGTGAATCTATGCTGACTAATCCTGATGACTTTCTTATCCTTCATGTGCCTGGAAATGATTTCCAGGATTAACTATTTCATCATCTTCCCAGGGACTGAGGCGAGGCTGACCAGCCTGCAGTTCCCTGGGTCCTCCTTCTTGCCCTTCTTGAAGATAGCAGTGTCATTGGCTTTCGTCCTGTCATCAGGTGCCTCTCCCAGTCGCAATGTTGTTTTGGCAAACCAAATAACATCTCCTGTACTCTAATGGCTACTATTAACTTCTTAATTCAGTGAAGACCAAAACTCCTAGCCCTTCTATCATTGACTTATATTTTATATCACCTACTAACAAACACTCATAATGGTGCACATAATTCACTGCTTGTTTTTGAAATGAGACAAAGCTATAAATGAACATTTCAGTGATGAACTGCCTGAGATGAATGACCCGTAGAACGTATCTTTGAAGGTTAAGCTAATACCCTAGAGTTTAAGCAGATCTATATCAGTGCATTCTATGCCACCTGCCTTCACTTTAAGCATTCATGAGTCAACATGATGAACTGTTCTAGGACTGTGATTCATTTCCGTTTTGACTTAAATAAAATGTGTAGGGATGTGCTGTTATTTTGGATTTTGCTTTTTGGTTTTAGGCATTTTTTTGCTCTGATCCTCCCCATTTCCCATCTGGAAATAACCATACCTTTAAACAAGTGTATCAGTACTGAGCACCTTCAAAAATCCTAGATTTTTTCTTTTAAAACCTGAAGACTTTGCCCTGGGTGATGCTGCTTAGAGAGATTATTTTATAGTTCCACACAGTCTTATCCTTAAATGCTGTATATTTTCAGGTCAGCAAATGTCTATCTGTAAAATCTTTTCCTTCGTGTCGTCCAGCACCTCTCTTTCATAGAAGCTCCCATTTCATGGTAACAGAAAGGATAATCAATATCTGCAAATAATGTCTGTACATACTGGATTCTCTATCATGTATATATATGTATTTATTGAAGAAATTAGCTTAACCTGCTAGCAATTTCTCCTATGTGTTAGAGACTCCTACCATTTAATTATGTTTGTTTCCACTAAGATCTACTGTATAGTCAGGCTTGAAATAATCTCAGCTCTGTTCATGTCAGCATCATCTCCCATGTTATTAGTGAATGGTTTTATGCAATGAAAAATAGACAAAGTATTTCATATATTGTCTATATATAATAAAATGTCTCAAACCTTGTAAAGATGTAAGAACCTGACCTTCTGCCCTCACAGTAGTTAGTATAGTTTCCATAGACAGGAAACTTCTTTCATGAAAGAAACAAAACCACAATTTTGTGACAGAATATGGGTGAAAACACACACCTTACTGACATTCAACAAATATAATCCCAATGCACAGTAAAATCCAGCTACTTTTCCCCAACATTAATCCATTCTGTCAGACAACAAAGTGATCTATTATGAGCCTCTTTCAGAGGAAAGAAAAAAAAAAGAAAAAAAAACCCATACTTCTGCCAGAAAAGGAGCAAAATGTCCCAATTCTCTCTTTATAGTGTGGCCAAGAAGATCAGAAAAAAATCAGTCCCATTGAATCTCCCTTCAGAATGCTTTTCTTTCACCATTGCTTTATTATTCATACATAATATTATTCCACCGCCAAAGAATAATCATCATCCACCTTGGCACTGCAAAGCGGTGTTATTATTTTGAGGTTTTTTCCTCATAATTGATTAAGAAACTCTCTAAAAGGTCATAACAAGGTTAGAATAGCTACTGAAAACCTGAATGCTAGGAATATATTATAAAGGCTGAAATCACTGAAATTACTTTCACAGCTAGCTTTTCTAATAAGTCTTTTCAGAAGACTTATGAGGTCATATATTGGTAGGGGTTTTGCCAATATTGTGTATTCTGTCAGGAACAGCAAGCTGGATAAAAATGTAAAAATAAACATAAAGTAGTGCATAGCAAATAAATAGTATGCTGATACATATAAGTGTTTATATTAATAGTAGGCACCTTTAAGTAATGAACACAGTCCAAATAACACATGACTATTTTCTAAGCAAGCTAAGTGATTGTGAACAAAGGATTAGGGGGAAATTATAACCAGAGAGTAATCATTAGTAAGACATCACCAAAGGGAAGAATATTCTTATTAGACTTTCATAGGAATATATCCTGCATCCCGTTTCCTTAAGTATTTTCATAGAACTTCTGGATCAAGGCACAATCTAATTATTAGAATTCTGGATCTTACAGTTATAAGACAATATGGAAGTGGGTCAATGAAGAAACAGAATTCAAAATGACAAGTTGGAAAAATTGGTTGGAACAGCAGAATAACATTCAACAGAAACATGGGCAAAACACTGTGCTTAAGAAGGAATAATCTGCTTGACAGAACTGGATGGGAACTGCCTTTTGTACTACAGGTCTATGCATCATAGTACAAAAGCTGAACATGGGACAATAGTATCTGCTTTCGCAAAAAAGGCAAACGTGACACCTCTTTCTTGGTCATTACTGAAAACTCTTTTTCTTTTTTAAAAATACTTCTTCCCTCTTGCATGTTTTCTAACTCAGCTGATATCTGAGCTGGTACCTCAACTGATGCTACCTTCTAGATTGTGTGATTCTTAAACTCTAGTAATTTGCCACTGTGGATACCAGTGAAATGAGCCTGTGCTATTCCACTGTCAGTTAATGGACACTTGAGAAATTAAATATATTTCTTGACCCCTCTTCCTCTTCAAGGCATAACACACTAAGCAATCTTCTTTAGAGTTATAAAGAAAAAAAATCTAAATAGTGAAATTTAATTCATATTTCCAGACTACAATTCTCGTTAGTCTTCTGTGACCTAGTTCTCTTGCTATTTGTTTGAAGACTCTAATGAGAATGTGAAATGAGCTGGGTTTTTTTAATACATGATAAAGTAACCTATTTCCAGAGCATATCCGTAAAAAACACACAGTCTTTATTCCAGGCTAAAAAAATGGAATGAACTGTATATTGTTCAGTTTTTCTCCCCAAGCCAAATGTATTTTCCGTAACCTTCAGTGTTTTGACTTTCTTAATGCAAAAAGAAAATGAGAGAATAATATGCTAAACAGGTCAAAGCTCATAACCCTAATACGTTTAACAGGCTCCATTCTTGGAATTGTATTCATTATTGATATCAGAGTAACAAATCTATTTAAGTCAATGGAGATGGCCTATGGGAATTAAAAGAAAATTTAGCCCTTAAGACTTGCCTCACGAAAGAAAAATAATGAAAAATATGGGGAACTACTTACAGTGACACATTAATAGATTTTTTTTATTATTATTTCTATTTTAATAAAATAGTCCTTTAAGAATTAGAAAGTTGTTGCTGCCAATGCAAAGGCTTCATATGATTTAGTATTTTGGATATTTTGGTTTGGATATTGGATTTGGATACAGGAAAGGAATGTAACGTTCACTGTGTGAAAGGTATCTTATCAAAGAAAGATTCTGGAGGAAACTGTAGGAAACGTAACTACTAAGTATTTCATGTCAGATAACAAAAACACTTTGGTGATGGATTTTTTTTATATTCCCACCAAAAAAATCCCTGAGTTGATGTGGTTGTGATGTATGCATTTCTACTTTTCTTTTTGCCCAAGTTCTAATTACATCATCATTTTCTCCCTCTTAAATTGGGCAAAAAAGTCTGGATTATGTTTTTCATTTCCTGAAGTCTCATCAGATTTGAGAAATATTTGTAGCAAAACCATTCTAGATGCATGTTTTATTTAATGCTACATTAATATATTATAAATGTTTAATTTGGTAAAGTGCTTTTACTTTCCTCTATATTTCTATACTTAGATACCAAAGATTAGTCAGTTCATAGATGCAAGTCTGCAAAAAACCACCCTCAGTGAAATCATAGAATGGTTTGGGTTAGAAGGGACCTCTAAAGGTCATCTAGTCCAACCCCCCCTGCAATGAGCAGGGACATCTTCAACTAGATCAGGTTGCTCAGAGCCCCGTCCAGCCTGACCTTGAAGATTTCCAGGGATGGGGCATCCACCACCTCTCTGGGCAACCTGTGCCAGTGTTTCACCACCAGAGCAGAGGGGCAGAATTACCTCAAATTCATTCCCAGTTCAAAAGTGTTTATTTCTTCTATGTGTCTGTGCTACCTCTGCCATTATTGGCCCTTTCTGTACGGTTGATGCTAATGCATCTGAGCCTGTTTTGCCAGCTCCTGAAGAAAATGTGCCAGTGTTGGAAGCAACAGCTGAACATTGGCCGCTTACGTAAGAAGGGATCCATACTCAGAGATGTTGATTTAATTTTGTAAGTGGTAAATAGGCTTAAGGAGATAGGTGAAATAATTTTTGAAGATATTTATTGAATTGTTATATTTATGTTAAATTAAGAACAGAAATAAATCTGTGCAGGAAACTGATGGTCTACATGTTTCAAGAAAAGAAGAAAATTAAAAGATTATTTACTTGATTTTCCAAAGTGAAATGTTCTCTGTTTGAGTTAGCTGATTCAAAAAAGGCTAGAGAAGTCAGCTGTTTTTTTCTGAGGTGTAGTAAAAAAAAAAGAGTATCTAGGATAAAGTCTCTGAACGTATCCGGAGTGAACTCTTCAACTGGTCTGGAACACCAGAAGTCTCAAACCTGAGTGACTGATTATTTAATAAGTAAACAGTTCTGGTTCATCTTCCCTGACTTACAAATTATTTGTTTGTTTTGTTTTTCTTTTTTAACATTGTTAACTACCAGAAGTTCATTTACAGTTGGGGAAAAGGGATTATGAAACAGTAGATCTCTGTACATTAAATTCTAGTTTAACCTGTAATAATTTATATAACAAAAAGCTATTTAATAGTGTAAGAACAATTGATTATATGGATGTTTATATGCCTGTTTTCATCACCTTGGTTTCAAGTTTTTTATCTGAAACACCCACAGCCTAGCATATAAGATGGTCTCTAGAGAAAGTAGGTTTCTGTCAGTAGATTATCCAATTTTCTTTGAACACAGAAATATTTTTACAAACAGCAGTTTGTAGGAGTAAGCATTCTGTCATTGTCAATTACATTTGACAAATAATGTGGGTTTTATATTGATAAAAAAGATAAAAAGCAAAATTGTAGCTAATAGTGATCTAACAATTAGTAAAAATAACTTCATGGACAAATTAATGTGCTATTATATTGTCATCTTTTATATGATATACAAGGTGATAAGGTCTTCAAATCCATATGTTTATGTTTATATTTTAAAGTCTCAAATTAAAAACAAAATTGACAATGTATTTTAATTATTTTTTTTTTCCGAGGATGATATTTTAATAAAATAGAAATTGTTTTCTCTCTATGTAGTCCCCAAAGAAATGTAGTTCATCTGGTCCTATTGCAGTTAGCATATGGTGATACTTCTTATCCAAAAGGTGATATCAGAAGTTGTTCTTTAATTAGAGAATCTGAGGAAACAAAGTACTGTGAACGCTCGCAATGCGATCTTCTGCACTAGAGCAGTTCTTACCTTAATTTATAATGAGAATGGATTTTTTTGAATCTTTCAAAGCTTTAATGTGTGCATATGAAGTTCTTCTTCATCAGTGTTGGTCAGATCAGGCAGGAACTAATCATCTCAGATCAGGAATAATGATATAACTTTAACCACTTAATTCAGTCCATGGATTTAGCTTTGAGATAATGAACCATAGTCAAAGTGATTCCCTTTACTGGAATTATTTTTTTCAGAATGCGTACTAATAAAAAGTTTTGCCTGTTGCCTCAAGACTATAATTTACCTTTTGGGTGAATAAATTATGAATAAATCATCTGTGTATTGAAGTTACATGATTTTTTTTTTTCTTACTCAACAAAGCTACCCTTGTTACCCTTGCTATACTAACATGGTAGAATAACTTAGAAAATCTGTTATTGCCCTGACGTCCACAATAAAGGAAATTCTCTGTAGCAATAAAATTTAAATTCTCAAGTCTCCCTAAAAATAGAATTCCAGTGATAAGGATTTTGAACTTCTTTTAATGGAGGAAATGTTTCTGCAAGCTCTTTACTTCATATTGAATAACTTCCAGGGATGATCTGCACCACTGACAAATGAAATGTAATATTTGGCTATAAATGAGCAGAAAAGACATTAGCTGTAGACAGGGAGTAATTTTGATGACAATTCTCAAGAAAACAACAATGGAAGTAATTACAATAGATTGATTTTAAGCAAAATATCTGCCATACATCAATGTGTGTTAATACTCAAAAATTAAATAATTGCAGATCTTCAGGTGGATACTGCCTCTAAAAGGTTGTTTGGGGTTTTTTTTTATTGCAGAATAACATGAGTTTGTGCAGATAATTTTTTTTTTTTTAGTTTGGCGTTATGATTCTGAATGAGGAATCCCTAGGAGTTAATTATTAGCCTGCAGTAAATGATCCAGACCTTGAATACCTTCTGTTCTGTAGCTGGACTCTGAAAATGTAGGTTTCTAGGCACACCTTTTCGGAGTATCACCCTCACCATCCTGGTGCCGCTCCTGAAATTAAGAGGTTTTCCACTCTAAATCTTCAGACATAATTGATCCTTCAGTATTGATCCAGACATTCCCTGAAGAAATTACATGCCCCACAGAGTCATCGTGATTTGTTAGATGCCACAAATTACTGATAGCATTTTATATTCTGTAAAGCCAGAGATACAAAAATTTTGCAGATACATTCTCTTTTCTTCTAGACAGAGAAAGCATAAGTTATACAGGTATATCCAAAGAGGTTGGCAGGGTACACAATCCTCCATCATTCTTTTTTTTCTATAGCCTAGTCTTGTCTTTCACTTGCATCTATAGTGCATTGGAGACAGAGCTCTCAGTAATAAAGTTTACATTCCTCCTGTCAAGTTTCTGTGCCGTAGCTCTTGTACACATGGACACTTATGATGCAATTCACAGTTTCGGTTACATGAAGTCCCCCAGACTGGGAAAATTTGCTCTTGAGGCTGTAGCTTACTACTGGTGATGAAATGCTTCCACTTGAGTGGAGGATTAGGGGATTAATGACTCTTCATTGCTAATTCTCTGCTGGTTGTCTCAGATTCTCTCTTAACATCTTTCTGGGTATTCAATCCAACATGCAGGTTAAATGACCAAAAAGAAATGTGATTGTAGAGGGGTTTAAGATTTCAGGCATATGCTAATCCAAAATTATCATAAAGTTAAAGAAGAAAATAACAAAATCCTGGCAGCAACAAGAATAGCTGTAGATAAATAAATAGGGACATATTCCTATGTCCTAATATTAACCTGTGCTAATGAATTTATATAACCAAATACACTTTTGCAGCTTTTTCCTGAGCATTCACAGTGCTGATGCTTATAACAGTTTAAATGACAGTATAAAACCTGTGGTAATTCAGGAAAGTATCTTCATAACAACATTGGTTCAATTTACAGTTTTGAGATTATCTATCAAGTATGGTTATGTGTGATCTTCCATTTATGTTTGCTTTGTTTTTTAGCTCCAGACCAGTCTGTCTGAACCAATGACATTATCCAAGTCTATCTCACTTCCTCGTAGTGCATATTGGCATCATATCACCCGGCAGAACAGCGTTGGAGAAATCTACAGTTTACAAGGCAAGTTCCTTATAAGTAAATGCCATGTACATTAGCTTCTTTTCATTTGACCAGAATTCATGCAAATAACTTTTTATTTGCACTAGTTGTTTTCTCTTCATTTCATTTTATCAGTTGTCAGGAACCTCAGCAGGATTCTCAAATTTACATAAAACACGTTTATTTTAGTCATTTTATAAGCTAATGGCAAAAATTATTCCCAGAATCACCACATAAAGCTGCGTAGACAATTTAGCTCAAAGTAACTTCTCAGTAGCTGGTGAATGTCAGGTTGTTTTAGTATTTTCTTCCAACAAGATTGTGTATGTATTTGGGCATCCTCAGGGTGCCCAATTAAATCTACATAAAGTGGCTATACGAGTTGCAATATTAATAATAAATAATTCTAGGAATAAGAGCTATTCTTGGTGAATTTGCGTGGCGAATCATATATATGAACTGTTGATTTGACTAACTTACAGGTCTTCTGTATATACATATCATCATTTTCTGTCTCCAGTTCTCTTTCATATGTTTAGATTCTAAGCTATTTGCTTAAGACTTTAAATGCTATAATTAACATAACTTGATGACAATGATGATGATTCACTGTTCTTAAGCTGAAATTGATTTGTATCTTTTAGGAAACTGAAATTATTGTTACATTTAAAATGTAGACCTTAGTTAATAGTATTGTTTTCACTTTTAAAGAATAACAATGTATCATAAACATATTCCTTTGTATTACTTGGAAAGGGTTCAAGAATTTTGTTTCAATTCTCTCTTAATAATTTGTTTGCTTAAGCAATTTACATTTAGATAGGAGGTTGGAAACTGCTCACAAACAAGAGTACCCAATGCAAGAAAATATAGTACGTTTTCATAAAAATAAGTGAAATGCAGTGTATTGATGAAAGACATGAGGTGTTTTGTTTTGTAAATTATCACATAAATTAAAATCAGCAGGTGAGCTGTGAATTCAGTGGGTGACTCACTAAAGGGTACAGCATTTGTCTCCCGTCATCCCCCATACAACAAAGACAAAGTGAATTTCTAATCATGGTTATAGTCTTACAGTTAAATAACAGTAATGGAAAAAAGAAAATAACCTTCCAGAAGTTTGTTGTTTGTGAAAAAAGTTGTGCTTGTAGATCACCTTAAAAATATTCATCATATCACTGATATTTTTTCATGAACAAAATAAGAATGCAAAAAGAAAAAAAAATTATTTGTAGAGATGTTAGAGTTCCTCTTCTTATGTTCTTGATGGGTCTTTCCTTTGGCAAAAAGATAGTAAATGTGTTATGTTATACATAAAGTGAGATAAATGTATGGAACATTGTTCATTCTCTGCAACCTTTTGTTTCTTACAAATGGCTTTTGCAATAACAGAAAGCAAAACTTGATATATCAAGTAATAGTTTAATATCTATACCAACTAGCTTTGCAGGACACAACATATTGGAAGTGTATTATTAAAAACGCAAGAATTTTACTTTTTGGAAGTATGCAGATTTTATTCACACTTCCCCTGAAACATGGGACTAATAAATATTTCAGAACTTAAGATTTTCATTTCTCTTACATGTACTATGACGACTGAAACTTGAGAAAGTGTAGTTGATTTCAGGAGAAACTAGTCCAGTTTTACCAGTGGGCTAAATGCATCCAGAGGACAATTTTGTTTCCCTCTGGTTGCAAAACTTTTACATGCAAGAATATTATTCATTATCTGTAATGAAGATCTCTTTGAACCTTCTGCTATAATGACTAATTAAATGCAATGTATTTGTTCAGAAGCTGAAGGGAGCACAAAGTACACCTTTTCTTCCTAATACCTGTTCGTGCTGATAGTCTTTGCACAGCAGAGACCTAGCCATTGCCGAAGCATCAGCCCACAGATGCTTCATAGATGTGGGTGGAAGGTGTGTAACGAGGAAGCAGATTGCGAGCATCACTTCAACCCTCACCTCAGTATAGCAGCCAGCTGAGAGGAGCTGTTGCAGAGGGAAAAATCACTTGCTGCCACTGTGATCCCCTCTGAGCTTGCAAAGGTATATTACACCTTCAGAAAGGAGATGTTTTCTTTAGAGCACAATCCATGAAACTCAGTTCTGCACTTCATGTGTATTTATGACAAAGTTTTTTACATTCAAGAAACAAATTTGAAAATTCCACGTTCCTCTGAATATCTCACAAACTTTAAAATGAAATAACTAGACTGGTGTCTACCTATATTCAGATTACTATAAATATCAGTAAAGTAACAGCTGAACTCACTGTTAAGTACAGTGTAAAAGTGTTTCCATAGTGGCAATTATTTCAAACTTGTAGTCTGAAGTGACTAGAATTTAATTAATAACAGCTGGTGATGTATAAGGAGAACTGAATATGTGCTCATACTACCTTAGATAAATTGGCTCTTCAGAAGTTATTTAGCAGTCGAATTTAACTTAATTAGTAGTGTGAGTTGATCTGATAATGAATATACTGTAGAGTAAGAAGGTGGGGGGTTCTTTTCTTTTTTTTTTTTTTTTTTTAAAGACTACATTTCAGATGAGAAAAGGCAATTCAATAAATGGGTATTAGGTTTATCATCCTCAATCTGCCCATGAAAACATTTACATGTAAAGACCTGGAAAGATTAAAACACAGAATAATAGTGCTAAAGGAACACAGGTTGCACAAAATATCCTAAAATGAGGTGGGCTGGTTTCTCTCTTTATACAGCTTTTCTTCCATTTGTGTCTTCCTTGCACTCTTTCAGTTCTTGATTGCACTGCTAAGATAAAAGTAGTAATTTAGTTGCCTAATTAATCTTATCACTAGGAACAACTTGGTGGTTGGCTCTTACCAGTGGCAGCACATCACTACCAGTATTCACTTCAAATTTTACAGTACAGTGCTGCAGGTCTGACAGTTTCCATCCGTGATCTGCAGCTGCTGTAGAGGTTGTGGCATGGGGCCTCATTAACTGACATAGCGGTGCCCTTTCAGCACAGTGCATTGCCTCTCCTCTGTGTCTGTCGTGACATGGGGTATGTGGCAAGCCCCAGTGCTGCACAATAAAAAGAAAAAGGGAATTGCTGCCATGCCAGAAAACAGCACAAAGTTTTTACAGCCATCAGGTTAAATTCCGGTCTAAACTTCTGTGTTGGAATGATTTCACTTAAAATCCCAGCTGATACCCATGGCTTTACAAATCACAATGCCGCTTTCTAAAGTGTACATATTGATAATCCAGATCTTGCCTTGAATTGCAATTCAGAAATGAAATAGTGTCCTTACAGATTTTTTATCATAAAACCGTTTAAGTAACAGAGAAAAAAAGAAAAAAAAAACTTACACACCATTTTTTGTGCATACTTGAGTAAGACTTAAATGAATTGTACATTTTCATTAATAATAGACAGCTGTATAAAGAATTTGAGCCCAACAGAAGATAAACGTTCATTGCTATGTTATGCTCTCTTATACATCAAGATTTACAAAAACAAAATTACAAGCCAAGAGTAACCTTGTGAACTGAAATCATGGTTAAGAAGGAGAAAAATACCAGTACAAGAGCCATGTAAGCATAGAAAAAAAAAACAAAACTATATGTATCCTCATAACTCATTGTTTATTGTTACTACCTGGTATAAGATTTAGCACTGTTTCACAAGATATTAAAAATTGACAAACAAAGCACGTCTTTTTAGACAGTAAAAGATAATAGATAGCATTAATACATTTTTTTTTTTTATTTAGGCATTTAAATTTGCTTAGGACGAAAAAAGGATTGCAGACAATTTTCAGCTAGCTGAAATTTAGTGTTGTAGTTCTTGCTCTAGAGAATTTGGATAGTACAAATTTTAAACACAGTCAGTTTGTATATTATTAAACAAATAAGGCCAAATAAAATTTTGGTATGGAAACCTGCATTAGCTTTTTGTATTGCAGTTATTGAAATCCCTGAGGAAATTATGTTTAGAAATTCTAATTACAGACTGGTCTTTCTCCAAGAAATTCAAAATTAAGAATTGCTTTCAATCACCCCTGTTGTGTTTGAGTCTGGTTTGTATTCCTTATTTGGACTTCGGTTTTGCTATCCATATGCAAAGTGATGAATACCTACCCACGTAAGCAATCCTATTCATTTCTATGAGAGTACTCATGTGAAAGAATGTATATTTGTATGAGAATTACACCAGCAACATCTCACATGTTTTCCTCTTAAAGGGAACACTAATGCTTTTTTCCCACAGTAAATTGCTTATCAGAATTTGCTTGTCACAAATGCTTATTTGCTCTATCACAAATGCTTACCACATTTTGTTATAAACCCATAACAAAGTAATTAAATTACACTGAAAAATACTAAGATGCCTGCTAAGAGCTAGAGTCACATTTTTAAACTTATTGAGGAACTTTGAGAAATAAAACTATAGTCTTCAATGAGACAGGACTTAAGCTGGAAGCATCACATAAGCTTGTAAGTACATGTCAAAAACAAAGCCAGACAGAAATAAAAACTGGCCTCAATGAAGTCTGTAGGAATTTTTCTGTTGATATACAATTATCTTTTGTATTTCACACTAAAGATGCAATAAACATAAATCTGCTTTTGCAAATCAAAACAGAGGGAAACTCTGGCTCCTCTTTGGCCTCGGTAAGCAAGCCTGCATTGCCCCTTGTCTTTTGGCCTTGTTAGGTGAGAGCTCACCCTTCTCTTGTTTTTGAATATATTTTAAGTAGAATAACATGTAGTATTAACCCATTCAGCTAAAAGGTTTTGTACGTAAAAGGGAGACAAAGTCATATGCAAGTAATTTCTTCCAGCTACATAAGTTTCCAGCCTTTTCAAAGTAGAAGGTCTGATATGTCATTAAAAATAATCAGAGAATATTCGAGTTGCTAAATATTTAGAAGGGATTGAATCATCCTGTTCAACTGTCCCTAGGCTAATCCTGCAGGAATTTCTGATGTGGGCTTCAGCAGTTTTCTGCAAATTAAAGTATGTAAGATGAATTGGAAGACATTTGTCATTCTGGCATTTCCATTGTTTGTTCATATGCCCAGCAATAGAGTACAGAATCCATTTCCCCATCTAATCTTGATGCCAGAATAATGTGAATGACATAAAATGTTAGAATATATCTGTTATATAAACCTGATCACTCAGTAATATTTCATTAAGCGTCTACCAGCAGCTAGAGCTGAAATGCTTTATAGCCTGCCACCTTCCCATTTCCTTTGCTGGATCTCATCAGGACTTTCACATTAGTAAATGAAGCCTATAAAATTTGAAGTATGAATAAAGGACACCTGAAACAAGATACTTACTGAGAGAAAATACGTAAGAGCTACATTATTTAAAACGACTGTATTATGTGGTTTCTCATGTCTTATGCAGTAGATTTAATTCTTTTCTTTTGAGCTTTGAAATTCTGTGCAAAATAGTGCATCACTAGACTGACTTTAAAATGGCATATTGGAAATAGGAAGTGTCTTACTCAGAAACTAGTGAAGAAGAACCTCATTTTGTTCAACAGTGATTGCTATAGTTAATTAAGAGCATTACTGACAAGCTCTAAAAAGTATCTTGACATATTCCCTTTCGTTCTGATAAATGGTTGCTGAGGTAAGAGGTTCTTACAGTTATGAGCCATGAAAAATAAGGGGAAAAGCCAAAAAAAGATTAATAAAGCATATTCTGTTGTCAAATTCAGAAGTTCTGATTTCATTTAAGCCCTGTATTGTGATGCCCTTTCTCTCAGAAAATGGGCCTGCAGTGAGATCACTTGTCAATGAGGTTATTCTGTGCTAGACCAGAAAGCGTAGAAGTCACTGTAGTCTCGTTACAACTGAAAGCCCAGTGTAAGAAAAGCAGTAAAATATTAACTTCCTCTCTCCTCCAAAAACCAACAAATGTAAGTTCTTCAGTGCAAACTACACAAATTCTTAGTTATAAATCTCTTTTTATGTCTTAGCTTAATGACTTCATGAATATGTGATGACACTAGCTTCTCACTCACTGTTGGTGTGAGAAGCAAATCAAGCTTTGCCCCTAGCTCAACTTAACTGAAACCAGGAATCTTTACCCTGAGGTAGCTTAAGACTAACCACAGTTATGCTGTGCTCATTTGATGTCTCTGTTGTCTCATAAAACAAGGACCTGCATTTTATCATGAGCTGTAGTTCAGTTAAAGAATATGTGTAGTGGGAGAATAGGCATAACCAGCTCCATGGATGCAAAGTGTTGGCTGGTATTGGATTGTCCGAACAAGAAAGGTTTACTATGCTATATCAGAGAGAAAACTGAAATACTTGTCAAAAGTCAGTTTTGTGAAAACTGCTTTTTTCTGTTAAATTGTTTCACCAATAAATCTGGACTGCTCTAGCTATGACTATCTTATTTTGTATTCAGTATGTTATCACAGTTAGAATCAAGAAGATTGTCAGTTCATTTTTGTAATTTCAAATAAATTGAAATATTTCTATGCTGACAAACCAGATTTTCTAGACAAATTATTACACAAAATCATGGATGTATTAAACCCCCTTTAAAGCCATTTGGGGTGAGGGGCAGCCTGCATATTTGTGAAAAAAATAACTGGGCAAAAAGATGCATTTTCTTTAGTACCTATTTGCAGGAACTGTTTATACTTCTTTTTCTTTCAATAATTATTTTTAAATAAAGTAAAAATTATTGAAATTGACACTTCTATAGAATGGGTTCACAAATTTTTTTATGATCTAGAAACAATGTAAGTTTTGAAAATGGGCTGTGTAATGGGAAGAGTGGGGGGATGTTAATAATATCAGCTTTGCCAGCAGTAATGAGGAAAGAAGCAAAGCCCAAAGATTTCAAGTGCAATTGATTGTGTTCTACTTCAAGTGGAAAAAAGATCCACACCCCCCTTCACATTCTAATGTTTATGAGATAAAATGGCATCATATAAATATATATTTAACTGCTTGTCTGAAGTAACATAACATTGACCTAACTGCTTGTTAATCGGTTACTATGAAGTTTAAAATGTTATAGAAAGAGTATTGTAAGATCTCATATACATTAATCTTAAGTTTCTGTAAGATTGTCTTTTATGTGTATCTCATTTTACTAATATGTAACAATATTATGGTGACAATATTTGTGGCACACGACATACTCCGTTGTTAGTACAGACCTATTTATTTTCATGGTAAGGCCAATTTAAGCGCAACGGACACCCTACCTTGTATGTTCAGTTTAACCGAGTCATAAGAATATATTCTTTATAACTCCATAGTGAATTTTAGCTGTGTAGAACTGATTAAAAATCATAGTATTATTCAGTAGAGAAAAAAAGAAATGTTAAAAAAAAAATCTTAGAACATCTTTCATTCTCTATTTGTTAAAAAAATCCTTTTCATCTTGGTGAATGCTTATATCCTGCCAACTTTTTATTTGATCAGAATGATACATTATAAGAAACTAAGATAAATTTCACAGAAGAACTGCGAATAACAATAGGAATTTCCTCCCAATGCAGAGTTAACAAGATTTCACCAAAGTGAAAGTTTTTCATCTTTCCCAAAACTCAAGTCTGCCAACTCCTTGCAGTTCCATGTTTGAATACTAGAAGTAAGTTTGCTGTTTAGCTGCTGGATACTTGTTTATCCTTCAAAAATTTTTTAAGATGCCTTTTGGGAAAGTATTTTAATCAAAGGTTCATTGTCCTGAGTTAAAGAACAAATGAAATATTCTGTTATAAAGCTATATGGGAGAAAGGAAAATGCAATACCAGACTGAGAGAGAGATAAGAGAGAAAGGACTTGGTAGAAACCGAAGTTGCATGCTCTGGAATTTACATTATAATTATCAAAGTCTCTGTCCTTCCCTCCGTCTAACAAAAAATGTCCCCATGAGGATTCAGTGCAGAGTAGCAGAGCAGTGTACCGTAAAGCCATACCTATCCTAACTGCAGATGGTAGAGGTGAGGCCCAAAGTGGAAAGATCCTTACTATTCTCTTTAGTGACTCAAATATTTATGTTATTGTCGCTACGCCAAGTTTACATGCAGAGGGACTGTGCCACAGTTATTTTCTCTGACCTGGTAGCGCATGTGACATAATGTGGTATGGGTGGTTGTGTTCCCAGCAGCGTCCTGTCTCCTCCTGTGTGCAGTAATGCCATCCCTCAGCCTAGCCCAAGGAAGGGATGGAAATCCAGCAGCCTGCGGGGGGAGGCACAGCTTGTCCCCCTGTGCTGGCGTGGCTGTTCTGCCCAGGGTGTTTTGACTGAGAAACTAAGGATGCGCTTTCTCTCTGCCTCTTATCCTCCTTGTACTTTCATCCCCACTCAGAGTAGAAAGCAGTCTTGTACAATCCACCTCTGTCCCTGGCGATAATCCTTGGTGGGGGCTGCCACTGCCAGTAATGAGCCTCCTTTTTTTCTCTCCAAAATCTGTTGAGCCCTATATAGCCACCGCAGGCTGTTCCCAAAGCTGCTTATATGAGCTGAACAAGGTGCAACCTACTTATAGTCACTATTACCACGCACTCAAAGTAAAGCATCTACTTTATTAATTGAATACTTAGTTGAGAATTAGCTAATTGTCCACAGGTGTGTTTTCAACCTAAAGAAGACACATGGCTAGTTAGTTATATCTATACAACTTTTTTTATCTTTTCTGAATGAAATATAATTACAAGAGGATTTTGATCAGTTGTTTGGTTTCAGCTTCCAAGAAAAATACTCTTCCCTGGCTTACAACATTGCTTATTTTTCTTGCATTTCACTAATTAAACATTTAAATGCTATCGGTTTTATTCTTTTCCGTACCGTACTTCTGTAAAATTGTCATTACTGGCTATGGTTCTTTTTCATGGAAGTTAGTGAAATTGCATGAAGCAAGTTTTCATTTTTCATGTCATTTTGCCACTTTTCCACACATCTGTATAAATGGATAACAATAACAGAATGTTTTCTTCCTAAATACCTATTACACACATGCCAGAGTAGCACCTCTGTGTCCATACACTTGCCTACTTTTCTGCTAAAATAGGAATGAGTCTTGCTTTTTAATAAGGCTTCTGCATGCTGTGTTAGGGTGTCTAATGGGAAGTTGTTGGATTTCCTAGTTTCTTGGTCATGGTCTGATGGCATCAAACCAAGATTGCAGGTACCCAAATGTGCTTTCTATCTCCTCTCTTCATATGTGGACATCCCAGGTTTTTGGAATACTCACAAGCAATGTTGTTGCTGAAAGTACAGTTCAGAGCTTGTTTACATAATTGCTGATGCTTAAATTTTAATTTGAAAAAGCTTATTCTCATTGTAATTGTTATAAACGTAGCATCAATTTAAATGATTGATTGTTGACAGACTTTGGTCACTTGTTTTTATCCATTATTGCTGTTATACAGTTCCAGGATGTCTCAGCAGGTTTGCAGGGCTTCTGTTTGTGAGATGACAGTCCTACCATCACCAAACATTTGATGCCATTTATGATGGAAAAGGTAACCTGTTCTGGGTTAGGAAATGGAAATGTATTTCATTCATTCTTGTCAACTGCCTCATTATTCCCCGTTCACCAAAGCAGGTATTTAATTCTGAGAAATAGCTCAGCAGGTTTTCATCCCTTTCATGCTTCTTATAGAAACACTTTCCTCTGATCAAGTATGTGCATTTTGGTTTAAGTGTCAATCTGTTGTAGTGCTTTTCCATGAATCTGTTTGTGAAGAGTCTTGTTTTTCTCCTGTCACCGTATATTAACTAAGACAACCCATTTTTAACAAATAAATGGAGGGCTGGGGAGAGGGGGGAACACAGGGCCGGGGTGAGGGGTGGCAAATACTGAACGTTATCTGTACTAGTGTATGATTGTTCAGTCATAATATATACTGGTTTGTATGCACTAGTAATGTCTTTTGACTCTAGGATACCTATAAGGTCTCTTCTCAATGCCTGTGGCTGCAAAATTCTTTTAACTTCTAGATCTTCTGTTCACCTAGCGTAAGAAGGAGGAAAAGGGATTTTCCTTGAGCTTATTCATAATTTTGTACTATTTCCTGATTTGCTGGTCAGCATTTCAAAGCAAAGAACTACTCCAGCTTATGCTCATGGATTGGACCAGCACCAAGGTGTCTTAGAACTGAAGAAAGATAAAGAAAGGCTCAAGATGCCTTTTCGTGTACTCTTATTACCTTAGTTGTACTTCAAACCTTGTATCGAACTGTAGGAATGAGCTATAAATTTTGCAGTGGTGTTTATTGTGTAATAAAATACCAAAGAGGGGGACAATTTAAGCTGTTATCTTCAAGGTGTGACTGGGTTTTTGCTTATGCTGCAGTAAATCAGGAATGTTGCCAGGGACATGAATGACATTATGCTAGTGCATAACTACTATGAAAAGGGAAAATGTACAGAAAATTTGCATAGTATCATTGCTATGAATATAAAATACTTACTCATTTTGCTTATTTAAATGTTCAAAACAATGCAAGATGCAAAAGAAAACCTTCATAACTAGACAAGAAAGAAAAGTTAATTTGTTGTTAAGGCATTGGTCCTCAGCTGTTGCAAGTCATCCTTGCTCATGAAAAAAAACCAAATTCTGCTAACCTAGACAAGACGAAAACCTTTTCCTATAACTCATGTCCACAGATCACTGTAGCATAAACAGGACCCCCACTTTTGAGCATTTCTTCAGTGGCCTGTGTAATTATGTAGGGCCTTTTTGACTGAATTTAATCTTTATTCTGATAGTCATGGATCTCTGTTGGATTTTTACATGGTAATGTGGATATATTTTATATGATAAAATATCTGCACATTTGCTTTGGACTTAAAAGTCATCTATATGAAAGAGATTTCTTTTTCTTATTTTTTTATAGTGATGTGATTAGACAAAAAAAAAAAAAAAACTGAGAGTATTATTGCAACTGTGGAAATGGTTTAATAAAGCCTTCTCAGTACCACCACACGGCATGAAATTGTGCCAACACACATACTGTTGCAGTATAGGTTAATACCTAGAGAATGGGTCCATACCATTACACTGTCAGTAAAGCAATATTCAGCCTCAACAGTAGGGGAGTGATGATGCCCTTATCTCCCTGAAAACAGCCCTTAGTCAGTAGGAGCTCTAAAGCCAGACTCTGTGAGTTGCTGCTTGAAAGTATTTTTTATCCAGAAGTGATAGACAGAATTAGCTTTGAAGCCTGATTTTGCTGACCTCAGAGGAGTAGATTACCTTACTCTTAGAGGAAGTATGACTCACCGTCCGATCAGTTGCACAGCATCTGCAGTTTTCACCTGCCTGGGGAAGAATCATTGAAATCTGACAATTATTGTGGCATCTCTCACCAAACAGCCAAACACTGTTCTTCGACCATCATGCTAGAGTGTATGTACAATTTTAGTACATACTGTTTGAAATTTGTTGTTTCTTGAAGTGGCCACTGAAGCTATTAAACCATCAAGAGAATTTTTCCTTGGTGAAAATTATTCAGAATTAGTTCATAATATTTTATTTGAAATGGAAATATTTATATCTATTTTGCTTACTGTCGTGGTTTAATTTCAGTCGGCAACTAAGCACCACGCAGCCGCTCGCTCACTCCCCCCCACCCGGTGGGATGGGGGAGAGAATTGGAAGAGCACAAGTTAGAAAAAGTCGTGGGTTGAGATAAAAACAGTTTAATAATTGAAATAAAATTATAATAATAATATGATAATAATGATAATAATACACAAAGCAAGTGATGCACAGTGCAATTGCTCACCACCCGCCGACCGATGCCCAGCCAGTCCCCGAGCAGCGGCCCCCCCGGCCAGCTTTCCCCAGTTTATGTACTGAGCATGACGTCACATGGTATGGAATGTCCCTTGGGCCAGTTTGGCTGTGCCCCCTCCCAGCTTCTTGTACACCTCCAGCCTTCTCAGATGGTAGAGCATGGGAAGCTGAAAAGTCCTTGGCTAGTGTAAGCATTACCTAGCAACAACTAAAACATTGGTGCGTTATCAACTTTGTTCTCATCCTAAATCCAAAACACTGTACCAGCTACTAGAAAAGAAATTAACTCTATCCCTGCCGAAACCAGGACACTTACACAAATGTACTTATAAAAATGAAGATTTTCCAGATAGTTATGGGTGTGGTTTTTTGTCTGGAGTTTTACTAACAGAAACTGAATACAAAAGTCATGGATATGAATATATTGATCATTCCCCAAATATCTCATACAAAAATCTTAACATGATTTTTAAACCTACAAAGTGAATAAGCAAACAAAAAATTATTATGCAGATCAAAATGAACTATATGATTGTAGATAAGATGTACATGTTAAGACAAACCATGTTATGAAATGATCATTTCAGCATGAAGAATTTCATATATCATCATACATTACTTTTGGATGCATTGTTGTAACACAGATGTTATTTCAATGTGAAATCTTTTCTAAACTGTATAGCTAAAATATATCAAGATGTGCCAGATCTTGAATATGTACATTATATGTCTTGTAAATTATATATTCAGTTCTAAATAGCTGCAAACTTGAATCCAACTCACATCCAGCTGTTTTTTCCTCACAGAAGTGTGTGTCAGATCAAAAATACCATTTAGTGAAATTTGAGTTAAACAGGAAGCCATATTAACTATCATTCTTTTACATATTTTTGAGACTTCACAGACGTAAAATATATGGTCAGGTACAGCATATTGTAAATCTCCTTACACCTTCTGTGTCAGACATTTGTCTTTTATGAGTTGTCCAATGTACATTATGTTCCTGTTAAAATCTTTTCTCACTTCTTTTCTGTGTAACATTTTTTTCATTTCTCATAGATCATAAGTGCATTTATTCTCTATTTTTCAAATGTCTGTGATATGCAGATAGTTGGTGACAATTAGGTCCAGTATTCCTGATTACGTGACAGAACAAAAGGAGTGCCAGATCCCAATCTGTTATAGATCAGCATAGCTCTGCTAAAGAGACCTCAAAGTGTGTTTGCCAAAGAGATTCATATTTCTATGCTTACCCTACATAATATATCAGAAATGTTTATTTCACCACAGTTAGGTGTCCTTTACATGTTATTATTCTGTACTTGTACTATCTGCTATCATAAATGCAATGGTTAATAGTTACCATTTTAATGTGCTAAAAATATTTTTCATTTGAAACTCATTCTAGTCATCCTAAAGTTTCCTTTGCTTACCAGATGGATTTCTGTTTTGTTTGTTTTGTATGCCAAACTATGACTTAATTTTTTTATATTGGCATTATGGCTATGTGCAAAACAATATTGCTGGTAAGTATTTGCTGTGCATTAGTGTCTGTGGAAAGTGTAATGGATACATTTACTGCCACATGGTAGCTGGGAGCCTCTTTCCTAAGGACAAGCACTTCAGGCACAAAGACAAAAAAAAACATTTTCTGATGTGGATAGTCACAATGACAGAATTATGGTTATCGCAATATTGCACCATTAGACTGAAATGCAGATGCCTTTGACAAGAGTTTTCTATAAGGTGATAAGCAATTCAGGTCTTTCGTATTCACTATGACCATTGGTACCCTGAAAAAGGAAGTGAAGGAGCAAGAAGAAAGTCTACCTAGCAGTACACATTCAATAATACTAATGAGCATTGTTTAGTTGAAAGACTTCATATCTTCAAGTGCTAATTTAATGAAAGATATTTGTGGTTGATTCTTTTGCTTGCTCATTTTTAATAGGAGAAGAATCCCTGCATGGATTTTGATGCACAACTTAGAGATATAAATTATTATAAGTGGTAGCAGTGTCCTGATTAAAATGTTGCCTTGTTTGCTTATGAATCTCTTGATGCATGGAATAGGACTGTGATTTGACAAAACAATAAATCCAGTTTGAAAGTGCCTGCTGCTTGATAAGGAATGCCATGGCTATGTGATTCAGAATGCTGAACTGACACAAACTCATTAAAACAGTTCAAATTTGTTCAAAATATTTTGATAGGTAGCTTTGTGAAGGCAAACTTTATGCCAAGTTAGATATCACTTGAACTTTATATTAAATCAGGTATTGTATGTTCTCACTTATTCAGCATAAACAAGCTCATGTTTTGAGACCTGGTCTAGATTCAGTCTGTGTGATTGAATGATGTGTCTGTGCCTCACTGATATTAGGAACCATGACCCAAATCTCCATTTTTAATTTTTCTTCTCGCTGCTGCAGTTCTGGGGCTCAGGTCAGTGTTCAAAGATTAGATCACCAGCAGGGATGCAAGAGATGACACACACATTTTGGGACAAAATATAATTGGGTCCTGCCTCTGAACCAGTCTAACATTTAAATTGCCCTAAATCAGTCGGTCTGCCTTTCAGATGTAGATTACTACTTCCTCAATATTGTAGGGGGTATATGTTTCCTTAGGCCTCTGGAAGGTATAACTCCCTAAATAGAAGTCAGCACTGATATTGATATGATTATAACAGGTCATGCAAGCTGAAAGTGTGGCTCCTGGGAAAGCGGATAAGTGCCCTGAATTCTGACCAGCTATGAGTATAGTGTTGGTACAGGGAGTACTTTAAGCATTACAAAAAAGCTCTCAGTCCTTCTCAAGACCATGTGTCAAGGTGAAGGCTTCATAAAACAATGTGAGTAGTTGCAGATACCTATGTCTATGTTTTTTATACAGACCAAGTCCATGAAAAACTGAACATTTTTAAATTGTTGTGTTTTTTTTATAATGGATTTCTGTGATAACTTTTCTCTTTCCTCAATCCTTTTCTCAGTTCTCATAGCTTATGCTGTGAAGCAGGATCATTGAACTGGCACAGATAATATACAAGTTTCTTCCTTCTGGAAGAGAGTGGTAGATACGTCCCATGGAAATTATTGAGAATAACTTGTTTATTTTTGAAATTAGGGTTTTTTTGTTGTGGTTCCCCCCCCCCACTGAGAAACAGGATGATTTGGAGAAATATTATACATAACCAACATTGTAGTTTTACGTACATGATTGGGATAAAGTGTGTTAGTCCTTAAACATTACTAATGTCTGATTCTCAAATCAAATAATTATGCTTTAATTTCTTATCACGATTCCTTAAGAAATATTTAGTTTTAATTTTTTTATGGTTACATTTTTACTACTAACACTTGTTTCACTAACATGAAATTTCAATTTCACCATTTAACTTGAAAATCTGAGTCAATTCAAGAAGCCAGAAGTAGACAGAAAATAGCTGAGATCATAGAATCATAGAATCATAGAATCATAGAATCATTGAGGTTGGAAAAGACCTCTAAGATCATCGAGTCCAACCGTCAACCCAACACCACCATGCCCACTAAACCATGTCCCTAAGCGCCTCATCTACACGTCTTTTAAAAACCTCCAGGGATGGGGACTCCACCACTTCCCTGGGCAGCCTGTTCCAATGTTTAACCACTCTTTCAGTAAAGAAATTTTTCCTTACATCCAATCTAAACCTCCCCTGCCGCAACTTGAGGCCATTTCCTCTCGTCCTATCGCTTGTTACTTGGGAGAAGAGACCGACACCCACCTCGCTACAACCTCCTTTCAGGTAGTTGTAGAGAGTGATGAGGTCTCCCCTCAGCCTCCTTTTCTCCAGGCTGAACAGTCCCAGTTCCCTCAGCCGCTCCTCATAAGACTTGTTCTCCAGACCCCTCACCAGCCTCGTTGCCCTTCTCTGGACACGCTCCAGCACCTCAACGTCCTTCTTGTAGTGAGGGGCCCAAAACTGAACACAGTATTCGAGGTGCGGCCTCACCAGGGCCGAGTACAGGGGCACCATCACTTCCCTACTCCTACTGGCCACACTATTTCTGATACAGGCCAGGATGCCATTGGCCTTCTTGGCCACCTGGGCACACTGCCGGCTCATGTTCAGCCGGCTGTCGACCAACACTCAATCCCCTCATCCAGATCATCAATAAAGATATTAAACAAGACCGGCCCCAGTACTGAGCCCTGGGGAACACCGCTCGTGACCGGCCGCCAACTGGATGTAACTCCATTCACCACAACTCTCTGGGCCCGGCCATCCAGCCAGTTTTTGACCCAGCGCAGAGTCCACCTGTCTAAGCCGTGAGCCGCCAGCTTCTCTAGGAGAATGCTGTGGGAGACAGTGTCAAAGGCCTTGCTGAAGTCCAGGTAGACCACATCCACAGCCTTTCCCTCATCCACTAGGCGGGTCACCTGGTCATAGAAGGAGATCAGGTTGGTCAAGCAGGACCTGCCTCTCATGAACCCGTGCTGGCTAGGCCGGATCCCCTGGTTGTCCCACTCATGCCTTGTGAGCGCCCTCAAGATGAGCCGCTCCATAATCTTCCCCGGCACCGAGGTCAGGCTGACAGGCCTGTAGTTTCCCGGATCCTCCTTCCAGCCCTTCTTGTGGATGGGCGTCACATTGGCAAGCCTCCAGTCTTCCGGGACCTCCCCCGTTAACCAGGACTGCTGATAAATGATGGAGAGAGGCTTGGCGAGCACCTCCGCCAGCTCCCTCAGCACTCTCAGGTGGGTCCCATCCGGCCCCATAGACTTGTGAGTGTCCAGGTGGCATAGCAGGTCATTGACTGCTTCCTCCTGGATTACGGGGGGTTCATCCTGCTCGCCGTCCCCGTCTTCCAGCTCGGGGGGCCGAGTACCCTGAGGATAACTGGTCTGCCTGTTAAAGACTGAGGCAAAGAAGGCATTGAGTACCTCAGCCTTTTCCTCATCCTCAGTGACAATGTTCCCCCTTGCATCCAATAAAGGATGGAGATTCTCCTTGGCTCTCTTCTTGTCATTAATATATTTGTAAAAACTTTTTTTGTTGTCTTTAACGACAGCGGCCAGATTGCGTTCTAGCTGGGCTTTTGCCTTTCTCATTTCTTCTCTGCACGACCTAACAAGATCCCTGTACTCTTCTTGAGTCGCCTGCCCCTTCTTCCACAAGCGGTAAACTCTCCTTTTTTTCCTGAGTCCCAGCAAGAGCTCCCTGTTCAGCCAGGCCGGTCGTCTTCCCCGCCCATTCTTCTTACGGCGTACAGGGACAGCCTGCTCCTGTGCCTTTAAGACTTCCTTCTTGAAGATCGTCCAGCCTTCCTGGACCCCTTTGCCCTTCAGGACCGTCTCCCACGGGACTCTCTCAACCAACGTCCTGAACAGGCCAAAGTCTGCCCTCCGGAAGTCCATGGTTGTGGTTTTGCTGCCCCCCCTCCTTACTTCACCAAGAATGGAGAATTCTATCATTTCATGGTCGCTAAGCCCAAGACGGCCTCCGACCACCACATCTCCCACCAGTCCTTCTCTGTTTGTAAACAGCAGGTCGAGCGAGGCACCTCCCCTGGTAGGCTCACTTACCAGCTGTGTCAGGAAGTTGTCTTCCACACACTCCAGGAACCTCCTAGACTGCTTCCTCTCTGCCGTGTTGTATTTCCAGCAGACATCCGGGAAGTTGAAATCCCCCACGAGAACAAGGGCTAGCGATTGAGAAACTTCTGCCAGCCGCTTATAGAATGCTTCATCTGCCCCTTCATCCTGGTTGGGTGGTCTATAACAGACTCCCAGCAGGATATCTGCCTCGTTGGCCTTCCCCCTCATCCTTACCCATAGACACTCAACCGTACCATCATCACAATCGTTGAGCTCTATACAATCAAAACACTCCCTAACATACAGGGCCACCCCACCGCCTCTCCTTCCTCGCCTGTCCCTTCTGAAGAGTCTGTAGCCATCCATTGCAGCACTCCAGTCGTGAGAGTCACCCCACCATGTTTCTGTGAGGGCGACTAAGTCATATCTCTCCCGCTGCACAATGGCTTCCAGCTCCTCCTGCTTGCCGCCCATGCTGCGTGCATTGGTGTATATGCACTTGAGCTGGGCTATCGATTTCGCCCCCGGCATCGGCACGCCACCCCTCGGCTCATCTCTAGCGAGCCTGGTTTTATCCCCTTCCCCCTTCGAACCTAGTTTAAAGCCCTCTCAATGAGCCCTGCCAATTCATGAGCCATGATCCTTTTTCCCTTGTGAGACAGCTGGACTCCGTCTGTCACCAGCAGGCCCGGTGCCATGTAAACCTCCCCATGATCAAAAAAGCCAAAATTCCTCTGATGGCACCAGCCCCTGAGCCACGCGTTGATCAGGTGTGTTTTCCTGCTCCTTTCAGTATCCTTCCCTGCCACTGTAGGGATAGAGGAAAACACTACCTGTGCTCCCGATCCTTGAACCAGTCGCCCCAGTGCCCTGAAGTCCCTTTTGATCACTGCAGGACTTCTCTCTGCAACCTCATCACTGCCAGCCTGTATAACCAGCAGCGGGTAGTAATCAGAAGGCCGTACCAAACCAGGGAGCTTCCTAGTGATGTCTCTGACCCGGGCCCCAGGGAGGCAGCAGACTTCCCTGTGGGACGGGTCCGGTCGGCATATCGGGCCCTCTGTTCCCCTCAGAAGGGAATTGCCTATGACAATTACCCTCCTTTTTTTCTTAGCAGCGGCAGTCGTAATGCGTGGGGCTGACTGCCTCACCCTAGGCGACCCCCCGGATGGACCTTCGTCTACATCCTCGCTTGCCTCGCCCTCAAGTTCCAGGGCCCCATATCTGTTGTGTAAAGGCAACCGGGAAGGTGAGGGAGGCCGGGCAGGGGTTCGCCTGGCACGCCGAGCAGGGTGATACCTGAGAGGATACCTCAGGATGGGATGGAAGGGGAGGTGGGAGTCAGAGGATGTTTTCTGAGATTATTTTTCTGGAAAGAGAACTTTTAAAAAAGTGAATAATCAATATTATATTGGGTCCTTCCCACCAAAGAAGCTGTGTTCCAGGATTTAAGCTTATTTTTAATAACTGCTATATTTTCATGGCTGGAGAGTTTCAGTTTGGATTTGAGCTACAGCATCATAGGAGAAAGAGGAATTGCATTAAACTCTTTTTTTCTTTTGATTATCAATCACTTAGAAGCAGTACATTGTATCTACAGCTTATCTTATAGCTACTAATAATGAGCAACCTTGTGATCAAACTATAGCAGGGCTATATAGGCTATCTTTTATTTGACCTAGAGGAAGGAGTGTGTTTAATATCATAAACTTTTGTAATCCTATTGAAAATAGAGAGGGAAGAAGAAGGTGAGGTTATATTTTACAGTGACTGAAAAATATGAAACATTTTGTTCTCTGCCCTGGAATGTTAATAAAAGCACTGTAGTGACAATATCATATAGCCTTTTCCAGGATGGAAGGAACAGAAACATATGTTCTGCCTTTTGACGAGAACAATGATGATGCGTTTTATCTGTCAAATCTATTTGTATATGCAATGTTTCTAGAAACATTGTATCCGTGTACTAAAATATGTGAAACTTAAATTAACAATTTAACAAAGTCATCATGAAAATAGAAAACAAGTTCTGAATTATATGTGTATTTTCTAGGAAAAGGAAGAACATCAGAAATGTTCGTTTTATATCAATTATCTAAATATTAAGTAGATTTTATATGTGTAAGTAATATAGATGGTGCCCAAAGAAGAAATTAGCTTTTTAAAGACACTATTAAATAGCTCAATTTTGACAGAAGGTTTTGCATATTAAAAAATATTACTGGATTTCTTCCAGTAAATTAGAAGTTTAAATACGAATCTTTCAAATTGTTTGGGAGACCTTACTTTTTTGTCTTTATGTTATGAGAGAATGGCCACAAATAATATCACATTTTCAAATATTTTGAGAAGTACAATCAGTATAATCCAATAATTTAACACACTGTCAACAGTTAGAAATTAAAATCCATTTCTAAAATGTTTTATTTTAGAGAAAAAAACTAGGCAAAGACTGTATTCTATCGATATCATTCAACAGGTTGACTCAAATTTACATTTATTCATTTTACAAATAAAATTAATTTAATAAATTATAAGAAAGTTTACTCAAAGCTGCTTTTTAACTTTGAAAACTGTTTGTCTTTTGTGTAATATAGATCTGCTCATAACCTTATTTTCTCACAGTGCATGCATAAACTAATTCAATTCTACATCTGTATTTGGCTAAACTTACATTTGTATCACTTCATTTTCTTATTTGTTGAAATAAGACAGATCACTTAGGAGTGGGCTTTTACTTGATATATGCACACTTTGATTGCGTTCATGTTCTTTATCTTGCATTACTTCTAGCAACAACAATCAAAACAAATTTTGGACCTCTGTATAGATAGATATATTTAATCTTTTGTTAGTATACTTTCTGGTGATAACCATTTTGTTATTTTCAGGATTGCATTTAACATGCCAAGGAGATTAAGTGCTATTATCAGACAAGAGGAAATAACTGTGTCTGTAAACAAATTACCTTATCAGTAATCATTCTTAAAGGATTAGCTCACACGCGTAGATTTCAGTGAACATCTGGATCATTAATCGGCTTTGTCTTATATATTTTAATTATTTTAATTATTTTAATTTCCAACTGAAATTTCCTAGCAAAAAGGAGAAAAAGTCATACTGATTTCCAACATATATCTTCACTATCATTTGAGACATGTGATCCACTGATCTATTCTGTAATTTCCTAGTTGTACAAATATAATAGATGACAGAATTATAGCTCTGTTCACTGTTATGGCAAAGGCCAGCACTGTCTGCAATAAAATTCTGGCAAAGACAACAACAACAACAAAAAAAACCCTGTCACAGCATATTCAGCTCTTTATAAGAGAAATACAAAATACTGTAATGAAGGACTCAGATGAAAGGGTGAATGAATGTGGGAATAGTGTTACTCATTTGTGTGCACATTTTATCTTAACGTTTAGCTTTTTCTTTATATTAAGTATACTTTTGTTGTTGCTCACATTGAATATCCATACAAGAAATGGTGTGTTACTTTACTTTATTTGCATTTCTGTCATTCTAAATATAATAAGCTTACAGTAAGATGGTATAATATACCCATAAATGTCATAAAATCATAACCTATCATCAACATCTATGTGGTTTCGGACAAAAATATAGAGCATATATGATGAGAACAGTGGGTTTTATGACACAGTCTTATTATATTGCCGAAATGGCTGAAACTGCTTGGAACAGAGGCACCAAGATTTTACCCAAAGGAGAGGCACATTCTCCACTCACTGTGAGACCAAGAGACATGACTTATTTCTATAAAAAGGAACAAATTAGCTGAACACCTTCCCATAGGTCAAGAGGCATGCTAGGTTTCACTGTCACACGCACAGTATGTAACTATAGACTACAATTAGAGGGCTCTAGGAGCTATATTTATTGTCATTATTGCCACTGAATGCCAAAAAAGTGCGTTACTGGAAGAAAATGTGTTTCTTGCCCTAAGAAGACTTCAGTTTTTCTATAAATGGAAAAAGGCCAGTAGTAGGTCAGACCTGAGATATGCTTACTTTGGGTGCAAATGCCATATTTTTTGGTGGGAATAAGGAGAAATGACCTCTACCAGAGGTTGTTGTATACAAGTGGACTTTTCTACAAATTTCGGATGTTAGAATAAATCAGTGGAGGACAGAAATGAAATGAGAGGAACATCTGAAAATGCAGGATCAAGATAACTTCTTTGTAATTTATCATATTACTTTTGCTAGCTATGGGGTAGATTATTTATTCTCATATTTAAAAGAGTTATATTTTTCTCAGAGAGTTTATTTTCCTTCTCACTTACTTAACTGATCTCAGTCCACTACTAGAGTTTCTCATTAAAGATGACTTTATGAAATAAATGTTAGCTGTTTCCTTTGCTCCCAGCCCGCTAACTGCTAATGAGTAAGGGAGGGTTCTAATGTCTAAATAATGTCTAACATCTAAGCCATCAAAACAATGTATGAAACAGTCAGTAGTTCTAAAGACTACAAATGTGGTCCCTCTGGTAATTTGCAAACTTGGCCAAATTAATTGGTTCATAGACCAAATGCCATTTGTGATCGGAAGGGGCAGCAGCTATAAGATCGCTTAAGTGCATCCATATCACAGTTAGAGAAAAAGGTAAGTGACATAAATACTCCTCCAGACAGAGCTTCATACCACTAGACATTAGGTCTTTAAAAGGAAAACAGAATAGGCTAAACCAGGGTGGGGTTTTTTTCTTTTTTTTTTTTTTTTTTTGTGTAACTGTACACAAACACAACTATTTACAAGCCACAAATTAAATCTATTACAGAGCAGTAGAAATACTATAGTGCAGCAAATTTTGCAACTTCTACTTTGATTCAATATTAATCATTATTAATCAGACTCATTCATAAATTTGATTGGATTGGTCTATCTAGGATGCTCAAAAAAAAATTGTGCTGGTGACTGCATGCAAATAATTTTTCTGTCTGCCCAAGTGCTGAACTCTTCCCAATCAAAAGTGACAACTTCAAAGGAATGCTTTAACACAAGCGTAACGTATTTGATAAGACAAGTTGAGTTGTACTCACTAAAACATTGTGACAGAGGAGCAGAGTTATTAGCTTTACTGCGCTAACAAAATTCCATCCAGACCGTTCAGCTAACTGAAACAAGAGTCCATTGAGATGGGCTCTATTTTGTGTTTGTATGTGTTTTTACTATTCGGAAGAACTTTCCAATGTGTATCTTCATACTTTTCTTCTTCTGTTTGACACTATGATGATCTCAAGTACAGCACAAATTCCTTTTTCCTGGAGAAATGATCTACTATGTATTTTTACATGAAAGTAGGCATTTCTTAGAGCAGGCTTATCATAGTTCTGCATGTAGTCCTGGCAGTGGGAGAACTGCTATTTCCTTAGCAATATTAAACCTACAGTGCTGGGTTCCTTTTCCATAATTTTAGCATAACAGCAGGATGCAGACATTCATTTTCTGGTGAAACTTTTAGAAGTTTAAAATATTCCTTCTTCTACAGGTTGTGAGTCTAAACGAATCTAAATCCAAATGCCAGTGCATGTTTTGGTTTAAATTCAGAAAAACAGAACATAAGAATGATAATTTTCATTTCTTAGCATGATTTTCCTTCTTTTAATTGTTATGAAGTTGTCACATGAGTTGTTAAACAGGTGCTTTGTTTCATTCCCACACTGCTAAGTTTTAACATTTTGTTTATATGTGTGGCCATACGGTACTCCTGGTTCAATGTTATTCTCAGGCAAAGTATGTAGGAGGGAAAAACATCTATGCTATCATTCATTACTTTCCATTATGCAACTCATTCTAATTGTTCTTCTTGTTTGTTTAATAATACAGTAAAAAATAGGTATCATGATGCTGTCAATTTGTATTTTTATGCAATATCTGATATCATACAGCTAAATTATCACCCAATATGAATATTAGAAAATGGTGGCTTTAAATGTCCTCCTTATTAAATATATTCTCAGACTTTTTAACTTCTTTCTGGAAGTATACATGATGCATAAATCTGCATGTGTCTGGGTGAGAGAATGCAACCTAGAAACATAAACACATTTCAGATTGGAATACTGTGCTATGTGACAAAAAAGAACATTTTCTAGGGCCATTTACTTTCTTTATGCGCCTAACTAAACATGGTATGGCTTCAGAGCCAGGGAATTAAGACCTGATATTCAGTGCAATACACAACAAGAGGACCTGAAAGTGCCTTTGACTTTAAAGACAGAATCTGCTGTCTTTAAAAGTAATCTTACAACAAGAAACCATACTCCAATGCAATTTAAGTTTGTGTGAGTTAGGTTTGGTAAATTTAACACCACCAAAAGCGGTGATTCAGGATGGGGGGAACACAGAAGTAAAGGACGCCCAAGCCTTTTGTCTTTTGTAGTGCCATGCTATGTTGAGGCAGTGACCATCATCTTGGAAATTACTAAAAGAGTAATGGCAAATATTCTTTTTGCATGGTCACAAGTCTTTGAGTGTCTTAACCATTTACCTTGTTAGGAAAATGGCAGCTTGGATTGTAGCACACTGAAAACAGTATTCTGTCTCTTCCTGAACTAGCAGAGATTGAGGGGAAAGAGTAAGAGATTCCCTGTTTTGTTACATTTCCGTATCAAGGGAATCTCCTTTAAATTGGATCCCTGGGCAGCCACCAGCTGCAACAATGTACAGCAGCAGCATAGATTTAGCACAGACTTGTGCAACTTTTTTCAGGCTGTGCTTTTTTCCCCCTACTAAATTCCAAGAATTATCCCAGCTGTGTCGTTCTCCCTAGCCCATTCCTCATGGGAGGGTAGTGTTGAGTCCAGCTGATACTGTTAATATAAAAGCAAGCTTCTACACCTACATTAGTAATCTGAGTGTGTAATATCTGAGTGAATAAAAGGTGTTCCCTTCCATTCAATGGGTTGTGTGAAATAAAGGTAGTTTTTCTCCTCAATTTTTAAAGCAAGGATTCCCACAAAAGACATCAGTCTGATATATATCTGAAATAGCTGTTGTAGGTTCTGGAAGTCTGAGCAAATAAATGAAAAGTTTGAAAAGAGTTTGACATTTCAGTTCAGGGACTGAAAGATTATTTTTAAAAGTTTTCCTGCATTAAAAGAGAGATGCCCTTTAATAGTAGATTTATTCTGTATTTTTTATTAACATTTCTTTGAGCTTTTCCCAGCTCATAGGGAGAAAATGGGGAAAAATTAAAGAATTCCTATATGAGCACACAACGGTTTGATAGTATCTATCAAATGTACTTTGGAATGTATCATTTAATTCCTTGCATATCTATGACTTGTATGATGTATCTAGAAAGGAGTGCAAAGTTCTGACCCTAAGTCTTTTCTTATGCTCTGGCTACAATATAAGCAGCATGTTACACTATAATACATACACACCTACATTTGTATATGTAATATAACTGCAATTATTGTTCTGTTTACTGTATATGAGATGAGTTCAGAGTCTGGCCTGCACCTCCTGCATTGAATAACCATGACAAGGCTGCCAAGACCTGCCTATATGGCTGATCAGTCAAAGCAAATCACCTTGTCAATAGCTTATCTATGAAACTCCATGTGGGTTGTCTGTATGCTTATCTGGTGTTAAAATAGAAACAAGCTTTCCCCCCCCCCCCCTTTTTTTTTTTTAGAATGGCTATAAATATATTTGCTGAGTCTCAAAACAGTGTTGACACTTTTCTTCCAAACTTAGCTTTTAAAGAAGTACATTTTCAAGTATTTCCAAAGTGAAAACATTCTTCACTTCAGAATTTGCTAAAGTACATTTAACAATGATCAGAAACATATGTACATCTTCCCATTTTCGAGCTGTGATTCACTGAGCTTCACAGTCATATTAGGCAGAAATCTTTTGCAAGACTGAGGAAATTGACCAGAATAAATCAATCAGTGATAAAAGAAAAAGTTCTTTAAATTTCTAGCTGTTTCACGTGGAAGGATGATAATGTCTCCTCACTCTTTGATAAGTAAAGGATATTTTTTATTGCATTTAAACTTTCTGGCTTGCTTTATTTTCCCCAGTAGTTTGCTTTCTTTGGCTCTGGAGCCCACGGCACTAGGTACCTGGAATAGACAGAGGTGAACTCCCATGTTAGCCTAAATGTGTCACCAAAGTTAAACTGTTCTCAAGTGGGTTCATTAGTGTGTGGAAATTTAAAATTTTTTCTTTACTACATTACATATTTCCAAAACCATAGTTTGGCTTGTGAATCACAGGATTCACAGCGAGGACTGTTGAACAGGAGAGAGAAGAGCCTTGTTGGCAGCTTGCATTGAGACTGAAATGACAGGTCACTTCCCTCTCTCCTTGCTTCTTTCTGTCAGTAGTATGGTTGTACACATACAGAACAAATCTTGGAGCTACCACATGTAGGTGTCTGTGCTTTGGCCCTTAGAAAATGTGTATTCAGCCCCTGAGTGGATTAATGCCAGGAGAAGTCTTTGATTAATTCCCTGTCAGCTTCCACTCTTTTTCAGAAGGACTATAACAGAACTAATAGGTTCCACAAAGCATCATTCAAAAACTACAGCTGAAAGGAGAAAATGCAGCCAGCATGTCTTTAAAATGCACTTATGGCTCTTCTGTATACATAAAGATACACAACTGTACATGTACCAAGCCACATACATTTTTGCAGAAGGGAATGAGTAACTTTTATGGATCATGCATCAGATCTGCAGTTGGAAATGAGACTTCAGGACTAGATTTCATGAACTAATTTATTCTCATTACTCATATGGATTGTGAGATTTGTTCCTTGGTCTTTGTCAATGACAATCAAGTAACAGGCTACCTCCTGGATCTACAAGAACCACTTACTCTTTCTTCCTTACTCTTCCTTCTGGACAGAATATCAGATATAGTTATTCTTACTGAAACAGGGTAGAGTGCTTCAAACTGTAGGAGTTTTATTCCTACAAAATTCCAACAACTTCTTCAATGTCGCAAAAGATTTTCACCGAATACAGTCCTGCAGTTGAATGAATCACAGCTCAAAGCCAGGTGGCATATGTCTTGTGACTATAAACTCTCATAAACACAGTACAGTAGAAGCCTAAATGGAAACACATCTTTTTGAAACCATCTGTTCTTACAGATATCTGAAAAAATAAAGAAAATAAAGGCTTTAAATGCTGTTATGCTGTTTTAAACCTTAAGGGCATTTGTATTGGTCTCTCCTTTTATTCTGAGAAGCTCAATTTGTTTCACTTGGAAATAACTTAGCTGCCATGTTTGTTGCTGTCTTGTTTATGAGCTTTGGAGAATCTGACTATAGCTGGCTTACCTATAAATGAATATTTATAAAACGGAACCTTTTTTCATGCTGGAAAGTGCTGGGTTGCCCTCTGGTGAATGTAGCTTGTCTTTGATTGTACATTTTATAATAGCTTACAGGGTGAAACCATTCCCTTAGTGGCTTGTTTATTTATTTGAGGGAAGTTGTGTGTGACTTGTTCAAAGACAATACTGCAGTGGCTCAGCCACAAAGCTGAAAATCTTTAACTGTTGCTTATTTATTTAATTGTATCACATTGCTCTTATGATATCTTGACTGTAAAAATGCTCAGTTGGAACAATATTCCTAAACTTGTGTATTTAGATCATACTCCTTAATTGGTGCAGTCTATATAATGTTAACACATAAAAAAAGAGATAAGTTTCTTACTGGGGTTGAATCTGTTGTTTTGTCAGAGTTGTAGTCTTTTGTCTGTTGCAGCCAGTGAGTGCTGCAAAAACAGTACTATTACAGTTTCATATCCAACAAATCTTCTCATGACTGAAATCTAATTTATAAGATTACAATATCTTTGCTAATGCTGTGGTCAATATTTTAACTCTGTTTAGAGAATTTCTGTAGTCCCTTGCAGTGGTATTTGAAGACAGAGATTCCTTCTAAAGTGAAAGAGAGATGACAACTCTCAGAAATTCAAGATATAAACCAATATATGAAACTGAACCGCAGTGGCATAACTTGTCCAATTCCTGAAGGACTAACAAAAAGCAGAAGTGACATAGGGGGAAATGGCAAATAGAGCTATTATTTCTAACCTAGGAGGTCAATGTTAATCCATGGACACCTCTGGTTTATCTGAAACAGTTAAACCTATGTGCCACATACTTGGCAAGAAATTCTGCCTAGGCATCAGATTGGGGGGGGGGGGGGGGGGGGCGGGGGGAAGAAATGGCACAGACATCATACCTAATTATGTGACTGGCAGGTTTTATCTATATATAACTACCTGAGAGCATAAATTTGCAGGAAGCACGTTCTCTCTGTTTTTCCATTATGCCTCATTTTCAGCAGTGATAGAGCAGGGGACGGTCGCTCTTGACCACCCTGGAAACGGTGTCAGCCCCTGAACCACGAAGAATAATTGCCCTCTTAGTCGGGGACGGAGGCATGTGCTGGAAGAAAGATCTTTCTGCCTGAGTGTCTTCTCCCATCGAAGGGAGAAACGAAATGTCGCACCAATTATCCGAGCAGTGGACAGTGTAAGGAAAACTGGCTGCTTTGTGAAGCTGCAGCTGGAGTCCCAATTACTGAATTAGGCTGAGGGGGTTTTTGTACTGTTGGCCCTGCACTTGGCTTTCACGTTGCATGCAACAGACCCCAGCGCATGTGGGCTAATCAGGTGTGACCGCCGCAAGATGCATTGCGAAATGAGGTTTCGAGCCTTCAGGGGGGATGGAGGGAGGCAGGTCCTAAATCAGCCTTTGCTTTCAAAACCCATAAGTCATTTCTATGGTGTTTGGGAGCAATTCTCCTGAAGGAGATTGGAATTGCAGGACTGCAGGTGATATCTGGAACAGTAATGGAGATCAGAGGGACGCCTGGGTGTGCAAAAAGCTGCACTCCACTTCAGTGGTGTGTTGTTGGTTGAAGAAAAAATAATCCAGCTCGTTGAGAACATTTAAACCAGAACAGAGATTTTGGCTAGTTATTTCTCAGCAAAACTCAGTCAGCCAAAAAGTACAACAGAATGTGAAAGGTAACGCGCTATTGTTTTATCAGGTAATTATACCTTTTGGAGAAAAAATGTTTCCACTTTTCAGGTGGTACCAGGTTGTTCTCATCCAGATGCTTTATATCCAAATGATACACTTTTCTGGTGCATGCAAAAAAAATGCATTTTAATACAGCTAATTAATATTCACAGTTTCCAGCAGGTGTGCTAACTTCTCATATGACAGTGGGACGTTCTGCTAAGTGCTGTGACATGACAGCAGCTGTGATGAATGGAGCCAAGATCTTAAAATCTTTTAAGCAGCAATGGTATTCCAGCTGATAAAGCACCAGTTTAAAAAAATGGATTTATTTAGAGTTTGTACGGTAAACAACCAAAGGACTCCAGCAAGACACATTACAGGTGATAAAATGGTTAATGGTGTGCCACAGCTTACTATACTTCCATATATTTGTCTTCATTTTCCTCAACAATATTTAGTGTCTGCTTTGTAAAGCATCCTTTTTAATCAAGTCCCCTTTTAAACGTATGGGCACTTGAGGAACACGTAATAGGGAAAGAGGGGTTTTGTACCTGAGACATGGTCTGGGTATATGAAATAAATCCAACACAGAAATAAATCCTATGACAAAAAATAGTGAAATAGTAAAAATTAAAAATATTCAAAATCTACTAGAATATTTTTAAGATTCTGGATATTAAATTATACATTTTCTGCAGATCACTCTGTAATGCTTAATGGAAAATGTTTATGCATGATATTGCTGATGAAGTTAAAAAACAAGTTATGGAAATATGGAAATAGGGGATGTATGTATCCTTAGGAAAATTCAGTTATAGCTGATCATCTCATCAGAAATAGTTTTCCATCATGTATTGCTTGACAATATTTAAATGATTTGGGAATATTTGGGGGAAAAATGAAAAGTAATTTTTTAGTTTAATAGTAAAATTATTATTTCTCCAAAGTTTAAAAAGTCAAATATGGCTCTTTTTTTGTCATTTATCATTGACCAATTTTTTCAATTTTTTATTCAATTAAGGTGAACAAAAGACAAGTGGCATAATGCCAGTTGGGTCTCATTCATCAGAGCAAAATTATATGTTTGAATTCTGTTGAAGTCTAAGAATTTAAAAGATTTCTCAAAAATAAGCAAAGAAATATGTATGCATGCCAAAAGGGGTGAAGTTACTCCATTTCATGGAACTGCTGAATATATAGCTATTTTGTCATCTAAAATGACCAGTAATACAAATTCAAATTATTTGTAAAAAGACTAGCATCTGGAAATAATTTTTTGGTTTTTTTTGTTTTTTGCTTTTAAAAAAAAAAAACTTCCTAACTTAATAAATAATATTATAAATGTTGTATATAGTGGGAGAAATAAGTTAAATAGCAGACTTGAGAGATACACAGGGAACAAACTTCAAATAAATACTTTACATCAGCCAGCAGTATTTTGAAAAAATCTTCACCAAGTCCCCTATCTTTTTGCATATGCACATTTACTATCGTTTAATTTAGAGACATTCTTAATGAAGAATGCTATTTGCCTCCTTTATTTACTTCAAAGTTAAAATACTAAGGTACTACTCCCTTTTCCTCCACCCCAGTTCTTGCAAATGTGCTGTTGTCCAAGCACCTACATCACATTTTTTTCTTTTGCATCACCCAAGTATGCAAAAGAAAAAAAAAAAATGTGCTGTACAGCTTTTCTTTTCTTTTCTTTTCTTTTCTTTTCTTTTCTTTTCTTTTCTTTTCTTTCTTTTCTTTTCTTTTCTTTTCTTTTCTTTTCTTTTCTTTCTTTTCTTTTCTTTTCTTTTCTTTTTCTTTCCTTCCCTTCCCTTCCCCTTCCCTTCCCTTCCCTTCCCTCCTTCCCTTCCCTTCCTTCTCCTTCCCTTCCCTTCCCTTTCCCTTCCCTTTCCTTTCCTTTCCTTTCCTTTCCTTTCCTTTCCTTTCCTTTCCTTTCCTTTCCTTTCCTTTCCTTTCCTTTCCTTTCCTTTCCTTTCCTTTCCTTTCCTTTCTTTCCTTTCCTTTCCCTTTTCTTTCCCCTTTCCTTTCCTTTCCTTTCTTTCCTTTCCTTTCCTTCTTTCCTTTCCTTTCCTTTCCTTTCCTTTCCTTCCTTTCCTTTCCTTTCCCTTTCCTTTCCTTTCCTTTCCTTTCCTTTCCTTTCCTTTCCTTTTCCTTTCCTTTCCCTTCCCTTCCCTTCCCTTCCCTTCCCTTCCTTTTCTTTTTCCTTTTCCTTTTCCTTTCTTTTCCTTTTCCTTTTCCTTTTCCTTTTCCTTTTCCTTTTCCTATTGGATTCCTTTGCTTTTGGGGAAAGGAAATTCAAGATATTGTGACACATCTCTGCTGCTTTTTTCAAGGCAATTAGTTTTTAAAATGAAGAATAATAGCTAGCTGGTAGAAGCAGTAACACTACATTTTTCAGTGTTCTCCTTGCTGTTACTGCTGTCTTATTTTTCCTCTTAAAGTAACAGTTTAGTAGCAATAAGGTGGTTTTGTAATGCATTATGGTGGTCCAGTTGCCCTGAATCGTTGCCACTTAGCCATTCTACCAAAGACTTAAAAAATTGGATCTCCCCTGTGCTCATTGCCTTCTACTGAAATCCCTGGTATCTTCTAAAAAAACACATTTATAAGAGCAAAGCATATGGTCTCAAAAGCTTCAGCAGCAGGTCTGAACGGTCTTCTAAA